>NC_086100.1:143972145-145342145 GCF_963921235.1 Mobula hypostoma
TGATGGTGTGATATTTTCAAGAGGAGATCGAAAGCTATTGATAATAAAACTCTAGCATTACGTCATGAAGAGAAGACTCTTCTTTGATTATTAAATCCAGAATTTTCTGATGAAAATTGTTCAGGGAAAAAAGAATGTAGTTTTGTAATGCTGTATATTGATCACAGGTATCCCTATTATAATTATGATAAATATTCAAACCACATTCCATTCTAGGGATTACTTAATGCCCATTTAAATGCTTCATTCCTATCAGGATAATAAAAACCTGATATAATTGGCAAGCATTTTTATAGTTTTTTTATGGTTTTGATTACTAGATTCAGCTCTGTATGTTGGCCTTGAAGGATCGCAGTTGAGGACCCTCCCTACAACCTTTTGTAAATTTATATCTTTGAAATAGTCGGATATAACTTTTATCTGTCACTTTCTATGTACCAGGACAGCTGTTGATTTGAAGTGCTTACACCCCTAAGGCTGCTTACAGAGAGCAAACAAATGACTTGTCCTGATGCAGGGTCTCAGCCCAGAATGTGATACTTCATCCTCTCCAAAGATGCTGATTTCCTCCACCATTTTGTGTCTGTTATTCAGGATTTCAAATATTTGCAGAATCTTGTCTGTTTTTGAAATTGTGTTTTGCATCAATATCTAATTTTAGAAGTAAAGAAGTTTTCTAATATTTAAGGTGGACATGTTCTTCCTTTGTTAACCTGTAAAAACCTGTAAATTCCTCTTTGACCTGCACTTGACTAATATTGTCTCACTATCGCCCAACACTTCATAAAATCTCTTAGCTGCATTATGAGAGATAAGAACACAAGTAGAACATAAGTAGTCTTAAGTTATTTGGCTTTCGACACTGCTTTCACTATTCATCATGACCATGGCTGATTATCCATCTCAGTGTCACCTTCACCTTTGCTCCATCTGCTCCAGATGGATTTTCCTCGCAGCCAACCATTTTAATTCCACTCCCCATTCCCATTCCAACATATCAGTCTGTAGCCTTTTCCCTGCCACAATGTTGTCACCGTCAGAAGGAGAAACATCTCATATTTCTTTCAGGTAGTCTCCATCCTGATGGCATGAACATCAATTTCTCCCTTTGCCCCTCTTCTTCCATTCTTCATTCTGGCTCCCCACTTCTCCTTCATTTCCTCTCATCTGTCTATTACCTCCCTTTGGTGCCCTTTCTCCTTCTTTTTCTCTCATGGTCCACTCTCCTTTCCTGTCAGATTCCTTCTTCTACAGCCCTTATCTTTTTCACCTATCACCTCCCTGTTTCTTACTTCATACCCCACATTTCCCCACTCAACTACCTTGCCGCCCACCTGGCTTAAATTATCAACCACCAGCTTGCATGTCTTCCTCCCCACCCAACTTCTTATTTTGGCTTTTTTCACCTTCCATTCCAGTCCTGATGAAGGGGTTCAGTCCGAAACATCAACTGTTTGTTTCTGTGTATAGATGTTGCCTGACCTGCTGAGTTCCTCCAACATTTTGTGTGTGTGTGTGTGTGTGTGTGTGTGTGTGTGTTGCAACTCAGTACCATTTTCCTGCATATCTTCATATCCCTGACTCCTCTAATACACATGAACCTATTGATATTCACTAAGGAGATCTTCACACCAATCGGGTAGAAAATTCTGAAGGCTTATCATCCTGTTCATGAAGAAATATCTCCTTTTCTCTGTTATAATTGACCTTCTCCTTATTTTGAGACAGCAACCCATGGTTATAGACTTATCTGCCAATATTAACATCTTCCCTCCTTCCAGACTAATGAGCCAGTTACAAATTTTGTAAATGTCAGTGAGATCTTTTATTCTTTTAGACTCTAGGAAATGCAGGTTAGTCAGCCCAACCTTTCCCCATAAAGCAAGCATAGGCAGTACACAATTTTCCAGGTGTAGTCTTACCAATGTTCTACATGGTTGCATCTCTGTTTTAAAATGGCAGAACCCCTATTTTTAGGTAATGATCCTGAGAGATCCACAGTAGATATCATCCCCACATTCACCCAGTCACAACATATCAAGGTCCTATATGTTTCAATAAAGTCAATATAGTCAATACAAGCAGTGCCTGCCTCACCTTTCCTCAGTAACCAACCTGTTCGTTGCTGATATGAAACTATTAAGTTTCTCAGTACATTTCCAATTCTTCCTTAAACAACAAGATCACTACTTTTGTCAAAAGAAGGGATGTTTGCTGCTACCCACATAGCAAGTAATTGCATTTTCAACTTCACATTAAATGACACTCTCCCTGCCTGCTTACAACAAGACTTAAATAACATTCTGAGTTGGAGAGATGTAGTAACTGAAACTTGCATCATGTAAATGCAAGACACTGATCGTCTCTGACAAGACAATACTTGATAATCAGTGGAAAAATTCATTAATTATGCTTTAGAGGTCACTACATACTCGAAATGATGACAACATCTATATCCCGCTCCTCACCTAAAGCCACCTGTCACCTCTTGCTCCACCCAAAAACCATTCCTTCCCCCCCCCCCACCTCAACACATCTCTATACTGACTGCCTGCCCTCTCTCATTCAGTCTCAACCCAAAATGCTGCATGTCCATTTTCCACCACGGATGTTGCCTGACCCACAGAGTCCCCCCAGCTACTTTCTATTCTGCTTTCTGTAATCCCTGGGGAAGTGGACAAAAGGACACAGAGAGATGTGATGGGCAGAAAGACCTGTTGTTGTGAAGTCCAGCTTCAGAGCTGATTCCAAAGGTCACCTGTTGTCAACCAGAGTCTAAACAGCAGTCTGACACGGGGTTTATCCTTCGTCTGTTTACTCAAACATAGCTGACATTTCAAGCTGAGACCCTTCATCTGGACTTATGTTCCATTGCTTTGTCTGCCTCAGAGCGCAAAGATCAAAGCCCTGTGTTGGCTTGTTTAGAAGTAGGAGGCACAGTGTCTGCAGGTTGGTGAGTCCAGGCCAGCAAGGTGAGCCTGAGGGTTGTAGGCTGATGTGAGTCTGGAGTTCAGGGCCCTAAATTCAAAGTCCCGTGATTGGAGAGTGCTGGAGTTCACACCAAAGGTTGAAGCCTGAACGTCAAAGACAGAAGTCAGCTCGACAACAAATGGAAGGTCCGATTCCTGCGAGTCTGTGGGTCCACAATGAAGCCCAGAGACTCCTCTGTGTGTGAGTGGGTGAGAGGGAGAGGTGGGGGGGGGGGTTGCTTTGCAATTGTTGTTTTGTTGCTGTTGTTGTTGTTGTTGCTTGTGTTGTTCAGCTGAACAGCGTGGATATCCTATGTTGGCACCAGAATGTGTGGCAATATTTATGGGCTGCCCCCTGCACATCCTTAGGTTGTGTTTGTTGTGAATGCAAATAATATATCTCACTGTATGTGTCAGTGTACATGTGAAAAATAAATGAATCTGAAGGTGAAGCTAAAACTGAAGTAATGAAGGACCTGCCACATACATATTGCAGTTGCAGAAAGTCAAGCAGAGAGTGAGTTTCTGTATTACCATCTGAAAGATCCTCCCCTCTAGATATATTAACTCCTCAGGGATAGTATTTCCACCATGTTAGGTGCAGAAGGTTAAGAAGTCAGCTCATCACCATCACTAAGTCAAGATCAATAAGATGAACAGTAATGGATGACTTGCCTGCATTGCACATATTCATGAAAAATATGCTGTTTTAATGTACTGCAAAAAAATGGAAATCAAGTGATTGTTAGAACAGATTCTGCTTTAGGAGAGGAAACAAGGT
Source organism: Mobula hypostoma (assembly GCF_963921235.1). Classification (NCBI taxonomy): domain Eukaryota; kingdom Metazoa; phylum Chordata; class Chondrichthyes; order Myliobatiformes; family Myliobatidae; genus Mobula; species Mobula hypostoma. The sequence continues at coordinate 143,975,896 of NC_086100.1, forward strand.
AGCACAAGACCAACCCCGTGTTGAGGAGAAGCTTAAGAGTGTTGAACTGAGTTCATTGCTGTGAAAGAGGTCCAGAATTGCTTTATTAATTGTCTGACATCCAACAACACCTAAAAGACATGTAGCGTCATAAAGCCAAGCTGGGGCCTCTCCTGCATTGACGGCGTTTCCTTGGGAGCTAAAAAGACAAAACAACAGTCAAACAGGTCAACACAAAAGATTGTTTTATAAAATAAGCAAAACAAGAGGTGCAAAAACTGAAGACTGAAGCAAAAAAAAACCTGCAGAAAAACACACTGCTAGAGGAACTCAGCAAGTCAGGTAGCAATATGGTGGTAAAGGGATGGTCAAAGTGACATGTTGTTACAAGAATAACCACTTGTAATAATGATCAGTGAGGCACAGAGACTCTGTATTTACTGACAAGTAACTTTTATTATTTCAACTAATAAGCACATGGGTTCGCACTTTATCCATCTGTGTGCTTCCTACTAGAAACCCTGACACTCTATTAACATCTAATGAAGAGAAAAGATATTACCCGTAAAAGGAGTCTACGCTGGCCTGGCGTTCCTCGTGGTCCTGATCTCCACCTGTCCGTGGGGTCCTCCTTATCTGCAACGGTTGGTCTCTGGCTCCTGGAGAGTTCTCACCCCTGCATATTTGGAGCTCCTGAGTCTTATACTATTTCTCATCAATTGAACCATTGGATCACCATCCCATTGGCTCAAGGTCACCTGACCTACCTGTGTCATTTTCTTGTTGGCCTTTGAACAGGGCTACAGTCAATATTATTTCATGGTTCTGCCCATCCCAGCCTTGTGCATTTGTGCCTTTGCACTCTGACTGGTCCAAACCAGTTAAATGAGGCAACCCAGACAGAGTCTAAAGAGATTACAGATCGTTTCTTTGGTGGGTCTGGCATTTTACATAAGAAGTAGCAACTCATCTGAGAATGGTCTCAAGTTTATTGCTTTGATTACGTTGTCCCAGAGTCAAGAATCAGTGCAGAGTCCATGCCCTTTACATAGCAAATAACTACTTGTTTGAGAATGGTCTCAGGTTTAGCAGATCATTACCAGAAGCTTACTGTGTCTACATTCAGGCTACATCCACACTCAATTGGATAAATCCGTAACCAAAGATTTTTCTCTTCGTTTTGACCCTCCGTCCACACTGAGACGGCGTTTTCCTCCCCCGAGTGTGTAAATTTGAAAACGCTAATTGTGCAGAGCAGTGTTTATGGGGTAAACAGATACTTTTAAAAATCTATCATGATGTGCCAGAACAGATGGCAGCAGGACAGCATTACATTGTTTTCTTGAAATCAACCCCCCACACAACCTAACAATTTCAGAACAGACGGCAAAGAGACTGAAGCCAGAATAGTTAGAAATGTACTTTGACCCATAGCTTACTGGATAAATAAGTATACTCACTTTTCCCTGTTTTCTGTCCTTGTTTATATGACTATTTATGCAAGTACTTCTCTGACAATAATGTGTAACACCCTATGTAACATTGTATGGAAATACAAGATAACACTGATGCAGACATGTTTTATACATTTAACAAGGCACTTTATTTGTCATGGTCCCTTCTGGCAATCCCCCACCTTACTATTTACCTCAGGAATTGGGCTTCAATCCCCTCATTTAATTTCCAATCATTCCCAGGTCCCACTAACTACACACACCTGCTTTCCATCAGAAAATGCTGGATAAAGACCCTGTGATCACAACAAGGATCTGCAAGTTCGTTGGTCGACTCTGGTGTGGGTAAACTCATTTTGTGGTTCTTAGGGCTGTTAGTTCTAAGTCCAGCATCGCTCCTTGATTCTCTCCAAACCCAAGACTTCAGGTAAAGACTCTCCTGGAAACCGATTCCACACTTGCTACGGCGATAATTCCTCCCAACTCTGCCCTTGCGCTCGTGTTCTGCACTTGTGTTCATCCACTGCTCGTGTAACATTGTTAATGTATTGCTTGTGCAAATATTTAATAGATGCAATTGTCACTTTTGCTCAGTAACTCGTTTTATTGCACATGTTAAATACAGCAAAATAATACACAAAGACATGGCAAAAGTAAAGGCAAACAAATGAAGTAACAGCAAATTTCACTTTTGCTCAGTAACAAGCCTTATTGCATTTAGTTGAGGCTGTCATCCCTTTCATTGGTGAAGAGACTATGGCTGAAGGAAACGTTTCTGGACAAACGTGCACAAAGTCTTTCGTTTGGCAATTTCCTTTTAAGTTTTTCTAGTCCGTAACTGGACAAATGCGCACCAAGTATACCATTTCCTCTTCGCTTGTTTTCCATGTATCCTGTGCATGCCCAGTAGGAGGAGCTTTGCCCAAATATCCGTTCTAATGTGGACAGAGGTATTTTGAAAAAGGCCTGGTGTGGACGCCTATTGTTTTTACGCGAAACCGGCATTTTCAAAATCATTCAGTCTATTGTGGACGTAGTCTCAGTTGCTTCGATTACATTGTCCAAGAGCAAGAATCAGTTCGTAGTCCACAAAATGGAGGAAAACAAAGAGAACTGGTTTGTCTGTTTCTTTCATCCTTGATTAGACTGTAGTTTCTTCTGGTCAACAGCATCAAGACTAGATATCCAGACTTTGAGAGGCTACAGTCCCCAACGTTTCATCACAGCCACCACATCACCTCATCTAGGATTTATGCTGAAGCAAAATTATTTGTTATAAAATAGGTCATATTAACCTAGTCCATGAAACAGAGCTCAGTCTTGGAAACCACGTTGCCATTAGTGCCAAAAAGAATAAATTAAGTCCTAAGGAATTTTAAGAATATTGGCCAAAAAAAAAAGTTGTGCTATGCTATTATTCAGCATTATTCAACTGAAAATCATTATTGTTCTGAAGTGAACCATAATCATGACAATTACTGAATAATTTCACAGCACTTCATAAATTCAACCAAGCATTTTAGGCATGAGTCACCTTGGCAATTTTGATGGAATTTTCACATCAATGATAGGATGGGACAGTATTATTCTGCAATACATCAAGAAAAAAAATTGCAGCACAACCTTGTCTTGCCAACGTTCGCTGGACTTGAACAGCTACCAGTTAATTAAATTAAAAAGCATTGAAATTTCTGGGCAATAATTGTTAAAAGCATTTCCTAGTATGTAGCCAAATCACTAGCAATCAAAGGTTCCACATTCTTCCTGTAATAAGGTGACCAGAACTGAACAAAACACTCCAAGTCTTGTCTAATCAGAGTTTTAAACAGCAGCAACATTACCTCGTGGTCCTTGCACTCAGTCCCCAAACAACGAAGGCCAAAACACTATGTAACTTCTTAACCATTCTGTGAACTTGCGCAGAAACTTTGAGGTATTTATGGATTTGGACTGCAAAGTCCCTCTTTTCGTTCACAGTATGAAGAATTCTGTCATTAAACTGTAGTCTGCTTTCATGTTCAACCTTCCAAAGTGTATCACTTCACTCTGTTTTTCAGATTGAACAACATCTGTCACTTCTCAGCCCAGCTCTGCATCCTGAAAACGTCCCATTGCACACCATGCACAAAACAACGCACCTCCATGTCAACTGTAAACTTACTAGTCCATTCCTCCACTTCCTCAACCAAGGCATCCCTACAAAATAACTTTTTAGAGCATCTCACATTTGAGCTATTCTGGATTGGGTGTTGTGCAATAAACCAGAATATATTAGAAAACAGGTAAAGGAACTCTTAGGAACCAGTAATCATAATATAATAGAACTCACCCTACGATTTGAGAAGGAGAAGCTAAAGTTACTGTAGCACTCACTATTACAGTGGAGTAAATTAAGTTACAGGGTAATGAGAGAAGAGCTGGCCAAAATTGATTGGAAAGGGACGCTAATAGGGATGATGTCACAGCAGCAATGGCTGGAGTTTCTGAGAGCAATTCAGAAGACGAAGGGTCGATACATCCCAAACAAGAAGAAGTATTCTAAAAGCAGGATGATGCAGCTAAGTCTGACAAGGAAAGTCAAAGCCAACAAAAATCCAAAGAAAGGTCAAGTAATAAATCAAAAATTAATAGGAAATTAAAGGATTGGGATGCTTTTAAAAATAAACAGAAGCCAACTATAAGAGTCATAAAGAATGAAAAGATGGAATACAAAGGTAAGATAGCCAAAAGGATACCAGCAATTTCTTCATATATATAAAGAGGCGAGAGTGGATATCAGACCACTGGAAAATGATGCTGGGGGTTAGTAATGAGGGACAAAGAAAGGGTGCATGAACTGAATAAGTATTTTGCATTAGTCTTCACTGTGGAAGACATTAGCAGTATGCTGGATGTTCGAGAGTGTCAGGGGGCATACGTGAGTGAAACTACCATTACTAGGGAGAAGGAGATTGGAAAACTGAAAGGTCTGAAGATAGATAAATCACCTGGACCAGATGGTCTACACGCCAGGATCTGCAAGAGATTGCTGAACAGATTGGCGGCATTAGTAATGATTTTTCAAGAATTGATGGATTCTGACATGGTTGGGAGGACTGGAAAATTACAAATGTCACTTCAATCTTCAAAAAGGAACTTAAGCAGAAGAAAGGAAATTATAGTCCAGTTAGACTGACCTCTGTGGTTGGGAAGATGTTGGAGTCGATTGTTAAGGATGTGGTTTCACGGTACTTGGAGTCACATGATAAAATAGGCTGAAGTCACCAAGGTTTCCTTAAGAGAAAATCTTGCCTGGCAAATCTGTTGGAATGTTTTGAAAAAATAACAAGCTGGATAGGCAAAGGAGAATCAGTAGATGTTGTGTACTTGGATTTTCCGAATGCCTTTGACAAGGTGCCACACATGAGGCTGCTTAACAAATTAAGGTCCCTTGGTATCACAGGAAGGATACTAGCACAGATAGAGCTTTGGCTGATCGACAGGAGACAAAGAGTGGGAATAAAAGGAGCATTTTCAGGTTGGCTGCTGGTGACCAGAGGTGGATATTCCATGGAGGCTGGAGTTGAGGCTGTTCCTTTTTGTGTTAAATGTCAATGATTTGGATGATGGAATTGATAGCTTTGTAACCAAGTTCGTGGATGATATAAAAATAGGTAGAGGGGTAGGTAGTTCTGAGGAAACAGGGAGGCTGCAGAAGGATTTACACAGATTAGAAGAATGGGCAAAGAAGTGGCAGATGGAATACAGTGTTGGGAAGATTATGGTCATGCACTTTGTTAGAAGAAATAAAAGTGTAGACTATTTTCTAAATGGGCAGAAAATTCAAAACTCTGAGATGGAAAGGGACTTGGAAGTCCTTGTGCAGAATTCCCTAAATGTTAATTTGCAGGTTCAGTCAGTGGTAAGGAAAGCAATTATGATGTTTGTTTTCATTTTGAGAGGATTATAATATAAATGCAAGGATGAGGCACTGGTTAGTATTGTGAGCCATTTTTGGCTCCTTATCTAAGAAAGGATGTGTTGACATTGGGAGAGTGTTCAAAGGATGTTCATGAAAATGATTCTGGGATTGAAAGGCTTATCATATAAATAGCTTTTGATGGCTCTCGGCCTGTACCAACTGGAATCCAGAGGAATGAGGGAGATTCTCATTGAAACTGATCAAAAGTTCAAAGGCCTCGATGGAGTGTATGTGGAAAGGATGTATGCTCTGCTGGGTAAGTCTAGGACCAGAGCTCACAGCCTCAGAATAGAAGGGTTTCCTTTGAGAATAGAGATTAGAAGGAATTTCTTTATCCAGAGAGTGCTAAATCTGTGGAATTCATTGCCACAGGCAGTTGAGGAGGCCAAGTCATTGGATATATTTAAGTCAGAGGTTGATAACTTCTTGATTAGTCATGGTATGAAGGGTAACGGGGTGAAGGTAAGAGAACTGGGCTGAGAGGGAATAGATCAGATATGATGAAATAGCAGAGAACACTCGATGGGCCAAATGTCCTAATTCTGCTCTTGTAGTTTATTATGAAAATCACAAAGAGAGGGAGTTCTAGAATGATTCCCTGTGAAATACCTCTAGTCACTGTCATTCAGACAGAATACACTTCATCTACTACCACTCTCAGCTCTCTGTAGTAAGTCAATACTGTATCTTCACAGCCAAGTTTTGCTGTATCTTGTGCCTCAAAGGTTCATTTTATTTTCAAAGTATGCATGTAGAATATAACTCTGAAATTTGCCTACTCCAGATAGCTATTAAATACAGGAAGGTGTTGATGAAAGAAAGTAAATCAATTCCCCCCATATGAAAATGAAAAGAAACAAAATTCACAGCAAAAAGCAGCTAGAATAACAATCAATGACCCCTGCATATAACAATCTCTGACCCTCACTCACAGAAAATAACAGCATCAATAGCACCAAACCCCCAACTCCTTCTTATGCACAAAAATTAACAGATCACCCACCTGCCAATTGTCCTCAAGAAAGAAAACTCTGAAAAACTGAAGGAAACCAACATAAAGTACCATCCAATAATCATATAAATCTCAGAATATTGGAAACATACTTTCATTTGCAACTGAGGAGAACAGCTGGACAAACTCGATCTTTCCGTGAAGAGTGACCGCTGATGCCGGTCCGATTGTGCCAATCCGTCTCTGTGACCATATCTGTTGGAAGCCATCGCTGACCCCCTCCACATTCACCTCAACGCTTCAATCTACCTCGCTACTTTGAGATTGAGTCATTCATGACCCCACACCTCATCCTGGTCTTTTCCATGAGTCAGCTTGTTTTTTTGGACCTTTTTGGCTGCCATCTCTGATCTCCACTAGACAGCTCTCAGGACACAGTATTGCGCTGGATCAAGTTCGATACTCTTCATCACAGGCTGCAACGGTTTCCATAAGACAAACAAGACAAAAAGAACAAGCGTGAGGTACATAAAAAGTGAAATAATTAGATAGATTTGCTGTCTGAAGTTGTCACTTGAGGAATCATTGTTTGCTAGCACAAAAATACTTGAACTCCTGACTTTCTGAATGAACCTACCATGAGGAACCTTACTAAATTCCATAAACATCACATCCACTGCTCTACTTTCCCCAATTTGTTTTGTCAGTTCCTTGAAGTATTCAATCAAGCTCGTGAGGCAAGAGCTATTCTTCACAAAGCTATGTTGAGTAAACTTATTCAAATTGCGCTTCTCCAAATGCTTTGAAATTAGGCTCAGATCTCTGGATTTGACTCTGAAATGTTCCAACTGACCAGCAACAATGTTATCAACTGAGCTGACATGTGTATGGTGATAGGCAATAAACTTAAGAAAAGCATTTCAATTTTCATTCTTTTTTAATGCACTCAGCACTTTTGATGTTCCGCACAGATGGCTTTCTACAGTACTGTTCTGATCCTTTGTCATCACATCAGTTGTTCAAGTTCCTTTTTTCTTGAATAATTACTATTAACTTTTCCAGGCAGTAATTGAACAAACTGTTGTCCTTGTGATTTCTTAATAAGGTGCACACTGTCAAATATTTTTCTAATCCCAATAAACCACGTCATTTTAGTGTTCTGTTTCAGGGGCAGTCTCATTAATCTTTCTGCTCGTACATCTAATTTTCAATCACACATCTCAATTGCTCTCAATCTTTTTTTTTATCATTTTCACTTGTCAAGGTCTAGTGTTCACATCTGTACAATACTGCTGACCACATATAACACTGCATTTCAGAAGCAGGAAAGAGCAGTTTCTCATTAACTGGTAAATCTAAAGCAACCGTTTTCATTTAGATCTTACATTATTTTTTAATCTTCCATTTGTTAAATGGAATGTAGGTGCCCACTAGGCTAGAGAACATGTTTTGCAATGAGGAGACATTAGGTTTTGAAATAAACCATCAGCAAAACAATTATATATTTATAGCCTGGAGATAAGTATTGGTTTCTTTTTCAAGAATATAAAACTATGGAGGAAGCAAAATAGAGAATTTGCATCTCAGATAAAAAAACTAATTTCATATTTGAGAATTATATAATCTGATGGTAAGCAGAAGTTCATAATTTTTATACACCATTAAATTAATGGAAAAATTAACAAGAAATGGAAAGGTATCACAGAAAGTAAAACCACTAATTATGAGCTGAGCTTAGCTTAGCTTCATTTTATACTAAGCTAAGCAGAGGGGAAAAAAAGCTGATAAGGTCTCTCTTTTTGCCCTTATCAACATTTCCATCTTTACTCTTTTTTCAGATGATACCCGAAGTTTTGAGTATTCCCTATTTTTGTTGGGACAAATATTCTGCCATTCAATGATGGATTTGCAAGTAGATAATGTCATAATGAGGCAAAGTAGAGATAGTGGTGCAGTTTTATACATAGCAACTGCTCAAAGTTTCTGCACTGCCTGCTTGTCGCTCTCTTGGAGTTTGACAAGGTAGTGTAAAATTCCACAAACTTACTGGCTTTTAGATTTAGAAGTGCATCTTTACATCTGCTAGGTTAACCGTGGAAAAATGCTGTAATGCTGCTGCATGATTTTGGCAAGCATTACTAAAGTTGGTCTACACTACCCTACCCACCTGTATAATGATTTTCAAGGAAATATGAATTTGCACCCCAAAATCCCTCTGCACATGAACATCCCTAATGTTTCTGACATTCCTAACTTTTCTCTTTTTTTCAAATATTTTTTAAAGTTCTGACAAGTCAGTGACACTCACAACTCTTGAAATTAAACAGGTTAGATGGCCAGTGGATTGATGGGAAGGAACTTACTGTCCATCAAAACCAGACAGTCACCTCCTAGAGTTGGAAGAGAGCCAATGTTACCCTTTGTACCCTGCCTTCCAATGTAAGACTATGGAGCAGAATGGTAGGAACAACATAATTCAATGTACAGACAGTAGGGAAGTTAGATGGCAGCTAAAAATCAGGTCCATTATTTTTCTTTAGATTTCATCAAATGCTATGGAATTTTCAAAAGGAGCACCTCTTGATATAACACGTTAATAGGTGGATCAGTGAAGGTTCTGTTTGAAGTACCAATTTATCAGTGAATCTGCAATGGTAGAAGACCTAAGACTGAGGAGAAATGGAATGTTTTGATTATTAATTTAGCATATACAATGTAAATATGTTTGCTCTCACAACATTTAATGAGTATCTAGTCAAGCACTTGAATTTCCAAAGCATACAGGGTCAAGGACCTAGTATGTGTGACAGGATTGGTATAGATGAGTGCAATGATTGGTGTGGATGTGGTGTGTGAAATGTCTTTTTTTTTCACTGTAAGATTCTATAATTGTACATGGAGACCTTAACATGTAAGAAAGGAATCGAAAAATATATTATAAAAATAAAATATTTTTTAAAAAATTGTGAAGAAAAATGTATGCCAAAGTTCAAAGCTCACAGTAAATTTTATTATCAAAGTACATGTATGTCACCATATACAACCCTGAGATTCATTTCCTTGTGAGCATATCAAACATATTGCAAAGTGTTAATAAATCAACAAAATCTAAGTTGAGTTTAAAATGATATTGCTTGAACTATCTTGAGGTAGAATTATTGAAAATTATATAAGTAAATAGAAATGAATGACAATAAATCAATTCAGCTACATTACATCAGTGGTGACTTTCTGTAGTTGCTGCTGATCAGCAAAACCAGCCTTTGTGCCTACAAACAGTCCAATCCTTCTCAGCAAGGCTCATTGTTATGGGAGGACTGTGTGTGCATCTACTATGATGGTTTGTTGTTAATACACAACTTATTGACAAGATAGATGAAGAAATATTTGACGGTTGACTAAATTGGCTGTCAATGGTAGCGGGAATAGAATATTTCTGAACGAGATATCTATGACTATTTGAAATATTCAGGCTATGAAACATTTTCAAAAACATTTAAGATTACCAAAGACAAGGATATGAATCCATATAAAGTACCTAAAACATCGTAAGCACTTAAGTAACTGGAATTCAAAAAAATTAAACTAAAATTTATTTTCCATCTTGCCTCTGCTCACTTCCATACAAGTGAATGGAGATGTTATTTCTACACCAGGTCTAACCCATTGTTGGGGTGGTTTCACAATTGAGTGCAGATATTTTCCTATAAAATTCAGTCCAAAGAACTGTCCTAAGAATATTCTTTTGTATTCCAGTGAAGACCTGCTTTATGTAGGTGAGTGTGGATCCTGTGTTTTACTGCAGCATCAGAATGGATATTGCACTTGAACTTATAAACACGGACTCAAAGGTGAGAATCTTTAACATGGTGTAGGTGCCAAGAATATCTTTGTGATATTTTCTTTTCAAAGTAAAAAAAACCTGTGTAATAAATGACTGCTACTTTATTATCCCTTACGTTAACATTGACTATATCTTGAAGATTTCTTCATTACCTTAAAATATTTGAGATAACCTGACTGATAAACATTACTTCTTTTACTTCAAGGATGAACAAAGTAAAAGAGCACGAGACTAATAATAGCACAAGGCTAGTTTGCCGGCAAGAGTTTTCACATGGATAATACCTGCAGCTGGCATAATGAGGGAAGTGAGTTGCTGTAGACAGAAGATAAGGAAAAAGAAAAATCTAAAAAAATTAGCTTTATTTGTCACATGTACATCAAAACATAGAAACATAAGAACACAAGAACATAAGAAATAGGAGCAGGAGTAGGCCATTTAGCCCATCAAGCCTGTTCCACCATTCAATAAGATCATGCCTGATCTAGCCATGGACTCATCTCCACCTACCCGCCTTTTCCTCATATGCCTTAATTCCCCTATTATGCAAAAATCTATCCAACCTTGTCTTAAATATATTTCCTGAGGTAGCCTACAACTGCTTCATTAGGCAAAGAATTCAACACATTCACCACCCTCTGGGGAAAAAGCAGTTCCTCCTCCTCTCCGTCCTAAATCTACTCCCTCAAATCTTGAGGCTATGTCCCCTAGTTCTAGTCTCACCTATCAGCGGAAACAACTTTCCTGCCCTATCTTATCTATCCCTTTCACAATTTATATGTTTTTATAAGATCTCTCATTCATCTGAATTCCAGTGAGTACATCCCCAAGCAACTTAATCTCTGCTCGTAGTCTAAGCCCCACCCCACCGCATCTCTGGAATCAACCTGATGAAATTCCCAAGCACCACCTTCAAAGCCAAGACATCCTTCCTCAAGTTAGGAGACCAGAACTGCATGCAGTACTCCAGATGCAGCCTCACCAGTACTCTGTATGGTTGCAACATACCTCCCTGCTCTTAAATTCAATCCCTCTAGCAATAAAAGTCAGCTTTCCACTTGTCTTCTTGATAGCCTGCTGCACCTGCAAACCAACCTTCTGTGGTTCATGCACAAGTATTCCCAAGTCCCTCTGCATAGCAGCATGCTGCAAATTATTTTTACCATTTGAATAATAATCTTCCATTTTTCCTTCCAAAGTGAATGACCTAGCATTTACCTATATTGTATTCCATCTGCCAGACCCTTGCTCACTCGCTTAATCTAGCTATATATCTCTGCAGACTCTCTGTAGCTTTTGCACAATTTGCTTTTCCCCTCAATTTAGTATCATCAGCAAACTTAGATACATTACACTCAGTTCCCTCTTCTAGACCGTAAATGTATATTGTGAATAGTTGTGGGCCCAGCACCGACCCCTGAAGCACACCACTCACCACTGATTGACAACCAGAGTAATACCCAATGTATCCCAACTCTCTGCTTTCTATTAGTTAACCAATCTTCTATCCATATTAATACATACTAATACATCACCCCAATTCTTCGCATCCTTATCTTATGGATATGTCTTTTATGTGGCAGCTTATTGAATACCTCCTGGAAATTCAAGTAAATAACACCCATCTGTTCCCGTCTATCCACTGCACTTGTTATATTCTCAAAGAACTCCAGTAAGTTTGTCAAGCAGGACCTGCCTTTGCTGAATCCATGCTGTGTCTGCATGATGGGTCCATTTCTTTCCAGATGCCTCTCTATTTCTTTAATGATAGCTTCAAGCATTTTCCCAACTATAGATGCTAAACTAACTGGCCTATATTTACCTTCCTTTTGCTGACAACCTTTTTGAACAGTAATGTTTCATTCGACGGCTTCCAACCTGTCGGAACCTGCCTAGTCCAGAGAATTTTGGTAAATTATCACCAAAGCCTCTATTATAACTTCTATCATTTCTTTCAGTACCCTAGGATGCATTCCATCATGACCAGGGAACTTTCTGTCTTCAGGCCCACAAGTTTTCTCTTTAGTGATGTCATGGTCCTGATTGGTTATTCCCTGGTTCCCTTTAAATTTCCTTTGTGTCACGATCAGGACCGTTGACCCCTTGTTTTCCTTTAATTTATTGTTTCCCCATGTTTCTTGGGCTCTGTATTTAAAGGCACTTGATTCTCAGCTGAACTGGCAGTATATAGTGTCCGGCTTACAGCTTCTTGGCGCTAGACCATCACCTGACGTCACCGCAGTAAGTGCGAGCAAGTCACCTTGCCGGAGTGAGCCAAGTCACATCACCAGAGCAAGTCAAGTCTCCTCTCTGAAGGGAGTGCCAGTAAGTTGCCTCTCCTCACCAGAGCGAGCCCCTCAATTTACTGCACCTGAGTAAGCCTGCTATGCTACCTCGCCAGAACGGGTCTGTCAAGTTAACCTGTCGGAGTGATTCCAGAGCTGCTCTCTGTAGTTCCATTGCCGAGTTGCGAGCTCGCCACTACTTGGAGCCACTACATGCCAAGATAAAGAACTGTCTATCGTTGTGTGGTTTGGTTCTTCGTGTCCTGCCCACCGCTGGGTAGGTCCGGCCGTTTTCAGCTACCCTCAGCTGGGAACTGTCTCTTCGTGTCCTCATCTCCGCTGGGTAGGTCCGACCACTTGCCACTACCCTGAGTTGGGAACTGTCTGTTCACGTCCTTGTCTCCGCTGGGTAGGTCTGGCTGTTTGCCGCTACTCAGAGTTGGGAAATTCTGTCTCTCCCAATGTTCCGAGTTCCAAGTCCGGGCTCTGATGTTCCGAGCTCCAAGAAGAGGCTCCGATGTTCTGAGTTCCAAGTCCCAATCCAAATCCAAGTCCAGGTCCTGAGTCCCAATCCAAGTCCAAGTCAGGGTCCCGAGTCCCAGTCCCTGGTCCCGAGTCCCAGGCAAAGCCCAGGCCCTGAGTCCCAGTCTAAGTCCAGGGTCAGAGTCCAACTCCAGCCACGCATATTCCCATTTCAGCTTCATTCACTCCTTGATGTCTCTCTGTACAATCCTTGCTTCCCTGCTTTCCTAGTAACTATTAACAAACTCTATTTTTGTTAACGCTACAAAACGTGTTTGTGTCCTGCATTTGGGTTCACCTGTGCTCCACATTGTGACAAGTGATACCTATTGTATCAAGGTTCTCACCTCCCATTGCATCCATAACATCTCTCTTTATAGCAAAAATGCATCATTTCCATCCAAGGATTGCTGGTACAAAGTGTGTGTGGTGGTTACCCAATTATCAAGAGGGGGTAATACAAAGTATAGAAACAGCAACTGAAACTCCTGGACAGCATAACAGTTATGTGCTGTTCACTAAGGGCTATGGACATGGAATCCTGCCTTTAACCCTGTATCTGCCTTGAAATTAAATCTTCAAAAATGAATCACTTCAATTTTTTCTGGTTGTCCTCTATCTGCCACTTCTCAGCCCAGCTCTGGATCCCACCAAAGTCCTAATGCAATTTAATTTCAAACAACTCCACAAATCCTCATTTCATCTGCAATCTTACTAACCCAACTCTCCACTTCTTCATTCAAGTCAATTATTAGACTCACAAAGATTAGCGTTCCCGAAACAGGTCCCTGTGGAACACTACTTTTCACTGATCTCCGGGCAGAATACTGTCCATCTACTATCACCCTCTGCCTTCTACGGGCAAGCCAGTTTTTTATCCACACAACTAGGATTCCTTGGATCCCATGTCTCTTGACTTTCTGAAAGGACCTACAATGGGATCCTTTGCAACGACCTTACTAAAATCCATATACATCACATCTATCACTCCATTTTCATCAATATGCTTTGTCACATCCTCAGAGAATTCAATCGGTGCCTCACAGTTATCACTTCTGTAATTCAAGATGACCCATAGTGGTAGTAGTAGTAGTCATACTTTATTGATCCCTGGAGAAATTGGTTTTCTTTACAGTTGCACCATAAATACTTAAAAAGTAATATGTAAATTATGCCAGGAAATAAGTCCAGGACCAGCCTATTGGCTCAGGGTGTCTGACCCTCCAAGGGAGGAGTTGTAAAGTTTGATGGCCACAGACAGGAATGACTTCCTATGATGCTCTGTGTTACATCTCCGTGGAATGAGTCTCTGGCTGAATGTACTCCTGTGCCCACCCAGTACATTATGTAGTGGATGGGAGACATTGACCAAGATGGCATGCAACTTAGACAGCATCCTCTTTTCAGACACCACCGTCAGAGAGTCCATTTCCATCCCCACAACATCACTGGCCTTATAAATGAGTTTGTTGATTCTGTTGGTGTCTGCTACCCTCAGCCTGCTGCCCCAGCACACAACAGCAAACATAATCGCACTGGCCACCACAGACTCGTAGAACATCCTCAGCATAGCTGGGGGGTTTAGCAAATCCTCCACTGTTGGAGGAGACATCCTTCAGATCTGAACCTAAACCAGCTTTACTGATTCTAATATTTTAGGTAAAGCTATTGTTTGGTCTGAAAGTTATAACCTTCTTTCCTCCTTTAATCAATAACTCAATTATGGTGTCCTTGCTTTTAATAAATTCATTATTTTTAATTTTCTTCTTAAAATTCCTTTCACTACTTCCTACTTGAAAATTCACCTTAAAGCTTTGAGGTGGAGAAGATGGCAGCACGACGGCAGCGCGCACGGCCACTTCGGTGGTGATGTCTGTTATCTGTCAAGTAGGGGACAGTGCACAATTCTAACTTGATGGAGAGACGGACATGAGAGTACGAAGGAACATCTGGAAACTTCTGAAATGCCTGCTTCGCTGCCGCTGCTACTGTGTGGTAACCAGAATCTCTGGAGCAGAAGGCCCCAAAATCCTTGGTTTTGCGTGTTTCAGCGGCCGGGGCGAGGTCGAAGGTGCTCGGCAGAGGATGGCGCTCGGGAGGCTGTATCGGAGGGCTGGTCGGAAGCACGAAGTTTTCAGACGGATGGACTCAGTGTCGGCTGTGGTCGGCTGCTTCCAAGGCATCGGCAAGTTGACGGTGCCTGGAGGTTTATGGCAGGGAGTTTCTCCCTTTTGTCACCTGCTATCAGGGACTTGGGGGTCGATTGAATTGGGGACTTTAGAAACTGTATTCACTGTGCCCATGGTTTGTTCTTCAAATTATGGTATTGTTTTGCACTGCTGTAACTATATGTTATAATTATGTGGTTCTGTCAGTGTTAGTCTTTAGTTTGTCCTGTTTTCTGTGATATCACTCCGGAGAAACATTGTATCATTTTTAATGCATGTATGCATTTCTAAATGACAATAAAAGAGGACTGAGTGTTCTCATAATCTAATATTTGCACATTCTTCTGATTACCGTTCTCTGTTTATTTTTAGCATTACTCTGTGAAATGCCACAAAATATTTTGTTACATTAAAACTAGTTTGCAGTGGCTGGACTATCCTGCTCAACATAAAATTGGATCTGATCACATAACTGTCAGAATATTTCCAATTAATTCACGGATGCAGACTGAACTGGCAGCATAAAGATAAAGGATAATTCTGAATGTGGGTTCTGTCTTCTTTTACGGAGTCTTCACAATAAACTTCAGAGCCTCTTAATCAAGTTAGCTGAAACAATTAAAATCAAAGTGGCAATATAGTCAAAAAGAAACATTGTGGCTATCTGTGCTTCCAAGCTCTACTTAGAAAAATCCCCAGATAATTCATTTGAAAATTGTCATAAAAATGTAATTGGATAGTAACAAACAGTCAACTTGTCTGAAGGATTGAACTGACCAGTCTTATCCTTCAATCTAGCTCCCTATCTGAAATACAGCCACAATACTCCAACAAATCCATTAACAGGTCAGCAAGTATGCAAAATTTATTTGTGGAATAAATGTCAGAGATTCTGCACTGATATACGCTCCCTGATCTCTGTAAATATTCCAACTGTCTACAGGAATCAGTGAAAGGTTGTAATTTTAAGTTCTGCTGCTTCTTGCATCTTGGATATATCTTGTTTGCAATGCTGGTTTAGCTAAAAACCCTGCAAATCTAATTTATGTATTACACTTAAATCAACACAGATACCATATTATCATTTTCCTTTTTGATACAACATATAGAAGTGATTTCAAGCCTTTTTGCATTTCTTGACCACACAGATATTCACAATTAGAACCAGCAGGAAAACCTGAAGAAATGACTGGCTAGGTATCTATGTAAAAATATCTTCCTGTGGTCAGTTTGTTGAGGAAAATAAATAATAAAACATCTTTAGCCTATCATTAGGCTATTCAAGCCAATTAGTTTCTGGTGCGATTCAAAAGATTTAAGAGCAATGTGAGGGCAACATTTTTCACACAGAGTGATACATGGAATGAGCCGCCAAAGACAGTGATGCAGGTGGGTAAAGTTACTGCACTTAAGAGATTTGAACTTGTAGATAGATAGGAAAGGTTTAGAGGGATATGGCTCGTACATAAGCAAATGGGCCTAGTTCATGTCGGCGACTTGGTCAGCATAGATGAGTAGGGTCAAACAGCCTATTTCTTTACTGCACAATTAAGACTTTAAATTAATTGTGAAGACAAATAATTGAGATTTTCAAACAATATGAAGGCAAAAGGTTTCAAAATTAAAAGAGTAATATTGGTTTCAAAATTAAAAGAGTAATATTTGAACAACAACAAGAGTTTTGTTATTAATCTTACAGATCTAACTGCATCTCAAATGGAACTGCACAGAATTTGTTAGGCTCTCCTAGTTTCCTCTGTTGACTTGTGTTGCTACTTATTGAAATAACTCTTAAATTTGCTTGAATATCAGTACTTTTCTAGTCATCACTGCTTGCTTCATTGTCAACTATTTTCTTTCCAGATTGGAGGTAGTATGGTGGCGAATGAAGGCAATTTCTGTGTGCTGTTCAGGTAAGAAAGCCATGAACTATTTCAGTTTGCACTTGAGATCATTAGCAACTCCTGTTTCATGCCATCCTCCAAGAACCTGGACATTATCAGCAATTACTCCCTTCAATCTCCCCATTACTTTCACTTCCATAATCTTCATTTCCATTGCAACCTAAAAATGTTCCCCTTTTGCAGTCAGAACTTCTTCCACACCCTTCTTTATTTTCATTATTACTCCCAGTAATTTAATTGATTCCTAATTTTGTTTTTCTTCCAATACAATGAGATAGGAAGTGGATGGAAGATTCACAAGGTCCACAACCTTGCTTTGCTTCCACCCACAGGTCACTAGGTGCATTTAAGGGAGAGGTTAATAGGTTTTTGATTAGTCAGGGCTTGAAAGGTTCAGGGGAGAAAGCAAGAGAATATGGTTGAGAGGGAAATGGGTCAGCCATGATGAAATGATGGATAAGAATCGATGTGTCAATAGCTTAATTCTGCTTCTGTGTCTGATTGTTTTATGGTCTTATTTACAAATACTTGCCCTCGAAGAAACTAGGCACAATTTCAAAATCTCACTTTTTTTCCAAAGAAGGGAATTAAATTCAAATGAGGTAGCTTTTCCTTTCTTGTGAATCCATCTCACCGTCTGATAGATGTTTGTAATCAGAACCTAGCTCACAGCCATATGCTAACAGCATTTATCTTCCTTAACTATCCATAAAGTATACCAAAGATAATTAGTTGGTTTAAAATTCTCCCCTGCTCACTCAAATATATTAGAATCAAAAATAAAACTTCAAGCAATGTGCAGTAATTTTTCACACAAATCCTCTGATGCCTACACTGATGCATCCTTGCTATGTACAAAGGAAAAATATAACCTTTACTTTTGAATTGATTTTAGATTCTGTCCTCTGGCTTTTCTTCAAATGATTTTGAAAAATAATACAACCAGAAACCATTAGAAGAGTACTGTTGAATCATGGGAAGTTTAGTATTTTGTATGTGCTTAGACTGCAAAGTGCCTTACAGCCTTGGGAAAAGCTACCAAGTAAAATTCCACAAGGGCTGTCAATTAAAAACCTGGATGTGACATGAATATGGAACATGGTGTCTAAATACATGCAGGGTGCCTAATTTCCAAGAACTAAACATTTCCAGTTAGCTATATCATAAAATACTTATTTGTTGTATGTAAAGTGAAATCTTAAATGGATCAAATGGTGATTGTAATAACATCTGCATGTAAATTTCATGACACTCAAAGAAATTTCAGGTGGACTTCAGCACCTGCATGTTATTACATAGTACATGTAACAAAGATAACAATTTAGAGGATAAATGACTGTGTGTAAAAGAATGAATGATGAAATCCTATTTATGGTTCTGATGGCTTTAATACTTAATAAGTTTCAGAAAATGCATTAAACAGGGAAAAAGTATGAGAAAATTACTTTCCATCAGAATAGCTTTGAAAAATTAACTGTTTCTTTCTCCACAGATGATATCTGACTTGCTGAGTATTCCTAGAACTTTGTTTCTGGCATCTAGAGTTGTTTGATTTTCAACTATACAGAATCTCAATAGTTCAATTTCAAAGAAAACTAATTGTGACACTTTTTTTTGTCTTGCAGTTGAAAATAGTGTACGGGGTCTTTCTTTTGTTACATTTAAAATGGCGACTTTGTTATGTTAATCTGGGGAATGCGGCTTTGTTGTGCTTTAATGCTGAAGAGAGTTTGCGCTAACAGTTTGTTTTACTTTAAAATGAGATAACAGAGTTCTATTAGCCAATGGGTGGTTATGTATTGTTTTGTTTTCGGATACCATGCTGTATGATATGACTGTGGACTGAGTTTTGGCGGGGAGTCGGAGGAGAGACGAGGAGGACCGCGGACGTGCGGAGAGACTCCGGTCGATCACTAAGGGTGGTCCCGAGCCGTGAGTCGATGGAATTCAGGTGGTCGTCTGAAGTCGAATTGAGCTCCAATGGTAGCGCGCGAAGAACTTGGACTTTGGACTTTGATAAGTGTTGGCGCTTTTTTTTTCATTACTTTCCTCTCTGTATCAAATGTATATTAATGTCATAGAATTAGTAATATCTATAAAGTGTATTTGTTAAAATTTACTGGGTGTGCTGGCTGATGATTGAAGTTTTGTGATTGATTCGGGCGGCCACCAACCCTATGGGGAATGTTGAGGCGGGTGCTGGGCTGGATTTCCCCTAGACATACACGAGCCAATATAACTGAACGTTACAATAGTAATCAATAATTATTGATAGCAAAACAAAGGTGATTATTTTATTGTTTACAAACAGGTCATATTACTGTACTCTGCAGTCACTAATATAGACTAGTCTTTACACATCTCCTTAATTCTAATCAGATTTAAATGAAATGGAATTACTTGTTGCTATTCTTCTCAAAGCATGATACTTTCAACCTGCCATCCACCTCAATATAGATGAAATGCACTGTACGTGATTAAAATGGAAAGTTTCACTCATTCTACTTTCTAGATGGGAGCTTCCTTGTTACCTTAAGTATTTTAGCCATTGAAGTTCAGTGATGATCAACCATCATTTGTTAAATCAGGTACCTTGCCTTTTGTGCCATCAGAAGAGTCTATACCCTCTGTGCCCATAATGCATTTAGTCAGTATTCTCCTTCACTTTATGCTCAACCTAGCTGAAATCAGCAATAATCTCATTATCAATGACTTGGCCTTGGCCAAGACAATTGATCTTCAATTCACTTCTATTTCCTTGGGAGGCTGAAGAAATTTGGCATGTCCCATTTGGCCCTCAACAATTGTTATCAATGCAGCACTGAAAGCATCCTATTTAAATAACGGCTTGTTATAGCAACTGCTCTGCTCATGAATGCAGAATTGTGGTATAGTTCAGCGCAGCACAGAATCCAGCCTTCTTTTTATGGACTCTGTTTACATTTCTTGCTTCCTTGGTAAAGCAGCCAACATAATCAAAGACCTCACACATGCAAGAGGTTCTATCTTCTGCCCCACCTCCCCCCTGCCTCCATCAGGCAGAAGATGCAAACACTTGAAAGTGGTAAAGAATTAGCTCAGGGACAGCACTGATCCCGCTGTTATAAGGCTATTGAACATTTGCCAAAGATGATAAGGACTGTTGACCACACAATCTATCTTAGTATGAACTCGCACCTTATTGTCAACCTGCAATGCATATTTTCAGTAATTGCAACACTTGATTCTGCAGTTGTTATTGTTTTACCTTGGGCTACCTCAATGTACTGCTGTAATAAATTGATCTGTTTGGACAATGTACAAGACAAGTTTTTTCACTGTACCTCAGTAACTGTGATAACAATAAACAATTTTCCAATGAAACCTTAAAGTAGTGGGTTGGGGCTGAATGATTGTCTCAGTGAATTACTGAAGAGGACAACTCTGTTGGAGTGCTGGGAACCACAGAGACCAAACCAGAGGCGTGATTGAAAGATGTGAGAACAGAATTAGCATTGGAATCCAGTCCACTATGTATTTACCCATTATTCCTGACAGTTGCATATTTTTAAAAATCAAAACCAGAGGTCAGTTCCACATAATTTACCATTGCAACACCCAACCGAAGAAAACTGCATAAGTTTTAATATGATGTAGAGAACTGCAAGTTTTCTACTTTGCTTTTGCTTTTCATAAATGATAGTCAACTCAACATTGAAGAAGGAAACAACTCTTCACACAGTTTGAAACATGATTATGACATCTATTGATGCTTGCTTATGATACTACCATGTAGAACCTTTACTAATATTGGAGCAAATCAGACGTTTTAGATCCCACTTTTCATTACCAGCCAAGCCCAGAACTTTGATCATGCTGAAAAGCATGTAGAAGGTTAATGACATGCCATCATCATGATCCTAGGCTGACTTGATTCTGTGCCTCTCCTACCAAAAGTAAGAGAGTACAGTTCAGAAAATGATTTTATCAGTTAAGCACTAAACATTCTGCTTTATGCATTCTATCACAATGTTGAGGAATAATTTCAAAAATTCAATGAATTACTTCAGTCTCATTTAAGTTTCCTCTTACAGGTATTGTGGTCACTCTCTGAAACTAATGCCAGAAGTCTTTGGGAGCAGTCACTGATATATCACAACCTAGCCTTAGGAATGGACACTCCAATTCTTTAGTGCAGTGCTAGAGATTGGTTATTGGTAATCAGTTCACTATTGTCACTTGTACCAAAAACAGTGAAAAACCTTTGTTTGCATGACATTCAGACGTATCATTCTATACATAAGAACAAGAAGAGAATACAGAATGAAGCGTTACAGACAAAGTGCAGTGCAAGTGGGCAAATGAAGTATTAGGGCCACAATGGGGTAGATTGAAAGCTCAGGAAATCTTCATTATTGTACAAGAGGTCCATTCAAGACACCCATAGCAGTGGAATAAAAGCAGTCCTTGACTCTAGTAATATTTAATCTCAAGTTTGTATCTTCTGCCTGATGGAAGAGAGGAAAGGAGAGAATAGCAAAGGTGGGAAGAGTCTTTGCTTGTGTTGGCTGCTTTCCTGAAGCAGTGAGAAGAGTAGACAGAGTCAATGGAGGGTCTGGTGGGTTTGTGATAGAATGGGTTGTGTTCATAAATCTTCAATATTTTGAAATCTTGGATGAAGCTGTTGGTGGAGCAGAGATATTAGTGGATGGCGTTGGAGACCAGGGGAAAGGTCCTGTAACACAAACCCAATAGAGCTGAAATGAGGTGTTGATAAGTGGAAGCTGCAGAAAAGTCAATGCCAACAGTGATATCTCACAGATATTATTACAGTGAGGAAAATAGTTTGATGGATGCTCATGTATGATCAAGGTCATCAAACACGTCAACAAATCTCATCCACTAACAGCTAAACCATAATAATAAGGCACTGCTTGATGCCTGATAACTAACAATAACACTTTTTCAATTACCTGTCTTATCAGTTGTTCTTAAGCCCCACCAAACATCTGCATAGTTACCACTACTCCAAGCTTCACATGGAATTTCTATAAATCACATACACTCAATCAGTCAGAAATTCAATCATACGAGAAATATTATGCAGATAAATAGCAAAATGTTTGCTCACTTTGACTATTTTGCAGAGAACATGATACACTTTTGCCATCATCAATTGAGGCTAGTGTTAGGTGTTAATATGTCCGTGGATAGTTAACACATACTTTGTGTTCATGGGGTTGGTTATCACGTAGACCTTTTGTTAGCAGTAGCACAGAGATCATCAAACATTTATAATAAGCTTTGGTTACACCACACTTGAAAGATTGTGTTCAGTTCTGGTCCCCTCATTTCTGGAATGAAGTGGAAGCTTTAGAGAGGATGTAGAGAAGATTTACCTAGATGCTGCCTGGATTAGAGAATATGTCTTATGAGGAAAAGTTGAATTAGTTAGGGCTTTACTGTTTAGAGTGAAGAAGAAGGAGAAGAAACTTGATGGAGGGAGGTTAAACAGAATGGACAGTTCGCACATTTTCCCAGGGTGGCAATGTCCAATACCAGAGGACTTCTGTTTAAGGTGAGTAGAGAAAAGTTTAGAGGAAATGTTAGAGGTAGGCTTTTTATGATAGGTGCCTGGAATGCACTGCTGGGATGGTGACAGTGTCATGGTCTGGTCCGTGAAGTCTGCATTCCGGTTCACGGTCCAGTCTGACGATTCCTTATTCCGGGTTTTCCTGTTTTCCCTTCTTCCTTTGGGTGCCTTAATTGAGGCACCTGATTCTCGTTTTGGGCTGGACTGTTCCCTTCCCTTCCCTTCTGCTTCCTTCTGAACCTCTGCCTGCAACCTTGTCAAGTTTAACCACCGGAGTGAGACCAAAGCCTTGCCACGACAAGAGAAGGAACAATCTATCATTGAGCTAGGAATTGTCTCTTTGTGTCCCCGTGTATACTGTCCATGTTCTGTGTACGAATCCCGGCCCTACGTCCTGTTCCCAAAGAGGGGTCAAGACTCTGTGTTCGGTGTTCCTGTGCTCAAGTTCAAGGCTCTGCGTTTCTGTGTTCCTGTGTTCCTAGTCCAGGCGCTGTGTTCCAGCCCTGTCCAAGTCTGAGCTTCATGTCCTCACCTAGCCCAGGGGTACCTCGCCCAGCCCGGTGCTGGAGATTCCTCGCCCTATGTTGGATCGAACCCATCTGAATCCTCGGCAGTCATCCTGGCCCTGCGTCCTAGAGAGGGTCCCAGCCCTGCCCTCCAAGGAGGACTTCCGGCTCCATACCCAAGAGCCTAACCAAGCCGAGCCAGACCTAGTCCAAGAGCCACATCCTGCCCTGAAGGCTCCTCGTCCTGCACTGGAGATTCCCCGTCCTGTCCTGTACCACGTTCTGTCCTTGCCAAGATCCTAGACCCCGAGTTCCAGTTCTGAGTCAAGACCCAGGTTCCGGGTCCTTGTCTGGTTCCGGAGTTCCGAGTTCCTAGTTTAGGCTCCTTGTTCCTAGTCCCACGTCTGGATCCTGTGCTTCTAGCCCAAGTCCTAGCCCAGGCCCTGAATCCTAGTCTCGTCCAGGGCCTGTGTCAACGTCCAGCGTCATTTCTTCCTGACTCCCCTTGCTTTCTTGACAAACCTAGTCCTGTTCCTAGAACTGCAGTGTCTGTGTCTTGCATTTGAGTCCGCTGCCAGTGCCCCCGCCAACCCTCCCGCCACACCCCCCCCTGTATAGCAGACAGAGCCTGATACAACAGGAACATTTAAGAGAATCTTAGATAGGGACCTGGATGTAAGAAAATTGGAGGGTTATAGGCTGTTTATGAGAGATGAGTTAGGTTGATTGTGAAATAGGTTTATATAGATCATCAGCACATCGTGGGTTAAAGGGTCCTTACTCCGCTGTACTCTTCGAAGTTCTCTATTCTATGATAGTGTGATTCTGCCTATTGCTCTTCACTAGTTCCCCAAGAATCTCACTATTGCTCCTTCTTTGCAAGATGGACATTGCTTCCAATTTGAGCCTGATTCCAACCTGTAGAAGGGTTGGAGCAGAGCACAATACCCATTATTGCTTGCATGGAGACTGTGATCAGCTCCAAGCCAACAATTACAAATGGCTACAGCATTTTGTGAAATAAATCTTCCATCAAAGCATAGCCAGAATCCAAGATAACAAATGAAGGCTCTGATCTCCATTGTTGAGGAATTCAAGTTCGGCTAGCTGACATCTTGAAGTAAAGGTGCATATATGAAAGGCTCTCCCAAAGAGGCCTTATCTCCATTGATTGTGCTTGATACCAAGTAGGAAAGCACACACTTTATTTCCAAGAAACCCTTACCTATTTTTATTGATACACCATTGGAAGCATTCCATCAGAATATGTAATGGATTCATATAGAAACTGCTCTGCACATGCCCGCTAGAAACTAGAGAGTTGTGGACAAAGCTCAGCATATCATGGACGCCTACCTCCCTTCCATGGACTCCGTCTATACTTGTCATTGCCTCTTGCATCAAGCAAAAGATACAAGGCATAAAAGCATGTTCAAGGACAGCTTCTATCCTCTTGTTTTTGAACTCTTGAGTGGATGTCTTGTGCAATAACATGGACTCTGCCTCATTATGATCTTGCACTTTATAGTTTACCTGCACTGCACTTGAGCTGTGGCTTTAATAATTTGTTCTGCATTGTTATTGTTTACCTTGTTATACCTCAATCCATTTGATTTGATTTGATCTTTATGAGTGACAATAACAAATCAATACCAATACCAATTGCCTAGGCTATAAATGTAAGTACATATTGCATCTTCAATCCCTAGTTCCAAAAACACAATTAACTTTCCTTCAATTCTTCCATAACAAAGATGACAGATAATTAAGGATCTGTTTAAACTGCACAGCCTTCTTTTTCTAATTGTGATCCAATGTGGTAGATGTATGTATGTTACCTGTTTTGTCACTGCAAACCATAAAGTTAGCATTTCATGCACCAGTAGGTATATGCAGTTCTATGCATGCTTGGAATCATATAATTCAAGGCTCCAAGTCACATGTGGCATGTCATAGCGATTTTGCATTTCAAGTTCAAAATTATTCACAGGTGGGATAGGAGATAATGGACATCACTGCATAAATGTATTTCACTTAATTAAAAGATTTATTTTGATCCATTTTACCACTGTCTACCATTCCCTTTTTATTTCCTTTTGTCTTCATTTAGAGTAATGATTAGATTAGTTATCCTAAGACAGCTTTTACATAGCTCTTAGTCCTCATTACTCTTGATCCCTATTATCTTAAAAATAATGCTGTCTCAGTTGTTTGGACACACTTATTAATCACAGCAGTATAAGAAGTACAATGATTGTTTTTCTCTTTCAGAGATATCCCTCTTCTACAGTCCTCAAATATACTTTAACAGTTTTTCTCCCTTGCAGTTTCATTACCCTCTTCACCTCTACTCTCCCTAAGTTTTATTTTCCCTCTCATCCCAGGGATTCATTTCATCAACAGAGCAGAGACTGAGAATTGAATGATTAATTATTTCCTACATATTTTGAGTATCTTTGCAAGGATCCATAGTTTCCTGTACTCTCGGGGTCTGGCAAGCTCCTGCCAGTGAAGCCATTCTGTGTGCACCTGCAGAAATACCATGGAGACATTTGGGAAGCAGCCAGTGAAGCCAAACCTGGATGAGATGAAGAGTTCTGTATTGATCATGTGTTTCTAATACTTTTAGTTTGTTTTAGCTTAGGCAATTAAACAGTAAACTCCAAATAGCACAGCAGTACATATAAGTAAACCATACATTCCAAGATACAATTCAAAAGTAAGTAGGAGAGGTGGTGTTAAGTGTTCACTGATGTTCTTTCAATTAGATCAAAGTTAGTTAAAATATATATCCACCTCACGCACCCATGATGACTGCCATGGAAATAGGAAAATCTTCAGAAAGCCACAATACTAAATGCAATTAGAACAGTCCAATGCTTCCTAGCAATTGATTTGTCTGTTAAAGGCAAAATGAGAATGGTACCTGGGCACCATAGCCCATGAAATCCCTTTTAATCTATCCTCTTTGGTTTTACAGCTCCCTGCTAAAGTAAAAAAAAGTTTGCCTGGACCCCTCGTAATTAAGCCTCAGTTACGTCTTCTCTCACCCTTGTACCAAAGAGAAAGTTATATTTTACCCAATTTTCCTTAGCTGCTATTTCCAGATCCTACTAATCTCCTTATCCTTTGTAGGAATATAAAAATACAAGCAATGCTGAAGCTGTGGTCTAATCATAGTTCTGTCATAACTTCCATGCTCTTATCTACACTTCAGTAAATAAAGGACACTGGCCCTCTTAAGCATGTTCTAAGTGTAACTTGCAACCCAAAAGGATCTGTTGATGTGACAATCCATGGACACTTTGTCTTCCAACCACTGAATATCCTATCATTTATTCCATATTCTTGTACTGTTGCAACGCTCCAGCATTTTGTGTGTGTTACAATGTTCCACATCACCCACTGAATTCACTGTCAACAGGATTTTTAGTACACGAACAATTAAGACTTCATCAATTCTAACACACAAAGCTGTTGCATTTTAACCCAAATTCTACTTCTAAAGCTCAGGGAAAGTTAAATTTTACAAAAATGTACATATTTTAACATTTTGAAATTACGACTATTTAAAATCTATTGTAATATTTGTTGGAATACAATTGTGCAGAAAACTCATTTCCTTATGCATATCTGAGACAATGAAGTGAAAAATAAACTAGCATAAAACTCGGGTCACCAACATTTGGTTTTTAGAAATCAATTAATGCCGGTTAATCTGCTATGCTCCTGGAACAGCCTTAATGATTTAATTCTGCTTCCTGATCACTGTGCCAAAATCATAGGAAACAAAAGGGGCACAAATGCAGTCCCATGCAACCCAGGGCTAATGACCCTTGTGTAACACACACAAAATGCTAGAGGAACGCAGCAGGTTAGGCAGCATGTATAGAAATGAATAGACAGTTGACATTTTAGACTGAGACCCTTCTTCTGGACTGGAGAGAAAGAGGTGTTACATACCCCGTAACTGGGTTGCCAAACCAGCAGAAATGGATCACTCAGTTGGAGTCTGGAGTACTAGAACTAAGAAAGTTTTATTAAAGAAACAAGCAACACAGTAATCGAAAGGATAATAAATGCAACAGTTCAGCGATGATAAACACACATGTGCACAGAATTAAGATAACAGCATCAATCAAGCTCTATCGTTGGCTAGGGGTAAATGACCAAATTTCAAAGTGACTCAAAGTTCAGTCCAGTTTAGTAGTTCAGTTCTCAGTAATCGTTGCCATGGCGATGGACAATGTGGGGGAAGAGAGAGATAGAACAGGAACAACTGATCATTCAGACACGGCTTCACTCACAGACCGGCGATATGGCTCACAAGCAGCTTTTGGGCGGGTCCTTGGTGATGTCACCTGAGGTCACCGACTGTGACCCCTCCTCCAGATGCGGTCGATCCTCTGCAGTGAACCCGGCACCCAGGCAAGGGCGGACACACACCGGGTTCCCGCTGATCGTACCTTTCCACCCTGGCCGTTGTCTGGTACTTCCCACCGACTCATGAGAAGCGTACCGCTTCCAGGGTCTCGTTACCTCGGGTGGCGTGTGTGTCCTGCCTTAGCGAACCTGTCCCTTTTTATCCCCCTGCTGGGGTATTGCCTGTCCATCACTTCAAACAGTTCAAGGTTCAAAGGGGGGAGCCGCTCCAGACAGCTCTCTCTCCCCCGTCCCTTCATTACACATCTCCAGACGCTGCTCCATTGTTCGTTATCTCTCCTTCCCCTGAGGACAGGTGGCAGGCCACTTGCTGATGTCACTGATGCTAACCCAGGCCAGCAAACATCTTAATTTTATGTGTATTCTCGTCACAGAGGGAAGACGTTAGAATAAAAAGGTGGGGGAAGGGGAAGGAGAACCAGCTGGAAGATGATAGGTGAAGCCAGGTTGTTGGGGAAGATAGAGAAAAGACAACCTGAGAGGAGAGTAGACCATGGGAGAAAGGAACGAAGGAAGGGCACCAGAGGGGATGTGATAGACAGGCGAGAAGAAGAGATAAGAGACTAGACTGAGGAATAGAGGAGGAAAGGGGGAGCAGAAAAAAATGACCGGAAGTAGAAATTGATGTTCATGCCATCAGATTGGATTCACCTAGATGGAACGTGAGGTATTGCTCTTCCGTCCTAAGAATGGGCTTGTCATGGCAAGCGAGGAGGCCATGGACCGATATGTCAGAGCAGGAATGGGGAGAAGAATTAAAATGGTTGGCCATTTGGAAATTCTGATTTGGGTGGATAGAGTGCATGTCCTCAACAAAGCGGTCCTCCAATTTACATCAAGTCTCACCAGTGCAGACGAAGCCACATCGGGAGCACCAGGTAAAGTAGATGACTCCAACAGATTTGCAGGTGAAGCATTGCCTCACCTGGAAGGACTGTTTGGGGTCCTGAAGGGAGATACAGGAGAAAGTAAATGGGGAAGTGTAGTATATCTGTCACTTGCAGGGATATGTGCCTGGAAGAAGATTAGTGGGGAGGGACGAATGTACAAGGGAATCACAGGGAGCGATCCCTGTGGAAAGTGAAGAGTTGCAGAAAGGTAAAGATGTGTTTGGTGGTGGGATCCTGTTGAGGATGGTGGATATCGAGGAGAATGATGTGTTGGGTGTGGACACTCATGAGGTAGCGGGTGAGCACAAGAGGAACGCTATCCCTGTTAATGTGGTGGTGAGATGGGGAGAGTGCAGTTGTCCAGGAGATGGAGGAGATGCAGGTGAGGGCAGCATCAATCATGGAGAAAGGGAAACCCTGTTTTTTGAAGAAGGAGGACATGTCTGATGTCCTGGAAAAGGAAGTCTCATCCAGGGAACCGATGTGGCCGAGACGAAGGAACATAGAAAAGGGATTAGCATTTTTCCCGGAGACAGGGTGGGAAGAGCTTTAGTCCAGATAACTGTGGGAATCAGTAGATTTATAACATATGTCATTAGACAGTTTGTCTTCAGGTACTAGAGACAGAGAGATCGAGAAAAGTCATTATAATACATAATGATCCTTATACGCAATTCCTAGTGCAATTATGAATATGTTAAATTGGTATGGTGGTAAATGTAAAACTACCTGGATTGCTCAAGGTAAGATTCATAGTACCTTGCCTAGTAGATCTACCC
This sequence comes from Mobula hypostoma, assembly GCF_963921235.1. Classification (NCBI taxonomy): domain Eukaryota; kingdom Metazoa; phylum Chordata; class Chondrichthyes; order Myliobatiformes; family Myliobatidae; genus Mobula; species Mobula hypostoma. Next base: position 144,005,155 of record NC_086100.1, read on the forward strand.
ACAGTGTCAAGATGCATGACACTGAACGCACAAGAGACTGCAGATGCTGGAATCTGGAATAAAAACAAAATATTCTGCAGATGCTGGGGTCAAAGCAACACTCAGAACAAGCTGGAGGAACTCAGCAGGTCGGGCAGCATCCGTGGAAACGGTCTGTCAACGTTTCGGGCCTGAACCCTTTGTCAGGACTGAAGGTTAACCTTCCAGCCTTCTCCCTCCCACCCTCCCCCCACCTTCTTTATAGGGCCTCTGCCCCTTCCCTCTTCAGTGCTGACGAAGGGTTCCGGCCCAAAACGTTGACTGATCATTTCCGAGGATGCTGCCCGACCTGCTGAGTTCCTCCAGCTTGTTGTGAGTGTTGCCTGGAATCTGAAATAATTTGCTGGAGGAACTCAAGAGATCAAACTGCATCCATGTGGAGAAAGAAATTGTTGGTGTTTCAGGTCAAAGTTTTCCATAATGTCATTAACTTTTTGAGTTCATAGTTATCTAAGCTATAGTAAGGAAGGAGAAAATTATGAAGAAGAGGAGGAGATGGAGAAGTGGAAGGGAGCAAGTGGAGACAACTCCTCTTGTCTTAAAGGACTTAATCAATATTTGTAGCCACAATTCCAGTTTACCATTTAATGACAAAGCCATATATTATCTGCTCAGAACAGTTTTTGCTTAAGGACATTCCCAGATTCTGCAGTTATCTGAACCTGCAAATGTTACTGCTAAAGTATTGAGGCCCTGTATGATTATCATGTTACAGTTTCTAAGTATCACTTTCATTTGAATAAAAAACTATCTATAGCAATTGCTAATTATTGCTTTATCATCCTTGTTGCAAATTTCAAACTAAATTGTAGCTGTCATGTGGTGTTATTTTATTTTTTTTCAAACTTTTAGTGTTTGCTAAATCTTTCTTAGGTAGAAATGCTTCTTCATATATAAAGCTGGAACTTTTTGACTTCAGATAGTTGAGATGGTGAAGGAGAATAAAAGCTTACTGTTACTTTTAACCACTTGATTAAAATTTCAAAATGGCTGGTGGACTTTTTCTGGCCTAGTATTTTACAGTATTACTATACAATAACTTCCCTATTCTTACCTGATCTCAAATACAATTTGGAAATTTGGTGGTCAGGTTACAGGTGTACTGCACTGCCAAAGGAGAGTAATAGTTCATTAATAATATTCCACTTGTAATATGCCATTCTATAACTGTCCTCCCCTTAATTTTCAGAAAAGCTTTGATTATATTAGAAAATTTTTTTGATCAAATCATTTGCGACCCCATCACATCATACTTCCTCAGTTAACAGCCTTCAAAATCCATTTGCATTCTTATAGATAATTCTTCAAATTAGCTAACCACGCTGTAGTGCTATTTTGTGATTTTTTTTGTGTATGTGTGAAGTTTTGCCCAAATTCCTTATAGTGCTTGACAAGAATCTTTGTATTAATTGGCATTAATTTTCCTGAACTTTCCCAAATGTTCAAAAAATGTCAGGAAACAATTAGAGAATGAATGGAGAGTTAGTTTCACTTTCTAATGACAGACCATTTAGTTAACTTTTGTTTCTTTACACTTGTAAGAAACAGGGTAGGACAGGGGCTGTCCAAAAAAACTTGTCCATCATTTATGTTGTGCTAGACCCATTACTTTAATATTTTTAGCTACTATGTGTAATTCTGATAGTAAGTAATGATAGTTTATTCATTATTCCACTCATTAGCATAAAAGCAATTTGGCACAATCTTGAACCTCTCAGTCTTATTTGAATCTTTTATCATCATTGATTTATTATCTTCATCAGAGATATCATTACCTTCCTTTTAGATTACACCACTATTTTCCTATTGCATGTGTTAAGTGTCAATATTCTGCTGTTGCCAAAAACACAGTTACAGGGCATCCACTTCAATAAGATGGAAAATAAAATTGTTAGTAATCCACTCATTGTGATTGTATGTAGAACAATGCAAAGTTGTGTGTCATAGTGGATGTGAGCAGAATCCAAAGAGGCTTCAAGAGCAGATGCACAGCTAAGTGAATGGGTGAATATATGGCAGATGAAATATAATGTGAACAGCTCTAAGGTTATTAGCTCCGGCATGGAAAATACAAATGTGGAGTACTTTTTAAATGGTGAGAGTTTAAAAGGTGTTGAACCAAAGAGACCCATATGTCCTTGTACATAAATCACTAAAAGTTAACACTCTGGGAGAGAAAATACTTATGACAGCAAAATATGTGTTGACTCTTATTTCAAGAAAGATTTGAGTAGAATAATTTCAATTATAGAGAATGCACATGGAATCCTACCTAAATACTTATAACAAAATACAGTTTAAAAGTTCTCAAAATTTATTCCTAATAGCCAGTTAATAATAAATTAACCCTCTTAATAAATTCTTAATAGCAAATGAACCCCCCTATAAGTAATTGGTGAAATAATCCAGGGACAGAAAAGTCTACAGAGAAATAAATGGAAAATTAAGTTCAAATTCATTATTATTCAACTATACACATGTATACAGCCAAGTAAGTGCAACGTTCCTCCAGATCAAGGTGCAGGACATAGTATGCATAACTCACACACAACACATAACAGAATATTACTACAAGTAAATTAACAAATAATAAAAAAATACAATCCAGAAGATTGGCATTTAGCATTAAGTTCATTTACAAAACACATGTTAAAAAGTAGAACTATGGAATGAGATAGCTGAACGATGGACTGAATAGGTCCCTCAATGTATTTAGGAAAATGAAAGATAGAAGTGTGAAATTAAACCATTTCTTTGCTATTTTAAACAAGGTGTTGAATTATTTAAAATAAGTAATATAATTTATGTAGATAATAGTGAGTAAGGAGAGTACATAAAAGATCATTATGGATTTGTTCACCAGTACTCAATACAGCATTTTTCACTTTCTATACATTGATACTTTAGATAAGATATGCAATAATTGTAGTGCTAACATCTCTGTCTCTCTCTAAATATATATATGAAATTGCTTTAACTCCAGCACCAGTCACAGTGTAGCATAGCACTTACACATTTTGTGTGCCTCAGTTTGCTTATAACCTGCACTGAGTAAATGTTGGCACTAACCAAGAACTCCTTGCAGGGTCATTACAAGGAAGTTGGTAAAAGGAAATTCCAACTCCAATAACTTTGTTGACAAATTGCTCCTGTTTCATCCGACTAAGCTTGGAGTTGTGTTTTATATCCCATCCCTCATTCTACTTGAAACTTTTATGAATGGATCAGACACTATCTCAAAGTCATTTCATGAAGTTTCAGACCTGCTTACACAGCTTTGAGAACTAAGAATGTAATCAGCTATTTCAGATGGCCCTGAGATTCCCCAATTCCATGTTCTGTGGTTGATAAAGGGAAAGTGGAATTCCCTGTGATATATAGAAGATGAAAAAAATGGTGCTATTATTACCTTAGTAGGGTCTCAGCTTCTGCACGGAGTCAGCCCACTGCTGCAAAACAGTAAACAAAATTTCCCTTAAGGCGTAATGACATTGAGTCAAATGGCAGAGTGTCAATTTTATTTCTGTTTAAAAATCAGGCTTGGAGTCAAGTTAATTGTCTGTAAGTCAACAGGGACATGTGCATACCAGCTCTTCATGTCAGTGATGACAATGAGGTTGCTCGCCCTTTGTGTACTGTGATTATATTGTCTCTTTTTCTTTATATCCAGTTACGATAATAGGGCTTAGTACAAATTAGTGAAAGCTTCATGCCAAAATTGCTCATGGTTTCTAAAGTTTATTGTTTCCAATCATTCTGACTGGAGCTTTCAAATGCTTAACCATTATTAAAAGTTATTTATCTTGTCTTTTTCCACTTTCATTTCTCAAGCTCACACAATGTTTACAATCATTTACAACCAGCTGATGTCCCAAAGTGCCTAACTGCTCAAATGTGCAAAGAGGACAGGAAGGACAATTAATTTATCTACAGTGAGGTCCCAGAATTGGCAGTGATTCAGGAGATCAGTTTGACAGTCATGAGGATCTGCTCCAACTTGCCTACTATCAAAACAGGTCAACAGCAGATGCCACTTCATGGACTCTTCACTTAACCCTGGTACATCTGGACAGTGAAGATGCTTGTCATTCAGTGTTATGATCCCCTCAAAACTAATCAATAAGATTCAGGACATTGATGAAGATAGAGCAGTGGATGTAGTGCATATGGATTTCAATAAGGCATTTTATAAGGTTTCCCATCCAAGGCTCATTCAGTAAGTAGGGAGGCATGGAACCTAAGGAGACTTTGCTTTGTAGATCTAGAATAGGCTTGCCTCAGAAAGCAAATGGTAGTTGTAGGTGGTCTATATTCTGCATGGAGGTCAGTGACCAGTGGTGTTCCACAGGAATCTGTTCTGGGGCCCCTCCACTTTGTGATTTTTATAAATGACCTGGATGAAGATGTAGAAGAGTGGTTAGTAAGTCTGCTGATGCCACAAAGTTTGGGGGTCTTGTTGCTAGTCTAAAGGATTCTCAAAGGTTACAGCGGGATAATGATAGGATTCAGAACTGTGCTGAGAAATGGTAAATGGAGTTCAACTCAGGTAAGTGTGAAGTGGTTCATTTTGGTAGGCCAAATTTGAAGAAAAAATATAGTATTAATGGTAAAACTCTTGGCAGTGTGGAAGATCAGAGAGATAGTGGGGTCCATGTCCATAGGACACTCAAAGCTGCTGCTCAGTTTGACAGTGTTGTTAACAAGGCGTATGGTTATTGGCATTCATCAGCCAGGGGATTGAGTTCAAGAGCCGTGAGTTAATGTTACAGCTATATAAGACCTTGCACAGACTCCACTTGGAGTACTGTGTTCAGTTCTGTTCACCTCATTACAGGAAAGATATGGATACTATAGAAAGAATGCAGAGGAGATTTACAGAGATGTTGCCTGGTTTGGAGACAGTGCCTTGTGTGAATAGGTTGAGGATAAGAGGTGACCTGATAGTAGTGTATAAGGTGATGACAAGCATTGATTGTGTGGATAGCTAGAGTTTTTTTTTCCCCAGGGATGAAATGGCTAACATGAGGGGGCATAGTTTTAAGGTGCTTGGAAGTAGGTACAGAGGGGATGTCAGGGGTAAGTTTTTCACAGAGAGAGTGGTGGGCGCATGGAATGCACTGCTGGTAACGGGTGGTGGAAGGGGATACAATAGGGTCTTTTAAGAGCTACTTAGATAGGTACATGGAGCTTAGAAAAATGGAGGGCTGTGGGGTAGGGTAATTCTAGGCAGTTTCTAGAATAGGCTACATGGTCGGCACAACATTGTGGGTCAAAGGGCCTGTAATGTGCTGTAGATTTCTATGTTCTATGTTCTTAAGATTTAAGCCTTCTTGTGCAAATAGATACTTGACTTCTGCACTTACAGATCCCAGTCAGTTCAGATTGGCAACAACATCACCTCCACAACTTCCATCAGCACAGGTGCGTCACAAGGCCGTCTATTCTACTGACTTTATACTTATGATGTGAAGCTAAGCACAAATCTAATGCAATAGTAGAGTTTCCTGATGATACCACTATCATTGGCCATATCAAAGGTGGTGATGAATCAGCACATGGAAGAGAGGTTGAAAATCTGGCTGAATGGTACCACAACAACCTCTCACTCAACGTCAGCAAATGAGGTAACTGACTTCAGGAGCAGGAAATCGGAAGTCAGAAACTTTAAATTTGTTGGTGCTATCATTTCAGAGGATCTGTCCTGGGTGCAGCACATAAGTGCCATTACAATGAAAGCACAGCAGCATCTCTACATTCTTAGAAGTTTGTAAAGATTTGGCATGACATCTAAAACTTTAATCAACTTCTGTAGATGTGTGGTAGAGAGTATATTGACTGGTTACGTCACACCTGGTATGGAAGCACCAATGCCATCGAATGGAAAAGCCTACAAAAAGATAGTGGATATGGTCAGTCCATCATGGGCAAAGCCCTCCCATCCATTGAGCACATCTACACGAATGCTGTTTCAAGGATCCCCACCATCACAGCCATGCTTTCTTCTCGCTGCTGTCCTCATGCTCAGAACCCACACTACCAGGTTCAGGAACCGTTATTACCCCTCAACCATCAGACACTTGAACCAGAAGGGATAATTTCACTTACCTCATTACTGAACTATTCCCATAACCTAGGGACTCACATTCATGGACTCTTTATCTCAGGATCTCGATATTTGCTGGTAAAGCTGAGGTACAGGCATAGCCAAGCGCGTTCATTTATTAATTGCTAGGAAGTTTTGGACGATTCTAGTGGCATTTAGTATTGTGGCTTTCTGAAGATTTACATAGATATTGCTGTGTAGCCCTAACTGTTTAATGCTACAGTATGTGTTGTGCCTTTGGGATGACACCTGGTGTAGATATTACAATCAGGACAATGTATACTCTGTTTACGTTCCAAAGTCTTTCAATTTCCTTTTTATTACAGCATAATTCTGGTGTTTTTCACATTGATTTCTATAAGGTATATGTGTTTGAAATGGCTATTTCTATTAAGTAAATTATTCTTGCTTGTTTATCCTGTATTATTATATCAGGACAGTTATTATGGATTTTCCTATCTGTAATAACAGATCAGTCATAATATAATTTTTGGTATTCTGACTCAAAAACTGGATCAGGCTTGTATTTATAGTAAGGTGTGATTTCATTGAGGAGTTTGTACTTTAAAGCAAGATTTTAATGAATGATGTTGCCACTTCATTCTGCTGGAATAAGTAAATACATTGAGTTAAACTGCTACATGACCCTGTAACGTGTTGGATTGATTCTGGTTTTTCTCGGCATTTTCTACATTTATCATTTTGAATTTGTTGGTCTTATATTATGTATTTTTGATATTTTTTTTGTGTGTTAACCAGCTGGTGCTGTATTGCCACAGGGAACTCTTCAGTTTCTGGGAAGAGGTCTCCAACTCAGGTGTTTGACAGTTCTTTGTCAACATCTAGTCTGCTCAGATCGTGGGGATGGCTTCCTCAGATGGTCATGCTCTTCCATTGGTTAACTTTTTCTTCTGTAGTGATGATGTCTTCATTCTTCTGGGTTATGCTCTTATTTAAGTTTAGTGGTGTATACTTCTTATCAGAATTTCATTGATGAAAGTATATTCTTAGAAGTTTTATTTGACTTTTGTGTAGATTTTTAATGTCTGTTATTCCTCTACTGCCTTCTGTCCTAGATAATGTTAATCTAAGTGCATTCATATATACATTCAAAATGTTCTTTTGAAATTCAGTGAAACCCCCTCTCACTGTTCCCCCCCATGATCTCTGCTGCCCTCTGACTCACTGACCACATGTACCTTGCGTTTCTTCCTCCCCTCCCCCACCTTCTTACTTTGAATCAAGTCTTTTTCCTCCAGACCTGATGACGGGTCAACTGTACACCTTTCCATAGATGCTGCCTGGCCTGCTCAGTTCTTCCAGCATTTTGTGTGTGTTGCTCCTATTTGGATTAATTACTTCAGCTTAATTGATGAAGGAGCATATAATTTCAAATCCTTCTTGCTTAGAAGGGATATTATTTTGCTGTTTCTGCTTTGATACCCAATTTTCATCAGATTCAGTAAAATAAAGAGTGGGTTTCAAGCTAGAGAGAACCACAGTGGACTTAAAAAGTTGCCTTGGAATCTGCCTCAGTTTATTTTGATAATAGTGCTTGTTCTTTTCTGATTGTTAATAGATAGCATGATTATAGTACGTCAATGCATCAGCAGATGTTGCAGGAATTTCACAACTATGCCTTTTGGTAGTCAATATAACAACACAAAAGATTTCTGCTTTTCCACCAGGCTGGATTTAGAATTTCAGAATCTATTATCAGTTGTCCTTTACATCCTTTCATTAACCTACAGCATCCCTTTTTGCTCTTCTGTAAGTGTATTGTGGTTATCTGAGTGGTGATTAGTTGTGAAATACATGATGTTACAATTTTATATATAGTTTGTAATGAAGTAACAGGACAGTATTATGGTGGATGTTTTGTGATTTCCCTTTAGGTAAAAGATATGTTTTATCAAAATTTCATGTACTTTTTCAGGATTTTTAAGAAAATTGTTGATAAGCATTATTAGGTATGGATGTAAGTAATTTTTTATACCAAAATTTTGAACATATCACTTCCAGTACATTTTCAGTTGTGGTTATTTTTTTTATAACGTCTTTCAGCATATCCATTGTAAATTCAGGTATTTGCATTTCTTCAATCGTGAGTGTGCATTCTTTCTTCTTCCTAATCCAGCATGCTTCTTGATTGTGCATCATGCTGATTAACCAGATACTAGACCAGAAGTTCATTATCTCTGTGCTTGTAGGTAATTCTGTTTTGGGATTGGTGACATTTTGAAACATTGAATTTAGTTTCAATGTTGTATATAATTTTTTTTCATTGTTTCTGAATTGGTAATTCTGTTGTCTTCATCTGGTGTATTGTATTTCACACATCTATTTAGTCTGGTGTTGTATGCACCAAGCTTTTGTTTTAATGTATCTATACAGCAATTAACTTTATCATTCCTGTATGCCTTAAAGGAAAGGTACCCTCTAAGCAGAGCTGGAGATGGCGGGAGTCTCGCAGACTTCCACAGAAATGCTCGGAACATAATGTGATCAGGTAGTCCACAAGATCGACGACAGAAATCAAGGATTGTGGAAGTGAATACAGTTTTATAATTTTATAAATGTGCCAATAAATGCATCTAACATGCCATAGCCTATGAATTAAACCACTCAACTCATTGTGCTCCCCTTAACCTGAAACAATCAGGACCTGCAGCCTCAGACATACTTTATATTTCTCTGTGACTCTATGACTCTAATTGTTCCTCTCAAACTCCACCTACATCTACAGCAAACCATACTGTCTTCTGATTTACAGAGAGCAGATGATGTGAATGCTTGTTCTGGTTTACCTTTCCACCACTTCCTCCATTCAGCAATAGCTTTCTCATTTACCTTTTGGATCACCCTGAAATAATAGTCAAGAATCCTGGCCAGACGGGAGATAAAGAGCAAAACAATTATGAATATATGGACACATGTTGATTTCAATTCATGGCTGCAGCAACCATTTTAGAATAATTTCATTATTCTAATTTCATTAGAATAATTGACAGCGTACAGAGGAGATTTACTAAAATGTTGCCTGGGTTTCATCTCCTAAGTTACAGAGAAAGGTTGAACAAGTTAGGTCTTTATTCTTTGGAGCATAGAAGGTTGAGGGGAACTTGATAGAGGTGTTTAAAATTATGAGGAGGATTGATAGAGTTGACGTGGATAGGCTTTTTCCATTGAGAATGGGGGAGATTCAAACAAGAGGATATGACTTGAGAGTTAAAGGGCAAAAGTTTAGGGGTAACATGAGGGGGAACTTCTTTACTCAGAGAGTGGTAGCTGTGTGGAATGAGCTTCCAGCAGAAGTGGTTGAGGCAGGTTCAATGTTGTCTTTTAAAGTTAACTTGGATAGATATATGGACAGGAAAGGAATGGAGGGTTATGGGCCGAGTGCAGGTCGGTGGGACTAGGTGAGAGTAAGAGTTCGGCATGGACTAGAAGGGCCGAGATGGCCTGTTTCTGTGCTGTAATTGTTATATGGTTATATATGGTTAGTAAAGCTTACAGGCAAAATGTGTATAAAGTGTGCTTCCAGGATAGGAGCGGAAAGAGGGTGCATGCGAAAATTCTAGATTGAAGATGAGTTGTAGTTCAAAGGCCATGATGTGCACAGTGGGACTTGGTACATCAGATAAGTACACCTCACTGAGTGTTTCGTTTAGGTAGAGCTACCAGGATGCCTGTGCTTCATTTCGAGGTGTATGGCATAAAGATGGTATATGTCTTTGTATAGAACATAAAGCCCATTTGTTCCTTGGAGGAATTAATGGCCAACACAATCTCCACATTTGTAGCACCATCCCTGATGTAGTATTATCCAATATCACAACTTCCATTTTGGCAATATCTACAGCCACAGAGGTTTGAGTGTTACTGTGGAACTTTAAACGGCTGCCAGCAAAGTTAGGCTGCTACCATCTTGGCTTTATTATTTGAGAAGGCTTGCAGGGTTCAACATAGTGGTTTTCAGCAGTCTATTGTGATTTCTGAAGCATCAAACAGACAAATGGAATCCTACAATCAATGTGCTGGAGAAATTCTGTGGGTCACGTAGCATCTGTGGGAAGAGTGGTTCCATGGAAGTCAAATCCTATTTTTCTCTCTGTGAAAGATAACATTTGTTCTCTTATTCCAGTTAGTCCACTTTATATTCATCAACCCGCACTAAATTCTTCAGCTAGGGCTTCAAGGATCAAAATTTCTCAATGTTGGCCTTTAGCCATTTGTGATTTGTAGTCACGGTGTCAGCATTCTTTTACCAATTTACACCACAATCAAGAGAACTAGAATAGGCAAAGACCCACAGAGGAAAGGTACTGCAGAAATGTAGAAGAATGATTATTTCACTGTGAAATGGAATGTAACAAGATTACATTTTTGAATTTAATTTGGGTTTTACTTTTGCATTTTCTACAAATGGATCTGCGATATTCATGAACGATTCCAGGCAGAAGATGATATTGTTGTCAAAAAATGGATTATGGTTACTGTTAATAGGTTCACACTTAGATGAGTTCTTCCTGTGCAGTACAAGAATGATTAGATTGCCTGTTGCTACACTTGCTTAACCACTACTTCTTACACAGCCTGGTTCTCCTCTCAGCTGCTCCGTGTATAGCTGGAAACCAGCGGTGTACACCTATTGCTGACTTAATCCACCATGCAGCCAGCCACCGAAAATCATGATACTCTCTCCGCTGTATTCCACAGGGCTCAAGAAGTGATCTAGATAATTTAAGCACTTTCAGCATGCCAAAAGTGACCCATCACAATTACTCTCTGAGAATGATTTAATTGCACATGTTCACAGTGGATGGCCGGCCCCACACGTGAATTCTCCTTTAGTTTACTGCAGTGTTGCGATTGTATCTGGCGCAGTAAAATAAGTCACATTTAGATTATCATAACCATGGCCAGTATACCAGCATTGATTCACTCTCTCTGGTCACACACCATCAGGACAGTGAGAAACAGTAAATATTTCCAATTCCCCACAGACATAGGTGATATTCAGTGAGCACAAAGGATTGTGCTACCAGTGTTAACATAGCATGTGGGGAATCCTGAACTCTTAGCTAAATCATGTGCTCTAGTATCCTGCTAGTCTTCTACAGCAGTGGTCTCCAACCTCCAGGCCGCGGACCAATACCGGGCCGCGAAGCATGCAGGGGTGCAGCTGTAGTTGGAGTGCACCCAGCACATCTTTAAGAAAAAAGCCGAAATAAACAAGCTAATTAATTAGTTGCTGCCCAGCAGCCAGTCTTCATTAGAGGAACTGAGGTGGAGAGTGTCAATAACTTTAAATTCTTTGGCATTAAGGATCGACGTTTCTCTGAAAAGTGTCAGAGGATCTGTCCTGGGACCGTCACGTAACTGTCATTACAAAGAAAGCATGGCAGCACGTATACTTTATTAGAAGTTTGTATAGATTCAGCATATCTCCTCGATCCTGACAGCCCTGTCTTTTCAGCCTGTCTGGGCTGGCATTTAAATTGGCCAAACAATGGAAGAGCTAAAGGCTCCAGCGCCCTGGAAAGAGGAGTGAACATCGCATAGAGCAAGTGAAATTGCAATCGCCTCTGATTTTGGCTGACATTTACGTGCCGGGCGGCACCTAATTTATTAGCTTGTTTATTTTGGCTTTTTTCTTAAAGATATGCTGGGTGAGCTCCAGCTACAGCTGCACCCCTGCACGCTTCGCAGCCCGGTATTGGTCCGCCACCCAGAGGTCAGGGACCACTGTTCTACAGAACAGAATTCATATGTTTAGACTTCTAGGAAATAAATGCATGGTTATTTCTCTTACATAATTGTGCATGATTTGCAAAAATGTTGCAACCAACAACAACTCCAGCTTGGAAAGAGCTAGATGAACAAACATCCAATGAAACATTTAATTTATTAGCCGCAAACAACAGGAATTCTGCAGATGCTGGAAATTCAAGCAACACACATAAAAGTTGCTGGTGTCTGACCTGCTGCATTCACCAGCAACTTTTATGTGTGTTAATTTATTAGCCATTGGGAATCCAATCCTTACCCTCCTTTGAATAAACTATTGTGATGTATGGAAAATGGCAGCTTCTGGTGAGGATTTCATGAAGTGAAGTTGCCTCCTATGTTGCTTAAATTTGAGATTGAAGTGAGAGTATTTTTCCTTTAAAATTCAGAAAGGATGTGCACTCTACTAAAGATCCCTTGCCCCTCTTTTCACCTTGCCTCCTTTTTTTCCATGTACCCTTTACTTTCCTCAGCTATTCATGCTGCAACACACCCACATCTCATTGATGCAGAAGCCTAAAAGTAAATGTAGCCACACCAATTCTGTAGATTTACACAGCTTTAATTGTATAGAAAGAAACATCAATCAATTAGAAAAATCATTGAATGATCAATTTAGTTAATTATTCCCCGAAGTAGCTCTGGTAGGTTTGATGGGTAGGTGATGATCATGGTGAGAGGTTTCTTTCCTAGTACTCATCACAAATTCAAACACAAAAGACTAAAGGAGTACTTTTGACTGTTGAGTTATATAATTATAGCTCTCATGTTAAATCTTCATTTTTTCACTCCAAATAGCATCATAATTTCACTGCTCTGTATTCTTATCACAGATATTCATAGTGCATTATAAACAATTTACTCCTGTAATATATGAAAAAATTACATATCCTATTTTATGCATATTGGGGCTTGTAATGTACCCCACAAACAGAAGTTTCTATCCTAATCTGTAACTAATTAATTTCTAGAAGTAAATATTGTCAAGGTACCAGTAGGACTCTACGAACCTTCTTCATATATTAGAATATCATATGTCCTTCTCAAAATTTTGCCCTTTTGACATTTGTTTTCTATCTCCCTTTGTTATTTGTAACCAACATCCTGTCTACTGTTCAGAGGTCTTTATATTACTCCATCAAGGTCTTACAGTTTCTTTACTGTACCCACAAGATTCTACAGCTTCCGATCTGACTACAGTTTTGCCCTATCATCTGCCTTTGCTTCCTGACAGTCTCACTTCACACTTAAATAGTTGTATAACAATTACCCCATACACAGCCCTATCACAATGGTTTCCATAGTTTATTACTATCCAGCTTCTCAACAAAATACACTCAGGTGTGATCTGTCCCTACACAACACTAGTTAAACTGTTTTTCCTGCTCTCCTTGTTCTGTTGATAATTATTAAGTCTGTCTGTATGTTCACATTTATTTAATTTTGATTATTGACATTTGGGCATAAGACCATTCTACAAATTGTTGACTATTGTCTTTTCAATTGTTGATTGCTATTGTGTTGTCTGTTATGCTTGGCACCAAACCACAATTAATTCTGATATGTTTCACCGACTGGCAATGAAGTGATTCTGAATGTCGACAGTAATTTATGTTTAAGGATATCTTTCTTCAAATAAATCTTTCAGTTTTTGATATGGATATATCATGTCTATTATTACAAGACTAAGTATATTTAAAGAATCACAAGTAATATTTAAATACAGTAAACTTTTGAAGTACAATTTACACTTTCTGGACATGAAATTCCATAGTTCCAGTTTTTCTCTTCTAGGTGTCAAAGGTTCATTGTCATTGCAGGAGTATTCATCAGCGAAAATGTCCTCATGTTATGAAATAACTGTTGTATCTCTATGTTGAGTTACATCTGCATTTTGTGGAATTCTTGTATTTTTTTGAAAATCATGTCGACACTGACAAGCTTTTACATGGGCAGAAGTCATATAGCGCAAATTTTCCAGCAGTTTAACGTGATTTGCAACAAATAACACATCTCTATTCTTCCACTGCAAATACTTTGGATATTTTACAGCCAAATCACAGCAGGCATCCTGAGCTCATTTATTATTTTTCCAACGAATTCTGGATACAGAAAATGTCCTTCTAAGAAAATGATATATTTTTCCAGTGCTGTACATTTGGCATTCATTCAGATGTTGTAATCTACCATTAATGAACAAAATTAATGATAGTAAATTTGCTATTTCCTGACTCACAATAACACTGCTGAATGACTCATTACAATTGCACAAATTAAAGGGCTGTTTTAAGGAGAATCCAAGAATTAAAGAAAGAATTAAAATATAGTAGAAGGCTACTTAGTCCATTGAGTCTGTGCAGTCTGTGTATTTCAACCAATCCCCTCACTCACTCACGGATTACAATATGTTTCCCTCCAAACTACTATTCAAGATCCCTTTTGAATTCCACAACATAATCTTCTACTGCTACACTCAAAGATAGTGTATTCCTAATCTAAACCACTCATTGCAGAAAAAAAGTTTTACCTCATGTGATTTCAGCTTCATATTACTTTTTCTATGTCCTAGGATTTTGACATTTCCACTGATGAGACCAGATTCTCTGTCAAAGATCATGATAATATTAAATCTCTATCAGATCCACTTGCAACCTTTGAAGATTGAATCCAGCTTATCCCGTCTATCCACTTAAGTGAAGTTCCTCATCTCTGGCACTATTGTAATAAATCTCTCCTAAGCTCTTTCTGTGGCCTCCAAATTTTCCCTTAGAGCAGTGCTCAGAACTGAATACAATACCAATACGGATGAATTGGTGTTTTATTCATGTTCACGATTGCTTCCCTGCTGTTTATAAAGACCATAAGACCATAAGTCATAGGAATAGTATGCAGCCATTCAGCCCCTTGAGTCTCCTCTCCCATTCCATCATGGCTGGTCCTTGATCCCACTCAATCCCATACACCTATCTACTCACCATATCATTTGATGTCCTGACCGATCTGGAATGATCAACTTCTGCCTTTAATATACTCACGGATTTGGCGTCCGCCACAGTCTGTGGAAGGGCATTCCACAAATTCACTACACTCTGGCTAAAAAAATTCCTCCTTACCTCTGTTTTAAAAGGTCGTCCCTCAATTTTGAGTCTGTGCTCTTTATCTCTGGATACCCCCACCATAGAAAACATCCTGTCCACATCCACCCTATCTAGTCATTTCAACATTCAGTAGCTTTCACTGAGATTCCCCTCACCCCATTCTTCTAAGTGCCAGTGAGTACAGTCCCAAACTTGTCACGTGGTTCTCAAATGTTAACCCCTTCATCCTCAGAATTACCCTCGTGAACTTAAAGCTTAGTGTCCGTTCTGCATTTTAATTGCTTTTCAAACTATTATGTTACTCATAGTGGTTTGTGCAAACATACCCGGAGAGCACTCAGCTCCTGTACCTCTTTTAGAACGTTGCCCTCGGTTTTATATTGCTTCTTCCAGATGGAATGTAATTCTATGATGTTGCTCTATCTTCACTTTTGTTTAGCACATGATCCAATCCATATCCTCTAATTACTATCATCCTCACAGTTCCCTGTGCCAGATTAATAAATCTAGCAATTAAGCACTTAGCTCAATTCATCCCTTCTGCCTACAGTGTGTAAATACCTTCATTCTCGGCATATTCCTGTGCCTATCAAAGACGTTCTTAAATACCTCCATCATACTTGCCTGAGCTACTACCCCTGACAGCACTTTCCAGAACCCACTAATTTCTGTGTCAGAAAACATGCCCCACATACCTCTTTTGAACTTTAACCCTTTCATGTTAAATGTCATTTGGACATTTCAGCCCTAGGAGGAAGATACCAGCGGTCTACTCTATCTATGCTTTGGCTGTCTATTCCATCTATGCCTCATTATCTTGATTGATCTTCCCTGAGCCTCTGTCATACCAGAGCAATAATAAAACAAGTCTGTCTATCCTTTATTTATAACACATAAAACTATGTGAATTATCGTGTATTATCTCATAAATTTTACTTTTTTGCAGAGTACACAAAGCCATGAGTTTGCTATGCTGGTTAGATTTGCATCATCTTCCCACAGAATAAACTGCACAGTCCCATTTGCCACTCTCAAAATGGACATCAACAACAATTAATTTGGAAAGAATGGTATCATATGAGGTTGCGTATTTCTGAATGCATTTTCAAGAGGTCAACTCGTACTTTTTGAAATGGGGTAATGGATACTTTTCCCAGCATGGTTTCTCTCAATTAGTTTTTGAATATGCTCGGTGGGATAAAATGTTTTGCAATACCTTTCCAATTCACAGCAAATGGAGAATTACTTCTTACTATTCATCATCATTATGTGCCAATGTCGTATGATGTAGGTGGATCATGATCCCATGGCCATCACTGATCTTGGGAAAATTTTCTACAGGAGTGGTTTGCCATTGCCTTCTTCTGGGCAGTGTCATTACAAGACAGGTGACAGCAGCCATTTTCAAAACTCTTCAGAGGTTGTCTGCCTGGTGTTAGTAGTTGCATAACCCGGACTTGTGGTATGCAGAGTCTCTCCCGTACAAAAATAAATTTGTACCAGGAAAGGCCAACTCCAGGAGTATCTACTCAAATGAGGTAGCAAAAATGACCTGCTTCGGAATTACACTTTCCTGATTGACACTACCTCCAAACATGGCCTGAGAAGCCACAGCTGTAACATATTATCTCCTTTACCCTCCCGTGTCTATTCTAACACTTCCTTGTTAACTACTCCACCTGCCAGCACACAAAGCAAGTTCTCTGTGACGTAATGGCAGCTGCATTCACGACAGGCTCTATAGGACTTCTCTTGCCCTTCCTCTGGTCTATCTCACTGGTCCATGAAACTATCACTGAGTAGGTCAATCCCACCAATATCCCCAAATCCAAAACTTCCTGATAGGCTGAGCATTTTCAGGAAGACTGGGTCTTCCCTTCCTGGATTATCCAAGCCTGAATAATCCTCATACAATTGATATTTAAGATTTTTCTAATCTATGGCTGTCTTATCAGCTCTTTGAATCACTGCCATTATCATTCCCCAGTTAATTTCACCTTCCTCCCCCCACCCTCAGTTGCTGCCTGAATTCCCCTTTAAAAAAATTATATCTCTCTTCATTGCTGGCATTCCCAGTATTTGCCCACATACCATCCTGCAGTCGCTGGGCCACACTGTTCCAGATATTCCTTGGGAAGTTCATTTTTACCAACATATGTATATCTTTGGGATACATCTGGTGAATTTCAACCATTTCCTCGTGCTTGCACCACAATCTGGATTCCCACATATGACTTTAAGTGAGGGCAAATTTGAAAAAGATGCTTTGTTTCTCCCTGAGGGTGAAGGGCTTATAAATGGTCGTAAACAGGATCAATGGCTGGCTTGGGTCTTCAGGGTTCTTGACCTGACATTGCCTGACTTCAATAGTTACCATCCTGACAGATACATCTGGGTAAAACTTTTCCCTGAAATATCTCCACACTAATTCCCACACTAAGCAAAAAATAAATGATGGATACAAGTTAAACAGTATACACTGAAAGCCGCGGAGTATGTACTCTGTGATCCCGAAAGCAATGTCGTCTGGAGCTATGCTCCTGGTAGGGTCACCCATGGTGGTAAGATTGAGGATGAGGTCCCTGACGAAGAACAATCCAACCAAGACCTCAACGGTGGAACAGGCAGACGAAGTTACTTCGAACTCGACGACTGTGAAGGCGGATGAAGGCTGCAACAAATCCATCAGCTCCAATTGTCGTGGTTTCCATGCCATTGGAATCAGTTGGTTGATTTGTGAAATATCGTGTGCTTCTTGGAGTGCAACATCAAGTACATGTTAAAAAAATACACACACAGGCATCTTCACTCTGTGGGCCACTTCAGAACGAAGACCATCATCCTCGACCTCGAGGAATAGCCACGACGATGTACTCCGCAATCTGCCACTTATGTGTGTCTGAGCTCATGGTGTCCGCTGTATTCCATTGTGTCTGTTACAAGGGACACACACTTGGAAATGTGTATGCTAAAATGCAGATCTTCGAAAGAGTGTATAATATGTATATAATATAATATACAATGGATATTGCCCCTACTGGCACGCTGAACCTTCAATAACCACATCTCCCAACAAATTAACAAATTAGTTTCTTATATACGCAGGCACACACACACAC
Organism: Mobula hypostoma; assembly: GCF_963921235.1. Lineage (NCBI taxonomy): Eukaryota > Metazoa > Chordata > Chondrichthyes > Myliobatiformes > Myliobatidae > Mobula > Mobula hypostoma. The sequence goes on from NC_086100.1 coordinate 144,023,304, forward strand.
GCACACACACACACACGCACACACACACTATTTCTATCTACTAGTTTAGCTCTCCATCATATTCATGATGCCTAGTGATCCCATAACCACTGACTCGAATAGATACAAGTGTGAGTGCTAATTTTAAAAATACTCACCTACTTGGACTGTTGCGATTACTGGCCACACGATGGGCCGCAAGAAGGTATCCCCCTCCTGACACTAAGTGTTGTTGTGTTAACAAGGTCACCAGAGAGAAGTACTGGTAGTAATGAAGCAGCCTCTTCATTCGACAAAATGAGATACAGCAGTCATCAGATGAAGACACTTTCAGAGAAAGAAGATCTGCCTGTCCCAATGCGACACAACATTTTATGTGCTAAACATCAAAGGAGAATTCCATATTTACAATACATCCTGAATTCTTTCTTTGAACTACATACAAACTTCACACCGCCTGCTTCTCACCCACACCACAGAGATCTAAACTAATTTTAATCAGCATTGTCTGGACTTCCATTTAACTGTGATTCACAGTTCTGAGGAACCCGTTATTCACAGCTGCATTTTAGATTTAATGCACAGTTCATATTTGCATTTGCAGACTGTCGACTGTTGCTGAAATGAAGTGTTATATGTGCTAACCCCAAAAAAAACTCCAACATCTGCCACCTGCTCCCATAACTTCACATGATGCCGATTGGGGTGGTGAGGGGTTTCCTAAGCAGGAGCTACATGTTGCCCGCCCCCCCAGAAAGGTGACCTGCAAGTTAGTGAAGAAAACAAGCACCTTACACCTCCTTTGGTAGAGACATATCGCTATCCTGCAGCCCACTCTTTACTATTGGTGAATGCATTTAGTCATTCCTAAGGAGGACTCCTAATCTATCTTATGTGACAGTTGTTTTTTTGATCCATAGCATAGATGTACACTTCATCTGGCCAAAACAACAGAACTCATCTCCACATTTTGAATTGTTATATCAATTTTAATTCAAAAATATTCATTCTGTTGCGTATTGCTAAAATCTCCAAATAGAATTGCCTTTTTACAAGATTTATTTCCAAACTCATACAACTACTTCAAGATTATACCTTATTTCCATTATTCATAGTCCACAATGACTCATGCATGGTGTGCATTAGATTCTCAAAGCCTATCTACCCTCAAACATGTTAGAATATTCTATGGCTCATGTTTTATGCCATCTGTCTGCTTCTACTTTCAGCATCCCTTGATCTAATTCCCAGATAGAATTATTCAATCTTTTTTTTAAACAACTCTCCTTATAACTTATTTTCAGCATTTAGCAATGACATCATCTGGGAAAACCGCAGAGGAAGCCAAACAATACTTTGTGTTCAATTAACAACAATAAATTAGCTTGGCATGCTTCTGCCTCAAAAGTGTCTATCAATTCAAATTGCACACTGTTGGGCTTAGGAATGCATCCAAGACTTTTCTCTTGCTAATATTCACAGAACTAATGGGATGCAGGTTTTTAATGGAGAATTGTTGCAGTAAAATGGCAGACGTCAGCTTTTTTTTTTCAATATTACACTTCTTTTCTATTCTATCACAGAGCTAGGGAACCAAACTTCCCGGTGCTTATTACAAACAAAACCAACAGAGTTCCAGGAGAAAAAAATGTAACTACCTCCATTCACAGTTGATTACCTCAATTTTACTAAATGCTGAATGTTTGGAAATGCACAATGGAACATCGCAGATCTTGGTATCAGAGAGGTGAAAAGAAGGAGAAAAGTGTAATACTTACGAAAGTATGAACAATTGATCCCCTGAGACATTATCCTACAAGAGACAAAATGACTGAATTCAATCTGGGAAAGTATGTAAGTGAATCAGCATTTCCAGCTGGATTTGAAAGAGCTTTCATCTTTTTTTTGTTTTAATTAGCGTTCACTAGCTTTTGAAGTGCAGTACATGTGATGCTATTGCTCATTGAGAATTTGATATATAGTCAACAGTATTTATGAACTATGTGACAAGAAGGACTATAGTTGTATTTCCATTTATATTAATATATATAATGAAATGAACAAGTAGTACCAGGAAAATGCTAATAGGAAATGACACTGAATATTGAGAACACAAGAGACTGCAGATACCGGAATCTGGAGAAACACACAGGATGCTGAAGGAACTCACCAGGTCAGCCAGCATCAGTGGAGGCAAATGGACAGTCAGTGTTTCAGATGCATCATCTTGAATGTTGCTGTATATTGAAAAAAGCTGAATCTGAACCTGTAAACTATGATAACATGAACAAAATAATGATCTTCACATAAATATGATCTTCTCCATCAGCATTGTTTTATTGTGAATATTTAAACTCAAAAATATTTAAAAAATTGTTGTTTACCATATACATAATGCCAGAAAAATTCAACAGGTCAGGAAGCATCTGTGGAGAAATAATGTTCTGAGGACATGTACCTGAGTTTGTTTTCAGACTTACAGCACATGCAGCTTTTTGCTTTCTTTTTAAAATACTTAATCAATTGTTTGACTTCTGTGATTCTTAGTACAATTCTGTTGAATTTTATTCCTTTCATTGCTAGCAGTTTTAGTTTTTGTATGGACAGACATTATCGATGTGCTTGCTTGTATTTTTCTTTTCTTCTGTAAGTAACATGCAAAATAGAAGATAAGCTTTCTAATTAGTTTGGAAGAGAAGCTGATGATGAAGCCAAAGCTCTCAGCATTCTATGAGCCAGTATTGAGGCAATTATCATTTCCAGTATTTTACCAGAATACTTGCTATATTCTCAATTCTTTTCCTGCAGTTATTTCTGAAACAATAATTGTATTGACCAGCACCTTAAACTGAAAACCTTTTTACAGAGATGATCAGTTACAAAAATTGCAAATTGATAATTCAGAAATAAGAAATAAATGGAATAAGCAGGAATTTATTGTTGAAGGACTTGCTTCAAAATCAAGCTATCTTTGAAGTATTTCACCTCATGGAGACTTTCCAGTGTTGGCTTTTTCAGTGTTGATACAAAGGATTAGTCCAATCTTTTTAATTCTGTCTCCAGTTTCCTTCCAAAAGTAGATAGGGTGGCTTTGCTTACTGATCTGCATTTAATTTCTGGATTTAACTCAATCGAATTGGAAAGGAAGTTTCCTCTCTAGGTTGACTGCAACAGATCAAAATAATTGTATTTTATTCTTAGAAAAGTGATAGCACTACCCTATTGTTTTGCATTCTGTTTGAACTTGCTGACAATCTAAAGTAGCTTCAACATGCAAGAATAGAAATGCACATAAATGTGAGCATAATGTGGAAGAGGGAATGAGGCATCGGATACAGTTTACATATTGACCCTTAACAGTGCACCAGAGAAATGGTTTGCAGTTCAGCCACAGGAGTAGATTATGGACAAACTGTATCTTAGCTCCAGTTACTTTCCTCAATTCTGCAACACAAAATCAACTCAATTTCAAGGTGATGGGAGCAGGATGACTTAAAACTTGGAACATCTCTCCACCATTTTAATTCTGAATACTCTGTATTTAGTTATGTGCCATCCTGCATCTTATATTTTCTGTGGGAGTTCTCTGCATGAAGTGGTCTAATCACTGTCAGCTGCAACAGGGATGACCCAGGAATTTTTTTCATCTTTCATTATCTGAAAGGCAACAAAGACTATGTCAGGACTACCAGTTATAAACTACCGAACATGAATGAATGGACAGCATTAATAGCTGGTTCACTGGATAATTTAATGACATTAAGTTTCTGCCTGAGATTAAAAAAGAATGCAAACCAAGAAACAGAATCTTCAGCCAAATGAAAAAAACGGGATACTCTACCTCACCATATAAGTGGACATAATGAAATGAAGCTTGCTTTATGAAGCAGAACAAGAAGGTGCAATATCATGTCAGTATGAAATGCTTACAGTGACAACAGAGATTCTGCTAGGAAAACATGGAGTGGTAGAATGTGTTCCAGATGATATCTCCTGCACAATGCCACTAAAATAAAGTCTGACGTCAAGTAACATTTGCCAACCAGTTGCAAAATTGTAGAATGTGCTTTATTAAAACTTAAGAATTTCTTTTGGCTAAACAGAATAAGAAAGGATGAGTCTAGAAAGAACAATTCTGTTCTCCTTAATTTCATAAAAACAGATAGAATATATTCAGCCCATTCTTGCAATGATTGACATTTAGAAGAGTTGCATCTCAAAATTTCAATCAGAATCCCTTCCTGTTTATCTCTTTTTCCTGCATTGAGTATATGGGGTCTGGACTGCACAACCATGGGTGTCAGTAATGGCAGATTCAACAATAGTTTTCAAAAGGGAGCTGGATAAACACTCAGTTTTAAGGATATGCAGAGCTAGTAAAGTAAAGGCATCCGTTAGTCTTGCGAGACCATGGATCTGCGCCTGGGAAGTCTTCACTCTCCAGTGCTCAGGCCTGGGCAAGGTTGTATGGAAGACCAGCAGTTGCCCATGCTGCAAGTCTCCCCTCTCCATGACACCAATGTTGTCCAAGGGAAGGGCATTAGAACCCATACAGCTTGGCACCAGTGTCATCGCAGAGCAAGGACACAACATGTTGTCTCGGCTGGGGCTTGAACTCACGACCCTCAGGTCTCTAGTCCAATGCTTTAACTACCTGTGCCCATGTGCCCACTGCAGAGCTAGTAGGTGAATGGAATCAGGTAGACTGTTTTTTCCGTAGAGTTGAAACACATGAGGGACTGAATGGCCTCCTCCTACGTGATAATTCTGTGATTCTCTAAGTCAGGATGGATCCCAAGATACTGCAGAGCAGGTAAACAGTGAATCTGATGACAATGTATGCTTATGGAAGAACTGAAAATGCATGGATTTGACATAGAATGCTTCCATCCAAATCTCTGAAAATTCAAGTAGTTTTGTAAATGCCCTTATGTTCTATCTTGAGAGGAGGAAGCCACTCAGCCCTTCATGTATTTCAACACTATAGAAAAATAATCTACCTGGTTCCATTCACAGAGGTAATCAATCTTTTTTTCATTCCAAGTGGGAATATTGTTCTGAGTGGGAACATGAAATACTTTGAGATTCCATTAAGAGTCACTTGGCCCAGCATCATGCAGCTTCTACAATCTTCAACAATTCAGCTGCTGGCAGATGCTCTTTTCAACTCGTGACTGGACAAGTTCACGAAGTTAACTCTCTGACACAATTTCAGAGGGTTACTTTTGAATGACAGGCAACTGAGGCATTAATCCTGTAAGGGTGACCCCCATTGCATGCTTTGTGGGTTTCCTGCACAATAACATTTCAAGAAGTAAAAGAAATGATTGTTCTGCTTCTCTCCATGCGTTTTAAACAATTTTCTGACTGCTGTGTTCAGAGATGTAGACAGGTAAAGCATAGCACAACCATTAGAACACAGAGCATATGTAAGGATCCAGTAGCTAAAGAAACTTGCTTGCAAAATGGTAAGACAGATAAGTTTGGTCAATATAGAAAGGTGCAGACAGAATTATTTTAAATCTTTCCATGGAGTAGCTTCAGGAGGAGGAGTTGAAGGCAAATGAACAGATTGAGCAATTATCAAATGTGGCGGAAGGCAAGATGAGGTCATAGCAGACAGTTAGTACAAATTCAAAGTTCATTAATTGAAGTATTTTGGATGGTTTCCAGTTGAAGTGAAAACTCAGTGAAAGATTGTGATAAAGATGAAAGATGCAATATGGATTACCGATAAAATAAAGTTTCTAAAGAGATTCTTGGAAGGACCAGTATGGAAAGTCCCCCGGTAGGTCATCACCCCAATAGTATCCTAAGCAGCATACTTGTTACTGAGGGGAACAACCACACGGGTACTCTGTACTGTTTGCCTATTCCCTTTATTTTTCCTGATAGTTACCCTGCTACCTGTCTCCTGTAACTCCTTTCTATGAACTCCTCATTCTCTTGAATGACCTGTAGGTTATCCAGCTGTCTATAAGGAACTGCACCTGGATGTACCTTGTAGATGTAGCAAATATGGAGAATGGACATCTTTGAGATGTCCTGCCTCTTTCATGAGATGCACACCACTGCCCTGGCATACATTCTCACTTCTATAGCTAGGTACTAATAAAGAAAGAAACAAAAATATGAGAGAAACCTCATCCTCACCTTTGCTTTTCTTTGTCAAAGCTTCTTGAGCCAACACCTCATTTCCCCCCTCTAACTGTGCCCCACTCACACAATGACTGCTCCACAATGGCTGTTCTGCTTAAACCCAACTTCTTTTTATTGACTTTTGTCATGTGTCGAATAACTGAAGTGATCCCAAGCTTCAAAGAATGCCCTGACTGACCCTGATCACATTTTAATTTTGGGACTTCCCTTCCCATGACCTCATGCTCTGCGGAGAATAGAGAGAATATTATTTTCTGTTCTCTTTGTCATCCATTAATGACCTCAGATTTGCATTGTGGTACACTGGAACAACTGTTACTACTACTGCTACTGTCTCACGCCTCCAGTACCTGTGTTTAATTCTGACCTGGAATTCTGTATGTGTGAAGTTTGCATGTTCTCCCCATGACCTTGTGGATTTTCCTCCTCGTTCTCTAGTTACCTCCCACAATCCAAAGACATTGATTTAGGCCAATTATCCACTGGAAATTATTTCTTAGGGTAGATTAATGTAGCTGTCAGTTTAACGTGGTCCTGGTGAAGTCCAGAACCTACTGCTGGTCAGAATTTGAATGAATGAAGGACAGTGGATGCAGAAAAAGCAGTTGCCTTTGTTCTTACTGTGAGGGAGGAGATGGAGGCTGCCAGTTTACAAAGAAACTTTGTTCACCATTTTGAGAGCTAAAGTCTCTTGGCTTGATCAATGCTTTAAAGTAGACACAATAATGCCTCTGGAATTCTGCTAAACTAGGGATAATTTCCAAATAAGGCATTATTTTTGAGGCATTCTTTGTTTCAATACAACATGCAGGTTTCCGACTGTTAGGGTCTGCATCTGCCTTGTGTGATTCAAGCTGACTGAGAACATAGAGTCATAAATTATCAGTTGTCACTTACTGGGAGGAGGGCAATGATGGATGCTGGCTTGAAGCAGAGTTACTGACAAAATGTTAAAGTTCATTCACATGACCTATAGCCAATGACACTTGAATTGGTAAGGAATGAATATAAAATCAGACGCTTTGCATGTGCTGCAGCAATGACTCTTCAGCAACCAGAGAACAGCCATCGCAGATGAGGAGGACCTCACGGACATGTGGAGATTCAAAATGGGAATATGAGGAACACATGGCCAACAGCAGAAACTCATTTCTAACTGATATTATATTTTCTGTACTTTGACTGTTCATGGAAGGTCAGGGAAAACTTAATGGGTGTGCACTCTGGTACTTGGTTGTGTAAGTTCATGTGTTGTTCTGCTGAGATAATAAAGGTACTTGTCAGTAATTACAGATTCTCTTGGTGCCTCCCTGATCATTATTACAAGAGTGATGGTTGAAACACTACTTATCGGCAGCAAGTAAAACAAAGAATACAAATAAATATTTTATTAATAACATTTTTTCTGGTAAAATGTCTTGTAAAGGATCACCACAAATAATGGAGAGATGAGTGGAGACAAGGCAGAGTCGAAGCGAGCACAGGTGAGACCCATCCACCAAAACTAAAAGTGGGAGAAGACCCAACGTTCGATCAATCAAAGTGCCAGTTGGAAATAGAAATGTCGGGTACAGGCCGAAACGTGGTATTGGGATCCAGGCCCGGCCCGTACGAAGCAATGGGGCATGGGTTCTAGAATGAAGAATGACCTGATCTTAGGATGATTTACAGTAAATACTGGGTCAGGTTGAAAAGGCAAGGTGTCAGGACTATAGGTGATGGTCAGGCAGATTCTGTTTGCTTCTCTGCAACGTTTACTCAGCTGTGTGCTGAACTAAGCCTGTGGCCTGCGCCGACTGCAGTAATGCTTAGGCTACGTCCACACTACGCCGGATAATTTTGAAAATGCCAGTTTCGAGTAAAAATGTCAGGCGTACACACTAAGCGTTTTTCAAGATATCTCTGCCCACATTAACACGGATATTTGGGCAAATCTCCTCTACTGGGCACACGCAGGACACACGGAAAACAAGCGAAGAGGAAATGGTATACTTAGTGCGCATTTGTCCAGTTACAGAGTAGAAAAACTTAAAAGGAATTGCTCTTGGATCTCATGCAGGAGGACTTAAAACAAAAAAAAAACAAATACTGGAGCGTATGGAGGCAATTGACAGGGATTTCGCGGACAGTATGACCCAGCTGATGACGAACATTGAAAAACTGACTAGTTGCATTAATAAAGCACCTTGTCAAATGTATAAAACATGTCTGCATCAGTGTTATCTTGTACTTCCATACAATGTTACATTAGGCTGTTACACATCTATTGTCAGAGAAGTACTTGCATAAATAGGTAAACCACCTTCATACAAGCAAGGACAGAAAACAGGGCAAAGTGAGTATACTTATTTATTCAGTAAGCTATGGGTCAAAGTATTTGGTGAGTACATTTCTAACTCTTCTGGCTTCAGTCTCGTTGCCATCTGTTCTGAAATTGTTAGATTCTGCGAAGCGCAGAATCAAATATTGCTCTAGAGTCAATTGTTTGGCGACAATAAAGTAATAATAATAATAATTGAAGAAGAAGAAGAATAAGAAGAAGAAAACAATGAAATGCCGGGCTGCCGCCATCTGTTCCGGCACGTCATGACAGCAGTTTTAAAAAGCTCCGGTTACCCCGTACACACTGCAACAGATATTAGACGTTTTCAGATTTATTCACTCTGGAGACGGTTTCTGAAAATCTCCGTTTTCGGGGGATGAAAACGCCATTTTAGTGTGGACAGAGAGCCAAAACGAAGAGAAAAAGCTTTGTTTTCAAAATTATCCGGCGTAGTGTGGACGTAGCCTGAGTTTCACTAAGCGTCTGTATGCTATTTGCTTTCTCTCTGCATATTGCATGTTCGACTGTCTTCTTTTTTATTAAATGGTATTTTTTAGGTTCCTTTATTTTGTGGCTGCCTGTAAGGAGATGAATCCCAAGGTTGTTTAATGGATACATTCTGTGATAATAAATGTACTTTGAACTTTAAGCTTATGAGAAAATGGGGATGTATACTGGAGAATGCAATACAGGGGTACAGGGAGAGAAGAGGGTGGGTTATGGAATGAATGGGGTAGCTTCCTAAGGAGCCATCAAGGACATGATAAACATAACAACTTTTTGTTTCATTCCAAATATAAGATGTGTTCTAGCAAGCTACTGGAATGAGCTTCCCCACCAGTGGCAGCTGCTGTTGGGCTCTTTCCATTTAAATTGTATAAACTGGCTTTAGTCATCCAGAATAGCCTGGTGTTCATTAATCAAAACATGATCCTTGCAGTTATATGCTAAGTCAATAAAAATTGCAATTCACACTGTACTGAGATTAAAATTAATCAGGTCACAGACAAAAAACGTGTAGGTTCCTCACTTGTTGAAATATTTCACACATTGACATCCGGTCAGGATGGTGCCTGCATACAAAGCACCTTCAGTCAACATCTTCTGAATAGATCATGGAACCATCTTTTTCACTTCCTTTATGCCTTTTACATTTGCTTCTCATCTTGTATGCGATTCTGGAACTGTTGGAGACTGTTTTTGCTGTTTGGAGATCATTTGGGGGCTTTAGCCTCCTACAGCTTCCGAGATTCTGGGAGGCAGAGGTGGAGTGAGCAAACCTTGTGGTGAGAAAGCTGAAGGATGTCGTGCAAGCTGATGTTTGACTCCATTTCGCTAATTATAGCTTCCATTGTTTGCCGTCTAAAGTGATGAGGGCGATTAAAAGATCGAAGCAAGTACAGAGCGTGAGCACCAGCTGCCTGTATTTTGATCATTCTGTACTGGAGAGAGAAAAGTCTGCCACTGGGCCTGTAGATTGTTCCCCAGGTTCTTCTGCATTTTGGGTGTGGACTTGGACTATAAAATCATTTTTTCAGTCTTGTAATTTCTATATTCTATGCTTCTTTAGCCCAATCTTCTTGTTTTTTTTTGTGCAGAAGGAGGGCTTTGGGGGTTGATGCGCCTGATCTGCTTGGTTTGCAGGAATACTTTTTCATGAATGTTATGACTGTACTGTAAAGTTTTAGGGCCAGTCTTCAAGATGCAGCCATACATGTATTGAATGTGTTTGGGTAAAAAGTTACAGGCAAGGAGTGTGGAATAATTCCAAAATCTTACATTTGCTCAAAGCTTAGACGATTCACTCAGCAGTAAAGGAAGTGCCCTCAAACAGTGGCATGTGTACAAAGTGCACTAGCAGCTGGTTGGCAGTCATATCAGTAACAGTTCTGAGCTATCATATGGCCAAGTGACATAAGGTACAATCTCTGAACACTCAGAGACTAAAGAGACAGACAAACTTGGCACTGATGCATGTCCATCAGGATTAGTCACAGATTTTGTGTATCTGCTCCTAGTCATTTATGTAGCCATTCGTCAATGTTTCTCCCTCAATTAAAGAAACATTTAATTATAAATTGTATTTACAAACCACCTAAAAGCACAGTGACAGCAGCAGCAAAATCCATGAACACTGAATAAACTAATGCATTGAATTCACATTTAGTGTATCTCATAGTGTCATTAAGTGATTGTGTAGAAAACAAAGTATCAGTCATTCAAATGTTCCGCAGGTCAAAGGACTCCTAACATGCCCCTGCTCAAGTGCTCAAAAGGATTTACCTTCTTTGTTTCAAGTACGAGATTTCTTAGTCCTCTTTAGAAGTTATATAATATGACCAACTTCTCTCTGTGTTGCTTAGCATGGAACTTATCCAAAATCCAAAATTGTTGTTCATTGTTGTGGAGAAAGCCACAGCAAGAAAATGTAGATGCAAGAGACGACAGATACTGAAAATTAGAGCAAAAACAAACTGCTGGAGGATTAGTCACAGATTTCATGTTTCTGCTCCGAGTTATTTATGTAGCCATTTGTCAATGTTTCTCCCTCAGTTAAGGAAACATTCAATTATAGATTGCATTTATAAACCACCTAAAAGCTACCTATTCAGTGTCCCATTGAAACTATGAAAGGAAAGACAATCGAGAGAGACAATGTTCCTGCTGTTAGCAGATTATTAGAGGTATATTCTTGCCTCAATGCACAGTTCAGGAGAGATCTGTTTTGCTGCTTGTTAGTTGTACATTAATTGAGGTATCCCTCAACATTAACAAAAGCGGTATATTTTGGATGTCTGCCCCTTGTAACAGACGGTAGTTTTGAATATTCAGAGACTGTGCTAACTGCGATGTAACTTTTTAAAGTTTACCTGACCATATTTCAAATGTTAATGTTAAGTAGGTGATTATAACAACTGAAACTATAGTTGTAAACTCAGCCAGGAAGAAGGGTCTGGGCCCGAAATGTCATCTGTTTACTCATTTCCACATATGTTTTCCGACCTGCTGAGTCTCTCCAGCATTTTGGGTGTGTTGCTCTGAAACTATCATTAATTGTTTATTGTTATCTTTAAGTGGAAGAGTATAAAACATGTCAGGAAAATGAGATTTTCTTGGATTCTCCTGGAGGTTCACATTGTGAACATTGACCTTTACATTTCACAGTTACAGCCTCTGTGTGGCTCAGTTTTAGTCCGTCACAATAAGACCATGCATGAGAATTGAGAGCCCAGAGGGAAGAGAACTTGTATCAAGAAATGAAGAAAGTAGGGTGATGCAGGGACTGGCAGATGATAGGTGGTATTCGGGTGTATTCTGGAGTTAGGTTATATAACTTCAGCAACCAGTCTTTAGATTGAAATGTGGATTGTAATTTAAGTTTCAAATTCAGCCCTGGACTAGTTCCCTGAAGCTGTGGACACCAGTTAAATTGAAAATCAGACAATGCTAACTAACATTGATTTTGGGCATCTGCAGCATGGGTGTGAAGAAGGAGATACAAAAATTATATGTAATTCAAAGGAAGCATTGTAGATAATTGTCCTCTGACCTTTATCATATAAAATGTCATGTAATATTGGGTTGAACAGGCTTCTTCAATGGAAAGTATCTCATTTTGTTGAATAAAACATTTCTGTATCCACCAGCTTCAATGTCTCTTCATTACAACATTTGGAGGCTCATCCAGGCCTTAATTAAAGAAGAGAAGCCCCCTCTGGAGGAAGTAAGATGGCAGTCAGAGGATTACTCAACGGAACTGGTGGCCCTGATAGAAACACTGCGCGATAGTAAAAGCAGACGGGTAAATATGTATCTACTGACAGCTTTGGGGTGGTGCATGCTTATCGAATGGTGTGGGGATGATGAGGATTTGTAACCTCAACTGGGGCAGGTATTTAGCACAGGCTCCTAATGCCAGATCTGCTGGAAGCAGTAAGTCTGCAGCAGAGATGGATTAAAGTAAAGGCTCAACTGAAAGGGGAGAGTAAGGAGCAGAAAGTAAACGAATGAACAGACATCAGTATGTAGAGGGTAACAGAGGAACAAGAGGCAATATAAATTGAAAGAATGAAGGAAGAAAGAACTGAAACCAGTTTACTAAAATTATACAAAGAAGTATCAGGGAGATACTACTGAGTTATGTTATGGTGTGATGCATCAGGGAAGGCAAAGCATGAACACAACCCTCTAGCAGGACTGGTGATTGCAAGGGATGGACAGGGATGTTGAAAAACTTTGTCACTGTTGCATCATTTGTGCCCAGCATAACCCTTATAAGGGCACAAAGCCACAGCTGGCAGATCAGCCATGGCCAAGTGGACACTGGGAAAACATCCAGATGGAATTCACGGGGCCCCTGCCAAAAACGCAAGGGGAAAAGCTACTGTCAAGTAATTATGGATCACTTCACCTGGTGGGTAGAGGCTTTCCCAACAAGGGAATACAGCACCAGCACCGCTGCATGGATTCTAGTTCAGGAAATCCTCCCAAAGTGGGGAACTTCGTTCTAGGTGGACTGAGATCAGGGAGTACATTTCACAGGGAAACTGATGAAGGAAATGTGCCAACTGTTAGGGATTCGACAACTGTTCCACGTACCCTACCACCCTCAGGGTTCAGGACTGGTAGAAAGGATGAACCGAGCAATTAAGAATGCTTTGGTTGAAGCTATAACTGAGACAGGAAAGACATGGGGTGTTGTATTTCCAGGTATCCAAATGAGGTTACGAGAATGTCCAAACCACACACTAGGTCTCAGCTCCTACGAATTATTGATGGGGGAGGCATTGTGACTGCCATTATGAAATAACTATGGATTGCAGTGAGCCCAGAGAGATAGATAGCACAGTGTGTGAAAGACTAAAAGTGTTGAAAGGCCAAGCAAAACAACAGCGACACAGCTGATCAGAGAGAAATGGAGGGGATGGAAATAGCCCCCCCACATTGTCACCACCACAGACAGATCGGGAGATCAAGTGCATGAATACCAGCCGGCTGCGTCAGACTTAACCACTGCTGATGGAAGCAAACCAACAGCAGAGGACACTGAGAGAGCTTGACAGCAAGCCATGAATAGGATGTTAAAGTATAATGGTAATGGCACTTTGTAATGGAGGTTGGTTGCTGAAAGTAGACTATTAGCTTCCAGTATAGAATGGAAAAAGTATTGAGGAAAATGACGGGAAGGGATCCGAGTTATAGCAGAGATGTCAGGTTCCACAACTTCGATGGCATGTCAGTCTGAGAAAGAGAAGAAATTACACATGGCATCTGAAGGCAGTCACCCCTAGCCTGAGTGGGGAGTGAATACAAATGAGCTGGGGCCTTTCAATGGTTGGGCCAGCAATTGACTGGACAGTAAGCAGGGAGTGCCGCTGGGGAGAGGTCCTGCAGTAATTCAGAAGTGGAGACCACCCCAACCCCTCCTGTATGTCATTCATTAAAGTACATAAATGTCATCACGTACTATCTTGGATTTCATCTGCTTGTAGGCATTCACAGTAGAACAGAGAAATACAATTGAATCAGTGAAAAGCTACACATAAAGACTGACAAACAACAAATGTGCAAAAGAAGACAAACTGTGCATTATATAAAAATAAATAAGTAAATAAATAATACTAAAATCAAGAGTTGTAGGGTCCTTGGAAGTGAGTCCATATGTTGTTGAATCAGTTCAGAGTTGAGATGAGTGAAGTTATCCATGCTGGTTCAGGAGCCTGATGGTTGAAGGGTAATAACTGGTTCTGAACCTGGAGGTCTGGGACCTAAGGCTCCTGTATATTTTTCCTGATATCAGCAATCAAAAGAGAGCATGGTCTGGATGGTAGGAGTCCTTGATGATTGGTGCTGCTTTCTTGTGACTGTCTTCCTTGTAGGCAAAATCAAAAGAAGGGAGGGCTTTGCCTGTGATGGACTGGGCAGTGCCCATCACTATTTGTAGGCTTTTCCATTCATGGGCATTAGTGTTTCCATAACAGGCTATGTGTGATCAATCAGAATACTCTCCACTGTGCACCCAGGGAAGTTGGTTAAAGTTTTAGATGACATGCCAAATCTGCGCAAACTTCTAAGTGAGGAAATCAGGGATCTAATTGCAGAAGGTTGTATCACGGTTGAGGTCTTGGAACTTAGTACATAGTTTTCAGGGGTGATAATGTTGAATGCCGAATGCAGTCAATGAGGAGCATCTTGATGTGTGATATAATATGAGATATTGAGTTGCTTTGTAAGTTAAGCCGAAGCAGAAAATAAAGATATTGTGCTACATCACACAAACTTCCTGAAGGGCATTATAAGCATAATGCAGCCACATTGGTTGCTTCACTAGCTTGTTCCACTCAGCCAGGAACAGAGGAATCACCTGTTACTTTCTTATTGGAGTCATGTGGATAGCTGTTGTTTTATAAGCTTGAAGTGCTCACTTACTGATCTCCCTAAATCACACTGCTCGTGTTCCCCCTACCTCTCCCCACCTCCCAACACGACAACTTAAATCAAATTTGTTTTCTGCCTAGTGCTGATGAATATTCTTCTACCTGAAACAGCAACTCTTTTATTTCTCCTGAATACCAGCTGACCCATTGAATGTCTCTTGCACTGCCTATGCTTATTAAAATCTGAAGCATATTGATAGTGGGAGGCTATTTTTTCATTTCTTTTGTTTTCTCTGTTTTTTATTATTAAAGGAGAGATGCACCATACATCTCAGATGTAACATTAGTTGGTACCATTTTAGGAATTGTAGCATGTGAATCATCCAATTCGTGATTTTATCTTACATTCTTCCCGGTGTGATATTGTTTGGTGTGAAACTTTCCAGAGATTTTGCTGTCTGTGAGAAAATGTTATCACTGAAGCTGTGGAGTTATTACCTTGATCTCATAAAGAACCATATAAATTTCTGCAACACACATCAAAGTTGCTGGTAAAATTCTGAGTATTTTTGCAGTATTTTACAGAGATATTGAAAACATGTTATCCAGATGTATCACAGTTTGGTATGTTAACTGCTCTGCCCAAAACCACAAGGAATTGCTAAGTCGTGAATGTCCAGTGCTTCAGGCAATCTAGCCTGCTCTCTATTGATTCTGTCCACACTCATTGCCTCTCTGGGAAAACAGCCAACATAATCAATGACCTCTTCTACCTTTGTCATGAAATTCCACCTTTCGCCTCCAAATCAGGTAGAAGATATAAAAGTTTGAGAACACATACCACCAGGCTGAAGGACATTTTCTATACCACTTTTATCAGATTATTGAATAGTCTCCTATCTGCTAAAAGATAAACATCTGATTTCCCAGTCCACCTCATCATACCTTTTATAACTCATTGCATTTTCCCTGTAACACTATATTCTGCATTCTGTTCTCCTTCTCTTTGCCTTATCTTTGCATTAAATTTAAACACAAGAGATTTTGCAGATGCTGTAAATGCCAGAGTAACAAACACACAAAATGCTGAACTGATGAATGATTTTGGCTTAATGTGTTGGCTCTTTATTCTTCTCCATGGATGCGACGTGACCTGCTGAGTTCCTCCAGCATTGTGTGTGTATTGTACGTAATGATCTGTCTGAATGGCACACAAATAAAAGGCTTTTACTTTATCTCAATATATGTGACAACAATAATAAACTCAAACATATTGCCATGCTATGAGGTGAATTGTCAGTGCTATTGATTGATGTTACCATCCTCTTTTCAGATGAATGGTAATTTGTTTCTTCAGGTCTGCACTGAGTGCATAGTCAACCACTACAATAGGGTAATGGTTCATTCTAAGCCACACCAGCCAAGTTAAACCTTGGCCCTTGTACATTTCCTATGTACTTTCAGGCAGCTCTGATTCTCTTTCTGTAAAAATCTTTTTCTTATCGAAGAATCTGAGCAAAAGAGCATAATAAGAAAGAGCTTGCATTTTGTGACATTTCATGGCATATTGCATAACCATATATTCGTCTTTCTGCTGCATTAAACAGTAGGCTACCAAAGTATTTCAGCTTTGTACGAATAGTTCCTAACTAGTTAAATGACCAGCACCCTGGAGTAACGACTCAGTCCAATACAATGGTACATACAGAGGTTGGGCAGTAGAGAGGATAAGGTAAAATTAGAAACTAGATGATGTCAGATTTGAAAGGCCTGAGAGTATAGAAGGAAAATCAAGGAGAGAGGAAATTAATGTGGTCCATTGAAGGCCTGAGAAGAAATGAAGTTATTAAGAAAATGCTGTGCTCAGTGATGTCAGAGCTGAAGCTATTTAACTTGCATTGAGATTTATGATGTGTTTAATTTTCTTCTCTGTAATTGCTACCATGAAAAACTCAATCTAGAATATGTAATTTCTGAGACTAGCCAAATAACTATAAAAGATCTTGTCTCATTTTGTACATTCTGATGACCTGATCTCAAGAACAGACCCTATACATCCAAAGAGATCTCTGAACTATTCACTTCAGTTACTGCTGCAGTGACATTTCTGCATTGCTGACAAACTCACTGATTCTAGGTTCTGAAAGTGTTAAAAATGCCATAGATAGGATTCACTAATAGTTTTACTAAAGAGAATTTGAAGAATGGCCACTTCTGTCTTTCTTTTAATATTCAGTATCCATTGCTATTTTTGAAAGAAACAAAACATTTCAGACATTAACATTTCTTCTGCTTTGACAAAAACAATGTTTTGAAGAGACACTATTTTTGAGTAAGAAGTCAGGTTACAATTTCTGACATGCAGTTCAATGCCAAAATCAGGAACTGAGGGCTAGAAATTCATCAGTGCCTCATTCCAGTGTTAAAATTACATTATCAACCTCCCTAATGCTGTTTTAATAAAGCTTCAAAAGAATCAGGAAATTTATTAGCACCAACTCCAAAACAGATCCTGTTGACTCCCTTGTGAAATGCTAATCGGTTTTCGGAATGCATCATCTGGTCATGGACTTCTCAGCCTGGTAGTGGCATACTTCACAGTTTGAATCTCAGAAATTTAACCCATAAGAGACTACAGCACAATCAGTATTATTTCACCTATTGGAAGGTATTGGTAAGGAATATGATACTAGGTGAGAGAGAAGTGATAGAACCATCGGGGGCTGGGGGGGGGGGTGTTGGATGGTAAGAGCAGCATAGGATCATGAAAACTAACAGCACACCTGAGGCAGCTTCTTTGTGCAAAGGATATTTACTGATAGATATTTTGTTGATAAAGTAAGTAAATCATCACTGCATGTGGGCAAATTGCAGCAATTAGCAAGTAGCATTGAAGAAGGAAAGCCACCAATCAGATCTTTCTTAAACCATCTAATCAACCACCAGCAATTATTTGCAGGCCAAACTAAGAAGCCAGCAAACCAATCAAACTGCTGAAATGATTAACAGTGAACTATTGGAGGAAGTTGGCATCAGTGGGTGGAAAGTAGTTGTTTCCCATTTGGGATGAAATTCTGCATCAGATCGTTTCTCCAGATTCCAGCATCTTCAGACTCTTGTGTCTGATCCAGAACAACAGACACATGCTGGAGGAAGCAACAGATCGGGCAGCACCCATGGATAGAAATAAACAGCCAATGTTTCACCTGAAATGTCACATGTGATGGAAGTGAATGCCCATGCTATTTGCATCACATTCCCTTACCACTGCAGAGAAAAATTACCCACAGATTGATAGAGAAGCCTTGAGAATCATTTAGGGTGTAAAACATTTCAACTACTTCTTATACGGGAGAGAGTTTATCCTCATTACTGATAATCATCCACTAATGTCTGTTTTCAATGCACAGAAGGGTGCTCTGCTAACAGCAGCAGCACAAAGGCAGGGGTGGGCTCTGCTCCCTAGAGGGCACAATTACAATATCACATTCAAAAGGACAACAAATCATAGAAATACTGATGGATTGTCTCATTTTCTCATTTACCTTTGGAAAAAGGTAATGCCTGATTTTTTTTTTACAGAGGAGAACACATTTCTTTGAAGTATTCTCCGCAATGTAAATCGAAGGTCTCCTTATTGTGGCAGAGATGATCCAAAGAGAAAAGAGCAGAAAAGAGCCCAAACTATCTCAGGTTAATGATCCAAAGACCAGCAAAGTGCCCGAAATGTCTCAGTTCAGCATCACATCCAAAATGGCTGGAATGTGCAATAGAAATTCCAGTTCCCCCATTTTTATCAACGCAGAGATCAACTTGCCCTTGATGGAGGTTGCATTATGTGGATATAAAGAGATGTTGCATCATCCAAGCTGAGAGCTAATGTGTTGAAGGAGCTATATGCTGATCATCTAGGTATGGTCTAAACTTTTAAAAAATGACAGCATTGGCTTGAATATTTAAAAACCCGAACACAAGGAAATCTGCAGATGCTGGAATTTCAAGCAACACACATAAAAATTTCTGGTGAAGGCAGCAGGCCAGGCAGCATCTATAGGAAGAGGTACAGCCTGGCCTGCTGCATTCACCAGCAATCTTTATGTGTGTGGGTTGAATATTTGTCTGGTGGCCTGGGATAGATGCTAAGAGCAATACATTCTAAAGCCAGTTGAGATACCTTCTATCTTGATTTGGAGTTTCAAGTCAAGCATATTTAATATTTCAGTAAATTGTAAATATATTGTTTAAATAAACATTGTTTATTTACATAACTGATTGCACTTTATATGTAAGAAATACGTGAATCACATACATCATAACGCCACCACCCACTTACTTATGCGCTTCTCACCAAAGAAATTAAATACACACATTTTCCATGCTCCCGTTTTTTTTTCAATTAATTTCTGGAGTTACAAAACATCACATATGGTAAAACATATTCTTTTTTCATTTTACTCAATGTTGATTTGACAGGGAGAATAGCCTGCTCATATCCTGTATAGTTCTCAGTTTTTAAAAATATTCTACCCAAGGGGCTAGAAATATCTTTTACTTGGTGCACAAGGTACTCTGTCAGCAGCTGTCATAGAACGCTGGGTGTGGAATATTACAGTGTGGAATTAAACTCCAGAGTTCATTTCCAAAGAATATCATAGCCAAAGCAAATCCAATATTCTCTCAATATTCACTATTCTGGAGCTGACTAGAAGTGGGTAAGAATTATTGCAAGATGGAAATCGTATAGGTTTAAATAACTATTGACAAGCATGATAGTAAACTTTATCTAAACAGATGGCAGGTTGGGTAAAGTGCTTTATTCAAATTGCTTACTCTGCTTAGTATTCTTCAGTTCATAGAATAAAGTTCTAAAATGTTAATGAATGTGTAATTTTGGATATGGTGTTTACATAATTGAAGCAAAGATACTCTTCCTCAAGACTTCAAGGATTTTACTGTATGTACTTCTGCAAAAATTTATTGTCTCAGCTTGGTGATCCAATGGTTCACTTTAAAAGGTTGGAATTTTTATGGCCTTGCTGAACTACTTCACATTATAATCTTCTCAGCTATGATTTCTACAGCTCCTCTTACTCACAGGCTAATGGTTCTTAGTATCATTATATAACACTTTTGTGCTCTGATGTAGCAGTTCAGTTGATTTGCAACATTCTGCATGCATTTGGGTGAGAGAAATTCCAGCCTGTGTTACAAGGAAGTAGATCCACTGGTTTGGCAAGTGAGACAGAAGACACTGACTTCCTTCCACAGATGCTGCCTGATTTGCTGAGCTCCTCAAATATCCTGGCAACACACACAAAATGCTAGAAGAACTCGGCAGGCCAGGCAGCATTGATAGAAAGAGTATAGTCGACTTTTCAGGCTGAGACCCTTCTTCAGGTCCTGATGAAGGGTCGCGACTCAAAATGTCAAATATATTCCTTCCCATAGGTCCTGCCTAGCCTGCTGAGTTTCTTCAGCATTTTGTGTGCATTGTTTGGATTTCCAGCATCTGCAGATTACCTCTTGCTTCCTCAAACATCCAGATTCTTGCATCTATGGTCCATTGTGCCTCAAGAGGTGGATAGATGATAGATATCATCTTAGAAATATGCCTGCACCATTCAGCCATCCTTACACTAGCCTCAGAGTTCTCCTTAATATTCTTTAGAATGCTCTGAAAAGATTGCAATATTTGTTTGCACCCACTTTAAAAAACACGTTATTAGTTTTCTTGTCCAGCATTACTGTTTTAACTATCTCAGAAGCTGCTGATCAAATCTCTCCTATTTCTAACACCCATCCATTCTGCAGGAGAGGGATCTGGCAGAGGCCATTCAGGAGACAAAAATCTGCACAGGCTGCTGACCAAAAGTGTGGGCATGAAGGATATTTCTTGTGCATAGCAGTAAGTTGCCAGGGAGATGTTTGTAATGATATGTAGTTTCTCTGATTGTCGACACAATATACCTCCCCCCTCTGAATACTAAATGTGCACAAACTAAAGCTGTTATCACTACAACTGAACTCTGTTCAGAGATTGTACATTCTCTCTTTAACAACACTTATTTCCTCCAGTTTATTCTCTCATTCCAAAGACATGTTGGTAGCTTGTTTGGCTGCTTAAAGTACTCTTTCATGTAAGTTAATAGCAAAAAGAATCAAAGTGGAGTTGATGGTGTATGAGTCATAGAACACTGTAACACAGAAACAGGCCTTCAGCCTATTAATCTGCCTAGTCCCATTGACCTGCACCTGCACGATAGCCCTCCATCCTCATCCCACTCATCTACCTATCCAACTTGCTCTTAGATGTTAAATTTGAACCAGCTTCTGCTGCAGCTCGTTCCAGACTTTCACCACACTCTGAACGAACAATTTTCACATCATGCTCCCTTTAAACATTCCACCTTTCTAATTCTAGTCTCCCAACTTCAATGGAAAAAGCCTGCTTCCATTTATGCTATCTATATTCATAATTCTGTTACCCTTTATCAAATGTCACCTCATTCCCCTATGCTCTAGGAAGTAAGGAGATAGGGATGGGACTTTTTGGATTACTTATCAAGGAACTGGAATGAACTAAGTGGACAAAATGGTGCCCTTCAGTGTCAGCATTAATATAAGCATGGAAGAAAAATATGTCTGATTCTATCAGAACCACTACTGCTTTGTGAGTATTAAGCAGCAGTTATTATTGATCTATGTGTATCACTGTGGTTGTAAATCATGCTGAAGACAAATTTTCAGTATTGTCTTGATGAGCTCAGAGCCAGAAAAACAACTTTTTTTTCTGGCACAGTGCAGTCAAATTTCTGGGCCATTGAGTATATCAATCCAAAAATTAACTTAGATAAATCCCCCGGGCCTGACATGATATTTCCTCGGACCTTGAGAGAGACTAGTGTAGAAATTGCAGGGGCCCTGGCAGAAATATTTAAAATGTCCTTAGCCATGGGTATGGTGCTGGAGGATTAGAGGGTAGCCCATGTTGTTCAATTGTCTAAAAAAAGGCTCCAAAAGTAAATCAGGTAATTACAGGCCGGTGAGCCTGACATCAGTAGTAGGTAAATTATTGAAAGGTGTTCTGAAAGATCGGATATACAAGTATTTGGACAGCCAAGGGCTGATTAAGGATAGCCAGCATGGCTTTGTGCGTGGTAGATCATGTTTAACGAATCTTGTAGAGTTTTTTGAGGAGGTTACCTAGAAAGTAGATGAAGGAAGGGCTGTGGATGTTGTCTACATGGACTTTAGTAAGGCCTTTGATAAGGTCCCACATGGGAGGTTAGGTCAGAAGGTTCAGACACTAGGTATCCATGGAGAGGTTGTAAACTGGATTCGAAACTGGCTGTGTGGGAGAAGACAGAGAGTGGTAGTGGATGATTGCTTCTCAGACTGGAGGCCTGTGACTGGTGGTGTACCTCAAGGATCTGTGCTGGGACCATTGTTGTTTGTTGTCTATATCAATGATCTAGATAATAATGTGGTAAATTGGATCAGCAAGTTTGCTATGACACTAAGATTGGAGGCGTTGTGGACAGTGAGGAAGGCTTTCAAAGCTTGCAGATGGATCTGGACCAACTGGGAAAATAGGCCAGAAAATGGCCGATGGAATTTAATGCAGACAAGTGTGAGGTGTTGCATTTTGGAAGGACAAATCAAGGTAGGACATACACAGTAAATGGTAGGGCACTGAGGAGTGCGGAGGAACAAAGAAATCTGGGAGTTCAGGTATATAATTCCCTGAAAGTGGCGTCACAGGTAGACAGGGTTGTAAAGAAGGTTTTTGGCATCCTGGCATTCATAAATCAAAATATTGAGTATAGGAGTTGCGATGTTGTAGGGAAGTTGAATAAGACATTGGTGAGACAAATTTTGGAGTATTGTGTACAGTCCTAGTCACCTAGCTATGGGAAGAATATCAGTAAGGTTGAAAGAGTGCAGAGAAGATTTACTAGGATGTTGCCGGGTCTTCAGGAGTTGAGTTACAGGGAAAGATTGAACAGGTTAGGACTTTATTCCTTGGAGCATAGAAGAATGAGGGGAGATTAGATATACAAAATTATGAGGGGTATCAACAGAGTAAATGTGAATAGGCTCTTTCCACTTAGATTAGGAGAGATAAATGTGAGAGGACATGGCTTTAGGGTGAAAGGGAAAAGGTTTAGAGGGAACATTTGGGAGAACTTCTTCACTCAGAGTGGTGGGAGTGTGGAATGAACTGCCATCTGACGTGGTAAATGCATGCTCACTCTTAAGTTTTAAGAATAAATTGGATGGGTACATGGATGGGAGAGGTCTGGAAGGTTATGGACTGGGTGCAGGTCAATGGGTCTAGTGGAGTAATGTTTCAGCACAGACTAGAAGGGCCAAATGGCCTGTTTTCTGTGCTGTAGTGTTCTATGGTTCTACGGTTCTAAATATTTATGAGGAAAAGGAAGAGAGAGTAAAGAAAAACAAAAGGAACTAAAGAAGGGATAGCAGGTGTGAGAGAAACAGAAGGGACTATGTTGTATAAAGATAGAGGAAATGGACATGTAAGAAAAACAGCAAGAGGTCCTACCTTGACTTTTGAAGAAGATTTGAATGAAGGCAGGAAAGATCAGAAGAATATCCATAAGATAGTAACCTCCAGTCAAAAATTATTATTCAATAGTTTCTTTGACTTCTTGCTGAAGTTGCTATTCAAACACCTGTCTTTCCACTTTTTCTAGTGCACTGTAATGAAGCCTAGAATGACATGGAAGGAGATTTTCCAGCCATTCAGGTCCATATTGGTGTTCAGAGCAGCAATTGCATTTGTCCCATTCCCCCTGCTGTTTCCAAACTTATTCTCGCACACCTACTGCAAACCTTAAGCATCTACCAACCAAACCAGTAACAACTTTGAAGAGAAAGTGGGAAGAACAATGGATAGTGGTTAACAATAATAAGCCAGTTGTAATTTTACACTTATGCATCAATTCATTGTGCTTTCACTTATTTGTCCAAATACCATCCCCTCCATTGCATTCTCCCACTGTGACCTTAGGTGCTGGAGATAAGTGGTTGTTGCTTTGTTGTGACATTAACCGTTTATAAAATCTGAAAGCTTGCCCATGCAAATATCTGACCACCTACTGCAGCATCTCAAATATTGCTTAGATGGTGTAGCCTGGTACAAAGGAATGTGTTTACTGAGAGAATGCGAAAAGAACAGGTATGCTGGTTTCTTTAGCAAAGTACCAGTATGTGGCATTGTCTTTGTAACACTGCTTCAGAATGGCATCAATCATACCAGTGCCCAAGAAGAGACACTGAATACCATCATCCCCTTGGTACTGATCAATGAGCTTCAAAACATGGGCATCCGTACCTCTTCCTGCAACAGATTCCCTGACTTACTCATTGGGATACCACAGTCAGTGCGGATTGATAATAACATCCTCACTTTGTGGACAATCAACACAGGTGTACTTCAAGGATGTATGCTTAGCCGTTAGTTCTACTGTCTACATAACAGTGTGGCTAGGTACAGGTCAAATGCCATTTATAAATTTTCTGATGACACCACTGTTGTTGGCAGAATCTTAGATAGCAATGAAGAGGATACAGGAGTAAGGTAGATTGGCTGGTTGAGCCAGCTTCAAATTCCAGGATGTTAGCATCACAAAGGACCTATCCTGGGTCCAACACATTGATGCAATCTGAAGGCATGTTAGTGACTCTATTTGGAGATTCTCACCAAAAGACTCTATGAAAATTTATATAAATATACAGTGGAGAGGCTGGTTGCATCACCATCTTGTAGGGAACCTTCAATACACAGGATCACAAAATACTACAGAGGGTTATAGATTCAGCCAGTTCCATCATAGGAATATTCAAAAGCATCTTCAATAGATGGTGACTCTAAATGGAGACATCGATCATTAAGAACTGTCACCAGCTGGAATATGCCCTCTTTTCTTTCTTCCACTGAGGAGGAGATACAGGAGCTGAAAGACCCACCTTCCATGTTTTAGGAAAAGCTTCTACCCCTCTGCCATCAGGTTACCGAATTGTCCGCAAAACCATAAACAATTTTACATTCTTCCCCTTCGCAGTTTTCTTTGTAACTTAGTTATCTTTATGTCTTATACTGTACTGCTGTTGCAGAACAACAAATTTTATGACAAATGTCAGTGATAATAAACCTGTTTCTGAATCTGAAACTGTGACTCAGCATTTTCAATGATCTCCGGGACAACATGTATGCTGCCAAGTGAATCAATGTACCTCCAGATCATGATACACAACACATACCATAAGATCATAAGACATAGGAGCAGAATTAGACCATCTGACCCATCGACTTTGCTCTGCCATTCAATCATGGCTGATCCTTTTGTTCTATCTCCTCCTAAACCCCAGTTCCTAGCCTTCTCGCCGTAACCTTTGATACTATGTCCAATCAAGAGCCTATCAATCTCTACCTTAAATACACACAACGACCTGACCTCTACGGCTGCATGTGGCAACAAATTCCACAAATTCACCACCCTCTGGCTGAAGAAATTTCTCCGCATCTCTGTTTTGAAAGGGCGCCCCTCTATCCTGAGGCTATGCCTTCTTGTCCTCAACTCTCCCACCATGGAAAACATCCTTTCCACCTCTAGTCTGTCTAGGCCTTTCAACATTTGAAAGGTTTCATGAGATTCCCCCCTCATCCTTCTGAATTCCAGTGAGTACAGACCCAGAGCTATCAAACATTCCTCGTATGATAACCCTTTCATTCCTGGAATCATCCTTGTGAACCTCCTCTAGACCCTCTCCAATGCCAGCACATCTTTTCTAAGATGAGGGGCCCAAAACTGATCACAATACTCAAGGTGAGGCCCCACCAGCAACTTATAAAGCTGCAGCATCACATCCTTGCTCTTGTATTCTAGGCCTCTTGAAATGAATGCTAACATGGCATTTGCCTTCCTCACCACTGACTCGACCTGAAAGTTAACCTTTAGGTTGTTCTGCACAAGGACTCCTAAGTCCCTTTGCATCTTAGATTTTTGGATTTTCTCCTTGTTTAGAAAATAGTCCACACATCTATTTCTACTACCAAAGTGCATGACCGTGCATTTTCCAACATTGTATTTTATTTGCCAATTTCTTGCCCATTCTCCTAATCTGTCTGTCCTGACACATCGTACCTATTTCCTCAACACTACCTGCCCCTCCACCAATCTTCGTATCATATGCAAACTTGCCAACAAAGCCATCTATTTCATCATCTAAATCATTTATATAAAGCATAAAAAGAAGCGGTCCTAATACCAACCGCTGCGGATCACCACTAGTCACTGGCAGCCAATCAGAAAAGGATTGTTTTATTCCAACTACCAATCTGCCTCCTACCAATCAGCCAATGCTCTAACCATGTTAGTTTCTTTCCTGTAATATCATGGGCACTAAAAGTCCAAATATACAACATTCATTGCATCCCCTTTATCTCTCTTACTTGTAATCTCCTGAAAGGATTCCAACAGGTCCGTCAGGCAGAATTTTCCCTGAAGGAAACCATGCTGACCTTGTACTATCTTGTCCTGTGTCATCAAGTACTCCATCACCTCATCCTTAACAATTGACTCGAACGTCTTCCCAACCACTGAGGAATTTCCTTTCTGCTGCCTTCCTCATTTCCTAAAGAGTGAAGTAACATTTGTAATTTTCCAGTCCTCCGGCACCATGCCAGAGCCCAATGATTTTTGAAAGGTCATTTCTAATGCCACCACAATCTCTAATGCCACCTCTTTCAGAACCCTAGGGTGCAGTTCTTCTGGTCCAGGTGAGTAATGTACTTTTAGGTCTTTCAGCTCTTTGAGCACCTTCAATCTTGTAACAGCAACTGCACCCACTTCTCTTCCTTCACACACTACAACATCAGGCATACTGCTAGTGTCTTCCACAGTAAAGAATGATGCAAAATACTCATTTAGTTCATCAGTTATCTGCATGTCCCCCGTTATTATTTCTCCTCTTATTTTTTAGGGGTCCTATACCCACTCTAATTTTTCTTTTATTTTTAACATACTCGAAAAAACTTTTAATATCCACTTTGATATTATTTGCTAGCTTGCTTTCATATTTCATCTTTTCCCTTCTAATAATTTTTTAGTTGCTTTCTGTAGGTTTTTAAAAACTTCCCTATCCTCTATCGTCCCACTAATTTTTGCTTTGTTGTATGCCTTTTCTTTTGCTTTTACAATAGCTTTGACTTCCCTTGTCAGCCACAGTTGTACTATTTTACCATTTGAGTATTTCTTAATTTTTGGAATACACATGTCCTACACCATCTTCACTTTTCCCAGAAACGCACGCCATTGCTGCTCTGCTGACATCCCTGTCAGTAGTTACTTCCAATTTACTTTGGCCAACTCCTTTCTCGAATCACTGTAATTTCCCTTACTCAACTGAATTACTGCTACATCAGACTTTACTTTCTCCCTATCAATTTTCAAGTTGAACACAATCATATTGTGATTACTGGTTCCCAAGGGTTCTTTTACCTTCAGCTCCCTAATCACCTCCAGTTCATTACATAACACCCAATCCAGCATGGCTGATCCCCTAGTAGGCTCAATGACTGCTCTAAAAAGCTATTATCTTGGGCATTCAACAAACTCACTCTCTTGTGACCCATTACCAACCTGATTTTCCCAATCGACCTACATGTTAAAATCTACCATAACATTGCCCTTTTGACTCACCTTTTCTATTTCCTGTTGTAACCCGTGGTCCCCTCCCAGCCACTGTTGGGAGGCCTGTGTATAACTGCCTCTATGGTCCTTTTACCCTTCCAGTTTCATAACTCAACCCACAAGGATTCAACATCTTCTGATCCTATGTCACATCTTTCTACTGATTTGATGCCATTCTTTACCGGTAGAGCCACACCATCCACTCTGCCTATCTTCCTGTCCCTCTGATATAACATGTAACCTTGGACATTCAGCTCCCAACAGCAACCATCCTTCAGCCACGATTCAGTGATGGCTGCAATATCATACCTGTCAATCTGTAATATTGCAACAAGATCATCCACATTATTTCTTATACTGTATTCATTTAGATACAACACCTTGAGTACTGTATTTTCTGTCCTTTCTGACTGCATCCCTAATGAATTGATACTCAGCCTGTTGGCTGGGTCCCATCACCTGCCTGCTCTTCCAGACAGTCTGACTGCATGCTATCTTTACTTTTTTGCCATCCGTCCTTTCCTGAGTCCCTTTACTCTGGTTCCCATCCCACTGCCAAGTTAGTTTAAACCATCCACAACAGTTCCAACAAACCTGCCAGCGAGAATATTGGTCCCACTCAGGTTCAGGTGCAACCAGTCATGTTAGAACAGGTCATAACTCCCCCAGAAGAGATCCCAATGATCTCCTGACAGTCACCCAACTACTCGCCTCCTGCATCTTCGGGTTGATTACTTCCTTGTTACTTTGATCAATTATATCCTCACTCTCCCATACATACACACAATAAAGAAATATTACCACAAATAGATTAACAAATAATGTGCATTTACAACACAAATTAAAAAGTAAATAATGCAATGCTATTGTGATGAGACTTGAGTGGTGGCAGAGTTCAGTAGTTTTACAACATGGGAAAGAAGCTGTCTCCCATTGTAACAATTCTTGTCCTCCTGCCTGATGGTAGGGGTCAAAGAGACTGCTGGATAGATGGGAGGGATCATTGACAATGCTAAGGGCTCTGTGTACACAGCTCTCCTGATAAATTTTGCTTATGTGTTGAACAGAGACCCCCATATCGTTTCAGCAATCTTCACATTCCTTTGTGGGGACTTGCAGTCAGATGCCTTGCAAATCCTCTGCCAGATGGTAATGCAACTGGTCAGGACACTCTTGATGGTGCTCCTATAAAAATTGGTAAGAATGGGGGAGGAAAAGAGGGGGACAGCCTCGCTCACCTCAATTCTCCTCAGGAAGTAGAGATGTTGCTGTTCTTTACTGATTAAAGAGGTGGTGTTGAGCGACCAGATGAGATCATCTAATATGCGTACTCTCAGAAACTTGGTGCTCTTAATTCTCTCCACAGAGGACAATTTATATATAGTGAGGAGTAGTCAGCCTGATTCTTCCAAAAGTCCACAATCATTTCTTAGGTCTTTTTCACATTAAGATTTAAGCTGTGTTTCACCGTTCTACCAGTCATTTTACCTCTTCTGTTTACCATCTTGTCACCATTGTTGCTGAGTCTATCCACTGTTGTATCATTGGAAAATTTGATTATTTGTTTTGAACTGGACCTCGCAGGGCACTCACGCATCAGCAGTGCTCAGCACGCTGGAGCTAGGGATGTTGCTGACTGTGGCCTTTGGCAAGAAGTTCACAAACCAGTTACAGAGAGGCGTGTTGAGACAGAATGAAAACAGCTTACCCATTAGCCTCTGAGGGATAATCATATTAAATTCCAAGCTGAGGTCGATAAACAACATCCTGGCATACAAGACACCATCTTCCTGGTGGGATGGTCAGAGTAGAGTGCAGAGGATATTGCATCGTCAGTGAACCTATTTGAGTGACAAGTGAATTGTAAAGGGTTCAATGCCGCAGGAAGATGTGATTTAATATGTTCCATTACCGGCCACTTGTTGAGGTCAGTGCCACTGAACAGTAGACATTAAGAGAGGTTACAGTCACACTCTTGGGCACTGAGATGACATTGGACTGTTCCAGAGAGATGTTGAAGAAATCTGTTGGAACCCCTGTTAAATAGGCTGCACAATCCCTCAGCACCCCACCAGGTATGTTATCACACCCCACAGCTTCATGTTGGTTGACTCCGTTTTGGGTCTTTTCCATATCAGCTGAGCCAGACAGAGTGTCTGCTCATCAGGGGGAAGCTGGGGGGGGGGGCACTTTCTTCATGAGCATATCGTTCCATGCACCAGACTGTGCATAAAAGATATTAAAGCTATCAGGAAGAGAAGCATCATTGTTATTGATATGTCAGATGGACTTTCAGTCTGTAATGTTCTGAATACGCTATCATAGTTACCTCATGTCTCTGTCATCACAAAAACAGCAGGATATCCTCTGAGTAATTCCATTTTGCCTTTTTGATGGCATGAAAAAGCCTATTTTTTGCTGACGAGTGTTATTTTATCCCTCAATCTGAAGGCAGCATCCTTATCTCTCAGCCATGCCCAAACCTCTGCTGTCAGCCATGACTTCTGATTTGCCCTCACATAGATATGTTTAATAATGGTGATGCCCTTAATATGCTTCTCCATGTAGCCAGCAACAGGTCTTGCATATTGATCAACGTTACCGTGATGGTCTGGCAGCATCCATGGAGATGAACGAACTGTTGATTTTTCAGGCCAAGACCCTTCTTCAGGACTGTGGAAGGGGAAATGTCGACTGTTCATTCATTTCCATGTATGCTGCCTGACCTGCTGAGTTCCTTCAGCATTTTATGCCCATTGCTTTGGATTTTCGGCATCTGCAGAATTTTTGCTTAGAATTTAGGCAGGATCGTTTTTAAGTTTGAATGGATGAAGTCACCAGCAACAACAAAGAAACTATCATTGTGTGTGGCTAGGAGATGTTGGTGGCACTGTAAAGCTTAACCAGCTCTTCCCCAGCATTAGCTCAGGAGGAATCTGTACAGCTGTAATCACAATGGCAGTGAACTCCCTCAGTAAATAGAAAGGATGGCACTTCACAGTTCAAAAGCTCTACCAGATGCAAACAGTGGGTCTTCACTGCAGAAATGTTCACACACCAGTTTGCATTGATGCAGTTACATATGTCTCCTCTGTGGCTCTTACCAGAGATCATGATTTTTTTTTCGGTCAGTCTGAAAAGAGATGAAACCCTCTAGCTGGATGACCGCGTCGGAGATAGTATCTTGTAGTCACATTTCCATCAGGATGAGCATGCAGCAGTCTTTCATCTCCCACTGTTTCAATCGCTGACACGGGTAACCTAGTGTTTATTTTCAAGCAACTGAACATTTGGAAGTAGAACTGGTGGCTGGCAGGCTTTTGCCTTTAAACTAACATGAATACCAATGTGCTTTCCGCACTTGTTTTCTGGTGCACCACTTCTGACACCTTCCCCCGAGTGGCTGTAGCAAGTGATGACATAGAGCACAATAAGCTCATGCTGTGGAGTTCAGCTTCAATCCAACAACTCACGAGTGAGCTAGACTTGTACTACTTGGAGTTCTTAATATTCATCAGTGTCTTGTGATCATAAAATGTAAAGGGTGAACAATTTCACCATGAATTGGAGCTGGAGTGGCCACTCCAACTGGGTATGCCACCATCTTGTTTCATTATTAGCTCTGATAGGTTGAAAAGTGTTTGCTCTGTTAGCAGAGATCCACGTTAATTGGAAAACATGCTTCAAAATTCCTCAGTGCTTACAAAACTGTTGTTTTGTATGCCCAAGTTAATCTTATGCTTTGAAAAATCATTTGCTGGGCAACTCATTCATACTGCAAAAAACAATCTTCCCTCTGATCATGCACCACATAGTGGGCCCTAATTTTTGCTCTGACGCTGGGGTAGACAAATCAATACCTCCGCTTCTTGCAAAGAGGTTGTGTTCCTATGAATCACCTTCCGTTACTTTTAGATAATGAAAGGAGTCTAATAAAGGCAAGAATTAGTAGAGGAGCAGAAATAAAACTGCAGATGCTACAATCTGAAACAACGAATTGTTAGAAGAATTCTATCAGTACCTGTGAAAGGAGTGACCAGTTAATGCTTCAGGTCAGGGACACTTCATCAGAACGGGGTAAAGAATGGAATTAGTGTATCACTGACAAAAAATGCTAGGTGGTCGCATCAAACAATCAGCTGGAGGAGGACCTGGATTGAGTGGATCTGTGGGAGGAAAGGAGTTGTCAACATTTCAGGTTAAAACCTACATTCAGTTATTCCTTCTCCCCCCACACCCACAGATGATGCTCAACCCACTGAGTTCCTCTAGTATATTGTTTTTCCTTCTGATTCAGACATCTGCAGCCTCTTGTGTCTCTAAATGGTAACGGATGATTAGTAAGAATGTGCAATACAAATTAACAATTCTTCTCAGTTGAGTAATTGTTTAGGATTAATAGAATGGTACAAGCTCCAGGAAATGTAGAGGATGCTTAACCCAAAAACAAAGCAACGGAGATGGTATTCTATTAATAAACTCCAAAATAACAAGTTGCAAGGACCACAAATGAAAGAGAACAGTTACTTAACACAACAAAGCAGCAAGGTAACAAAAGGTTAGGAGAAACTAGATGTGGCTGGCTAGTTCATGTGGGTGAATAGGATTGTGGATGAGAGCTGGGTTTAAATAGGCTGCAGGTGATGAGTTGGAAACAAGTGGCAGGTAATTCCTGTTAGCTTGGTGGAGACTGCGAGGCATCTACTTGCGTTGACCTGACTGGAACACCCATGACTGGCACATGATAGCCCTGGGTGATCAGGAAGTGTCCAGTGGAACTCCATGCAAAGTGTTTGATCCAAGATATAACTAGATATATGTCATAGTTGGGTGTATAAAGGGAGTATGGGAGAATGAATACAGGGCCCTGGTGGAGTACTTTGTCAAATGGTGCAAGCTGAATCATCTGCAGCTCAACATCAGTAAGACACAGGAGATGGTGATGGGCTTCCAGAAGACTAAGCTTGCACTGCTGCCTGTTACAATTGATAGTGAGGACCTACAAGTACCAGGGGGTGCACCTGGATGACAGACTTGAGTGGAGAACCAATGCAGAGGCTGTGTACAAGAAGAGCCAGAGTTGCCTCTACTTCCTGAGGAGACTGAGGTCCCTTGGAGTATGCAGGCCTCTTCTTCACATGACTGTTGTCACCGGTACAGTCTTCTACGCAGTGGTATACTGGGGCAATGGCATCAATACTAGTGATGCCAACAGGCTCGATAAGAGGACTAGAAAGGCTAGCTCCATTATAGGAGTCAAACTGGACACACCGAAGGCTGTGGTACGCATCTCCCCCATTTCACGTACATCTGCTCTCACTCCATCCTCCCACCACCCCACTAGGAATAGGGTTCCCCTGGTCCTCACCTACCACCCCACCAGCCTCCGGGTCCAACATATTATTCTCCGTAACTTCCGCCACCTCCAACGGGATCCCACCACTAAGCATATCTTTCCCTCCCCCCCTCTCTCTGCATTCCGCAGGGATCGCTCCCTACACAACTCCCTTGTCCATTCGTCCCCCCCATCCCTCCCCACTGATCTCCCTCCTGGCACTTATCCGTGTAAGCGGAACAAGTGCTACACATGCCCTTACACTTCCTCCCTTACCACCATTCAGGGCCCCAAACAGTCCTTCCAGGTGAGGCATCACTTCACCTGTGAGTCGACTGGGGTGATATACTGCGTCCGGTGCTCCCGATGTGGCCTTTTATATATTGGTGAGACCCGACGCAGACTGGGAGACCGCTTTGCTGAACATCTACGCTCTGTCCGCCAGAGAAAGCAGGATCTCCCAGTGGCCACACATTTTAATTCCACATCCCATTCCCATTCTGACATGTCTATCCACGGCCTCCTCTACTGTAAAGATGAAGCCACACTCAGGTTGGAGGAACAATACCTTATATTCCGTATGGGTAGCCTCCAACCTGATGGCATGAACATTGACTTCTCTAACTTCCGCTAGGCCCCACCTCCCCCTCGTACCCCATCTGTTACTCTTTTTTATGCACACATTCTTTCTCTCACTCTCCTTTTTCTCCCTCTGTCCCTCTGAATATACCTCTTGCCCATCCTCTGGGTCCCCCCCCCCCCCCCGTCTTTCTTCCCGGACCTCCTGTCCCATGATCCTCTCGTATCCCCTTTTGCCTATCACCTGTCCAGCTCTCGGCTCCATCCCTCCCCCTCCTGTCTTCTCCTATCATTTTGCATCTCCCCCTCCCCCTCCAGCTTTCAAATCCCTTACTCACTCTTCCTTCAGTTAGTCCTGACGAAGGGTCTCGGCCTGAAACGTCGACTGCACCTCTTCCTATAGATGCTGCCTGGCCTGCTGCGTTCACCAGCAACTTTGATGTATGTTCCTTAGATAAAATCCTGGCATTGCTGGACAATGCTTTTGACCCACTGCATGCCACCTTGGCTGAATAGAGGAGCAGTTTTAGTAATAGACTAAGACAACTGTGTTGCTCCAGAGACTGCTATATGAGGTCATTCTTACCCTCGGCCATTAAGCTCTATAATGAGTTGACCTATAACTGGGAAGTGATGGCACTTCTTGTTCGACTATTTCAGGTAATTTAAAAAAATTCTTTCTTACTTCGCTTCTAGTATTTTTATATCTGTGCACCTGTAATACTACTGTGACACTGTAATTTCCTTTGGCATCAATAAAGTATCTCTCAGTATCATTATCATCATCCTCACCACCATTAAACTTCCCAGTTGACAAGGTACTGTATTTGCTGCCCTTTTTGATTCTGCATCTCTAATCACTGATACTCACTCTGCTGGCTACAATTTTGTCCTACATCTGCCTGCCCTTCCTTACAGTCTGACTGCATGCTACCTTTGATTTTTTTAACCATCTGTCCTATCCTGATTCCCTTTACTTCGGTTCCCATCTAGCTGCCAAATTAGTTTAAACCCTCCCCAGCAGCTCTAAAAGATCTGCCGTTGAGAATATTAGTCCACCTCGGGTGCAGCCCATCACTTTTGTACAGGTTATACCTCCCCCAGAAGAAATCCCAATGATCCAAGAACCTGAAGCCCTGAACCCTTCACCTGCTTCTCAGCCACAGATTAATCTGTCAAATCATCCTGTTTCTACCCTCACTGACGTGTGGCACAAGCAGCAATCCAGAAATTATTACCGTGGATGTCCTGTTTCTCTTCTTTCAACCAAGCTCTCTCAATTCTCTTGTCAGGACTTTTTTGCTTCTCCTTCCTATGTCATGTGGAAGGTTTAGAGGTGGCAAAGCATCACAGAAACTTCTTCACTTGCAGATTGGCTCTTTCTGTCTTACTGTTAGTCTGCGGATGATAGCCAGAGGACAATCTCACTGAGGTGCGGAGGAGGGAGCAAAAGGTTTGGCAGAAACAGTCGATGAATTGTGGGCCCCAGTCCAACACAATGTCCTGGGGGATGAAGTGGAAGCAATCTACTTATTGGAAAACTAGTTTTTCTGTGTCAGTGGATGATGGAAGTTTAGGGCGTGCAAAGAAGCAGGCTGACTTGGTGAACCACTCCACCACTGTCACGCTCACCGTGGCTCCATTTGAAGTTGGCGAACCCGTGACAAAATCTATGGTGATGTGGTATGACAAGCAGGGGACGCAAGCTGGAGGAGTTAGTCTGGGCACATTGAGGGCAGGCAGTATTGAAATGATATGCATCTGCAATCATGGTAGGCCACTAGAACAGCTGTCACAGAAACTCTGTTGTCCATCGTGCACATGGATGGCCAGAAAGGGTGAGGAATGTGCCCACTGGAGTGCTCCAGAGCACACAGCCACCAGCCCATACATGTGGTTGTCAGATATATTGACCAAGCAGGCTTGTGCTGTAAGGCCTGGTGGATATGGTTGTCAAGGTCCAAGTTGATCAGGGCAAGGATCTGGAAGGATGGAATGATGGGCCTAGGGTCGATCTCCATTTTAGTTGGTTCGAGCATGTGTGACAGGATGATCCTTAGTGTTCTTGGAGCTGGATTGGTATGACATGAAGGTGAGTTGCTCAACAAAAAGGTCCAGCGAGCCTGATGTGGGTTGGGTTTGCAGGTCTGTTAAATGGATGAGGTTCTGCTGGACAGTTCAGATCAGGAAAGGCTTGTCGTTTGCCATCAGACAATGTCCCCATTTGTCCCAGACTCATTTGATGGCAAGTGGCTCCGTTTCCTACTCCACTCTATGGTGCTCTGTAGAGTTGAGCTTGCATGAGAAAGTGGCTCAAGGGTGTGTCTTCTCATCTGATCTTCACAGGGGGAGAAAAAGTTCAAAGTAAAATTTATTATCAGCGTACATACATGTCACCATATACAACCTTGAGATCTTTTTCATGTGGGCATAATTTGCAAATCTGTAGAACAGTAACTGTAAACAGGAACAATTAACAACAAATTGTGCCAATGCAAATATAAACGAATAGCAATAATTAAAGACAGCATGAAATAACAAGATAAAGTGTCCTTAAAGCGGCCCATCAGCTGTGGGAACACCAGAAATAGAATGAGTGGAGTCATCATCATCATCATAGCTTGTCACGCCAGACAACCAGCCACTCCAGTGTTGTTTGGTTGATGTTGATCAGGTCAGTGTCAGCTAAATCAGGTGAGAGTGGGCAGTTACACAGAACGTGTTCAATGTTCTGCACCCTTTCGCCACACTGACAGGATTCGCTGGTCTTTAAACCCCACTTCACCATATTGTCTCCCGTCCTACAAACTCCCGCTCTCGCTCTGTTGAGAGTGCACCACCTCCGTCTGTCAAGCAGTGCCCCATCGAGTAACATTTCCGTGGGGTTTTACACTGTATTGTTTGGTGGGGTCCTGGCTTCTGTTTGTTGCCAGTGGTCAACCCTGTATGTTTGGGGAGAATGTTCCGTGCAGTAGTTCCTCCACTGTGGTAAAGCCTTTCCTCGATTTTAGGCAGTTGGAAACTGAGTGGAGTTATCCTCTTAGGTTCAAAAGCCTAATGGTTGAGGAATAGTAACTGTTCTACAACCTGATGCTCATGTACCTTCTACCTTAAGGCAGCAGCGAGAAAAGAACATGGCCTGGGTGGTGAGGATCTTTGATGATGGATGGTGATTTTCTACGGTAATGTTTCATGTAGATGTAGTCAATGGTTGGGAGGGCCTTACCTATGATGTACTGGGCTGGATCCACTACCTTATGTAGGATTCAACTCTCAAAGGCATTGGTGTGTTCCCATACCAGGCTGTAATGCAGCCAGTCAATACACTTTCCACTACTTAAATATAGAAGTTTGTCAAGGTTTTTGATGTGATCCCAAATCTCCGCTGACTCCTAAGGAAGTAGAGACTCTTTGATGCCTTCTTTGCAATTACATTTATCTGATGCATCCAGGACAGGTCCTCTGAGATAGTGACATCCAGTAAGTTAAAAGATCCTCTCCACTTCTAATCCTCCAATAAGTATTGGCTATAGACCTCTGTTTTCGCTCTTCTGAAGTCTACAATCCATTCCTTGATCTTGCTGACATTGAGTGAGAGGTTGTTTTTACTACACCACTCAGCCAAATTTCAGTCTCCCTCCTGCATAAGTCATCACCATCTTTGATAAGGCCCACAACAGTAGTGTCATCAGCGAACTTGTATATCATGTTAGATAAAGGCATATAGGGAGAAGAGTAGGGAGCTAAGCACACATCCCTGTGGTGCACCTGTACTGATGGAGATTGTGGAGATGTTTTTGCTGATCCAAATGACTGGGGTTTGCAAGTGAGGAAATCCAGGATCCAATTGCAAAATGGAGCATTGAGGCCCAGATCTTGAAGTTTACTGATTAGCTTTGAGGGGATGATGGTATTAAATGCTGAGCTGTAATCAATTAAGAGCATCCAGATGTATACACTTTTACTGTCCAGATGTTCCAGGGTTGTATGAAGAGCCAAAGAGGTGGCATCTGCAGTGGGCCTGTTGCTTCAGTAAGCAAATTAGAGTGGATCCAAGTCACCATTCAGACAGGAACTGATATGTTTCAACACCAGCCTCTGAAATTATTTCATCACTGTGGATGTAGTCCACAGTCTGCAATAGTCATTGAGACAGGTTACCACGCTGTTCTTGGGCACCAGGATGATTGAAACCTGCCACTGCAGGAGTGAGAGGTTGAAGATATCCGTGAACACATCAGCTAGCTGGTCGGCACAGGTTTTCAGTAACTGTCCAGATACTCCGTCCAGACCAGGTGCTTTCCTTGGATTCACTCTGTTGAAGGCAGGTCATCTTCAGATATTGAGACCAAAGAATAACTGGGAGACATAGGTGTGTGCGATGGTTCCTCCCTATTCTGGTGGTCAAAGTGCGAATAGAAGGCATTAACCTCATCTGGAAGCGAAGCTCTGCTGTCCCCCCATGTCATTAGATTTAACTTTGTAGGAGGTTATAGCATTCAAATCCTGCAACATCTGTCGAGCATCCTCATTGATCCTGGTCTAGTCCGGAATCTCCACTTCGCCCGTGAGATGGCTTTCAAGAGATTATACATACACCTCTTGTAGCATTCTTGATCTCCAGACTTGGATGCCTCTGAGCAGGCCCTCAGCAAATTCTGGAATTCATAGTTAACCTGGTGTTTCTGACTGGGGTAAATCCTGGATGATTTGTTGGGGACACACTCATCTACAGCTGTTTTAATAAAGTATGTCACGACCCTGGTGTATTCATTTAGATTCTCAGATAAGTTCTTGAAAATGGCCTAGTCCACCTACTCAAAACAATTCTTTGACTATTCCTTTGCCTCCCATGACCACCTCTTAGATCTCTGGAGTCTTGCTTTTTAGGCTATGTCTGTATGCAGGTAGTAGGAGTACTGCCAAATGGTCCGATTTGCCAAAATGCAGCCTAAGAAAGGAACAATAAACATTTCTTATCATAATGTAGCAGTGGTCTAGTGTGTTTGGAGCTCTGGTGCCAACATACCAGAGGAGTGGGTGATGCCAGCGCCCACATCAGATGTATCCACCTCAAATACAGAAGGTAGAGGGGGGTTTAGATTGCATAGAATGGGAGTGATGGTGAAGCCTCTCTTAAGTTCCTCAAAAGTGTGGTCCGCAGTAGCAGACCAAGTTATCTGCGAGGTGGGATATTTGGTGAGGACAGTGAGAGGAGTGGTAAATTGGCTCTAGTCCCTGATTAAATGGCAGTAGAAGTTGGAAAAACCCAGGAAGTGTTGCTAATGTGTAAGGGTTTTCTTCTTTTATGTTACTGCGTATGTTAATCAAAATGGCTTCTTTGTGATGTTATAATTAAAACGGTTTCTCTGTGATGTTAACTGCTGAGACAGTGATTCTTTTTCTAGCAGCTAGCAGCTAGTTTGGGTTATCACTAATGATAAGGAGAGAATGAACCAATGGGTGTCCATGTTATTCTTTTTTGGGATGATATTCTGTCTCATATGGCTGGCTTTTGGAGGAGAGATCGGGAGGAAGATGGACATGCTGGGAGTGCTCTGATCGATCTCTTTGGCTGGCCCCGAGCTGCGAGTCGAGGGGGTCGGAGTGGATCGCAGGGTGAAGAGAGAAGACCCCGGGTATTTGAGCTCCAACTGTGTGCACGAAGAAATTGAACTTTGATAAGTCTGGCGCTTTTTTTCTTTTTTTTATATTGTATCTCTATTAACCTCATAGTTCCAGTAAGATTTATAAAGTGAAATCTGTAAAGTGTACATTGTGTGCAGTCTGATGATTGATGTTTGAGGTCGAACCAGGTGGCATTGCACAGCAACCGACACAACCGGGAGACACGGTTGGGTCACAGGCGGGGTTTCCCCTAGATAAATACAAGCCGATATAGCTGAGCATTACAACTGTACGAGGGTGCGTGGCCCGGGTGCTTCCCTGACAGTCTGCACTTTCTCTGGGTCCTTGGTAATGCCTTTGGGTGAAAGGGCATAATCCAGGAAGGAAATGACTGGGCATGAAATGGGCATTTCTCAACCTTGCATTAGAGTTGGGTTTCAAGGACTGGACGGATGTGACAGACATGTTCTATGGGGTCCTTGGAGTAGATGAGGATACCATTGAGGTACACAAACAGATGCTTGTGTAGCCTGTCTTGGAAGATCTTGTTGATGACAGCTTGGAAAATGGCTGGACTGTTGGAAAGACATCACCAAGTATTTGTAATGGCCATTGGGGGCTGTCTTCCGTTACCTTTCTGACAGATGTTGATCAGGTTCTACACACTCTGTAAATCCAGTTTGATGAAGATTTATGCCTCGTGGAGTGCTTCAAATACACTATTCATAAAGAGGGAATGGTGGAAGTTTTTCATGATGATTTTGTTGAGTCCACAATAGTCAATGAAAGGATGAAGACCACCCATCTTGCTTTTTGATGAAGGAGAGTCCTGCACTGGCTTGGGAATGGGATGACTGAATGAAGCTGTGCTCTAGCACTTTGGCTTCGTAGGCATTCATGGCTTGGATCTTGTCACAATGGGGTGCTGGGAACTGACCCAAATGCAAGACACAGACACTGAAGTACAAGGAACAGGACTTGACTAGAGTAGGGACGTGACAGGATACAGGCAAGGAGCAGGGACAAGAACACAGACTTGGGCTAGGGAAAGCGGGACCAGGACTAGGAACCATGGACTAAGAGACAAGGCTTGGACTCCGAGCCAGAGACTGCACAAGGACCCAGAACTTGGGTCTTGACTCAGGCTCGGACCCCAAGTCCAGGCAAGGACATGACATGGCTTCAGGACAGGACGTGGCTGGTGTCTAGAGGCCTGAGCTTGCAGACAGGCTGGGGTCTTTGCTCTTGAGACTTGAGGTTGGGGCTTGGGGCGTGAGCCTGGCTGCAGGCTGGGGCCCTGGGGCGTGAGCCTGGCTGCAGGCTGGGGCCTTCAGGCTTGGGTTCTTGGAGCTTGGTTGCAGGCTGGGGCCTTCAGGCTTGGGTTCTTGGTGCGTGGCTGCGGGATCCTCGAGGCTTGGGTTCTTGGTGCGTGGCTGCGGGATCCTCGAGGCTTGGGTTCTTGGTGCGTGGCTGCGGGATGCTCGAGGCTTGGGTTCTTGGTGCGTGGCTGCGGGATGCTCGAGGCTTGGGTTCTTGGTGCGTGGCTGCGGGATGCTCGAGGCTTGGGTTCTTGGTGCGTGGCTGCGGGATGCTCGAGGCTTGGGTTCTTGGTGCGTGGCTGCGGGATGCTCGAGGCTTGGGTTCTTGGTGCGTGGCTGCGGGATGCTCGAGGCTTGGGTTCTTGGTGCGTGGCTGCGGGATGCTCGAGGCTTGGGTTCTTGGTGCGTGGCTGCGGGATGCTCGAGGCTTGGGTTCTTGGTGCGTGGCTGCGGGATGCTCGAGGCTTGGGTTCTTGGTGCGTGGCTGCGGGATGCTCGAGGCTTGGGTTCTTGGTGCGTGGCTGCGGGATGCTCGAGGCTTGGGTTCTTGGTGCGTGGCTGCGGGATCCTCGAGGCTTGGGTTCTTGGTGCGTGGCTGCGGGATCCTCGAGGCTTGGGTTCTTTGTGCTTGACTGCGGGATCCTTGAGGCTTGGGTTGTTGGAGCTCAGAAACAGACTGGGAACCGAACATCAACATAGGGCCGGGACTTATCCTTCGACAAGCCGGAACTCATCTTTAACACGACACTAACATGAGACAGGACAGAACACAGACATAGAGCCGGGACTTATCCTAAGACAAGCCAGGGCTCAACTTCATCTCCACACTAAGGTGGGAGAAGTCTCTCTATCAGCTAATGGCAGAACAGCCAGACTGACCTAACAGGCGAGGACAAGACAAGATAAATTCCCCCACAGGGCAACAGCAAAACAGCCTGACTTACCCCATGGAGGCAAGGGCAAGACAAGACAGATCCCCTGCAAGGCAATGGAAAAATGGCCTGGCTTACCCCACAGAGGCAAGTACAAGAAGAGACAACACCAAAGAACAACAGTGAGTTCCATCTCTGCTTCGAGGTAACTCCGAGTCTCAGTCGGAAACATCCGGATCCCTACCTAGCTCAGAGTAAGTGGCAGCCACTCAGCTGGCCCAGGAACCAGCTGAATCCAAACCTCAAAGACAGCTCCAACTACTGACAGCAAGCCTCTATGAGGGGATG
The DNA here is from genome assembly GCF_963921235.1 of Mobula hypostoma. NCBI lineage: Eukaryota > Metazoa > Chordata > Chondrichthyes > Myliobatiformes > Myliobatidae > Mobula > Mobula hypostoma. The sequence continues at coordinate 144,064,939 of NC_086100.1, forward strand.
GTTCCCCAACACGGCCTAAAGATGGCAATTGGCTGCTCTAGCTTTCCACCGGTAGGTTACTCCCAGGGGATCTTGACAAAACAAACCAACAGCTCACATTCTACCCCAAGGCTACTTATATTCCAAGCCCAAGATGGGAATCAGGTGCCTGTGATTAACTCAAACAAGAGACAGCTGGAAGACCCGGAGTCCTGAGTCCACGGACCGGACCGTGAACCGGAATGCGGACATCACAGACTGGACCATGACAGGTCTTAGGAGGACAGAGGGAGAACAGACAACCTTAGAAAGGAGTAGTGCCCAAAGAGAGGTAAATCATGCAGTTGTGTGTTCTGTTAGGCAGTAGGGTGCTGTCCTCTCTTTTACTGAAGACGATGGCTAAATTGTGGTATTCCTGCGAGAGGTTGGTGAGGCCAAGAGTATTCTCCATCTGCATGGATTTACAGGATGAGGTCAGCTGAGGTTGCAGGTAGGTAGTCTGGCAGATAGGTCTCCAACTCAGCAGTGAAGTGGATTACCAGGCGAAGTGAGGGCCATGAATGGACAGCCAGGGGTAACCCAAGACGAGAAGAGTGTTGGGTCAAGCTACAAGATGGAATTTGACAAACTCAAGGTGCTCTAAGATACCCACGTGCACAGTCTGGAAGTTGTCCTGTCCAAGACCAGAAGAAGCTGCAGAAGATCGTGAACACAGCCCAGCACATAACACAAACCAATCTTCCATCCATGGACTCACTTTACACAACACGCTGTCGGAGCAGTGCTGCCAGAATAATCAAGGACACGACCCACCCAGCCAACACACTTTTCGTCCCCCTTCCCTCTGAGAGAAGGCTCAGGAGCTTGAAGACTTGTACGGCCAGATTTGGGAACAGCTTCTTTCCAACTGTGATAAGACTGCTGAACGGATCCTGACCCGGATCAGGGTTGTACCCTCCAAATATCCGGACCTGTCTCTCGGTTTTTTTGCACTACCTTACTTTCCATTTTCTATTTATGATTTATAATTTAAATTTTTAATATTTACCATCAATTTGTACTCCAGGGAGCGGGAAGCGCAGAATCAAATACCGCTGTGATGATTGTACATTCTAGTATCAATTGTTTGGTGACAATAAAGTATAAAGTCTGACCATCCCAGACCCGAAGAGAAGTCTGTCAAAGGCCATGATGCAGAAGGGTTTAGAGAGAGGCTCTCTGGGGAGTGCAAGCTGCAGATACAGAGTCTGGTCTGGAAAGCTGCCTGCTACATTGGAGTCCACCAGAGCCTTCTCCGTCCAAAGCGCTGTCGGGGTGTAGAGGACAGAAAGAGTGAGTTGGGCTATGGTGCGGAAAACAGAGGACTGGAGCAGCCTACCAGATGGAAAGCTCCTTGTGCTATCTTCCCCAGGTGCAGAAGGTATTTGATACATGGGTGATTTGCAATTCTGCAGTAAACGCAGAGCTTGTTTCTCCAATGATCCTCATACTTTTGTTGGGGAGGGGGGTGGGGATTAAGGGAGCTCTCCCTACCTGCAAGGGTTCTGGATTGATGATGACAGTCCTGCAGTCAGAAATAATTCTGGAAATCAGACTGTCATTCTGACTGACATCTGGAGGATCATTCCAAAAGACTCTTGACAAGTTGGATGGTCAGAGTAATGAGGCTTTCAAGATAGGTGGGCATCTCCCAGGTAGATGCTTGTCTTTCAAGCACTCCGAGAGGCTGTACTGGTCTTTGGCCAGCAGTGCTTCAGTATTCTAGCTGCACTCTGTCATGCGGGTCCTGAATTCCACAGTGTAATCCAGCACCGGGTGTAAGCCAGAATGCAAACAATATACCTGATCCACCATCTCCCATCTACTTCCCAGATGGTCGAAAACCAGTGCATCACAGCAGTAAAATCTTCATATTAGATGCAAATGCTAGTTGTATTGTCCTGGTTAGTGGAAGCCTAGGTCAGAACTTTCCCACTCAAGAGAGAAATGACAAAGGCAGTTTTAGTTCAGACCATAGCATTTCGAGATGGCTGGAGCTCAAAGTGTAAGAGGAATTGGGACATGATGTTGCTGCATCATGTTGGCAATCTGTTGCAGTGTACAGGCACTGGAATCAGGGGCTCCAAGGGAGGAGGTTGTCTAGCATGGGATTGCTGTAGCAAGACAGAGAGTTGGCTGAGAGGGGCAAGCAGATGGCCAATAGTTTCCAGCTGCTTCAGGATCATGTGCTTCTGTCAATGGACAACTTCCTTTCAATGAACGTATTCTGCTGGGTCAATTAGTGCTTCACAATCCTGTCGGGAAATATCGCGGAGGCTTGACCCGAAAATAGAGCAGCAGAGAAAATATTTTACTAATAAACTACCAAAAAAAGCCACAAAAGTCTTCAAAACAAGAGAGAACAGATACTTAAAATGACAAGCCAACAAGGTAACTGAAGATTAGAGCAACAGGTTGAGGCTGACTCATTCATGTGAGTGAACAAGGGTTGTGGATCAGAACTGGGTTTAAATAGGCTGCAGATGATGCACTGGAAACATAGAAACGTAGAAAACCTATAGCACTATACAGGCCATTCGGCCCAAAATGCTGTGCCGAACATGTACTTACTAGCAATTACCTAAGGTTATCCATAGCCCTTTATTTTTCTAAGCTCCATGTATCTATTGAGGAGTCTCTTAAAAGACCCTATTGTATCTGCCTCCACCACAGTCGCCGGCAGCCCATTCCACGCACTCACCACTCTGCATAAAAAAAACTTTCCCCTGACATCTCCTCTGTACTTACTTCCTAGCACCTTAAAACTTTTCCCTCTCACGTTAGCCATTTCAGCCCTGGGAAAAAGCCTCTGACTAACTACACGATCAATGCCTCTCATCATCTTATACATCTCTATCAGGTCACCTCCCTCTCCAAGAAAAAAAGGCTGAGTTCACTCAACCTATTCTCATAGGGCATGCTCCCCAATCCAGGCAACATCCTTGTAAATCTCCTCTGCACCCTTTCTATAGTTTTCACATCCTTCCTGTAGTGAGATGACCAGAAATGAGCACAGTTCTCCAAGTGGGGCCTGACCAGGGTCCTATATAGCTGTAACATTACCTCTCGGCTCTTAAACTCAATCCCATGGTTGATGAAGGCCAATGCACTGTATGCCTTCTTAACCACAGAGTCAACCTGAACAGGGCAGCAGCTTTGAGTGTCAGCTGATTGCTGTTAGTTGGGTGGAGACTGGAAGCTGCCCACCTGTGTAGGCCTGACTATGCAACACATGGGGATTTTTTCGGTTGATTCAAATGTCGTTCTGCAGCTGCCAGCTCTGCCATCTCCATATCTCAGCTATGTAATTAGCCGCCAGGACACTCTGCATAAAGGCCTGAATGCTCCTCCTGCTAATCTAGCATTACTCTTTTCTCTTGCTCCAAAATAATTTTTAACCTTCAAAAAAATAGTTGGTGAAGAACAAATAAAAGGAGATGCTCATTTCTGCGATGCTTCTTTCTATAGTGTGCGTGCTTGGAGTTGGAAATATTCAGCTGAGGGCGGGATGGGGAATCTGACAATTGAAGAAGTTAGCCGGACTGTGAAATGAGAAACTACTCATCAGGGAAAAGCGATATTTAACATGTTACAGGGTGCTAGAGGCTGGTTTATAGGCAGCAGGCAACAAGCAAGTGTATGATATGAGTGAGAAGAATATAGAACATAGAACATAGACATTTATAGCACATTACAGGCCATTCGGCCCACAATGTTGTGTTGACCATGTACCTACACCAGAAACTGCCTAGAATTTCTCTACTGCATAGCCCTCTATTTTTCTAAGCTCCATGTTCCTATCTAAGAGTCTCTTAAAAGCGCAAACACAAGGAAATCTGCATATGCTGGAATTTCAAGCAACACACATAAAAATTACTGGTGAATGCAGCAGGCCAGGCAGCATCTACAAGAAGAGGTACAGTCGATGTTTCAGGCCGAGACCCTTCATTAGGACTAACTGAAAGGGGAGCTAGTAAGAGCTTTGAAAGTAGGAGGGGGAGGGGAGATCCAAAATGATAGGAGAAAACAGGAGGGGGAGGAATGGAGCCAAGAGCTGGACAGTTGATTGGGAAAAGGGATAGGAGAGGATCATGGGATGAGAGGCCTAGGGAGAAAGAAAGGGAGAGGAGGAAGTCCAGAGGATGGGCAAGGAGTATAGTGAGAGGTGACAGAAGGCGAAAAAGGAGAGAGAGAAAAAGAATATATATATATAATAAAAAAATAACAGATGGGGTATGAGGGGCTTTATTTTCACCATGGATGTCCAGTCCCTATATACTTCCAACCTCCATCAGGAAGGTCTCAAAGCTCTCCACTTTTTTTTGGATTCTGGACCTAACCAGTTCCCTTCTACCACCACTTTGATCCGTCTAGTGGAATTAGTCCTTATTCTCAATAATTTCTCCTTTGGCTCCTCCCATTTCCTCCAAACTAAAGGTGTAGCCATGGGCACCCGTATGGGTCCCAGCTATGCCTGCCTTTTTGTTGGCTTTGTGGAACAATCCATGTTCCAAATCTATTCTGGTATCTGTCCCCCACTTTTCATTCACCACATCGACCACTGCATTGGCGCTGCTTCCTGCATGCATGCAGATCTTGTTGACTTAATTAACTTTGCCTCCAACTTTCACCCTGCCCTCAAGTTTGCCTGGTCCATTTCCGACACCTCCTTCCCCTTTCTAGATCTTTCTGTCTCTATCTCTGGAGACAGCTTATCTACTGATGTCTCCTATAAGCCTACGGACTCTCACAGCTATCTGGACTATTCCTCTTCTCACCCTGTCTCTTGCAAAAATGCCATCACCTTCTCGCAATTCATCCATCTCTGTCGCATCTGCTCTCAGGATGAGGCTTTTCATTCCAGGACGAAGGAGATGTCCTCCTTTTTTAAAGAAAGGGACTTCCCTTCCTCCACCATCAACTCTGTTCTCAAACGCATCTCTCCCATTTCACGCACATCTGCTCTCACTCCATCCTCCCACCACTCCACTAGGAATAGGGTTCCCCTTGTCCTCACCTACCACCCCACCAGCCTCCGGGTCCAACATATAATTCTCTGTAACTTCCGCCACCTCCAACGGGATCCCACCACTAAGCACATCTTTCCCTACCCGCTCTCTCTGCTTTCCGCAGGGATCGCTCCCTACGCGACTCCCTTGTCCATTCGTACTCCCCATCCCTCCCCACCGATCTCCCTCCTGGCACTTATCCTTGTAAGCAGAACAAGTGCTAGACATGTCCTTACACTTCCTCCCTCACTACCATTCAGGGCCCCAGACAGTCCTTCCAGGTGAGGCAACACTTCACCTGTGAGTCGGCTGGGGTGATGTGCTGCGTTCGGTGCTCCTGATGTGGCCTTCTATATATTGGCGAGACCTGACGTAGACTGGGAGGCCGTTTCACTGAACACCTACCTCTGTCCGCCAGAGAAAGCAGGATCTCCCAGTGGCCACACATTTTAATTCCACGTCCAATTCCACGTCCCATTCCTGTTTTGATATGTCTATCCACGGCCTCCTCTACTGTAAAGATGAAGCCACACTCAGGTTGGAGGAACAACGCCTTATATTCCATCTAGGTAGCCTCCAACCTGATGGCATGAGCATTGACTTCTCAAACTTCCCCTAATGCCCCACCTCCCCCTCACACCCCATCCATTATTTATTTATATACACACATTCTTTCTCTCTCTCTCCTTTTTCTCCCTCTGTCCCTCTCACTATACTCCTGGCCCATTCTCTGGACTTCCCCCCTTCTCCTTTTCCTTCTCCTGGGCCTCCTGTCCCATGATCCTCTCATATCCCTTTTGCCAATCACCTGTCCAGCCCTTGGCTGAATCCCTCCCCCTCCTGTCTCCTATCATTTTGGATCTCCCCCTCCCCCTCCCACTTTCAAATCTCTTACTAGCTCCTCTTTCGGTTAGTCCTGACGAAGGGTCTTGGCCTGAAATGTCGACTGTACCTCTTCCTAGAGATGCTGCCTGGCCTGCTGCCTTCACCAGCAACTTTTATGTGTGTTGCTTGAGTCTCTGAAAAGACCCTATTGTATCCGCCTCCACCACCATTGCTGGCAGTGTATTCCATGCACCCACCACACCCTGTGTGAAAACTTACCCCTTAAATCCCCTCTGTACCCTACTTCCAAGCACGTTAAACTATGCCTCCTTGTGTTAGCCATTTCAGCCCTGGGAAAAAGCCTCTGGCTATTCACATGATCAATGCCTCTCATCATCTTATACAGCTCTATCAAGTCACCTCTCATTCTCCGTTACTCTTTTCATAAAGCACACTCTCCAGTCCAGGCAACATCCCTGTAAATCTCCTCTGCACTCTTTCTATATTATCCATTTCCTTCCTGTAGTGAGGTGACCAGAACTGAACACAGTACTCCACATGGGGTCTGACCAAGGCCTTATATAACTGTAACATTACCTCACGGCTCTTGAACTAAATCACAGAGTGGATGAATGCCAATACACCATGTGCCTTCTTAACAACACTGTCAACCTGCACAGCAGCTTTCAGTGTCCTATGGATAAGTACCCACTATCTCTCTGATCCTCCACACTGTCTTACCATTAGTATTATATTCTGCCATCAAACCTTACCTTCCAAAATGAACTACTTCACACATCTGGGTTGTACTCCATATGCCACTTATCAGCCCAGTTCTGCAACCTATCAATTTCCCTTTGTAACTGTTGACACCCCTCCAGACTACCCACAACACCCCCAACCTTTATGTCATCAGAAAACTTACTAATCCAGCCTTCTACTTCTTCATCCAGGTCATTTATAAAAATCACAACGAGAAGGGGGGTCCCAGAATGGATCTCTGCAGAACACCACTGGTCACCAACTTCCATGCAGAATATGAGCCATTTACAACCACCATTTGCCTTCTGTGGGCAAGCCAATTCTGGATCCAGAAAGCAAAGTCTCCATGGATCCCATGCCTCATCACTTTCTGAATGAGCCTCATATAGGGAACCTTATCAAATGCCTTACTGAAATCCATACACATTACATCCACTGTTCTACATTCATCAATATGCTTTGTTACTTCCTCAAAGAATTCAATCCGGCTTATAAGGCATGACCTGCCCTTGGCAAAACCATGCTGACTATCCCTAATCAGATCCTATCTCTCCAAATGGTCATAAATCCTACCTTTCAGGGTCTTCTCCAACAACCTGCCCACCACTGAATTAAGACTCACTGGTCTATAAATTCCTGGACAAGGGAGAAACATTTACAAACCTCCACTCCTCTGGCACTTCTCCCATCCCTATTGATGATGCACAGATCATCACTAGAGGCTCAGCAATCTCTCACCTCATTTCCCAGAGTAGCCTGGGATATATATCATCTGGTCCCGGTGACTTACCTAACTTAAATTTTTGGGGGTTTCCTTAATGCTGCTCACCAAAATCTTCTCATGGTCCCTACTAGCTCTCCTAATTTCATTCTTAAGCTCCTTCCTAGCAACCTTGTAATTTTTTTGAGCTCTAACAGTACCTAGTTTTGTGAACCTTTCGTAAGCCTTTCTTTTTTTCTTAACTAGATTTTCTATATCCTTTTTACCTCATGGTTCTTTAACAAAAAACAATAGACGCAGCAGTAGGCCATTTGGCCCTTTGAGCCAGCACCACCATTCACGGTGATCACGGCTTATCATCCACAATCAGTATCCAGTTCCTGCCTTATCCCCATAACCTTTGATTCCACTATCTTTAAGAGCTCTATCCATCTCTTTCTTGAATGCATCCAGAGACTTGGCATCCACTGCCTTCTGGGGCTGAGCATTCCACATATCCACCACTCTCTGGGTGAAAAAGTTTTTCCTCAACTCCGTTATAAATGCCCTACCCCTTATTCTTAAGCTGTGGCCTCTGGTTTTGGACTCACCCATCAGCAGGAACATGCTTCCTGCCTCCAGCGTGTCCAATCCCTTAATAATCTTATTTGTTTCAATCAGATCCCCTCTCATCCTTCTAAATTCCAGTGTATACAAGCCCAGTTGCTCCAATCTTTCAACATATGACAGTCCCGCCATCCCGGGAATTAACCTTGTGAACCTACGCTGCACTCCCTCAATAGCAAGAATGTCCTTCCTCAAATTTGGAGACCAAAACTGCACACAATACTCCAGGTGTGGTCTCACCAGGGCCCTGTACAGCTGCAGAAGGACCTCTTTGCTCTTATACTCAATTCCCCTTGTTATGAAGGCCAGCATGCCATTAGCTTTCTTCACTGCCTGCTGTACCTGCATACTTGCTTTCAGTGACTGATGTACAAGAACGCCTAGATCTCGTTGTACTTTCCCTTTTCCTAACTTGACTCCATTTAGATAATAATCTGCCTTCCTGTTCTTACCACCAAAGTGGATAACCTCACATTTATCCACATTAAACTGCAGCTGCCTTGCATCCGCCGACTCACCCAGCCTGTCCAAGTCACCCTGCATTCTCATAACATCCTCCTCACATTTCATACTGCCACCCAGCTTTGTGTCATCGGCAAATTTGCTAATGTTACTTTTAATCCCTTGATCTAAATTATTACTGTATATTGTAAACAGTTGCAGTCCCAGCACTGAACCCTGTGGTACCCCACTGGTCACCGCCTGCCATTCTGAAAGGGACCCGTTAATCACTACTCTTTGCTTCCTGTCAGCCAGCCAATTTTCAATCCATGTTAGTACTCTGCCCCCAATACCATGTGCCCTAATTTTGCCCACTAATCTCCTATGTGGAACCTACCATCCTCTCCCTGCCTCAATGGAACATAAATAGAAACACAGAAACATAGAAACATAGAAAACCTACAGCACAATACAGGCCATTCAGCCCACAATGCTGTACCAAAGATGTACTTACCTTAGAAATTACCTTGGGGTTCCCATAGACCTCTATTTTCTAAGCTCTATCTACCTATCCAGGAGTCTCTTAAAAGACCCTATTGTATCCGCCTCCACCACTGTCGCCGGCAGCCCATTCCACACATTCACCACCCTCTGCGTAAAAAACTTACCCCTGACATATCCTCTGTACCTACTTCCAAGCACCTTAAAACTGCCCTCTCAAGTTAGCCATTTCAGCCCTGGGAATATGCCTCTGACTATCCACACGATCAGTACCTCTCATCATCTTATACACCCCTATCAAGTCACCTCTCATCCCCTACGTTTCAAGGAGAAAAGACCAAGTTCACTCAAGCTGTTTTCATAAGACATGCTCCCTAATCCAGGCAACCTCCTTGTAAATCTCCTCTGCACCCTTTCTATAGTTTCCACATCCTTCCTGTAGTGAGGTGACCAGAACTAAGCACAGTACTCCAAGTGGGGCGTGACCAGGGTCCTATATAGCTGTAACATTACCTCTCAGCTCTTGAACTCAATCCCACAGTTGATGAAGGCCAATGCACCGCATGCCTTCTTAACCACAGAGTCAACCTAAGCAGCAGCTTTGAGTGTCCTATGCAGAACTCCATGCAAATGTTCCCCGAACATTTCTGCTGTGCATTTCCCTGAGAACATCTGCTTCCAATTTATGCTCCCATGTTCTTGCCAAGTAGCATTATATTTCCCCCTATCCCAAATATATATTTTTCCCAAATGTTCTGTTCCTATCCATCTCCAGCTCTATGGTGAAGGAGATAGAGTTGTGATCACTACCTCCAAAATGCTCTCCACTGAGAATTTTGACACCTAACCAGGTTCATTTCCCAATAGCAGATCAAGTACAGCCTCTCCTCCGGTTGGCTTATCTACATATTGTGTCAGGAAACCTTCCTGAACACATCTAACAAACTCCACCCCATCTAGACTCCTTGCTCTAAGGAGATGCCAGTCAATATTGGGAAAGTTAAAATCACCCATCACAACAACCCTATTATCATTGCACCATCCAGAATCTGCCTCCCAATCTGCTCCTCGATGTCTCTGTTACTACTGGGTGGCGGGTCTATAACAATACCCAGTAGAGTTATTGTCCCCTTCCTGTTTCTGGCTTCCAGCCACGCTGACTCGGTAGATAATCCATCCATGAGTTCATCATTTTCTGTAGCCATGATTCTATCTCTGATTAGCAATGCCACTCCCTCTTTTACCTCCCTTCCTGTCCTTTTTGAAGCTACTAAAGCCTAGCATGCTCAGCAGCTATTCCTGCCCCTGAGAAATCCAAGACTCTGTAATGGCCACAGCATCATAATTCCATGTAATGATATACACTCTAAGTTCATTCGCGTTGTTTATGATACTCTTTGCATTAAAATAGGCACATCTCAAACTATCTGGCAGTGTACATCTTTGCTCTATCATCTGCCTTTCTTTCTTCACAAATATCCTTCAAGTTGTCTCTTCTTGTGTGCCTACCGCACCATCCTCTGTCTCTTCACGTTGGTTCCCAGACTCCTGCAAATCTAGTTTAAACCCTCACCAACAGTATTAGCAAACCTTCCTGCCAGGATATTGGTCCCCCTTGGATTCAAATGCAACCCGTCGTTTTTGTACAGGTCACACCTGCTCCTTAAGAAGTCCCAATGATCCAGGAATCTGAATCCCTGTCCCCTGCTCCAATCCTTCATCCACACATTTATCTGCCATCTCATTCTATACCTATACCACTGTTGCGTGGCACAGAGAGTAAACCTGAGATTACTACCCTACAGGTCCTGCTTCTCAGTTCCTTCCTAACTTCCTGTATTATGCTTTCAGGACCTTCTCCCTTTTTCTAGCTGGGTTGTTGATACCAGGTCACCTGTGATCATACTGAATGGTCCAAAAGGCTTGAGGGCTGGCTGGCCTATCCCTGACCCAGTTTTCTGCTGCTCTTGTGATTACTTGTGTCCAATGAAGGGAACCTCATATGCAATATTACAAATAGTCAGACTGCTAAACTATTAATCACAAGATTAATCAAACTATTTATGGAAGAACATAAGCAGGTCACTGATCAGTGACAAATGATATCAAATTGTTAAGTGAGGATATATGGTTAAGGATAAGTGCCAGGAGGGAGATCAGTGGGGAGGGATGGGGGCCAGGAGGGAGATCAGTGGGGAGGGATGGGGAATGTAAGTGGAACAAGTGCTACACATTCCCTTACACTTCCTCCCTTATCACCATTCAGGGCCCCAGACAGTCCTTCCAGGTGAGGCGACACTTCACCCGTGAGTTGGCTGGGGTGATATATTGCATCCGGTGTTCCCGATGTGGCCTTATATATATTGGCGAGACCCGACGCAGACTGGGAGACCGCTTTGCTGAACACCTACGCTCTGTCCGCCAGATAAAGCAGGATCTCCCAGTGGCCACACATTTTAATTCCACATCCCATTCCCATTCTGACATGTCTATTCTCAGCTTCCTCTACTGTAAAGATGAAGCCACACTCAGGTTGGAGGAACAACACCTTATATTCTGTCTGGGTAGCCTCCAACCTGATGGCATGAACATTGACTTCTCTAACTTCCGTTAATGCCCAACCTTCCCCTCGTACCCCATCCGTTATTTATTTTTATACACACATTCTTTCTCTCACTCTCCTTTTTCTCCCTCTGTCCCTCTGACTATACCCCTTGCCCATCCTCTGGGTTCCCCCCCCTTGTCTTTCTCCCCAGGCCTCCTGTCCCATGATCCTCCCATATCCCCTTTGCCAATCAACTGTCCAGCTCTTGGCTCTATCCCTCCCCCTCCTGTCTTCTCCTATCATTTTGGATCTCCCCCTCCCCCTCCCACTTTCAAATCTCTTACTAACTCTTCCTTCAGTTAGTCCTGACGAAGGGTCTCGGCCCAAAACATCGACTGTACCTCTTCCTAGAGATTCTGCCTGGACTGCTGCGTTCACCAAACCTTGATGTGTGTTGCTCAAATTGTTAAGATTGTCAACTGTCCTGAAACTTGTCTTCTGTCAAAAAAAAATAATAAGCAAGTGTTTCCGGAATAATATTTCCATATTTTCAGGTCTCCTTATGACATAGAAGAGGAGCATTCAGATTATTAAGTCTATGCTAACAGACATTCCAATTCCATTTCCTCATTGTCGCCTATTCTGCTGATTTCTATGAACTCTCCTCAGATTCTACCACTTCCATGCACAATAGTGGCAATCCACAGTGGTCAATCATGTATTCTGCAAGACTTTGGGAAGGAACAGGAGCGCCTGAAGAAAATTATATGGTCACAGGGAGAGTGTGCAAGTTCCAAACAAAAAGTATTGGAAATCCATTGTGGCACCATCATATACAGTACATGCTTAGAAACCATAGAAACCATAGAAAAACTACAGCACAGAAACAGGCTTTTGGCCCTTCTTGGCTATGCCGAACCATTTTCTGCGTAGTCCCACTGACCTGCACACGGACCATATCCCTCCATACACCTCCCATCCATGTATCTGTCCAATTTATTCTTAAATGTTAAAAAAGAACCTGCATTTACCACCTCGTTTGGCAGCTCATTCCATACTCTCACCACTCTCTGTGTGAAGAAGCCCCCCCTAATGTTCCCTTTAAACTTTCCCCCCTCACCCTTAACCCATGTCCTCTGGTTTTTTTCTCCCCTTGCCTCAGTGGAAAAAGCCTCCTTGCATTCATTGTATCTATACCCATCATAATTTTATATACCTCTATCAAATCTCCCCTCATTCTTATACGCTCCAGGGAATAAAGTCCTAACCTATTCAACCTTTCTCTGTAACTGAGTTTCTCAAGTCCCGGCAACATCTTTGCAAACCTTCTCTGCACTCTTTCAACCTTATTTATATCCTTCCTGTAATTTGGTGACCAAAACTGAACACAATACTCCAGATTCAGCCTCACCAATGCCTTTTACAACCTCATCATAACTTTCCAGCTCTTATACTCAATACTTCGATTAATAAAGGCCAATGTACCAAAAGCTCTCTTTACGAACCTATCTACCTGTGACGACACTTTTAGGGAATTTTGTATCTGTATTCCCAGATCCCTCTGTTCCACTGCACTCCTCAGTGCCTTACCATTAACCCTGTATGTTCTACCTTGGTTTGTTCTTCCAACGTGCAATACTTCACACTTGTCTGTATTAAGCTCCATCTGCCATTTTTTAGCCCATTTTTCCAGTGGGTCCAAGTCCCTCTGCAGGCTCTGAAAACCTTCCTCACTGTCTACTACACCTCCAATCTTTGTATCATCAGCAAATTTACTGATCCAGTTTACCACATTATCATCCAGATCATTGATATAGATGACAAATAACAAAGGACCCAGCACAGATCCCTGTGGCACACCACTAGTCACAGGCCTCCACTCGGAGAAGCAATTCTCTACCACCACTCTTTGGCTTCTTCCATTGAGCCAACGTCTAATCCAATTTACCACCTCTCCATGTATACCTAGCAACTGAATTTTCCTAACTAAACTCCCATGCAGACCTTGTCAAAGGCCTTACTGAAGTCCATGTAGACAATATCCACTGCCTTCCCTTCATCCACTTTCCTGGTAACCTGATCGAAAAACTCCAGTAGATTGGTCAAACATGACCTACCACGCACAAAGCCATGTTGACTCTCCCTAATAAGTCCCTGTCTATCCAAATGCTTGTAGATTCTGACTCTTAGTACTCCCTCCAATAACTTACCTTCTACCGACATTAAACTTACCGGCCTATAATTTCCTGGGTTACTTTTCGATCCTTTTTTAAACAATGGAACAACATGAGCCACTCTCCAATCCTCCGGCGCCTCACCTGTAGACAGCGACATTTCAAATATTTCTGCCAGAGCCCCTGCAATTTCAACACTAGTCTCCTTCAAGGTCCGAGGTAACACTCTGTCAGGTCCCAGGGATTTATCCACTTTAATTTTCCTCAAGACAGCAAGTACCTCCTCCTTTTCAATCTGTACAGTTTCCATGATCTCACTACTTGTTTCCCTTAACTCCATAGACCTCATGCCAGTTTCCTTAGTAAATACAGACGCAAAAAACCTATTTAAGATCTCCCCCATTTCCTTTGGTTCCGCACATAGCCAACCACTCTGATCTTCAAGAGGACCAAGTTTATCCCTTACAATCCTTTTGCTCTTAATATACCTGTAAAAGCTCTCATAAAAAAATTATTTGACTAAGAAATGATTTCTCAAACAATAACCAGTGCAACTGGAGCCTACTAGGATCTAAGTGCAATGACACACCCAGTGCAAGGCAAAAGATAGAACCACTCACGTACAGTATATTTGCACTTCAACATGGTGTTAATGACTCAAGAGGCTGAATATCCTCCTTCTATTTTATAACAGATCTCAGGATTTCATGTAGAACTTAACAACATATCAGTTGCAGTTATCCATATACGACAATTCCAGATTCCAAGCCTTTGCATGAAAAAAAAACACTTTCCATCTGTCCTGAATGGCAGACAGAATGTAATCCTAATTAGTGTGAAGTAATGCACTTTGGCAGACCTTACAGACTAAGGTATACAGCATGAATGCACTCAGGAGTATTATGGAACAGAGGAACCTTGTTATACAAGCCCAAGGATTTCTAAAAAATGTCAGAATAAATAAATGAAGAAGACAGACAAGGTGCTTTGCCTTATGGGCCTAGACGGATAATATAAGAACAAGGAGATCACAAAACAATTTTAAAAATCATCTGTAAGAACACAGAGCACTGTGTGCCAGTTTGGTAGGAAGGATGTGATTTAACTGTAAGGAGAGAGAGGACAATTATCAGGACTTTTCCAGGAAAGGACAGTTTTAGTCATGAGGAGAGACTGTTTAGGATTTGTTTCCCTTGGAGCTGAGGAGGCCAAGAGGATACCTGATGGAAGTGTACAAAATTATGAAGGACATAGATTGGGTAGATAGTAGGAAGTTTTCCCCATGTTGAAAATACTGAAAATCAGAGGGCAAACATTTATGGTAAAAGGATTAGAAACAATTTGTGGACTTCTATCCTTCACTCAGAATATGGTTACAATCAGTAACGCACTACTTGAAAAGATGATGAAGCATGTACTCTCAGAACACTTAAGAAGTATCTGGCATTTGAACTGCCAAGGCAAGGAAGGCTAAATACTGGTAAATAGGATTTTGATAGATGGTTGGCATTAATGTGGTAGTCCAAAAGGCCTATTTTGAGTGTTGGTTGTTTATCTATCCTGTTGGGTGTGATCTTCTATTGATTCTGTTTTAGTTCTTGGATTTACTGCGTATGCCTGCTAGAAAATGAATCTCAGGGTCATATATGAACTTTAATAAAGCTAGTAGTATATTTTGGTAAACTATACAGATTTTTTAAAAGTGCCTGCAAAAATAGGTTTAATGCTCAAGAAATTAATCCTCCTAGGCTACATCCAATTGCCCAATGATTGGCTAAGCATGTGGAAGACAGCAGCTGATTGGTTGGCAGGACTGGAATTTGTGATGAGGAGCTGGAATGAGGACAGGTTTGTCAGCGGGCCAGTAAATCTCGGGGGGGGGGAGTTAGAAAGGTTTTGCCACAACGTGTCTTGAAACAACATAATAAAGCTTGTCATGTTTTATCATGTGATGTTTCTTAGAGTAAAAAAATCACTCTGGCATGTATAAATGAGTCCTTCAGTAATGCTGGTTAACAACCTGAGCCTCCTGGCAAGCAGCAAATCTGCCTTCAAGGCTATAGCAGCTTACCTACTCAGAACCAGAATAAAATTTATTCATTTTATGCCTCCTGGCACAAAATGTCATGAGAAAGCTATATGGTTTCAGCTGGCTTCTAGGAAAGAGTTCTTAACCCAATAACCTGGAAGCTTCCAAGCAAAACAAGGCAGCAAAATAGAGCTGTTCACTTTCAAGGGGATTAGGTAGAGTCCTAAAATAAAACTGCATAGAAACCGCCCTTCGGCCCAATACGACCATGAAGACCATAGTGCCAACCAAGATAGTGCCATTTGTCTACGTTCTTCATTGCCCTAACTCTTTTAAACATATAAAAGACTAAAAATATGAAAGAGAAACTAAAGCATGATTTTAAAACTTGGTATATGATGCAC
The DNA here is from genome assembly GCF_963921235.1 of Mobula hypostoma. Classification (NCBI taxonomy): domain Eukaryota; kingdom Metazoa; phylum Chordata; class Chondrichthyes; order Myliobatiformes; family Myliobatidae; genus Mobula; species Mobula hypostoma. Next base: position 144,080,974 of record NC_086100.1, read on the forward strand.
CAGCTAAGCATGATTCTCCACATAAGTTTATCTTGCCAAAATTTGAAATGTTTGACACCTGTTTGTGATATTAATACTGTGAGGACTCTGGTTCAATGAAACCATAATAATTTCACGCCTCCTGTCAACTACTAAATAAAGCAGAACATATCTATATTAAGTAGTATAAAGCAGCATTCCTGGACACTTTATAGTTGTGCTGCAGTGCATTCATCGTGATTCAAGTGAATTTATTTCCCTGTATTCAGGCTAAATAATCTAGGGCTGATTATATTTCACTAATAGTTTGCAATATTTTTTCTGTGGTGGGTGCATAGTTTGTTAGGATCATGAGTAATGTAATATGAGCTAAATACTCGTCTAATAGATGCCTGGCAATTGAAGGATTAGTTTCTGTAAGACTTTGGCTAGCCTGAAAACCAGTTTCCAACTTATTAGTATTCTGAACTAGATTCAGATGTAAAAGATCTAAATTCTCCATACCTAGGGACTAAAATCGAGCTTTATCCAAATGCTTGTGGTGTTTATTGCCTTGTTGCATCTCAACCCATACAAATTAATTGCTTATTAGATTATAGTCAGTGATTTCGATTCATTCTGGCTTGTGTGGTGTGTCCTTAATTCCTGGCTGAAGGATATTTGAAGCAATTGGATATATCCCCATGTGACCACCGACATAATGAAGGAGAATGACAACCAATTTTTATTTGACGGTGCTTTGTGGCTATGTGACAATAATCAAAAATGACAGCTTTGATAAAAGAAAACTGACTATTGCATTCAGGGGCTGAAATACAACTGCATTTGCAGAAAAATTAAAAGCCACAGAAGCTAATTGTTCAGATGTGGCTGGTGTTTGAAATACCATTTGCACTAACAATAAGGAAGGGGGTCAGGACAAATAGTCATATATAGACTATTTAATTCTTTTCACTGAATATATTTTTAAAATTTTATCATAATATCCCCCTAAAACTGATTAATATACATTTACTCTATCCCAGACACCACAACACAGTCCAAACTGGTTTTTGAAATAATAACATTCAATTAGTGAGGGAAGATCAGTACCTAGTTTCCTACATTTTTTGACATATTTTCTATCACAGATGTGAAAAATACGTAAGGTAATTATTGAAGGCAGGCAAAATTACAAGGAAAGTATTTTTCCAACCATCACAAGATCTTCATTTTTTGTGTTGGAGTGAGATAAATTTACTGGTAGCGGTAAGTATCAATATTTCGATCATTTGGTTTCTATTTAAATGATTAGGAATACTCGTAGCTGATTATGAAATAGAGATTTTAAGTATAGCGTGAAAATATGGGTCTAATGCTCGGTATAGATCCTTAGTAAAGTCCCAGCAATAAAGATTGACTAATCTATGTTGAACTTGGCCTTAAACCCACCAGAATGTTTTATGAGTAATCCCAAGAGTCTATTCCATTGAAGTTGCTTCTACTGTGAGCAGCTGCTGCTGATTTAAGTGGGAGAAGGATGAAGTTTGAAGGTGCATTATGTAGTTTTGAAAGCTCCATAAATTCCTGATTTCTAACTGGAAAGCTTGCATTACAAATGTCAGCAAGTGACTTTTATTGAGGTCATGTTGGAAAGTGATAAGATGGGATTGGAGTCACTTCATCATTTTGCTTTTAACATTAAAGTCAAATTGTTAATTTGCTGGTTATGCTTTAACATTCTGTTTAGGTTCAAGGAGATGAATGATTGGGCAAAGCAACAGGCAATATAATATATGTTTAAATAGAAAATGTAATATGCAGTTAATTCCAGGGTGCTTCAAAAAAGCAGGATATGACACATCAGAAAATTATAAGGTTGATAATCTAAGATTGATTAACAAGGTATGTTTTGGGGAGAGCCTTCTAAGTGAAAGCAAATTCCAGTACAATTTGATTGCAAGCAGTTTTTATTTGCTGGGAAGGAATTTCGACAGAATCATTGCAGCTTGAACAGTTAATTCAATTTAGATTTAATGCACATTTTGATTTAGCAGGTTGATGAAATTTGACCTTCAAAATGAACATGAAATTAAAATAACAATTTGGATACCTATTTCATAAAAAGGGCAATGTTTTCTTCTCCTGTGTTCATCATTGGTTAATCATGTGCATTTGCTTTGAACATGAACTTTTAAATATGAGCTGAATTATTATTATTCCTTAGGAATGATTAAAGACATAAACAGCTCTCCAAATATTCTTTTCCTACCCATTCAATTGTGTACAACTCACTCTATGAACAATATATCCACAACTTGAATTGTCATAATTTGTAAGTTGGTGGGTAAAAGTCCAATGCCTCACTCCTCTGCTAACGGATATTGAGCAAACAGAACTGAAAATCTGAGATTTGTGGAGCTGTATATCACAGAAATAGGCCTCTTGGCCACTGCTTCTATACTGGTCTTTTTTATCCACATTAGGACAGTATCCCTCTGTACTTTCTCTATATGTATCTCCCTAAATGCCTCTTAAATGTAGTAAATGTATATGAGTCCACCACCAACTTTGCAGATATTCCACATACCAACTCCTTTGTGTGAAAAAAAGTACTATCAAGAACCTGTTTAAATCTTTTATGCCTTACCTTAAAACTATTCCTCTTGTTCTAATATCCCTACCATAGGAACAAGGTTTTGACCATCTGCCCAATTTATGTCGCTCATAACCTTTCATACTTCTATCAGATGAGCCCTCATCCTCCTTTATTCTAGGGAAAACAAGCTCAGACTGTTCCTCAGTCTATGTAATATCTCCCCATATGTGAAGTTCTGCAATCCAGAAAATATTCTGATGAATCTCCTTTGCACCTTCATGCTTCTTATAGTGTATTGACCAGAACTGAAAAGAATACTTCATGTGTGGCCGAACTGGTAAGATAAGTCACATGCTGCCTTATAACCACCATAATACGTATTTAAAACCACCTGTGGAATATTCGTATGATGGATTCAGTTACCATTGGCTCAAATGATGTTAGCCTTCCCAGGTATGCTCAAAATCAGGCTGAAAGGGAGTAAAAGTTTGGACTTAATGCAACAACAATGTTCATTTTGTATGGCTTCTTTAATTTATAAAATACCCTTAAAATTATTAAAATTAAAGAAAGACATAGAATCTGCATTTACTTTGGTCAGTGAGGTTTTCCTTTGAAAATGGGAACTACAGGTTAATAATACTTTGCAAGGATTACCAAAGACAAAAGTAAGGAGGTAGATATTTCTTAACTTCAGTGAGACACCACCCAAGATATATCTTGAGCCATAGAAAGAGACACAGTTAACTAAATGCAGTTTGGTGGTTGTAGGCTTCCCAGATGCACCCCAATCTTCAATGGGATCCTACCACAAAACATAACTTTACCTCCCTCCCCCCACCCCCCGCCAGCTCTCCACTTTTTGCAGGGGTCACTCCCTCCATGATTCCCTTATGCAGTTGTCCCTTCCCACAAATCTCTCGCCTGGTTCTTCACCCTCAAGTGGAAGAAGTGCTACACCTATCCATTCACCTCTTTCCTCATCTCTATTCTGGACCAACAAACAGTTCTACCAGGTGAGGCAACACTTCACCTGTGATTCTGTTCGTGTTTTCTACTGTATCCGATGTGGCTTCATCTACATTGATGAAACACGATGTAGAATTGAGGACCACTTTGTCAATCACCTTCGGTCCATCGGCCGTATCTTGGGTAATGATGAGTTTGAGTACAGAGAGGAAATTAGGAACCTGGTGGCATGGTGCGAAGACAATAACCTATCCCTCAACGTCAACAAGATGAAGGAATTGGTTGTTGACTTCAGAAGGAGTAGCGGACCGCACGACCCAATTTACATCGGTGGTACCCAAGCGGAACAGGTCAAAAGCTTTAAGTTCCTCGGGGTCAATATCACAAATAACTTGACTTGGTTCAACGAAGCAGAGTTCCCTGCCAAGAAGGCCCACCAGCAACTTTATTTCCTGAGAAAACTAAAGAAATTTGGCCTGTCCCCTAAAACACTCACTAATTTTTATAGATGCACCATAGAAAGCATTCTTCTAGGGTGCATCACAACCTGGTATGGAAGTTGTCCTGTCCAAGACCAGAAGAAGCCGCAGAAGATCGTGAACACGGCGCAGCACATCACACAAACCAATCTTCTGTCCATGGACTCACTTTACACCACAAGCTGTCGGAGCAGTGCTGCCAGGATAATCAAGGACACGACCCACCCAGCCAACACACTTTTCGTCCGTCTTCCCTCCAGGACAAGGCTCAGGAGCTTGAAGACTCGTACAGCCAGATTTGGGAACAGCTTTTTTCCAACTGTGATAAGACTGCTGAACGGATCCTGACTCGAATTTGGGCCGTGCCCTCCAAATATCTGGACCTGCCTCTCAGTTTTTTTGCACAACCTTACTTTCCATTTTTCTATTTTCTATTTATGATTTATAATTTAAATTTTTAATATTTACTAATTTTTACAATTTTTAATATTTTAATAATTAATATTTGTAATCCAGGGAGTGGGAATCGCAGAATCAAATATCGCTGTGATGATTGTACGTTCTAGTACCAATTGTTTGGTGACAACAAAGTATAAAGTATGAAGTATAAAAAGCAGGTGGCCAAACATTTGAATTCCACTTTCTATTAGAAATGGGAATTCCCATTCCCTTTCCAATATGACAGTCCATGACTTCATCTGCTGCCACAATGAGGCCACTTTCAGGTTTGAGGAGCAACACCTCATATTGCATCTGGGTAGCCTCCAAACCGATGGCATGAGCACAGATTTCTACCTACCATTCCTCTTTCCTTTCTCTCTTCCCTCTTCTTCAGTTCCTCACTCTAGATGAGGGAGGGAGGAGAAGATGGCAGCACGATGCAGCGCGCATGTCCTGTCCGGTGAATGATATAGTATTTGTAAGTAGGATACCATGCATGATTCTGATTTGATGAAGACAGATGTAGGAAGCATGGAGGAACATTTGGAGAAACTTCTGAAATGCCTGGTTCGCTGCTGCTGCTACTGTGCAATCGAGAATATCCAGAGGGGAAGGCCCCAAATCCTCGGCTTTGCCTATTGCTGGTGGCCGGGGCTGGGGTCGAAGCGTTCGGCAGAGATAGTGCTCGGTGCTCGGTGTCGGAGGGCTGGTTGGAGGCTCGAAGCTTTCGGACAGACTCAGAGTCGGACTGTGGTCGGGTGCTTCCAGGATGCTGTATTTGCAAGTTTGCAGCACTGGAAGCTCATGGCAGGGAGAGTTTTCTTCCTTCTCTCGTCTGCGTGAGATGATGGGACTTTCGAGAGACTTCGAGACTTTTTTATACCGTGCCCATGGTCTGTTCTTCATCAAATTATGGTATTGCTTGCACTATTGTAACTAAATGTTATAATTATGTGGTTTTTGTCCGTTTTTCAGTCTTGGTCTGTCTTGTGTTTCTGTGATATCACACTGGAGGAACATTGTATCATTTCTTAATGCATGCATTACTAAATGACAATAAAAGAGGAATGCGTGTCCTCATAATCTAAACTAATCTGTATTTAGCCTCACAGTCATTAATAAGTAGTAAGTAGAGAAGCAGGCTAAGTACAGAGTGTTGTAGTGTACCTGTGCTGATCATGATCACGGAGGAGATGTTGTTGCCAATCCAGACTGACTGGCCGTCAACTATGATGCAATAGATTTTTCATCCAGTAGCTTTGCTACCCTCAGAGATCTTCACTCAAGATCAGTAACCACCTATTCATTTTACTTTCTTTTTGAAACTCCACAAAACCACAGAATTAGCAAGCAGCAATATTCTCAGCACTGAATCAAATGATTTTCTGCCAAAGTTAACTTGCCAGAGAGAGTATAAAAAGCAAAATGGCAGACATGCCCTTGTACTCAGAGCTGCCTGGGAGTTACGTGACACAGAAGAGATTGCAGTAATGTACTAGGGAGTCTCACCACAGTTTTTAAGTGTAGGCTTAGTGTAGCAAAGCTTTTGAAATCATCAAAACTCTCCTATTCAATCAGAGTAAGTACAATAGGCATGGCTGGTCAGGCATACATTTTCAGCTGTATCTACTGTACATAATATGTTTTTAACTGTGTCAAGTAGTTCCAGTGTAACCACGTGAAGAATCTTGTCACATTTTGACTGTTAATTAATTAATACAACACTTGTGGTAGAGAGTACTTTCACTCTTGTCCGGCAGCCAACCATGTTTCTTGTATCAAAGCACATTCTGCAAAACAAGATAACTAAACAGCTTCTATTGTGCACCCTATCAGCATCAAGGCTCCACTGTAGTGTTTCCCCTTGCTTTCTCAATCTGCACTTTATTGTAGGCAGTCTTTCAACCAGTTGGTCTCCATGCAGTTCTTCATTTGCTTTGTAAATGAGTTGCTTCTGTAATTCAAACTCAGCAATTTTCCTTCTAACAATTAATAGACTAAGTGTAAACATTAATGGTGCCTTTCTTTGCTTCTGTCTTTTTCCTCTTACTCAGTGAAGCAGCTAAGCATGTCATAGTCCTGCTAAATACAACTAGAAATTCAGCTATACACTCAGTGGATGCTTATTAGCTATCTCATCTACCAAATAATGTGACCATTGTGTGTACATTCATGGTCTTTTGTGGCTGTAGCCCACCCACTTCAAGGATCAAACTTCAAAAATTCAAAGTAAATTTATTATTAAAGTATACATCCGTCACCATGTAAGCCCATAACCTTAACTTAGAGGAACAGAATTAAGTCACTTGGCCCATGGCTGATTCAATTTTCCTCTCAGCCCTGATTTCCTGCTTTCTCCCCATATCCCTTCATGCCCTGAGCAATCAGGAATCTATATACAACCCTGACAATTGCCTTATTGGGGGCATACTCAGTAACTCGTTGTGGGCAGTGTTACAATAGTCATGGGGGATTTCAACTTGCCAGTAGATTGGGGAATCAGGTAGGTGCTGGATCCTTAGCGGAGGAATTTCTAGTAAGCCTATGAGATGTTTTTCTAGAACTTAAGGTAAAAGAGCCCTTAGGGTCAAGTGATCATAATATGATCAAATTCACCACAAAATTTGATAAGGAGAAGCTGAACTCAGACGTATCAGTATTAGAGTGGAGTAAAAGAGAATTACAGAGGCAATGAAAGAAGAGTTGACAGAATTAATTAGAAAAGATCACCAGCAGAGATAACAGCAGAGAGAAATGGCTGGAATTTCTGAAAGGAATTTGGAAGGCACAGGACACATACATCTCAAAGTGGAAGAAGTATTCAAAAAGAAAGATGACACAACCGTAGCTAACAAGAGAAGTCAAAACCTACATAAAAGCCAAAGAGAGGGCATATAACATAAAACATTAGTGGGAAGTTAGTGAACTGGGAAGCTTTTAAAAACTCACAAAAGGCAACTAAACAAGTCATTAAGAAGGAAAAGATGGAATATAAAAAGTTGGAATACCAATAATATTTAAGCTGACACCAGAATTTTCTTCAGGTGTATAAAGTGTAAAAGTGGCGGGTGAGGGGCGCGGAAGTGGATATCAGACAACTGGAAAACCCATGCTCAAGAGATAGTAATGGGGGACAAGGAAACAGCGATGGAGTAAATAAGTATTTTTGCATCTGTCTTTACTGTGGAAGACACTATCAGTATGGTGGAAGTTCCAGAGTGTCAGGAGTCAGAGTGTCAGTGTTAAGTTGCTATTACAAGGGAGAAAATGCTAGCGAAACTGAAGATCTGAAGGTGGAGAAGTCACCTGGACCAGATGCTGTACACCTCAGGGTTCTGAAAGAAGTGGCTGAAGAGATTGCGGAGGCATTAGTGACCATCTTTGAAGAACCAGTAGATTCTGGAATGGTTCTGGAAGACTGGAAAGTTTCAAATGTCAGTCCACTCTTCAAGAAGGGAAAGAGGCAGAAGAAAGGAAATTGTAGTCCAGTTAGTCTGTCCTCAGTAGTGTGAAGATGTTGCAGTCGACTGTGAAGGATGCAATTTAGGGGTACTTGAAGGCGTATGATAAAATAGGCTGAGGTCAGCATGGGTTCATCAAAGGAAAATCTTGCCTGGCAAACCTCTTGGAATTATTTGAAGAAATAAAAAGCAAGATAGACAAAAAGGAATCAATGGATGTTGTGTACTTGGATTTTCAGAAGGCCTTTGACAAGGGACCACACACAGGCTGCTTAACAATTTTTTTAAAAAGCCCATGGTATTACAGGAAAGACACTAGCATGGATAAAACAGTGGCTGATTAGCAGGAGGCAAAGAATGGGAATAAAGGGAGACTTTTCTGGTTGGCTGCTGGTGACTAGGGGTATTCCACAGGGGTCTGTGTTGGGACTATTTCTTATCAATTAAGTCACCTCTCCTTCTTCTGAATTCCAGTGAATACGGGCCCAGATCCATCGAATTCCCTGGTTCAGAAAGTCATTTTCTTGATTCCTTGTACATTATATAGTTACATACTATATGTAACTATATAGTAGTTAAATAACAATAAACTTCATTTCAGTTTAAATAAGTGAAACAATGTCAGGAAGTGTATGATTATGCACTTTGGTAAAAGAAATGAAAGCGTTGTCTATTTTCTAAATGGAGAGAAAGTACGAAACACCAAGCTGCAAAGGGATATGGGAGTCCTTGTACAGATTTTAGTCAGTGGTGAGGACAGCAAATCAGAATCAGGTATATTATTACTGACAGTCGCAAGGCTGCGGGACCAGACAGCATTCCAGGGTGAGTCCTCAGGATGTGCGCAGAGCAACTGGCAGGTGTGTTTACAGACATTTTTAATCTCCCCCTCTCCCAGTGTAGAGTGGTCTCCTGCTTCAAATTATCCACCATTGTCCCTGTATCAAAAAAGACCAAGGTAACATGCCTAAACGACTGGTGTCCTATTGCACTTACCTCAATAATAAGCAAATGCTTTGAGAGGTTGGTCAAGGATTACATCTGTAGCTTGCTAGCACCCAAACTAGACCGCCAACAATTCACCTACCAACACAACCAATCAACAGACGACGCAATAGCCACTGCTCTACATACCATCCTTACACATTCTGGAGAAGAAGGCTGCTTATGTGAGAATGCTGTTTTTGGACTACAGTTCAGCATTCAACACCATAATTCTATCCAGACTTGACGGGAAGCTCAGAGACCTCGACCTTGATCCTGAAATGTGTGGCAGGATCCTTGACTTCCTGTTAGATTGCTGGCAGGTGGTAAGAGTGGGCTCCCTCACTTCTATCTCTCTGACTTTCAACACAGGAGCCCCTCAGGGCTGTGTATTAAGTCCCCTCCTTTACTCCCTGCATACCCATGACAGTGTCGCCAGCCTCAGCTCTCAGCTGCTAATTAAATTTGCTGACAACAGTGCATTGATTGGCCTAATCTCAAACAATAATGAGCTGGCCTACAGGGAAGAAGTCATCTCTCTGACACAGTGGTTTCAAGTGAACAACCTCTCCTCCAATGTCGCAAAAACAAAGGAGCTGTTTGTGGATTGCAGGAGGAATGGAGATGGGCTAACTCCTATTGACATCAATGGATCTGGGGTTGAGAGAGTGAACAGCTTTAAGTTCCTGAGCATCCACATTACTGAGGACCTCACGTGGTCTGTACATACCAGCGTGTGGTGAAAAAGGCACAGCAGCCCCTCTTTCAACTCAGACGGTTGAGGAAGTTTGGTATAGGCCTGCAGATCCTAAGAACTTTCTACAGGGGCACAATTGAGAGCATCCTGACTGGCTGCATCACTGCCTGGTATGGAAACTGTACCTCCCTTAATCGCAGGATTCTGCAGAGCGGTGAAGACAGCCCAGTGCATCTGTGGTTGTGAACTTCGCATGATTCAGGACACTTACAAAGACAGGTGTGAAACAAGGGCTGGAAGGATCATTGGGGACCTGAGTCACCCCAACTACAATCTATTCCAGCCGCTACCATCCGGGAAACGATACCGCAGCATAAAAGCCAGGATTAACAGGCTCCGGAACAGCTTCTTCCACCAGACTGATTAACTCACGTTGATTTGAGTGTATTTCTATGTTACATTAACTGTTCTATTTATTATAAATTATTATAAATTACTATGATTGCACATTTGGATGGAGACGTAATGGAAATAGTTTTACTCCTCATGTATGTGAAGGAAGTAAGAAATAAAGACAATTCAATTCAATTCAAAACATGTTTGTGAAATTTGTTAATTTTGCAGTAGCAGTTCAATGCAATGCACGATAATATAATAAGAAAAAATAAGTAACTCAATTACAGTAAGTACATAAATGTATATTGAATAGATTTAAAGTAGTGCAAAAAGTAGAAATAGTATACTGTATATAAAAAAAGTGAGGTAGCGTCCATGGGTTCAATGCCCATTTAGGAATCATATGGCAGAGTGGATGAAGCTGTTCTTGAATCACTGAGTGAGTGCCTTCAGGCTTCTTTGTATTTCCTTACTGACTGTAACAATGAGAAGAGGGCATGCCCTGGGTGATGGGGGTCATTAATAATGGACATCACCTTTCTAAGGCACCACTCCTTGAAGATGTCTTGGGTATTACAGAGGCTAGTACACAAGATAGAGCTGAATAATTTTATGACTTTTCTGACAGCCCCTTTTGGACCTGAGTAGGAGCCGCCCCCCACCCACCCCCACAGTAGCAGACAGTTTTACAGCCTGTCAGAGTGCTAGAATGCTCTCCATGGTACATCTAAAGAAATTTTTGTGTGTTTTAGTTGACAAACCAAATCTCCTCAAACTGCTAATGAAATATAGCAGCTGTCTTGCCTTATTTATAGCAGTATCAATATGTTGGGACCAGGTTGGATCCTCAGAAGGTCTTGACATCCAGGAACTTGAAATTGATCACTCAAACGCGATGTTAGCATTCATTTCAAGAGGAATGGAATATAAAAGCAGGGGTGTAACATTGAGGCTTTATAAAGCACTGGTGGGACCTCTCCTGGAGTGTTGTGAGCAGTTTTGGGTCTGTTTTCTTGGAAAGAATTTGCTGACACTAGAGAAGGTTCTCAGGAGCCTCACAAAAATGATTCCAGGATTGAATGGATTGTCATTTGAAGAGCATTTGATGGCTTTGGGTCTGTATTCACTAGAATTCACTAGAATGTTGAAAGGCCTCCAAAGAATAGATGTGGAGAGGTTGTTTCCAATGGTGTGAGGATCTAGGGCAAAAGAACACAGCCTCAGAATAGAGGGTGTCCTTTTTAGAACAGAGATGAGAAGGAATTTTTTAGACAGAGTGATGAACCTATGGAATTCATTGCCACGGGTGGCTGTAGAGGCCAAGTTTTTATGTATATTTAAGGCAGAGGTTGATAGGTCCTTGACTGGTCAGGTCCTGAAGGGATATGGGGAGAAGGGAAGAGATTGGGGCTGAGAGGAAAAATGGATCAGCCATAATGAAATGGTGGAGCAGACTCGATGGCTAAATGGCCTAAATCTACTCCTATAGTTTATTGTCTTATAGTCTAAATTCAAGAACAATAATAGAAAATCCAATAGGGCATACAAACAAACTTTGTACAAACAACAAAATGTGCAAATACAGAAGAAAATCAAAGCAATAATAATAAATAAACAGACAATAAATATCAAGAACATGAAATGAAAAATCCTTGAAAGTGACTTCATTTGTGGGAACAGTTCATGATGGGGCAAGTGAAGTTGGGTAAATTTAACCCATAGGTTTAAGAGCCTGATTGTTTAGGGGTAATAAATGTTTCTGAACCGGATGGTACATGTCCTGATGCTCTTGTCCCTCCTTCTTAATGGCAGCAGCGAGAAGAGAGCATGACTTGATGGTGGGTTCGAAGTTATGTGCATTCAAGGATACTTTATTGCACACCACTGTTGTAACACATGGCTGTTTGAGTTATGTCACCCTCTTGTCAGTTTGAACCAGAATGGACATTCTCCTATGACTTCTCTTATTAACATGGCATTTTTGCCCACAGAGCTACCACTCACTGGATGTTTTTTTTTTTGTTTTGCACATCATTCTCTGCAAAACAGAGGTTCACAACCCTTTTTTATTCCATGGAGCCTTACCATTAACCGAGGGGTTCGTGAAACCCACTTTAGGAACCTCTGCTTTGGAGAATGTTCTGCATGAAAATCTCAGATCAGCAGTTTCTAAGATACTGAAATTTTGCACCAGCAATCATTCCATGATTAGTCACTCAGATCACATTTATTTTCCCATTCTGATGTTTGGTTTATACGCCAACTGAACCTCTTGACCTTGTCTACATGTTTTTATGCATTGAGCTGCTGACACAAGATTCACTAATTAGATATTTGCAGATATACAGATGTCCCTAATAAAGTGGCTATGAAGTGTATCAATGTACTTTTAAACCAGCTGCCAAGAGTATTGGGGAATGTGGCATTAGCTGCCAAGCGTATCATTGTACCTTTAAACCAGCTACCAAGAGTATTGGGGAATGTGGCATTGGTAGTGCTGTTTTTTTTTCACAGTTCCAACTTCCAGGTTCAAACCTGACTTCAGGTGGTGTCTGTTTGAAGCAAGGCTGATTGCCCATAGGCTCTCTGCTTTCCTTCCACGTTCCAGATAAAAACTGGCTGATAGGTAAGTTGGTTATTGTAAATTACCCTTAGTGTAACTGAATGACAGATGAACCAGCATAGAGTTAATGGGTATATGGATCGGAATGGATTACATGGAAACAGTCAGTAACAGAATTGATGGGGTTGCTCTAAGAGCTGAAATAGACTTAATTAGCCATATATCCTTTAATTTTCATGTGAAATTTAGAGAAATGAAAAATTAAAACATTATGTTCATGGAGTGTTTTGATAACCTCAGGATATCTAACGTTCTTGCAGCCAATATGTTAAGTATGAAATTAAGTCACAGTGGAACGGATGAAATTCCCACAATAAGCAGTATGAGGTCAACCATAAACCTGTTCTTTAGTGGGGGTTAGTTGAGGGATAAATATTGACTATGACGTTTGGGATATAAATATTGTGTGTATAAAATGCTTTATATCAGAACGTTTGAAATTAATTTCTTTATCTTCAGTGAGGTTCAGCTCACATTACTTACTATATCATACAAGTGACAACTTAGCAGTGAATTAATTTCTACCCATCCTGCTCTTCCCTGAATAATTCAGTCATACCATTAGTGCCAACCTGTGAAGCAAATGAAGTCAAGATTTCCACTATCCCAAATGAAGGAGAGCTCCTCCAGCAATTGGCTGTTACGTCTCAGCCAAGATTATGTGTCATATCTTATGATTCATATCTAAGTGAATATAATAGAAATAAGAAATTATTAAACAGAGTGACACAGGAAAGGAGGGTGATATTGCCCATCTGGCTTCCCATTGAGCCGTGAAAATCTTAATAGTGTACCCTATTTTCTGCTTCACAAAGAAAAATCATATGAATTTGCATTTTCTTTTGAAAGCTGTCCATTTTTTCTATTTAATACATGTTGCTCTTACAATTCTAATTTTTAATGGGATTTCCTGTTCTCAAAGTATTTGGCTTGCAACCAATCAAACATTACAAACTTCCATTTTTTACCATAGTTATTTGTCCTATCACTGTTATTTTTCCATTTAAAGATAAGTAGGCACAAATAATTTAGGTCTAAGTTGAAAAATAAGTAAATCTTTAACAACTGTTGAGTAATCCTTGCAAACTGGTGGATGTGGAATGGAGAGGAAGTGGCACCTGGATTAAATACCAGACTGAGGGATAATTAAATATAATTTGAATTCTTATACTTTTCCTAAAGTTATTAAACATTATTTCCAATGTTGGAAATAATTTTAAGATTCATATTAACTTGACTTATATTGATGATATGGCTGCTGAAGACTGCTATGTTTTATTGGATAATTCCATTCATCATCTTGTTGCAGGAAAATATTGAAAATATCAATTCATCAGTTTTATTGAATCAAGTGGTGACATTATAAGAATCTTTAAATTTTATGCCAACTATTCTTCTCAAAAGCACTTTACTTCCTCCTATAATTCATAGTCTTGACAGCGTACTTGTCATTGTAAATTATGCCAATACTTACATGGACATCTGGCTTACATGTTTTATTTATATTTTGCAAAATACATTGCAAAAAAAAGGCAGCTGCTCAAATACTTGGCACTTGCTGGACGCTAATGACACAATGCATTTAGCTGCTGGCGGGTTTCCCTGTATTGCTGTTTATTGCACTGACAGTGTCCTCTAAGAGCAATGGCTAACAAAACAAGCTCCTCTTAATTGAAGTAAGATTTACAACTCCAAATTTGTGCATTCGCAGTACAGATAGAATTAAAATGCTGCTTGCTGTACAGCAGCCCCACCATGTTAGTGTTATTGATATACATGCTCCATTAAGGCCATCTACAGATCATTCTCTGCATTATATAAAAGTATTCATAGATTTCCTGTTAAAGGATATTTATGATTTAAGTGTATGTTAAATAATTTCAAAGCCTCACTTTTTTTTTGAATCTGGAGAGGTTGTGACTAACTGAGAGGAAAGAGCAAAATAAAATGAAGCTAACAATATATATGTTATGCCAAATATAACCTAAACAATGTCTTAAATAGTCATGCTTTTCTGAATTTTAATATTCATTAGTCAGCCAGATAATTTTACTAGTTGCATGAGTGTGTTCCTTTTTGATCTTCAATCCTTGAAGTTTTGACAGAACATGTTGGTATTTTTATTGTTAGTCCTGGAACAAGAAATTTCATGTTGTTCAGTTCCGATTAATTTTACGAACAAGCTTTTAAGAGGTTAACAAATATTGGTATGAGGTATAACTGTTCTAGAGCATAAGAGTAAACACCCTGCCATTAAAGCAATCTGTTTTCCTCATGATTTGGAAGATATAGAGCTGTTTTCATTTTGTAGGTGTCTTTTAAGGGAAAAAAAAGTTATTCTGTTCCCCAGAATAATTGATGCCAAGATTAAGGAAGGCATTTTTGTTAGTCTACAACTCAACTCATCAACAGGTAGTTCAAAAGCATTCTAGTGAGACTGTAGAAAATCACTTGGGGAAGGTATTGAAGGATGTTGTGGAAAATTTTCTTGGCATCTATAGAGCACCAAACAACATGCAGCTGGTTAAAAACATGCTTCAAGCATACAAAATCATGAAATGCAACGTGTTACTGAAGATTCACTTTCTGCATTCCCATTTAAACTTCCTCCCTCTAAATCTTGGTACTGTCAGTGGCGAGTATGGTGAACGGCTTCACCAGGACATTGTGGTCATGGAGAAATGGTATCAGGACAACTGAAATCCATCAATGCTAGCTGATCATTGCTGGACACTTATGTGAGAAGCCTCAGACACTGAGTACAAATGAAGGTCATCAACAAAACATTTTAAGGTCAATTGAATTATTGCAATGCATCAGCACTGTTAGGCAATTAAACACATCATACACAAGAAATGTTGATTTTTTGTTTCTCCAAATTCCTACATGACAGAAGTAGTCTGAAAATATATTTGTATTTGTATTGTAACCATAAAAATGTCTGAGGAAGCAAAACATTCAAAAACAGGCAGGCTGGTGTATTTAATATTCTCTTCGCTGTATAAGTCTGGTTCTTTGTGTTCATGATATTTTGCCCATGCATCTGATTCTGTGTGCCCCCTAGGAACTTTTAACTTGGAATCCTTAACACTTCCTTCAAATTCACACTCATTCTGGATAAAAGCATGCTGGAATATCCTGATCATCTGAACCATATTTAAAAGAACCAACGTTTTCTTTATTTGAACTTGAGTGGAGACTCTTTAAGTGATACTTCACTTCCCCCATTGACTTTCCTTTTGGCTGCTCAAAGTTTACAATCAATAAATATTAAATTAGCATAGAGACATAGAAGTTCACTTCATCAGTACAGTATACTAACATTCATAGAGAGAAAATAAAAGTATATCAATTATATTATCACAGTCAAGAAATTATCTGTCTCTACATTTCATTGTCTATTCTTTGCTAATCCTTGCAAAGCATTACTTCCCCATACCTCACAATTAACCCAATAATTGTATATTATTATGGTAATAATATCAGAACATTAGAAGTTATATTTAGATTGTTTCTGCCCTGAGTTCCGTTCATTTCTCTGTGCACTATTCAAAATGTCTATAAATGCTGAATTTGTGAAAGGAAAAATAAATCTTTGTGATATTCTTACTTATTCACAAAGGCTGTGGACTCACAGAAATGTTTCTCTCCTTCCACCTTGTCTCAGTACGAGCTGTGATATGGTCTCAGTTATTAGGCTGTGTGTCCTAGCAACCATTCACTTCTTTATATATAGCTGCAAAACTTAAGCATCTCTCTGCATTTGCACTATGTCAGCGTACGGGTACAAAGCAAACTGAAACACCCTGACCATTTGAGTGAATAGGAACAAACTCCTTCCACTAGTTGAAGACACAAGTGAAAGGTTTGCAGCAAATAAATCAGAGGGGAATTTTAATGAGTTTCATTCTTCTTCTTCATGTGCCTTGCACGTTACACGCTTGGGTGATCATGGCTTTCCACGTCGAACAATCCCATGCAGCGTCAATGATATCTCGCACACTTAAATCAGCTAGTTCTTTCACAGTGTCCATATATTTTCTTCTTGCCTTCCTCTTCCGTGTTTCCCAGGCATATGGTCTTGTAATGTAAGGCATTCTATTTCTCCCTTTCTGATGACATGGCCCAGGAATTTAAGTTTCCTCTCATTTAATGTTCTCAAATAAGATCTTTTTGTATGGGCACATTGCAGTACTGTCTCATTAGTTACCCTATCTCTATATTATATTTTCAGTATTCTTCTAAGAAACCACATTTCTGTTGCTTCTAAGTTTCTTTGGAGTTCTGGTGTTATAGTCCATGTTTCAGAAGCATACGGCAAGATGGACCATGTAACGTTTTAGTAGCCGAAACCTTGTTGTCATAGAAATGTGTCTCTTAGTAAAAATGGGTTTCATTTTTTAGAAGTTGGTTTGGCAATAGCAATTCTTCTTCGTATTTCTACTTTACTTGTGATATAAAGCTACTAATGTAATTGAAGTTGGTCTTTTGTTCAATCTCTTGGTTACCGATGTACAATTGGCAGTTGGGAGTATCCTGCTGTTTTGATATTACCATACATTTCTTTTTTTTACAGTTGACGGTTAGACCAAAATCAGCACTTGTTTGGGCTACTTTGTCTAGGATGATTTGTAGGTCTTCTACAGCACTTGTTATTAGGGTGGTATCATCTGCATATCTTATATTGTTGATGTTAACACCTCTAATTTTCACTAATTTAGTGAATTGTTATTCTTTTAATTCATTGTCTATGAAGGGGGCTGGGGAGTAAACGTGGATGTAAATAATAGTTTTAAAATACATGTTTGAGAAGGACAATCTGAGAAAATAATATTCATTTTAATGTATGAATTTATAAACATGGAGCAAAAGAGCATGGAAACAGGCCCCTCAACCAACTCATTCATGCCAAGCACAGTGCCCACCAAGCTCATTCAGTTTTCCCACAAATGGCCCATATCTCTCTAAACTCCTCGACCAGGAACTCACCCCATGTCTTTTAAATGTTGTTAACATCCCTGCCTTAAGCACGTCGTCTGGCAGCTCATTCAATATTCTCAACACCCTCTGGTGTAGCTGCCCCTCAGGTTGTTTTATCTCTTATCTTAAATCTATGTTCTCTGGTTTTTAAGATTCAGGATTCAAGATTGTTAAATGTCATTTTCTGTGCAAAAGTGTAAAAGAAAATGAAATAATTGTTACTCTGGACCCGATGCAGCACAACCCACCAATGTTCCCTGTACTTGTTACCCCTCGTTTTTACCCTGAAAAGAACATGTTGTCTTTTTTTGCTCCAATCCTACTGAAGGGTTTCAGCCTGAAACATTGAATGTACTTTTTTTCCATCGATGCTGCCTGGCCTGTTGTGTTCCTCCAGCATCTTGTGTATGTTGCTCGTATTTTCAGCATCTGCATATTTTCTCTTGTTTGTGATATTCCTGGGCTTGGCTATTAACTGTAAAATTCTTACCTTGGGTTAACTTCCCAAAATGTAACACATCATACTTATCTGAAAGGAAAGCCATTCATTAGTCTTTGGCCTGCTTTCCAAGCGGATCAAGATGTCCTTATTATTTTTATAACCTCCTTCACTGATTTTAATACCACATATTGAAATATCATTCACAAACTTAATGAGTTATCTTTTTTTTTACCACAAATGACTGATTTGAGTTACAATCAATTTTTTTTTTCCATTGAAAATGCTGATTTCCACAAAATTGTTTTTTTTTCCAAGCCTAACTGGTTAGAAAGGCCATTTTGAGATGCTCTGGATGATTACAAAGAGATTTAAGAGACCAAAAATCTTTTCTATTTCTAACATATTCTGCCTGAAATGCCAGTGTAGTTGCACTGGCAGTTCAGAAAACTACACTATTATCTTAATCCTGGTCCAAACACAAGATTTCCATTGGACTACTGTCCTTCAGCATCTCTTAAATCTAGAATGATATAAGAGTAGCTGAAGGTAAAACAAATGGTATCAAGGCATACTGTGATTATGGCTTGGCAAAGAAAAGGAAAATTACAATGCTACTTTTGCACTTGAATTTTCTTTCTAAATTACAATAACATGGTAGAGAATATTTCCCATGCCAAAAGATGCATCCCTGGGGAAATGCACATCTCACCCACGCTGAATGCTGAGCAATCTGAGAGGCTTGGCACACACTGAATATGTGCTGACAGTGGTTACAGTTCTCTGATGGTGGAGAAAGCTTTGCCTCAGCTGCTAGCTTTCCTAGCCCTCTCAAGTAAGCTGGGTGTCCTCATCCCATTCCAGCATTGCATTGCTCAGGTGAGACATTCAACTGATGTCCCCTTTGGCTTCCTTGGGAGAAGGACAAGATACAATGGCAATATTATGAAGAAGAACCAGTAGTCAGCCCAGGATCTTGGTTACTATTCACCCTACAACTGCTATCTGCAGAGGTAATTATCGGGTCATTATCATGGTGCTGTTGGTTGGACTCTGCCATCTGCTTGTTCAAAAATACACTCCGTGACCACTTTATTAGGTATCTCCTGTACCTAATAAAGTGGCCATTGTGTATGTGTTTGTGAGCTTCTGCCGCTGTAACCCATCCACTTCAAAGTTCAACGTATTGTGCATTCAGGGATGTTCTTCTGCAAACTGCTGTTGTAACACATCATTATTTGAACTATTATCATCTTCCGTAAACACGAGGAATTCTGCAGATGCTGGAAATTCATGCAACACACATCAAAGTTGCTGGTGAACGCAGCAGGTCAGGCAACATCTCTAGGAAGAGGCACAGTCGACGTTTCAGGCGGAGACCCTTCGTCAGGACACGAAGGTTCTCGGCCTGAAACATCGACTGTACCTTTTCCTAGAGATGCTGCCTGACCTGCTGCGTTCACCAGCAACTTTGATGTGTGTTGCTATTATCATCTTCCTGTCAGTTTGACCCAGTCTGGCCATTCTCCTCTGACCTCTCTCATTAACAAAGGCTTCTCGCCCACAGAATTGCTGCTCACTGGGTATTGTTTTTGTTTTTGTTTTGTGTTCCATTTCTCTGTAGACTCCAAAGACTGTTGTGCATGAAATTGCTGAGAAATCAACTGTTTCTGAGATACTCAAACCAACAATCATTCCACAATCAAAGTCACTTAAATCACATTTCTTCCCTATTCTGATGTTTGGTCTGAACAACAACTGAACTTCTTTACCATATCTACATGTTGTTATGTATTGAGTTGCTGCCACATGATTAGCTGATTAGATATTTGCATTAATGAGCAGGTGTGCAGGTCTATCTAATAAAGTAGCCACTGACTGTCTATCATGGACAGTAAAATATTTCAGGATATATTCAGAATATTAAAAATGATGTATAAATGTAATTCCCTAATTTCTTTAAGTGAGTATTACTAATTTACAATTCACTAACAAAGGATGACTGGAAGAGCTGATATTTCATAAAGTCAGTTTTTTTTTAATGATGATGTGTTTTACCTTTTTTAATCCAAATCTAGTGAGATTATTATTAGGAAATTCATGTTTACTGTATTTTTGATGTTAAGATACCATGGCAAGTCTTCATAAAATGATTGCAAAATGCTGTAAAACAAGCCTGATATGCAACAGCCACATTTAAGGAGCAATATTGCGGTGCTGACTTATGTAATACCATGCTGTTTTTAAAGCAGCAGGGTGCAACTGAAAACTCTTGTTGAACCTCCTGCAGCTTCCAGCACTTGGACAAGCAGCTGAGAGATATTTAATCAACCCTTGTAAAGGTACTTTTAGTACACTTCCTGCTACTAAAGAGAAGACAAATTCAGCGCAGATGTATCACGTAGGTAGAGATGTAATCGCCCAATTATTGAAAGAAAGTAGGAGAAGCTGGTGGTTCACATCTGTTCGAGGGGGTACAGCAAGATATTCCTGATATAATGATGGCAGGACGATCTCCTTAAGGATATGAATGCACTTGCAGACAGGTGCACTTTGGGAACATTACACAGAGGCAGAAAGTGCCCATGTGCCAGCTGCCTGATCCCATGGGCTGATCCCATAAGCAGCAAAATCAGCAAAGGTTAGCAGACTATGGTATCTGCTAGAAATCGGGGAGTGTGAGCTGCAGGGTTTCTACGGATGGGACTGAACATGAGCCTGACTTCAACTGCATGAGATGGTACACAGAGTTTTATGAAGGGTTTAATAGAGTGATTATGGATTACCTGGTGGGGGCACAATCTGCTGAGATGTTGCTACTCAAAGAAGGGTAAAGAAGGGCCGTCTTGTTGCTGGGACCATGTACCGTTGGGGAATGAATTCTGACTTATCTCTGACCTTGGTAGGTGCCTAGCTGTCACATGTCGCATGCCCATGCCTTCCATGAACAGCAGAATTTATTTTCGTGAAAACTGAGGAGCCACTTAATCATCGAACACATTTTGGTCTGCAATCATATTTGAGCCACATTAGGTAAGAATGTAAGATGAAGACACAAGAGGCTACAGATGCTGCAGTCTGAAGCAGCAAACAAGTTACTGGAGGGAACACAGCTAGTCAAGCAGCAGGTATCACAAAAGGATGCTTTTCCTTTTCTTGAAGACCACTAATGAACTGAGTGGTACTTTACCACAATGTGGAAATTTCATGTCTATGTTTACTGTGGTTAGCATTTAAACAAACATGTGGAGTTGGCTAATTGATCAAGTTTAAACTTTCTCTTTTCAAAGATGCATTTCTGATCCAGATTCCCAGAACAGCATCACCAGGTAACTGGAAATATGGTGAATTTCTTGTTAACAATTGCACTTTTGTAGACTATGCCAGATCTTTGTTGCATGGTTGCCATAGGTACCAAAAACAGCTCTTCCACTCCTATAACAGACACTGTTTCACTTTTATAGTATGTTTCATGATATATTACTGAGTAGATCTTCAACTGTGGTGGTGCCATCTTGGAATTTGCAGCATCACTGATTGACCTAGCATAGATCAGAAAGAATGTGTCTAAAAATAGGAAATTATATGCAGATTATTCTTTCTTCTTCCAATATAATATTTAAATGCAGTTTTAGACATCTACTCTTCTCACTCTCCTGATCATGCAGAAACCCAAGTGAAAAATGAAGACTTTTTTATTCAAATTAAAAAGTCTTCAATTTAATTCCCAACTTGTCCTGCAGTTTTAATACATATACAGTATGGGTCTTTCTTTATCTTTGATAAATGTTTTGGTTTGGTTACCATGTTAAAACTCTCCATCAGACTCAATGTGGTAACACAAACATTCCACAATATACTTTTCAAATAATATAAATAAGGTGGGATCTGTAGTGTAGACAATACTTCAGTAATATTTGGGTAATATTGTAAATATATTGTTTGATTAAGTATTCTTTGTTTACATAACTCATTACAGTTATACATAAGAAGTACGTGAATGACATACTTCATTACACCACCAATTCATATGTGAGCACCCCACTAAAAGTAAAATTAAGTAGACACGCATCTCCCAGCTTCTGTCTTTTTATTGTGATTTGTTTCAGGACTTACAAAACATAACAGAAACCATGAGATACCACAAGATGAACAGGCAATAAAACTAATAGAAAACAATAGCACAGATGTAGAATCAAGAAAATATTAAAAAAAATAAGTATCCTGCCTCAGCTTTTTATCATTGGAATAATATTCCGTGTGTAAGAGAACACTTTGGCTGTCCATAATCAATCTGGTGACAGCTCAGTTGCCTCTCAGAACTCTGATCTTTGAACCAAAAACGAGAAAACTTAAATTTCTATGGGATTTCAATGCATAATATAGAATTCAGGAAATTTTATGAATAGGCAAAGACCAATTGACAAATTATGCACCTGCCTTTTGAAATACAGACATCTTCACTACTCCTTTCTTTAAAATAGTTGATCCACAGTTAATATTCAGGCAGCTGCCAATTGTTTTCTGTGGCACAACAGAGGTCTTTCTCATGGAGCAACAAAAGGCAAGACTGAATGACTAAAAGACATAACCACTAATCACAGCCACTATTTTCTATTGCCCACACTTCACTGGAATATGTGCATCCCAGATCAACCTCTATAACCAACTAACGACCCACCAACGGGCATCCTTAGGAGAACATCTTTACACTACTACTACAACTACTACAGGGAGAAGCCTGCCTCTCAGGTAGCTTTATCCTCATGTGTGACTAAATAGTTGTTTAGAAGAACAGGAGATTATCACACTTGTGGAAACCATCTGAACTGTTACAGATGTAAGTGGGAAGGAACTAGATCAGGGAAGAAAAGATGAAGACTATGTAGCTGAAAATCAAATAAATAGCACATGCTGGAGATATACAACTGATACCCTTATCTGTAGGAAGAAAAGTAAAGTCAATGTTTCAAGTCAAAGACTCTTCATCAGAAATGAGAAGAAGATAAACAAAAAAGGGGGAGGTGGAAATCTCTGAAAAGGCAAACCAGAATGACCATGAGGATAAGATTTAAAAAAAAAATCATAGTCCTGTTACCTCCAGCCATAACCCAAACATTGCTGCTACAGAGAAACTGTTACCTCAGCAGTGTACATTACAGAGAAGCCATTACATTAGCAGTCAATCCTCACAGCGTGTGACATATGTTTTGATCATTCAGATCATATCAGAATATTTTGGCATGTATAGAGATTAAAAATGTTTTTTACAGGTGATATATTTCTCTTTTCTTGCTGTTAACTTGAATGTACAATTAGTGATAGGGAACCATGAGATAGATTTAGAAATATTTATTTTTCATTTGAAACTACAATGGCAACAAGTCATTCACGAGTATTACCTTATATAGATCGAAGGATTCCTGCTGATAGAACATTTTCCTACATCGCTCAGCAGATTGGCATCTAATAGAAATTTACCACATGATTCTTTAAAAATATTTTTCTTTTTATTTTTAATAATCACCATTGCCTAATAACATCTTTACTGATACTTGCACAGCCACCATTTTCAATATTCTATATTAGAGACAGTTCATGCACAGTGTATCTCCCCGTATATTAACTTACAATTGGGATTTATAGTTTTCGTTTGGTCATTTGTAACTGCTTTTGTCACATATCCTGTCACATTAAAAAATGTATGGCATGGAATCCATATAGATGATTTCGAAGCATAATTATATCAAGGTAATCCAAAGGGGGAAGAAATAACAGAATGTAAAATATAGTGTTATAGATATAGAGAAAGTGCAGTTCAGGTGGACAATATAATGCAAAGACCACAGCAAAGTGATTTGAGAGATTATGAGTACCATTTTATTGTGAAGAGGCCCATACAACAGTCTAATAGAAGCTGTTCCTGGTGGCGTGTGTTTTCAATCTTTTGTAACATCTGCTGAATGGAGAAGAGAGAATGACTGGGCTGGAGAGGGTCTATGATTATGTCACCTGTTTTTCTGAGACAGTCGGAACTGTGGTCAGGGTCAATGGAGGGAAGACAGGTTTTCATGGTGGACAGAGCTGTGACCGCTTCTCTTTGCAATTTCTTACAATCATAGGCAGAACAGTTACTATAGAAAACTGTGACGCATCTGGATATGATGCTTCCTATTGTGCATCAATAAAAGTTGATTTGGGCCAAAAGGAACAGCAAATTACCTTAGCCTCTGAAGAAAAGATGTTGATAGTGTGCTTTTTCGGCCATAGCATCTATGAGGTTGGACCAAGACAAGTTGTAGGTGATTATGCTTAGGAGTTTAAAGTTCTCCACAAACCAAATCAGGTTTATTATCACTAATATGACATGAAATTCAAACACAAGAAATGTACAGATGCTGGAAATCCAAACAACACACAGAAAATGCTGCAGGAACTCAGCAGACCAGGAAGCACAGATGGGAAATCAATATTGCAGGATGAGATCCTTTATCAGGACTGGAAAGGAAGAGGAGAAGTCAGAGTAAGAAGGTGGGGATGGGAGGAAGAAGTACAAGGTGGTAGGTGATAGGTGAGACTGGGAGAGGGGCGGGGGGGTGAAGTGAAGAGTTGATTGGTGAAAGAGTTAAAGGGCTGGAGAAGGGGAAATCTGATAGGAGAGGACAGAAGACCATGGAAGAAAGGGAAGGGAAAAGAGCCGCAAAGATAGGTGATGGGCAGGTAAGGAGATAAGGTGAAAGAGGGAAACAGGAATAGGGAATGGTGAAGTTGGGGAGGAAGGCAATTACCGGAAGTTCCAGAAATTGATGTTCATGCCATCAGATGGAATATAAGGTGGCCATGGACTGACAGGTCGGAATGGCAATACGAAGTAGAATTGAGATGGGTGGCCACCGGCTGATCAGTTTATCTCCTGATACCTCTTATAAACCCACTGGTCCTCACAACTATCTGGACTATAACTCTCCCCACCCTGTCACTTGTAAAAATGCCATCCCCTTCATTCAGTTTCTCCATCTCCACCACATCTGCTCTCAGAATGAGGATTTTCATTCCAGAACTAATGAGATGTCCTCCTTTTCCAAAGAATGTGGTTTTCTTTCCCCCGCCATCAGTGCTGCCCTCATCAGCATTTCTCTATTTTGTATGTATCTGCCCTCACCCAATGCTCCCTATCACCAACAGGGATAGGGTTCCACTTGTCCCCCCTGTCACCCCACTAGTCTCTGCATCCAGAATATAATTCTCCATAACTTCGGTCATCTCAAATGGGATCCCACCTCCAAGCACATAATTTCCTCCCCACCCTACTTTCTGCTTTCCACAGGTATTGCTTCCTACTTGACTTCCTTGTCCATTCGTCCCTCCCTACTGATCTCCCTCCTGGTATTTAACCTTGGAAGCGGAACAAGTGCCACACCTGCCACTGCACCTCCTCCCTCACTATCATTCAGGGTACCAAACTGTCCTTCCAGTTGAGGTGACCCTTCAACCCCAAGTCTGTTGGGGTCATCTATGGTACCCAATGTTCCTGGTGTAGCTTCCTGTATATCAATGAGGCCCGAGGTAGATTGGAAGACTGCTTTGCTGAGAACCTTTGTGTCGTCCGACAAAAAATGCGGGATCTACTGGTGGGCACCCTTTTCAAATCTACTTCCTAGTCCCATTCCAACATGTCAGTCCATGGCCTCCTCTACTGCTGTGATGAGGGCACACTGAAGTTGGAGGAGCAACACCTTGTATTCCATCTGGGTAGTCTTCAACCTGATAGCATGAACATCAATTTCTGAAACTTCCAGTAATTGACCCACCCTTCATCGTTCCCCTTTCATGTCTCCCTCTCTCACCTTATCTCCTTAACCCCCTCTGGAGCTCCTCCCCCCTTTGCCTCTTCCATGGTCTTCGGTCCTCTCCTATGGATTCTCCCTCCTGTAGCCTTTTATCTCTTTCAGCAACCAACGTACCAGCTCTTTACTTCACCCCTTCCCCCTCTCCTGGTTTCAGATATCACCTCACACCTTGTACTTCTTCTTCCCTTCTCCCACTTTCTTAATTTGACTTCTTCCAGTTCTGATGAAGGGCCTTGGCCTGAAATGTTTATTCTTTTCCATAGATGCTGCCTGACCTGTTGAGATCCCCCAGTATTTTGTGTATGACATGAAATTACATGTTTTGCTACAGCAGTACAATGTAAAAACATAGAATTACTATAACGTATGAAATAAATAGTGCAACTAAAAAGAATGATGAGGCAGTGTCCGTTCAGGTTCCATTCAGAAATCTGATTGTGAAAACAAAGAAGCTGTTTTTAAATCGTTGTGTGTGGGTTTTCAGGGTTCTGTCCTCATCCCTGATGGTAGTAATGAGCATGAGCCTTCTCATCACCAGGTGAGAGATCTTTCTGATGGATGACACCTTCTTGAGGCAGTGCACTTGAAAATTTCTCCTTGATGGGGAAACTTCAAAGTTCAAAGTAAATTTTATAATCAGAGCACACACATGTCACCACATACAACTCTGAGATTCTTTTTCCTATGGGCATACTCAAGTAAATCTATTGAATAGTAACTATAACAGGATCAATGAAAGATCAAGTAGAGCATAGAAGATGATAAACTGAGCAAATGCAATTATAAACATATGGCAATGAATAACAGGATCATGAAACATCAAGATAAAGAGTCCTTAAAGTGAGATAATTGGTGTGGGAACATCTCAATAGATGTTTGTTCAAGAGCCTGATTGTGGGTTAGTAAATGTTCTTGAACCTGGTGGTGCGAGTTCGAAGGCTCTTGTACCTCCTAGCTGATGGCAGCAGCAAGAAAAGAGCATGCCCTGGGTGTTGATGATCTTTGATGATGGTTGCTGCTTCCCTATGACAATGTTTCATGTAGACATGCTCAATGGTTAGAAGGGATTTACCTGTTATGTTCTGGGTTGAATCCATTACCTTTTGTATAATTTTCCAGTCAAAGACATTGGGAAAAAGATGGGACTGTGTAAGTCTAAAACTTTTTACATTCTCTTACAATCCTGCGCATTGGAGCCTCGATACCAGACAGTTATGCAAGCAGTCAGAATACTCTCCACCACGCATCTGTAAAAATTCGCAAAAGTCCGTGGTGACATATCAAATCTTCTTAAACACTCAATGAAGTAGAACCACTGGTATGCTTTCTTCGTAATTACATCACCCTGTTGGTTCTGGGACAAATCCTTGGTGATGTTGATATCCAGGAACTCAACACTGCTCAAACATATGGAAAATGGTGCCAGTAAACAATGCTACCAATGGTGATGTTTTTCAGACTGCTCACAAAGCTACTTATTTTACTTTTTCATTTTTCAAATATGATTCTACAACTAAGCCACATCCAATTGGAACTTATGATTTACATTTTGATGGTGCGTATTTGAGCTGATTGAGTAACCTGGGGTTTTGCTTTCTCCGAGGGAATACTGTGAGGTTTGGAGCAGAGTGTGTGCCGACCTCGCTGATTAATGTGCTGAGCAAGATTGAAATAAAAGAGGGCAAGGGAAGAAGGCAAGCGGGTGTTCGGCACTGCTTGTCTGAAATAGAATGGTCTCCTTCTCCCTCTCACTCACTGCTGCAGGAGGAACATGCCAGATCTTGGGTCTTGGGCAAGGTTTCATTGTCATATTTTGTGGATTTGACTCCTCTGTAGAGGATTCTACCGTTCATGTTACACGTGTTTCTAGTTTCTGATTATTCCTTTCTTTAATTTCTATTTTGCATGATGTTGACTGCAGTGGACTAGCTCTGTGGCCTGCAGTCAACAGACAACACAGCACTAAGTTGATCTGAATTGTATTAAAACTGAACATTTCTAGACTGTTTCAAGGACTCTGATGTTTAATATTATGTGTGTTATTTGCTTGCTTTTTGCAGTTTGTGTGTTTTGGGTTTTTCTTTTGCATATTAAGTGTTTGATGATTACTTTGAACAGGTTCCACAGTATTTCTTTGTTTCGTGCCTCTCTCATGAAAGACAAATCTCGCAGTTGTATACTTCAAATACCTTAATAATAAATGTACTTTGAACTTTCCCCCACAGTCTGCTCAGTAAAGACTTGTATGTTTTCTCCCAACTTCTTCTTGAGATTCACCTTGGTCTTGTTGATATTGAGTGCAAGGTTGTTGCATGCTATTTCACTGCTGCATTCCTCCACTTCACCATCTGAGATTTTACCAACAACAGTGGTGACATCCGATAATTTATAGATGGCGTTTAAGTTGTGCTTAGCAATACAGTAGAGTGCAGAGACAGTAGAGCAGTGGCTGGAGCACGCATCCTTGAGGTGTGTCTGAGCTGATTGTTAGAGGCAGAGGTGTTCTCACCAAACTGCATTGATTGTGGCTCACCATCTCCTTCTTGTATTCTGTCTCTATATGTTATTTTTAATTTGACCCTCCAAGGTGCTGTCTTCTGCAGATTTGCAGATAGAATCAGAGCAGGATCTGGTCACACAGTCATGAATATACAGGGAGTAATGTAAAAGGCATTGTGGAGCACCAGTGCTTAGAAAAACCATGGCAGAGATATTGCTGCCTTTCCTTAGAAATTGCATTCTGTGGTCTGGAATTCAAGCATCCAGGTACAGAGGGAGGTGCTGAATCAAAAGCCAAAGTATCTAGATATGAGCTTGTTTTGAATTATGATTCAATCCACGGCTGTGAGTGCGTTAGAGAGCTACCTTTTAATCAGTACAGCGACCAAGATTTTAAAGGCAGAGCTTTATGGCAATTTCTGAGAAAAGAGCCTTGACCAGCAACCACTTGGTGTTTGGCATTGATTAGCAAGAGCAAGTCAAAAGAAGGCAGAGGCAAGTGAAGTGGCTATTGTCTGAATGGATAGTCAGAGTGGTCATCTTGAGGCTTTAGCTCTTCGAGGCTTTAGCGAGGAGAGGCTCCACTCAGAGAAAGCAAAAGAAAAGAAAAGCTCTAGGTTATTTTTTTTCTCTTGTCCTTCTCTTCTTTATGCCTGTTCAGATGGAACAGTAGAGATGCCTGGCAGGATATTTGAATACTCATCTTGCAGAATGTGGGAAGGTAGGGAGATATCCAGTGTCCCTGGTGACTACAACTGTGAGAGGTGCTTCCAACTGCAGCTTCTAACACTTCATTTTATGGTGTCAGAGCTGGAACTGGATGAATTCGGCATCATTTGGGAAGCTGAGGGGGTGATCGATCAGACATACAGAGAGGTAGTTAGCACAGTTACAGATCGGCAGGGATGATATTGTAGGCATCACTGAATCATGGCTGGGTGCTTAACGTCCAAGGTTTTGAAAGGACCGGCAGGAAGGCAGAGGGGGTGGCAGTGTTCTGTTGGTAAAAAATGAAATCAAATCATTAGAAAGAGGTGACATAGGGTTGGAAGGTTTTGAATCATCGTGGGTAGAGCTAAGGAGCTGCAAAGGTAAAAAGACCCGAATGGGAGTTGTATACAGATGTCCAAACAGTAGAATGGATGTGCTCGACAAATTCCAATGGGAGACAGAAAATGCATGCAAAAAGGGCATTGCTATAATAGTCATGGGGGATTTCAAAATGCAGGTAGATTGGGAAAATCAGATTGTTGCTGGATTCCAGGAGGGGGAAATTTTAGAGTGCCTATGAGAGAGATTTTTAGAGCAGCTCATGGTTGAGCCCATTAGGAGATCAGCTATTCTGGATTCAGTGTTGTGAAATGAACCACAATTGATTAGAGACCTTAAGGTAAAAGAACTCTTAGGGATAAGTGATCGCAATATGATTGCACTCATCCCAAACTCTGAGAAGGAGGAGCTAAAGTCAGGTGTATCAGTATTACAATTGTCATGTGTGATGCCAAGCAGAGGTACCAGACGGATGATGCTAATAAGACAGATAAGAAAGACAATGGAGAAGCATTCAAAATGCTAAGAGAGAGAAGAGAGGGATTAACGGGAAAGAAACACAATTCAGGTATTGACAGACCGGTTGTTTTGAACCTGAATTGTTTGAAGTTTGATGGACAGGTGATACCCCAGCAGGGGGATGAAAAGAGCAGGTTTGCTAAGGCACGAGACATACCACGAGACCCTGGAAAGAGCAGTGTGCCCCCACAAGTTGGTGTGAGTTTGGAGGACTGGTTCGCGAAAACCGACCAGCGGCTCACAGGGTGTAAAGGTATGATCGGTGTGAATCTGGGGTGTGTGTCCGCCCTTGCCTGGGTGCCGGGTTCACCGCAGAAGAACGATCGTATCCGGAACGGAGGGGTCACAGTCGGTGACCACAGTGGGATTAGAAGACATTAAAAGGTTTGCCGGAAACCAGCTGCGAAGACATCAAAAGGTCTGCCTGAAACCAAATTGCATCTCTCTTTCTCTCTCTCCAACGGTTCAACAACAGCAATTACTGCGAACTGCACTAAACTGAACTGAACTCTACTTCACTTAAGACAGATCGTTTTACCCCTAGACTGCAACAGAGCTTGGTTACCCTATTTCTGTGTATATGTGTGTATTATCATTGCTAACCTGTTGCATTTATATCATTACGATTAGTGTACTGCATTACTTATTTCTTTAATAAAACTTTATTAGATCCTAGTAATCCAGACTCCATCGAGCGTTCCATTTCTGCTGGTTTAGCAACCCAGTTACGGGGTATGTAACATAAGTGGGGATCTCGTCCTGGATTTTGAACGCAAAAATTGGGACTGGGTAAATTGATTCGGTTAAAATTCCTGAAAGAAAAAAAGGGCAAACAGCAGAAATGGAGATTGAGGAATTTCTAAAGGCGCCAACCTTGGAGGCATTAGAGGATGCCAGGAAATCAGAATTGGCGACTGTTGCCAAATGGTTGAATCTTTTTAAGGGGAAGCCGACAATGAGGAGAGCGGAGATGCACAGAGCTATCATTGAGCATTATGTATCTAAAAGTGTGTTTCCCCATGGAGAGCTGGAGGTGGTGTCTATGAGCAAACCTGGTGGAGAAGCAGTACAGCTGCAGATGGAAAAATTAAGACTCGAGCACGAGTTCCGAGTAAAGCAGCTGGAACACGAAGAGAAAGAGAAGGAAAGGGAGTTTGAGCTGGAGAAGTTAAGGATGACATTAGAGAGGGGCCAAATGCCGAACCAAGGTGGAGGGTTCAGGGTGACCCAGAAGGTTAGGTTGGTTCCCCCATTTGAGGAGACCGATGTTGATCGGTACTTTCTACATTTTGAAAAAGTTGCTGCAAGTCAGAACGGGCCGAGGGATAAGTGGGCTGTTTTGCTTCAGAGCGTACTTAAAGGGAAGGCTCAGCAAGCTTACTCGGCATTTTCCGCAGAAAATGCCCAGAGGTATGATGTGGTAAAAGAGGCTATACGCAGGATTTACGAGTTGGTCCCAGACGCATACTGGCAAAGGATCTGGTATGTGAGGAAGCAGTCGGGCAGCACGTATTTAGAGTTTGCCCGTGAGATGCAGATGTATTGTGAGCGTTGGTGCACCTCGAAAAGGGTCACTGGGGATTATGACAGACTGCTACAGCTAATACTGATTGAGCAATTTAAAGGTTGTGTCCCTGAAGATATGAGGCCCTATCTAGATGAGAAAGAGGCAGAATCTTTAGCCGCAACTGCTAAGTTAGCGGATGAGTACGCGTTAACACACAAAACCAAGTTTACCCCGAGTAAGAACTACCAGAAGGGTAGT
The DNA here is from genome assembly GCF_963921235.1 of Mobula hypostoma. Classification (NCBI taxonomy): domain Eukaryota; kingdom Metazoa; phylum Chordata; class Chondrichthyes; order Myliobatiformes; family Myliobatidae; genus Mobula; species Mobula hypostoma. The sequence continues at coordinate 144,112,683 of NC_086100.1, forward strand.
CGAGAGGGCGGAGAAAGTCCGTCGGAAAAGCCAGAAAGTAAATCGGGGACTAGTGAGAAGGATAAGGAAGACAGGAAGCAGTTTGGTAGGAAGCCTTCTGGGGTCGTATGCTATAATTGTGTGAAAACTGGTCACATTGCATCCAGGTGTTTTGCCCCAAAGAAGGAGACGGGGAAAGGAAAAACGACGACTCCGACTGGTTGTATTGAGCTGGCAAACAAACCGGTAGGGGAGAAGAGGTCTGATAGAGTTCAGGAAGGGCGCAAGAAGTGTATTTCGGTCGGGTTGGTGTCGGTGAAGGAAGGGTCAAACTCAGTTCCAGTACGGATCTGGAGAGACACTAGGGCTCGTCAGTCACTGACCTTAAGGACGGTGTTAGACTTTAGTTCAGAGATCGAGACTGGGGAGGTCAGTATGATAAAAGGCATTGGGAAAGGGACTGAAGCAGTACCTTTGCACCAGGTACACCTAAAAAGCGACTTGGTCTCCGGACTGGTCACGATAAGGGTGAGGCCCGAATTACCGATGGAAGACGTGGAGGTCTTACTCAGTAATGACCTTGCAGGCAGATATGTGTACCCAGCAGTAAAGCTGACAAGCAAGCCTGCCAGGACTGAGGACCCGCCCATGGACTCACAGGTTTATCCCGTTTGCGCAGTGACTCAGCGCATGTCCAGAAAGGCTGCCGAAGTGAATGTAGATTTAGCTGAGATGTTTTTACCAGCCTTCTACCAGGAGGGGTTAGAAAGTGAGAAGAAGGAGCATAGTGGAGCGGAAGGAATTGAGAGAGTTGAAGTAGATTTACCATTAGCAAGGAAGGAATTTATACAGGCACAGGAACGAGACGAGGAGCTGATGGTTTTGACGGAGACAGCTTTCTCCGAAGCAGAAATATAAAGGGAACCAGTGGGCTATTATGTGTAGGAGGGTGTACTGATGAGGAAGTGGAGACCAAGTACCGTGCCCGCAGATGAGGAGTGGGTGGTGGTACACCAGGTGGTAGAGCTGAAAATTTATAGGGACGAGATTTTTAACCTGGCCCACAAGATACCCCTCGATGGATATTTTGGGGTGAGGAAAACAGTCGATAGAATTATGAAAGAGTTTTACTGGCCAAACATGAGGAAGGATATTATTGAGTATTGCAAACGTGAGCCGACACTGTTAGAGCCTATTAATATGTTAAAAGTTTACCACGATCAGAAAGCAGATCTAGTCGGTGTTAACATGAAAATTAATGGGGTTGGGGTGCCAAATAATAAGGGGAAAGCCCATCTTGAAAAGATAAATATGGTGCCGACCAGATTGGAGAACTCCATTGTTTTGGCCAACTTTGCTGATAAGATCTCTCACTTAACCCCTGAACTGAGCGAGCCGTTGATAAAGCTAATTAACCGGCACGCAGATGTATGTCCGGATGTCCCGAGGCAATGCAAGGGGACGATACATGATGTTGTTGTCACATCAGATCAGCCTGTTAAGCAACACCCCTATAGAATGATTAATTCAGTGATAAAAAGGTTAAAGAACGCAGAAGCGTATATTGATGAGTTAGTGGTCTGGATTGACACGTGGGAGGAGCACATTGTGGCAGTAGAGGAACTGTTTAAACGGCTGTCTGAAGCCAACCTGACAGTGAACCTTGCAAAAAGTGAGTTCGGCCACGCTCAGGTCACTTATCTGGTGTATGTGGTAGGGCAGGGGCAGCTGGCACCGATGCAGGCTAAAGTGCAGGCTATCTCTGAAGTTCCCATCCTAATGCACAAGAGAGCCCTGAGAAGGTTCTTGGGGATGGTGGGGTACTATCGGAAGTTTTGCAAAAACTTTGCGGATATTACCATCCCTCTTACTAAGCTCTTGCCAAAGAATGCGAAGTTTGTGTGGAATGATCTTTGCCAACAACCCTTCGAGAGTCTGAAGGTGATTCTGTGTCACCACCCAGTATTGAATGCACCTGACTTTTCAAAACCCTTCTCCCTAACAACAGATGCTAGCGATGAAGCAGCCGGGGCGGTGCTGTTGCAGACAGACAAAGAGGAAATTGAACACCCAGTAGCTTATTTTTCTAAGAAGTTTTATGTCCATCAGAGAAATTATTCCACTGTGGAGCAGGAATTACTGGCAATCATACTAGCATTACAACATTTTGAGGTTTATATTTGTCCGGCACGGAAACCACTGAGAGTTTACACTGATCACAATCCATTAATGTTTTTGGCCACAATGAAGGATAAAAACAAACACTTACAGAAATTACAGAAATTTGATATTAAGATAAAACATATAAAAGGAACGGACAATGTGATTGCTGACTGTCTGTCGACGTGTTAAAACTTAAAGTTCTCTGTATTAGCCGAATAGCTGATGACTACCTGTATATTAGTGTAATGTGCATTCATGCCCATAATTTTTACCCCGGTAAAAATCCTTTTAAGGGTGGGGGTGTCATGTGTGACGCCAAGCAGAGGTACCTGACGGATGACGCTAATGAGAGAGATAAGAAAGACAATGGAGAAGCATTCAAAATGCTAATAAGAGAGAAGAGAGGGTTAACGGGAAAAAAACACAATTCAGATATTGACAGACCAGTTGCTTTGAACCTGAGCTGTTTGAAGTTTGATGGACAGGTAATACCCCAGCAGGGGGATAAAACGAGCAGGCACGAGTCACACCACGAGACAGTGGAAAGAGCAGTGTGCCCCCACAAGTTGGTGGTAGTTGAGAGGACCGGTTCGCGGGAACCGACCAAGGGTTCACAGGGTGTAAAGGTACGATCGGTGGGAACCTGGTCTGTCCTTGCCTGGGTGCCGGGTTCACCACGGAAGAACGATCGTATCCAGAATGGAAGGGTCACAGTCGGTGACCACAGCGGGATAGAAGACATCAAAAGATTTGCCCGAAACCAACTGCGAAGACATCAAAAGGTCTGCCTGAAACCAAGTTGCATGTCTCTCTCTCTCTCTCTCCAATGGTACAACAACAGCGATTACTGCGAACTGCACTAAACTGAACTGAACTGTGCTTCACTTAAGACTGATGATTTTACACCTAGACTGCGATAAAGCTTGGTTGATTCCTGTTACCCTATTTCTGTATATACGTGTGTATTATCATTGCTAACCTGTTGCATTTATATCCTTACGAAAGGTGTACTGTATTACTTATTTCTTTAATAAAATTTTATTAGTTCCAAGTAATCCAGACTCCAACGAGCGTTCCATTTCTGCTGGTTTGTCAACCCAGTTACAGGGTGTGTAACACAGTGAATTAAAGGGAATTACAGAGGCATGAGAGAGAAGTTGGCCAGAATTGATTGGAAAAGCACACTGACAGATTCGATAGCAGAGCAGCAATGGCTGGGATTTCTGGAAGTAACTGGAAGGCACAGGATATATACATCCCAAAGAGGAAGAGGTATTCTAAAAGAAAAATGAAATAACTAGCTAACAAGGGAAGTCAAAGCCAGCATAAAAGCCAAAGTGACAACTTATAAAAGAGCAAAAATTAGTGGGATGTTACAGGATAAGTAAGTTTTTAAAAACTAACTGAATGCAATTAAAAAAGCCATTAAGAAGGTAAAGATGGAATATGAAAGTAAGCTAGCCAATACTATTAAAGTTAGATAGATAGATAGATAGACATACTTTATTGATCCCGAGGGAAATTGGGTTTTGTTACAGTTGCATCAACCAAGAATAAGGAATAAAAAGAATGAAAGAATAAGGAGGGTACCAAAATCTTCTTCAGACGCTTAAAACATCTGAAGGTAAGAGTGGATATCAGACACTGGAAAATCAGTGCCGGAGAAGTAGTAATGGGGATAAGGAAATAGTGGATGAACTGAATAAGTATTTTGCATTGGTCATCACTGTGGAAGACGCTAACAGTATGGTGGATGTTCCAGGTGTCAGGGGTCATGAAGGTGCGAAGTTACCATTACTAGAGACAAGGTTCTTGTGAAACTAAAAGATCTGAAGGTATATAAGTCACCTGTACCAGATGCTGTACACCCCAGGGTTCTGAAGGTGGTGGCTGAAGAGATTGCGGAGGCATTAGTAATGATAATCACTAGATTGTGAAATGGTTCCAGAAGATGGGAAAACTGCAAATGTCACTCCACTGCTCAAGAGAGAAGCAGAAGAAAGAAAACTATAAGCTAGTTAGTCTGACATCAGCGGTTGAGAGAATGCTGGAGTTGATTATTAAGGATGAGATCTCAGGGTACTTGCAGGCACATTATAAAATAGGCTGTAGTTAGAATGGTTTCCTCAAAGGAGCATCTTGCCTGACAAATCTGTTGGAATTCTTTGAAGAAACCATTCAGGGTAGAAAAAGGAGAATTGGTTGATGTTGTGTACTTGGACCTTCGGAAAGGCTTTGACAAGATGCCACACATGAGGCTGCTTAACAAGTTACGAACTCATGGTATTACAGGAGAGATTCTAGAGTGGATAAAGCAGTGGTTGATTGGCAGATGGTAAAATGTGAGAATAAAGGGAACCTTTCTGGCTGGCTGCTGGTGACTATTGGTGTTCCACAGGAGTCTGCACTGGGTCTGATTCTTTTTACATTATATGTCAATAATCTGAATGATGGATGTTATGTCTTTGTTGCATAGTTTGCAGATGATGTAAACTGTGCATATTGTAGAGGCAAGTAGTTTTGAGGAAGTAGAGAGGCTACAGAAAGACTGAGATAGATTAGCAGAATGGGCAAAGAAATGGCAGATGGAATACAACTTGAATACAGATGTAAGTGTATGGCCATGCACATTGGTAGAAGAAATTAAGGTTTTGACTGTTTTCCAAATGGAAAGAAAATGCTAAAACTGAGGTGCAAAGGGACTAGGGAGTCCTTGTGCAGTATTCCTTAAAGGTTAATTTGTGGATTGAGTCTGTGGTAAGGAAGGCAAATGTGATTTTATCAATTATTTCAAGAGGACTAGAAAATAAAAGGAAGGATGTAATGTTGAGACTTTTTAAACCACCGGTGAAACCTCACTTGGAGTATTGTGAGCAGTTTTGTGCCCCTTATCTGCAAAAGGATATGATGAAACCTGGACAGAATTCAAAGGAGGTTCATAAAAATGATTCCAGGAATGAATGGCTTGTCATATGAAGAGTGTTTGATCGCTCTGAGCCTGTATTCACTAGAATTGAAAAGAATGAGTGATGACCTCATTGAAACCTATCAAATGGCGAAAAGCCTTGATAGAGTGGATATGGAGAGGATGATTCATATGATGGGATAGTCTAAGACCAGAGGGGACAGCCTCAGAATAGAGGGGCTTCCTTTTCGAATGGAGATGAGGAAGAATTTCTTTAGCCATAGAGTGGTGAATCTGTGGAATTCTTAGCCACAAGCAGATGTGGAGGCCAAGTCTTTATGTATATTTAAGGCAGAAGTTGATAGATAATTGATTGCTCAGGGTATGAAGGGATACGGACAGAAGGCAGGAGATTGGGACTGAGAGGAAAATTGGATCAAACATGATGAAATGGTAGATCAAACTCAATGGGCCAATGACCTAATTCTTCCTATATCTTTGGGTCTTATGGGCTTATGGCAATAAAGAGGATTCAGATATACTGTAGGTCTATTTCTTATGCAGACACTCCATTGATTAGTATAGAGCCAGGGAGATAGCGTCCATCATGGCCCTGTTTTTGTGATAGAAAAATTGCAAGGGACCACCTGCTTTGAACCCTGCATACCGGGACTCCAGGAGGGAGTGTATCTCTCAGTTCATCCACTGTTTCCAAAGATAGAACTCCTGATTTGACCACTTTGGTATGCAGTCCTCTGCACACTTGCTGATGAAGTTTGGACAGCAGTGATATGCTTATCTAGATTGGCTGCTGAGCCCTTGAATATGAACCAGCTTACTGACTCAAGGCAGCCATGTGGGAGCACATCCATTTGCTCAGACTAGCACCGTGTGACTATCTGTAGTGGAAAGTTAAAAAAAAATACAATTGGAAATCACACCAGAGTGCTCTTGATTCTGTCTTCATCTGTCCGGATGCTGCTGGGATCCCCTTCCCCATGACCTGGAGCTCTAATGTCACTGAAAACCCACTCCTCTTCCTGAAGTTAGATGCTGTGAGCTCACACACCACTCTACTACTGATGAGATCCTCACTGCTTATATATCATCCCACCCCCTTCCTGCTGCCTTTGGCATCGTATGTTTAATTGAAGTATAGGAGTGAATGCAGAATTGTCAACATGAACCATTAACTCTGCTGTGATCTCTCCACAGATGTTTCTTGATGTACTGATTATTTGCATTATTTTCTGTTTTATTTCAGCATTGGTAAACTTTCGTCCATTGTCAAAATACTCAGACTTTAAGTATCCAATAGTGATTTAACTTCCTTCGTATCTTGGTTGCCTCATTCTTCTCCGTGGATTGTCACCTTGTCGCGGTGGAGAAGCTTGTGTGTTCATGAGATCCCGAGAGCAATGCCGTCTTGAGCTATGCTCCTGGTAGGGGCACCCATGATGGTAAGGTCAAGTGTGAGGTCCCTGACAAAGAACAATCCAACCAAGACCTCAACGGTGGAACAAGCGGATGAAGTTACTTCGAACTCAACGGCTGTGAAGGCGGATGAACGCTGCAACAAATCCATCAGCTCCAATCGTTGTGGTTTCCATGCCATTGGAATCAGCTGGTTGATTTGTGAAGTATCGTGTGCTTCTTGGAGTGCAACATCAAGTACACGTTAAACAAATACACACACAGGCATCTTTGCTCTGTGGGCCACTTCTTCAAGTCTTCCGGTGATCGGGGTGGGCGACGGGAGCAGGCAATGTGATGACTGGAAGCTCCTAGTCAAGAACTGGCACAAAAGTGGTGAATACTTGATTCAGTCGTTCAACTTTTGGACAAAAGCAGGAAAGTTGTTCGGCAGCAGTATTCACATCTGAGCAGCCCTATTTAAGATCCACTCTGCTCACCCTGGACTGGGAAGGGGCTAGAAAAGGTGCCCTAAAAATAGTCTGCTTCACACCATCCTGTCTGGAAAGCCGCGTCCAGAGGGATTACCATCATGCAGTCAAAAAACACCAAGAAGTGAAACTATGAAATTTGGAACCTGGAATATACAAACTCTGAGGGATAACCCAAACTCAGACCGACCAGAGAGGAGAACTGACTTTGTTGTCTGGGAACTTCAAAAATTCAACTTTGACATTGTTGCTCTCAGTGAGACCCACAGAGCTGGAGAAGGGCAACTAAAGGAAGAGCAAGGTCAATACACCTTTTTCTGGAAAGGACTTGATCCTGAACAAATGAGGATCCATGGAGTAGGTTTTGCCATCCGAAACAGCCTACTTCAGAAGCTGACAGAGCAACCACTGGGAATGAACGAACGTAACGTCTCATGATTCTGCGAATCCAACTTGTCAAGAACCAACAGGCCATCATCATCAGCGCCTATGCTCCAATTCTGGACGCTGAAGATGAAGTAAAGATGAACTTCTCCACCCAACTTGACCACGTCCTTTCCTCTGTTCCCAACAATGACAAGATCATTCTCTTCGGAGACTTTAATGCCAGAGTCTGGAAAGATCATAGGCTCTGGACTGGAATAATAAGGAAGGAAGGAGTTGGCAAGGTCAACGACAATAGAACACTCCTCTTCACCAAATGTGCTGAACACAACCTGGTGATTACAAACACCCTATTTCGCCAGAAAAACAAGCACAAAGTCTCCTGGCAGCATCCACACTCCAAACACTGGCACCTTATTAACTACATCATCGTGGGATCTCGGGACCAACAAGATGTACTGATAACAAAAGCTGTTACTGGTGCCGACAAGTGCTGGACAGACCATCGACTCATCTCGTCCACCATGAGAATGAAGGTTCGGACCAAAAGGAAACATCAAAATCAGTACACTATTAAGAAATTTAATGTTGACATCTTTCAAGAAATCAGCCATGTACAGAAGTTCCAACAAAATCTTCAAGAACAACTGCCTCAACAAATCCCACCTTCTGTAGAAGAACGTAAACACAAGGAATTCTGCAGATGCTGGAAATTCAAGCAACACACATCAAAGTTGCTGGTGAATGCAGCAGGCCAGGCAGCATCTCTTGGAAGAGGTACAGTCGACATTTCAGTCTGAGAACCTTCGTCAGGACTAACCGTAGGAAGAGCTACTAAGAGATTTGAAATTGGGAGGGGGAGGAGGAGATCCAAAATGATAGGAGAAGACAGGAGGGGGAGGGATGGAGCCAAGAGCTGGACAGTTGATTGGCAAAAGGGATATGAGAGGATCATGGGACAGGACACCCAAGGAGAAGGAAAAGTGGGAGGGCAGGAAAAAACCCAGAGGATGGGCAAGGGGTATAGTCAGAGGGACAGAGGGAGAAAAAGGAGAGAGAGAGAAAGAATGTGTGTATATAAATAAATAACGGATGGGGTATGAAGGGGAGGTGGGGCATTAGCGGAAGTTAGAGAAGTCAATGTTCATGCCATCAGGTTGGAGACTACCCAGACAGAATATAAGGTGTTGTTCCTCCAACCTGAGTGTGGCTTCATCTTTACAGTAGAGGAGGCCATGGATAGACATATCAGAATGGGAATGGGATGTGGAATTAAAATGTGTGTTCACACATTCTCCCTGGGTCTCCTGTACCATGATCCTCTCATATCCCTTTTGCCAATCACCTGTCCAGCTCTTGGCTCCATCCCTCCTCCTCCTGTCCTCTCCTATCACTTTGGATCTCCCCCTCCCCCTCCCACTTTCAAATCTCTTACTAGCCCTTCCTTCAGTTAGTCCTGACGAAGGGCCTCGGCCCAAAACGTCGACCGTACCCCTTCCAAGAGATGCTGCCTGGCCTGCTGTGTTCACCAGCAACTTTGATCTGTAGAAGAACACTCTAATTAATTGAAGAATGCTATCATCACCTCCTGCAAAGAAACAATTGGGTTCAAGATGAAAAAACATCAGGATTCGTTCGATGATAACAACAAACTACTCCAACAACTCATCACCGAAAAGAGAAAAGCTTTCACTACCTTACAAAATGACCAACAATTAGCTACCAAAAGGAAACGTTATCAGGAATGCAAGGCTGCAGTGCAGAAGAGCACCCAAAACCTGAAAAACCAATGGCGGAGGAAGAAAGCTCAGGAAATCCAACAACTAGCAGATACCGACGACACTCGAGGCTTTTTCAATGCAACTAAAGCTATTTTTGGCCCATCCACTCATGGTCAAGCCCCTCTCAAAAGCAAAGATGGTTCAACCATCCTGAAGAGCAATGCTGACATCAATTCTAAATGGAGGGAGCACTTTGAAGATCTTCTGAATCAAACCTTCTCATTTGACAGGAATGTGATCAACATTCCAAAACAACCCGTTGATGACTCCCTAAGCAAAATACCAACACTTGAAGAAGTCAAGGAAGCCATCAAAACCTTGAAAAACAACAAGGCCGCTGGACTCGATGGAATACCAGCTGAGGTCTACAAAATTGGAGGCAGCCTGCTTCATTATCAACTGCATCAACTTCTCATCAAGATCTGGGTAAATGAAGACGTACCAGCAGACTTTAGAGATTCAGCAATCGTTATCATCTACAGAAGGAATGGCGATCAATCCGAATGCGGAAACTATCATGGAATTTCCCTGTTAGCAACAGCAGGAAAGATCCTCACCCGCATCATGAACAACTAGCTCAGGCCTTTAGCTGAGAAGATCCTTCCAGAGACACAAGCCATCACGTGGCGCAATTGATATGATCATCACAATGCGACAACTACAAGAAAAATGTCATGAACAACTTCAACCTTTGTACATGGCATTCATCGACCTCACCAAACCCTTTGACTCGGTAGCAAGGGAACTCCTATGGGATGTCCTAGCAACCTATGGATGACCTGAAAAGTACATTCGAATCCTGAGACTCCTCCACGATGGCATGCTTGCCACAGTCATGGTCAGCAACAGTAACTGTGAGCTTTTTCAAGTTAGATCAGGAGTAAAACAGGGATGTGCGATTGCCCCAACTTTGTTCACCATCTTCATTGCGACAATCATCCACATTATCAAGGACAACCTACCTGGAGGAATCGAAATTGTCTACAGAACAGATGGCAAACTTTTCAATCTTGCCCAGCTCAAGTTCAAAATTAAGACATCCACGAGTTCTCTCATCGTGTTCTAGTACACAGATGACAGCAGTGTTGCAGCTCGTTCAGAAAACCACCTACAACAGATTCTGACTGCCTTCAACTGTGCATACACAAAACTTGAACTTACCATCACTTCCAAGAAGACTCACATCATCTATCAACCATCACCAACTGAGACAAATAGGATAGAACCATCAATTCAACTTGGCGAAACAACCCTGGAAAGCGTGGACCACTTTCTGTATCTTGGAAATCACCTTTCCTCCAATGTCGACCTTAATGATGAGATCCAACATCGTGTTAAATGCGCTAGAACAGCTTTTGGACATCTCCGAACAAGGGTCTTTCTTGATCGTGACATCCGAACAGACATCAAAAAGTTAGTGTACAAAGCAGTGGTAATCCAACGCTCCTGTATGCATCAGAAACCTGGACAACATATCAACCACATCTGAAGGCACTTGAAATGTTCCATCAACACTGTCTTCGAAACATCCTAAATATCAGCTGGGAAGATAGAAGAACCAACGTCAGCGTGCTAAATGAAGCAAAAACAACAAGCATTGAAGCCTACGTCATCAAGAACCATCTAAGATGGAGTGGTCATGTTCAGATGAAAGACAAACGTCTGCCGAAACAAAACTTCTACTCGCAGCTTAAAGAAGGCAAATATAAAAGAGGTGGACAACAGAAGAGATTCAAAGATGTCTTAAAAGCCAACATGAAGAAATGTAACATTGACATCAACAATTGGGAAACCAATACCAAAGACAGGAAGCTCTGGCAAGCCATCATCCAAGAAGGAACAGCAACTTTCGAAGCCAACAGATGTACAGAATTACAAGAAAAGAGAAGAAAATGGAAAGAGAGGCAGCAACAACCATAGCCCGATCTGCCATCTGGAACTATCTGTCCTGAATGTGGAAGAACTTTCAAAGCAAAGATTGGACTCATAAGCCACTTGAGAGCCCATAAGTAGATCAACAGAATGAAGACCATCATACTCGACCTCGAGGGTTAGCCACGACGATGACGGTTGCCTCCTTCAGTAACTATCTTAAATACTGGATAGTCTTCTTATAAGTCTACAAACAATATTTGTCAAACCCCAACTGTACATCAAATGTTAGAATCACCAAAATATATTTTCTAGTTTCTTGATGTTACATCCATAGTTATGATACCTGCGACCTTGAATATAACTATTATTTGTCCTCTATAAGTTACTTAAATCTGGTGATATTCTAAATGGAAATCAATCTTACTAAACTTTCATTTTTAAATATTTACTTGAACTGTTGCCTAAGCCAATTTGCTCATAAACCCATGATGTATCAGAGATTTATAAACATCTACCCTCTTTCTAGAGGAGCAAATAAATCATCAGTCAGATGTATGGGACCTCTGTCTTCCTGTGCATCTCTGTTAATTGTTATCATATAATCTCCACAGATCCTGGTGATACCATTTGTCTGCACTATAGGAATGGCCAGAGGAGGCCTATCAGAAAAGCTAGATGGAACAATGATATTTACTTGCTATTGTCCTTTCAGTTCTTCTTAAATTTACTTCTTCAGACTGTAAGGTAAAGTTGTTTTTTGAAGAGCTGAGGTTAAATCACTTACTATCGTTTGGTTAAATCATTTCTGGCATACAAAACTGGATCATTGCCCAGGAACAATCAGAAGAGCTTGTCTAGCTTCATTTTCCTCATTCCTCTCACTCTAGCCCTATTAGCTTGATATATTCACCAACAGAGATATGAAAAAAGGTCTCTATTATCACCTCCCATTTCCATTCTATCTATCTTCTATTCTACTTTCACTGCTATCATTCTTCTTCTCTTCTCTCCCCATGTCCCTTACTCTTATTTTCTTCACTCTCTCAAAAGTCAAAACATTCCCATTCCATTATTGTTTTACGATGCAATTAAACTTGAATTAAACAAAAATAATCTTCATAATTGCATGATTAATAAGAATTATTTTAATTAGGTGACAGTCCTAATTATAATATTAAAAGCTGATAATTTTCTATTAGATTCTACTCCAATGTTAAATAATGAACTGATGAAAATTATGTTTCACAGAATTCAGTTGATAAACTCACCGTCTATTTATTCTCTCTATTTATATCCATTGATTTATTATTATATTTCATATATTTTATTTTCAATGCTTGCAATGATTTCACGAGTGTTTTTGAAAGCTCTTGTATACCTTAGACTCAAAAAGTATTGGTAAATGTGGAGCATCTAAATACTGGACTTCTAACTAAAATTTTCTAAAGAAATGGAAGCTTTCCTAAATCAAAGCATTGAACTTCATTCCAAAACTGTTCAAAAAACTGTTACATCTCCTCGCAGCTTAATATCTGATGAGAAATTTGTCTCTCTCTTGATCTCACTTGGTTTATTAATCAAAAGTGAATAATGCCACATTAGGCTACTGTGCACATCCTATTCTTGGCCTCCATTTGAGTTACCCCGTTCAAGTCCATTGTAATGCACTCTCTACAACATGTTTATTAGAACAGATGGTGATTTGTGTTTAGCAATTCAGTTTATTTCAGCGTGTAAATCTTGCCCATGTATCAGTGTCAATGACAAATCTAACTAATAAATTGTTGATTATAATAGTATATTTGCATCTGCTTTTTGTAATGATAAACTACTTCTGACAGCATTATTCAGAATGTCAGTTATTAACTATTTCTGCAATTGAAGACGGAAATGTAAATAAAATTCCACAGATCAAGTGAATAGAATTTGGCTCAGTACTAAATGTGTTAATTTATTAAACACACAAAGTGATCATTTGGGTTCTGACATGCCTATTTCTTCAAATAAATATGTCTACTTTACATATCTGCTCATTACCCTTTATGCTCTTGTGATGAATGTTGAGTGAGCAATTGACATCGACGGTTGGAGCTAAAATTAAAGTAGTTTCAATTAATTTTTGTAGTATAATGAGGTAGAAAGTGAAATACTCTCTGTTTGATATTCATCTTTTTGATATTCTGTATGATACTCCATATCACTTATGCACCAGTCTATTGGGAAGAGGACATTTTTTGATTAATATTCAATCATTTGTCCAAGCTTTCCAGATGCAGGGTTATGAATCTGTCCAATCAGTCACAAGCATGAGGGGTGAATTCTTTCAAATAAATGTATCCATCAGACTCTCAATATATAAAGTAAATTTACAAATCATATAAAAATTACCTTCCACTATGTGTGGTTTTGAACAGCACATAGCATGAAGTTTTAGTTTTTGCTGAAGTAGCTAATTGAAATTCAATCAATGATGGAGTTGTATAATTAGCAATAGAACATCTGTTTTAATATTAGGCAAAGTTGATCAGCCTTCAATGAGAAATTGTTACATGGATTTATGCATATATGAAGCATAGAATGAGGATTGGACGAAATTGGTTTCTACCTTTCTCAAATGTGCCTTTCACTCACGAGTCTCACAAATTTGATGCAAGAACAAAAAGGCTTGATTTAACCAAGTATAAAAATTCTTCAAGCTTGTTCAGAAGCTCAACTACATTTCAAAAGATAAAATGAAACATTATTTAGATATACAATACATAACTATGTGACAGGTAACTCGTGCATTTGTTGTAACAATATTAATACATCAAAAATCTTATGCTGTTTACAAAATTAACTATAATGTAAATCTTAATTTAATATTTCATTAAAATACAGTATCTCTAATAATGCAGTACTCCCTTATTAATTATTCTGGCCTGATATTGGTACTGTAATGTCATATGATGATATTATGATACAGGAATGTCAGAAAATCTGGAAAGTGAAATACGATATTATTTGTGTAGACACCATTCTTGTGGCATTTAAACTGTTAGGTGGAAGTTATCACACCTTCATTTTCATCATGCTAATCCTGTCAATTTAAATCAATGGCATTAAAGCAACTTTGAGATGCTCACTACTGACAAACTGCAAATGAATGATATCAGCTGGGCACAGAACAGAACATATCTGCTCAGCAAGTTGCCTTTATCTGAGTAAAGACTTCATATTACAATAATAAAGCTTAAGAAATCCTCAAGGATAGAACTTTTACTGATGGCTTGTGGATTAAGTTAGATTTTACCTTCTTGTTTTGTGTAAAAGCATTGCATTTAGTTTTTGTGAGAAATGAGGACCATCCTGTAAAATGCTGTGCGGTTGTTCAAAAATGCATGTACATCTTTGGAGCAACATACATCAAAGTTGCTGGTGAACGCAGCAGGCCAAGCAGCATCTATAGGAAGAGGCGCAGTCGACGTTTCAGGCCGAGACCCTTCGTCAGGACTTCGTTTATGTTGTTTATGTACATCTTTGGTGTGCTTTTCTCCCAGAAAGAACATAAGTATAGAAATAGAAGAAGTTACTTCAGTTCATTATTCTGTTGTTCAATAAGATATTTGCTCATCATTTACCTCAGCACCATTACATTGCACAAAATCAGCTGATTCCTTTAACATCCAAAAATCCATTTCTTTCTATCTGTGAACAACAGGAATTCTGCAGATGCTGGAAATTCAAGCAACACACATCAAAGTTGCTGGTGAACGCAGCAGGCCAGGCAGCATCTCTAGGAAGAGGTACAGTCGACGTTTCAGGCCGAGACCTGTACCTCTTTCTATCTGTGGGTGTGTCTGTGAACAAACTTGTGGGTAGAGAATTCTGTTGATGAATAAGTTCCATTTCATCTCAGTTCTGAATGGCTGACCAATAATTCTGAGATTGTGATCCTGGTTCTACTCACACCAGCCAGGAAGAACTAAGATCAGTGCATTGTTTCTTAAACACACTAAGATAATAGATCACCTTTTATTCTTCTAACTCATAAAGAAAATAGTCATGTTTGCTTAATCTCTCTCAAAGGCCAATCACACTTTCTTTCTCTGGGGATGGCATGGTAGTACAGCAGTTAGCACAATTGCCCTACAGCGCTAGCAATCGCCGATTCCTGGTGCTGTCTGTAAGGAGCTTGTACATTCTCTCTGTTACTTTGTGGGTTTCTTTTGGGTGCTCTGGTTTCCTCCCACATACCAAAAGCGTATGGGTTAGTGAGCTGTGGGCATACAATGTTGGCGCCAGAAGCATGACAACACCTGTGAGCTGACCCCAGCACAATCCTTGGACTGTATTGGTTATTGATGGAAAATTATGCATAACACTGTGGGTTTTGATGTACATATGACAAATAAAGCTAATCTTTCCCTTCCACCATTCTAGGATTCTACCGTGCAAACTATTGTTCTTTACTAATCATTATTATATTCTTCCTTAACTAGGCAATCTAGACTCATCCACAATATTCCACTAATGTTCTCACCATAATTTCAGTACAAGTTCTAGTATTCATACCCTACATACTGTCTGCCTTGTTAATCGCTGAACTTTCTGTCTTTCTGCAGGTCTTTCTGCACACCAGCATCTCTCAATCTTTCACCATTTGAAAAATACTTTGTTTATATAAGTTTTACTACCTAATTGTATGATATAGCATGTTTCCACATTATATGGCATCAAATTTTCAGTAACGTGTTTCTGTTCACATGAAGCCTCCCTGTAACTTCATCTCATCTCACAACACCACAGAGTGCCACATCAACAGTAGAACTAGTCGCCTCTAATAAATCAATAACAGAGTATTTGGGACCCCAACACTGACCCATAAAATTCCCACAGGCTTCCAATCTAAAAAATTATCTACTTATTCCTTCTTTTTCTTTTATGTTCGTTAGCCTACCTTCTAACTTGCTCTAATGAAGAAACCTGAATTATTGAGGAGACTCCTTGGCTTTAATTGGATTTTGAGATGTCGCCTGCTTTGAGCTAATACCAACATATATAAAGTTGTTCCACATTGAGTCCAGAACCAGGGTGATCTCTCCATTCTAATAGTGAACGGTAGGATGGGAAACTTGAAAGTGTTAATGCAATCAACTGGAGTGAACTGAAGTGTGGAAAACAGAGTTGCTGTGATCTTTGCTTTCATAGCTAGAGTCATTCAGACATGCAAGCGTCGCTGGATGTCAACACAAGAATATCACACATCTTCTTTGAAGACATTACTTATCAGTGCGGTCTAAGTCTTTGAGGACACATTGTGTACAGACCCTTCACAGATGAAGATTTCTGTGATCCCAGCCCTCTCTAATCAGCAACATATATCCTAAAGTCTTTGGTAAAGGAGAGCTATCAGCAATATTACCACTGAGGAATCCCCACTGAATGAGCAGCTCAGCAGCTAAATGCTGTGAAAAATATACTAGAAGTGTTATCACTGTTGAGAGGGCTTAGAATTCCATCAAACCTTTGGAAAGTTAAGCTCCTGAAGCAAAGATTTCAGCTGTTCCACAGTGACTGCATTCCAAATGACCTTTATATGCTATACAGTATATTATTTTGCAATACACAGAGGATGTTAACTGTGCTACTGTTAGTCAAAGAAGGTCATTGACTGAATGTAAGAGCAATGAAAGATATATCAGATGCAAAACTATAAAAGGAAAATGTGTTCGGATGCACATTGCAAATTCATTGTAAATTTGCTTTCAAAATATGTCAGTAACTTTGATATTGTACATAGGTGTTTTTGACAAATTGGATAAATTGATATTTCAATTATTCAATTTTTGTCATGCTAATCTACATAAACTTAATTAAGAACATACGAACATAAGAAATAGGAGCAGGAGTAGGCCATCTGGTCTGTTGTGTCTGTACTGCCAGTCAATAAATCATGGCTCCTCAAGTAAAGAGACCAGAACTGCATGCAGTACTCCAGGTGTGGCATCACCAGTACCCTGTAGAATTGCAGCACAACCTCTCTGCTCTTAAATTCAATCCCTTTAGGCCAACATTCCATTTGCTTTCTTAATAGCCTGCTGCACCTTCAAACCAACCTTTTGTGAATCATGTGCAAGCACTCCCAAGTCCCTCTGCACAACAGCACGCTGTAATTTTTTATCATTTAAGTAATTATCTGCTCTTCCATTTTTCCTTCCAAAGTGGATGACCTCGCATTTACTGACATTGTACTCCATGACCTTTCATTCACCAACATTGTATTCTACTAAAGGACATATCAAATGTATAAGGACAAGAAGCTCATATAATTATGTAATTCTTTTAATATGATCCCAATATTGCTGCATACTGTAACTACCACTGGCATCTTGGATGTTGACTTCCGCTTCCGCTTGATGGTATTTAAGTAGGGAGATGTACAGTGTGAAGCATTCAGATAGAACATAGAACAGTCCAGCAGCTCAACCATGCCAGTGTAAACCACTCTAAATGAGTCCCAGCTGCTTACACAATTTGTATCCCTCTTTTCCATGCCTGTGTAAAATATAAAGAGAAACTGGATAGGCTGGGTTTGTTTCTCTTGGAGCAGAAGTTCTCTTGTTCCCTTGGAACAATATTAAGAGAGGCACGGATAAACTAGATAGTAGGAAACTTTTCCTCATTTCAGAGATGTCAAAGGCAGACCTTTAATGAGTATGAACTTTAAAGGGGATCGGAGAAAAAACCATCTCATTTAGAAGGTGGTTAATGCTTAACGGGTCTATGTTCCTGATTCCACCTCACAACATTTAAGATGCATTAAATGAGCCCTTGAATTCATGAGGCATTAAAGGCTGCAACCCGTGCTGATAACTGGGGTTAGAATAAATACTAATTAGTATAAAATTAGTATAACCTTATGATGATTGGCATAGACATGGAGATCCTAATGACACACTTCTGTGACTCAACCTGTCTCCTAGGAGCTGGTTGCCCAAAGACTGGAAATAACTCAACCTTCTACTTATTTACCCCACAAATTAATGAATGATTCAGACATTGGATTGAGCCAATCCCACAATACACCTAACCATTTAATGATTAAATATGATAAGGGAATATGTACAAATGGTAACATATACCCTCAGTGGCCACTTTATTAGCTACTTCCTGTACCTAATAAAGTGGCCATTGAGTGTATGCTCATGACCTTCTGCTGCTGAAGTCCATCCACCTCAAAGATTATCTGCATTGGATACTGTTGGGGGGGGGATGACTTACCTGGACAAGCTGCAGTAGCCGGATCTCTGGCACTGAGTCTGGTTCTGCAGTGCAGAAGGGAGGGTGGAAAAAGAGGAGGGCGTTAGTGATAGGGGACTCGATAGTTAGAGGTACAGATAGGAGGTTCTGTGGTCGTGACAGAGAATCCAGGATGGTTTGTTGCCTCCCGGGTGCCAGGGTCAAGGATGTCTCTGATCGCTTGCATGACATTCTGAAGTGGGAGGGTGATCAGCCAGATGTCGTGGTGCACATCGGTACCAATGACATAGCAAGGAAGAGTGAGGAGGTCCTGGAGAGGGAGTATAAAGAGCTTGGTAGGAAGTTGAAAAGCAGGACCTCGGGGGTGGTAATCTCAGGATTGCTACCTGTGCTACATGCCAGTGAGGGTAAGAATACGATGCTGTGGAGGATGAACAAGTGGCTGAGGAACTGGTGTAGGGGGCAGGGTTTCAGATTTCAGGATCATTGGGATCTCTTCTGGGACAGGTGGGACCTGTACAAGAGAGATGGGTTATACTTGAACTGCAAGGGGACCAATATCCTTTCAGGGAGGTTTGTTAGTGCTATTGGGGAGGCTTTAAACTAGATTTGCAGGGGGATGGGAACCAGAATGCCAGAGCTGGCAGTGTGGCTGGGGTGAAAATAAATGATGTTAACATTTCAAGCAAAGCCGCAAATAAAAAGGTTATGAGTGGTGGTAAAAATTTTCTGAGGTGTATATATTTCAATGCTAGGAGTATTGCGGGGAAGGCGGTTGAGTTGAGGGCGTAGATTTGACATGTGGAATTATGACGTTACAGCAATTAGTGAAACTTGGCTACAGGAGGGGCAGGACTGGCAGCTTAATATTCCAGGGTTCCGATGGTTCAGATGTGATCGAGGCAGAGGAATGAAAGGTGGGGGAGTAACATTGCTTGTCAGGGAAAATGTTACCGCAGTGCTCAGGCAGGACAGATTAGAGGGCTTGTCTACAGAGTCTTTATGGGTAGAGCTGAGAAACAGGAAAGGTATGGCCACATTAGTCATAGTCATAGTCAGACTTTATTGATCCCGTAGGAAATTGGTTTTCATTACAGTTGCACCATAAATAATAAATAGTAATAGAACCATAAATAGTTAAATAGTAATATGTAAATTATGCCAGTAAATTATGAAATAAGTCCAGGACCAGCCTATCGGCTAAGGGTGTCTGACCTTCCAAAGGAGGAGTTGTAAAGTTTGATGGCCACAGGCAGGAATGACTTCCTATGATGCTCTGTGCTGCAGAGGAATGAGTCTCTGGCTGAATGTACTCCTGTGCCCACCCAGTACATTATGTAGTGGATGGGAGACATTGACCAAGATAGCATGCAACTTAGACAGCATCCTCTTTTCGGACACCACCGTGAGAGAGTCCAGATCTATCCCCACAACATCACTGGCCTTACGAATGAGTTTGTTGATTCTGTTGGTGTCTGCTACCCTCAGCCTGCTGCCCCAGCACACAACAGCAAACATGATAGCACTGGCCACCACAGACTCGTAGAACATCCTCAGCATCGTCCGGCAGATGTTAAAGGACCTCAGTCTCCTCAGGAAATAGAGACAGCTCTGACCCTTCTTGTAGACAGCCTCAGTGTTCTTAGACCAGTCCAGTTTATTGTCAATTCGTATCCCCAGGTATTTGTAATCCTCCACCATGTCCACACTGACCCCCTGGATGGAAACAGGGGTCACCGGTACCTTAGCTCTCCTCAGGTCTACCACCAGCTCCTTAATCTTTTTCACATTAAGCTGCAGATAATTCTACTCACACCATATGACAAAGTTTCCTACCGTAGCCCTGTACTCAACCTCATCTCCCTTGCTGATGCATCCAACTATGGCAGAGTCATCTGAAAACTTCTGAAGATGACAAGTGGGCTTGTATTATAGACCACCCAATAGTCAGCGAGAATTGGAGGAGCAAATCTGCAGAGAGATAGCAGGCAACTGCAGGAAACATAAAGTTGTGGTGGTAGGGAATTTTAATTTTCCATATATTGATTGGGACTCCCATACTGTTAGGGGTCTAGATGGTGTAGAGTTTGTAAAACGTGTTCAGGAAAGATTTCTAAATCAATATATAGAGGTACCGACTAGAGGGAATGCAATATTGGATCTCCTGTTAGGAAACGAGTTAGGTCAAGTGACGGAAGTGTGTGTAGGGGAGCACTTTGGTTCCAGTGATCATAACACCATTAGTTTCAACTTGATCATGGACAAGGATAGATCTGGTCCTAGGGTTGAGGTTCTGAACTGGAAGAAGGCCAAATTTGAAGAAATGAGAAAGGATCTAAAAAGCGTGAATTGGGACAGGTTGTTCTTTAGCAAGGATGTGATCGGTAAGTGGGAAGCCTTCAAAGGAGAAATTTTGAGAGTGCAGAGCTTGTATGTTCCTGTCAGGATTAAAGGCAAAGTGAACAGGAATAAGGAACCTTGGTTCTCAAGGGATATTGCAACTCTGATAAAGAAGAAGAGAGAGTTGTATGACATGTATAGGAAACAGGGAGTAAATAAGGTGCTTGAGGAGTATAAAAAGTGCAAGAAAATACTTAAGAAAGAAATCAGGAGGGCTAAAAGAAGACATGAGGTTGCCTTGGCAGTCAAAGTGAAGGATAATCCAAAGAGCTTTTACAGGTATATTGAGAGTGAAAGGATTGTAAGGGATAAAATTGGTCCTCTTGAAGATCAGAGTGGTCGGCTATGTGCGGAACCAAAAGAAATGGGGGAGATCTTAATTTTTTTTTTTGCGTCTGTATTTACTAAGGAAACTGGCATGAAGTCTATGGAATTAAGGGAAACAAGTAGTGAGATCATGGAAACGGTACAGATTGAAAAGGAGGAGGTACTTGCTATCTTGAGGCAAATTAAAGTGGATAAATCTTCAGGACCTGACAGAGTATTCCCTTGGACCTTGAAGGAGACTAGTGTTGAAATTGCAGGGGCCCTGGCAGATATATTTAAAAAGTCGGTATCTACGGGTGAGGTGCCGGAGGATTGGAGAGTGGCTCATGTTGGTCCGTTGTTTAAAAAAGAGTCGAAAAGTAATCCGGGAAATTATAGGCCTGCAAGTTTGATGTCGGTAGTGGGTAAGTTATTGGAGGGAGTACTAAGAGACAGAATCTACAAGCATTTGGATAGACAGGGACTTATTAGGGAGAGTCAACATGGCTTTGTGCGTGGTAGGTCATGTTTGACCAATCTATTGGAGTTTTTCGAGGAGGTTACCAGGAAAGTGGATGAAGGCAAGGCAGTTGATGTTGTCTACATGGACTTCAGTAAGGCCTTTGACAAGGTCCCGCATGGGAGGTTAGTTAGGAAAATTCAGTTGCTAGGTATACATGGAGAGGTGGTAAATTGGATTAGACATTGGCTCAATGGAAGAAGCCAGAGAGTGGTAGTGGAGGATTGCTTCTCAGAGTGGAGGCCTGTGACTAGTGGTGTGCCACAGGGATCAGTGCTGGGTCCATTGTTATTTATCATCTATATCAATGATCTGGACACACGGAGACAGAGAGAGCTGAACTCAGAATGCCCTTACTGATTCAAAATCTCACGCTTAAATCTCCCCTCCCATGGGCCCCTGCGACCTGCAGGGCGGACGTGACGTCAGACTGTCCCCGGAAGGTCCGCCCCAAGTGGGTAGTTTCAAATGCACTATTGCGTGTCTGCCCGTGGCTCCCGATGTTGGTTCGAGTCCCGCGTGTGCGGGCCGCCACCCCCCCAAGAAACATCCATTGGGGGAGTGGTGTCCCCAGTCAGTGTGGCTTGCCTGGGTGGCCGGCCTCGCCGGCGCGATGTGGGTACCCTCACTGGTTGCTCAATGTCCAAGTGTGCCGGTTTGAGGCGGTCCACTGTAAATGTCTCTTCCTGGCCACCCAACTCCACGACACACGTGGTTCCGTTGTGCCGGATCACCTTGAGGGGTCCCTCGTATGGCTGCTGTAGAGGTGACCTGTGCATGCCCCTGTGAATAAAAGCGTACTCACAGTCTCGGAGGTCCTTAGGGGTGAATGACGGCGTGAGACCATGCCTGGAGGTCGGGACCGGTGCCAGGGTCCCCACCTTGTCCCACAGCCTCTTTAGTATTGCTGCTGGAGTTTCTTCCGAACCTCAGGCCTCTGGTATGAACCCGCCAGGGACCGTCAGGGGGGCGTCGTCAACCAATTCCACCAAAGAGGTGTCCAGGTCCTTCGTGGGGGCTGTGCGGATGCCCAGTAGGACCCAGGGAAGCTCTTGTGTCCAGTTGGGACCCCTGAGGCGTGCCATCAGGGCTGACTTGAGATGCTGGTCGAATTGCTCTACCAACCCATTGGGATGGGGATGGTACGCTGTGGTGTGATGCAGCCGGGTGCCCAGGAGCTGCGCCAGTGCTGTCCACAAACCAGACGTGAACTGCGCCCCTCTGTCGGAGGTGATGTCCGTTGGGAGGCTGAACCTGGCGATCCAGTTTACAATAAGCATCCTGGCGCAGGACCCAGTGGACGTGTCTGCGAGCGGTAGGGCTTCTGGCCATCTGGTGAACCTGTCTACCATGGTAAAGATATACCTGGCACCCCGGGAGACTGGCAGGAGGCCGATGATGTCCACGTGGATGTGTTGGAACCTCCTGTGCATTGGCTGGTATTGCTGGAGGGGAGCCTCCACGTGCTGCTGGACCTTGGCAGTCTGGTAGTGTACGCAGGTCCTGGCCCAGTGTCCGACCTGTTTGTGCAAACCATTCGAGACAAATCTGTCCGCTACCAGCTTGATGGACGCCCGGATGGACGGGTGGGCCAGGTCGTGCAGGGTGTCGAACACCCGGCGTCTCCATGCTGCTGGTACCACGGGTCGGGGTTTGCCGGTAGACACGTCGCACAGGAGTCGATCCACTGCCGGGCCAATGGAGACGTCCTCCAACTGGAGCCCCGAAACGGCGGTGCAATAAGCTGTGATCTCGGTGTCCAACCGTTGTGCTTCCGCCAGTGCTGCGTAGTCTATTCCTGAGGATGATATGCCTACTGAGTGGAGGCAGGGGCGAGACAGTGTGTCGGCGACAACGTTGTTCTTCCCTGCGATGTGGCGGACATCCGTGGTGAATTCTGAAGTAAAGGACAGGTGCCTCTGCTGCCGAGCTGACCATGGGTCTGATACTTTGGCCAGTGCGAAGGTGAGGGGTTTGTGGTCCATATACACGGTGAACTCCCTTCCCCTGAGGAAGTACCGGAAATGCCGGACAGCCAGGTAGAGCGCTAGCAACTCTCTGTCGAAAGCGCTGTACTTCACCTCTGGTGGCCGTAGGTGCCGGCTGAAGAAAGCGAGTGGTCGCCACTGGTCCTCGACGAGCTGCTCCAGGACTCCGCCGACTGCCGTGTCGGAAGCGTCGACTGTGAGTGCTGTGGGTACATCGACTCTTGGGTGTGCTAGGAGGGCTGCCTTTGCCAGTGCCTCCTTGGCCTGCTCGAACGCCTCCGTGAACTCCGCGTCCCTTGCCACTTCTTTGGCCTTGCCGGCCATCAGGCTGAACAAGGGTCTCATGATGCATGCCACCGCCAGCACGAACCGATGATAAAAGTTGACCATCCCTACGAGCTCCTGCAGGCCCTTGACCGTGCTGGGCTTGGGGAACTGGCGGATGACCTGGACCTTGTCCGGTAGGGGAACTGCGCCATGTCGGTTGACTCTGTGGCCCAAGAAGTCGATCTCCGTCAGCCTGAATTGGCACTTCGCCAGATTGATTGCCAATCCGCGGTCGCTCAGGCATTGGCAGAGCTGGCGCAAATGTGCCACGTGCTCTTGGTGTGAACTGCTGGCCACCAGGATATCATCCAAGTAAATGAAAACAAAATCCAGGCCACATCCCACTGAGCCTATAAGCCTTTGGAAAGTGTGGGCTGCGTTCTTGAGACCGAAAGGCATCCTCAGGAATTAGAACAAGCCGAACGGGGTGATGAGGGTTATCTTGGGCACGTCATCGGGGTGCACTGGGATCTGATAGTATTCCCTGACCAGGTCAATTTTCGAGAAGATGGTTGCTCCATATAGGTTTGCCGTGAAGTCCTGGATGGGGAGTACTGGGTATCTGTCGGCAGTTGTGGCGTCATTGAGCCTTCTGTAGTCTCCGCAGAGCCTCCATCCTCCTGCGGACATGGGCATCATGAGCAGCGGGGATGCCCATGGGCTGTCTGAGTGGCGTACGATTCCTATTTCTTCCATCTTACGGAACTCCTCCTTGGTGAGGTGGAGCTTGTTGGGTGAGAGCCTGCGAGCCCAGGCGTGCAGCGACGGTCCTTGCGAGGGGATGTGGTGCTGCACCCTGGGCTTGGGGTCGGCCGTGGAGAACTGCGGGGTGACTATGGAGGGGAATTCCACCAACACCCTGGCAAATTTGTTATCTGAGAGGGTCACGGAATCCAGGTGGAGGGCCAGTAGCTTGGCTTCTCCGAGCTGAAAAGTCTGGAACGTCTCGGCATGAACCAAACACCAGCCTTTTAGGTCGACCAGGAGGCAGTTGGCTCGTAGGAAATCTGCCCCTAGTAGTGGCTGTAACACTGCTGCCAATGTGAGAGTCCAAGTGAAACGGCTGGACCCGAAATGCAGTGAGATAGTTCGCGGGCCGTACGTCCGAATACTGGTGTTATTTGCAGCAGTAAGTTCGGAGCCTGGGACCGCGTTACGAGTGTCCGTGTTCGAGGGGGGGAGTACGCTGACTTTGGCCCCAGTGTCTACCAGGAAGTGCCGCCCGGAGTGTCGGTCCCAGAGGTACAGGAGGGTGTCTCGGTGGCCAGCCGTCGTAGCCATTAGCGAAGGTTGACCCCGGCGTTTCCCGGAAAAGCACATGGTGGACGGCAATGGCTCAAGCCTGAGCCCCATCTTTGGTGATAGAAACACCATTGTTCCCAACATTCGTCTTTTTCCCACGTGGGTCTTGACGGCTTTGGTTGCAGGTCCTGGGCTTTGGGGCACGCGATCGTGGCTAGGCTAATGGAGGCTGCTCCACGTTGCTTGCTCTGCCAAAGGACATCTGCTTTAGCCACGACCCTGCGTGGGTCGCTGAAATCCTCGCTCACAAGGAGGAGGAGAATGTCCTCTGGCATTTGCTCGAGGAACAACTGTTCAAATAAAAGGCATGGCTTATGGCCGTCCATGAGCGCCAGCATATCATTCATGAGCTCAGATGGCATGCGGTCGCGCAGGCCGTCCATGTGTAGGAGCCGTGCGGCCCGTTCACAGCGAGAGAGTCCGAAGGTACGGATCAGGAGCGCCTTAAGCTTAGTGTACCTGTCCTCCGTTGGTAGCTGGCGTAGGAAGTCGATGATCCGGCCTGCCGTCTCCTGGTCGAGTGTGCTGACCATGTAGATGTACCGTGTGGCGTCGGCTGTAATGTCAGATATTGAACTGGGCCTCACCCTGCTTGAACCAAACGTGGGGCTGAGTGGCCCGGAAAGTCGGGAGCTTCAGAGAGACCGCGCTGTGTGAGATGCTCGGATTCATGGCTGGTCGCTGAGTCACCGGCTCCATATGCCGTCTGGAACGTCGGGGTCACCAATGTAGTCGCGCGCAAACGCGCTACTAAAGAAACACACGGAGGCAGAGAGAGCAGAACTCAGAATGCCTTTACTGATTCAAAATCGCGCGCTTAAATCTCCCCTCCCATGGGCCCCTGCGATCCGCGGGACTGACGTGATGTCAGACTCTTCTCCGGAAGGTCCGGCCCGAGCGGGTAGTTCCAAACATGCTATCATGTGTCTGCCCTTGGCTCCCGGTGGCAGTTCGTGTCTTGCGTGTGCGGGCCACCACAATTACACTTAAATGGACCTGGATGAGCATTTGAAGATCTGTGACCCACACGGCTGCAAGCTGAATGTGGAGAAGCAGGAATAGCAGAAAGAGTTTTTATTTGACTATCTTGATGTGATGGACTGGGTAGCTTTTTGGATCATAAATTTCAAAGGTTCTTTAGTTACTTCTAGTATGTGATTTGGACACTTAGATTTTCTTTCCCTTTTAATGTGCGTCCTGAATGACTCCACAAATGGTAATGAAAAAAATAAACAAATTACTACTTGTGGATAATTGGACATG
Organism: Mobula hypostoma; assembly: GCF_963921235.1. Lineage (NCBI taxonomy): Eukaryota > Metazoa > Chordata > Chondrichthyes > Myliobatiformes > Myliobatidae > Mobula > Mobula hypostoma. The sequence goes on from NC_086100.1 coordinate 144,139,022, forward strand.
AATATTTATCAACATTTTCTATTTCGTTGTTGCAGGATGGGGGGAAATTATGACTCATGGTGTTCCGGTCTAAGTCATTTTGGCATAGGCAAGGTGAACAACAGTGGACAGTAATTGTTGGAGCTCTGCACCTATCACAATCTATATTTAATCAACACATACCCCCAGATTAAATTTCAACTCAAAATGTCTTGTAGATACTCTCACTCCAGAAACTGGGTTCGGCTGGACTTGATCCTGCTCAAATGTTCCTTCCTTGGCAGTAGCATGCTTTTAAGACGCTCCCACGATAGCTCAGACTATGGCACAGACCACGCACTGGTGTGTTGCATGATCAGACTGCAGTCAAAGAAATTCCGTCATGCTAAATAAGAAGGGAACCCTCGCATTGATGTCAGCAAGATGTCTCACTCAGACTTGCTGGAGCAGTTTACTAAGTCCCTTGAGAAAAAACTGAATGCTAAGCAGACCAGAAACTCTATCGCAGAGAAATAGGATTTTCTGCGGAATTCCAGCCTTAGCTACAAGGACAGCTCAAAAACAATTGACCGCTTCAAAGCCAAATTCAATGAAATACCCCCATCACTAAAGCCAATCGTGCTGTCCTGACTGAGTATAAGTATTCACCAATTGAAAGCAACCTACAGGTCCTTAGGCTGCTTGAAGTACATTTCAGCAGACTGTCAAGTGCTGCTCCAGTGAGCACAGGGTGCAGCTGAGTGAAAACGTTCAGATTGTACCAGTGACAGGTAACATCAGGGGTATATATGATGGCATTACGAAAGCCTTCGACCTCTCTCAGAGCAAGATGGCTCCCCTCAAATCCATCAATGGGGAAGTAATCACAGACAGGGGAAAACAGATGGAGAGATGGGTGGAATGTTACTCTACTCCAGAGTGACCCTGTCACCACTTCCGCCCTAGGCATCACTGAGTGCCTGACAAAAGTGGAAGAACTAGATGCAGAGCCAATCCTAGAGGAGCTCAGCAATAGTAGGATATTCCCTAGATCTGATCAAGCACTGCATGACTACCCTACTGCAACCATTGCATGAATTCTTCTGTCAGTGCTGGCTGGAAGGAGCTGTGCTACAGAATATGAGGGATGCCAAGATCATTACTCTCTACAAAAACAAAAGTGAGAGATGCAATGGTAAAAACTACAGGGGGATCTCTCACTTGAGTGTTGTTGGAAAGTCTTCACCCAAGTCTTCTTGGCCCACGTAAAGAAGTTGGATGGCCTTGTCTACCTAGGTTCACAGAGTAGCCGTCATGCTGAAAGGTCAACTTTGGTAATGATTTTCTCTCTCAGCCATCTTCAGGAGAAGTGCAGAGTACGAAAGAAGCACCTTTATATTGTGATTATTGATCTCACTAAGGCATTTGATTCTGTCAGCAGAGACAGCCTTTCTTCAGTATTATCATTTCAGAGGACCTCTCCTGGGCCCATCACCTAAGTGAAATTACAAAGAAAGCATGGCAGCACCTCTACTTCTTTACAAGTGTGTGAAGATTTGGCATGACATCTAATTCTTTGACAAACTTCTATAGATGTTTGGCAGATAGTATATTGACCGGCAGCATCACAGCCTGGTATGGAATCACCAATGTCCTTGAATGAAAAATCCTACAAAAAGTGAAAAATATGGTTCATCATGGGTAAAGCCCTCCCCACCAGTGAGCACATCTACACGAAGCGTTCTTGTCGGAAAGCAGCATCCATCATCAGGGTCTCCCACCATCCAGGTCATGTTCTCTTCTTATTTATGTCAGCAGGAAGAAGGTACAGGAACTTCAGGACTCACACCACCAGGTTCAGGAACATGTATTACCCTTCAACCATCAGGCTCTTGAACAGGACAGGATACCTTCACTCAACTTCACTTGTCCTATCACTGAAATGTTCCCAAAAACTATGAACTCTTCATCTCACATTTACAATATTTATTGCTTATTTATTTATTATTATTTATTTTTATTTGCACAGTTTGCTTGCTTTTGCACACTGGTTGTCTCTGCATTGTACTTAGTGACATATATGTACTTTGATAATAAATTTGCTTTGAACATTGAACTTTGAACATTTTCAGGTCCTCTCCATGGTAGGCGGATTCCCAAGACTGCAAGAGCATGATTGAATCCTTCCACAACAACATGAAGGGGACTGTGCAGTACAATGACAGCTCTTTGGAGCTCTTTGACAGAAGCAGCAGTGTGAAGCAATGCTCTTCAGGGTCTTTGCCCTTCTCCTGATGCACACTTCAGGCACTGCAAGAGCAGGGGTCTACCTCCCACCAGGTCACATAGCAGGCCTTTTAACCTCGTCCTCCGGAGAGCCAAAATCAAAATGTATGAGGTTATGATTAGAGAGGTATTGTTTGCAGATGATGCAGTTTGGGTGAACTCCAAAATCTCAAAGCAAAGGTGGCGTGGTCTAACACTTGTGTCACCAGCACACAGTTGTACGGCAGCGAGACATGGACTACGTATGCTAAGCAGGAAAGAAAGCTCAATATCTTCCACTTAAGGTGCCTTTGTTGTATCTTGGCCACCTCCTGGAGAGATAGAGTACCCAATGCTGAAGTTCTCTCTCATGCCAACCTCCCCAGCATGTACACCCTGCTCAGGCAGCTTAGGCTAAGTTGACTGGGCCATGTCCACTGCATGATGAATGGCCATATCCCAAAAGACATCCTCTGTAGTGAGCTGACTTCAGGTAATAGAACTGCTGGTCTCCTGCAACTGTGCTGCAAGGATGTATGCAAGCGGGACATGAAGGCACTGGACATTAACATTGAATCCTGAGTGGAACTTGCAGGTGACCATACCAGATAGAGAAGCACCCTGAAACAACACGTTAAGTCAGGCAAAGAGAAATTTCTGAAAGCGGCAGAAGACAAATGGGCCCATAGAAAGGAACGCTGCAGTTCCAGCAGAGATCAGATCACTTACAGATGTGATCTTTGCACAGAGATTGCCGCTCTTCCATTGGCCTCCTCAACCACAGATATTGGTATCAACAACGTCAACAGCTAGGACACAACATCCATGGCTGAACTCAACCAACAGAGGGCCACCTCTGTTCTAAGATGTTGAACAATCCCCTTGTAAGATCCGGAAGGCTGAGTACTTCATATATGAAACTTTTTACTGAGGTGGTCACAACCGGAGTGCAGGCTTCAGATAGGTGACCATCCAGGTGATAGGTAAGCAGTCAGTGCAGAGGTCCCCTGTGGCCATTCCTTTAAACAACAAACATACCCATTTGGATATTGTTAAGGGGGAATGACCTATCAGGGCACAGCAGCTGCAGCAGCCAATCAGGTGGCATGGTGGCTGGTTCTAAGGCTCTGCAGGGAAGGGTATAGGCAGGCAGAGCAATAGTGATAGGAGACTCATTAGTTAGAAGGGACGGGCAGGAGCTTTTTGGCTATAACAGAGAAGTCTGGATGTTATAGTATGTTGCCTCCCAGGTGCTAGGATCCAGGATGTCTCAGAGCAGCTGTAGAATGTTCTCAAGGGGTGGGTGAGTAGCCAGAAGTCATGTGCTGTGCAGAAAGTATAGGGAGTTAGGAAAGAGGCTGATGAGCAGGACCTCAAAGGTAGTAATCTCTGGGTTATTCCAGGTGCTGCATGCTAGTCAGGGCCGGGGTAAGATGATGGTACCAATGAGTGAGTGGCTGAGGAACTGGTGCCTGGACCAGGGTTTTAGGTTATTGGATCATTGGAACTTCTGGGGCTGGGATGACCTGTTCAAGAGGGGCGGGTTGCACCTGAACTGGAGGGGAGCCAATATCCTAGCTGGCAGGTTTGTTAGTTCTACTCGGGAGGGTTTACGCTAGTTTGGCAGGAGGATGGGAACCAGAGCACCGGGTCAGAAAGCAGAGGGATGGAGAGAAAGGTAGATGTCAGAGCCAGTAAAAACAGGCAGAGGCAAAGGAATAGATATGATGATTGGTTAGTTTGAAGTGTGTGTATTTTAGTGCCAGGCTTGTTTACGGGTAAAGATGATGAACTTAGAGCATGGTTCAGTACATGGAACTATGATGTTGTGGGCATTACAGAATTGAGAGTGGGACAGGAATGGATGCTTTTTGTTCCAAGGTCTCGATATTTTTAGAAAGATACATAGGGAGGTAAAAGGGGGGGGGGGGTATTGCACTACTAATCGGGGGACAATATTACAGCTGCATTCAAGGGGGACCTAGTGAAAAGCTTGTCCACTGAGTCTATACAGGTAGAAGTTAAAAAGTAGGAAGGAAGCATTCTTTCTGATGGGATTGTACTATAGATCCTCCAAAGGCCACTGGGTTATTGAGGAATTGATATGCAGGTAGATTAAGGTGTAAAAACAATAGGAATATTGTCTTTGAGGAGTTAAACTTCCCTAATATAAACTGGGACTTTTTAGTGGAAGAGGGGAAGAATTTGTTAGCTGCGTTAAGGAGGGTTTCATAAATAAATATGCAGATAGACTAACAAGAGGAGGGGCTGTACTGGATCTGGTGTTGGGTACTAAAGTGACTGACCTTTCTATGGGTGAGCAGTTAAGGAACAGTGACCACAGCTCCTTAAATCTTAGGGTAGCTATAGGATAATTACAGCCCATATTAAACTGTAGCTGGGAAAATTGCGAGAGTATTAAGGAGAGCCCACATCCGATACGTGTAGGGTGTTTAAGACCAACTGCACAGAGTACAGGTTTGGTATGTTCCAGTCAGAAAGAAGGACAAGGATAGTAAGGTCAGAGAGCCTTGGATGCCAAGGGAGGTTTAGAATTTAGTCAAGAAGAAAAAGAAAAAGAATGTAAATCTTAGGAAGCTAGAAACAGAGATCTTGAAGATTATAAAGAAGTCCAAAAATAACTTAGTAAGGAAATTAGGAAGGCCAGCAGGAGACATAAAGAGTCCTTGCAAGCAGGATTAAAGAGAATTGCATGGTATTCTATACTTTCATCAGAAGTAAGAGGAGACTAGGGAGAGGGTGGGACTACTCAGTGATGGGGGGGGGGAGACATTTGGTGGATTCAGAGAATGTGGGTGAGGTCTGTAATGAGAACATTACATCAGTATTTACCAAGGAGAAGAATGTGGAGGATAGCGAGATTAGTGCTGAGAGTATTAATATGTTCAGGCATTTCAAAGTAAAGGAAGAATTAGTGTTAGGATTCTTAAAGTGTATTAAGTGGATAAGACCTCAGAGCCTGATGGAATATTCCTTGGTTATGGAGGGAGACAGGTAAAGAGATTGCTGGGGACTTGATCAACATCTTTGTGTCATCTGTGGCCACAGGCAAGGTTCCTGAGGACTGGCAAGTAGCTAATATTGTTCCATATTTCAACAATGGAACCAGGGATAATCCTGGAAAATATAGACCAGTGAGTTTCACGTCAGTGGTAGGGAAGTTACTGTTGAGAATTCTTAGCGAAAGGAATTATGTGAATTTGGAAAACTATGGCCAATTAAGGAGAGCCAGCATGACTTCTGCATGACAAGTTGTGTCTAACCAACTTGATTGAGTGTTTGGATGAAGTGACAAGGGTGATTGATGAAGGTAGATCTGTGAATGCTGTCTACAAGCCACTTGACAAGGTCTCTCATAGGAGGCTCATCAAGAAGATTAAGATGCATGGGATCAGTGGTGAATTGGTCATTTGGATTCAGAACTGGTTTGCCCATTGAAGATAGTGGGTAGTAGTCAATGGGATTTATTCTAGCTAGAGGGTGTGTATAGTAATGTTCCCCATGGATCTGCATTGGGACATCTGCTGTTAGTGATGTATATGAATGACCTGGATGAAAATGTATTTTTGATGGGTGTGTTCAAAGTTCAAAAGTTCAAAGTTCAAAGTAAATTTATTACCAAAGTGCATATTGTATATATCATCATATACAGTCTTGGGATTCATTTTATTGTGGGCATGCGCAATAAATGCATAATAGAATAATAACCATAACAGAAACAATGAGAACGTTTCTGACCCTCTCCACCTCTGATCCTCCGATGAGGCCTGGCTCGTGGACCTCTGGTTTCCTTTTTCTGAAGTCAATAATATACTCCTTGGTCTCGATAACATTGAGTAAGAGGTTGATGTTATGGCAAATTTCTGTCATTGTCCATATGACTATTCTTCACCACCTTTGATTTGGTCTACAACAGTGGTGTCATCAGCACTTGAATATGGATTTGGAGACAAGTGTAAAGCAAGTAGAGCACGGTCTAGGCACACAGCCTGGTGCTGCACATGCGATGATGGAGATTGTGGAGGAGATGTTCCTAATTTGAAATGACTGGAATTTGAAAGTAAGGAAATCCAGGACCCAATCGCAGAAGGATGTATTTAGGCCAAAGTATTGGACCTTATTGATTAGTTTTGAGGGGTTGATGCTTTTGAACTCTGAGTTGTGGTCGATAAAGAGCATTCTGGTGTTCCAGGGCTGAGTGAAAAGCCAATGAGATTGTATCTGCTGTGGATTTCAAGCTCCAGTAAGCAAATTTGATTGGATATATGTCTCTTCTCAGGCAGGAGTTGAGAACTTTCATCACCAACCTCTCAAAGCTATGACTGTAAGTGCTACAGGATGATAGTCATTGAGGCAGATTATCAGATTCTTCTTAGGCACATTAAAATTGAAGCCTGCTTGAAGCAGATGGGTTCCTCAGATTGATGATGTGAGAGGTTAAAGATCTCAGTGAACACTCCAGCCAGTTGACCAGCAGAGCTCTTTTGTACCTATCCAGGTACCCCAGCCGAGTTGGATGATTTTCATGGCTTCACCCTCCCAAAGACCACTCACAATCCAGTCTCACAGTCCGAAATCAAAGGATCATTAGGGGCTATTGGAATTTGTGATAGTTCCTCCATGTTTTGATGGTCAAAGCAAGCATAGAAGGCTTTAAGCTTTTCTGGAAGTAAAGCCCTGTTGTCACCTACGTCGCTTGATTTAACTTTATAGGAGGTGATAGCATTCGAGCCCCGTCACAACAGTCCAGCTTCCTTCCTTCATTCAAGTTTCATCTATAATTGCCTCTTTGCTCATGAGATAGCTTTCCAGAATTCATCCCTTGACCTCTTGTAACTTTCTTGGTCACCAGACTTGAATGCCTCTGATCTGGCCCTCAGAGTTTGCAGAGTTCATGGTTCATCCAGGGGTTTTATTTGGGGAAGACTCCAAATTATTTTATGGGGACACATTTGTCTACAGCTGTTTAAATAAAGTCTGTGGTGTATTCATTCAGTTCTACAGATGATTCCTTGAATAAGTCCACAGACTCAAAGCAATCCCAGAGCCACTCCTTTGCCTCCTGTGAACACATGTTTGCTCTCCCAATCACAGCTAAGTGTGCAGATGATATGAACATTGAGGTGCAGTGGATATCATGGATGACTGACAATTCATAGCTGCCTGAAAGTAGCTACACAGTTTGGTCGGGTGTTGAAGAAGGCATATGGCATGCTTGCCTTTATGTCAAGACATTGAGTTCAAATGTCAGGATATTATATTGCAGCTCTAGAAAACTCTACTTAGGCTGCATCCGTGGTAGAGCATACAGTTCTGGTTGCCCCATTATTGGAAGGGAGTTGAGGATTTGGTGAACGAGCAGAAGAGGTTTATCAGCATGCTGTTTGGCTAAGAGGGCATATTCTGTAACAAGAGTTTGGACAAACTTGGGTTGCTTTCTCTGGAGCAGCAGAGAATGAGGGGAGTTCCATTAAATGTTTATAGGATTATCAAAGGCATACATAGAGTAGACAGATAGCATCTTTTTCCCAGAGTTGAAATGTCTAATACCAGTGGGGGTATTTTCTAAAGATTTGTGAGGGGTGTGGCGACCCAATTTCTAGCACACACGAACCGGTGTGCGCCGGCAGAGAAGCCGGCCCCAAAAAAGGCGCCAGGCTATCTTCACCAGTAGGGGAAGATCCCTCGCGCAGGAACAGGAAGGCTAAACAGGAGGCTGCGAAGTTTGAATAAATCTCTTTTATAGCAACTCCAACTCACCGACTACGTGTCGTTATTCTAGCACTGTGTGTAGTACACCGCTACAATTGGTGACCCCGACCGCCTAAACAATATTTGGACCAGAGATGACCAATGCCGCATCTGTTCACGCAGTTTTGTTAAAACTGCCAAGCTTCTGGTCGCTATGACCCCACTTATGGTTCGAACAAGCAGAAGCACAATTCCACATACGGCAGATAACCTTGGATTCCACTCGCTACTACTACGTGCTGAGCTCCCTCGAGCAGGAGACTGCTGCACAAGTTGAGGAGTTTATACAGTTGCCCCCGGAGGACGGCAAATAGACAGCATTCAAAGTCCTGCTTATAAGGACATTTGGACTCTCACGGCGCGAATGAGCTGCCCGCTTACTGCACCTGGATGGATTGGGAGACAGGCCACCATTGGCATTGATGAACGAAATGCTGGCCCTGGCTGACGGAAGCAAACCCTGCCTCATGTTTGAGCAGGCATTCCTAGAGCAACTGCCCGAGGACATATGCCTGCTGCTGTCTAACACAGATTTCAGCGACCCCCGGGAGGCGGCAGCCCGGGCAGATGTGCTGTGGAATGCCAAGAAGGAGAGATGGGCATCCGTCGCACAGATCACCAAGCCGTGTGCCCAACGACAGACCAGACCAGGCCCGGCAGCAGAGCCTACAAAACCCGGCGACGGGAGTGAGGAGCCCAACGAACAATGGTGTTTCTACCACCAGCGGTGGGGCACAGAGGCCCGCCGCTGTAGACCGCCCTGCAAATTCCCGGGAAACACCAGGACCAGCCGCTGCTGATGGCTACGGCGACTGGCCATCATGACAGCCTCCTGTATGTCTGGGACAAGCAGTCGGGACGCCGCTTTTTGGTTGACACCAGAGCGGAGATCAGCTTCTTACCTCCAACGAGTTACAACACCAGCAACAGAGAACCGGGACCCACCCTGAGGGCCGCAAATGGCAGCACAATACGAACCTACGGCACCCGCACGGTGCCGCTACAGTTCAGCTCCAGCCAGTTCACGTGGGACTTCACACTGGTCGCCGTGGCCCAACCACTCCTGGGGGCAGATTTTCTACGAGCCCACAGCCTGCTGGTCGACCCGCAAGGGAAGCGAATAGTCCATGCCAAGACTTTTCAAACGTTCTCCCTGGGTGAAGCCAAGATGCCAGCCCCACACCTGGACTCCATCACGCTGTCCGATGACGAATTCACCAGGGTCCTGGTGGATTTCCCATCAGTTCTGACACCGCAGTTCACGGCAGCCATGCCCAGACACGGAGTACAGCACCACATCCCGACCCAGGGACCAGCCCTCCATGCCCGAGCTCGAAGGCTTCCCCCGGACAAGCTCCGACTGGCGAAGGAGGAGTTCAACAAGATGGAGGAATTGGGGATCATACGACGGTCCGACAGCCCATGGGCTTCCCCCCTGCACATGGTGCCCAAGGCAACGGGGGGCTGGAGACCATGTGGCGACTACTGCAGACTGAACGAGGCTACAAGGCCAGACCACTACCCTGTGCCCCATATTCAAGACTTTGCAGCAAACCTACATGGTGCAAGGATCTTTTCCAAGGTAGACCTCGTCCAGGGATACCATCAAATTCTGGTACATCCGGACGACATCCCCAAAACAGCACTCATCACCCCGTTCGGCCTTTTCAAATTCCTCTGAATGCCGTTCGGCCTAAAGAATGCCGCACAGATGTTCCAGCGGCTAATGGACGCGGTAGGACACGACCTGGACTTTGCATTCATCTATTTGGACGACATCCTCATAGCCAGCAGTAGTCGTCAGGAGCATCTGTCCCACCTCCGCCAGCTCTACTCCCGCCTGAGTGAATTCGGCCTTACAATCAATTCAGCCAAATGCCAGTTCGGACTCGACACCATCGACTTCCTGGGCCACAAGATTACTAAAGACGGGGCAACTCCTCTGCCCGCCAAGGTAGACGCGGTCTGCCACTTCCCCCAACCCAGCACAATCAAAGGCCTGCAGGAATTCGTGGGTATGGTGAATTTCTACCACTGTTTCCTCCCCTTAGCAGCCCAAATGATGTGCCCCCTGTTCACCCTGATGTCAGGTAAGGGCAAGGTCATTACCTGGGACGAAGAGGCCGCAGCCGCTTTCGTTAAAACCAAAGAAGCCTTGGCAAACGCAGCGATGCTAGTGCACCCCAAAATGGACATTCCTACTGCCCTCACGGTGGACGCATCCAACACAGCAGTCGGTGGAGTGCTGGAACAACTCATCGAGGGTCGCTGGCAACCCCTGGCATTCTTCAGCAAACACCTACGACCACCTGAACTCAAATACAGTGCTTTCGACCGGGAGCTATTGGCACTATACTTGGCAATCCAGCATTTCAGGTACTTCTTAGAAGGTAGGCCCTTCACCACGTTCACAGACCACAAACCGCTTACCTTTGCATTCGCTAAGGTGCCCGACCACTGGTCGTCCTGCCAGCAGCGACATCTGTCCTATATCTCCGAGTACACGACGAACATCCAGCATATCTCGGGAAGGGACAACGTCATGGCGGACGCACCATCCAGACCTGCCATACAGGCCCTGTCCCAGGGGGTGGACTATGCAGCGCTGGCGGAGGCACAGCAGGCAGACGATGAGATCCCTAGTTACAGAACTGCGGTCTCCGGTTTGCAGCTCCAAGACCTCCCCATAGGCCCAGGTGAGAGGACCCTACTATGTGACGTAGCTACCGGCCAACCCCGCCCTGTTGTCCCGGCAGCCTGGCGGTGGCGAGTTTTCAAGTCCATTCACAACTTAGCGCACCCCTCCATCAGGACAACCGTCTGGCTGGTCTCCAACAGGTTCGTGTGGCATGGACTTGTAAACATGTCAGTGAATGGGCCAAAATGTGCATGCAGTGCCAAACGGCCAAGGTGCAGCGGCACACCAAGGCTCTGACACAGCAGTTCAAACCCACCCGCCAGAAGTTCGACCACATTCATGTGGATATCGTGGAGCCCCTGCCAGTGTCGCGAGGAGCGTGGTACCTCCTAACTATGATAGACCGGTCCACCAGATGGCCAGAGGCAGTCCCGCTTACCAACACCACCTCCGAATCCTGCTCCCGAGCATTGATCGCAACCTGGGTAGCACGCTTCGGGGTACCAGCCCACATTACCTCCGACAGGGGCGCCCAGTTCACCTCCAGCTGGTGGTCAGCTATGTCCTGCCTTTTAGGATCACAGCTACACCACACAACTGCCTACCACCCACAGTCGAATGGACTAGTGGAGCGTTTCCACCGTCACCTGAAGTCGGCTCTCATGGCCCGCCCGGAAGGGCCTAACTCGGTGGACGAACTTCCCTGGGTCCTGCTCGGAATCCACATGGCACCCAAGGAGGATCTGCACACTTCATCGGCTGAGTTGGTGTACGGTCCACCCCTGGTAGTCCCAGGAGAGTTCATACCAGCCCCAAGGGGGCAAGAGGAAGAACCCGCAGCAGTCCTGGACAGACCACGTGAGAGGCTCGGTAACCTGGCCCCCTTCCCCACTTCACAGCACGGGCAGAGCCCGACCTGCGTACCCAAAGACCTGCAGAACTTTGTTTCTTTTTGTACAACGGGGCGGACACTGGGCACCGCTACAGCGGCCCTACGAGGGGCCGTTTAAGCTGATCAGGAACAATGGGTCCACATTCGTGCTGGACATTGGGGGGAGAGAGGAGGTTTTCACGGTGGACCGACTCAAACCGGCCCATGTGGACAGCGCAGCCGGTCCGAGCTCCGGCACCGCGGAGCAGGGGCAGACTTCCCAAACAGAGACCGATCCAGACTGTGGACATTGGGGGATGTATCGCCGGTTCTGGGGTGGGGGGGGTAGTTATGTGGCGACACACTTTCTAGCACACACGAACCGGCGCGCACGGGCAGAGAGGCTGGCCCCAAAAAGGGCGCCAGGCTATCTTCACCAGCAGGGGGAAGATCCCGCATGCGGGAACGGGAAGGCTAAAAAGGAGGCCGTGAAGTTTGAATAAATCTATTTTATAGCAACTCCAATTCACCGACTACGTGTCGTTATTCTAGCGCTGTGTGTAGCACACCGCTACAGGGGCATCTTTTTCACACAGTGAGTGGGCTTTGCCAGGAATGCACTGCTTGGGTTAGTGGTAGAGGCAGATACATTAGAGACCTTTAAGAGACATTCAGATAGGCACAAGAATGAGAGGCAAATGGAAGGATGTGAACATTGTGTAGGCAGAACTGATAAATTAGTTGGTCAATTGTCGGCTGAAGGGCCTGTTCTGATGTTGTACTGTTCTATGTTCCAAGATAAGCTCCTTTACCTCATCCTGATCTTGCACCTTATTGTTTACCTGTACTGCACGCTTCTTTGTTAATATAATACTTTTTTCTGCATCCTGTTGTTGTTTTCAATGTACTGATACAATGACATTTTATGTAGGGATGGCTTGCAAACAAGGATTTTCACTGTACCTCATTACATGTGACAATAATAAATCATTTTTTCAATTTAACAGGAAGTAGTGTAATCTGATGATTGTAGATTGCCCTCAAAAGAAATATGAATCCCAACATGGCACTGTATTACCTTTTTACTGACTCAGAACCCTGCCTCGAAATGCTACTCTCAGGTCCTCACTCTCCTGGATTCTGCCTGATAGATTTAGGCTCTCAGCACTAGGTTTTCTCATCACTTACACTCATCTAACCTGTACTTATTCTTTCCTGTGCAGGTGGCTAATGGTAATTGATCATCTTTAAACAATAGCTATTTATCTCTGTTTTTTAAAAAAAAGTCCGCTCTTAAGCCATCAGCTTTGTTGAGATCTTTATTAAGTACTTCACAAAGATTTTCACTGTTAGCTTTGTCTTCTGTCCACTGAGACATTCCCCTAAATAGCTTAACCACATCCTTTTATCTTCATGCTAATTTTTGCTACACTTTTGTGCTCCTGTGATTTCTTCTTCTCACAGTATACACACCATGGTTAGTGAAGCTGAAACTGCAATCTAGCTTGTGACAAAATAAAGTTGACATAACATACCAAATAAGTTTGATGTGACACTAAAATCTTTAAACTTGTCTTAAGTATACCTGCTCTCTCCAAGCAATGTTTCTAATTTCTCAGGTCTAGACAGGGATGCTTGATTCAATCCGGGATAATAAAAATGTTGACCATATCCACAACACTGACATCTGTTCTACGTCTGAAAAATGAATGTAACATGATTAAGTAACACAACCATTAGAGCAAGATACCTTTTTATAAAACTTGCAATATCGATTATGAATTACCTTCTCATTAACTAAAATATGTACAGAGAAAAAAATAGGGTACTGTTACATACCATATGTTTCACTCAGCTAATCCAAGCAATTGTCTTTTTATTAATTGGACAACTGGGAAATATTTAATATACTATAACCCACCTACAGGAAGGGTGGGTAATGTAGCAGGATCTTCTTTTGAGTCAATATGGTTAGAAGTCAGGAACAGGATGGGAGCAGTTACTCTACTGGGGGTATTCTATAGGCCCCCTGGTAGCAGCAGAGATACAGAGGAGCAGATTGGGAGGCAGATTTTGGAAAGGTGCAAAAATAACAGGGTTGTTATCATGGGTGACTTTAACTTCCCTAATATTGATCGGCACCTGATTAGTTCCAAGGGTTTAGATGGGGCAGAATTTGTTAAGTGTGTCCAGGATGGATTCCTATCACAGTATGTGGACAGGCCGACCAGGAGGAATGCCATACTAGATCTAGTACTAGGTAATGAACCGGGTCAGGTCACAGATCTCTCAGTGGGTGAGCATCTGGGGGACAGTGACCACCGCTCCCTGGCCTTTATAATTATCATGGAAAAGGATAGAATCAAAGAGGACAGGAAAATTTTTAATTGGGGAAAGGCAAATTATGAGGCTATAAGGCTAGAACTTGCGGGTGTGAATTGGGATAATGTTTTTGCAGGGAAATGTACTATGGACATGTGGTTGATGTTTAGAGATCTCTTGCGGGATGTAAGGGATAAATTTGTCCCAGTGAGAAAGATAAAGAATGGTAGGGTGAAGGAACCATGGGTGATAAGTGAGGTGGAAAATCTAGTCAGGTGGAAGAAGGCAGCATACATGAGGTTTAGGAAGCAAGGATCAGATGGGTCTATTGAGGAATATAGGGAAGCAAGAAAGGAGCTTTAGAAGGGGCTGAGAAGAGCAAGTAGGGGGCATGAGAAGGCCTTGGCGAGTAGGGTAAAGGAAAACCCCAAGGCATTCTTCAATTATGTGAAGAAAAAAAGGATAACAGGAGTGAAGGTAGGACCGATTAGAGATAAAGGTGGGAAGATGTGCCTGGAGGCTGTGGAAGTGAGTGAGGTCCTCAATGAATACTTCTCTTCAGTATTAACCAATGAGAGGGAACTTAATGATGGTGAGGACAATATGAGTGAGGTTGATGTTCTGGAGCATGCTGATATTAAGGGAGAGGAGGTGTTGGAGTTGTTAAAATACATTACGACAGATAAGTCCCCGGGGCCTGACGGAATATTCCCCAGGCTGCTCCACGAAGCGAGAGAAGATATTGCTGAGCCTCTGGCTAGGATCTTTATGTCTTAGTTGTCCACGGGAATGTTACCGGAGGATTGGAGGGAGGCGAGTGTTGTTCCCTTGTTCAAAAAAGGTAGTAGGGATAGTCCGGGTAATTATAGACCAGTGAGCCTTACATCTGTGGTGGGAAAGCTGTTGGAAAAGATTCTTAGAGATAGGATCTATAGGCATTTAGAGAATCATGGTCTGATCAGGGACAGTCAGCATGGATTTATGAATCGCAGATCGTGTCTAACAAGCCTGATAGAGTTCTTTGAGGAGGTGACCAGGCATATAGATGAGGGTAGTGCAGTGGATGTGATCTATATAGATTTTAGTAAGGCATTTGACAAGGTTCCACATGGTAGACTTATTCAGAAAGTTAGAAGGCATGGGATCCAGGTAAGTTTGGCCAGGTGGATTCAGAATTGGCTTGCCTGCAGAAGGCAGAGGGTGGAGGTGGAGGGAGTACATTCAGATTGGAGGATTGTGACTAGTAGTGTCCCACAAGGATCTGTTCTGGGACCTCTACTTTTCGTGATTTTTATTAACGACCTGGATGTGGGGGTAGAAGGGGGGGTTGGCAAGTTTGCAGACGACACAAAGATTGGTGGTGTTGTAGATAGTGTAGAGGATTGTCAAAGATTGCAGAATGACATTGATAGGATGCAGAAGTGGGCTGGGAAGCGGTAGATGGAGTTCAACCTGGAGAAGTGTGAGGTGGTACACTTTAGAAGGACAAACTCCAAGGCAGAGTACAAAGTAAATATAGAAACTTAGAAAATAGGTGCAGGACTAGGCCATTCGGCCCTTCAAGCCTGCACCGTCATTTATTATGATCATGGCTGATCATCCAACTCAGAACCCCGCCCCAGTCTTCCCTCCATACCCCCTGACCCCCGTAGCCACAAGGGCCATATCTAATTCCCTCTTAAATATAGCCAATGAACTGGCCTCAACAGTTTCCTGTGGCAGAGAATTCCACAGATTCACCACTCTCTGTGTGAAGAAGTTTTTCCTAATCTCAGTCCTAAAAGGCTTCCCCTCTATCCTCAAACTGTGACCCCTCGTTCTGGACTTCCCCAACATCGGGAACAATCTTCCTGCATCTAGCCTGTCCAATCCCTTTAGGATCTTATACGTTTCAATCAGATCCCCCCTCAATCTTCTAAATTCCAACGAGTACAAGCCCAATTCATCCAGTCTTTCTTCATATGAAAGTCCCGCCATCCCAGGAATCAATCTGGTGAACCTTCTTTGTACTCCCTCTATGGCAAAGATGTCTTTCCTCAGATTAGGGGACCAAAACTGCACACAATACTCCAGGTGTGGTCTCACCAAGGCCTTGTACAACTGCAGTAGTACCTCCCTGCTCCTGTACTCGAATCCTCTCGCTATAAATGCCAGCATACCATTCGCCTTTTTCACCGCCTGCTGTACCTGCATGCCCACTTTCAATGACTGGTGTATAATGACACCCAGGTCTCATTGCACCTCCCCTTTTCCTAATCGGCCACCATTCAGATAATAATCTGTTTTCCTATTTTTGCCACCAAAGTGGATAACTTCACATTTATCCACATTAAATTGCATCTGCCATGAATTTGCCCACTCACCCAACCTATCCAAGTCACCCTGCATCCTCTTAGCATCCTCCTCACTGCTAACACTGCCACCCAGCTTCGTGTCATCCGCAAACTTGGAGATGCTGCATTTAATTCCCTCATCCAAGTCATTAATATATATTGTAAACAACTGGGGTCCCAGCACTGGGCCTTGCGGTACCCCACTAGTCACCGCCTGCCATTCTGAAAAGGTCCCGTTTATTCCCACTCTTTGCTTCCTGTCTGCTAACCAATTCTCCACCCACACCAATACCTTACCCCCAATACCGTGTGCTTTAAGTTTGCACACTAATCTCCTGTGTGGGACCTTGTCAAAAGCCTTTTGAAAATCCAAATATACCACATCCACTGGTTCTCCCCTATCCACTCTACTAGTTACATCCTCAAAAAATTCTATGAGATTCGTCAGACATGATTTTCCTTTCACAAATCCATGCTGACTTTGTCCGATCATTTCACCACTTTCCAAATGTGCTGTTATCACATCCTTGATAACTGACTACAGCAGTTTCCCCACCACCGACGTTAGGCTAACCGGTCTATAATTCCCCGGTTTCTCTCTCCCTCCTTTTTTAAAAAGTGGGGTTACATTAGCCACCCTCCAATCCTCAGGAACTAGTCCAGAATCTAACGAGTTTTGAAAAATTATCACTAATGCATCCACTATTTCTTGGGCTACTTCTTTAAGCACTCTAGGATGCAAACCATCTGGCCCTGGGGATTTATCTGCCTTCAATCCCTTCAATTTACCTAACACCACATCCCTACTAACATGTATTTCGCTCAGTTCCTCCATCCCACTGGACCCTCTGTCCCTTACTATTTCTGGAAGTTTATTTATGTCCTCCTTAGTGAAGACAGAACCAAAGTAACTATTCATTTGGTCTGCCATGTCCTTGCTCCCCATAATCAATTCACCTGTTTCTGTCTGCAGGGGACCTACATTTGTCTTTACCAGTCTTTTCCTTTTTACATATCTATAAAAGCTTTTACAGTCCGTTTTTATGTTCCCTGCCAGTTTTCTCTCATAATCTTTTTTCCCCTTCCTAATTAAGCCCTTTGTCCTCCTCTGCTGAACTCTGAATTTCTCCCAGTCCTCAGGTGAGCCACTTTCTCTGGCTAATTTGTATGCTTCTTCTTTGGAATTGATACTATCCCTAATTTCTCTTGTCAGCCACGGGTGCACTACCTTCCTTGATTTATTCTTTTGCCAAACTGGGATGAACAATTGTTGTAGTTCATCCATGCAACCTTTAAATGCTTGCCATTGCATATCCACCGTCAATCCTTTAAGTGTCATTTGCCAGTCTATCTTAGCTAATTCACGTCTCATACCTTCAAAGTTACCCCTCTTTAAGTTCAGAACCTTTGTTTCTGAATTAACTATGTCACCCTCCATCTTAATGAAGAATTCCACCATATTATGGTCACTCTTACCCAAGGGGCCTCTCACGACAAGATCACTAATTAACCCTTCCTCATGGCAGGATACTTGGTAGGTTGGAGGAGCAGAGGGATCTCGGGGTACATGTCCACAGATCCCTGAAAGTTGCCTCA
The DNA here is from genome assembly GCF_963921235.1 of Mobula hypostoma. Lineage (NCBI taxonomy): Eukaryota > Metazoa > Chordata > Chondrichthyes > Myliobatiformes > Myliobatidae > Mobula > Mobula hypostoma. Next base: position 144,156,777 of record NC_086100.1, read on the forward strand.
CAGGTGGATAGGGTAGTTAAGAAAGCCTATGGGGTGTTAGCTTTCATAAGTCGAGGGATAAAGTTTAAGAGTCGCGATGTAATGATGCAGCTCTATAAAACTCTGGTTAGGCCACACTTGGAGTACTGTGTCCAGTTCTGGTCACCTCACTGTAGGAAGGATGTGGAAGCATTGGAAAGGGTACAGAGGAGATTTACCAGATTGCTGCCTGGTTTAGAAAGTATGCATTATGATCAGAGATTAAGGGAGCTAGGGCTTTACTCTTTGGAGAGAAGGAGGATGAGAGGAGACATGATAGAGGTGTACAAGATAATAAGAGGAATAGATAGAGTGGATAGCCAGCGCCTCTTCCCCAGGGCACCACTGCTCAATACAAGAGGACATGGCTTTAAGGTAAGGGGTGGGAAGTTCAAGGGGGATATTAGAGGAAGGTTTTTTACTCAGAGAGTGGTTGGTGCGTGGAATGCACTGCCTGAGTCAGTGGTGGAGGCAGATACACTATTGAAGTTTAAAAGACTACTAGACAGGTATATGGAGGAATCTAAGGTGGGGGCTTATATGGGAGGCAGGGTTTGAGAGTCGGCACAACATTGTGGGCCGAAGGGCCTGTACTGTGCTGTACTATTCTATGTTCTATGTTCTATGTACATGATAATGGATTTGCTATATTGTCTGATGATGCATTTGTTACAACCACCATCACTTCACCGGGCACAGATCAGAGTGTTTGCTTCATTTATTGTCTTGATGTTGCTAATGCCACAGCAACTGTCTTTGGTGGAGAGATGAACTGCTACAACAGTGCTTCTTTTCATACAGGCATGAGGGTAATCTCAATAATTTCTTTTATTCTTCCACATTACTTTAATCTCCCAAGCATCTTTGATGCTGCAGCGGCTGCTGGCATTTAATACACATTAAAACTAAACCCAGAAAATAAATGGAATTCTTAATACATCAGGGAACACCTGAGGGGAGAGAAACAATGGTCATTGATATGAAACAGTGTTCTCTCTCCACAGTGCAGTAGCATTTGTGACGTTTTTTTTTAATCATTTTTTTATTTCAGACGTCAAGCAAATACAGTATTTTATTTTTTTGAATCATAGTGTGATACGACATGGAAAATTGCTCCTTCAGCTGTACTCTTCCAAATTGCCCCTGTTTGTCCCACGTTCCTCTGAACATTTCCACTGCTTTTGCTGAACTTCTGCATATATATTCTATTGCCCTCGGGTGAGGTGTTGCCAATGAGGTGGGCCAGAGGGAAACACAAATTTGGTCCTTAAAGCCCTCTCGAAATGTCATTTATTTAATTAAACTTAATATTCATCCACAATTGACTGGGTATAAAAAGTGCATGGTTGCTTGAGTAAGGTAGGACCTTATACAAAATACATAGGGTTATTGAAAATCTCCAAACAATGTACTGCTACCTAAAGCTATGAAGTTCTTGTCAGTCAATTCAGCAGATTTGATGAAGGCTGAATTAGTTCAAATCTTGTTCAAACTAGTCAGGTCACATTATTTATTTTCAGATGTTTTTTACTCATGATGTTGTTATTCTAGAGTTTCCATAATATACTTTAACAGGCTCTTTGTGTAAATGAAGGTCATACAAGTCCAGTTTTCATACTTAAATATATACAAACCATGACTTTTTTGATCTTCTAGATTCTGTCATTTCTGAATTATGTTCTCATGTTTGGTTCCTATTGTCATATTGTTCTTTAATCATAGATAGTCTCAATATATCTTTAAATTTTTCATATTTGATGCCTGTAATTTCTCATCAGCTAACTTTAACTTATTAAGGAATACATTTATTTTAAATGGGTTAATAGCTATTTAAAAATATGTGGCAAAGGTTTTTTTTGTTAGAATATATTAAGCTTTTGAAAAGATATCAAGCAGAGTTGTCTCCAGGCTTCTGATACTTATAATAGATATCACACATTTAAAATAGTAAACAGTAGCACTCCGCAGAAAAGCCTGTACTCACTTTGTATGCAGGCAACATTTGCAGTGTCAAGGTAAAGAAACTGGGCAGATCTGTCATAGACTGAACAAATTTCAGAGGGGAATGTTTCTTTTAAAATAAATTTATTTATGTAATGATGAATGTTTGTGATGTGCAAGTCAACTCTTGGCAAAACAGATCAGCATATAGCATACAATCTGTTCATAATAATGTGATTCGTGTTATAATTTTGTTAGTATTGTGAGCACTCACTTCTCAACTGTGGGTTGGCAGAGGTTGCAGAAGTCTCAATCCTTCAAAACAGTCCTGATGCTTAGATAGCTTATCTGTAATTACCGGTACATGTTGCTGCATTATTGTCCAAAAGCACTTTCAGGTGCTCACTATTTTTCTACAGCTTTCAAGTTCAATCAGGTCATCATATTCAACCATTATTTGGCTGTGGAGTTCAGCTGTTTTTGTTCAGGGAGTTGCTTATTGGGCTGTGCAAGCGAGAGAGCAGATGTCCTATGAAAAAAAAATCACAATCCAGATCGCCATTTTGTGAAAGAGTAATGAGTTAGTGCACAATAGTCTCAACACAAGTGTCATAGAGTCATAGAGTTGTACAGCACAGAAACAGGCCCTTCAGCCCACTATGCCCATGCTTTTTGCCATCAATACTAATTACATTTTGTTGTAGTGAGGTGTTGCCAATGAGGTAGGCCAGAGAACAATCCATATTTAGTCAAATTTGGTTGGTTGTCATGTAACATAAAATCTGGATAGTAGTCAGGTATCCTTAGTCAGTATAATTATCAAGCAATACTGAAATCTAATATAAACATACTGATCTTCAAATGGGCCCTGGAAAGAGCTGGCATGAGGGCAAATGGAAAAAGTTAAACGTGAGACAGCAAGAGCCTTAGTACTGGCGTACAGGCATGAGCAGAATTGCTGTTCATCCTATCACTGTGCATATTCAAGCAAATGAAAAGAAATAAACTTACTTCATCTTTGTAATATTGCCTATGCCAACACTGGTCATATGGATGAAGTCAAAGCTTGTAAATACTCGGTATCCTTTTTGACTAATTTCAGAGCAAGTCCCTTAAGCAGATATTAGACCTAGTATTATTATATGCGGTGATTCTAAGGTCTGTTTAAAATGGGAAACACCGCCTAGTGGAGTGGTCATCAAAGGAGAGGGCATCGACGGAGTGATCTGAGGCAGAGTGGTAGGGCTTTGGCTTATTCGGACTTTGGCGATAATGGGGCGAGACGAGGTAGGTTACCTGTGAGGAATAGAAACAGGAAGTATGTCTGTGAGGCCGGTGCTCTGTACTGGGTATCAGATGTGGGATATCCAGGAGAATCCCAGCCTTCCAGACAGCCACATCTGCGCCAGGTGTATCGAGCTGCAGCTCCTTAGGGATTGCGTTAGTGAACTGGAGACGCTGCTCGATGACCTCCGTCTAGTCAGGGAAAGTGAGGAGGTGATAAAGAGGAGCTATAGGCAAGTAGTCACACCGGGGCCTCGGGAGACAGATAAGTGGGTAACAGTCAGGAGAGGGAAGGCAAGAGTCAGATACCAGAGAGTACCCCATTAGCTGTCCCATTCAACAATTTGGTGCAACTGTAACGAAAACCAATTTCCCCCTGGGATCAATAAAGTATGACTATGACTATGACTATGACTAACAATAAGTACTCCTGTTTGAGTACTGTTGGGGGGTCCGGCCTACCTGGGGGAAGCAACAATGGCCGCGTCTCTAACACAGAGTCTGGCCCTGTGGCTCACAAGGATGGGGAAAGGAAGAAGACAGCAGTAAAAGGGGACTGTATACTTAAGGGGTCAGACAGGTGATCCTGTGGACTCAGGAAAGAAACACGGATGATAGCTTGCCTCTCAGGTGCCAGGGTTGGTGAAGTTTCTGATCGTGTCCAAAACATCCTGAAGCGGGAATGTTGTGAAAACATCCTGAAATGGGAAGCCAGAGGTTGTGGTACATATTGGTACCAACAACATTGGTAGGAAAAGGGAGGAAGTCCTTAAAACAGACTACAGGGAGTTTGGAAGGAAGTTGAGAAGCAGGACCTCAAAAGTAGTAATCTCAGGATTACTGCCTGTGCCACGCGACAGTGAGTACAGAAATAGAGTGAGGTGGAGGATAAATGCGTGGCTGAGGGATTGGAGCAAGGGGCAGGGAATGCAGATTTCTGGATCGTTAGGACTTCTTTAGGGATAGGTGTGACCTGTGCAAAAAGGATAGGTTGCACTTGAAACCGAGGAGGCCAATATCCTGTCAGGGAGGATTGCTAAGGCTATTGGGGAGAGTTAAAAACTTGAACTGCTGGGGAGTGGGAACCAAACTGACAGACAGAGGAAGGAGCTGTTGGCTCACAAATAGAGAAAGCTTGGAGACAGAGCGAGAGGGAGGATAGGCAGGTGATAGAGAAGGGATACGCTCAGACTGATAGTTTGAGATGTGTCTATCTTAATGCAAGAAACATCATGAACAAAGCGGATGTGCTTAGACCGTGGATCAGTACTTGGAGGTATGATGTTGTGGCCACAACAGAGACCTGTATGGCTCAGGGGCAGGAATAGTTACTTAGAGAGCCAGGCTTTGGATGTTTCAGAAAGGACAGGGAGGGAGGTGGGGGTATGTCACTAATGATCAGAGATAGTGTCATGGCTGCAGAAAAGGAGGAAGTCATGGAGGGATTGTCTACTGAGTCTCTGTGGGTGGAAGTTAGAAGCAGGAAGAGGTCAATAACTCAACTGGGTGCTTTTTATAGACTACCCAATAGTAACAGGGGCTTCGAGGAGCAGATAGAGAGACAAATTTTGGAAAGTTGTAATGATAACAGGATTGTTGTGAGAGATTTCAATTTCCCAAATATTGATTGGCATCTCCCAAGAGCAAAGGGTTTAAATTGGCTGGAGTTTGTTAGGTGTATTCAGGAAAGGTTCCTAACACAATATGTGGATAAGCCTACAAGAGGGGAGGCTGTACTTGATCTGGTACTAGGAAATGAACCTGGTCAGGTGTCAGGTCTCTCAGTGGGAGAGCATTTTGGAGATAGTGATCACAATTCTATCCCCTTTACCATAGCGTTGGAGAGTGATAGCAACATACAAGATTGGAAAATGTTTAATTGGAGTAAGGGGAAATGTGAAGCTATCGGGCAGGAACTTGGAAGCATAAATTGGGAACAGGTGTTCTCAGGGAAATATACGGCAGAGATTTGGTGAATGTTCAGGGGATATTTGTGTGGTGTTCTGCATAGGTATGTTCCAATGAGACAGGAAAAGGATGGTAGGGCACAGGAATCGTGGTGTACAAAGGCTGTTGAAATCTAGTCAAGAAGAAAAGAAAAGCTTATGAAAGGTTCGAAAAGCTAGGTAATGATAGAGATCTAGAAAGTATAAGACCAGCAGGAAGGAGCTTAAGAATGAAATTAGGCGTGACAGAACGGACCATGAGAAGGCCTTAGTGAGCAGGATTAAAGAAAACCTCAAGGCATTCTACAAGTATGTGAAGAGCAAGAGGATAAGATCCGAGGGAATAAGACTAATCAAGTGTGACAGTGGAAAAGTGTATATGGAACCAGAGGTACTTAATGAATACTTTGCTTCAGTATTCACTTCGGAAAAGGATCTTGGTGATTGTAGGGATCATTTACAGCAGATTGAAAAGCTAGATCATAGAGACATTAAAAAAGAGGATTTGCTGGAGCTTTTGGAAAGCATCAAGTTGGATAAATCTCTGGGACTGGACCCCATGTACCCCAGGCTACTGTGGGAGGTAAGGAAGGAGATTGCTGAGCCTCTGGTGATGATCTTTTCATCATCAATGGGGACGGGAGATGTTTTGGAGGATTGGAGTTTTGCAGATGTTGTTCCCTTATTCAAGAAAGGGAGTAGAGATAGCCCAGGGAACTATAGACCAGTGAGTCTTACTTCAGTGGTTGGTAAGCTGATGGAGAAGATCCTGTGAAGCAGAATTTATGAACATTTGGAGAGGCATAATATGATTTGGAATAGTCAGCATGGCTTTGTCAAAGGCCAGTCATGCCTTACGTGTCTGACTAAATTTTTTGATGATGTAACTAATAACATTCATGAAGGTAGAGTAGTAGATGTAGTGTATGTGGATTTCAGCAGGGCATTTAATAAGGTATCCCATGCAAAGCTTATTGAGAAATTAAGGAAGCATGGGATCCAAGGGGACCTAGTTTTATGGATCCAGAGCTGGCTTGCCCACAGAAGGCAAAGTGTGGTTATAGATGGGACATATTCTACACGGAGGTCGGTGACCAGTGGTGTGCCTCAGGGATCTCTTCTGGGACCCTTTCTCTTCATGATTTTTATGAATGACCTGGATAAGGAAGCGGTGGGATGGGATAGTAAATTTGCTGATGACACAAAGGTTGGGGGTGTTGGGGGTGTTGTGGATAGTGTGGAGGGCTGTCAGAGATTACAGTGGGACATTGATAGGATACAAAGTAGCAGGTGGAGTTCAACACAGAGAAGTGTGAGATGGTTCACTTTGGTTAGTCAAATATGATAGCAGGATATAGTATTAATGTTAAGACTCTCAGCAGTGCGGAGGATCAGAGGGATCTTGGGGTCTGAGCGGATAGGACACTCAAAGCTGCTGCACAGGTTGACTCTGTGGTTAAGAAAGTTCAAGAGCTGAGAGGCATTGTTATAGCTATATAGGACCTTGATCATCTTGGAGCACTGTGCTCAGTTCTGGTCGCCTCACTACAGGAAGGATGTAGAAACTATAGAAAGGGTGCAGAGGAGACTTACAAGGATGTTGCCTAGATTGGGGAGCATGCCTCATGAGAATAGGTTGAGTGAACTCGGCCTTTTCTCCTTGGAGCGACGGAGGATGAGAGGTGACCTGATAGAGGTGTACAAGATGATGAGAGGCATTATTCGTGTGGATAGTCAGAGGCTTTTCCCCAGGACCGAAATGGCTAGCACGAGAGGGCATAGTTTTAAGGTGCAGAGGTGATGAGTGCATGGTATGGGCTGCCATCGATGGTGGTGGAGGTGGATATGATAGGGTCTTTTACGAGACTCCTGGATAGGTACATGGAGCTTAGAAAAATAGAGGGCTATGGGTAACCCTAAGTAATTTCTAAAGTAAGTACACGTTCAGCACAGCATTGTGGGCCGAAGGGCCTGTATTGTGCTGTAGGTTTTCTATGTTTCTATGTTTCTATGTTATGTTGAGATACAAGCCTACAAAAATGGGCGTTATCTTGCCCAATTTCATGCTCACTAAGTTGATAAAAAAGAGCCAATTTCTCTGATATTGACCTTTAGATTGACTCTAACAAAGTCAAACTTAATGAAAAGATTTTTGTTCAGACAACAATGTGCATACTTGAGCAATATAATAATACTTCTCGTAGGCTGTCTTGTTTGAGTTTTAGTAAACAGCCGTGAGATATATTATGATTGTTCTTATAGTGCTAGTGCATCCTGTAATTTCTTTCTTGCTAATGGATTTGGTTCAATCTGAATAGAATCACATCTAAAAAATGTATTATTTTTGTATTATCATGGTTTGCATTTTATAATAGTAACATTATTAATTCAAAAAAGATGAATAAACTATAGTAATCATTTTTTACATGGCAATTCAGACTAATATTACATTGAACTTTATACTTAGACATTAAGATGAAGTCTATTGAACAATAAAAACTGTTTTGCCAATAGGCACATTTTTAATGGCAATAGTAATACATTCTTGAACAGAAATATTAAGTCAAGATTGAAGCTGCTGTTAAACTTTGTGTAGTAAGAAACATTATAGTAGTCCGCGTATTTTGCAAACTTTTTTAAACTAATACATGTCTATACTATTTCTAAATTTGAAGTTCATCTCTTAAATATTTGTGTTTGACTGCGATTTGGTGATAGAAATTTTTGACTTCTTCCATTTGGTCAATAAACATCAGATCAAGAGCATTCTTTCAAAAAGAACATTTCATTGCAAAGAGGACACAAGCTTTATATTTGTGCCTTTTACCCTCACATCTTGGTATGTTGAAGGAGATTATGTTTGCTGTCTCAAGAATAGAAATGCTGTTCAGTATAGTACAACCTATGGACAAAGACAAGGCCTGGAATGTCTTTCTCTATTATCAAGAGAAGCACAATTCCTATACAACAGGAACCTACCAAATCCAAATAAGAGGGCATGGTGTATAAGTATAAAGCATGACTCTTGCTGCATCTAAAGAATCAAATGAGAATTGATACTTCCTTTGTCTATAGATATAGAAAATATATAGTGAATCTCATACACCAGTTCTTACTTTTGGTATTAAGTAGTAGTGTGAAGCATGATCTTTCCCAAAATCTAACCCGCTTATGATTTTGTAAACACGCCAGCATATTCCAGCCAGCCAATTTGATTTTGTAATTTATGAAAACAGACAATCTCCAGCTTAACTGGACCATAAAACGTGGGAGCAGCATTGGGCCATTTGGTCCATCGAGTCTGTTCCATAATTCTATTATGGCTGATTTATTATCCTTCTCAATCCCATTCTCCCGCCTTCTTCCCATAACCCTTGACACCTTGGCTAATCCAGAACCTATCAGCTTCCGCTTAAATATATCCAAAGTCTTGGCCTCCGCAGTCATCTTGAATTCCACAGATTCACTACCCTCTGTTCAAAGAAATTACTCCTCATCTTTGTTCTCAATGGACATTCTTTTATTCTGAGGCTGTCCCCTCTTGTCTTAGTCTCCCCCACTATAAGAAACTAGTGATACAGAAACATTTACATACCAGATATACAGTAAAGTGCAATCCACTTCTGGTAACAAAAGATATACCTGCAGGATGATACCATTCAGTACTCAAAAATCCTGTTGTAAACTTTGATTACCCTCCTTATTATCCATTATGCCCCGAATCTTAGTACCAAGCAAAAATTTGCTAAAACAATTTATTGCATTATCTAAATCATTAATATAGATGAGAAACAGCGAATACAGCACTGATCCCTGCAGAATCCCACCTATCAAAGGCCTTCAGTTAGAGAAACAATTGTCTGCTACCACTTCCTGGCTTCTCTGCTAAACTGGTGCTGAATCCAATTTATCACTGTATCCTGAATGCCAACCAACTTAACCTTCTTGACCAACCTTCCCTGTGATACTTGGTCAAAGTCCTTGCTAAAATCTGTGTAGGCAATGTCCACCACCTTTCCTTCATCAAAGAAATCTATAAGATGTGTTAGACATGATCGACCACACACAGAGCCAGTAACTGGATGAGCTTTTGAATCATCAAGGCACAGATTATTACAGACAATGTGCTGATAAATGGGATTATTATGGATGGGCACTTGATTGTCATCTTGGACTCAATGTGTCTAGTTCTGTGCTGTTTGACTATAGTTCTATGAATTTATTGTAGTATATACACTAGAATGGTACTTCATTACTATATTGTTATATTTGTATTTATCAGTCATGTACTCAGTGTTTTAAATTAAGAGATCATGCCTATCAGTACCATACTGCAATGTTATACAGTGACAGATCTCTGGTCACCTGTACTTTTCCTCCATGTTAAACTGTGACTCACCTACACCCACCATACAGTTCTCCACAGACATAAAGTGAAAGACCTGCAGCCATCAATACTGTATTCTAATGTTGAATGTTAATGGACATCTACTCACCAGTACTGTAACCCTCTGCTACACAGTGATAGACAGGAGTGGTTTTTTTGCACAATGTGTGGTGCATTGTACCGTGTTAAGCACCTTTTTTATGCTTTTGTCACCAAGGCAACCTGCTAAATAGTACTTCTCAATCGACATACTGTTACATCGAGCAAGCTTTACTTGACAGTTGATCATGCAACCTCACTGATTTCCACGGAAGCTGACCATTTTGCTTACATTAACAAACTAATGTTTTTTTATATTTTTATTCAATTTGAAGGTAGAACAGAGTAATTTATGTCTGCTTGATAAGAAATCTCAATTTTTTAAAGTGTATTCCCATGGATGAGTTGCATGCATTTCGCTGACATTATCAATCAGGGAATATGCTTGATCAGCAGTACTTTTAGATCTACAGCCAAGCAGCATCTAATGAAGTCATAATTGGATTAAAAAGCTGAATGCTACTTATGCCTAGCTTTCTGATAGATTGGAAGATAAAAAGTCTCAAGTATCTATAGGCTAGGGGATCCTTGGCACTTAGAGTAGCACTCACAAGGTTAAGTGCCACTGACCTTGGCAATCTTTCATGGGTGAGAGATATTTCTTTAATTAATCTATAATGGTAAATGCTATGCTACCGTGAGCAAATATTGGATGTCACTGCTTTAAATAAGAAGGAACATATAGCTGTCATTTGGAAGGTTAGTTTGTCAATTTCATCTAACAAAAGCATAACGTGCTTATATTACTCTGTATTACTTTTCTTTCTCTGAAGGCCTCCACCCCAGACATTCCACCTAATGCCCCATGCCAATCATTATGAATCCATTGACACTAATTTCACACTCATCCTCTTTTATTCTTCCCACATTTTCATCATCACCCCCAGATTTTATCAACACACGTGGGGTAATTTATAAAATTCAATTGACCTAGTAGCTACACTTTTTAAGAAGTGGGTGGGAGCTTAAGAACCCAGCAGAAATTAATTTGGTCAGAGGAAGAAGATGCAAACTCCACACAGGTACAAGTCGTGGCCACTGGAACTGTGAGCCAGCAGGTGTGCCAGCTGTGCCAATGATATTAAAATAGGAAAAGAATAAAACTGGTTGGATAACCAAGCATTACCGAAGGTGGCAAATTCACTCATGACAAAGTTGCTCCCAGGCAAATCAGCTTCACAGAGTTCTCCTCCCAAGCATTTGAGGACTGTTGTCTAATAGGGAGGGTATCTTCCAGATTAATAACGCAACTGACTGATGTAGAAGCCCAGAAGGGAAGATGCATTTTACAATCCTAAAAGAGGAGCTGCCATCTTTTGCCTTGATGCATCCACTTGCTGAGCAAGGTATTTTCCCCGTTAGTTCTTTAATCTTGCATCAACTTTGTTCCAGGTTTATGGGTTTGTAGCATTTCTATCTTGGAGCATTTTTCATTTAGCCATCTGTCTTTAGCTTCTCTGCATTTTCTTTTTATTGTTTTATCAAGTTGTATTCTTCACCATCACTTAGTTTGGTGGTCTGTTTTTGTTGCATCAATTGTATTATATGTTCAGTTATCCATTTCTTCTTACTTTTCCATTCTCTCCGCGGGATGGTCTCTTTTGCAGCTACAACTATGGATTCTTTCAGTATGTCCCAGGAAGATTTGCCTCCTTCATCCTGCAGCAATCGAAAACGGTTTTTCACCTTGATTGTGTATTCTGTTTTCAGATGAGGGTTGTTTTGTAGTTGTTGATAATCCAGTGGTTCTGATCTTTTTGGTTTCCTTAATTTTCTCATCTATATTTTCATTTTGTAAATGACTGGTATGTGGTCACTTCCACAGTCTGCTCCTGGGTAGCTTTTAGATTGAGCCATCGAGTTTTTGAATCTGTTATTGATTGTTATGTAGTCGATTTGATTTTTGTTGTTCCCATCTGGGCTTCTCCATGTCCGTTTCCTTCTTGGATGTTGTTTAAACCAAGTAACCAAGTTTAAAGGAGGAAAAGATGGCGGCGCGACGGCAGCGCGAGCGGCCTTTCTGGTGATGAATATCTGTTATCTGTCAAGTAGGGGACCGTGCACAATTCTGATTTGATGGAGAGGATCGTGAGAGTACGGAGGAATGTCTGGAAAATTTCTGAAATGCCCGCTTCACTGCCGCTGCTACTGTGTGGTAACCGGAATCTCCGGAGCAGAAGCCCCCGAAATCCTCGGCTTTGCTTGTTTCAGCAGCCGGGGCGAGGTTGAAGGCGCTCGGGAGGCTGTATCAGAAGGGCAGATCAGAGGCTTGAAGTTTTCGGACGGACGGACTCAGTGTCGGCTGTGGTTGGCTGCTTCTAAGGCATCGGCAAGTTGACGGTGCCTGGAGGTTTATGGCAGGGAGTTTCTCCCTTTTGCTGCCTGCTATCGGGGACTCGGGAGTCGATCGACTCGGAGACTTTTGAGACTTTTTTTTACGTGCCCATGGTTTTCATCAAATCATGGTATTGCTTTGCACTGCTGTAACTATATGTCATATTTATGTGGTTCTGTCAGTGTTAGTCTTTGGTTTGTCCTGTTTTCTGTGATATCACTCCGGAGAAACATTGTATCATTTCTTAATGCAGGTATGCACTTCTAAATGACAATAAAAGAGGACTGAGTGTTCTCATAATCTAAAGACAAGTATTGGTGATTATCTGATTGTTCGATTTACACCATGATATAAGTCTGTCTCCTCTTTCATTTCTTTCTCCCAATCCCTGGTCTCCAACAATATGGTCTTCTCTTCCCTCACCAACTTTTGCACTGAAGTCACCCATGACTATGATGGCTTCTTGTGATTTGCATTCTTCTAGTGCTTTGCCTAGGGAGTGGTAGAAGACATCAATTTCTCCCTCTGAGCTTGTCATTGTGGGTGCATATACTTGGATGATAGAGGTGTTGTTTTGTTGTCCTTTTAGTTTGATTAGCATCATTCTGTCTGAGATATGCCAGTATCCAAGCAGGCTCTTGGATGTTTCTTTGTCTGAGATGATTGCAGCACCCTTTTCATGTTCATCTCCACCAGAGTATATCATCCTGTAGTTGTCTGATTGGAATACTCCAGTGTCTTTCCATCTTATTTCACTTAGGTCTAGGATGCTGACTTCTAGACTCTTCATTTCTAATTTTACGTTTTCCAGCTTACCAGCTTGGTGCAGGGTTCGAACATTCCAAGTGGCAATTCGCAGTCTCTTGTTTTTGCAGACAGTAGTGGTATGACGATCTGGGCTCACCTGTCTGTTTACATGATATCCCATACCGAGCGAGGTGTCCGCACTATTTGGAAGTGGGCTGCCATTTACGCTGTTGTCTTTTACATTTGTGTATGTATGAACCACAGTTATACTAGGGATAAAATACAAGAAGTAGCTTCCCCTTGCTTGCTTCCGATGCAGTGTCTTTACAAGACGGGTGACCCTGAACGTTGTTCTATTAAAAGGATCTACTGCTCAGCGTCTGAGAAGCAGGAACCATCGATTGTGTTACTCAGAACTTGCCATCTATTTCATCCACCACCTGCATTCCGTGGCTTCACTGTAACCCAAGTAGGGAGGCTAACAGGTGCTACACCTCGCCTCAGGGTGACCTGGAGGTAGCTGTGGTTAATGGTAACCTCATTACCCAAAGCAAATGCTCCACAGCCGGATGTAGTTTATCCTCATACCCAGGAGAATCTTGAAGTACCTAGCATTCTAAAATCAGAAATTCGAGCAGCCATAAATAAAACAAAACATAATCGAGCAACTGCTCCAGACAACATCGCTGTTGAAATGATACTGGCCTTAGAAGATTTTGGAATAGAGAAAATTACAGAAATAGCAAATGAAATCTATGATCATGGGGAGATACCTGATGATTTAAGTAAATCAGTGTTCATTGCACTTCCAAAGAAAGAGGGAGCAACAGAATGTGAGTTACATCGTACAATAAGCCTGATGAGCCATGTGGCAAAAATTATTCTCAGAGTAATCATGATGAGAGCAAGACACTGTACAAAACCAGAAATCGGTAAAGAACAATGCGGCTTTGTGGAGAACACTGGAACCAGAAATGCAATTTTCATGCTACGGATGATCTGTGAACGAGACATCCAGGTACAAAAAGACATCTACCTATGTTTCATTGACTATACAAAAGCTTTTGACACTGAGAGACAGCAAGATCTTCCGGAAATGCTTCAAGATCTTGACATAGGTGGGAAAGATGTACATTTCTTAAGAAACTTATACTGGGACCAGACAGCATCCATCAGAATAGAAGGAGAAGTGAGTGAGTATGTGAATATCATGAGAGGAGTCAGGCAAGGTTGTGTCTTTTCCCCAGACTTATTCAACCTGTATAGTGAAAATATCTCGAGAAGTATCAAAGACATCAAAGGATTCACAATTGGAGGCCATAATATAAATAACATCAGATATGCTGATGACATCGTACTAATCGCTGACTCAGAAACAAAACTTCAAGAACTACTCACTATAGTGGCAGCAGAAAGTAATCACAGAGGCCTCTCAATCAACACCAAGAAGACAGAAAGCATGGTCATCTCCAGAAAGACAAACATCCCACAATGCGTGATCAAGATTGGAAATACAAACATCAAACAAGTCAACAAATTCAGATATCTTGGCAGCCTAATAACAAGTAATGGCAGGTGCGACACAGATATCAAATACAGAATAGCAATGGTGAAAGAAGCTTTCCAAAAAATGAAGACCGTATTAACAGACAGAAAGATGAGCAGAATACTGCAGTGCTATATTTATTCTATCCTGACTTATGGAAGTGAATGCTGGACCATTTCTCCAGCAATGGAAAAGAGACTAAAAGCAGCTGAATTATGGTTCTACAGGAGAATGTTAAAAATATCATGGACCACACACACATCAAATGAAGAAGTTCTCAGAAGAGCCCAGGCAGTTCGATCACTCATACCAACAACAAGAGAAAGACAACTCAGATTCCTAGGACACATCATGCGGAAAGATGAACTAGAAAAACTCATACTCTCTGAAAAGATTGAGGGGAGTAAGCCTAGAGGAAGACCTCGGCTTATGTACATCAAGAGCATAGCCAGGTGGCTACACATCGAGGAAATGGAAGTCATCCAAGAAACGAAGGATAGATCTATATGGAAAACCATGGTCACCAAAGTCTGCATCGGATATTGTACCTAGACAGACAGACAAAAGAGGAGGAAAGGAGAAGGTTAGGTGTGGAGTTAAGATCATTGTTGTTTCAGCTCTGAACATCGGTCTGACTTACAAGTTCCTGACATACTATATGAAAAAAGTAATTTTTGACATGAGAAGAGGGCATGGGGATTTAACAAAAATATAGTGAAAAGTGAATCCTGATGCAGGTTTTGACACAAAACATTGGCAATTTCTTCCCTCCCACAGTTGTTGCTTGACGTGTTGATTTCCTCTACCAGACTGTTTGTTGCTCTAGATTTCCAGCATCTGCAGTCATTTTTGTTTCACTTATGAAAGATGGAATGTTTCTAACATTTTATGTATTAGCTGTTTATTTTTTCTGGACCTTTTATCTTCCTTTTCTTTGTTGATGAAGGCTGATTAGTGTTTCTGCTTCTGAAAGTACTAAAGATCTGCAATCATGTTATTTAATTTTATTTGCCAGTCGCCCTTGTGTGATTATGTTCACTGACAATAGTATGTATTCTTCATATTGCAAATAATTGTTGTGTCTCATTTACTGCCAAGAATAGTTCAGTCTCCTTCGTCCTCTAGGATTCCTTGTCGCAATGAGGAGATGGATAGTCTCTATTAGATTGAGGGTTCTTCTTTTGCTTGCTGTAATGTCCATTGCCTTTTTAGCTCCAAAATTATTTAGTAAGACCCTACCACTAATTTGTGATAGTCAAAACTTAAAAATGCCTACTTCCTTTCCAAGTACTGGAAGCAGGTCTTCGCAGTGGAGCAACCTCGATCACAACTTACATCCAAAAAGTATTGTTGTGCTTAGTTTCCAGAAGAGACTATCATTACCTACAATTGACATTGGTAGCCCTTGATCTGAGAAAACCAACCTAACACATTGCTTTTGCTTGTCAACGTAAGTATGTTTTACTGTCAGAGACTAGAAGGATCATTAGAGCTCACAGAGTGCATATTGCCATTAAAAAGAAAAAAACACGGATTTGCAGTTGGAGTAACGTGGCTTGATTCAGTCAGACGAGGCACAATCATAAAACAACAAAGTATCCTGCTGGAAAAAGAAAATCAGCATTAGGCATTGTGCAGTTAAGGCCCTTAAAGACCTCATGGGCAACATCAGTCAATTACAGCTGAGAATTTCCTATCTCTGTTTTGGTGGGTTTTCAAGAAAATGCTTGAAATCTAGATGTTTCTCAAACAAACCATTCACTCAACAATTTGCTGTGACAGTGCAATGCAGTTTTACCCTGTGAAACCTAATGGAAGCTGAAGTCACAAAGTAAAAATTCAGAAAACAACAGGAATTCTGCAGATGCTGGAAATTCAAGCAACACACATCAAAGTTGCTGGTGAACGCAGCAGGCCAAGCAGCATCTATAGGAAGAGGTGCAGTCGACGTTTCAGGCCGAGACCCTTCGTCAGGACTAACTGAAGGAAGAGTGAGTAAGGGATTTGAAAGCTGGAGGGGGAGGGGGAGATGCAAAATGATAGGAGAAGACAGGAGGGGGAGGGATAGAGCCGAGTGCTGGACAGGTGATAGGCAAAAGGGGATACGAGAGGATCATGGGACAGGAGGTCCGGGAAGAAAGACGGGGGGGGGGGGGGTGACCCAGAGGATGGGCAAGAGGTATATTCAGAGGGACAGAGGGAGTAAAAGGAGAGTGAGAGAAAGAATGTGTGCATAAAAATGAGTAACAGCTGGGGTACGAGGGGGAGGTGGGGCCTAGCGGAAGTTAGAGAAGTCAATGTTCATGCCATCAGGTTGGAGGCTACCCAGACGGAATATAAGGTGTTGTTCCTCCAACCTGAGTGGGGCTTCATCTTTACAGTAGAGGAGGCTGTGGATAGACATGTCAGAATGGGAATGGGATGTGGAATTAAAATGTGTGGCCACTGGGAGATCCTGCTTTTTCTGGCGGACAGAGCGTAGATGTTCAGCAAAGCGGTCTCCCAGTCTGCGTCGGGTCTCACCAATATATAAAAGGCCACATCGGGAGCACCGGACGCAGTATACCACCCCAGTCGACTCACAGGTGAAGTGATGCCTCACCTGGAAGGACTGTTTGGGGCCCTGAATGGTGGTAAGGGAGGAAGTGTAAGGGCATGTGTAGCACTTGTTCCGCTTACACGGATAAGTGCCAGGAGGGAGATCAGTGGGGACGAATGGACAAGGGAGTTGTGTAGGGAGCGATCCCTGCGGAATGCAGAGGGGGGGGGAGGGAAAGATGTGCTTAGTGGTGGGATCCCGTTGGAGGTGGCGGAAGTTACGGAGAATAATATGTTGGACCCGGAGGCTGGTGGGGTGCTAGGTGAGGACCAGGGGAACCCTATTCCTAGTGGGGTGGTGGGAGGATGGAGTGAGAGCAGATGTACATGAAATGGGGGAGATGCATTTAAGAGCAGAGTTGATAGTGGAGGAAGGGAAGCCCCTTTCTTTAAAAAATGAAGACATCTCCCTCGTCCTAGAATGAAAAACCTCATCCTGAGAGCAGATGCGGCGGAGACGGAGGAATTGCGAGAAGGGGATGGCGTTTTTGCAAGAGACAGGGTGAGAAGAGGAATAGTCCAGATAGCTGTGAGAGTCAGTAGGCTTATAGTAGACATCAGTGGATAAGCTGTCTCCAGAGACAGAGACAGAAAGATCTAGAAAGGGGTGGGAGGTGTCGGAAATGGACCAGGTAAACTTGAGGGCAGGGTGAAAGTTGGAGGCAAAGTTAATAAAGTCAACGAGTTCTGCATGCGTGCAGGAAGCAGCGCCAATGCAGTCGTCGATGTAGCGAAGGAAAAGTGGGGGACAGATACCAGAATAGGCACGGAACATAGATTGTTCCACAAACCCAACAAAAAGGCAGGCATAGCTAGGACCCATACAGGTGCCCATAGCTACACCTTTAGTTTGGAGGAAATGGGAGGAGCAAAAGGAGAAATTATTAAGAGTAATTCAGAAATTCAGAAATTTTTTTTAATCCTTAGCCATTTGAAAAGCACTGTGGTGATTGAAGGAAGGTGTTGGATGTAACTGCCAAAGTAACTCATAATAATCCTGGAGGAAAATTACAATGTTGCATAGATATATAATCACCTTTTTATAGGCTCTATTATTTGACTTTCTATTTACCACTCTATCAAGTAATATTTGTGTATATGACTTGCATTGCCTCCACTACAACTTCTTTTAAAAAAAAGCAGAACAATTTGAGATTTTTCAATATTCAATGAGATTATTACTGATTTACAGTATATTCTAACTTGCTCGAGCTGTCTTGGTACCTTGTCCTTTAATTCCATTATCCTGCAAAAAGAAATATTTGAGCCTTAGATTTGAAATAATCAATTATTAATTGGCCTAAAATCTATGTTATTTTGTGGATGGAAGTTTTATCCTTCTGCCAACATTGGTGTGAAAAGTTGATTCTTAACTTCCCATTCATTTGAAGCAAAGGAGGAAAAAATGGAATCCTAGAAATGATACCTATCACCTCACTAAATTATTAAAGTGTGAAAAATCATAAAAAATGTAGTAGGTACTTTAATGTTTGTCTTTTTGGAGATGCTCATATTGGATTAGAAGATTTCACATCCTACACATTTGTTAATGTGTCACTAGAAGTTTCCATTATAGTTCCCTACCTCTGAAACATCACTATGTTTGATTCACAAGAAATATTTAAAAGAGTAAAGAACTTTTTATAAATGGAATGAAATTCTGAATGCAATTCCAAAAAACCTTAATTTGAATATGACAGATCAGCGTCAGCATAAAGAATTGGGATGATTGGGAAAAAAAATATTGGTCATTCTCTGCACCAGGGTTTTGAGAATGACAATTTTGCCTTTATTCCTTTACAAATTCTTAAATGGTCATTGTTAGATGGGTTTCATCAGGAAAGTCCAACAATTGCTTCAATCTACATTTCCAGAAAGATACATGGAGCTTAGAAAAATAGAGGGTTATGAGTAAGCCTAGGTACTTTCTAAGGGAAGGACATGTTTGGCACAGCTTTATGGGCCGAAGGGCCTGTATTGTGCTGTAGGTTTTCTATGTTGCTATGTATTTTCACTTTTAATCTTTATTGGGAGAACTTAGACATTCATACTCTGATACATTTTTGCAAGGAATGGGTGACACCAAATGCAGGACACTGACACGGAGGTAAAGTAATCTGGAGTGTTTATTAATGGTTGCAGGGAAGGCAGGGGAGTGAACGAGGTTTGACCAGGGATCGCACCCAGGTCACTGTGGTGAGAGTACGGTGTTTAACCACTGAGCCAGCGGAGAATGTAGGCAGGCGGCGGGACGAGGCAGAGCAGGGATGCAGACCAGGTTGTCAGCATGGCTGGAGGAGAACAGCAGGCAGAAGGATGAACGGGAAGGCAGGTGGCATGTAATACTCCTGCTAACATGGAGAGACATAGTTAACACAGGCAAGCAACAGCGCGGAAACAAAACTTAGAATACGCAATTCTAAGTAGCCTAGAACATGAACTACCACACTGGCTGAAGCAACGATCTGGCGATGAGTGGATGGAAAGCCGGGGTACTTATGCTGCAGGTTAGATGAGATTCAGGTGCGCCACAATCAGGGGAGCCGGAAAAACACGGGGAAAGGGGAATTAGGAGAACATGAGGAATAAATGGGAGAGGCGACCAGGACCGTGACAGTATTCCACCCCCCCCCCGCCGACCCAATGGGAGTCTCCAGACGAACCAAGAGGCTTGCCCAGATTGTTGATGACCCGGGCGGATAGAGGAGGTTCGGCAGGAGTGCCCAAAGGGCTGACAGATATAGGTTTCAATTGGGAGACATGGAACGTGAGATGACAGCGCATGGATCTGGGTAGCTTGAGCTTTATGTGTCGTCTTTTGCATTCTGGACTTGCTTCTCTTTTATGCCCTTGTTTAATCACAGGAGATGGTTGATTTCTTGATCTTGTAAATGATACTGGTGCTGGAGATTTTCCTGACTTTAAATCAGTTGTTGGTTTCTCTTTTGTGGAAGTCAGTGAATGCTTTTCTTGCCCGGTTACAGACAAATGCTCAGGTCTGCTTACTTTCTTAGCTGCACGAGTGTTTGGTTTATTCTGGTTACTTACATCACTGGTCAGGTATCTTGCTTTGTCTTCAACCTTTGTAGTCTTTTCTTGTGATTGTGTTGGACTTTCCTGCTCTTGTGCTTGAACTGCTATAGCTTCAACAGGTTCATCCACTACTGCAGATTTCTCCTCTAATTTGTTTTCAGATTTTATCAAATTTTCAAATTGCACCATGTTTCCTGGAGAAGCGTATGCCATTTCCTTAGTATCCAGTCTGCTTTCTTTTAACTGCAACTGGGAATTTTCTATATCAATTCCTTCATTATTAGACTGATCATTTTCAAATTTTTCACTTGATTTTGAGAATGTATTTTTAGATTTTTCTTCTGTACTATTTGTTTCATTTTCTCCTAAATGCCATTCTTTAACTCAATGTACAATATCTTCTTTCCCTTCTACAATTTCTTCATTTTTAATATCTGTATGCAGGTCAGCTTTGGATCCTGAATGATCATACTCCACTTTATGACTCTCTTGCATTTCATTACTTTTGGTCATTTCCACCTCCTCCACATACTCTGCCACATTTTTCAGCTTATTACTCTTGCCTCTGCTTTGTTCGTCTTCATTATCTTTTTTAGGCTTGGATAAAGCAGCTGGCAACTTGATCCCTTTTTCTTCGAATTTCTCATTACAAAGCAGATCTGGCACTTTATCCTTAGAACATGACTGAGTTGTTTCAAAATTACCCTTTTCAGATCTTTTCGCACCAGCTTGTGCTTTATCTTTGGACTTTACTTGCATGCTTTCTGGACAGGACAGTCTGTGCAGCTGACTGATGGGTAATGAGGCTCCGGGGAGAAGGTCAATCGTGCAGTTGTAGGGGCGATGTGGAGGCAGAGAAAGGGCCCGTTGCTCACTAAACACCTCTCCAAGATCATGATATTCTCCAGGAACAGTGGACAGGTCAGGGGGCTCAGAGGTGGACGAGGTCGCAGTGACCTCCACTAGGGGAAGGGCTGATTGCAGGCAAGAGGAATGGTAGAATGAGCTCCCGCTGACTATCTTCCCGGTGGGCCTGTCGATGTCGATGTGGGGGTTAGGATGGATTAGCCAAGAGTGGATGAGAACTAAAGGGGCCTGAGGAGAGGGGATTAGATTGAACCGTATCTTTTCCCGATGGTTTCCGGAGAGAAAGAGAAGCAGAGGTTCCGTGCGGTGCGTGACACGGGCCAGGAGTCTACTGTCTAGCGCACTGGCGTCTGGGGGGGGGGGTACACAGAGGCTCACGAGAAATACCAGCTTGGAGGGCTAGGTTTTCGTCCAAGAAGTTTCCCTCTGTGCCGGAGTCCACTAGCGCTAGCCGAACTGTTGATTATGATACAGAGTGGCTTGAAACTGCATTCGGGGTTGGGGGACGAAAGGGAAGGTTGTCTGGCTCACCAGGGTCCCCACTGCTACTGGTTAACCCCCCACCCCCTCCTTTTGGCTGAAGGGGACAGGAGGCAAGGAAGTGGCCGGACTGACTGACCGCAGTATAGACACCCGCCCGCTCTCATTCTCCGGAGTCGTTCAGCGGGCCCGCCCCAGCTGCATGGGTTCCTCTCCTGGGGCGGTAGAATCGGCAGGGCTGGGAGCTACTCGGGGTGCAGAAGGGGGAGAGAGGCTTGTTCCGGTGAGGGGCGGTAAAGAGAGCCGAGAAGTGGCCAAAGGTGGTGGACGACCATTTCTCTTTCTCTATGACGCTCCCGGAGGCGATTGTTCAACCTGGTGGCCAGGGAGATCAGGGAATCCAGGCTGTCAGAATCGTCTTTCGGCACCAACTCGTCTTTCGCCGCCAACTCATCCTTCACTAGGTCGCTAAGTCCACCCAGAAGTACCCCCTGGAGCGACTCATCGTACCACCACGCATCAGCTGCTAATGTCCAGAACTCCACTGAATATTCAGCAACACCGCGGGAGCCCTGGTTGAGAGTGAGTAGGCGCTTAGCGGCGTCTTTACCCTGGACTGGGTGATCGAAGACCTTTCTCACCTCCGCAATGAAACTGGCGAAAGAGGATCAGCTACCAAGTTGGTTGTCCCAAACTGCCGTGGCCCATGCTAATGCATTTCCCCTTAGCAACCCAATGACATAAGCAACTTTAGACGTGTCTGTGGAGTAGGTCGACGGCTGCTGTTCAAACACCAGGGAGCACTGAAGGAGGAAACCTCGGCACTTCCCCAGGTCTTCAGCATAGTACTCCGGCTCTGGTACGTGAGGCTCCCTAGGCAGTTTCTAGGTGTGGGTTGGGTGATATGAGTGGAGACACGGTCCATTTGGTTACCGATCTGTGTGACGTGAGCAGACAGGGAATGGGGGTTCTTCGTGACCTCCCAGAGGAGTTGGTCGTGCTGTCCCGATAGGGAACCCTGGCTGGCGGGGGCTTGTAGGATGGTGTTTGTGTCCACTGGGTCCCTGTTTGCCAGATCGTTCTGTTGCAAAGAACGGGTGAACCCAAACACAGGACACTGACACAGAGGTAGAGTAATCTGAAGAGTGTTTATTCATGGATGCAAGGAAGGTAGGGGAGTGAGCGAGGTTTGACTGGGGATTGAACCCAGTCGCTGCGCTGAGAGCGCGGTGTTTAACCACTGAGCCAGTGCAGAGTGTAGGCAGGCGGTGGGACGAGGCAGAGCAGGGATGCAGGCCAGGGTGTGAGCGTGGCTGGAGGAGAATGGCAGGCAGGAGGATGAACGGGAAGGCAGGTGGCATACAATGCTCCTGTTAATATGGAGAGACAAAGTTAACACAGGCAAGCAACAGCGCAGAAACAAAACTTAGAATACGCAACTCTAAGTAGCCTAGAACGTGAACTACCACACTGGCTGAAGCAACGATCTGGCGATGAGTGGATGGAAAGCCGGGGTATTTATGCTGCAGGTTAGATGAGATCTAGGTGCGCTGTAATCAGGGGATCAGGAGAAACACGGGAAAAGGGAATTAGGAGAACATGAGGAATAAATGGGAGGGACAGCCAGGACCCTGACATAAACAGAAAATTGTTAATTTTAATTGGCTTCGGGAGCCTGGATTAAATTGAAAACAGGGTAGCCAGGTTTGGAATACATATTGTTGTTTTATTTGTCATCTGTCTCTTCCCGTAATGCATATGGTATTTATCTCCTGTGACATTTTTCACGGGAATAAAAATAATCTGTCTGTTTTTTTATTCTTTCTGACGTTTGGTTTGAAATATTTTTTCTACCCTTTCCCTTGTACATTCCATTGTTCTTATCCACCTTCATGCTGTGACATCTTTATTTCTCTGCTGCATTCTTCCTCACTGTATTTTAGTATATAAATCTTTGTTGCATTTCCTTTTGCTCCATTATTTGTCTTGATTGTCAAATCCAAGTCTCAATTTTTTTCTTTCTCTAATGCCGTTAACTTCTATTTTTTTATTATTTGAAAAGAAGTACAAACAAGGCTGTAACCAGGAAGGAGAATGGTTCTAGGGTAGGAAAACTGTAATCAGTGCTGGTGAACAGATGTTGGTGAGAATACTATGGCTGGACATGAAGTGGAGAATAAGACTGGTATCTTGGATATATCCATTTGAAGTGCATAGCAAATAAAGAAAGTCAATCTGAAGTGCCCAAGAGCTCCATGACAACTCATTTTCTCAGAAAATGGTGCTTTTCACAAGCTAATTACTTGTGCAACAAACCCAAACTTGCCCCAAGACCTGAATTTCCCAAAGGACTCAGGCACATTCATCCCAACAACATTTTTCCATCTTTTTTAGATAGATCTTAATAACTTTATCCTTCATCCCACCACTGTGACAAATAGCTTGCAGGAACCATGTGGTGGATATCTAGGTTACCCTGCTCAAGGATGAAGGGAACTGAGTCAAGTGCAATACAAGGTGTCTTTCTCAGGGTAAACACAAAATAATCTGCAGATGCTGGGGTCAAAGCAACACTCACAACATGCTGGAGGAACTCAGCAGGTCAGGCAGCATCCATGGAAACGAGTCGACGTTTCGGGCAGGAACCCTTTGTCCGGACTGAAGAGGGAAGGGGCTGAGGCCCAATAAAGGAGGTGGGGGAGGGTTGGAAGGAGAAGGCTGGTAGGTTCAGTTGAAAAACCAGTAATTTGAAAGACAAAGGGGTGGGGCAGTGGAAGCAGGGAGGTGATAGGCAGGAGAACAACGGATAGTAGAAGGAGGCGGAACCATGAGGGAGGTGATAGGCAGCTGGGGGAAGAGGCAGAGTGAAATAGGGATAGAGGAGGGGAGGGGGAGGGAATTACCGGAAGTTGGAATTAACATAGAATTAAATAACATAGAATAGATATAGGACCGATAGAAAATGATGCTGGAGAAATTGTAATGGGAGATAAGGAGATGGCAGAGGAATTGAACGAGTATTTTGCATCAGTCCTTACTGAGGAAGACATCAGCAGTATAGCGGACACTCAAGGGTGGCAGGGAAGTGAAGGGTGCACAGTCACAATTACGACAGAGAAAGTACTCAGGAAGCTGAATAGTCTAAAGGTAGATAAATCTCCTGGACCAGATAGAATGCACCCTCATGTTCTGAAGGAAGTAGCTGTGGAGATTGCGGAGGCATTAGTGATGATCTTTCAAAAGTTGATAGATTCTGGCATGGTTCCGGAGGACTGGAAGATTGCAAATGTCACTCAGCTATTTAAGAAGGGGGCAAGGAAGCAAAAAGGAAATTATAGACCTGTTAGCTTGACATTGGTGGTTGGGAAGTTGTTGGAGTCGATTGTCAAAGATGAGGTTACAGAGTACTTGGAGGCATATGACAAGATAGGCAGAACTCAGCACGGATTCCTAAAAGGAAAATCCTGCCTGACAAACCTATTACAATTTTTTGAGGAAATTACAAGTAGGCTAGACAAGGGAGATGCAGTGGATGTTGTATATTTGGATTTTCAGAAGGCTTTTGACAAGGTGCCACACATGAGGCTACTTAACAAGATAAGAGCCCATGGAATTACGGGAAAGTTACACACGTGGATAGAGCATTGGCTGATTGGCAGGAAACAGAGTGTGGGAATAAAGGGATCCTATTCTGGTTGGCTGCTGGTTACCAGTGGTGTTCCACACGAGTCCATGTTGGGACCGCTTCTTTTCACATTGTGCATCAACGATTTGGATTATGGAACAGATGGCTTTGTGGCTAAGTTTGCTTATGATACGAAGATAGGTGGAGGGGCCAGTACTGCTGAGGAAACGGAGAGTCTGCAGAGAGACTTGGATAGATTGGAAGAATGGGCAAAGAAGTGGCAAATGAAATACAATGTTGGAAAGTGTATGGTTATGCACTTTGGCAGAAGAAATAAACGGGCAGGTTATTATTTAAGTGGGGAAAGAATTCAAAGTTCTGAGATGCAATGGGACTTGGGAGTCCTCGTGCAGGATACCCTTAAGGTTAACCTCCAGGTTGAGTCGGTGGTGAAGAAGGCGAATGCAATGTTGGCATTAATTTCTAGAGGAATAGAGTATAGGAGCAGGGATGTGATGTTGAGGCACTATAAGATGCTGGTGAGACCTCACTTGGAGTACTGTGGGCAGTTTTGGTCTCCCTATTTGAGAAAGGATGTGCTGACGTTGGAGAGGGTACAGAGAAGATTCACTAGAATGATTCTGGGAATGAGAAGGTTAACATATGAGGAACGTCTGTCCGCTCTTGGACTGTATTCCTTGGAGTTAGAAGAACGCGGGGAGACCTCATAGAAATATTTCTAATGTTGAAAGGCATGGACAGAGTGGATGTGGCAAAGTTGTTTTCCATGATGGTGGAGTCTAGTACGAGAGGGCATGACTTTAGTTTTGAAGGGCGCTCATTCAGAACAGAAATGCAAAGAAATTTTTTTAGCCAGAGGGTGGTGAATCTCTGGAATTTGTTGCCATGGGTGGCAGTGGAGTACAACTCATTGGGTGTATTTAAGGCAGAGATTGATAGGTATCTGAGTAGCCAGGCTGAATGGCCGACTTCTGCTCCTTTGTCTTAAGGTCTTGTCTTATCTTAAAGAACATGTGAGTAATCAATAAAGAGGCTGCAAGGAATTTTAGTAGCAGCACTTGTACTTAAGTGGAATAGTTAGT
Organism: Mobula hypostoma; assembly: GCF_963921235.1. Taxonomy (NCBI): domain Eukaryota; kingdom Metazoa; phylum Chordata; class Chondrichthyes; order Myliobatiformes; family Myliobatidae; genus Mobula; species Mobula hypostoma. The sequence continues at coordinate 144,182,786 of NC_086100.1, forward strand.
GGGCATTGCGTTCAATCCTGATCTCAGGTGCTGCCTGTCTTGTTTTTGTTTGTTCTCCTCATGGCCCTGTGGGTTTCCTTCAGGTGCTCTTGTTTCTTCCCCAACATTCCAGAGAGAAGTTGCTTGATTGATTTATTATCCCACTGTGTGAGTGAGTGATAGAATGTGGAAGGAGCTGATGGAAATATGAGGGGAATTTTAAAATGTTTTAAAGTAAAGTTGGTGTGAATGGGTGGATGATGGTTGATGTGGATTCAGCAGATCAAAGATCCTGCTTCCATGCTGTTTCACTAATTTTTCATCCTGACATAACAGTGTCTCTAAATATTGGCTCGCTGACTGGGAGTAAATACAGCACGGAAGTTGATTTCAAATTGTATTCAGAGGGAAATGCACATCAAACGAAAATCCTAATCAATACTTCACAGGTGGTATGGACAAATCAAACCATTGGAAGATTTTCTGGGACATTTTTCAAGATTTACATTTATCTGCAAATACTCCAGGCAGTCCGTCCGGGAAAATTAAGAGTTTGTATCCATTCCCTAACAAGAAGCGTTTAGGTCTCTTGTTAGGTGCAACCCCTCCCCCCATGTCTGGATGGGAAGCAGGGGAAAGTCACAAAGCCAGGCAGAGCAGATCCAGCTGCAGAAGTAGCACCTTGGGAAAATCAAGGGAAAATAGTCTCATGTTCTAAATTTTTATTCATCTACAAGCTGCAGGATAACAGAATACTTCTCCTTTTCAGGTATTGGTAGACAATATACAGAATACTACTATCTTGTGGTCTTTCTCCTTGAGATGAAATCTCCAAGCAGGATAGGGGGAATAGAGTTATGGATATCCCACACCAGTTGAATAAGGAAAATATGATGCTCCAACCCAGGCACTCCTATTTGAGTTTTCCTACTGTAGTCAACCACAGCACTATCTAAAGTAATTTTTAAAAAAAGATGGCATATGTTTTGTCATTTAAAAATAGTTATTCGATGAAGACGGCAATCATTCATTCAGTTCAGGGCTCAGCCTGTTAACTTGTTAACTTCTCTTTCACCTCTAAGGCAATAGTGATCTATTCTCTTTGGTAAGGTATTTAAAAATCTCAACAGATTAAGATGATATTGTGTTAAAAATCAAGGGAAGGCATAGCATGTCCATCATGATATCATGGACTCGCTGGTTCACTGATTCTGTTACTGCTTAGAACTGCCGCAATCTGAGATTTGATAAACAGTGTGACATGTTTGAGTAATGAAGTTGCAGTCTGAAAAAGTGATTTATCATCATGAAGCAAAGGAAGTATAATGTGCAGATATGCCAAATGTTGATGGAATACTAGAAAGATGATAAATCGTTGGTCACATCCATAAACTACCCAAAACCACATTTGTTGACCTTAGCCAACATAAGTATATGAAAACATACAGCATGACAGTTAACCCAAGTGAAAGTTGACAGACCAGTTAAAGAAAGGTTCATATCCTCAATGAAGTGGCAAAGAGTCAGCTGCAGTGTAGAGCACATGATACACTTCGAATTAAAAACTTAGGAAGTGCAATAATCATACAAAATGGCCAAATATGGTTGTAGTGACTACTTGAAAACGAACTAAAGGTCACTGAGAGGCTATGTGAGGGAGTATCGAACTGTATGATGTGCTTCTAACTTAACTGACTTGCAAGTCAAAAAAAAACTTTAATCCTTTATTACAATTCAACAATAATATCATTTGACTCTTCTGTAAGTCATGTAAAACAAAATGGCAAAACGAGCATAATTGGATCAAATTCAAACAAGGATGAGCAGCCTACACAAAACATGCACTCCCTACTCAACCCCCCTTGATGCCGCCAAGCAGGTGAACAGGTGGCTATATTTGTTTATTTTAACAGCCAACCAAAGCCGTGCTCTGCCCACTAACCGGCACCCAAACCCATGTGACAAATTACCTTAACCCAGATTGAGATTGTCCAACACTAATACAATACAGACAGACAAAAAATAGATATGTGGCTCCTATACACCAGTCGCTATAATAATCATAACTACATGTTACCAAATAGGAGACATGAAATCTTCAAGGATAAACATTCACATATCATCAACATATTTTAACATTTATGTTGCAAACAACAGGAATTCTGCAGATGCTGGAAATTCAAGCAACACACATCAAAGTTGCTGGTGAACGCAGCAGGCCAGGCAGCATCTCTAGAAAGAGGTACAGTCGACGTTTCAGGCCGAGACCCTTCGTCAGGACTTCCTCCTTCCCCCTCCCTCTCTCCCTCTTTCCCCCTCCCCCTCACTCCCCTCTCCCCTTCCTCTCCCCTCCCTCTCCCCTCCCCTCCTCTTCCCTCTCTCTCTGCCCCCTCCCTCTCCCCCCTCTCTCCCCTCCCTCTCTCCCCCTCCTCTCTCTCTCCCCTCCCTCTCTCCCCCTCCCTCCTCTCCTCCCTCTCTCCCAAGTCTCCCCACTCTCCCCTCTCCCCCTCCCCCTCTCTCCCCTCTCTCCCTCCCCTCTCCCCTTCCACTCTGCTCCCATCCCCCTCCCTCTCTACCTCTCTCTCTTCCCTCCCCCTCTCCCCCTCTCCCTCCCCCTCTCTCTACCCCTCTCCCCCATTCCCCTCTCCCCTCCCCCTCCCTCTCTCTCCCTCCCCCTCTTCACCCTCCCCCTCTACCCACTCCCCCTCCCCTCTCCCCTTCCCCTCCCCTCCACTCCCCTTCCCTCTCTCCCTCTCTCTCCCTCTCTCTCCCTCTCTCTCCCTCCCCCTCTCACCCTCCCCTCCTCCCCTCCCTTTCTCCCTCCCCCTCTCCTCCCCTCTCCCCCTCCCCTCCTCCTCCCCTCTCCTCCCTATCCCCATTTCCCCTTCCACCTCCCCTCCCCTCCCCCTCTTCCCCTCCCCAGTCTCCTGCCCTCTCCCCCCTCCTCCCCTCTCCCCACTCTCCCTCCCCCCTCCCCTCCCCCTCCCCTCTCCTCCCCCCCCCCCACCCCCCCCTCCACCTCCACCTCCCCTCTCCCTCTCCCCTCCCCCTCCACCTCCCCACTCTCCCCCTCCCCCTCCCCTCTCCCCTCCTCTCTCTCCCCCTCCCCTCTCCTCCCCTCTCCCCCACCCTCCCCCTCCCCAATCCCCTCTCCCCTACACTCCCATCTCTCCCCCTCCCCTCCCCTTCTTCCCTCCCCCTCCCCTCGCCTCTCCCAACTCCCCTCTCCCCTCCGACCTCTCCCTCCTCCCCTCCTCCCCCTCCCCTCCCCCTCTCCTTCCCTCTTCCCCCTCCTCCTCCCCCTCTCCTCCCCATCCCCGTCTCCCCTTCCCCCTTCCCCTCTGCCCCTTCCCCCGCTCCCTCCCCTCCCCCCTCTTCCCCTCCCCGCTCTCCTGCCCTCTCCCCACTCCCCTCTCCCCTCCCTTCCCCTCCCCCCTCCCCTCCTCCCCTCTCCCCACTCTCCCTCCCCCTTCTCCCTCCCCTCCCCTTCTCCCTCCTCCTCTCCCCTCTCCCCTCTCCTCCCCTTTCCCATCCACTCCCCCTGTCCTCCCCTCTCCCCCTCCCCTCCCCCCTCTCCCCTCCCCGCTCTTCTGCCCTCTCCTCCTCCCCTCTCCCCACTCCCCTCAACCCCACCTCTCTCCCCTTCCCCCTCCACCCTTCTTCCCACTTCCCCCCGACCTCTCCCCCTCTCCCCCTCCCCCTCCCTCTCTGACGAAGGGTTCCGGCCCGAAACGTCGACCGATCTTTTCCACTGATGCTGCCCGACCTGCTGAATTCCTCCAGCGTGTTGTGAGTGTTGCCCTCTCCCTCTCCCCCTCCCCTCCTCCCCTCACCCCACTCCCCTCCCCCCCTCCCTCTCTCCCCCTCCTCTCTCCCCTCTCCCCCCCTCTCTCCCTCTCTCTCTCTCTCTCTCTCTCTCTCTCCCCCTCTCTCCCCCGTCTCCCTCCAAAAAATATCTTTGTTGTTCTCTTTCCAAGTCAGACTGAGCAAGAGCCATGCTCAATTGCTTCCTCTTCTGACTAAGAAACAATAGCAGGTTCTTAAATTGAAGAATCTATGTCACCGTCTTCCTCATAAGGGTTCAAAATATGAAGTGATGGATTAAACATTTTACCACATCCACCTCTTCTTCAGTTTGAGCAGCATTCATTGTAACACTCCTCTTGACTTCCAGATCATCCAGCAGGACTTCTCCAGATCAATCAGGATTGACAGGCCATTCCCTTTCAGGCAGAAGAACATTTTGAGGCCCTGACACTCATGTCACATTCTTCAGGGATGCTTCCACATTCAACTCTCTAAAGAGTACATCTGCCAGATCGCTTGAAGTGTTTATATACCTCCGCTGTGATACCTGTGAGACCTTAAGAATTTCTGAAACCCTGTTCGCAACAAAGGTTCAGAACCTGGAAGGTTAATCCATGATATAGTTCAGCACAGAAGCACTATCGGTACAAAAAGCTGAGTCATAAGAAGACTTCTGTACTTTTGTACCGCTGCTGAGGCATCTTCAACTCACTGCTGCACAATGTGTCCAAATGGTTTGTCACCGCAGCAGCGGTGAGCTCCATATGAGGGATGGAAACAGTCTTCAAAGGAGCTACCCTAGATTTTCCCATGTTAGAAACATGGTGCCCCCAAGGACGTGTATTGTGCAACTACAGGCTAGTCATTGCTCCTTTGCCATCTTCGCTTGCGTCTGTAAAGTGGTGTCACTGTGCGGCAGCAGCTTCTCCAAAATCCGGGGCTTCTTCCATCTAAAAACCTTGAAGTCTTCCACTGACAGAGTTCTTCCAGCCAGCCTGCCCAGTCATGAACAACTACTGTTGGCACAGTATTATCCCAATGTAGATTTTCCTGCATAGATTTTGAGGGATCTTCTTAGCAGATCACACCACTGAACTGAAAGTACCTGAAGGATCATAGATGGAACTAATTGTGGTGAGAATCTCATTTCTGGTGAGTGGTCTAACTTGTATCATGATCTTAAACTTGAAAGTATCGGACAGAATGCCCCGTTGCACACTCAGTACTCTTATCCACAGAAGGTTTACCTGGATCTAGATCCAAATTCTTCATATCTTTTGCTCTTTGCTCCACTGGACTGAGTCACAATTTTGTTCTAGGCCTAGTGAAAGCAGCTTTGCCATTGTTGTAGTCTCTGTGGGAAGTAAAGCTAAAACTGAACCTGGAACTGAAGGAAGGGAAATGGCCTCATCAGCCAAAAGGGTTTGTCTGTTCTACGGCGGTGGAAAGACATTGGATTTATGTCCTCAGCTGGAGAAAAGGGCTCGTGGTGAGAAGTTTGTCGTCTTGAAGGAATGGTGTCCACTTTGGCTGTTTGTGTATGGGACACATCAGCAAAGATTGCAGGAAGCATCTTTCATGCGAGGTATGCAGTTTTAAACAGCCAAGCATATTCGATATCCACACAAAAGTATGGGGATCAGAATCAGAACATGCCATGAAAAAGAAAGACACAGCAATAGGCAGTGCACTGGTATCCAATGGCCTTACAGGGGCTGGCGATCATGATTGTAAGCTTCTCACAGTTACAGTACAAGTGATGTCTAAGAAAGGTAGTTAGATAGTAATTACTTATGTCTTCTTAGAAACAAGAGTATAGCAGTGTTCTGCACGGTGGGCCTAATGAATAAGCTTAACCTCACAGGAAAAAGGACATGCATTCTCTTACACACTATGGGTACAGAGAACTCATGAGCTGCCACATTGTTTCAGGATGGGAAGGGGATAGCTTAGATGGTGAAAATTATTGTGAATTACCTAACATCTATACACAGGAAAGTATGCCTGTCCATTCAGTGAACATTCTATGACAGAAGGATCTCCAGGGATCGTTTCATCTGAAACATGTCGATTTGCCGGAGATATGGGGGTGAATGTGCAAAATCATTTGAGCCGTTGCGAGTGATTCACAGTGTTAATGATGAACTTTATGCAATTAGGACAATTTTGGGTTTGACTGTGAATGGACGACTGAAAGGGCACCACGTTCATGAAAGAGATTGTGGACAGCCAGAGCTGACAGTTAACAGGATCTCAGTTTCGAACTTGGACAATCTTTGGCAGCAGCATTTCAAGTCACGATGAACAAATTGGTTTGTCAGCAGAAGACCACAAGTTCATGGAGGAGGTTACAAATTCTGCAAAACTGGTCAATGGCCACTCCTAGATTAGAAACCTTTTGAGAAAGAAGGAGGGTAACATGCCAAATAATAAAAAGAAATTGCGGAACATTGTGCTCTAAATCTAAGGAGGAGGTATAAGAGAGATGCTCATTTCACACTGACTACACAGCTTTCATGAAGGATATCATCTCCAAAGATTATGCTGAGAAAGTGCCTGCAGAGGATCTGGAATGCAGTGACGGGGAAGTCTGATATATTTCACACCAGATAAAGGAAACTCCACACAGTTTTTGACTGCGGAGTGACTTCTCAACGTACATCACTTAATGCTCAGTTCTTACAGGAACCAGTTCTTACTAGCTCTGTCATGGTCCAGATCGGGGTCTCTTTAAATTTACTTTGTTTATGTTACGATCCGGACCATTAACTCCCTGTTTCCCTTTTGTTCCCTGTTTTCCGTGCCCCTCGGCCTTGGTGATTAGGGGCAATTTACTCTCGGCTGAACCAGTAGTTTCTAGTCTCCGGCTTTCAGCTGTTCGGCGTGGGAGCGTTTGCAAAGTCACCGAGGTACTGCGTGCCAATGTCATCTGGTTGGAGCAACCCTGGTCTCCGCCCGAAGCGAGTGCCGATAATCCGCCTTTCCTCACCGGAGCAACCCTGTCAAGTTACCTCGCCAAAGTGAGCCTGTAAAGTTTCCTCACCGAGGTGGGTCTGTCAGTTAACTCGCTGGAGGGAATCAAGAACCGCTGTCTACTGTTCCCAGGCGGAGTTGAGAGCTCACCACTACCTGGCGGCATCCAAGTGCTGAGTCAAGTCCTGGCCCTGGCGGCATCCAAGTTCCAAGTCAAGTCCCGTCCCTGGCAGTCTGAGATTCCTGTCCTACCCCCCCGTCTGAATCTCTTCTCCGCCCCTCTCGCCTCTAGCCCTCGTCTGCAGCCCTGGCCTGCACTTCGGTCTAGTTCTATCGCCGGAGCTAGATAGGTACTGTCTGGTGTTCTTTTGTGCTGGTCTTGTCTTGTCCTTGCCTCCATGGGGTAAGTCAGGCTGTCTTGCCATTGCCCCGCGGGGGGGTCATGAGTCCAGGCCCTATGTCCTGTACCCAAGGAGGGGTCCTGGCTCTCTGTTCTGTGTGTGAGTCCCGGCCCTATGTCTTGTACCCAAGGAGGGGTCCCGACTCTGTGTTCTGTGTATGTGTCCATGGTTCCATGTACCTGCTGTCCTGAGACCGAGGCTCTCTGTTCCCATGTTCCTCCCCTCCCTAGCCCATGTCATGTCCATGCCTCGTTCTGGGGCCTGAGCCCGAGGCAAGACCCAGGTACTGGGTCCTTGCCCAGTCTCTGGCTCGGAGTCCATACCATAGCCTCTTCATGTTGCCGCTAGTTCTGGGATCCAGTTCCGAGTCCTAGCCCAGACCCCTAGTCGTAGTCCTGAGTCCTTGTCCAATTCGCTATTCCTGCTCCTGCCTTGCTCTCCTGGTATCGAGCAATAAACTAAATTTAATTAACCTCATAAGATGTGTCTTGCATTTGGGTCCACCCTTGCTCCCAATGCCCCCCCCCAATTGTGACAAGCTCAGTTATTGGAGTCATAGAAACATAGAGAACCTACAGCACAATACAGGCTCTCTTCGGCCCACAATGCTATGCCAAACATGTACTTACTTTAGAAATTACCTCGGGTTACCCATAGCCCTCTATTTTTCTAAGCTCCATGTACCTATCCAGGAGTCTCTTAAAAGACCCTATCATATCTGCCTCTACCACCATTGCCGGCAGCCCATTCCACGTACTCACCACTACCTACATAAAAAATTTACCCCTGACATCGGCTCTGTACCTGCTTCCAAGAACCTTAAAACTGTGCCCACTCATGTTGGTCATTTCAGCTCTGGGGAAAAAGCCTGTGACTATCCACATGATTAATGCCTCTCATAGCCAGATTCAGAAACGAACAAGTGGTGATCATGGAAGTAATTGAATCAATATTTCATCAGGTTAAAGTACCAGTGGAAGATGCAGATCTTCTGAGGTTTCTCTGATATCCTCACAGTGATCTCAGCCAAGATATCATGGACTTAGAATGATGGTATATCTTTCTGGAGCAACTTCTTCATCAAGCTGTGCCATCTTTACCCTTAGGAAATGCACAGAAATCAATGAAGAACAGTTCAACTGAGAGACGGTGAATAAGGTTTTGCATTCCTTCTATGCTGATGACTGCCTGGTGTCAGTGTCTTCTGAGGAAGAAGCAGTGCCCCTCTATCATGACCTCGAACCCATTTTCACTAAAGGCGGCTTTCAACTCACACATTGGATAAGCGAGAAACATAGTATGTTTGCTATGACACCACAGAAGCTACCTCTAGAAGCTTCATTTACTTTAGTTGTTTGACTTCATGACATTGACTTGATTTACTGAATTGATGGAGAGCGGTGGTAAAGATCACTCTGTGCTGGGTTAGGTGCTGGTAATCTATGACCTAGATGACTGTTACATGATTGGTTTAAAGAAAAAAGAAGAGACAAGACATTTGCATGAATGTTAAAATGTGTAGATAATATGTGAATGTGTATCCTTGAAGATTTCATGTCTCCAATGCAGTAATATGTAATTGCAATTAGTATGGTACCAAACAGAGGAAAGAAATGCATCAGCATGTAAATTAGAATAAGAATCAGAATTAAATTTATTATCCTTGTCTTACCTGACATGAAATTTGTCATTTTGCAACAACAATATGGTGCAAAGACATAAAAATTACTATAAATTAAGAGTGCAGAAAAAGAAATAATGAGATAGTGCACATAAAGGAATAATTAAGCTGGACACATGTGAGGCAAAATTTTGGTGTGCATTCACAGTCACAATTTGTTCAGAGTAAACGGTTTTCAGACTACACCAACACATTCCCTGTGACAGTAATCACAGCAAACATAAACAGAAAAGCAAAATCCAGTAAGTAAAAATGGATTGCCATCTGTTTAAATGATAATTAAGTTTGTCATCAGCCATCTGTCAACATTGTGTAAATTAGCATTTGTATCACACTTTGAGAACAAGAAATTGGAGCACGAATTGGCTTTACAATCACTTTATTCTGGTTTGCCATTCATTAAAATTATGGGTGATCCACAGTGTTAGCTCAACTTTCTAGCCCACGACCATATCTCTTAATTTTTCTATGAATTCGAATCTCCAAAGTACAATCCTTAAATAAACTCAACAACTGAACATTTACAAGCCACTTGACAAAAATAATCTACAGATTCACATTCCTTTGAATTACAAAAAAACTCAGTCCGAAACGTGCTGGTTATATAATCGCCCATCCAGACTTCCAGACAGAGAAAAAAATCCTTTAAAATTCAATCTAACAAACAACCGTCAACAAGATCAGTGTTCAAGGTTTAAAGCACAAAGTAAATTTATTATTAAAGTAGATATATGTCACCATATATAGCCCTGAAATTCATATTTTTGTAGGCATACTTAATAAACCCAATAACCATAATTGAATCACTGAAAAACTGCACCGATAGGGTAGAAAATCAATGCACAAAACACTGCAACAAATTGTACAAATGTAAAAAGATATAATAATAATACAGTCAGAATACCACAAACGATACTCTGACTGATCATTATTACAGATAGGACAATCCATAATAACTGTCCGGATATAATAATAGTTTAAACAAGCAAGAATAATTTACACAATTTAATAGATATAGCCATTCCAAACTTACAGAAATAAATAAGTGAAAAGCATCAAAAATATGCTGAATTAAAAGAGGAAATTGAAAGACTTTGGAACAAGAACTACGTATACATTTTCACAATGGTAATATCTACAGCTGGTATCATCCCAAAGGCACTACTCAATAACATTAATCAATGAGGGCTGCACAGCGATATCTTTGTAAATCTTCAGAAAGCCACAATACTAAACTAAAAGGTCTAGCAATTGAAAAATAAGCATGATTAGTTATGCATGCAACTCAAAGTTTACCAGCTTAAGCTGAGAAAAAAATGTTTTTAAATTTTTTATAATAATCATAAAAAATAAACAACAAATATCAAGAACATGAGATGAAGAGTCATTGAAAATGAGTCCATAGTTTATGGGAATAATTTAGTGATAGGGCAAGTGAAGTTGGATTAAGTTATCCCCTCTGGTTCAAGAGCCTGATGATTGAGAGTTAATAACTATTCCTGAAACTGGTGGTGTGTGTTCTAAAGCTACTGTACCTTTTTCTCTAATGGTGGGAGCAAGAAGTGAGCATCCCCCTAATGATGGATGCTGCTTTTCTGTGATACCACTCAGTGTAGATGCGTTGAATAGTGGGGAGGGCTTTGCAGATGATGGACCTGTCCATATCCACAACTTTTTGGAGGATTTTCAGTTCAAGGACATTGGTATTTCCATACCAGGCTGTGATGTAGCCAGTTATTATTCTCTCCACCACACATCTATAGAAGTCTATCAAAGTTTCAGATGTCATGCCAAATCTTAGCAAACGTCTAAGGAAGGAAAGGCACTGTCGTGCTTTCTTCGTAGTTGGACTGACATGTTGGGTCCTCTGAAATTATAACATAGAGGTATTTAAAGTTGCTGACTCACTTCACCTCTGTTTTTATAAAATCCGTGAGAACTGTGATATATTCCTTCAGATATATAGGTGAGTCCTTGAATACAGCTCAGTGCACCGACTCAAAGCAATCCTGTAGCCTCTCCTCCACCTTCCACAATCACCTCTTTGTTCTAATCACTGGAGCCTTGCTCTTTAGCCTCTGCCTGTATACAGGTAGAGACGGATAGCCAAGTAATTAGCTTTCTAAGATGCAGGATGGCTGCGGAATGGAGGGCACTCCCTTTCTTAATATAACTATGATCTAGTGTGTTGGGATATCTGGTGCTACATTGTAAATAATGATGGTAGCTTGGCAGGGATTTCTTCAAACCAGTCAAATAGAACTCCCTGATTATGATATGAAATTGTGGGAATAACTGAATCATCAAGGAAGTACTAAGGAGTGAAGCGAACAGGACAAAGTATTTTGTCCTGGGCTTTAGTAATTAACACTCAGGTGGAAGGGGACCTTCGAATAAATCTGACACCTTTCTTTATGATATTGCAAAAACAATAATGCTTGCTGAATGCATTCCAACATGTCAGATCATGAAGGCCTCTACTACTACGATGAGGTCACTTTTAGGATGGAGGAACAAAATCTCATATTTTGTTGGAGTAGCCTCCAACCTGATATATGAACATAGATTTTTCTAACTTCTGGTAATTTCTTGCCCGTCCATCTTCTCTCTTATTCCATTCCCTTTTTGGCTCCCTTCCTACCCCTTCCCTTCTCCTCACCTACCTATCACCTTCCTTTGGTGCTTCCTCTTTCCATGTCTCCCTTGGTCCACTCTCCACTCCCTTTTTCTGAAGTCCTTTACCTTTTCCACCTATCACCTGTCGGCTTTTCACTTCATTCCACCCCCGCCCCCCCACCAACCACTCACCTTCCCCCTTACCTGGCTTCACCTATCACCTGACAACTTGTACTCCTTTGCCTCTTCCCAGCTTGTTATTCTGGCTTCTTCCCTCTTCTTTCTAGCCCTGATGAAAGGTCTCGGCTTGAAACGTCAACTGTTTATTCCTTTCCATCAATGCTGCCTGATATGCTGAGTTTCTCCAGCATTTTATGCTTGTTCCACTGGATTTCCAGCATCTGTAGAATTTCTTGTGTTAATGCTTGCTGAAGCCTTACACAACAAGTCGATATCTCTTCGAACTCAAACTCTCCTCGTCTGTGAATGCCCCTTGAAACTCCTTCTCAAACACTGCATCAACAAAGCTGGAAGCTGCTGTGTAGCTGCATTTTTAACATCTTTTACCAGGAAAAAAAACAACTCTTCAGAGGATATTCTCACCAGAAACTTGTTCAGAATTAATATAATCTTTTGTATCAAACTGAAAGAATGTAGATCCTTCAGTGTCTAACTTTGTAATTCTTGTCAAGTTTTAAAGGTCAGAGATTTTGCAATGAGTGCAACATGAGTTCACTGAACTTAAGTCAGGGTGCAGGGGAGGCATTATAATTGTCCAAATGTCTTCAAGCCAGACAGCAATAAATCAATGATCATGCTTCACTGATACTGATGTGAAATTGCATGTGTCTGGGAAGGATGCAATTACATTGCCTTCAGAAAAATTATTCCCTAACATCCAGTGTGTTCATGAGGAATACTCACCAAAAGATCTGAACACTATTGGTATCTGAGGAACTGGGCAGACTTGGGTGGTCTTCCACAGGGAAGGAAGCACAATATTATGAAATAGGGGTGGTGGGCAGGGTGGAACACATTAGAGAAGATGATGCTGAAAATATACCGGAACTTGAGGAACTAAAATAAGACAGTGAAATGTAAAGCAGCACATACAAAAAAAAATGCTGGTGAATGCAGCTGGAGAGCCTCCTATCCCTTTTGCCAATCATCTTTCCAGCTCTTAGCTCCATCTCTCCCCCTCTTGTCTTCTCCTATCATTTCAGATCTTCCCCACCTCCCTCCCCCTCACGTCTTCTAATCTCTTACTATCCCTTCTTTCAGTTAGTCATGACGAAGGGTCTCGGCCCGAAACGTTGACTGTACCTCTTCCTATACAACACTTTTTTTTTGTGTTTGTGTGTTGCTTGAATTTCCAGCATCTGCAGATTTCCCCGTGTTTGCAAGTGAAATGTAAAAGTCAGCCAACCTATAGTGGAGGGGAAAAGACACAAATGCAGACCTTCAAGCCTGAGGGAGTCTGTGAAAAATATAATATACTTCAGGGTCAGGTTTCCTCAAGAAATCAGTACGTATTTCTTACATTAATCAGAACAGTTTTCATGCATTTCTAAGAATGTAATTTACATCTATAGAGTGCTTCATTACACATACAGTGCCATGTGGTTGCATGTGGGATGAGGTCTTGCCCTGGGAAATATAGCGAGTTAAAGAGAAAAATAAAAGCATGACCTGAAGGGTAGAACCTCTAAGAGGCTCTTTGACAGAGACATGACTGAGCAGGGAACGGAGGCATATTGTGTCGACAGAAAAGATAAATTCAGTTCAATTAATTTAATTGCTTGGTGAATTAATTCACCAAAACATTATGGGCAGAAGAGCTTATTTGTGTGCTGTACTGTACTAAGTTATATGTTCTAAGGTGAGAGGGGGAAAAGTTAAGGGAGAAGTGTGGGCCAATTGATTTTACACAAAGAGTTTTAGATGCCTAAATGGGCTATCAGAGGTAGTGCTAGAAACAGAGATGATAATAGTTTTTAAGGGAATCCTATGTAGACACACAAACATGAAGGGAATGGAGGGATATAAATCATGTACATAAAGAAGAGATATTGTTTAATTTGGCATTGCATTCAGCACAAACATTGTGAGTTGAAGGACCTGTTTCTGTGCTGTACTGTTCTTCATACTGCATTCTGTGTTCTACATCCTGACCATTGATGCAAACAATCTGAAATAAAAACAGAAAACAATCTGGAAACATTTAGCACATGAGGTATCTGTGGATAGAGAAACAGTTATTAGAAAGGTTTATCAATCTGAAACATTAACTGTTTCTCTTTCCACAGATGCTGTCTGACCTGCTGAGTGCACCATCTGTTCTCTCAGAGTCATTTTAACTTGTTCAATGATGATCAGATAATGAGAGAGATTAAACAATTGAAATAATTTTAACTAATTAAGGGCTACTTAAATACAGTAACATATTAATATGTTGCAGATCTCGGACAATCTCACCTGGTCCAGGAACACCACTAGGATTGTGAAACGGGCCCAGCAGAGATTGCACTTTCTGAGGAAGCTTAAACAAGCATCACTCCCCACTAACATCCTAACTACATTCTACAGAGGCGTGGTTGAGAGTGTGCTGACCTTTTGCATCACAACCTGGTACTCCAGCTGCAGTGCTGTCGACAAAAATGCCTTGCACAGGGTGGTTAGGGGAGCAGAGAAGGTTATTGGGGTCTCCCTACCTTCTGTCCAAGACCTCTTTCAGGGTCGATGCCTCTAGAAGACACGGTATATCATTAAAGACCCCTCACACTCTCTCCATGAACTGCTTGTTCTTCTGCCATCAGGCAAACATTACAGGAGCATCAGAACTAAAACCACAAGGCTGCTAAACAGCTTCCTCCCACAAGCAGTCAGACTACTAAATAGCTGCTCTACCTGACTCTGCTTTGGACACTTTTAACTTGCACTGGACACTTATACCTGATTTTAACTGACATGTGGCTGTTGTGTTTTACTATTTATTGGTATGTTTATTATTTAGTGTTGCGTTTGTTATGTTATGATTGCACTGCCCCTGAGAAACGCTGTCTCATTCTGCCCTGCAGAGCTGATGTATGGTTAGAATGACAATAAAGTTTTTTGAATCTTTGAATCTTGAATCTTAATATAATAACATTCCTAATCATAGAAATTGATTAACATATTGAAATACAGCAAAATAATAAAAAGAAATAATCACCTGCACTTTCATATTCAATTCAGGCAAGTAAATCTATTCAAATTAACTTAGTTATGCTCCTTCACCAGCTATATATGACACAGAGCTGAGGAGCCAGATGTGAAGTCGTCAATGTTTCACTGGGATCCGTTTTTTTTTGCTTGTTCCCAACATCTACGTCAAGATTCAGACATTTGTAATTCTGTTATGAGCTAAGCCACATAGTACAGTTCACCGATCTCTTTCAAAGGACTTGCTGCTTGGTGAGAAGCACAATTCACTCAATGGTCCGGCATTGCCTATACTGCATTGTTTATCAGTGTCTTCCTGGTATGGTAATATTGATACCCAGGAACATAAAATGTTACATTGGACACAGCCCAGTACATCACAGCAAAGTTCTCCCCACTATTGAATACGTTTACATGGATTTTTGCCACAAGAAAACAGCATCCACCATCAGACATCCCCGCTATTCAGGCCATACACTCTTCTCACTACTACAATCAGGCAGGAGATACAGAAGCCTTGGGTCCCACAGGTTCAGGAACAGTTATTATCCTATAACTATAAGGCTCTTGAACTGGTGTGGATTACTTCAACTACTAATATTCTGAACTAATTTTATGACCTATAGGTTCATTTTGAAGGACTCTTTACCATTAATATTCTCAGTATTATTGTTTTTTTGTTTGCACAATTTGTCTTATTTTGTATGTTTGTTTGCCAGTCATTGTTTGTAGTTATTCCATTTTATTGTATTTCTTTTTCCTATAACTACCTGTAAGAAAATGAACCTTAAGTATACTGTAGACATCCTTTGATTATTATTTTACTTCAAACTGTATTTGTTATGTACAGTAATCCTCTTTTCTATTAGCTATATCTCTCAATTTGATAACATCTGCACATTTTCAAAAGTTTTTTCTTCAAATTGTTTCTTCAAAATATTTAAGGTTACTCAAGTATTATTTTCGCTTTTGAAATCTGTTGTATTATTTATTTTATTTGCAGTTTCTAGATGTTTTTCTAATACTTCATTGAGCATTATTATCCATAATCTTTCCTACCAGATGTTAGGCTAGTTTACCAATTGTTTATTTGCCTTGTTATACCCATACTTAAAAATGGAAATTATATTTACCATTCACCTGTGTTCTGCTTCTATTCTCCATTCCAATATGCTTTTTTATAGTATATGTAACTGCTTTTGATGTTCAAGGATACTATCATTCTAGCTCAATATTTTTTTCCTTCTTTGGGTTTAGTCTGTTAATTATCTCTCCCTGATTTCTGCTTGCCTTAGAAATCCCTTAACAAAAACATTGTATGGAGACTTTCCAGTTGCAAACTCAAGGTGTTCTTCTCCTTTGAAGAGCTTTACATAGATAAAAATTGCATGCAGACCTTTTCTCCAACAGGTGATTTGCTATTTTTAGAGCGAATGGAGGTAAATAGGAGTGCCACAAATCACTGAGTCTTAAGAGGGGTTGTGTGATTGAGAGTGATTTGATGAATGTGTGGTTAATCTAAAAGTTGAATATTGAGAGGTGGAACATTGCAGATAGGGACATCATGGGAAGGGGTAAAAGGATCAAAATGTAACAGGGCCTTGCAGGCTGATTAGTCAGATACTTAATCTAGATTCCAACATGGAAACTGAGCTGATTTCCAAGTAAGTAATTCAAATACTCAATCAAACTTCACAGGTGCACTATTGAAGGTGTCCTGACTTGTTACATCATGGCCTGATACAGCACTTCTAACACACCAGAACACAAGAGGTGCAGAGAATAGTAGACACTGTCCAGTCCATCCCATGTTCAGCCCTCCCCACCACTGGCAACAATTACAAAAGGTACTGCCTCAAGGAGGACACATCTATCATCAAGGATTCTCACCATCTGGATCATGTTCTCTTCTTGCTGGCAGGAGGTACAGCAGCCTGATGTGAACACTACCATGCCAGGGAATAGCTACATTCCAACAGCCATCAGATTCTTGAAACAGCTTGCACAACCTTCGCCTAAATTCCAGAATGAAACATTATCTGTCGCACTTTCATGAATCTATGTTGTTTTTTCATCCTGCACTGTCATGTCCTTGCACAGACTTTTTAGCAAATTTTATCTCTTGCTTAATTTATGTATGTTTCATTTTCTATGTATTTTCTGAATCTATGTAACTGAGATGCTGCTACAAGCAAAATTTTCATTGTATCTGTATGTCAATGTACTTGTGCACATGATAATAAACTTGGTTTGACTTGAAATTACATCAACAAGGAAGAAGAGTGAAGCAAAATGAGTCACATTAGACAGAGCACCGACCCTTTGGAATCTCCAGCAACAGATCATGTTTCAGCTGGTTACATCAAATTAAACAGAAAACATCCTTACTCTTCTAGATAAACTTTATTTCTATGTGGGTGACAAATGCGACTTAAATCAGATGAGCAAAGAAAGCCAGTGTTAGCAATCTCAAAGCATGGATAGAATGCCATGTGACATCACTGCATTGGTTGTCTCCATGTATTTCTGCATTCTATCCACAGAATATCCAAAACAATTATTGGGAACAGTGATCAATGCATTAAAATGTTTCTATTACACAAACATAAAAATGTTTTTTCAAAAATTCCTCATCCAAATCCTTTTATAATGCCTTACTCATCAGCTAGTCTCCTTGGAAATACTGTGGAAAAAATGCTACTACATATTTCTGTAATTTTCCTTTCATTATCTGTGCTGATATTGCATTCCATCAAGTATTTTATTCCATTGCAGAATTGTTTTTTGAAATTTGTGGTGCATTTTAATATTATAATATTTCATGTATATCTTTTTTCTTTATTCTTCCATGTTTTGTCATTGTTAATGATCTTATTCTGTTTTAGTGAGACACATTTCACCTTAAATCTGCTAATCACAGCTCTAAACATTTCCTCACTGCTGTCTATTTATTACGTTGTTATTTCTTCCATTTTATTATGTTGTTTCTATTCTTATCTCTTAATATATTCTCGCTCTTTTTCCAGGTTACCTCTGGCCATGCATTGTCACAGTTTCTGTGTAATCTTTTCCAAGTACAAATTCCACATACACAATAAGCTCCTTCATTGAAGCACGATTGTGATTCTAATTGTATCATTCTGGCTGTTGGCTTCTGATAGTTTCTGTAAAAGGTGCTGCATGATTGTACTTCCAGCTTTCATTTTTTACTTTTAGAGAGTTAAAATGCAAAGTTTAGGGACACAGAGCTTTTGACTATGGTCATTCAGAAGAGGAGTTCTGTTTCATAATGGCATCTGGGTCATGTGCCACAGCAGAAGTGCATAAGTTGTGAACGCCTACGGAATATATGCTGTATCAGTCAGGGTGGTGACGTCCTTCAGCTGTAAATCTGATTCAAAACCATTGCTGTTGTTTTGCAACTTAATGTTCCACCTAGTGCCCTAACCTCCCATATCTAAGTGGCAGGAAGAAGCACCCTGTTATTAGAAGATAGAATTAACTATGTTCACATTGTTTATTGAAAGATGTGTATTGGATGCTTCTGCTATTGTTTGGTGCTTTTCATCTTCTTCAATGTTGCAGAACTTCGCAGTGATTGGTGCACCAAATCCTAAACGATATTGTATTGAATTCAATACTTCAGACCCAGATGAACTAGAAATGATTTTACTCGATATACTGAAAGAATAAACCAAATGCACACAATACCATTAGACAGAGGAGGAGGAGGAGGATGAATGAAAAACAAAATCTAATTGTAGTTGTTGAGAATCTGAAATATAAACAGAAAAGCCTAAAAAGGAGTAACTCAACTGTTTAGGAAGGACCTGTGGAAAGAGAAGCAGTTAACATTTCAGGTTCAGGCCTGGGGAAGTGAAAAACTAGCTAGTTTAGGTGTCGTTACTCTCTTTCAGTTCTGATGAAGGATCCTTGGAACATTGACTGTCACCGTATCCACAGAAGTTAACTGGTCATCTGAGTTTTTCCAGTACTCTCTAATAATATCCACAAAGACTATGACCTGAATTGCAGCATGAGGTGTCTAAATCTCAGTAATGAAGTGCAGACTGAATGCTGTCTGTTACCATAAATCTAAATGAAACAGGACAAACACCTATTTCTGTTGGGTCAACCCTTGTCATGAAGCTATGTGTCAAAAATTTCTAGTGAGAGCATAGAATTCTGTCATGAAGTTTGTAATTCATATTGCATAAGGAAGAACATATAGAAAACCATTGGTTGGAAGATCATTGCAGGTTGAGTCTGTGGTGAGGAATAGTCTGTGGTACAAAGTAAATGGCAGGATATTTGGTAGTGTGGAGGAGCAGAGGGATCTGGGGGTACATGTCCACGGATCCCTGAAAGTTGCCTCACAGGTGGATAGGGTAGTTAAGAAAGCTTATGGGGTGTTAGCTTTCATAAGTCGAGGGATAGAGTTTAAGAGTCGCGATGTAATGATGTAGCTCTATAAAACTCTGGTTAGGCCACACTTGGAGTACTGTGTCCAGTTCTGGTCACCTCACTATAGGAAGGATGTGGAAGCATTGGAAAGGGTACAGAGGAGATTTACCAGGATGCTGCCTGGTTTAGAGAGTATGGATTATGATCAGAGATTGAGGGAGCTAGGGCTTTACTCTTTGGAGAGAAGGAGGATGAGAGGAGACATGATAGAGGTGTACAAGATATTAAGAGGAATAGATAGAGTGGATAGCCAGCGCCTCTTCCCCAGGGCACCACTGCTCAATACAAGAGGATATGGCTTTAAGGTAAGGGGTGGGAAGTTCAAGGGGGATATTAGAGGAAGGTTTTTTACTCAGAAAGTGGTTGGTGCGTGGAATGCACTGCCTGAGTCAGTGGTGGAGGCAGATACACTAGTGAAGTTTAAGAGACTACTAGACAGGTATATGGAGGAATTTAAGTTGGGGGCTTATATGGGAGGCAGGGTTTGAGGGTCAGCACAACATTGTAGGCCGAAGGGACTGTACTGTGCTGTACTATTCTATGAAGGCAAATATGATGTTAGCACTTATTTCATGAGGACTAGAATATAAAAGCAAGGGTGTAATGCTGAGACTTTATAAAGCACTGGTGAGACCTCACTTGGAGTATTGTAAGCAGATCTGGGCCCCTTATCTTAGAAAGGACGTGCTGAAACTGGAGCAAATTCAAAGGAGGTGAATGAAAATGATTCCAGGATTGAATGGCTTGTCATATGAAAAATGTTTGATAGCTGGGCCAGTATTCACTTGAGTTCAGAAGCATAAGGGGTGACCTAATTGAAACCTATCAAATGGTGAAAGGCATTGACAGAGTGAATGTAAAAAGGATGCCTCCTATGGTGGGAGAGTCTAAGACCAGAGGACATAGCCTCAGAATAGAGGGGCGTTCTTTTTAAATGGAGATGAGGAAAAATTTCTTTAGCCAGAGAGTGGTGAATCTATGGAATTCTTTGCCACAGGCAGCTATGGAAGCTAGGTCTTAATGTATATTTAAGGTAGAGGTTGATAGATTCTTGATTGGTCAGGGCATGAAGAGATACAGGGGATTGGGGCTGAAAGGAAAATTGCATCAGCCATGATGAAATGGTGGAGCAGACTCAATGGACCAAATGACTTAATTCTGCTCACATATCTTATGCTCTTATGGTATTAAATAAGAAAGAGGACTAGTTAGTTCAAGCAGAAAGCATGCTGGGTGCAAATTTCCCACATGGATGCCATTAAAAGGCAATTCAGATTCTTTGACTAGTAAGTGACCAAAGCTCATCCTGCAAAGGAACTGCTATTGATAATTCTGATGGCAGAAGTTTGAGAGACCCTAACATTGCTGAGCATTAGTGGAAATTGAAGCAACAATCAGATGTTGCATTGTGCTCTAGCAGATAATGGATTCACCTATTCCAGCAGAACCCAGAGATATCCTGTTTTCACATAATGTGCTGAAGCATGGAAAATCTTTTTCCTGCCCCTCCACATTTTACTCAGACTTCATGTGTACCTGTCAATGCAAATGTTACTTCTTCTGTGCCATCTTCCATCAAGCGCTCATGAGTTCTCTATTCTGTTGTGATTATCACACACTTCACCTTTCATATACTCCACTACTCCCACTCAGTCCCTAAAGGCAAATGATAGGAGGTGAGATGTCCATCTCAATCATCCTCACTTGTTCATTGGGCCTTCCCTCTCACTTATTTCCTTCTTGCTTTGATTTTTTTTCTTTTATTTAAACAACAAATCAAATTAGAATGAGGAATTGAAATAAGAATTTCTTTCTCCCAAGTGTAAGGTAATAACATTAAGCTTTCCAATTGTCAACATAATATAGAGAGGTTAATTAGTTAGCTCGAAGATTCCACTGTTTGAACATTCAAATGACAATACAAAGAAGGAGCTATGTAGAATGAAGGTGAAGATAATTGTAACTTGTCAGATGACTTGAGAGAATTAGATGCATGTTTCTTGGACTCTAACCTGAAGCGCTGGTAGGAGAGAGGTACTCTGCTCCTGAGGAGCAGAAGATTCTCCAAACCAAAAATCCCAATTGAAAGTGTAAAGAAACACATAGATCAAATCTAGCTATAGTAATCAAATGCCCTATCTGACCAATTGGACTACCAGCCTCACTGATTACTCCACTTCTTTATCTCTCACCATCTCACAATCTTTTTTATTGGATGACATTCATTGGTTCAGTGGAACATTATATGTGACCCATACTTAATATTACTCCAGTCCTCACATCCAGATTTCACATACTATTTAACCTAGGAGATCAATCATCCAAGCACATTGCACACCATTCAGTAACAAAGTTCCCACTCTCAGACTGCAAACAAGAGAAAACCTACAGATATAGGAAATCCAAGCAATCCAAAATGCTGGAGGAACTCAGGTCAGGCAGCATCTATGGAAAGGAGTATACAGCTTTCAGCCAAGACCCTTCATCAGAACTGGAGAAAAAAGATGAGAAGTCAGAGTAAGAAGGTGGGCGGTGGGGAGGAAGAAATACAAGGTAGTAGTTGATAGGTGAAACTGGGGGTGTTGGGTAGAGAGCTGGAAGTTGATTGGTGAATTAGTGAAAATGATAAAGGTCTGAGGATGTAGGAATCTGATAGGAGATGTCACAAACATGGATTTGGCAGCCCATCAAATTTGACAATTGCTAATTTTTATTTAATTGTGATGGTATTTAACTCCATTCTTCTCATCGTCGTGCTTGTCAAGAATTGAGCGAAGCACAGCAATGTCACGCTGCCTGCTTGCTTTTGGTCTTGCCTGAGAAATTAGATTGTAGAGTCAACTGACATTGAAGACTAGTGGTATTATTTTATATTTAGTTATTCCTTTCAGCTGCACTGTTAGCATCATTTTCCATTTGAGAGTTTTAGCTAACGGCCCTGTTTGGCCTAGCGTTTATTGTTTTCCTTTCCCTCTCAACTCTCTTTGCATTAAAGTCTGTGAACTATCGACATGCCTCAGTGTCTTTCTCTCGCTCTCTGCACTTGGGCTATATCCAAGCATACTGACAGGAGAGGACAGAAGGTCACGGAAGAATGGGAAGGGGGAGGAGCACCAGAGGGAGGTAATGGACAGGTAAGTAGATAAGATGATAGAGGGAAATGAGAATGAAGAACAGGTAGGGTAGTTACCAGAATTTCAAGAAATTGATGTTTATTCCATCAGGTTGGAGGCTAACCAGAATGAATATAAGGTGTTGTTCTACCAACCCGAGTCTGGCCTCATTGCGACAGTAGAGGCCACTGACTGATATGTTGGAATGGGAAGTACAATTAAAATCGGTGGCCACTGGGAGATACCGCTTTTTCTGGCGGTTGGAGTGGAGGTGCCTGGCGAAGCAGTTTCTCAATTTACGTCGGGTCTCACTGATGTACAGGAGATCGCATCCGAAGCACCAGATACTGTAGGTGACTCCAACAGACTCACAGGTGAAGTGTCGCCTCACCTGGAAGGACTGCTTGGGACCCTGAATGGTAGTGAGTGAGGAAGTGTAAGGCAGATGTACCACTCATTCTACTTGCAAGGATAAGTGCCAGGAGGGAGATTAGTGGAGAGTTAAATTAAGTGAGGGCAGAAGTGTACAAAATGGAAAAGATATGGTTGGGGGCAGTATTGATGGTGGAGCAACGGAATCCCATATAGCATGAAGCAAGTTAGAGGAAAGTAAAATATTGCATGTGGAATTAATTAAATGGAAATTTCAGGGCAACTTTCAAAATACTTAGAGAGAAATACATATTTTAAATGAAGGAAAAAAGGAAAATCATATTTTCTCTTTTTTTTTCTCTTTCCCTGCTCTTCCATTGTGTTCCCTTGAACAATTACTTTTGCCTCCCTGTCTTTTTGTTATTTCATCCAATATCCCACTAAGTCAACACTTAGCACAGTGGCATACTTGTAATTGCCCACCTTGAACCATAAATTCTCTGAAGGGAAATAGATAGAAGGATATGACCAAGAACAGAGGGAGAGAATAAAAGAGATGCTAACATTGTGAGATGAAATGGGAAAATCTACAGATAACAATAATAATTGATTAATAATCAGCAAGTCAGACAACATCTGTGGACATAGAAATATTACATATTGGTGCTTTTTTTTTTATCAGAACTGTTCAGGAAAGGTGAGTATCTGCAGCCAGTCTCAGTAATCACGGCTTTTCTGAAAAAGATAGCAATGAAGAAGGTGCAGCTATCCAACTGCAGTTAATTGTTCTGAAAAATATCAAAGGTGAGTTTGTTTCTTACTTCCTAGAAGAACCACAAGTCAAAGAAACTCCTACTGGATTGCTTTTGTAGCAGATCTTTACCTCCTCATACTGGAAAACAGAGCTTTGATATTCCTAGAAAGAGCAGATGGAACCACTCCCTGGAACCAGTTGATAGATAACCCCAAAAGTCAGCTGGTTTAGACTTATTTGGGGCATGAAAACGAATGTGGGCAGTCTCCTGTATAAAATCTAGCGCAGGATACAAACATTTGATTCAGGGTGCAAGTCTTGGGTTTTAAGAAGACGCATGAGGGTTGGCAAATTTGGCTGTTCAGTTTGGATGAACATTCCTCAACCTTTGACAGGGCAGTTGTATATCCAGAATATCTCTATTTCATGGTGATACTAAAACATATTCAAAATCAGAAATAGCCCCATACTTTAATTATCTACATTCAATAAAACAGCTGAAAATTGTTGACTGAAAGTACTAAAAATATTTTGAATTGAATTTGATTTACCACTCTTTCTTTCATTTTATTTTTGAGGCAAACACGCTTCCTCATTTAAGTTTTATTTGGAGGTTAAAGCACACTTCTGAAACTAAGTGTTTCTCCTTTGTGTGTTGCCTATTCTATAACCACTTGACGTTGATTTAAAAGCTGTTAAAGCATTACATTCACAGTATTCATCACTTTGATAAATATGAAATACTACTCCTCTTGTTTTAACAGAACACTCAACTGAATAAATTCTTTGCTATTCACTATTGTCAGCTATCTATTATCCTTTTCAATGTAACACAATCACAGTACATTGCAGACACTGACCAGGAACAACCCTGTTTGCAATTTGAGGATTATCATCCATCTTTTTAAAAGTGCATGTTTTACATTTTGGTTAACTGATCTCACTCAAGTTATTAGCTTGTGGTGAATGCATTAGAATAAAGATTCCAATATTATCCCTATTCACCACTGTTCTTAGCTTTCCCTGGGGTGGAGACTGAAGCATTTGGAATATATATGGCTTTTGCCACACTGAAGAATTCACACATTTCATTTCAGTTTGTGAGTTTCTAGGTCTTTTGTGCTATCTGCATCCACAACCTATAATTTCAGTCAGGGTCGTGCTGTCATTCCTCTACACTTACATGCTTGTAGACTTGTTGAGTAAACGTGGAATAGTCTAAGCAGTTATTGATGACTGTTACGCTGCAGTGATGTTACTATCTGTGCTTTATTTCACTAGTTTGATGATAAAATCAAACTGGTACCAAAGCTTGCACTGGGATGTTTTTGCAAAACCTTGTTCATGATGACAAGTCGATAATCCAGCATTTTCTCAGGAGAAGGGTCACGTTAGACTTAGTGTTCCCTATTGCTTCTTGCCAGAGGGTTGTGTCTCTTCTTACTCTCCCAGAGTAACATCAGATTGTCACTATTTAAGATGAAGACCAATATCACAGTAAAGTTCTTGATGGCAAAGCTCATTCCATGAGGACAGTTTGTTTTTCCAGCTTGCCTTTCGAGGAAGATATACCCACTTCTTTGTTCTTTAAAATGGCTGTCTCCTGTGCATTTTGTCTCACTTATTGTAGAGTTATTGAAAACAAAACATCCAAGTTCCTGAGCTGAAATAGTAAGGATGTTCATGCCTGTTGCTATAGGTATGATGGTCCTGACTTTACAGATCCTGAGTATTGTACTGTGGAATAGAATCTCCCAGTGTAAGGTTGCTTTTAATGTGGAGTTGCCACTGCACATTATCTACTGTATAGATTAATTTGCAAGGGACACTAAGACAAGTGGAGATCAGGCTTGGCTGGATGGCTATTAATGCTCAGATATAAAAGTGGGCACGTGTATGGCAGGGCTGAAGAACAGCACAGAGGTGCTGCTCATGACTACACACGTACAGGCTCTGAGCACAAGAGCAATAGAAGCAGGGGTTTATAACACTAAATAAGACCCACAATCCAGATAGTGCAAGGAACCTGCTGAAACCATCCAGCATATAGCAGCAGGGTGCAAGATGCAGGCAGGGACAGCATGCACTGAGCGGCACAACCAAGTTGCAGGAATTGTGTACAGGAGCATCTGCACTGAGTATGGATTGGATACTCCCAACTCCAAATGGGAAACACCCAAGAAGGTAGTGGAGTGTAACAGAGCTAGGATTTTCTGGGACTTCCAAAAAAAAAACAGACTGATAAGCAGGTACTGGCCGACCAACCAGACATAATAATACTGGACGAGGAACAGCAGGAAGTAATAGTAATAGATGTGGCAATCCCAAATGACAGTAGCATCAGGAAGAAAGAATATGAGAAGCTGGAGAACTGGGACTTGAAAGAGCAGATAGAAAGGCTGTGGAAGGTTAAAGCCAGAGCAATCTCAGTAGTGATAGGAGCACTTGGAACTATGGCACCTGGACTTAGAGATTGGCTCCAACAAATCCCGGGAACAACATCTGAGCTCTCAGTCCAGAAAAACGCACGACTAGGTACAGCAAGGATGGTGCACTAAACCCTCAATCTCCCAGGCCTCTGATAGTGGACCCGAGATTGAGGGAAAAACTAACATACATACCACCCATAAGGGGTGAGAGAGAAAAAAACTAAATGTAGTTTAATACATGGCTGAGAAATTGGTGTAGGAGGGAGGGCATAAGAATTTTGGATCATTAGGTTCTCTTCCAGGGAAGGTGGGACCTGTACAGATGGGATGGCTTGCACCTGAACTGGAGGAAGACAAATATCCTAGTGGGAAGATTTGTTAATGCTATATGTCAGGGTTTAAACTAGAGTTGCAGGGGAATGGGAACCAGAGAGCCAGAATAGTTACTGGAGATTTTGTGGAGGCAGATGTTGGCAAGACCTCAGACAAAGTTAGGAATCAAAATGTTGAGCATGGTCTGACGAGAGTCCTGAGCTGTGTATACTTCAATGCAAGAAGTATCATGGAAAGGAGGATAATGGAGCCAAAGATGAGGTTTCTGGTTTACAAACAGAGGCAATGTGTAATGAGGAGATGCTGTTGATAGGGGAAAATTGCAGTCAACAGGATGAGTTGCAATGAAAACGGCAGACAAAATCAAAAAGGGTGAATGCAGGACTGAAGGTGTTGAATTTGAACGTGTGCAGAATACAGAATAAGGTCAATGAAACTGCAGCACAGTTACAGATTGGAAGGCATAATATTGCAGGCATCGCTGAATCATGGCTGATAGAAGATTACAGCTGGGAGCTCAGGAACTGCAAGAGTAAAAAGACCCTGATGGGAGTTGTACACAGACCCCAAACAATAGTAAGTATGTGGCCTACAAATTACGATTGGAGATGGAACATGCATGCCGAAAGGGCAATGTTACAATAGTCATGGGAAACTTCAATATGCAAGTAGATTGAGAAAATCAGGTCGTTGTTGGATTACAGGAGTGAGAATTTCTAGAGTGCCTATGAGAGGGCTTTTTAGGACAGCTCATTGCTGAGCCCTCCAGAGGATCAAATATTCTGGATTGGATGTTGTGCAATGAACCAGAATTAATTAGAGAGCTTAAGGTAAAAGAACCCTTCAGGACAAGTGATAATAATGTGATCGAATGTGCCCTGAAATTTGAGAACGAGAAGCCCATCAGATGTATCAGTACTATAGTGCAATAAAGGGATTACAGAGGCAAGAGAGAGGAGTTGGCCAGAATTGATTGGAAAAGAACTCTAGCAGGGATAACGGCAGAGCAGCAATGACTGGAATTTATGGTAGCAATTTGGAAGGCACAGGATATATACATTCCAAAGAGGAGGAAGTATTCTAAAGGAAAGATAACACAACCATGGCTAACAAGTGAAGTTAAAGCCAACAAAAAAGCTGAAGAGAGGGTATATAATAGAGCAAAAATTACTGGTAAGTTAGAGGATGGAGAGGCTTTTAAAAACTAACAGAAGGCAATTGAGAAAGTCATTAAGGTAAAAATGGGATTCAAAATAACCTAGCCAATAATATTAAAGGTTTATAGCAAAATTTTCTTCAGATGCATGAAGTATAAAAGAGGTGAGAGAGGCCTGTACTCACTGGAGTTTAGAAGATTGAGACAATCTCATTGATGCATTCTGAACATTGAAAGGCCTAGATAGAGTGGACATAAGGAGGTTGTTTTCAGTAGTGGGAAAGTCTAAACCAGTGGGTACAGCCTCAGAAAAAAAGGTTTTATTATAGAGATGAGGAGAAATTTCTTCAGCCGGAAGATTTTGAATCTGTGGAATTAATTGCCATAGATGGCTGTGGAGGCCTGTTTAGCCGTCAAATTCTACCACGGGAGCAAGATGGAACCTTGCTGTGTCTACATAAGGAAATGTCTATAGTTGTTGGGAACTGTCTCTGTGTCCATGCCTTTGCTAGGTAGGTTTGGCTGTTTGCTGCTACTTTGTGCTGAGAACTGTCTCTCTGTGTTCTGTGTATGAGTCCCGGCCCTATGTCCTGCTCCCTAGGAGGGGTCCTGACTCGATGTAGAGCCCCGGCCCCAGGTCCTGTTCCCAAGAAGGGGTCCTAGCTCTGTGTTCTGTGTATGAGTCCTGGGCCTAAATCCTTTTCCCTAGGAGGGGTCCAGGCTTTGTGTTCTATGTCTCTGAGTTCTTGTTCTGCCAAGACCAATTCTGAGTTCTTGTTCTGCCAAGACCAATTCTCTGAGTTCTTGTTCTGCCAAGACCAAGTCTGTTTCCTGTTCTCCCAAGACCAAGTCAAGGCTTTGGGGTCTCGTCCTGTCCTTGTGCCTCACCTGTGGAGGCGGTCAATGGGTATATTTAAGGTGGACGTTGGTAGGTTCTTTATTAGTAAAGTCTTCAAAGGTTTTAGGGAGAAGGCTGGAGAATGGGATTCAGAGGTTTAATAAATCAGTCATGATGAAGGGACAGAGCAGAATGATGGGCTGAACAGCCTAATTCTGCTCTTATATCTTATGGTCTTAAGTTCTCTTTAAATTCACTAAAGCCATTGGCTCCATCAGTTCAGAGTGGAGCACCCACCTCCAACTCAGCTGAACCCTAAATTTTAATTTCATGACAGTATGCAAGTATTGAAAGTAAGCAGTGGATCTGCAACATAATTAATCTTAGTGAATAGTGGTATCAAATAAGGCTGGTCATTTTTCCCCAATGCTGAAATTAATCTTTCTTGCTGCATATTTCTTCTGTACTCCAACCATCTTTCAAGATCAACTGAGGAGTTAATCTTCAGAAATTATGTTCAGCCTCTGGTAACCACTCTCCAGAAGCCACTGAACTTCAGTAATCAAATAGCAATGTGATTCTTGAGATTGCACAGACTTGGATGCTGACCACCAAGACATTGTCAAATTATTCACCAAAGCACACAAGAGAAAGGACCTTATTTTCAACATCTAGAACAACAAGCTCCTCTGCCAGTCTACCCATACTGCACTGCATTGGCTGCTAACAATGAAGTTTCATGGCAAAAGCTTGAAAGCAGTATGTTACCAATTATTTCAACAAATGCAGATACTCAAAGAAATTAATCACTTTCTTTAAAGACTCAGTGCTTTCTTTGGTCTCCTCCTTTGGGAGGAGGAGATAGCAGCGCGCCACGCGCGCGTAGACCTCCGGTGAAAATGATATTGTATTCATTAAATAGGGGCCGTGGACAATTCTGATTTGATGGAGACAGATGTGAAAGCACAAAGGAACATCCGGAGAAATTTCTGAAACGCAGGTTCGCTGCCGCTGTTACTGGGCGATCGAGAATCTCCCGAGGGAAGGCCCCAAAATCCTCGGCTTTGCCTGCTGCTGGCGACCGAGATTGAGGTCGAATCGTTCGGATAGAGATGGTGCTCGGTACTCGGTGTTGGAGAGCTGATCGGAGGCGCAAAGTTCTCGGACGACTCAGAGTCAGACTGTGGTCGGGCATGGCAGGGAGAGTTTTCTTCCTTCTCCCGTCTGCGTGAGATGTGGGACATTTGAGAGACTTTGAACTTTTTACTGTGCCATGGACTGTTCTTCATCAATTTATGGTATTGTTGCACTGTTGTAACTATATGTTATAATTATGTGGTTTTGTTAGATTTTTCAGTCTTGGTCTGTCCTGTGTTTTGTGACATCACACTGGAGGAAATATTGTATCATTTCTTAACGCATGCATTACTAAATGACAATAAAAGAGGACTGTGTGTCTTCATAATCTAAAAAAAATGAAGAAGGTTATTTGAAGATCAAGAATTCAGACCTGGCATAAAACTTATGCAGACTTAAGCAGCAATTATCCCTGCTCTCCTATATAGTTCTGAGACATAGAAACATGGAAAATCTACTGCACATTACAGACCCTTTGGCCAACAATTTTGTGCTGACCATGTAACCTACCCTAGAAGCTGCCTAGAATTTCCCTACCGTACAGCCCTCTATTTCCCTAAGCTCCATATACCTATCCAAGAGTCTCTTAAAATACCCTATTATATCTGCCTCTACCATCTTCACTGGAAGTGTATTCCATGCACCCGCCACTCTGTATGAAAAGCTTACCTCTGACATTGCCCTTGTACCTACCTCCAAGCATCTTAAAACTATGTCTCCTCGTGTTAGTCATTGCAGCCTTGGGAAAAAGCCTCTGACTATCCACACAATTACAGTACTCAAAGTGGGGTCTTACTAAGGTCTTATATAGCTGTAACATTATGTCACAGCTCTTGAACCTACTAACTCAGCTGATGAAGGCCAACACACCATACGCCTTCCTAACAACACTGTCAACCTGCGCAGCAGCTTTGAGTGTCCTATCGACAATGACCCCAAGATCTCACTGATCCTCCACACTGCCAAGAGTCTTACCATTATATTATATTCTGTCTTCAAATTTGACCTACCAAAATAAACCACATCACTTATTTGGGTTAAATTCCATCTGCCACTTCTCAGCCCATTTCTGCATCCAATCGATGTCCCCTGTAACCTCTGACAACCCTCCAGACTATCCACAACGCCTCTAACTTTTGTATCATCAGCAAACTTACTAACCTACCCTTCTACTTCTTCATCCAGGTCATTGATAAAAACCCCAAAGAGCAGGTATCCCAGAGCAGATCCCTGCAGAACACCAGTGGTCACCGTTCTCCATGCAGAATATGAAACATCCACAACCATCCTTGGCCTTCTGTGGTCAAGCCAATTCTGGATCCACAAAACAAGGTCTCTCTGGATCCCATGCCTCATCACTTTCAGAATCATTCTTGCATGGGGAACCATATCAAATGCCTTATTGAAGTTCATATATATATATATATACTATATCCACTGCTCTACCTTCAACAATTTGTTTTGTTACATCCTCAAAGAATTTAATTGGGTTCATAAGGCATAACCTGACCTTGACAAAACCATGATGACAATGTCATAGGGTGGGGGGGGGGGCTCTGATGGCGGACTCAAATGCAAGGCACAGACACTGAAGTACTAGGAACAGGACTAGGTGTGACAAGAAAGCAATTGAAGTGGGGAAGAAATGACATTGGACATGACACAGGCCCTGGATGAGACTAGGATGCAGGGCCTGGGCTAGGACATGGACAAGAAACACGGAACCTGGACAAGGAACTGGGAACTAGGAGCCTGGGCTAGGACTCCGAGCCAGAGATTAGACAAGGACCCAGAACCTAGGACTTGACTCAGGCTCAGACCCCGGAACTGGGTGAGGACATGACGTGGATACAGGACTGGACATGGCTTGGATATGGACTCCAAGTCATCCACTGTGCAAGGACCCAGAACCTGGGTTTTGACTCGGGCTCAGACTCCAGAACTAGGCAAAGACATGACATGGCTACAAGGACTGGTCGAGGCTTGGATTCTTCAAGGCTCTCCTGAGCAGGACAAGGTACTCCTGGGCAGGTGAGGCACAAGGACAGGACGAGACCCCAAAGCCTTGACTTGGTCTTGGGAGAACAGGAAACAGACTTGGTCTTGGCAGAACAAGAACTCAGAGAATTGGTCTTGGCAGAACAAGAACTCAGAATTGGTCT
This sequence comes from Mobula hypostoma, assembly GCF_963921235.1. Lineage (NCBI taxonomy): Eukaryota > Metazoa > Chordata > Chondrichthyes > Myliobatiformes > Myliobatidae > Mobula > Mobula hypostoma. The sequence continues at coordinate 144,214,202 of NC_086100.1, forward strand.
TGGCAGAACAAGAACTCAGAGACATAGAACACAAAGCCTGGACCCCTCCTAGGGAAAAGGATTTAGGCCCAGGACTCATACACAGAACACAGAGCTAGGACCCCTTCTTGGGAACAGGACCTGGCGCCGGGGCTCTACATCGAGTCAGGACCCCTCCTAGGGAGCAGGACATAGGGCCGGGACTCATACACAGAACACAGAGAGACAGTTCTCAGCACAAAGTAGCAGCAAACAGCCAAACCTACCTAGCAAAGGCATGGACACAGAGACAGTTCCCAACAACTATAGACATTTCCTTATGTAGACACAGCAAGGTTCCATCTTGCTCCCGTGGTAGAATTTGACGGCTAAACAGGCAAGGCTTCAGAAGGAAGGTGAAGGGAACAGTCCAGCCAATAAAGCTGTCTGTCTGTCTCTCTGTCTGTATCTTGTTTTACGGCGGTTGGCATCCAGCTTAATGGTGCATTACCGCCACCCTCTGCTCCAGAATGTGCACTAGACATACATTCTATATCCCTTCACACACACACACACTTCACCCTCCCATCTTTGACCATCCTAGTATCCTATTCCTGTTTATTCGTCATATTCTATAAAAAACCCCTGTACCCCTTAAAAATGCTTAAAATACCCAGACTTGTGCTCTCTCACCCATGCCCAGCAACCCTTTTAATGTGAATTCCTGCATCCCCAACTCCCTTAGTTTAATTCTCATCATCTCTCTCTGTATCCCATACTTCCTGCAACTCAGAACTACATGTTCTACTGACTCCTCTTCCTGACATTCCTCACACAATCCTGTCTGGTGTTTCCCTATCATTTTCAATGTTTTGTTTAATGCACAGTGCCCCAGCCTTAACCTAGTCCACACAATTTCCTCTCTTCTGTTTCCATTACTTACCCTAGTAACTGCAACACTCTTTTGTATTTGATATAGATGCCTCCCTTTCCCCTCCCTGTCCCATCTTTCTTGCCACATTCGGTTGACTTTTTCCCAGATTACACACTTAACCTCTGCTTTACTGATACTAATGTGCATTTCCACATTTTCTTTAACGCCCTCTTTGCCAACTCATCCACCCTCTCATTCCCCTTCACCCCTACATGTGCTGGAACCCATAGAAATTTTACCTGACCTCCCTGATTTGCAATTCTTGTAACTAACTGAAGGACTTCATAAAGTACATCTTGCCGACTGTTTGTGTGAAAAGACCTTAAACTTGCTAGAACTGAGGATGAATCTGAACATATCAATGCTTTGGATGGTCTGGCTTTCAGCACCCATTGCAACGCAACCAACACTGCCAGCGTCTCCACTGTAAACACCCCTAACTTATTAGATGTTCTTCTGCTGATTCCAATTTCTTTTGCTGGTATTACCACCCCAAACCCTGTCACTCCTGTTTCAGGTTCCTTCGCACCATCTGTATAAATGTGAGTATAATCACTATACTTTTCCATCACATGACAGTGAAATGCATTTACCAAATCTGTTTTATATCTTTCTTTCCTTTTTACCTCTAACAAATGCCAGTCTATGTCAGGGCATACAAGTTTCCATGGAGCTACAACCGGATAAACAACTGAAGGACTTATCCTCAGATCAAACACTCCACATTCTTTCGCGATATCATTCACTACCCGACTAAAGGTATCCCTCTGAAACCTCCCATTTTCCCAGTACGCCTGCAACACTCCTTTAGTAGGGTGAGAATCATTGTGCCCCTGCAAGTTAGCCCAGTAGTTTGCCATCAGTTGCATCCTTCTTAGTTCCAAAGGCATTATTCCCATTTCTACCTGTAGGGCTGACACTGGTGACGTTTTAAAAGCTCCACTGCACACTCTCAAGGCCTGAGCCTGAATCACATCCAGTTTCCTTATAAGAGACCTAGCTGCTGATCCATATACTATATTTCCATAATCCAATACAGATCTTACTAGAGCCACATACATTCTCTTCAAAGCTGAACAATTTGCTCCCCATTCCCTACCAGTCAAACATCTCATCACATTTATTACTTTTTTACATTTCTCCTCAACTTTCCTGATATGGTCTGCCCATGTTAATCGTGAATCAAATATAACTCATAGAAATTTAAATGATGCAACCCTTTCTAATTCAACCCCATACATCCTTAACTTCTTCCCTACCTCAACCCTTTTCCTGGTAAAAAATACAGTTTGAGTTTTATCTACTGAAAATCTACATCCCCAATCATAACCCCACTCCACCACTTCATCAATTGCTTCTTGTAGTTTCCTGATTATATAGTCCATGTTCCTGCCTCTTTTCCACAAGGCCCCATCATCCACAAACAGTGACCTACCTATATCCACTGGTACCTTTGTGAAGACATCATTGATCATAATCATGAAAAGTAACGGGCTAATCACACTACCTTGAGGTGTGCCATTTTCCACTATGTACTGTTTTGATAATTCTGATCCAATCCGAACTTGAATTTTTCTACCAAACAAAAAATCTTTAATCCAATTAAAAACTCTCCCACCAACCTCCATCTTGTGCAGTTTAATTAATAATCCTTCCTTCCACATCATATCATAGGCTTTTTCAATGTCAAAGAACACTGCCACTACTGAATCTCTATTTGCCTGGGCCTTCCTTATTTCAGTCTCTAACATAATCACTGAGTCCATGGAATTTCTTCCCTTTCTAAAACCACTCTGATAACTTGCCAGCATTCCCCTTTTCTCAAGCTCATATGATAACCTTTCTGTTATCATCCTTTCCATTATCTTACATATACTTGATGTTAATGCAATTGGTCTGTAGCTAGTGGGTTTTGACAGATCCTTGCCAGGCTTCCTTATTGGAATTACTACTGCTTCTTTCCATGCACTTGGTAATCTTCCCTCCTCCCACACTCTGTTATAAAAATGCAGCAACTTCAAGAGCGCTCCTTCTCCTAGATTTTTTAGCATCACAGAGCATATCAGATCTTTCCCTGGGGAGGTTGGTCTCGATCTCTTTATTGCTCTCACCATTTCTGCTAATGTAAATGGATCATCAATTATATCATCTGTTCCTTCCCTCCTGCTTAACACACCTGGGTGTTGGCTCATTATTCTTTCCCTTCTTCTTCTCCCTTCTTCAGACAAATTTTCTGAACTGTGTATCAGTACAAATGACTTGGCCATGACCTCAGCCTTATCCCTACTGGAGACCGCAGTTTCCTCCTCAGATATCATTACTGGATATTCCCATTCCCTTCTATCTCCTCCCATCCTCTTAATCATTCCCCATATCTCTCCCACAGGTGTTGTTCTTCCTACCTTGTCGCAAAAACTCCTCCAACTTGCCCTTTTAGGTTGACGTATAGTTCTTCTCACCACTGCCTGTGATTTCTTATATTGAACCAAATGCTGCATATTATGGGTTCTTTTAACTAGCCTGAATGCTCTATTTCTGTTTTTTACAGCCTGACAATATTCCTCTGTCCACCATGGTACCAGTTTTCTATTCATCCTATTTTTACTCCTAGGTATAGATCCTTCTGCTGCCATGATAATTGCTGAAGTCACCTGACTGTTTAATTCATCTACATTTCCAGAAATATCAATCTTTGTCAACCCTTCTTCACTCAACTTCTGGAACTTACCCCAATCAGCTTTTTCAAACACCCACTTTGGGGTTCTGCCACCTGGTCTTACTTCAACTCTTTCACCCACTGAACACAAAACTGGGTAGTGATCACTGCCTACTGTTGAAGCAGTCCAAACTCCCCAGGTACTAATGCCAGCCAACGTATTAGACACTAACGTAATATCTAACACTGACTCAGTTCCTGTTGTTATATCTATCCTTGTGCCGCTACCATCATTCATACACACCAAATCCCTTTCTTCCATCAAATCTTCAATTACCTTTCCATTTGGATCTGTAATCTGATCCCCCCATATTGTGCTATGAGCATTGAAATCTGCACACCACACTACTTTATGTCTGTTTTGTCCTTGTATCTTTAATAGGCTGTCCAAATCCAACCTTTTACATGGATTGTAGTAGTTAATTATAACCACTCCCTCCCCTCTCTCCCACAATTCCACCACTATGTATTCCTGATCATCTCCTTTCTCCAGTACCCTATATGGTATACCTTGCTTGATTAACATAGCACAACCCCCTCCTCCCCCTAGATTTCTATCTTTCCTTATCATTGTATACCCATATACCACAAAGTCTAAAGTTGGTTTCAACCAAGTTTCCTGAATACACACTACATCTGGTTTTACAACCATTTCTTTAATAAAGTGCTTGAATTCCTGGCTATTGGCCAGTAAGCTCCTTGCATTCCATTGTAAAAGAATCACCATAATTAGTATTAACCAACACATGACACTTCCTGGCTTGACTGATTACTGAGGTTCTCCCTCACTTCCTCCCATGTCAGTCCTACTAACCCTAAATGGTTTACTGCTGCTTTTACCACCAGCTGAATTTTGTCACTTTTTGACTTTACCTCAGCAGTACTATTAATCACTCCCGCAATGAATGTTACTAGAGCCTTTTTGTCTACATAAATCCTGTCATTTGTTCTTTGTTGCATCTCTCGTATCCCTATTGCTCCCTGTTCATTAGGAGCATTATTCTGTTCTCTTGACATTCTTACAGCTTCTGCATAAGTGATCTTTCTTTTCACTCTTATTTCTTGAATTTTAGTCTCCCGTCTCACAACCTCACACCCACTATATGCAACATTATGAGCTCCTCCACAATTGCAGCATTTTGGTTGAACTCCTGTTCCGCACTTTCCATATTCATGATCACCCCCACATCTAGCACATCTCCTCTGCCTTTTACAGTTTTTAGCCACGTGTCCAAACCTTTGACAATTATAGCACCTCAATGGCTTTAGCACATACACCCTTACTGGGTAACTCATGAAACCCAGGATCACCTTCCTTGGCACTCTTTCTTCTTCAAATTCAATCAATACTGATTTACTTTCCTTTTTCACTCCCTCCTTTGTTGTTTTCAGTCTTTGAACATTCATTACTTTCCCTCCTTTGATATTCCTCTTTATCTCCTCCATATTTATACTCATTGGTATCCCTGTGATCACTCCTTTACAACCACTGTTTTGTGCTCCCACCCTCCCAGTGTATTCCACCTTGCATTTTCCTATCTCTTTTAGCTTGAGTGCTTTCTCAAGTTGTTCCTCATTCACACATCTTACCAATAAGTTGCCATCATTAAGGACTTTTGCAAATACTATTTCCCCTATCTTATTTGTCAGAGTTGTTGTTAGCACAAACGGGTTAATTTTCTTCATATGTCCCTGAGCCTTCTCATTAAACCTAATTATGACAACACCTCCTCTCTGAGCTTGTTCATCTTCCTCACTTTCAGAGCTTTCTCCACTATCATTTCTTATCCTTTTATTCCCTTTGTCTTGGTTTTTATTCATCCAACCCCTCACTACCTCCTCATTCCCTTTATTTCTCCCTTCACAATAATCCACCTCTCCCCAGCTGCCTACCTCTGGTCCCAAGTCTCTATCCCTCTCCTTCTCCACTTTCTTTCCCTCAACCCCACCTCTTACCTTGTCCACCATTACCAGACCCACACGACCCCCTCCCAACAATTTCCATTCCTTCCCCACTCTCTTTCCCTCAACAGGTTCCAAAACACACTCACACATCAAGCAAAACACAGCCAACTTCCAGCAGCAGTCCACACTCCATCCAGCCAATAAAGCTGAACCCAAGAGCTATTTATGTAGCCAGCCCAAAATGAGAATCAGGTGCCTCAATTAGAGCACCCAACAGAACAAGGGAAAACAGGAAAACCCGGAATAAGGAACGATGGACCGGACCATGAACCGGAATGCGGACTTCATGGGCTGGACCATGACAGACAATTCCTAATCGGATTATGTCCCTCCAAATGCTCACAAATCCTACCTCTCAGGATCTTCTCCAACAACTTGTCCAACACTGAAGTAAGACTTACCGGTCTACATCTCCGCGGGTTATCTCTACTCTCTTTCTTGAACAAGGGAACAATATTTGCAATCTTCCAATCCTCTGGTACTTCTCCCATCCCTATTGATGATGCAAAGATCATTGCCAAAGGCTCAGCAATCTCCTGCTTCATTTCCCACAGTAGCCGGGGGTATATCCCATCCGGTCCAGGTGACTTATCTAACTTAATGCTTTTCAAAAGCTCCGGCACGTCCTCTTTCTTAATGTCTATGTTCTCAAGCGTTTCAGTCCACTGTAAGTGGTCCCCACAATTGGTAAGGTCCTTTTCACTGGTGAATGCTGAAGCAAAGTATTCATTAAGTATCTCCGCTACCTCCTCCTCACTGTCGCACCTGATTGGTCCTATTCTCGCAGGGCTCATCCTCTTGCTCTTCACATGCTTGTAGAACTCCTTGGGGTTTTCCTTAACCCTGCCCACAAAGGCCTTCTCATGGCCAATTCTAACTCCCGTACTTTCATTCTTGACTTCCTCCCCGGCACCCTTGTAATTTTCTAGAGCTCTAACAGTATCTAGTTTCTTGAACCTTTTGTAAGCTTTTCTTTTCTGCTTAACTAGATTATCTACATGCTTTTTACACCATGGTTCTTTTACCCTAACATTATTTCCCTGCTCGATGGAACATACCTATGTGGAATGCCATGCAAATGTTCCCTGAACATTTGCTACACTTCTGTCATGCATTTCCCTGAGAACATCTACTCCCAATTTATGTTCCCAAGTTTCTGCCTGATAGTATTATATTTCCCCCACCGCAATTAAGTGCTTTCCCAAATTTTCTCCCCGCTCCCTCTCCAGTGCTATAGTAAAGGAGATAGAGTTGTGATCACTACCTCCAAAATACTCTCTCACCAAGAGATCTGACACCTGACCAGGTTAATTTCCCAATACCAGATCATGTAGAGCCTCTCCTCTAGTTGGCTTATCTTCCTGAACACCCCTAACAAACTCCACCCCATCTAAGCTCCTTGCTTTAAGGAGATGCCAGTCAATATTAGGAAAGATAAAATCACCCATCAGAACAACCCTGTTATTATTGCACCATTCCAGAATCTGCCTCCCTATCTGCTCCTCGATGTCTTTGTTACTATTGGGGGGGGGGTCTATAAAGTTATTATCCCCTTCCTGTTTCTGATTTCCACTTACAATGACTTAGTAGACAATCCCTTCATGACTTCCTCCTTTTTGACAGCCAACATACTATCCCTGATTAGCAGTGCCACTCCCCCACCTCTTTTGCCTCCCTCCCTGTCCTTTTTGAAACATCTAAAGCCCAACACACTCAGCAGCCATTACTGCCCCTGTGACATCCAAGTCTCTGTCATGGCCACAGCATCAGAGAGACATAGACTACCTACTGCAGATATCTCAAGCACTGGCAAAATACTACCAATCCTATCTCAAATTAATTGTAAGGACAAACAAACTAAATCAGTGCCTTCATCACTTGCACTGAGGCCCAGTTATTGTCAGATGATGACCGTGAACTGGCTGCATTGATCACATAGAACATAGAATAGAACAGCACAGTACAGGCCCTTCGGCCCACAATGTTGTGCCGACCCTCAAACCCTGCCTCCCATATAAGCCCCCACCTTAGATTCCTCCATATACCTGTCTAGTAGTCTCTTAAACTTCACCAGTGTATCTGCCTCCACCACTGACTCAGGCAGTGCATTCCACGCACCAACCACTCTCTGAGTAAAAAACCTTCCTCTAATATCCCCCTTGAACTTCCCACCCCTTACCTTAAAACCATGTCCTCTTGTATTGAACAGTGGTGCCCTGGGGAAGAGGCGCTGGCTATCCACTCTATCTATTCCTCTTATTATCTTGTACACCTCTATCATGTCTCCTCTCATCCTCCTTCTCTCCAAAGAGTAAAGTCCTAGCTCCCTTAATCTCTGATCATAATGCATACTTTCTAAACCAGGCAGCATCCTGGTAAATCTCCTCTATACCCTTTCCAATGCTTCCACATTCTTCCTATAGTGAGGTGACCAGAAATGGACACAATACTCCAAGTGTGGCCTAACCAGAGTTTTATAGAGCTGCATCATTACATCGCGACTCTTAAACTCTGGCCCTCGACTTATGAAAGCTAACACCCCATAAGTTTTCTTAACTATCCTATCCACCTGTGAGGCAACTTTCAGGGATCTGTGGACATGTACCCTGAGATCCCTCTGCTCCTCCACACTACCAAGTATCCTGCCATTTACTTTGTACTCTGCCTTGGAGTTTGTCCTTCCAAAGTGTACCACCTCACACTTCTCCGGGTTGAACTCCATCTGCCACTTCTCAGCCCACTTCTGTATCCTATCGATGTCTCTCTGCAATCTTTGACAATCCTCTACACTATCTACAACACCACCAACCTTTGAGTCGTCTGCAAACTTGCCAACCCACCCTTCTACCCCCACATCCAGGTTGTTAATAAAAATCACGAAAAGTAGAGGTCCCAGAACAGATCCTTGTGGGACACCACTAGTCACAATCCTCCAAGCTGAATGTACTCCCTCCACCACCATTCTTTGCCTTCTGCAGGCAAGCCAATTCTGAATCCACCTGGCCAAAATTCCCTGGATCCCATGCCTTCTAACTTTCTGAATAAGCCTACCGTGTGGAACCTTGTCAAATGCCTTACTAAAATCCATATAGATCACATCCACTGCACTACCCTCATCTATATGCCTGGTCACCTCCTCAAAGAACTCTATCAGGCTTGTTAGACATGATCTGCCCTTCACAAAGCCATGCTGACTGTCCCTGATCAGACCATGATTCTCTAAATGCACATAGATCCTATCTCTCAGAATCTTTTCCAACAGCTTTCCCACCACAGACGTAAGGCTCACTGGTCTATAATTACCCAGACTATCCCTACTACCTTTTCTGAACAAGGGGACAACATTCGCCTCCCTCCAATCCTCCGGTACTATTCCTGCGGACAACGAGGACATAAAGATCCTAGCCAGAGGCTCAGCAATCTCTTCTCTCGCCTCATGGAGTAGCCTGGGGAATATTCCGTCAGGCCCTGGGGACTTATCTGTCCTAATGTATTTTAACAACTCCAACACCTCCTCTCCCTTAATATCAGCATGCTCCAGAACATCAACCTCACTCATATTGTCCTCACCATTGTCAAGTTCCCTCTCATTGGTGAATACCGAAGAGGAGTATTCATTGAGGACCTCGCTCGCTTCCACAGCCTCCAGGCACATCTTCCCACCTTTATCTCTAATCGGTCCTACCTTCAGTCCTGTCATCCTTTTTTTCTTCACATAATTGAAGAATGCCTTGGGGTTTTCCTTTACCCTACTCGCCAAGGCCTTCTCATGCCCCCTTCTTGCTCTTCTCAGCCCCTTCTTAAGCTCCTTTCTTGCTTCCCTATATTCCTCAATAGACCCATCTGATCCTTGCTTCCTAAACCTCATGTATGCTGCCTTCTTCCTCCTGACTAGATTTTCCACCTCACTTGTCACCCATGGTTCCTTCACCCTACCATTCTTTATCTTCCTCACCGGGACAAATTTATCCCTTACATCCCGCAAGAGATCTCTAAACATCGACCACATGTCCATAGTACATTTCCCTGCAAAAACGTCATCCCAATTCACACCCACAAGTTCTAGCCTTATAGCCTCATAATTTGCCTTTCCCCAATTAAAAATTTTCCTGTCCTCTTTGATTCTATCCTTTTCCATTATAATTATAAAGGCCAGGGGGCAGTGGTCACTGTCCCCCAGATGCTCACCCACTGAGAGATCTGTGACCTGACCCGGTTCATTACCTCGTACTAGATCTAGTATGGCATTCCCCCAAATCCAGGCTTCCAGAAACTACATTCCATTCCTTGTATTAACATGGACAAATATTATCAAAAGAACAGAAAACAAGATTCAAAGGTGTACTCAAAGCTTTTTTGAAGAAAATCAACATCTATGGGATTCTTGGACCCTTCCCTGTCCATGACTACTGCAAATGAGGATGTTCTAATTGGGAGGGTATTCAGAACCTCAAAACCACAGCTGGGGTGTACAATTAAAGCCCCATATATAAAATGTGTCATATCAAATTCTACCCTCTTGCTGATTGTGTCAGTCATTTTTTGCCCCGGCTTCACATTAGCTCCTGTAGTCACGTCTATAGGATGTACTGCAGCAGGAGCCCACATATCCAGAATGCAAGCAAGTTATCTTTAAATCTGCTCCCTCATGAAAAAAGATAGGCAAACACTGGCTGAGAAATCAACATGAAGTTGTGCTTCATTCAATAAGCAATTTGGAAATAATTAAGATCTGCATTCCAAACTGCTGTTCCCCTAAATTAAGATTAAAAATGTTTTTGATAAATAAGATCAAGGCCAAGATTTCCATTAAAAACAATGCACAATCTAAGTTGTATCACTGGAACCTCAAAGTACATTTGTTGAAGTGAAGTGAACTCAATCTGTGGTCCACTTGTTTTTTCTTTCAGTTTTAAAAGTGTTATCCTATTTACAGGGTATAACAGAATATCAGATGCCAGTTGATATGTACAAAAGCAAGTCATCCCGTGTCCCAGAAATTTCAGTTTCTGCTGAACAATTCAGGCTTCTATGAAAAGGCTGTTCAAATTTTATATATATATATATATATATTTATTCAGCCTGGTATGTGAACGCCAATACCTTTAAATGGAAAATCTTACTAAAGGTAGTGGATTTGGCCCAGTACATTACGGGCTAAATACTCCCAACCATTGAGCACAACTACATGAAACATTGCCATAGAAAAGCAGCATCCATCATCAAAGTTCCTCACCACCTAGACCATGCTCCTTTCTGACTGCTGCCAGCAGGCGGAAGGTACAAGTGCCTTAGGACTCACACCACCAGGTTCAGGAATTGTTACTTCCCCTCAACCATCAGGCTTTTCAACAAAAGACGATAATTATACTCATCCATTGAGATGTTCCCACAACCAATGATCTCACTTTAAGGACTCCTTTTGTTATTTAATAGTCTCATTATTTACTGCTATTTACTTGTAGTTGCATTTCAACAGTTTGTTGTCTTCTATGCACTTGCTCTTTCAGTGATCCCATTTACAGTTGCTACGCTATTGATTTGCTGAGTATGCCTGCAGGAAAAAGAATCTCAGGGTATATGTGGTGACATGTATGTACTCTGATAATAAATCTTACTTTCAAATTTGAATTTTTTCACAGACTGAGCCAGTATTTAATTGCTTGTCCCTGGCTGGCCCGGAGAAAGTGCTGGTGAGCTGCCTTCTTGAAATGCTGCAGTCCTTGAGATGTCGGTGCACCCAGATGCTGTTACGGAGAAAATTCCAAAAATTTGCTCTAATGCGAAGAAAAAATGTGGATGTATTTCCAGCTGATTATAGTGTGTTGCTTAGAGGCCGTGGTGTTCTCATGTTTTTGCTGCCCTTTTCCTTGCATCTAGTAGAGGTCATGGGTTTGGAAGATGCTACAGTGCATCTTATAGATAGTATAAGCTACTGCTAATCTCTGTCAGTGGTGGCATGAATGACTATTTATGGATGGAGGCCTATCAACTGGATGGATATGCCTTATATGGTAGCAATCTCTTTCATGCTGTTGAGGTGCATACACTGTTGATCGCCCTCAATGTTATTCCCATTTATGACAATGTGCTAGAGGAATTTGGGAGACTGCTTATGAAAATTAAAGGATTTCGGCCTCATTATATTCTACAGGACAATTCAGAGCAGCATTACAAATTGAACATTTTTAGTTTATCTGTAGGTGCAGTACCAATGAAACAGGTATGGATAGAACTCATTGAAGAAATCATCATTCAGTACTATAGGGAAGAGGTAGAAATTTGCATTGATATTGAGTTGTTAGAAGTTGTGTCAAGGCTAGTGGGAAATCATACAAAATGGTTAATCAGTAGATGAGGTAGATCACAAAGCTTTGAATCAACTGGTTGCCAGAGCCAGACTACAAGAGTTTTGAATATTTTATTAGATTCTTTCTAGTTTTAAGTAAATTGAGAAATTTTTGCCCTTCAATCTTGTTGCATTTCTCCTAATGTGATGCAGAAACTCATTCTAAGATGTATAAAATAATCCTTAGTTCTTAGTCATTTGTCAAGCTGCTTATCAGCTCTGGTTAAAAATAATAAGTTGTGGAATGAGAAATGAAGAGAGCGGAGGCTAACAGACTCTGCTGAAATTAAGCTAGCATGCAGATTCTACATTGATGCAAAATAGTTCTGGGGCTGCATTAGTGCTAAAATGTTAACATTTCCCTGAATAAAAACCTTCATCAGTCTTTAAATGTGCTGACCATAGTATTAATAGAGCTCTACATAAAGTGGATTCCTTAGAATGATTTTCTATAGCTCACTTAAATTAATTAGTTTTCTCATCTATGACTTGCTATTATTGGTTTCATTATAAGACAAGCCGGCCCAACTGAATATATTAAAGCCCCTGTTGAATAAGTAGACAGCAATTCATATCTCCACAGATTGTGTTCATGTGTGACAGTGTACTGACATCCAGTGCTGTTGCCTTGCACTCCTGAACCTGGTGTTATGTATTTCAAGTTTGCAAATTTTCTCTGTGATGCCATGAGTGGCTCTGGTTTCCTCTCACATCTAATATTGTACTCGCGGGTTAATTCACACGTGTAAGTAAACATTAGTAAGCAGCAAAAGAATGAGTGGAATTGATGGGCATAGGATAGAGAATAAGATTAGGGCTACAAAGAAATAAGGTGGTGGGAAAGAAACTGGTGGAATTGATCTGCTGGGAGCTGAAGTGGACCTATTGGCTGGAATGGCCTTCTTTTGTGTCATTGTTATCAGCTCTATGACATAGAAATTTATATGGGAATCAACAAAACTACACAAACCTAGGTTAATTCCTGATACTTATAAAATTTGCTCTCTGGACAATTTAAAATCTATTCTGAGGAAACCCACACAGTATTTTCCCATAGCAGAAGCAGATCATAATGGAAGAAGAAGCCTAAGAAGAAAAAAATAAGTAGCTTGTTAATTTAAGAAATCCTTTTAAAATCTTGCCCAAGGCTTGTAAACTTAAATATGTATTTTTAGTCTTTTCCATGTCTTGTTCATATTTCAACAACACACACAGTAAATCTTTCTAAGACTTAAAAAAACCTCTCCAATGGTTTATTTGTTTAAGATGTGTTCCAAAGCTTTTAAAAATTAAAAAGAATAGTTCAGGATTCTTAGAAGGGTTGGGAAGTTTTAAGAATTTCTGAGACTTTTCAAAACTGTTTAATACCTTAAGACTTTTTATAGGTAAAGACGGATTTGGTCTTATTCTATCAGTCTTCCCTTTGCATTCTGTGGGTGTGGGTTTATTTTTGATTATCATGGGTTATAAAACAAACATCACTCAAACAACACTGCAGAAATGGGCAATGTAGAAATATTTCATTATATTTAGACTAAGCCTTTTCTAGGAAGATTGATCAAGGTAGCAGGCAGCTCCTGATGAAGTCAGCACCACTGATCAAAGTCATAGACTGTTCCTTGACACAACAACAGATGAAATGTATGAAATAAGTATTACCAGATTGCTCACATTTGTTATGCACTGTTGTTCAACAACAATATGTTAAAGCTATTACACCACCTCTTCAGTGGAAATATACACTCAGTGGCCTGCTAATACAACTATACACCTACTCATTAATGCAAATATGCCAAACATGTGGCAGCAACTCAATGCATAAAAGCATGTATACATCGTCAAGTGGTTCAGTTGTTGTTCAGATCAAACATCTGAATGGGGAAGAAATGTGATCGAAGTGACTTTGACCATGGAATGTTTATTTGGTGGCAGATGGAATGGAAAAGTAGAAGGCGTAGACTCTCAGTGCAGTGTTACCCTGTGGTGGCACTCAGGAAAAAATTCACAGCCAGGTCAGTGGTACAGTGGCTAGCTCTGAGGCTCAGCTGTGAAGGATAAAATGAGGCAGAGTAATATTGATAGGAGATTCATTAATTTACGGCGCAGTCAAGAGATTTGGTAGCTGCGTAAGAGACACCAGGATTGAGGGAATCAGATGGTTATCATTGTTCTGAAGCATGTACCTGAGGTGTAACAAGCTCCCCAGATGATCCTTAATACCTCCAGATACAACCCAGTACTTGACCAGCATTATTTTTGTAAAGTATATGTTTGAAACTTTAGTGTGAAATCTGCTTTCACCATATGTATCCACACAGAGTCATTGAGGCATACAGCATGGAAACCGGCCCCTTTAGCCCAACTTAACAATAATGACTGTGTTGTCCAGTTGCCCAATGAGCTAAGCCCAGCTACCTGTGTTTGGCCTGTAGTGCTCTAAACCTCGCCTACTTATGTACTTAACTACAGTAGACGTCTTTTAACATGCTTCTCATGTGCATGCCTCAACTGTTATTTCTTGCAGCTCATTCCAAATATGTATTACTCTTTCTGTGAAGAAGGTACCCCTATTATCCTTTTAAATCTCTTGCCTATGATCCTTAACCTATGCCCTCTTGATTTTAGCACCCCTTCCTCAGGGGCATAATATGTGCTTTCACCATCTGTGCCCCCTCGTGATCTTATATACCTCTGACATTTAACCTCTCAAAGTCTCAGTCCCAGTCTACACAACACTTTCCTGTGAATCCAGTCCCCAAATCCTGGCAATACCCTGCTATTTTTTTTTTCTGTACTCTTTATGGAGCAATAACATCTTCCTTATAACAGGAGACTTTAACTTCCCTATCACATATTGAGGACCTATTTAGTAAGTTCACAGAGAAAACAAAAGTTTAAGATAAACAGTTCTAGACCTTCAACAAAATGCTGTATATGCTGGAAATATTAATCAGAAAAATGAAATAGTCATTAGGATGAGCAGTTGGCTATGGTGAGAGAAACAGAGTTAATTGGCCAGGCAAATGATACTCAATTGGAATTAGATATTTCATTAGATAGCTATAATGAAAGGTTGTTAATGAAATATTAACTCTATTTCTCCACAAATGTTGCTTGATGGAATATTTACATAATTATATTTAAGTTGTTTTTATTTAAATGTATTGCCAAATATGGTACAAAAACAAGAATAAACAGAGGAAGGAACAAAGGAAGAATCATTGAAAAATATGTAGTAACCTTTCCAACCAAATAACTTGAGTGGAGTTGACTCATCTGAGTAAATACATTAATCTGGCAATTACTTTCTGTAGAATTTTCGTTAGTCAAAGTTAATCTGAATTTGCTTGGAGAATAGAGAATACAGTATTTTGATTACTGCACCACAGAGTTGTTTCAATCAATTAAGAAGTACATGTTGGAAAAAAGTCCTTTTCCTCCTCTTTTCCTTTTTATTTCATTTACTTTTGGGCTCACTAGGTGTACTTATCTGGCTGACTTACAATTTTTATTAGGCTTATAATGACAACCTTGTAATACATGTCCTTTCAGTGCCCCTTTAATCTATAAAATTACATACAAAGCTATACAGAATGAAAACTGTAGGCATTCCAAAAATGTTTGTTGCTTGGCTGCCTACCAGCAGTTCTCCACTGCAGCTGCTACCTATTCTTCGGTGGTGTCATTATCAGGCTTTGGTGGATCTTCTGGGACATGGTACCAACAATCCTTTCTTGAGTGCTCACTACAAGATTTGACACTACAAGGGATTGTATCAGCTGTACTCTCAGTCCAATCAAAAACCTAGTATCTTCATTCGTAGCTTACTTAGGTATCCTCTATGTCATTAGGTGTATGTCCTTGTTATGTTCCTGTGCAATGCTGGTATACAGTAAAAAGACATGATGAGACTGAATACTCATGAAGGAGGTTATTTTCTTACTGATCTTGTGCATTATTCTTATTGCTGACATGCAATTAGAAGCCTGGAATCATAGAATTTAAAGAAAAGGTGAGAACACCAATAAAAATATAATCTAAACTGCCATACGCAACACATGCAAAATGCTGGAGGAACTCTGCAGGTCAGGCAGCACTTATGGAGGGAATGGTTCAATCAGAGCCAAAGAAACCTGTTTCAAAGGATATCATCCAGCAGCATTCATATCCACCGTGATGAAATGCTATGATCATAAAGCGTATCAACTCCTGCTTGGATTGGCCTACCAACATAGCAAGTCAACAGCAGATGCCATTTCTTTGGCTCTTTCCTGAGCTCCAGATGCATGGACAATGAAGAAACAGATGTCCGAATGCTCTTCATTGACCACAGCTCAGTATTCAACATTATCATCCCCTCAAAACTCATCACTAAGCTCCAAGGTTTGGGCATCAGTACTTCTCTGCTCATCTGGATCCTCAATCTCTTCATGGGTAGGTTCCAGGTAGTATACTCGCGATCGGCACAGGTGCACCACATGACGGTGTACTTCGCCCCTGCTTTAATCAGTCTGTACATATGACTGTCTGGCTAAGTACATCTCCAATGCTGTGTTTAAGTTTGCCGACAGCACCACCATTTTTTGTGCAAATCATAGGTGTTGATGAATCAGTATATATGAGGGAGATTGAAAATCTGTTTGAGTTGTATCACAACAACAACAACAACATCTCATTCAAAAGCAGCCAAACCAAATAGCTGGTTATCAACCACAGGATGAAGAAGTCCGAGGTACTTGAGCCTGTCTCATTAGGGGAGCAGAGGCGGAGAGGGTTAACAACTTGAAATTCCTTAGTGTTAACATGCCAGAGGGTCTGTCCTAGGACCAGCATGCAAGCATAGTCATAAAGATGGCACAAATTCTTTCTTAGAAGCTTGCATAAATTCAGCATGTCACTTAAAATTTGACAAACTTTTATAGATGCACAATGCAAAGTATTTGGATTGGGTGCATCGTGGCCTAGTATGTAAATAGTAATGATCTTGCATAAAGAATTCTACGGAAAGTGGTGGATACAGCTCAGTTCATCAGAGGTAAAGCCTTCATCTCTACTAAATACATTGCTATGGAGTACTGCCACAATAAAAGCAGGATCCAGCGGCAAAGGCCCCCACCATCCAGGCCATGCCTTCTTCTTGATACTACACCATTGGGCAGGAGGTACAGAAGCCTTAGGTCCCTCACCACCAGATTTAGGAATAATTATTACCCTACGACAATGAGGCTTCTGAACTGCCATGGATAACTACATTCACCTCAACTCTGAACTGATTCGATAACCTATATAGTCACTTACAAGAACTCTGTACATATTTCCATAATATTGTTTTTTATTTAAATAATTTGTCTTCTTTTTCACCTTGGTTGTTGTCAGCATTAGTCTGCTTACATATAGTTTTTCTCTAATTCTTTTGTATTTCTATTTTTCCTGTAAATGCCTGCAAGAAAATTAATTTGAAACTCCTACTCAGCTCCTTGGCTATTTCTGGAAGAAAACATTAGATCATGGATAGATAGATAGATAGATAGATATACTTTATTGATCCCGAGGGAAATTGGGTTTTGTTACAGCCGCACCAACCAAGAATAGAGTATAAATATAGCAATACAAAAAACTACAAACAATCAAACAACAATATGCAAACTATGCCAGATGGAAATAAGTCCAGGACCAGCCTATTGGCTCAGGGTGTCTGACCGTCCATGGGAGGAGCTGCAAAGTTCGATGGCCACAGGCAGGAAAAACCTCCCGTGATGCCCAGTGTTGTATCTCAGTGGAATATGGCCGGAGTCCAACAGCGAAAAGTTCAATATCCAGTCTACAAACACGTTCCTCGATCGTAATATGACCAGGATTGCACCATCCGCTGTTAACCAGAACAGCAAGCCCCCAACTCCTTTACGCTTACCGCTCTCAGTGTACTTCCGGTCAGCCTGAACGGTCTGGAAGCACTCCATGGAAAAGTTTTGATCGGGTATATCCTCGTGCAGCCCCGCTTCAGTAAAACACATAACACTGCACACCCAAAATGCTCTCTGACTCCTGGCTAGCGCTGTCAACTTGACCATTTCATCCAGTGAAAGAAGAATAAAAAAGCGCTCTTTACCAATGTTCGTCTGCATGAATCTGCAAATCATAGCCACGTCTAACAGGGTAACTTTGTCCCCACCACTTAATGGAATTGGAGTACAATACTGAGAACTTTAGACTTTCATGGAGATGAAAGGCTTCCTTTTGGATGTTTGATAATCAAAATATGCTTTGACTGCACAGTCTGACAAGATACAAAGTGAAGTAAGTGAACATTCTTCATTGTGCAATCTTGTCTTGCGAGAGTCAAAGGCATTCAAAAGAAAAAAAGTATTCAATTGAATGCTTCTACTTATAAAATAATTAGTTTTGACTTATAATCGAATACTCTTGAGATGTTCCACAGTACTTGATTAAATTTATTGAGGACAGATTTGTATTGATGAGATACTTTGAGCAAATGGTCAATAATCACATCCAATCCTTTTCCAACTCAGCTAATGTTTAATACATGTTATCTCACATCTACATTAAGATGCATCTCTATGCATCTATTTGTTCAAAATCTTTACATGTTACCAATATATTACAGATTTAAACTATTATGTGCATTCCCTTACATCAAAAGAACACAGAATAAAATAAGTGTTCCAGCTTGTGTTGACAATGTTAAATGAACATTTGCCAATGTAGATTTCAGTGTAATATATATGATATTTGTCTTTATCTTGGAAAGATCTTAAAGGAATCAGAGAATAGGAGGATTTCAGATATTCTTTATGGGATCACTTATAGCTAGGATCATTCTTACCTTCCACACCTCTGTTGGAATCAGGCAGAGGGGTAGCACCCACTTACTTAGTAACCTAAGCAAAGTTCTTTTATAGGAAATAAAGGAAAACATGAAGTATAAGGATAACTCATCACACATCCGATTAATATCCAAACACAATTGTTCCAGTATCTCTTAAGTGTTACATAAATACCACACCAGTGTATCCCTTGTTTAGTATCAGTTCTTCAATCGTGCCATAGTGTGCCTCAGATCAATGGTAACCTTTTACTCGAAGGAAGTTAGTTCAAATCAACATGAAAATTATTATAACTCTGTTGAGTTTGATGGGACAACATCAATATCACACGTATTAGGTAGAACTTCAATCATTTTGCAACACCAGTAACATTTGAGAGATGAGGATTAATTGAAGTTGAATACTTGTATCCCAAATGATATTGAATTTTTACTTATGTTTCAGACAGGGAAAAGTATTGAATAGTTTTTAAGTGAATATTAGCTGGCCAGAGATCATCTTATTTATGATGTGAAGAAGGTGCAATGCAGGTAGACATAAGGTGCAAGATAATAACAAAGTAGTTTGTGATGTCTTGAAACAATGAACAGAGCTGTCCTTGACCCACACTTTTAAGACATATTTCCCTTTTCTCCCCATATAAGATGGACATTGCTTAGGCTCTTCAGTAGCATTTGTTAAGTAGCTAAGAAGGGAGTAAGAAATGCTTCATAAGTCCAGGCAGCAGGTGGGGGCTGGGAGTGGGCAGAAATGGCAGATGATGAACTTGAATAGCACCATTCTGCTGGCAGGAATTGGATCCAAGGTTCATTTGATATATGACCTTGGGCTTTACCAATATTAGACCAGTGAAATGTGCACACTGGAACTGGAATTTGGAACTGGTTTATTATTGGCACAAGTACCAAGATACCGTGAACAGCATGTCTTATATACTGTTCACACAGATCAAATCATTGGACAGTGCATTGAGGTAGTACGAGAAAAACAATAACAGAATGTGGAATAAAGTGCAAGAGCAACAGAGAAGGTGCAATGCAGATAGACAATAATAATAGTCATAAGAAGTACTTTATTGATCCCAAGTAGGAAGTTATTTTGTTACACGAGCAACATTTAAGAACACACTTAGAAATAATAATAATAACTAAAATAAAATACAAAATTCTGTGCAATAATAATGTACAAAATAATAAAACAGAGATTATAGTACTATGATGCAGCTCTATAAAAGCTCTATAAAACTCTGGTTAGGCCACACTTGGAGTACTGTGTCCAGTTCTGGTCGCCTCACTATAGGAAGGATGTGGAAGCATTGGAAAGGGTACAGAGGAGATTTACCAGGATGCTGCCGGGTTTAGAGAGTATGCATTATGATCAGAGATTAAGGGAGTTAGGGCTTTACTCTTTGGAGAGAAGAAGGATGAGAGGAGACATGATAGAGGTGTATGAGATAATAAGAGGAATAGATAGAGTGGATAGCCAGCGCCTCTTCCCCAGGACACCACTGCTCAATACAAGAGGACATGGCTTTAAGGTAAGGGGTGTGAAGTTCAAGGGGGATATTAGAGGAAGGTTTTCTACTCAGAGAGTGGTTGGTGTGTGGAATGCACTGCCTGAGTCAGTGGTGGAGGCAGATACACTAGTGAAGTTTAAGAGACTACTAGACAGGTATATGGAGGAATTTAAGTTGGGGGCTTATATGGGAGGCAGGGTTTGAGGGTCAGCACAACATTGTAGGCTGAAGGGCCTGTAATGTGCTGTACTATTCTATGTTCTATGTTCTATATGATGTGTGTTCTCTTGTCACATAGAAATTAACTGTTGTATATGTTTTTGTATTTTGCATTTGGTAGGAAAGATTTTCTGTAACGATCCTTGTGACAGCGGAGCTGAATGAACCTGTTTGAAAGGGTGCTCCACCACTTATTCTGTAGGTCATGGAGAGGACGTGCCTGATTGTTCATGAAGGATAATATATCTTTATCCCTCTTGACCAAGGCTGTCTTGCATTCCTCTGCACTGTAGTCAGTCTATATGTTCTCTTTACTCTCCTCTTCTAAATAAGATACTGCCCCTGGCTACTGTGCTTTGTGTTAGTGCCCATTGCAGCGATTTGCCCTGCTAATATGACGAACTGATTCCTGAGGCTTTGTGCCTACTATGGGCTGCTCCAGAGATCTGGATGAAAGGACTCCATTTCATTTGGAATGCTGTTGCTGTTGCTCTCTTTATGTTGGGAAGGCAGTATTGGTGCTGGTGATGCAGAAAGACAGAATAAATTCATCAAAAAGGGTAACACTGCAAAGAAGACTGCTCTAGCTTCAACAGACTGGTAAAAGATCTGCAACATCCTGCTACACCAATTAACCAATTTCCCCCGGGATCAATAAAGTATGACTATGACTATGACTACACAAGATAAGGTGCAATAAGGTGCAAGATAGTTTGTAATGTCTTAAAATAATGGGCAGAACTGTCCTCAAACCTGGTTGTTTGTGCTTTCATGCTTTTTTATCAAAGCAAGGGGAAAGGAGTGAAATTGTTCAGGTAGAGTAGGGTCTTTGACTATGATGACTGACTTACTGAAGCAGCAGGAAGTATACGCAAAGTCCATAGAGAGGAGGTCTCAAAAATTCCTTTTTGTTATGGGCAGAGCTATTGCCATACCAAGTTGTGGTGCATGATGAATTGAAAAAAAAAATGACAGGGTTGACAAGAACATGCCAACTTTTTTTTAGCTTCCTGAAGACTGCACGTTTATAGCCCAGCGGCGGTGGTTGGTGCAGTATGGACAAGACAAGACAAGAAATAGGCCAATATTGCTCACCACAGCAAAGCTGAAAAGGGAAACATGATTTAAACTCCAGGTATCTGCAAAGCTGGCAAAGCTGGTAGATCCTTGAGGGAGGTAATCTTTGGAAGGGTTAGTTGATTGTGAAAGAGGAGGAGATTGCAAAAGAGGGCTTCAAAGGTCAAAGTTCAAAGTGCATTCATTATCAAAGAAAGTATAAATTATACAACATTGAGATTTGTTTGCTTACAGACAGTTGCAAAGCAAGGAACCCGAAAGAACCCAGTTTTTTCTTTAATTCCATCACCAGTGCGGACAGAGAAAGAGAAAAAAACAAAACAAATTATGCAAGTAATAGAAGCGAGCAACAGCATTCCAAACCAAATTCAGTCCTCTGATTGAAATCCCTGGAGCAACCCAGAGTAGGCACAAAGCCTCAGGATTCAGTTCATCATATTAGAAGGACAAATCACTGCAGTGGGCACTAACACAAAGCATAGTAACTGAGGCAGTCTCTTGTTTATAAGTGGAAAGTAAAGAGGACATATGGACTGACTGTAATGCAGAGGAATGCAAGACAGCCTTGGGCAGGAGGTACAGAAACCTGAAATCTCACACCAGCAGTCACAGACACAGCTGCTTTTCAACAACCAAAAGGTTCTTGAACCAACATGCACAACACTAACTCTACCTCAGCAACGGAGCGCTACCCTTGCACTATGATGATCATATTTCTAATAGTGTTTTTGCATGAATGCATTGTTTTACATTGTTTTATATAATGTATGCTTTGTGTTAACTGTAATTATGTGCCTGTGAAGCTGTTATATTTTCAATGTACTAACACCTCACTATACTTTTGCATATGGCAATAAACTGAGTTGATCTTGGAGCTCGAAGCTAAAGGGGCCTTCCTGACCTATTCAGTGCACCATTCAATAAAGCTGTTATACCTTCATTAGGGACCTTCAGTTGGATGTGGCCATCTGAAGTGTGATAATACTGGTGATTGTCAGGACCGGGAACTTTCAGTACCAATATACCACTTCTGCCAGATGTCTGAAATTGGAACATATCAATACTTGAGTGTAAGAAAATGGTTCCATAGAATAATTAATTTACAAAGAAAACACACTTTCCTTTTTCAGACAACTTGGACATTTCAAATGACTTTCCTGAAACAAATTAATACATGATAGTATTATAAATAATTCTGACAACAAAACCTCAAAGTTCAAAGTAAATTTATTATCAAAGTTCAAATATATTACCATATACAACACTGAGATTCATTTTCTTGCAGGCAAACTCAATAAGTGCACAATAGAATAACAACCATAATAGAACCAATGAAAGACCACATCAGTGTGCAAAAGACAACCAACTGTGCAAATACAAAAACAAATAAATAATAATAAATATAAATATTGAGAACATGAGATGAAGAGTTCTTGAAATTGAGTCCATAGCTTTTGGAAACATTTCAATGATGGGGCAAGTGAGGTTGAGTGAAATTATCTCTTTGGTTCAAGTGCCTGATGTTTGAGGAGTACCAACTGTTCTGAACTGTGTGGTATGAGTCCTGAGGCACCTGGACCTTTTTCCAATGAGTTTTTGTTTATTGAGAGTATTGTGAACGTAAGGTCTTTGTATTTGTTACAAATATCTTTGGTAGCTGTGTTACCAATTCCCGGCATCACATAGCTGTTCTTTTCTTTACAGCTCACAACTTGCAGTTAGACCCTTCCAATGCTTGTTTGTCTCAAGTAAGCCAGAACAGAGAAAAGCAATTTTCAGCCAATGCTTGAAATGTGTCATGAAAAGCATAATGTTGCTTCAGCCTCTAGCCCTATTAGTACAGATGCAGTCAGACATGTTTTCCTAGTTATGTCTGAATTTTAAATATTCTAAGACTCTACTGCCCTATCTCTGGTGGAAGATATGTCCAATAACTTATGAATGTCCATGAATAAATTACTTCCCCCCACCTCCATCTTAAAGACAAACCCATGTGAATATTATTTAAATGTCCAGGAAATTTTCCCAAATTATATTCTACCTTTGCACTTATACTTCATTTATGGGATTTTTGTCCACTTATTTAACCTATCCATATCCCTTTTCAACCCCTTCATGTTCTTATCACAACTTATCACTCTGATAACTACCCTCCTATCACTGTGTCATTTGCAAATTGAGTAAAAAGACTATTGGTCATGCTAAAATGTCAAGATCCTCGTACCCGTCCTATTTTACATAATTTTGCCAATCAGTGAAAGACCAATTTATATATAGTCTCTCTTTCCTGTTAGCTAGCCAATCTGTCCATGTCAAAGCATTTACAACAACACTATGAGCTGATATTTTAATATAACACCTAATCAAGCACCTTCCAGAAATCTTAGTCTATCCACCTTTATATAAATAATATATTATCTTTTCCAAAAAAAAATCATATGATCAAACATGTCTTCTCTTTTAGAAAGAAAAAAACATATTGACCCTTCGCCTAACTACTTTGATTTTGGTTTTGGAACAGAAATGAGGATGTGTCCAAGAATGTTTCTGTAATATAAGGCTGGGGTTGATTTCTGACTGTGCAAAATATTAAGTAAATTAAATAAACCATTCGCTTAACAGAGACAATGGATCTATTAATCCTCAAGCCTGCAGGTTCCTAACGTAAGGGACTGGCTTCCCTTTGCTACACCATTTGTGTCTCAACCAATGAGTTCCCAGGCTACACTGGTTCCCAATTTTCCGTAATGAAAAGGATCATCTCTTAGCGTGAGATCTTGAATGGAGCTGTTAAGGCCTATAATGAAATTGAAATCTTGGCTTGTATAACTTTAGTAAAACATCAATGAATTTTTCCTTGTCTTGAAGCATTTTCAGCTCACAAACTATGGAAGATCAGTTATGTGATACAACTATTTCAGTCATTACTTAAAGAAATTCTTAAACTACTCTTTGGAACAGTGACATGAAATGCTACTCAGAGAGTTTCACGTTCAGTTTATTTTTTCTATGTCTTATACTACAGTCAATCTCTCCTGAAATGTCGTTCACTAAATGATCTCTTGACTGTGAAGGGCATTCTAGCAGTCTGGTTGTGTGTCTATTGGGGTATTTTACCGAAATATCATTGTTCTGGCCTCTGGGAGCACAGTATTTTTCTTGTATGAACATCACTTCCTGTGTGTAAGCTGTTTTTATACCATTTATATCATAAGTTTTGATTCAAATTGAAGCATACGTTGGAAAGACATTCATCTCCATCCTCTCTTTGTTTACCTTCAGATAGCAATATCTGAGTCTCAAGTTTTTGTTAATGTTGGTAAACATTTATTAGATATGTATAGAAGGAAGTAATTTGTTTATTGTTATTAAGATATTGTTGCACCATGAGTGTTCTCTTGTTTACACTGCATAATTATGGAATGTTGTGTATGTGAATTATTTTGGTTAACACCAGTTTTGAGAATAATCAGCAGTATAAGCAAACTCAGGCATGTGAGAATTCTGTATTGTATTTAATATGTATTTTACTTAACTTTCCGCAGTTTCACAATTAAGAGATCTAATTAAAAACCCAGAAGGAAACTTACATCTCGGGCGATTTCTGGGAAGGTGTTTAACTCGCTGCAAAGCTGCATACAAATGTATTGTGAAGGCAGAGGCACCATTCTAGAGAGAGTGAGGAAAGCTGCACCTGGATTGAAGAAAAATAAAAGGGTTCATATTTAAAGAACTTTTTAGCCTCCTAACATTGTGCAGAGACTCAAGAGGATAGACATCTTCTCTGAGGAACAATGTATTCGAAGCTTTATTTTATTTCTCTACAGAAACAATGACAGAATTGAGCTAGAGTTAGTGAATTATCAGTTGCACGCAACCAAGGTTGCTGCAGCTCTCCATTTCTTTATATCTGACTCTTTCAAGGTTGCCCATGCAAGAAAGTTGCAGTACGAGGCAGTTTGCAATCAAGTGTGTGTATTATTCAGGCTAAGAATACCTTGTTGCCTGAACAAGAAGTTCATCATTAACTCTTGAGATATTCCAAAGCAGTAGCATGAAATCCCATGGTACACAAAGAACATAGAACATATAACAATACAGTACAGTACAGTACAGGCCCTTCAATCCATAATGAGCAGCTATTTAACCTACTCCACGATGAATCTAATACTTCCCTCCCTTTCATCTATACGCTTTTCTAAGAGTTTCTTAAATGTCTCTAAGGTAAAGTATCTGCCGCTGGCAGCATGTTCCATGCACTCACCTTTCTTTCTGGAAATAAAACTACCACTGACATCACCACACACAAGAAAAGTCTGCAGATGCTGGAAATCCAAGCAACACACACAAAATGCTGGAGGAACTCAGTAGGCCATGCAGCATCCATGGAAAAAAGTACAGTTGATGCTTTGGGCTGAAACCCTTCGGCAGGATGAATTCACCACTATATTTTTCTCCAATCACCTCAAAACTATACCCCTTTGTATTAGGTACAGTCGATGTTTCGGGACGGTGTCCTGAGGAAGAGTCCCAGCCCAAAATGTCGACTGTACCTCTTCCTATAGATGCTGCGTGGCCTGCTGCGTTCACCAGCATTTTTTGTGTGTGTTTCTTGAATTTCCAGCATTTGCAGATTTCCTCATGTCCCCCTTTGTATTAGCCATTTCCAATCTGGGAAAAAATCTCTGGCCAACCAGTTGGACCTCTTAACTTATTCAACTCATTCTCCTTCACTCTAAAGAGAAAAACACTAGCCTGCTCAGCTTTCCCTGATAAAACATGCCCTCTAATCCAGGCAAATCTCATCTGCACCTATCTCTCATATCTTTGAGACAACCAGAAATGATAACAATACTCCAAGTATGTTCTCATCACAGTTATACAGAGTTGCAACATTAAACTCAATCCCTCGATTAGTGAAGGCAAGCAAATCACATGTCTTTTTAACCACTCGGTCAACTTCAAGGTCTCTAAGGACCATGACATCTAAGATCCCTCTGTTCCACCACACTACCATGATTCCTGTCAATAACTCTGTGATCTGCCTTCAAGTTCGACCTTCCAAAGTGTTTCACTTCACAATTTCCTGGAGTGAACTCTATCTGCCACTTCTCAGCCAAGTTCTGCAACCTATCAATATCCCATTTTAACCTATGAAAAAATTCTACACTACTCACCAAGATACCAATCTTCTGGCCATCTGAAATATACAACCCCCCCCCTTCACTTCTTCATCCAAGTAATTTATGAAGTTCACAAAGAGCAGGGTTCCCAGAAAAGAACCCTGATCCCTGTGGAACACCACTGGTCACCAACCCCCAGGCAGAATATGCTCTATTTACTATGACCCTCTGCCTTCTGTGGGCAAGCAAATTCTGAATCAGGTATTAACACTCAACAATAATATTTGATTAGGTACAGAGGGAATATATTGCAGAAAATAAGAACGTTTATTGGCTCAGTTAACAAACACATGAATTATGTGTGTGCACCCCAGCTAGGGCTCTCTGACCATCCCTGAACAGTTGAAGAATAGAAAAGATAATATCCAAGAGAAAGAGTTTACACTGGCCAAGCATTCCTCTTGATCCCCAGTGTAATCTCCATGAAACCAACCCGGGGTCATCCACAGCTGCAATGGTTTTGCTCCAAAGTTGTTGCTGTCTCTACTCCCTAAATTTTCCATTCTTATCATTTCCCTTATCAGATGAATTTATTATGTTTAAATTTTGTTGGCTCAAGCTCATCTGACTGACCTATGCCATCTTCTTCAGCATAATTGTATAAGGGCTAAGAGTGTTGTAAAAGAGCGCCTGAAGGCTTTGTGTGTCAATGCAAGGAGCATTCGTAATAAGGTGGATAAATTGAAAGTGCAGATTGTTATTAATGATTATGATATAGTTGGGATCACAGAGACATGGCTCCAGGGTGACCAGGGATGGGAGCTCAACGTTCAGGGATATTCAATATTCAGGAGGGATAGACATGAAGGAAGGGGAGGTGGGGTGGTGTTGCTGGTTAAAGAAGAGATTAACGCAATAGAAAGGAAGGACATAAGCCGGGAAGATGTGGAATCGATATGGGTAGAGCTGCGTAACACTAAGGGGCAGAAGACGCTGGTGGGAGTTGTGTACAGGCCACCTAACAGTAGTAGTGAGGTCGGAGATGGTATTAAACAGGGAATTAGAAATGTGTGCAATAAAGGAACAGCAGTTATAATGGGTGACTTCAATCTACATGTAGACTGGGTGAACCAAATTGGTAAAGGTGCTGAGGAAGAGGATTTCTTGGAATGTATGCGGGATGGTTTATTGAACCAACATGTCGAGGAACCAACTAGAGAGCAGGCTATTCTGGACTGGGTTTTGAGCAATGAGGAAGGGTTAATTAGCGATCTTGTCGTGAGAGGCCCCTTGGGTAAGAGTGACCATAATATGGTGGAATTCTTCATTAAGATGGAGAGTGACATAGTTAATTCAGAAACAAAGGTTCTGAACTTAAAGAGGGGTAACTTTGAAGGTATGAGACGTGAATTAGCTAAGATAGACTGGCAAATGACACTTAAAGGATTGACGGTGGATATGCAATGGCAAGCATTTAAAGGTTGCATGGATGAACTACAACAATTGTTCATCCCAGTTTGGCAAAAGAATAAATCAAGGAAGGTAGTGCACCCGTGGCTGACAAGAGAAATTAGGGATAGTATCAATTCCAAAGAAGGAGCATACAAATTAGCCAGAGAAAGTGGCTCACCTGAGGACTGGGAGAAATTCAGAGTTCAGCAGAGGAGGACAAAGGGCTTAATAAGGAAGGGGAAAAAAGATTATAAGAGAAAACTGGCAGGGAACATAAAAACTGACTGTAAAATCTTTTATAGATACGTGAAAAGAAAAAGATTGGTTAAGACAAATGTAGGTCCCCTACAAACAGAAGCAGGTGAATTGATCATGGGGAACAAGGATATGGCAGGCCAATTGAATAATTACTTTGGTTCTGTCTTCACTAAGGAGGACATAAATAATCTTCCAGAAATTGTAGGGGACAGAGGGTCCAGTGAGATGGAGGAACTGAGCGAAATACATGTTAGTAGGGAAGTGGTGTTAGGTAAATTGAAGGGATTGAAGGCAGATAAATCCCCAGGGCCAGATGGTCTGCATCCTAGAGTGCTTAAGGAAGTAGCCCAAGAAATAGTGGATGCATTAGTGATAATTTTTCAAAACTCGTTAGATTCTGGACTAGTTCCTGACGATTGGAGGGTGGCTAATGTAACTCCAATTTTTAAAAAAGGAGGGAGAGAGAAACCGGGGAATTATAGACCGGTTAGCCTAACGTCGGTGGTGGGGAAACTGCTGGAGTCAGTTATCAAGGATGTGATAACAGCACATTTGGAAAGCGGTGAAATGATCGGACAAAGTCAGCATGGATTTGTGAAAGGAAAATCATGTCTGACGAATCTCATAGAATTTTTTGAGGATGTAACTAGTAGAGTGGATAGGGGAGAACCAGTGGATGTGGTATATTTGGATTTTCAAAAGGCTTTTGACAAGGTCCCACACAGGAGATTAGTGTGCAAACTTAAGGCATACGGTATTTGGGGTAAGGTATTGGTGTGGGTGGAGAATTGGTTAGCAGACAGGAAGCAAAGAGTGGGAATAGACGGGACCTTTTCAGAATGGCAGGCGGTGACTAGTGGGGTACCGCAAGGCTCAGTGCTGGGACACCAGTTGTTTACAATATATATTAATGACTTGGATGAGGGAATTAAATGCAGCATCTCAAAGTTTGCGGATGACACGAAGCTGGGTGGCAGTGTTAGCTGTGAGGAGGATGCTAAGAGGATGCAGGGTGACTTGGATAGGTTGGGTGAGTGGGCAAATTCATGGCAGATGCAATTTAATGTGGATAAATGTGAAGTTATCTACTTTGGTGGCAAAAATAGGAAAACAGATTATTATCTGAATGGTGGCCGATTAGGAAAAGGGGAGGTGCAACGAGACCTGGGTGTCATCATACACCAGTCATTGAAAGTGGGCATGCAGGTACAGCAGGCGGTGAAAAAGGCGAATGGTATGCTGGCATTTATAGCGAGAGGATTCGAGTACAGGAGCAGGGAGGTACTACTGCAGTTGAACAAGGCCTTGGTGAGACCACACCTGGAGTATTGTGTGCAGTTTTGGTCCCCTAATCTGAGGAAAGACATCCTTGCCATAGAGGGAGTACAAAGAAGGTTCACCAGATTGATTCCTGGGATGGCAGGACTTTCATATGAAGAAAGACTGGATGAACTGGGCTTGTACTCATTGGAATTTAGAAGATTGAGGGGGGATCTGATTGAAACGTATAAGATCCTAAAGGGATTGGACAGGCTAGATGCAGGAAGGTTGTTCCCGATGTTGGGGAAGTCCAGAACGAGGGGCCACAGTTTGAGGATAGAGGGGAAGCCTTTTAGGACCGAGATTAGGAAAAACTTCTTCACACAGAGAGTGGTAAATCTGTGGAATTCTCTGCCACAGGAAACAGTTGAGGCCAGTTCATTAGCTATATTTAAGAGGGAGTTAGATATGGCCCTTGTGGCTATGGGGGTCAGGGGGTATGGAGGGAAGGCTGGGGCAGGGTTCTGAGTTGGATGATCAGCCATGATCATAATAAATGGCTGTGCAGGCTCGAAGGGCCGAATGGCCTACTCCTGCACCTATTTTCTATGTTTCTATGTTTCTATGTTTCTTATTGGATCTGGCCTAAGGCTACAAGCAGTATTAATTTATGGTTCTTCTCCCAGACTCATGTCCCACAAAACTTCCTTTGTTCTTTCTAACTCAGACTAGTTCAAACCAGTACAGCCAAGCTACCCAATCACTGGAACCATGCCACTTCAGAACACAGACTGTCCTTTCTACAAATCTGTCATTTGTACAAAGCTGTATAAACCAGCTTCTTATCTGAAATGGTCTCAGGCTTAGGGAAACTCATTGTGTCCACGTTCAATTGTTCTAATTGAATGATCCCTCAGTATGAACCAGTTCATCAACAATTCAAAAAATGGTGGCAGCAAGAAAAGTCTCACAAAATGGCAGCCTCCATTCCTTCAACCACATGGTAAGAATAAAGGCATTTGCTTTGATTTCTTCCATTGCCCTTACCTCATTCCTGTATGCTAATCTGCAAATTTTAGTTCTTTCTGACTAACACCACACAGCCAAGTTTCCCTGATTTTCTGAATGAGCCTACGATGTGGAACTTTGTCAAAAGCCTCACTAGAATCCAAATAAACCACGCACACTGCTCTACCTTCTTCAGTTTGTTTTGTTATTTCCTCAAATAATTCAATCAGGGTTGTGGGGCATGTCATGCCCCTCACAAAGCTATGCTGATTGTCCCTAATCAGACTATGTTTCCACAAGTGCTCATACATCCTGTCTTGAAGGTTCTTCTCCAATAGATTGCCCAGCACTGACATAAGACTTTCTGGTCTATAATTGTGAGGATTATATTTGCTAATTTTCTTGAACAAAGGAATAACATTTGTGACCCATACCCCTCAATCTTCTGGTACTACTCCTATAGACAGCGAGGACACAAAGATTATCACCACAAGCACAGCAATCTCTTCTCTCACCTCCTGTAGTAATCTGGGGTATATCTGTCTGACACCTGACACTTACTGTATCTGTCACAATGCTTTTCAAAAGTTCTGGTACATCCTCTTCCTCAACATTGATGTATTCCAGAATATCAGCCTGCTTTATGCTATCCTCACAAATACGTTACCTCTTACTCTGGCAGATCACCTACTCAATATAAATGACTGAAAAATTAGGATTCATGAAGGAAGTATCATAATTATCATGTTAATCTGTACAAACAGAGATTGCCGTGTTGCTACTGGCTTAATTTACGTTTTCCAGAAAAAAAATCTGTAGTAATTGTCAGAAGATCCACAAAAAAAATGTTTTTGATGAAGAACAGCTCTACATGAAATACCAATCTCTCATCTAGTTGTCTGTCAGCATTCTCCTCTGACATAACTTATTACTGACTTTTACACACAAGTGGGTGTTAGGTCTTTTCACAGAACACCACTCTACAAGATGTTTGAGAATACTGTGCATATACCTTCCCACTTGATCTGTGAAGCTCCAACATTAGAATTGTTGTTACAGTGTGGCAATTATGCTGCTAGAAAGTGATGTAGGAACTATATAGAGCTGTGATGATCATATTCCAAACTGGCTGCCAGTATTTCATTAGAATCAAATCATTTAGTCTAATGTAACCTTCACATAAGTGGGGGGGGGGGACTTGATGATTGCCCTAGGTTCTGCATGGGATGGGTTCTGGCTGAAAACCATCATAATGTTTGGCAATGACAAGCCAGCCATAAGTAATTGTTCCGGTTATCTGCACAGCAGTGCAGCTATAGTTTGCACTTTCCCACAGCTTGTAAAAACCATAAGAGATAGAAGCAGAATTAGGCCATTTGGCCCATTAAGTCTGTTCTGCCATTTCATCATGGCTGGTCCACTTTCCTTCTCAATCCTAATCACCTGCCTGTTCCCCATATCCCTTCATACCCTGACTAATCAAGAATCCATTAACATTGGACTTAAATGTACCCAATTGCCTCCACAGCTGCCTGTGGCAATGAATTCCATAGATTCACCATTCTCTGGCTAAATAATATCCCCCCCACCCCCATCTCTGTTCTAAAAGGACACCCCTCTATTCTGAGGCTGTGACATTTTGTAAAAACAAAAACATGCTTTTCTTATAATTCCTGCATTCTTATACGAAGTTTCATACATTAATTTAGTACCATTATTACTAAGTTAAAATAAACTAATTGCCCATCAATAAATCACAAATTGTTACTTTCTGTATCTTCTATTACCTGGAAGGATTGCCTCCCTTTGCTATTCCAATACCTTCTTCTAATTTGGAACATTCCTAGAGACTGACCAGGTTTTTTTTTGCTCATGCTTATGGGCTAAATTGTACCTGTTCCACCCCACTCCTTGCACTGGCATCCCATTTAATCTCAGCAATTGTAGTGGTGATGCTAAAAGCGTGGCTGCAACAGCCACTCCGTAAGGGAAGGCAGTCTGTGAATAGCATCTGGGCCACCCCTGTAGCTTATTCCCATATCACCCTGGTGGTTTACTGACAATTTAGGCTGGGGGGAAACTTTGCTCCCATTGGCTATAAATGTCTTAGGTGATCTACAGTAATTACTATTTTAAAGAAAAATCTAAAAGCATAAGAATTAAACCATAATAAACATTGCTGGTGAACGCAGCAAGCCAGGCAGCATCTATAGGAAGAGGTACAGTCGACGTTTCGGGCCGAGACCCTTCGTCAGGACTAACTGAAAGAAGAGCTAGTAAGAGATTTGAAAGTGGGAGGGGGGAGGGGGAGATCCAAAATGATAGGAGAAGACAGGAGGGGGAGGGATGAAGCCAAGAACTGGACAGTTGATTGGCAAAAGGAATATGAGAGGATCATGGGACAGGAGGCCTAGGGAGAAAGAAAGGGGGAGGGGTGAAGCCCAGAGAATGGGCAAAGAGTATAGGTCTGCATGGGTCTCATGCACATCAATGTGTCATATTAAAGGCAGCTTCATTGGCTGGCTCTTAGTTAAGAACCCAGATACTTGATGTATTTGTTAACTATTTTATTATTGTCACATTTACTGAGGTACAGTAAAAAGCTTTGGTTTTGTATATCATCCAGGTGGACCTTTCCATACATGAAGATATAAAGGTAGTACAAAAGATGAAATGAAACAATATAAAATATGATGTTACAGTCCTATAGAAAATGCAGTACAGGTAGGCAAGTATATGGGCCATGATGAGGTAGATAGAGAGATCAACAATTCATCTTTATTGAATAAGAGTTCCATTCAAGTGTCTTATAGTGGAAGAGAAGCTGTCCTTGAGCCAGCTGGTATGTGTTCTCAAACTTCAGCATCTTTTGGAAAGAGGAAGAAAAGAGAATGACCAGGGTGGGAGGGGACCTTCACTGCATTGGCTACTGTCTGAAGATAGTTGACCATGTAAACAGATTCAGTGGAGAGGAAGTTGGTGCTTGTGATAGACTGGGCAGTGTTCAAAACTGTCTGCAGTTTCCTATGCTTTTGGGTAAATCCGTAATGCATCTGGATACAATATTTTGATGATATCTAGCTCCTTAGATGATAATGAACAGGAAATATTCCATGTCCTCTGTATCTATACATTACAATGCACTCTCCTCTAGTCTGGATTATCCTGGTACATTTATTGAGCAATTCCTTACAAAAAAAAAACAGCAAAACGATCATTTCATTTTGGCCCAAAGTCTTTCCAAGGAATTGCCATCAAATTATATCTGGTAATCCTTCCATGAAGCAACTTGGTATACTTTTTACCATATTGGTGGTTTGGATTACCAGGTTATTGATAATCAGACTGCAGGTTTATTTTGAGTTGCTGCTGTAGTGTTGGGCAAGGTATTGCTGGTCAGCTATTCAATTATTATAATTGATCCAAAGAGGCCAGTAATTTCACCAATGTAACATTTTAATAATGATAATAATAATAGAGACTTGCTGACTTGAGCAGCCTTCAACTACAATATCAATTAGAATGATCAAAACCTTGTCTCCTGATGATTGTTCTCTTATGTAGGTTTCACTAATACTCACTCTCTGCCAACATGGTTCTACAGGAGACACAAACTTCCTGACCTTGCACTCATCTCTGGAGTATCTGGAAACTAAAGAGACTTACATTAGATTATGCTTCAGTGACTACAGCTCTGAACTCCAATAGCTGTACTATAATTCCAATCAAGTTCATCTCCAAACATCTGAGCCTGGTTCCCTGACTGCATTCTTGACTTCCTGACCAACACACAGCAGATAGTGAAGATAACAGCAATATTTCTACCACGATTATTCTGAACACTGGTGTCCCGCAAGGCTAAATTATCAGCTTCCTACTCTACCTCCTATACGCTCACAGCTGCATGGCCAGATTCTGTTCTAACTACATCTCTAAGTTTGCAGATGATGTCATCATAGTGGGCCATACTATATGTCAAATAATGATGAGTAAGAGTGCAGGAAGGAGATAGACTATCTAGTGACACGATGTCTTTCCCTCAATGTCAACGAAACAAAAGAGCAGATCATTGACTTCAGCATTGTGGGAAATGTGGGGTGGTTAACATGCCCCTGTTTACGTTGACCTGCTGAGTTTGAGAGAGTTGAACACTTCAAGTTCCTAGGAGTGAACATCACCTCTTTGAGTCTAACTACATTGACAACACAGCCAAAAAGCACACCAGTACCAATTCTTCCTCAGGATGCTGAAGAAGTTTGACATGTCCTCTTTGACACTCACAAATTTTTATCAATGCATCATAGAAAGCATCCTGTCCAGCTTCATCATGTCTTGGTACAATGAGATAATAATAAACCAATTTTTCAAGTAACCAATTCAATATCTTGGTTGATGTCCTTTTTCTTCATTTCCAGATGAAAATTATTTTAATAATTTGCAAAATGATGGTGCTCTACCTACAGACACTGGGAGGCCAATTCAATAATTAGAAGCTATGGAAAATAAACAAGAAATTAAGCTCAACAGCAGAGGAATTCAAAGAAGGGTGGAGATTGGGTCTCTTTTCATAAACCTGATCCTCTTCTCAGGAGAGCTAAGCAGACCTCTTCGGCAATTATAAGGAGGAGCAGACATAAAAAAATGGAAGAAGTCAATGTGTCAGGCAGCATCTAAAGGGGAAATTGGCCAGTTAATGTTATGTTTGATACAAAATAGAGGAGAAGTAACCATTATAAGAAGATGGAGGGAAGGAGTATAGAAAGAACTGGCAAATGAAAGATGGATCCAGGTGTGGAGGGAGATGGGGTGTGGGGAAAAGTGGAAATACTGCAAGAAGCAGGGAGGTGGAGATGATGGAATCTGACAGGAGAAGAAGGTGGAGCATGGAATCAAGGGAGGGTGGTGGGAAGGGCAGATGGAAAAAGCTGGTTAGAGGAACCAGTGAGAGGAGTGCATAGGTGATGAAGAGATTGAGATGGTGTAGAAAGGGAAATACACCATGTAATCGGTTCTGAGGTGAATCAGTAGATCAAGAGAAAACAGAAAAGAAACAAAGCAGGAGGAATTTACAGGAATTTACAGAACCTAATGTCATAATATTGTATAACTAAGTAAAAGGATATAACTATGAGGAAAATCTCACTTTCGAGAGGATAACTGTAGCAAGGAAGATTGTTGCCAGTCAGGGAGAGCTTATGGCCTGTGGCTGGAAACACAAGCAGTTGAACCAACGTAGAGTTAGCCAATTACTGAGATGATATATATATATATATAAATTTGCACTGATAGACATTGAGTTCCTGTGGGAATGGAACGTCACTTAGTTTTACATCTCTCATCTGCACGTGTTTTAGTTGGGGCTCAAGGGATTTCAGCAAAGCTGGCTGATAATTTCTCTTATATGGAAACATGGAAAATATGCTTGCCTCCCTTCATACCAATTAAACCACACTATTTAACCACAAGAGTGTAACACCAATTGGCTTGGTGAAATTTAACATAAAAACAACAGATTCAATTTATGATGTGAATCTTGCAATTCTAAATTGCAATTTTCATTCTATATAACATTAAGGAATCTGTCCAAGGAATCGGCTTTCATGAAAACACATTTGAAATGAAAAGCTTCACTTGCACCATTCTTTAGTAAGATCTTTATCAAATCTTTGATTGAACATGAGGCACAGATAATGTTCTGATGACACTCTTTCCACTGGCAATACATTTTATTTCAAAATCTCAACTTTTTCTTTTAACATCCTTTCATAAAGTAATAGAGATCCACCATATGAAATATAATTCTAGTTGAATACCATTGATTTTAAAACTCCAGGAATTACACTTGTAAGTATACACTACCCATACATCTTTTTAAATTGCATGTGGTTTCTACAGCAACTGCACTGAAGCACTGGGACTTAAGAGTATATCCAATGATTCCACGAACACTGTGTGTGTAAGAAATTCATTGCTCCATGGCATTGTAGGAAATTGACAGGCGTCCCATCAGCAGTGTCATTTTATCATAGTTTATTACATGCAATATAATTCTAGCCTGCAGTCCTAGGCGTAGTCTTTCATTTTTGGCTGTCAACATTAACACACAATAAACTAGTGGCTGCATGCTATACTATCTTTCTGAATTTTGATGCCTTGAAGTAATCTTCAATTCAAATTTCCAAATACAACCTACTTCCTGCATCTCGGCTTCTCCTTGTATAATAGTATGCATTCATGATGCCTTGTGTCTATGATAATGCATTTGTAATTTAACTGTATCAGTTTAAAATAGTTAGCAAAATGGCATCATTTCAACATTTCAAGCATTTTATTTCATTAATATATGCCAACATTGACAGTAGTTCAACAAAATTTAGATGTTAATTGTGCTCCTTCATACTGACAGATGTAGTACCTCTTATTTTCAGTGTACAGTAGCTAACTTTCAAACATAGACCAATGCAGGAGGAAGCAAAATAATGGTTGACCTTTGTTTTGGAGTTAGGAAATGCTCTTTATTTGGCATTTGTATTTTCTCCTTTTTTTCCTCTTATGCTTTCGACTTCAGTTATTTAAATGCTAACATTTCATGCTTAACTATGGAAGAGGCTCAAATATTTCAATGAATGATTAAAGTTAATGAGAATCCTGCTGAGCTGCATATTCGTCACAGCAACAACACAATTCAGTAATTCAAATTTTGGTTCAAGTCCTATATTGTATTTATTTGTTTATTTTAAAAGCAAATACATGCAAAGCCTCAGGAAAAAAAATCAATATTAAAACAAGAATAAATAAGATTAGAGTGAGTGGAGTTGAAAGGAGAAACTGGCAAGGGAAAATATCAAAGCCTTCTACAGTTTCTAAGATTGATCTAGAATTATATTGAATATAATCTTTTTTAAACAGATTATTGCGGCCATTTGATTTTGTTTTGAGGCACACTGGATTGGCATTTTTTGTTGAAAGAATTTCACGGTATACTGAAGTACATGACTCCAAATAATTCCAGGAAATTTATAGTATTATGAATGATCTTTTACCTCCAGTTTTATTGTCTTACTGTAATTTATTTTAAAATATCCTGTGTATTTCCTGGAGCTGATCACAATGGATAACTTTTTACTGTCTGACTGCATGATAGTCTACTCATTTGTTGGAAAGTGTGAAGAAAATGTTCCAGGTATCCCTGTTGACACCAAGCCAAAGCTTGGTGCTATACGAACTGTCAGCTGAGATAACTATATCTTCTGAAGGACTTTACATGGACAACAACAAATGTAATGCCCTTGGTTGTAAGCCATAAGTGCAGTTATAACTATTGGTTCAGCCGCAGCAGGAATATTGTGAATGCCATGCCTTGGAAAAGATGTGATGAGAGCAGAAGAGATTTGTTAAAATAATTTCAGGTATGAGGACTGTAGAAGATGCATTGTCTTCCTTGGGATATGGATGGAGAGCTGATAGTGGTATTTAAAATCCAGAACAAAAGGCAAATTGAATGAAAGAAAACAGTTCATACTGCCTGGGAGGTCGAGAATAAATATAAATATAGTGAAGGTGATTGACAAAAGAATAAATAGTGTCAGAAAGTTGTAGAGAGATCTGATAGAGGTAGTTAAAATCACATAAAGAAAAAATATATAATACAGACTGTTTGGCTCCTGTGTGATTCTGATTATTGATTTAGATCCTACTTTGAG
Source organism: Mobula hypostoma (assembly GCF_963921235.1). NCBI lineage: Eukaryota > Metazoa > Chordata > Chondrichthyes > Myliobatiformes > Myliobatidae > Mobula > Mobula hypostoma. The sequence continues at coordinate 144,252,585 of NC_086100.1, forward strand.
CAATGAAGTGGCTTTTGAAATTTGAAAATACAGTCACAATTCACACTATTTGAAAATTGTTTCATGTTAAATGAATTGCCAAGGTTTAACTTGTAGCCTTTTCAAGTTGAATAGGCTCTTTATTTGCAGGAAGAGAATGCTTTGCCATTTCTGCCAACAGTAGCCCAAAGAAGGACTCATTCAAGCTAAGATATTTGAAATTCATATTGAAGTATAAGTGGCACTACCATTGATGATTATTCTCTGAAAATCTATACTATAGTATAAAAGAAGAAAAGAATAAGTCTGCCGTGATATTCTTGAATCTACAAAGTACCTAGAACGTAGACTATAGAAATCTACAGCACATTACAGGCCCTTCAGCCCACAATGTTGTGCCAACCATGTAACCTACTCTAGAGACTGCCTAGAATTTCCCTAGCACATAGACTTCTATTTTTCTAAGCTTGATGTACCTATCTAAGAGGCTCTAAAAAGACCTTATTGATTCCGCTTGCACCACCGTCACTGGCAGTGCATTCCACACACCAACCACTCTCTGTGTGAAAAACTTACCCCGGACATCCCCTCAGTACCTATTTCCAATCACCTGTGCCCCCTCATGTTAGCCATTTCAGCCCTGGGAAAAAGCCTCAGGCTATCCACATGATCAATGCCCCTCATCATCGTATACACCTCTATCAGGTCGCATATCATCCTTCGTCGCTCCAAGGAGAAAAAGCCAAGTACGCACAACCTATTCTCATAATATATGCCCTCCAATCCAGGCAACATTGCAGTGCAGGTAGACAATAAGGAGTGAGATCATAAGGAGGCAGATAATTACGATTAAGGTTAGATAGACAGGAAGATACAACTATTTCACACCTATTCAAGCCATATGCTACATAGTAGTGATTGTGCTTGCCATTTGCTACTGCAAATAATCCGGAAGGGATACAACAACCTTCATTCCTAAGAGGAATCTTCGATGATTGTAGAAACAACAAGAGACATTTTGAAGAGTTGGTAAGCTGGTAAGGTTGCCTTACACTCACCTTGTGATTGATATCAGAACCATGTGACATTCTCACATCTTGTTTAAAACTCCGGGCAGGGTACCTTCAGGAAGAGGAAGGTTCATTAACCGGATCCATTGTTTCTATCGAGTGAAAGTACATGAGATATCCATAGTCATTCTGACCTTCCCGGCACTTGTCCCCTGAACAGACATCCCGATGGCAAATTTTGGACGCCAAGAAGGACAGCTTGAGAGGAAAAAAAAGTACTTGTTCATGACATTGTGTATCGTGATGCCAAAATCATATCTGGTCACAACAAACTCCAGACCAGGCCTGGAGTCTTTAAAATGGGTCTCAGCCTTGCAGGTTCCATATTTTTACCTCTATCAGGTTTATCTCGTGTGCAGGAAGCTTGATGCCAAGTGCTCTTCTGTGTCTGAAAACCTCCTCACCTTTTGAACACCTTAACCAGTTTCCCTCATTCTATCAGATAGGAACTTTAGGAATCCATTCCAGGGCCTAACTGATGACAAGATGGTCTTCATCAAACAGAACTGAATCTCATCAAATTTTCCTTAAATTTCAAGTAACATCGAGATGAAAATAATCCTTGCTTGATCCTTCAATATATTATGTTCCAAGGAACATCTTACAGTTAAAGTCAGGGAACACTACTCAGATTTTGATTATGTTACTGGACCATAAGTCTGAATCCCAATGTGCTAGTGAGAATCTTAAATTGACATAATTAAATTAATCTGTAAGTAAACAAAAGACGACAATGGTAACCATGAAGCTACTGATTGTTGCAAGAACCCTTCATGTTGACTGATAAGCAAAAGATTCTACAGATGCTGGAGATCAAGAACAACACATACATAATGCTGGAGGAACTCAGCAGGTCAGGTAGCTTCTATGCAAATGAATAAACAGTCAAGATTTCAGGCTGAGACCCCTCATCAGTACTGATGCCGTATAGGGAAATAAATCCAGTACTGATGAAGGGTCTCAGCCTGAAATCTTGACTGTTTATTCACTTGCATAGAAGCTGCCTGGCCTGCTGAGTTCCTCCAGCATTTTGTATGTGTTGCTTTGATTTCCACCATCTGCAGATTTTCTCTTGTTTCAGGGAAGCAAATATTATGCAGTTACATGCAGTTCTGTTAATGTGATTTCAGATCCACCAACATGTTTAAGACACACCTCCCTCAACACTTCAATGACAATTAAAGTTCAAAGCTCAAAGTAAATTTTATTATCAAATTACATATATGTCTCTGTAGCCTTTACAAGTAAAACAAAGTGAGGTGTTTTATGATTAATGAAACCCATAACATATTTTATTGAACTCCAAAACCTAAACACAAAAGCATGCTAAAAATCCTTAGATAATCATATCATCTCATCTGTCCAGCCTCTTAAAGTGAAACCCCAACGCAACGTCAGTGGTTGTGAATTATGTACATCTCTCCCAATGATGTTATTCTATACAGGCTCCCCCAGAATTCACTAGAACTGGCATGTGGGACTGTCTGGAGCTCGGACGAGATACCTGGCTTGTGTACTGTGTTCTATGGGTGGACGGATGACAGGTGCCTCTAGCTAGTCCAGAATTGCGTTAATATTCTCATGGTCATGCTGTGACACCAGGGGTATGGCTGCAGAATAACATGACTCAGCCAAATATTCAATCTGCCTTGATACACTGACTCATCACCATCTTTGATTTAGCTTACCACAGTGGTGTCACCAGCAAACTTGAATATGCATTTGACCTGTGCTTAGCCACATGTTCATAAGTGCAAAGTGAGTACAGCAGGGGACTAAGCACACGGCATCGTGTTGCACCTGTGCTGATAGAGATCGTGGAAGAGACGTTGCTGCCAATCTAAACTGACTGGAGTCTGTAAGTGAAGAAATCCAAGGTCCAAATGAACAAGGAAGTATTGAGGCCAAAGTTTTGGAGTTTATTGATTAGTTTTGAGGTGATGATGGTATTGAATGTGGAGCTGTAGTCAATAAAAAGCATCCTGATGTATGCACCCTTGCTGTCCAGTTGTTTCAGAATTGAGCGAAGAGCCAATGAGGTGGCATTTGCTGTTGATCTGTTGTTGACCTGTTGCTTCAGTATGCAAACTTCAGTGGTTCCAGGTTGCTTCTCAGGCAGGGGTTGATATGTTTCATCACCGGTCACTTGAAACACTTCATCAATGCAGATGTAAGTGCTACTTGAGGCATATCACCAGACTTTTCTTGGGCACCGGTGTAACTGAACCTTGCTTGAAGTAGGTGGGTACCACATGCTGTCGAAGTGAGAGGTTGAAGCTTTCAGTGAACACAATAGTATGTAGATCAGCACAGGTCATTAGTACTTGACTAGGTATCCCAGCTTGGCTGGATGCTTTTTAAGTGTTTACCCTCCTGAAGGCTGCTCACATGATGGCTTCAGAGACTGAAATGTTATAATAATCCGGGGATGTGGATGTTCATAATGATTCCTCCATGTTTCCAAGGTCAAAGCAAGCATAGAAGGCATTGAGCTCATCTGGAAGCGAAGCCCCGCTGTCTCCTATGTCACTTGAATTAACTTTATAAGAGGTGTTAGTATTCAAGCCCTGCCACAATAATTGAACATCCTTCATTTATTCATTGTGATCCCGAATTACCACTGCATCCATGAGATGGCTTTCCAGAAATTGTACCTAGACATTTTGTAACTTTCTTGGTCACCAGACTTGAATGCCTCTGATCTGGCTCTCAGCAGATTTTAGATCCAGGTCATCTAAATGGGGAAGACTCTGAATAATTTTGTGGCAACACACTCATCTACACCTGTTTTAATAAAGTTTGTGATAACAGTGGTGTATTCATTTGGATCCACTGATGTGTCCTTGAACACAGCCCAGTCCACTGACTTGAAACAATTCCATACCCGCTCATCAACAGCAGGTCTACAGCAGATGCCTCCTGCAACCATCTCTTTGTTATCCTAATCTCTGAAGCTTTGCTTTTTAGCCTCTGCCTGTATGCAGGTAGGAAATGGATAGCCAAGTGGTCCAATTTCTCAAAATGTGGTCGAGGAGTGGAATGATAGCCATCCCATATTTTAGTATAGCAGTGGTCTAGTATGTTTTGACCTCTGGTGCTACAGGTTAAATGCAAATGGTAATTGGGTAGGGTTTCCTTGAAACAAGCCTGGTTGAATTTTCTGAATATGATTTGAAATAGTTTCTGGTTTCTGGTTTGGAGATGGTATTATGCAGTATTGTGAGCGTTTGATTATAGTTGGCTGCTGGTGGTCTTTAAACTGTAGTTAAGATCACATATGAGAACTCCCTGAAATGGATAGAGTTTGGTGTGTTAGGGTCCTAGTTGGGGAAACAAGGGTTTGACAAACCACCAAGCACCACCAAACGTTTAACATGAAACGCACACCTCCACCTTTTGCCTTTTCTGAATCAGTTGTTCAGTCCATTCTGGAAATCAAAAAAGCCTTTGGGTCTGATTGCTGTATCTGATGAGCTGGGATAAAGTTATGTTTCAGTCAAGCATAGAAAAGAAGAGTCTCTCACTTCTCAATAATATCGCTATCTTTCCCTCAGGTCCTCAATATTGTTCTTTAGTAACTGTATATTTGCCAACAAGATGCTCTTCCCTTTGTGTCTCAGCCCGACTTGTAGACTCCCCACCCCCCTCCCACCTCGCTTCAGGCCATGGCAATGAAGCTTCATCCTCTTAAAGGTGCCTGGTCTGTTGAGTCCTTCAGAGTTTTGTGAGATCGGAAGATTATTAAGTTCATTTAAAAGTACATGGCTTAGGTACGTGGTGCAGATTGCAGTGAGAATAATTCAGAAGAGGTTTATTTAAAAGAATATTTGAACTATTGACTGCAGCCCACAGAATGTTGCCAATGATCATCGACGCCATCTTGGTTAGAGGTGGACAATAAAGCCAGACAGTTCTAATAACATCAACATCTACATAAATGATAAAGAAAGAAGTCAAACAACAAAGAGCAGATTGCACTGAGTGTCAGAGCTTGGAATGAAGAATCTTTCCTGAATTGTTTTGCTTTACAAATATTTCAGATAAGCAAAATATCATTTGGTGAAGCTCACATTTTGTGCATTATCAAAGCAATAAATGAACCTATTCTTTTCACAAATTGTGTATTTATTTTTTATTTATGCTCTTTTCTGAGCACTATTGGCAATTTTCAAGAAGGTTATTTCAATAGGAGCAAGCAGCTTTCCATCAGTATGTTGTGCCAGAGATTTACATTTGTTGATCGAAGCATGGAAGAACAAAATAAAAAATGACAGGCTGGGAGTTTCTCTAATGAGTAAAATTAATAAGCGATCTTCCCAGGTTGAGAATCTGATCTAAAGTAAATGCAAAATCATTATAATTGTACTGGCAGAATGAATGTGCAGGATCGATGTCCCAGACCTGCCAAGTCACACATATTTGTACATGCATTTGGTTATAAAACATGATCTATTTTAATACACATCAGTCATGAAAAGTCAAGCGCTGTTACATCCACTAAAATAGGTTTGAACTTAGACTTGCTCATCTGGAGGGCGGAGCTTAGTCAAGATGGCGCTAAACGGCGACTCCTTTGCTTGTGTCTTCGGAAACAGCTCTATTTCCATCCTTAATATTTCTATTTTTCCCTTTCAGGGTTTTTTTGAAGACCCTGACCTGGAGTTACACGCTGACTTCGGTTCTTTGTGGGAATGGAGACCTGCTCTAGGGGTTTCACGACTGGCATCCAACATTCCAAGGACGTGGCCTAAAAGCTCGACTTGCCTTTGGAGGCCCAGGATCTTAGGGCTCTGGAGATGGGCGGATCAAAGGTTGGTGTCCTGACAAACCAGTGCGTCGTGGGAGCTGGAAGATTTTTGACTGTGTGCCAAGTGACCCTGAGATCTATGGGCACATAGCACAAAAAAAGTGATGCGATGGGCTTTTAACATCGTAAACCAGTGAGTTGTTTGCTATGTCTCCCCGCTCGCTGTGAAACAGAGATATCTCTTTCTCCCTTATTAGGAAGAAAGAGAGAGCCTGTGGTATGTCGAATACCAGGTGAACGAGTAGTCTTTGGAGTACTGCAAGTCCGTGTCTTTGCTGTTGCTTTTGCTGCACGTTTGAGTGCTCGGTGGTGGTTGCTGATACTTTTTTTTGCTGGTGGGGGGGAGAGGGGATCATAGCTTGCTGCCGCTTACGTGCGGGAGGGAGGGGAGCTGGGGGAGACTTTGCGGTTCTAACATTTAACTGTCATTCAATCTTTGGGGCACTCTTCTATTTTCATGGATGGTTGTGAAGAAAAAGCATTTCAGGATGTATATTCTATACATTTCTGTGACATTAAATGTACCTTTGAAACCTTTGATACCTTTGAGGATGAAACTTATTCTTACTATTTCATAGATGTAGGCCTACCTTTGAAGAATATAAAATAATGGCTGGCTACTACAATTTGATTCTTTACTAGCCATTCTGTGCAAATGTTTTATTTTTGTTCTGAGTACACAGGGAATGAAAAAATACATTATGGCACAAATTAAAGGAAGAAAATAATTATATCACATAGACCTATCTTGTGTTTACTTTACATAATATGTTAGAGGGAAATAAATGGGGCAATGCCAACCTTGTATGCTGTTTTCCTCCTGTATCAATGAACTTTTATTAATATTAAGGTAGCTTGATTTCCTATCAGAACATTACAAGTATAAAAAAACTTCACACCCCTTGATCTTTAAACATGAAGGAATTTATCAAATAGGAAAGTAAAAGAGCCACAGATTAATGTGCTTGTAAACTATTGGTTTATTGTCCTTTCAAAATTTGGGACAGGAGATTGGGCTTTATTGATTGGAATTTTACTTATCAACCCCGACTGGTGCTGCTAAATTATTGACAAAACTTGAGTGACATTACAGAGTAACTGCTAATCTCTAAAAGGATTTTTGTTTATCTTTTGTAGATGCAAAGATGTGGCTTACAGAGATATATTCACTTATAGGATGGCTGCAGAATTTGAAATGTTGTGGTGTTATGTTCCAATTGTGTGGAAAATTACATTGTTGTGACCACAAGTAAACAATTTGCACTTTGACCCACCTATTTCAATTCCACTTCTATTCCCATGATAACATGCAGCCCACAACCTCCTCTAATCTTCAATTAGTCTAAACACAGATTGCAGGAGCAACACTTCACACCTGTATTAGTAGACTCCAACTTGACAGCACAAACTTCAATTTCTCTAACTTCTGGTAACCTCTCCCTTTGTTTTACCAACTTCACGTTTGTTTTCCCTCATTCTAATGGCCCTTTTCTTGCCCTCCCCTGTCCTTGTGACTGGTCTATCATCTTCCTCTGGTTACCTACCTCCTTCTCCTTATTCCAGTCTACTGGGCTCTTCTGTCAGATTCCTTCTTCAGCCCTTTACCTTTTCCACCTATCACCTTCCAGCTTCTCACTTTGTTTCTTTTCATCACCACCCCCACCCACCTACCTTTCCCATCACTTGGATTCTCCTATCACCTGCCACGTTCCTCCTCTTCTGTCCACCATTTTATTCTCCCTTCTGCCCCCTTCTTTTCCAGTTCAGAAGACCCAAAACATTGATTATTCATTTAAGTCCATAGGTGCTGTCTGACCTGTTGAGTTCCTCCACCATTTTCTGGATGTCTCTAATTAGTGCATCATGTTCTACACACCTACACACTTTGTAGCTTTCAACACCACATCTCCCATAAACAAAATGGCAGCCATAGATGTAATTCAGGAACAGAGCTCTGGAAAGAACAAGATGGAAGGTATATTAAATATTTGTACCTGGAAACATTTAAACAAATTTCCCAGTTACTTTCTCATTTAAACAAATGTAACATGATCACAAAAGCTGTTTGCAGAACATGTATTCTTGTTGCAGAAAAAATACATAAAGCTCAGACAATTAAAGAGTGGAGTGATTTCACTATCACTTTCTTCCCACCATAGTTTCATTTTCAAGCTTTTATCTCAACAGTCTACAGAACTCTTGACTCTTCATTGAATATATTCCTCCTCCTCATTATATGTGCTTATGACAAACCAACTAACATACTCATGCTGGCAGAGAGAGTTTGCCAGGTGAGAGATGGCTATATAAGTCCAATATCCAGCAATTTTTGTACTTAACTATAGCAATCAAGAAAGACAAAAGTGGTATAAAAACCATTTGCAGTCAAAATGATCAAGTAAATTGTTAGATATATGTAACTAAGGAAGCATTAAAATAACCTTTTTCCCATTGCTTGAACCAAGGAAAAAAATAGGTGACCTTTTACAAGGACAAACCTAGCAATCAGAAATTAAATAATGCAAAAGGGATTGCTATGTTTAGGAATGAACAGAATGATTACATAATGGTAGCCTTAACTTGGGTGTGTCTCAAATAGTCAGAATTCTCATCTCCATGCTTGCATTTCCTTGCCTTAAGATCAAATTATTGAGATTTATGACCTAAACTATATAAAAAAATAATTTGATTATTCTGCATTTCCGAATGGACCATGAAATCAATTTCATTATCTCAAAAGGATAAATCTATTACCAGATTTTCGAAATGTCTGGATGAAAGATTAAATGAATGAATGATTGATGCATTTGTGCAGCTTATTCTTGGAAATGCAAGCAATAAATATAAGATTTGTGAGCTTGGGGATTATTCACCAAGAATTGTATTGAGCAATGAACAGCAATTTTACTATGCCAATGATCAGTAGTTATTACATTTGCATTTAACTAGTAGTAGAGAAAAGGTAAACAGTGGACCAAGCAGACGACTGCAGACTCATTCTTACCAGCAGAAGGCACAGGTCTCATTCTATCAGTGAGCTGTACTTTTAAGTGGGAAGCTTGCTGTGATTTGATGGCTTTAGTCCATTTATATATTTTCTGCCTCAAAAAATAGGCTTAGCATGTGTTGATGGAAAGAACAGTTTATATCCTCTGTTCTGTAAGGATTATATGGTGGACTTTAAGAAGCTATATTTATATTTTGCAGCTTTTGTTCTGTGAATTGGATGCAAAGAGGCAGTGTAGCAGGAGAACTCACCTGCATGTTGATTCCTCTGTCTGTATTTTATTTCTCCAGTATTATTCTGGAGCACCAGCCTTAAAATATACACACAAGCTTTCACATAATCTTTAGAGTCAGAATGTGTTGCCACAATATCAAGAGATTTCAGTTACAAAGTATTTTAATATAGTAAAGCATCCAAAATATAACAATGTTCGACTCAGCTATATCTAGATCATGTACTGTACTTATTATTAACAAATCTACTGCCACAGGAACAATGTATTCATATATATTCAGAAAAATAAATTGATAAAACTTTCATGCTATAATACATTAGTTCTTTAATTTTAATCCAACAAAAAAGCAAATCTGACAATTTCTTGAGACTCACTTGTGCTTTTGATTTGTTTCCTGTGTTTCAAAGTGTTGGAATCCTGGGGCATCTGCCCTGGAAAAATCAGAGACCATTTCCAATTAGTTCACAGATCTTAATCACTATTAAAATGGTAAGTATTTAAAATTGGAGTCTTAGTGTGAGAGCCACATAACGAGGCTGAGTATCAATGTAGTTACTGTCTCCAACTGGGCTTACAAATTCAACAAATGTTCATTGTACTGTGAATGAAGATGGTGGGGTTAGTGAAGACAGAATAGACACTGCTTGGTAATTCAAATTGACAAATTCCTAACTTGCAGCCACACTGATTAGCAACAATTGTTTGTCTGCTAATTTTGTTCAGTTTATGAGAAGGTGATTTTGAGTGAGTGGTAGTTCTGTGTTAATCTCTTTAATAAATAGTTATTCTTGCAACTTAGTACATTTGGAGGCAGGAAAATGGAACTCTGGCAATTAATCTACCATCAGTTACACTGAATTTCACAGAACGTATATGGGGCTGCCTCCATTTCTTTTTGTGTTAACTTTGCTTGCTCAGTCATCTTTGGAGCACCTGGACTGTAAAGACACCTATGTCAAATTACTGTTAATAGACAACAGCTCCACCTTTAATACTATAAGTACAATCAAACTCATCTCCAAACTCCTAAACCTAGGACTCAACTTCTGCCTTTGCAACTGGATCCTTGATTTCCTAACCAAAAGACGGCAATCAGTAAGTAATAGCACCAAGATCTCTGTCACAATTATTATCAACACTGGTGCCCCACAATTCTCCATCCACAACCCTTGATTCTACTCATTATATACACACAAATGTGTGGCTTGATTCTGATCTAGTTCTGTTTACAATTTTGCAGATGAGATCACCATAGTGGACCATATTTTTAAAAAAATGAGTCAGAATAGAAAAAGGAGAGAGAGGTGACATGGTGGCGTGGATAAAATCCTTCCATCAATATCAACAAAAAAAAGAGCTAATTATTGACTTCAGGATGGGAGATAGTTTGCATCAATATGCTGAGGTCAAGAGAGACTAGAGTTTCAAGTTCGTCTGAGAAAACATCACCAAAAGCCTGTACTGGTCCAACCACCACATAGAACCATGAGATTAATTTTCCTGTGGGCATACCCAACAAATCTATAGAACAGCAACTACAACAGGATTAATGATCCGGAGGAGATAAGAGATTTTAAGGTTAAGGAACCCTTAGGAAAGTGTGATCACATTATGATTGAGTTCACTTTGAAATTTGAGAAGGGAAGATTAAATTTCAATGTGTCACTATTTTAGTGGAATAAAGGAAATTACAATGGCATGAGAGGGGAACTGGCCAAAGTTGACTGGAAAGGGACAGTAGCAGGAAGGACAGCAGAACCGCAATGGCTCGAGTTTCTGCAAAAAATGAAGGAAGTGCCATACAGATATATTCCAATTAAGAAGAAATTTTCAAATGGAAGAAGGAGACTAAGTGGCTGACAAGTGAAGTAAGAGCCAAGGTAAAAGCAAAAGAGAGGGCATACAAGGAAGCCATAGCTATTGGGAAGATAGAAAATTGGGAAGCTTTTAAAAATTTGAAGAAAGAAACTAAGAAGGTCACCAGGAAGGAAAAGATGAACTATGAAAGGAAGCTGTTGACTAATATCAAAGAAAATACTAAAAGCTTTTTAAAGTATATAAAGGGTAAAAGAGAGTTGAGGGTAGATATAGGACCAGTATAAAATAATGCCAGAGATATTGTAATGAGAGATGAAGTGATGGCAGAGGAACTAAATGTGTATTTGCATCAGTCTTCACAGTGGAAGACATCTGCAATATACCAGACATTCAAGAGTGTCAGGGAAGTGAAGTATGTGCAGTGAAAATTATGATTGAGAAGGTACTTAGGAAGCTTAATGGTCTGAGGGTGGATAAATCTTCTGGACCTGATGGAATGTACCCTCGGGTTCTGAAGGAAGTAGCTGGATAGATTGTGGAGGCATTAACAATGATCCTCCAAGAATCGGTAGATTCTGGAATTGTATCGGACGAATGGAAAATTGTAAATGTTACTCCGCTACTTAAGAAGGGTGGGAGGCAGCAGAAAGGAAACTATAGACCTGTTAGCCTGACTTCAGAGAAACCTGTTAGCCTGACATCAGAGGTTGGGAAATTGTTGGAATCGATTGTTAGGGATAAGATTGTGGAGTACTTGGAGACGCATGACATGATAGGCCAAAGCCAGCATGGTTTCTTTTTTTTGGCGTGTGCCTGCGTGACTGCGAGTCTGTGCGCGTGCATCTGCATGTGTGTGCATGCGCTACTGTGCATATGCGTCTGCGTGAGCGTGCGTCCATGATGATGGCATTTTCATGGTTATTACAAGGTGCAGAGAGAGAGAGCGAGAGAGAGAGAGAGAGACTGTGGCACACCACTCCTCACGCTGACATTTTTGCAGTATTTTTCCCTTTTTATTTTACAAAGTCGAGTTGCAATCTCGACAGTCAACCTGGCACGGATGGAAAGTGTACTCGGGAGCGGACCCGACTGGTTTCGAACCCGGGAACCTCCACTCCCGGGTCCGGCACCGATGTCATTGTGCCACCAGCATGGTTTCAAGACAGGAAAATCCAGCTTGACTAACCTACCGCAAGTTTTTGAGGAGATTACAAGCAGGGTAGATGCAAAGGAGATGCAGTTGATGTGGTGTACTTGGATTTTCAGAAGGTCTTTGACAAGGTGCCGCGCATGAGGCTGCTTAGCAAGATAAGAGCTCATGGAATTACAGGGAAGTTACCAGCATGGGCGGAGCATTGGCTGATCGACAGAAAACAGAGAGTGGGAATAAATGGATCCTATTCTGGCTGGCTGCCACTTACCAGTGGAGATCCATAGGGGTCGGTGTTGGGACGCTGGTTTTTATGATGTATGCCAATGATTTGGACTATGGGATTAATGGATTTGGCAAAATTTTTCGATCATACAAAGATAAGTGGAGGAGCAGATAGTGTTGAGGAAACAGACTGCCTGCAGAGAGGTTCAGATAATTTAGGGAAATGGGCAAAGAAGTGGCAAATGAAATACAATGTTGAAATGTGCATAGTCATGCACTTCAGTGGAAGAAATAAATGGATAGACTATTATTTAGATAGGTAGAGTATTCAAAATGCAGAGATGGAAAGGGACTTGGGAGTTCTTTTGCAGGATACCCTAAAGGTTAACCTCTAGGTTGAGTCGGTGGTGAAGAAGGTGAATGCAATGTTGGCATTCATTTCTTGAGATATAGAATATAAGAGCAGGGATGTGATGTTGAGGCTCTATAAGGCACTTGTGAGACCACACTTGGATTATTGTGTGCAGTTTTGGGCTCCTTATTTTAGAAAGGATATACTGACATTGGAGAGGGTTCAGATAAGATTCACGAGAATGATTTCAGGATTGAAAGGTTACTGTATGATGAACGTTTGGCAGCTCTTGGGCTGTATTCCCTGGAGTTCAGGAGAATGAGGGGGGATCTCATAGAAATGTTCCAAATGTTAAAAGGCCTCAACAGATTAGATATGGCAAAGTTATTTCCCATGGTAGGGAAGTCTAGGACTGGAGGGCACAACTTCAGGATTGAAGGATGTCCATTTAGAACGGCAATGCGGGGGAAGTACTTTAGTCAGAGGGTGGTCAATCTGTGGAAGTTGTTGCCACGAGCGACTGTGAGGCCAAGTCATTGGGTATATTTAAGGCAGAGATAAATAGGTTCTTGATTAGCCAGGGCACCAAAGGGTATGGGGAGAAGGCCGGGGAGTTGGGATTACTAGAATAATTTGATCATCCCATGATTGAATGGCAGGGCAGACTTGATGGGCCAACTGGCTGACTTCTGCTCCTATATCTTATAGCATTAATGATAGATCAACCAGAGTGCCGAAGACAACAAACTGTGCAAGTGCAAATATAAATAAATAGCAATAAATAACGAGAACATGAGATAATGAGATAAGGAGTCCTTGCAAGTGAGATCATTAGTTAGAACTAGTTACAACTAATTACTAGTAATTATTTGGAACATTTCAATGATGGGGCAAATGAGTGTAGTTTTCCCCTTCTGTTGAAGACCCTAGTGGTGAGGGGTAGTAACTGTGGTGCGAATCTTGAGCTTTTGTACATTCTACACGACGGCAGCAGGGTGAAAAGAGCATGCCCTAAGTGGTGCAGCTCTCCGATGATAGACGCTGCTTTCCGATGCAGCATTTCATGTAGATGTGCTCAGTGGTTGGGAGAGCTTTACCCATGATGTACTGGGCTGAATCCACTACATTTTGTAACGTTTTCCATTCAAAGGCATTGGCAAAGGAAGTAAAGGCACAGCCATGCTTTCTTCACAATTGCATTTACCCACTGGGTCCAGGACAGATCCTCTGAACTGGTAATACCCAGGGGTTTAAAGTTGCTAACCCTTTCCATCTCTGATCTTCCAACTAGAATGGTCTTAATGAACACTGATTTCCCTCTCCTGAAGTCTATAATCAGTTCTTGGTCTTGCTAACATTAAGTAAGAGGTTGTTGCTATGACACCATTCAGCCAATTTTTAAATCTCCTTCCTGTATGGTGATTCATCACCACCTTTGATTCGGCCCTCAACAGTGGTGTCATCAGTAAACGTGAATATGGCCTATGCTTAGACACACAGTCATAAAGATAAAGCAAGTAGAGCAGTGAGGCTAAGCACACAACCTTGTGATGCATCTGTGTTGATGGAGATCACGGAAGAGCTTTCATTGCCAATCTGAACTTTCTGGTGTCTGGAGGTGAGGAAATCTAGGATCCAATTGCACATGGAGGTATTGAGGCCAAGGTCTTGGTGCTTATTAATTAGTTTTTAGGGGATGATGGAATCAAATGCTGAGCTGTAGTCAATAAAGAGCATCCTGATGTATGCATCTTTGCAGCTCAAATGTTCCTGGATTGATTGAGGAGCCAATGAGATGGCATCTGCTGTGAACCGATTGCTCCAGTGGGCAGATTAGAGCAGATCCAGGACACCTCTCAGGCAGGAGTGGATATATTTCATCTCTGCCTCTCAAACACCTCATCACTGTGGATGTCAGTGCAAATGGGTGATGGTCATTGAGGTGGGCCACCATGCTGTTCTTGAGCACTCCTATAATTAAAGTCTGCTTGAAACAGGTGGGTACCACACACCGCTGAAGCGAGAGTTTGAAAATCTCAGTGAGCACACCAGCCGGTTGGTCAGCACATGTCTCCAGTATGTGGCCAGGTACCCAGTCCAGTTTAGGTGCTTTCCATGGATTCACCCTCCTGAAGACAGCCCGCACATCACAGGGACTGAGACAATAGGATCATTGGGGGATGTGGGGCATTTGCCATGGTTTCTCCAGATTCTGGCAGTCAAAGCAAGCATAGGAAACATTGGGCTCATCTGGAAGAGAAGCCCTGCTGTGTCCCAGGTCTCTTGATTTAACTTTGTCGGAGGTGATAGCATTCAGGCTCTGTACACAGCTGTCGAGATCTCTTGTTGATTCAGGTTTGGTCCAGAATACCCACTTCATCCGTGAGATGCCCTTCCAAAGGTCATACCTGCATCTCTTGTAGCTTTCTTTGTCATAGAACGTAGAACAGAGAAAATCTACGGCACATTACAGGCCCTTCGGCCCACAATGTTGTGGCCAACCTTGTAACCTATGCTAGAAGCTGTCTAGAATTTCCCTACTGCACAGCCTTCTATTTTTCTGGGCTCCGGGTATCTGTCTAAGAGTCTCTTAAAAGACCATACTGTATCCGCCTCCACCACCTTTGCAGACAGTGCATTCCACGCACCCACCACTCTCTGTGAGAAGAACTTACGTCTGACATCCCCTTTGTACCTTCTTCCAAGCACCTTAAAATTATTCCCCCTTGTGTTAGCCACTTCAGATTTGAATGCGTCTGTTCTGGCCCTCAGCGGATTTTGGATCTCATGATTAATCCAGGGCTTCTGATTGGGGAAGACTCTGAATTATTTAATGGGACGCTCTCATCTACAGCTGTTTTAATGAAGTCCATTATGACCATGGTGTATTCATTCAGATCTCAGATGAGTGCTTGAACACAGCCCAGTTCACTGACTGAAAACGATCCCATAATCACTGCTCTGCCTCCAGTGACCATCTCTTAGTAGTCCTAATCTCTGGAGTCTTGCTTTATATGCTCTGCCCGTATGCAGGTAGGAGAAGGCCAGCCAAGTGATCGGATTTGCCAAAGTGTGTCTGGGCAAGAAACAGTAAGCATTCCTTATCTTAGTATAACAACGGTCTAGTATGTTGGGCTTCTGGTGCTACAGGTTATATGCTGGTGGTAAATGGGCAAGGTTTTCTTAAAGCAAGCCTGATTGAAGTCTTTGACTATGATTTGAAATGAATTTGAAATGGGCTGTTTCTTGTTTGGAGATGACATCATGCTGTGCTTGAATATAGTTGGCCACTGGTGGTATATACACTGCAGTCAGGATCACACATGAGAGCTCTTGAGGTAAATAGAATGGATGGCATTTGACCAGCAGGATTTCTAAGTCAGGGGAGCATGAGTTTGACAGAACCGCCATGTTGGAGCATTGAGAAGTAACCATAAAATTCACTGCTGCTCCCTTTGCCTTACCTGAGTTCACAGGTCAGTCAATTTTGCAAATCATGAATCCTTCTGGTCTGGCTGCTGCATCTGGCCTGTCCACAGATAACCAATTTTCCATAAAGCAGACAATTGAGATGAATCTCAACAGCCTCTGATACAACAGTCCAGTAATCAGCTTCTCAGTTTTATTCTCCAGCAAATGCACATCTGCCAACAAGGTGCTGGGTAGAGGAGGCCTCATTCCTCTGCGTTGAAGTCTGGCATATATTCCCCCTCTCCAGCCATGCTTTCAGCCATGGCAATGAGCCTTAAAGGCACCACATTCGATTGGTCCAGGTTCATCAGTCGACTGTGAGATCTGAAGATCATTTAGCTGATTTAAAAGTCAATTGCTTGGAGAAAAAGTTATATGTTGTGGGATCTCAATGGCAGCTTCTATCCCACTGTTATAAAACTCTTGAATGGTTCCCAATATGACTAGATTTTTAATCTTGCATCTTACTGTCCACCCTGTGCTGCACTTTTCTCTATCCTGTAGCATTTCCTTCTACAATCTGTTATTGTTTTAACTTATACTACCTTAATACACCTGGTGCAATGAATTGATCTGTATGGACAGCATGCAAAGTAAGTTTTTCACTGTACCTTGGTACATGTGACAATAGCAAACTAATTTACCAATTTATCTTCATCCTTCTCTTACCTGTCAAGACCATGCAAAGGTACACATAGAAGGAATGACAGTCCTGCTTACAAGTTGTTTTATCCAAGACAGCCATGATTTAAAAAAAAACCTGTTTGACAAATGTGTTTGCTTCTGCTTAATTATTCCTCAGATTTTTAGTAGGCTATGGACACACAAGGACAGACTTTAATATCGAAAACTTTCTGGTCAGTTAGATGAAAAGGGGAGTTGAAAATTCACTCACACCTATAGAAATTAGGCAGGATCAAATTCTGTGAGGACAGAAACTCAGGAGTATGGATCTGGCCTTTTAAATTTAAACCTGAATAGATGTTTAGTAGCTAACAACACCACAGAGAGGATGGTTTTGTGATTATCTCCACTTTACTCCTATCAGCCAGCTAAATATCAAATGGGCTGGGGTTCAACAGAGATCAGTAGATTTTTATATTAAGTTGAAAGGACTTTGAATAAATAAGGTTAAAATTGTGGTCCTAATCTTCATGGTTTTCATTTGATCCCCCCAAGAGCAACCACACTCTATTTCTCACCCACTTACATATCATGTGTGCAGGCACTCCACACACAGAATGTTCATTTTGTGACCTGGATTCAATCCTGGCTCACAAATGTGAACATTCACTGTGTTAACTCACAGGATCAACTAATTTCACTGTGCAATCACCTTGACCTGCTGTTAAAAAAAAAATGCTTGCTTCAGACTTTACAGAGAATAATTATTTTCAGTTTGCCTCCCAATAACATAATGAGTCCACTTGTCAGTCATGGCTTAGGTTAAATAAGAAAGATTGATCTCTGATCCAATCTAAAGTAGAATCATATCTACTTACATTGACTTTAATTATGATACTTCATAAACAATGATGCAAGAATTATTTTATTTGAAAGTGAGATTAACTCACCCATTATTGTGAGAACAGGGCTCAACCTAATTAGTTGTCTTAACTTCCTCGATCTGTCTGCTGCACAAATTTCCATGATGATAGCATCAGCTTTCAGTAACTAGACATGCTGTTTAAAGTACATTGACAATTTGGTCAATTATGTTCCACCTGGATAGAGCAGCCCACCATTGCCTATTAGATAGAGTTCATACACCAGGATTTATAAAAAAGATGAACACCCTATGATTTTAACTTGATTGGGATGCCTGGGGATTTGGAAACATTTGTACTGATGTTCCTCCCTGCTGGTCCACAATCAGGTTCACTCCACTCCATCACCTTCCCAAGTAAGCCCTCAAATATGGATTCCCTTTGCTTACAGAAGAATGAGAGTGCATATACTATAGTGCAGCTAATTTGACTGAAAGTAGTTTTTGCCACAGGCTTTGAAGACTGTTATAGGGGTTACACTGTGATGCAACTATTGGAGCTGATGTCTCATAGCTCCAGCAGACTGGGCTCAATTCTACCCCTCTGGTGTTCCCTGTGTGGAGTTTTCACTGTTATGTAACCGGCAACAATGAATATTAACCGAGACAGGCTATATAAAAATAACCAAACATTTATTAAGCACGTATAAACGATAAGAAAAAAAAACAAAGGAAAACTTTAACTGGAGGTTAACAGGTACGCAGCCGTTCACCAACTCCATTCGGCTCTGGTTCTTAAAGCGTTAAATGCGAAAACAGTTCTTAAAGCGATACAGTCAGATATAGTTCTTAAAGCGATAACTTCGAAAGTCCAACAGTTTTACACATTCAATTGGGAGAGACTTCTCTGGAGAAGGATTTCTTCACAGACGCACCTTTACTGCTGGTTCTGTCCACAGGATTCCCGATGCCAAAAATAAACAGTTTAAATCAACTGACCTTAAATTCCTTTTAGAGAGAGAGCACCTTTTTGCATGAACTCATTGCCCTTTTGCAAGAGTTATCTCAATGCAGGTTCTCTCCAACGAAGACTCAATAAGGTTGATTCTTTATTAAACTGCCAAATGATGCCGACTTCTCTCAATCCTTCGATGAATTCTTTACTCTCCCTTCAATTGTCAGAATTGAGCAAATTGGCACTTCCAACCACAAATTCCCAGTCTAATAATACAATATCTTGTAAGAGAACGCACCTTCCGTTTTAAAAATGAAACTGCGTCACAAAAACAAACACGCAACAGAAACGGAGGCACAACACGTTCTACCTGGAAATCTACAAACTCAAAATCCTACTGCATCACCTGAGTCGACCCTTATATAGTCACGGGGCACATGTCATCACGTGACCTCACATCGGCGGGAAAATCACATCAGGTGACCTCCAAAAGACCATTGCATCATTCTCACAAAATAAAACAGATCTCCTTGAGCATGTAACATCACATTCTTTCTGAGAGTATGTGGGTTTCCTCCAGGTGCTCCAGGATCCTCCCATATCTCGAAGATGTGCAGTTGTTAAGGTAACTATAATATATAAAATTGTCCCTTGTGAAGATAAGTGATAGAATTGAATGGGATCTTGGGAGAAGAGCTACTGTAAAATTAATCTGACTTAATGGGATTGCTCTGTGAGCCAGCGTAGTCTTAATAGTTTAAGTGGCCTCCTTCAAGAAAACATGTAGTTCTGATACCTGACCTTCTCCCTGCTTTGTGTGATTTCTGAGATCTTTTTTGGATAGGTGAGGTTCACATTGGGATCATACTCCACCCTAGATGATGTGCAGGTTTGTAATTGCAATTCCTCTCTTCAGAATCTGGAAGAACCCAAAGCTGATATTCCATTACACCACCCTGCCACTACCTCTCCCCTTCCCAGTACCCAAACCCCCAACCTACCTAATCAGGTGTCCCAATCCTATGGACTACAAACATACAGCTTAAGCAGCATTGTCTCCAGCTTCTCCAGAGCAGGCTGCAGCTGGATGCATGCTGGCCTTCCTGGAGATCTGGAGATCCTCACCCACTTACTTCATTACATCCCTCCATCAATTGCTCTAATCTGAGATATCCTGGCCCATTAAAGACAGGCAGCAAGATCATCATTGGTAGCATGGGAAGGCCACTCTTTGGGACATGTTTGTTCAAAATCCATTCCCAACAATTGATTGGAGATTCTAATCTATGTCTTATAGGCAATATTCAGAAACATTCCTGTGTCTTAGTGTGGGTCATGATGGGTTGGCTAGTCATGTACAGGAGGGAAGAATTTTCTGAGGAAATCAGTTGTAAAAATGTGGGATTGATTGAGACCATTAAACCAGAAGTAAGAAGAGCAAAATTAGATTATTCAGCCTCTTGAGTCTGCTCCACCATCTAATCATGAGCAACAACACGCACAAACTGCTGAAGGAACTCAGCAGGTGAGACAGAGTCTATGGGTAGAAATGAAAAATCAGTGTTTTAGACCGAGAAACTTCATCAGGACTAGAAAGGAAGAACGCAGAAGCCAGAATATAAAGGTAGAGGAATGGGGGGACCACAAGCTAGCAGGTGATGGGTGAGTGCAGGAGAGCGAGAAAATAGATGGGTGTGGGAGGAGGAATGGAAGGGAATGATGGGAGAAGCTCATAGGTGATAGCTGGAAGAAGTAAATGGCTGAAGGGAAGGCATCTGATAGGAGAGGAGAGCAGATTTCAGAATAAAAGGAGGGAGGTGAGAAACTAGAGGGAAGTGATGTGTGCTCCATAAGGTCAGGAGAAGGGAAGAGAAGTGGTGAGATGGTCACCAGAATGAGAATAAACAAAGGGAGAAGGGATGTAGAAACAGAAGGACAGTGGGAATTGGTTACTGGGAGCTAGAGAAATCAATGCTCATGCCATTAGGTTGGAGCCTACAAGATGGAATATGAAGTGTTGCTCCTCCAACCTGCATTTAGTCTCATTGTGGCAGTAAAGGAGGCGATGGATAGACATGTTGGTGGAAGAATGGATAATCCCTAACTGCAGCATCTGTATGATATACATTTCAAGATGTCATTCTAAAAATACCGGAAAACAATATTGCCTTGCAGTTATCTATCTGGCATAGCCCAGAAATAACCCACGCTCATTTGAACTCTTCAGCATCTGGGTTGGTTCCAAAATTCTGGTTGGGGCCACAGAGACAAACTGCCAGCTAATGGCTTTACTGAACCAACAAGGTAAAAGATTGGCCCTGATATAATCCAGACATTTCATACTGTTATATGTCAAGGAATGAATTCCCATTCTCCATTAATACAGCTCTTCATTTTGTTTCTACTAATTCGCCTTGGTGCTGGCAAAAAGGAAAGTTGTTCCAATGCAATTGCTCACAAGCTTTACTTAACATTAAATATTTTGAGTAGTGACTGTGCCCATCACTCTGCTCTGCTGAAATTGAATAAATTCCAGACATCAACTAATGTAATGGACATTACAGAACAAAGGAAATGGAATCAGACCCACGGTGTCTCTTGTATGTCATGATTAACAGACAAATAGGGATTCATGGATTAAAAAAAACTTGGTTCACACTACCTGCAGATATACAATTTAGGTTTATATACTGAAGTTAACACCACAAAAGCTGCTTTCCCAACAACAGTATCAGACAAAATTTGATGATGAGTTATAAAGGCAAGAACAAAGATGTCTATCTACGGAAGGAGCTGATGCTAAGGACTTCTTAAAGGAGAAGATGCCAAGAACTAGAGAAGACATTTCAATTAATTACCTGTTTAAATTTTACTGCAACATATCAAAACACTCCAAGTTTTCCATATTGTCAGAATTGCTGGTATATTCAACTGCTAGTTAGTGGGACCAGCTACTGCTGAACTAGTTAGTTTATCATTACTCAGATTTGGTCTCTGTTTAGTCAATACAGCACATACAGTAGTCGATCAAAATACGATAAACATGACTTTCTTTCATCAACTTTTCCATTGTCGGGTCTTCAGTATTTCTGGCATAGCTGGATTATGTGTGATTACCACTTTGAATCTGAAGAGAATTACTTTTATTCTCAAAACATGTAGGTTGTTTCATTTTGTCTATCATTCAGCTAGAGGTACAGTGAAAATGATTCATAGAATGCATAAGGCCAAAAGACTATTTCTTATATAAATTATTCAGTAGGGTGGAACTAATCTGCATAATTGCTTGCAATTGTTTCTGTGTCTATATCAAATGAATATGTTAAAGCTTGAGAATTTAAACAGCCTACACTATTTCCTAATTTTAATAACCCTGAACCAGAATACTTCAATCTGAGCAATGTGTGGAACTTCAGAATCCAGAATTTATTTTTTTTAAGTGAAACATAAGACTATAAAATATAGAAACAGAATTGGACCATTTGAGCCATTGAGTTTGCTCCACTATTTCATCCTGGTTGATCCATTTCTCCCATCAACCCCAGGCTCCTGCCTTTTCTCTGTTTCCTTTCATGTCTCGATCAATCATGAATCTATCAACCTTTGCCTTAAGTATGCATAAAGACTTAGATCCACAGCTGCCTGTGGCAAGGAATTCCAAAGATTCACCACTCTCTGGCTAAAGAAATTCCTTCTCATCTCCGCTTTAAAAGAATGTCCCTCTATACTGAGCTGTGTCCTCTGGTCTTAGACTCTTCCACCATAGGAAACATCCTCACCATGTCCACTATATTAACTCCTTTCACCATTCAATAAGTTTCAATTAGGTCACCTCTCTAGTGAATACAGACCTAGAGCCATCAAACACTCTTCTCATGACAAGCCATCCAATCCTGTAATCATGTTCTTGAACCTCCTTTAAACCCTCTCTGTTTCAGCACATCCATTCGAAGATAAGGGGACTAAAATTTCTCACAGTACTTCAAGTGAGGCCTCATCAGTGCTTTATTAAGTCCTAACATTACATCATTGCTTTTAAATTCTAGTCCTCTTGAAATGAATGCTAACATCACATTTGCCTTCCTCCCCATAGTTTCAACCTGCAAGTTAACCTTTAGGGAGTCCTGCACAAGGATTCCCAAGTTTTGCACCTCAGTTTTTTGTATTTTCTCTGCTTTTAGAAAATAGTTAACCCTTGCATTTTTTCTACAGAAGTGCATGACCAAAAACTTCTTGACATTGTACTCCATCTGCCATATCTTTGCCAGTTCTCCTAATCTAAGTCCTTCTGTGGCTTCTGTACTTCCTCAAAACTATCTCCCCTCCACCTATATTCATATCATCTGCAAACTTTGCACAAAGTCATCAATATCATCATCTAAACCATCGACATATAACATAAAAAGAATTGGTCCCAACACAGACTGGGGTGGAACATCACTAGTCACCAGCAGCCAACCAGAATAGGCTCCATTTATTCCCACATTTCACTATCTGCCAATCAGCCACTTCTTTATCCATGCTAGAATCTTTCCTGTAATACCATGGGCTCGTAGCTTGCTAAACAGCCTCATGTGTGGCACCTTGTCAAAGGCCTTCTGAAAACCCAAGTACACAACATCAACCAATTTTGCTTTGTCTATTCTGCTTGTTACTTATTCGAAGAATCCCAACGGATTTGTCAAGCAAGATTTTTCTTTGAGGAAACCATGCTAACTACAGCCTATTTTATCAGGTCCCTCCAAGTACCTTGAGACTTCATCCTTAGTAATTGACTCTAACATCTTCCCAACTACTGAGGTCAGACTAACTAGCCTATATATAATTTCTTCTCTTCTGCCTTTCTCCCTTCTTGAAGAGTGGAGTGACTTTTGCAATTTTCCAATCTTTTGGAAGAAGATCCAGGAACTAATGGCTCCTAAAAGATCATTTCTAATGCCTCCACAATCTCTTCAGCCACCTATATCAGAACTCTGAGGTGTACACTCTCTGGACCAGGTGACTTATCTATCTTCAGACCTTTTAATTTCCCAAGAACCTTCTCTCTTGTAATGGTAACTTACCATGCTTTATGACCTCTGACACATGGAACTTCCACCATACTGCTTTTGTCTTTCTCAGTGAAGACTGATGCAAAATACTTATTCAGTTCATTTGCCATCTCCTTGACCCCATTACAACTTCTCCAGCATCATTTTCCAGCAGTCTGTTGACCACTCTCTACTCTCTTTTACACTTCATGTATCTGAAGAAACTTCTGTTATCCTCTTTAATATTATTAGCTAGCTTACTTTCATATTCCAACATGTTTGAAGATTTCTGGTCCTGACACATTTATGTTGCAGAATCAGTCAGATGTAGTCCAAGGGAAGTCCTATACTTCCACTGGGATAGCACCCTTGCAAAAACATTTTTTTAATAAAGGGCTCGCGGTTGTCCTTATTTTTCTCTTAAAATCTTACCTTATTTTTCAAGCATGGCTATGAATAATATTCCAAAAAATATACTTTTATAATCAATTTGATCATTTAAAACTTATTGAATTCCCCCAGTGCACTTTTCTCTCAATCCTTCCACAAAACTTAATCTGTAATTTGGCATAAAGAGATGAGCTGATAAAATATAGTCTATAAGTGCCACCCTTTAGTTCCACCCTATAGCAGATAAAAAGTGGCCTTTTAATAATTGACTCTTAATTTTCCAATAATTAAAAAAAATAATCTATTTTGTTACTGCCACTTAACGTATCTCCGTAACAGATACATTGATTCATCGGGAACAATTTCATAGGGGATTTAATAGAAGCTTTCATTTTGTCTAATTATGGCTTTAGGAGCTGAAATACTGCTAGAATATTTAGTCTTAGCAATTATTAATAGACCAAAAATTCTTGATACAATATAAATACTTTCAACAATATTAAACATGTAGAATGGTGTAGACTGTCATTTTGAAAGCTCAATTCATAATGTAGGTCTTTCTAACACTGACCAAATCTGTGCAGAGGGAAAATGAATCAGAATTAATTGGCAAAAATTTTTCATTGAAATCCCAATGGTTCTAATTTTAATTCTTGGTCAATTTTAAATTAATGAACAATTAACCTACTATTCCAGAACTGAGGCTAGATTTAATTTAATTTCCAGCTCAACATCATTCCCTGGATCACTTTTGCCACAAGTGTCCCTCTCACACCCTCACCCCACCGTCCCACCAATCGCCATCAATCACCACCATCTAAAGTCCTGACATTAATTTGAGGACTGTGCCCGTCACTGGAAACCTAAAATCAGAAACTACAAACTGTGCAAGCTGTCTCTGTAGGCACCATGCTATTCATTCTATCACTGTTCTGCAAGCTCAATTATCTCTGGGAATCTTTCTGTCACTATAGATTCTACTCCCCTCAGAATATCATATAGGCCAGCAGAAATGGACAGGAAATTGGACCTCAAACAACAGGAATTCTGCAGATGCTGGAAATTCAAGCAACACACATCAAAGTTGCTGGTGAACGCAGCAGGCCAGGCAGCATCTCTAGGAAGAGGTACAGTCGACGTTTAAGGCCGAGACCCTTCGTCAGGACTAACGAAGGGTCTCGGCCTGAAACGTCGACTGTACCTCTTCCTAGAGATGCTGCCTGGCCTGCTGCGTTCATCAGCAACTTTGATGTGTGTTGCAGGAAATTGGACCTGTTCTTTCAGTCCCATATTTAAGAAACCACAGATGCGATCTTCAACAATTGTCCAGGAAACCAATAACTGCTGAAAATGTTATTTCAAGAGGGAACTAATTATCTAGTGATGAACGCAAACAAATAATTCTTCACAATTCAGACACTATTTCTCATACCACAAATATGAGAAAATCTCAGATGCTAGAAATCTAAAGCAATCGAAAGCGACACACACAACATTTTGTGTGTATTAATATTTCTTGTTTGAACACTATGGCTTTGGCTGCTAAACCCTGAGCTTCAAATCAATGGCAACTCTCACTTATGCCTTGATGGTGGGAACAGCCTCAAAATAGCAGCATCAGGACTGTTCCTTCACCATTTCCTCTGGGCATCTGGAAGACATAGCTGGATAATGGGACTTGACTGATGGAGAAAAAGGTTTGTTAGCTGTTTCTCAGGAAAGTACCATGTTTGCCTAGATAAACCAATCATCTCATAGGAATCTTTAAGAAGAGGAGAAGGCAAAAGAAAGGAAATTTTAGGCCAGTTAACCTAACTTCAGTGGTTGGGAAAGTGTTGGAGTCTATTATTAAGGATGAGGTTTTGAGATACTTGGAGACTAATAAAACCAGGAATGTGAGCAAATAGAAAGAATCCCTATTACTGATCCAAAAAAGTTACATCAACAAATCAAGAATACCACTAGTAAAAAGCTCCTCAGTTCTTCAGGTGGATGTTTGAAAGCAAAGGACGGTACCATTATCATGGAAAAAAGATGAGATTATGAACAGATGGACTGAGTATATTCATGAATTGTTTGAAGATGAGATTCTGAACAGATGGACTGAGTATATTCAGGAATTGTTTGAAGACGATCGAGGCAAAAAACCAGAAATTAAGAAAAACATTGAAGGTCCAAGCATTTTAAAATCTGAAGTTCGTAATGCAATAAACAAGATGAAGGAAAGAAAGGCAGCAGGTCCTGATGAATTAGTAATAGAACAAACTATCGCCCTTGAAGATTATGGAATTGAAAAACTTACTGATTTAATCAATGACATTTATGAGACTGGAATAATACCCGAAGAAATGAAAAAAATCAGTATTTATCACTCTTCCTAAGAAAGCTGGAGCAATAGAATGTGAATTACATAGGACCATAAGTTTAATGAGTCATATCACCAAGATACTTCTAATAATTTTGATGACAAGAGCTAAAAGTAAGATACAATCTGAAATAGGCAAAGAACATTGTGGTTGTGCGAAAGACAAAGGTACAAGAAACGCAACATTTATGTTAAGGATACTATCAGAACAAGCTATTCAAGTGCAAAAAGATTTGTTCGTTTTATTGACTACACAAAAGCATTTGATAAAGTGAAGCACAATAAGTGATTTGAAATATTACAGAAAACTCTAGATCTAGATTCGAAAGACCTCTGCCTAATCAGAAATCTGTACTGGGAACAAACTGCCGCTGTAAGAATAGATGGAGAAGACAGTAAGTTTACGAAAATCAAGAGAGGCGTTAGACAAGGGTATGTTTTCTCACCTGATTTATTTAATGTGCACAGTGAAACAATATTACAAAAAATAAAAGACATCTTGGGAATCAAAAGTTGGCGGTGAAAACATCAATAATTTCAGATATGCAGATGACACTGTGTTAATTGCAAGTACGGAGGAAGAACTACAAAAATTGATATAATTGTTGAAGAAAGTGCAAAAATGGGTCTATCTATCAATTGCAAAAAGACAGAATGCATGGTGATATCCAAAAAGAAGGAGAGTCCTATCTGCAGGCTGAGAATAAATGGGAAGACATAAAACAAGTACGGAACTTTTGCTACTTAGGAAGCTGGGTGACATCAGATGGCAGGTGCGACTTGGACATCAAAAGAAGAATAGGGATGGCAAAAGACATCTTTACGAGAATGAAGAGTATACTGACCAGTACTAAACTAGGGATGACAACCCACCTCAGAGTACTGAAATGTTACGTTTATCCAGTTATGTTACTTGGCTCAGAATGTTGGACAATATCTAGTAACACGAGGAAACAAATTGTAGCAGCACAGACGTGGTTTTTGAGGAGGATGCAAAGAGTATCATGGATGAAACGTATATCTAATGAGGATGTCATGAACAGAGCAAACACAAAAAGAGAAATAATGTATGAGATCATGAAAAGGCAACGTAACTTCATTGGGCATGTGATTAGGAAAGAGGAGTTAGAATGCATGGTAATTATGGGAAAGATTAAAGGGAAGAAAGCAAGAGGAAGACAAAGACAAATGATAATGGAGACAGTAGCCAGAGAACTGGAAATGAATTCCATGAATTGATCCACTTGACCTGAAACAGGAGTGTGTGGGGCCATGGCAGTCAAAGCTCAAACTGGGCATGGCACCTGATCACAATGATGATGATGATGATCATCATCATCAAAGTTGCTGGTGAACGCAGCAGGCCAGGCAGCATCTCTAGGAAGAGGTGCAGTCGACGTTTCAGGCCGAGACCCTTCGTCAGGACTAACTGAAGGAAGAGTGAGTAAGAGATTTGAAAGTTGGAGGGGGAGGGGGAGATCCAAAATGATAGGAGAAGACAGGAGGGGGAGGGATGGAGCCAAGAGCTGGACAGGTGATTGGCAAAAGGGGTACGAGAGGATCATGGGACAGGAGGTCCAGGAAGAAAGACAGGGGGGGGGACCCAGAGGATGGCCAAGGGGTATATTCAGAGGCACAGAGGGAGAAAAAGGAGAGTGAGAAAAAGAATGTGTGTATAAAAATAAGTAACAGATGGGGTACGAGGGAGAGGTGGGGCATTAGCGGAAGTTAGAGAAGTTGATGTTCATGCCATCAGGTTGGAGGCTACCCAGACGGAATATAAGGTGTTGTTCCTCCAACCTGAGTGTGGCTTCATCTTTACAGTAGAGGAGGCCGTGGATAGACATGTCAGAATGGGAATGGGACATGGAAATCTTGGCTCCATCCCTCCCCCTCCTGTCTTCTCCTATCATTTTGGATCTCCCCCTCCCCCTCCAACTTTCAAATCCCTTACTCACTCTTCCTTCAGTTAGTCCTGATGAAGGGTCTCGGCCTGAAATGTTGACTGCACCTCTTCCTAGAGATGCTGCCTGGTCTGCTGCGTTCACCAGCAACTTTGATGTGTGTTGCCTGAATTTCCAGCATCTGCAGAATTCCTGTTGTTTATGATGATGATCATGATGGGGACTAATAATAAAATGAATCAAAATCAGCATGGTTTCAGTAAAGGCAAATTTTGCCTGACAAACCTGTTACAGTTCTTTGAGGAAGTAACAAGCAGGGTGGACAAAGGAGAGACAGTGGATGTCATTCACTTGGATTTCCAAAAGGCTTTTGATTAGGTACCACACATGAGATTGCTTAAAAAGATAAAATTCTATGGCATTACAGGAAAGATATTGGCATGGTTAACAGAATGGCTGACAGGCAGGAGGCAGCAAGTGGGAATAAAAGGGGCCTTTTTGGTTGGTTGCCAGTGACTAGTGGCTTTGTGGCAAAGTTGGCAGATGATACGAAGATTGGTGGGGGGAGGGGTAGGTAGTGCTGAGGAAAAAATGCGATTGAAGCAGGACTAAGTCAAATTGGAAGAATGGGCAAAAAGTGGCAGATGCAACAGAGTGTTGGGAAATATATGATAATGCATTTTGGTAAGAAGGAACAAAAGTGCGGACTATTACCTAAATGGAAAGACAGTTCAAATGTCAGAGGTGCACAGGGGCTTAGGAGTCCTCGTGCAAAACTCCCATAAGGTTAATTTACAGATTGAGTCTGTGTTAAAGAAGGCAAATGCATTGTTGGCATTTATTTCAAGGGGAATAGAATATAAAAGCAATAAGATAATATTTAACCTTTACAAGACATTAGTCAGGCTGCACTTAGAATATTGTCAACAGTTTTGGGTCCCATATGTTAGTACATGTTAGTAGGGAAGTGGTGTTAGGTAAATTGAAGGGATTGAAGGCAGATAAATCCCCAGGGCCAGATGGTCTGCATCCTAGAGTGCTTAAAGAAGTAGCCCAAGAAACAGTGGATGCATTAGTGATAATTTTTCAAAACTCGTTAGATTCTGGACTAGTTCCTGACGATTGGAGGGTGGCTAATGTAACCCCACTTTTTAAAAAAGGAGGGAGAGAGAAACCGGGGAATTATAGACCGGTTAGCCTAACGTCGGTGGTGGGGAAACTGCTGGAGTCAGTTATCAAGGATGTGATAACAGCACATTTGGAAAGCGGTGAAATGATCAGACAAAGTCAGCATGGATTTGTGAAAGGAAAATCATGTCTGATGAATCTCATAGAATTTTGGGGGGGTAAGGTATTGATGTGGATAGAGAATTGGTTGGCAGACAGGAAGCAAAGAGTGGGAATAAACAGGACCTTTTCAGAATGGAAGGCAGTGACTAGTGGTGTACCGCAAGGCTCAGTGCTGGGACCTCAGTTGTTTACAATATATATTAATGACTTAGATGAGCTAATTAAATGCATCTCCAAATTTGTGGATGACACGAAGCTGGGTGGCAGTGTTAGCAGTGAGAAGGATGCAGGGTGACTTGGATAGGTTGGGTGAGTGGGCAAACTCATGGCAGATGCAATTTAATGTGGATAAATGTGAAGTTATCCACTTTGGTGGCAGAAATAGGAAAACAGATTATTATCTGAATGGTGGCCGATTAGGAAAAGGGGAGGTGCAACGAGACCTAGGTGTCATTATACACCAGTCATTGAAAGTGGGCATGCAGGTACAGCAGGCGGTGAAAAAGGCGAATGGTATGCTGGCATTTATAGCGAGAGGATTCGAGTACAGGAGCAGGGAGGTCCTACTGCAGTTGTACAAGGCCTTGGTGAGACCACACCTGGAGTATTGTGTGCAGTTTTGGTCCCCTAATCTGAGGAAAGACATCTTTGCCATAGAGGGAGTACAAAGAAGGTTCACCAGATTGATTCCTGGGATGGTAGGACTTTCATATGAAGAAAGACTGGATGAATTGGGCTTGTACTCGTTGGAATTTAGAAGATTGAGGGGGGATCTGATTGAAACGTATAAGATCCTAAAGGGATTGGACAGGCTAGATGCAGGAAGATTGTTCCCGATGTTGGGGAAGTCCAGAACGAGGGGTCACAGTTTGAGGATAGAGGGGAAGCCTTTTAGGACCGAGATTAGGAAAAACTTCTTCACACAGAGAGTGGTGAATCTGTGGAATTCTCTGCCACAGGAAACAGTTGAGGCCAGTTCATTGGCTATATTTAAGAGGGAGTTAGATATGGCCCTTGTAGCTACGGGGGTCAGGGGGTATGGAGGGAAGGCTGGGGCGGGGTTCTGAGTTGGATGATCAGCCATGATCATAATAAATGGCGGTGCAGGCTCGAAGGGCCGAATGGCCTACTTCTGCACCTACTTTCTATGTTTCTATATC
Source organism: Mobula hypostoma (assembly GCF_963921235.1). NCBI lineage: Eukaryota > Metazoa > Chordata > Chondrichthyes > Myliobatiformes > Myliobatidae > Mobula > Mobula hypostoma. Next base: position 144,283,279 of record NC_086100.1, read on the forward strand.
TCAGAAAGGATGTGTAGTCATTGGAGAATCCAGTGGAATTTCAAGAGGATGATTCCAGGAATGAATGGGTTAACATAGGGAGAGTTTGGCAGCCTTGGGCCTGTACTTTCTGGAATTTAGAAGCATGCGGGGGGATCTCATTGAAATCTACCAAATGTTGAAAGGACTAGATAGGATGGATGTGGAGAAGATGTTTCCTATGGTGGTGGTATCCAGAACTCAAGGACACAGCCTCAAAACTGAACAGCAACCGGTTAGAACAGAGGTAAGGAGGAATTTTTTAGCCAGAAAGTAATGAATCTGTGGAATGCTCTGCCTCACATTGAGGTGGAAGCCAAGTCTGTGGGTATATTTAAGGTGCAAGTTGATCGTTCTCGATCAGTCAGGGCATCAAAAGACATGGCAAGAAGACAGGTGTATAGGGTTAAGTGGGATCCAGGATCAGCCATGATGGAATGGTGAAGCAGACTCGATGGGCTGAATGGCCTAATTCTGCTCCTATGTCTTACGGTCTTATGGATTTATGGACTCTACAAATGATGGATTGTTGGAAGAAACTCCAGTCATTCTTAGAGATAAATGCAAGGCTAACAGAATGAAGGAGCAAAGAACAACTGTCTTTCCACAAAACCTGAAAATAGAGACACAGACTGAGACTGTGCTTACTTCTATGCTGAGAAGCACAATAGGAGTGCCACCTCCAACGGGATCCCACCACTAAGCACATCTTTCCCTCCCCCCATCTCTCTGCATTCCGCAGGAATCGCTCCCTACGCAACTCCCTTGTCCATTCGTCCCCCCCATCCCTCCCCACTGATCTCCCTCCTGGCACTTATCCGTGTATGCGGAACAAGTGCTACACATGCCCTTACACTTCCTCCCTTACCACCATTCAGGGCCCCAAACAGTCCTTCCAGGTGAGGCAACACTTCACCTGTGAGTCGACTGGGGTAATATACTGCGTCCGGTGCTCCCAATGTGGCCTTTTATATATTGGCGAGACCCGACACAGACTGGGAGACTGCTTTGCTGAACATCTACGCTCTGTCTGCCAGAGAAAGCAGGATCTCCCAGTGGCCACACATTTTACTTCCACATCCCATTCCCATTCTGACATGTCTATCCACGGCCTCCTCTACTGTAAAGATGAAGCCACACTCAGGTTGGAGGAACAACACCTTATATTCCATCTGGGTAGCCTCCAACCTGATGGCATGAACATCGACTTCTCTAACTTCCGCTAAGGCCCCACCTCCCCCTTGTACCCCATCTGTTACTTATTTTTATGCACACATTCTTTCTCTCACTCTCCTTTTTCTCCCTCTGTTCCTCTGAATATACCTCTTGCCCATCCTCTGGGTCCCCCCCCCACTCCTTGTCTTTCTTCCCGGACCTCCTGTCCCATGATCCTCTCGTATCCCCTTTTGCCTATCACCTGTCCAGCTCTCGGCTCTATCCTTCCCCCTCCTGTCTTCTCCTATCATTTTGGATCTCCCCCTCCCCCTCCAACTTTCAAATCCCTTACTCACTCTTCCTTCAGTTAGTCCTGACGAAGGGTCTCGGCCTGAAACGTTGACTGCACCTCTTCCTACAGATGCTGCCTGGCCTGCTGCGTTCACCAGCAACTTTGATGTGTGTTGCTTGAATTTCCAGCATCTGCAGAATTCCTGTTGTTAGCACAATAGGAGTGCTAAGTTTTCGAGGCATGCTGCACATTGTACATCATCAACAAGAACAGGTATTAGACAAACAAAAAGTAGTCACATGTGCACAACACTGGCCTCAGAGAAATAAAGTCTGCTTTAAGCTGATAATGATTTTCAAAAATGCAACATGTAGTATATGTTAAAATATATCATGGTTGTATTGATTTCTAAGTATCCTTTTTTGACTTAATAATTTACAACATTCAGTAATGATGTTCTTGGAAAAGATGTACAGGTCGACCTTCACTAATCCGGCACCATTGGGACCTGAGGAGTGCCGGATTAGTGAAAATGCCGAATTACAGAAGGATCACATTAAGGATAATCAGTGCCGGATTATTAAAGGAACCAGATTACAGGTACTGGGATTAGTCAAGGTTCACTGTATTTGAAAATGCCATATTTTGTAGACATTTTGATCTGAAAAGATTATTTACTCTGCATGAAAGATTACACATAAAGAAATAATATTCAACTATTGATTGAATTCAATTGCAACCAAAACAGATTATTTGTTTAAAAAAATGAGACATGAACTTTTTCTCATTATGGATGTAAATCTAATGACATACAGGCAGGATTATGCGATTTGCAAACATATTACTACGTTACTGGAAGGGTAAATGCATAGCTAATAATAATATAGCATCAGTAATATCACCTCCAAATTCTTCAAAGTGACTTTGTGACAGTAGTGAAGGAGTTCAGCAATGATGGCGAGGAGAAAGGGCATTATTACAAAATGTCCAAGTAGCAAGTGTATAAACAATGGTAAAGGATCTGAGATGTCACCATTAGTTGTTGAAGTTTAGAGTAATCTAAAGGTCCTGTATAAGAAAAACAGCAGAGCAAATAATTAACAAAAGACCTGTGAGGATGCTTGCTGGTGTTCCTGGTGAGCTAATGGGATACCAAGGTAAGGAAGTCTTGCCATAAATATATAGGACTTTGGTGAGGACATGCTGCAAACACTGCACCCAGTTTTAGTTTCCTGATTGAAGGAACAGTAGACTTGCTTTATGTCAGTGAGGGTTAACTACATTGATACCTGGGATTATGGAAGTTACCTAATGAGGAAATATTGAGCAGAATGAGCTCAAACTCTCTAGAGTTCACTGGAATGGAATGTGATCTCTTTGAAAGTAAGATGACTCTAATGGGCTTGTCAAGTTAGATTCTGTAAAAATATCTCACTGGTGAGGAAATCACAGGATTAGAGGTCAGTCTAATTAGGAAAGAGACGAGGAGAATCTTCTTATCTCCGAGGGTTATGAATGTTTGGAATTTGTTCTCCCAGAGAGCTAGGGATACCTTATTTAAGTATAAATCAAGATTAAGAATGATGTTTGAAGAACAGGAAAATAATTCAAGGCATATGTGCACCCTGCAAGAATTGAGGACAAAGATCTAATAAGTCATGATCTTATGGAACGGTGCAGCCAGGTTCAAGGTGCTAAAAGCCTGTTCCTGGTTCTACTTCTTAAGTTCTTATGTAATGCACAATATGGATGTTGTGGGGAATGACAGATAGCAGTGCAGAAAGCATGTCATAAAGAAAAATTCTAGACATTATTATTCATGATACATAACTTTCTTTTGGGTATATTGGATCACAAGATTATTTATTATGTCCAAAATTCTGAAGATCTAGCAGGTAGCTCAAAGGCAGCTACACCATCAAATGGAAAGAAACAAAGGAATATTCTCATATGATGGCTTACATCTTACCTGCAACATAATAAAACACTTTGGACCAGGTAGACTTGGGTGAAGTGGATAACAACAATATCTGCATCAGGCTGCTCTTTATAGCTTGTCATTCAACATTATCATCAACAACATCAAAAGCTGTAACTCTATACCTCCCTCTATGACTAGATCTTTGACTTCCTCATCAGCAGACCACAGACAGTGTGGATCAGCAAACAAAAAAATCCTCTTTTTGCTCACAGTCAACACAGGCCCACCTTGAAGGTGTGTGCATAGCTCACTGTTCTACTTTCTTTCCACTCATGACTGTGGTAAGCACAGCTCAAATGCAATCTATGTAGATTTTTCTATAAACCAGTGATACAATTGTAGTTGGCAGTGTCTCAGATAATGACAAGGCAATGTACTTGAGGGAAATAGGTCAGCTAGTTGAGTGATGTCACAAAAACAACCTTACACTTAACATCAATAAGACGAAGGAATTCATTGTGTACTCCAAGAAAGGGAAGTGAAGTGAAGTGAATACACAATATTCCTCATTGAGTGATCAACAGTGGAAAAGATGAGCAGCTTCTAGTTCCTGGGTTTCAACATTTCTGAAGATCTACCATGGAGACAACATATTGATACAATTACAAAGAAAGTACACCAGTGTCTGTATTCATTCAGAGTTTAAGAAGGTTTGGTACATCAGCAGAGACTGGCAAATTTCATCGGATGGAGATCATTTTGACTGGTTGCATCACCAGCCGATATGAAGACTCAGCATTAGAAGAGTTGTAAACTTAGTCAGCTCCATCAACACTCAAAAACTTCTATAGATATGCCGTGGAGAGTATTCTGACAAGCTGCATCACTGTCTAGTATGGGGCGGGGTGGGCACTGCACAGGACCGAAGAAGTTACAGAGGGTCGTAAATTTCGTCAGTTCATCTTGGGTAATAGCCTAAAAAGTACCCAGAACATCTTCAAGTAACGGTGTCCCAGAAAGGCAACGTCCATTACTAAGGACCCCCAGCACCCAGGGTATGACCTTTTCTCATTGTTACCATCAGGGAGGAGGTACAGAAGCCTGAAGGCACACACTGAACAATTCAAGAACAGCTTCTTCTCCTCTGCCATCTGATTCCTAAATGGACATGAACACTACGTCACTTTTTAAAAATGTATTAGTTCTGCTTTTACATGATTTTAATCTATTCAATATACATATACTGTAATTGATTGGTTGATTGATTTACTGATTCTTCTATATTATGTATTGCATTGAACTGCTAAGTTAACAAATTTCACGACACATGATAATAAACCTGATTCTGATTCGTGGGCATCAGCTACCCTACCATCAAAGACATCTTCAAAAGCGTTGTCTCAAGAAGACTGCATCCATCATGAAGGACTCACACCATCCAGGACATGCCCTTTTCTCATTATTACCATCAATGAAAAAGTACAGGAGCCTGAAGAAACACACTCAGTGTTTTGGGAACACTTCTCCCCTCCACCATCAGATTTCTGAATGATCCAGGAACCAATTAATACTACCTCATTATTTTGCTCTTTTTGGATTATTTATTTATTTTTGTATATTTGTATTGTAATTTATGGTGTATTTTCTGTATTGCACTGTACTGCTACCACAAACCAACAAGCTGCACGACCTGATTCTGAATTTTAATTCTGAGCAGTTCCAAGTGCATCATAGATTGTTAACAAAATGAAATGACAGAGGACATGAACAAGGTATTAAAATAGAAGATCAACACTTGCCGCAAAGATATTAAGAAGCTTTTAAAAAAAGTAAGTAGCGACAAAAGGAAAGAAAAGGTCCATGTAGAACTTCCCAATAATGTGAATGTGCACAGGACATAAATGCATGAAATTAAACAACTGATAAAGATTTATGAAGATTCTGGACTCAAGCAGAGAAAGAAGTAAAGCAAGGTACAGCAACTTTTGTTTCGCCCAGAAATGGTTACTTTAATTGCATTGCATTTCACACATGGAGCATCTACATGTTGGAAAATTATCTTATACCAAATCGTAGCTCTATTTTCAAAATACAAATATATGAAAGACAAGCTGTTATCAATTAGAAGACATATTTCATGAAACAGATCAAGAAAATGCATTGCTGTCCTTGCTTGTTTTACTACATCAGAGTCCACTTAATCCACACATTTTCTTATGTAGGCCTCTAGGAACCCCTACTGCATCAATCCTACGAGATTAATTATTCATTTTTTGCCACCAATTATTTCCCTCACTAAGGGATTTGTAGGAATTCAAAGGGTTGGTGGTTTTACAGTAGAGACAGTCACTGGTCTACAGATCCAGAAAATACTGAAAATTTGGAATTCAGGACATGCTGTGAGAGAGTGTAAGACTCTGCAAATGTACAAGTTGTGAGAACACAGTGAAGGAAGTGATGGCAGAAACATAATGTATGTGTATGCTGAGATTTAACCATGTCTCTGATCTCCTATGGCTTTGACTTTCCCCAAGTTTACATCTACAATGTACATAATAAACAAAGGCTCCAGATGTCTAGTTTACATATCTGAACCACTGCAAGTGTGATAAGTCAGAAGATGTCGAGCTATAAACCATCAGAAAGAGTACTACAGCTCTGCATCTGGAATATATATTTGTTTACACATAGTATTTCATGTCAATACATACTTAATGGTTTCAACAACAGAGACAAGGGTGAGGTGAAATTTGTATTTTCTCACCTAAAATGTAATCACACTGTGATTAGATAATTTTATTGAAACTGTCTTTGTAACTGAAAATACATTTAAGTGAAATCTGATAGTAAGTGTAACTCCAGAGTAACTATTGAAAATGTGACCTTGTAACATATTGCAGTTTTAATCAGCAGATGAAATGGTATTCAGGCAGCAGAGGGGAAGACTCGATGTCTCGTTTACTCCAGAAACAAGGGAAGGGAAGACAGAATGTGCAGCTTCATGTTAGATCGAAGGGCTAGTCTGATTTTGTCTGGAAGTAAGACCTCTCACCAACATAAGACTACAATTAGGGAGTGACAATCCTTTTAGTCACCAGAAAGATAACTCAGTTGATCATTAGCCTACATGAGGCCTTGATTATAGTATAGAGGGGTAAAGAGAAAGCCAATGGTATCAAAGTGACAGATTTTTACACTTGGCTCTTTGTAATTGCTCAACATCAAGTAAAGGTAGTTCACTACAAAAGTTAAAGTAATGACCAATTCCAACAAAGGAATGTCTAACCACTTAACCATAATGCTTAATGACATTATCAACTCTGTGTTTGCTGTCATCACAGTCCAGGGGTCATCACTGACCAGAAACTTAACTGGATCAGCAATGTAAATACCAAGGCTGGAAGACCAGGATAGAAGATGGAGTCATAGAGTAATACAACATGGAAGCAGGACATTTGAACCAACTTGGTAAACACAAAATAATCTGCAGCACTCAAAGCAACACTCACAACACACTGTAGGAACTCAGCAGGTCGGGCAGCATCCATGGAAACGATTAGTCAACGTTTCGGGCCGGAACCCTTCGTCAGGACTGTAGAGGGAAGGGGCAGAAGCCCTATAAAGAAGGTGGGGGGAGGGTGGGAAGGAGAAGGCTGGTAGGTTCATGGAGAAAAACCAGTAAGGGGAAAGATAAAGGGGTGGGGGAGGGGAAGCAGGGAGGTGAGAGGCAGGAAAGGTGAAGAAGGAATAGGGGAAAACACAATGGGTAGTAGAAGGAGGCGGAACCATGAGGGAGGTGATAGGCAGCTGGGGGAGGCGGCAGAGTGATATAGGGATAGAGGAAGGGAGGGGGAGGGAATTACCAGAAGTTGGAGAATTCTATGTTCATACCAAGGGGCTGGAGACTATCTAGACGGTATATGAGGTGTTCCTCCTCCAACCTGAGTTTAGCCTCATCATGGCAGTAGAGGAGGCCATGTATGGACATATCTGAATGGGAGTGGGAAGCAGAGTTGAAGTGGGTGGCTACTGGGAGATCCTGTCTGTTGTGGCAGACGGAGAAGAGGTGGTTGTGAGTGAACCAACTTGGTGATGCCAACCATGATGTCCACCAAACAAGTCTCATTTCAGAATCAGAATCCTTTATTATCGCCAAGTATGTGGACACATACAGGGAATTTAATGCCGGTTTCCCTGAGCTCTCGCTGTACAGAATCAAAAAGCAAACAAAACAATAGTGCAAATAATCGTGAACTATATACAATGAGGTATACCTGTGTATGTACTGGTGGACTTGGTTTATAATAGACTAAAATTCGAGTGTTCATAAGACTGATGGCATATGGAAAGAAACTGTTCTGGTACCTATTTGTCCTGGCATACAGTGATCTAAAGCGCCTATCAGAAGGAAGCAGTTGGAACAGGTGATGTCCAGGGTGTGATGGGTCTACAATGATGCTGCTTGCTCGCTTCCTGACTCTAGATACATATAAGTCCTGGATCGAGGGCAGCTTCAGACCAATAATCCTTTCCGCAGGCCTGACAGTTCTTTGGAGTCTATTCTTGTCTTGTTTGGTAGCTGATCCAAATCAGACAGTGATGGAAGAACAGAAACAGACTGGATTATTCCTGAATAGAATTGAATCAGCAGCTCCTGAGGCAGGTTGTACTTCCTGAGTTGACGTAGGAAATACAACCTCTGCTGAGCCTTTTTGATAAGAGTGTCCGCGTTGGGTGTCCACTTCAGGTCCTGGGAGATTGTGACACCCAGAAACCTGAAGGTCTCCACAGCAGACACAGTACTTTTGAGTATAGTGAGTGGGGGGAGTATTGGGGGGCTCCTCCTGAAGTCCACTGTCATTTCCACAGTCTGGAGCATACTTAGCTCCAGATTGTTCTGACCACACCAGAGGGCCAGCCGTTCCACCACCCGTCAGTATGCAGACTCATCACTGTCTCTGATAAGGCCAATGATAGTTGTGACATCTGCAAACTTCAGGAGTTTAACAGATAGATCCTGTGAAGTGCAGTCATTAGGGTAAAGGGAGAAGAGCAGTGGGGAGAGCACACATCCCTGGGGGGCACCGGTACTGATTGTCTGGGTGCTAGAAATGATGCTCCCCAGCCTCACTTGCTGCACCCTGTCAGTCAGGAAGCTTGTGATCCACTGACAGATGGCGGGGGTGACAGTGAGCTGGGTGAGTTTGGAGTGGAGGATTTCTGGGACGATGGTGTTGAACGCCGAGCTGAAGTCAACAAACAGGACTCTCACAGAAGTTCCTTGGTTGTCGAGGTTTTGTAGTATGTAATGTAGTCCCATGTTGACTGCATCATCCACCCACTGACCTATTTGCCTGATAAGCAAACTACAGGGGTCCAGCAGGGGGCCTGTGATGTCCTTCAGATGAGCCAACACTAGTCTCTCAAAGGACCTCATGACCACAAACGTCAAGGCAACAGGCCTGTAGTCATTTAGTCCCTTGATAGTGGGTTTCTTAGGGACTGGAATGATAATGGAACACTTGAAGCAATGAGGGATTTTGCACAGCTCTAGTGATCTATTGAAGATCCGTGTGTAAATGGGGGCCAGCTGATCAGCTCAGGTCTTCAGGCAGGAGGGCGACACACCGTCTGGGCCTGGCGCTTTCCTGGTCTTCTGCCTCCGGAACAGCTGACTCACCTCCCTCTCACAGATCCTGAGTGCAGGTGCAAGAAGGTTGAAGTGAAGGGGGGGTAGGGGGAGCAGTTTTTGTAATGTGGGGTGAGAAAGCGGATATTGAGATGTCGGGGTGATGGATGATGGGGGTTGCAGGTAGGTCTGTGTTTTGGCTGGGGGAAATGAAGGTGTCGAATCTACAATAAAACTTGTTCAGATCGTCAGCCAGTTGATGGTTCTCCACAGCCTGGGGGAATGGTTTCTTGTAGTTGGTGATCTCTTGGAGCCCCTTCCACACTGACACTGGGTCGTTGTCTGAAAACCTGTTTTGCAGTTTTCCAATGTAGCGTTTCTTCGCTGCCTTAATCTCCCTTGTCAGTGTGTTCCTGGCTCGTTGGTACAGAATCCTGTCCCCTCTTCTATACGCCTCCTTCTTCTCCCGACAAAGCTGCCTGAGTTGTGATGTGAACCAGGGCTTGTTGTTGTTGAATGTGCAGAAGGTTCTTGTTGGAATGTACGTCTTCACAAAAACTGATGTATGAGGTCACGATGTCAGACAGATCATGAAGATCTGTAGCTGCAGCCTCAAAGACACTCCAATCCATGCAGTCAAAACAGGCCAGAAGTTACAGCTTTGACTCATTGGTCCATCTCCTGACTGTCCTGACAACAGGCTTAACCGATCTTAGTTTCTGCCTATATGTGGGGAGAAGGCGAACCAGGCAGTGGTCGGAGAGTCCCGAGGCTGCCCGTGTAACAGAGCGATACGCATCCTTTATTGTTGTGTAGCAGTGGTCTAGTATATTAGTGTTCCTGGTGGGATACTTAATATGTTGTTTAAATTTTGGCAATTCGTGGCCAAGGTTTGCTCTGTTAAAATCACCAAGAACAATGAGCAAGGAGTCTGGATGTTTGTTCTCCACTTCACTTATCTGGTCAGCCAGGTGTTGTAGCGTCTCCCTGACGCAGGCCTGAGGTGGAATGTAGACGCCGACCAGAATAAATGAGGAGAACTCCCGTGGTGAATAAAACGGTCTACAGTTTATAAGAATTGTCTCTAGATGTGGACTGCATGATTTTCCAAACACCGTGACCTCCGTGCACCAACCTTCGTTTATGATTCCACCTCCTCTCCCTTTCCTTGAGAGTCCCACATCTCGGTTCGCTCGAAAGAGTTGGAATCCCGGAAGTTGTAGTGAGTTGTCCAGGATGTGCTCACCCAGCCAAGTTTCAGTAAAGCACAAAGCGGCAGATCTGGAAAAGTCGCCGCGAGTTTTAGTGAGTTGCAGCAGTTCATCCATCTTGTTGAAAAGAGAACGGACATTTGCCAGGTGAATCGACGGGAGCGCTATTCGAAATCCCCGCTGTCTCAGTTTAACGAGAGCGCCGGCTCGCTTCCCTCTACGGTGTCTCGCACACAGACCAGTCAGAGCTGCTGCAGCACCTCGGACCAAAACCTCTGTAAAATTATCCATAAATGGTGGAAAACAGTTGGTGGCAGATTCACTAATCGTTAGAAGTTTCTCTCTGCTGTATGTAATCAGAGAGGAATCGCAGAAGACAGGGCAAATCAGAAAAAACAGCAATAGTACCAGAGAGCGCAGTAGCGCGGCAGCCATCCATGGCGCCATCTTTGATTTTTTTTGCCTATGCTTAGCTCACATCCCTCTAAATGCCTCCATATATATATTTAGCCAAATGTCTTTTAAATGCTGTTATTGTCATCAAATTTATTAGATAAAGCTGCGTACAAAATGAGTGCCAGCTATCCTGAGTGAGGCTTCGGAGGGAATCAGTTTCTAGATAGTTTGATTAGTCTTTCAGCCATATACCTAGGTCAGATACCAGATTTGCATGCCGGGATCAGTGAAGTTTCCACCAGAGTTTTAACTGGCTTGACAATGCTCAACTTTCAGGTCCCAAAATATAGATATCTTGCGGCAAGTGACTCACCTCTGAAACTCAAAGACTTTTGAACTTCACACCTGAAGTTAGCAGTTTGATGGAATAATCTGAATTTGTTTGGATTCTTGACACCATCCGGCAATGATTTGCCTTGATTGGAATCCTATCAACCACCTCAAACATCTGTTTCCTAAACCACTGAAGCACTACAACAGTAGCGTGTGCTGTCTAAAAAATACACTACATTTATTTACTGTATATAGGTTACTTACTCAGAACTGCCTAAATTTGTGACTCCATCACCAAGGAGAGTAGATGTTTGGGAACACCACTATCAGCCTGTTCCACTCAAAGGTTCACATTATCCCGATTTGGAACTATGCTACTAGTTTGATCTTGGAATTCCCTACCAAACACTGCAGAAGAAATACCTTTACTATAAGGAATGCATAAACTTAAGAAAGCAACTCAACACCAGTTTCTTAGTTAAGGATGTCAATAAATGAAAATCTTTGCTTGTGATCCCCTCAACGAAAACTTGAATAAATAAAAGCATTAAACAACAAATACTTTTATTGTTATCTATTTATTTCCTCATTAGAACATCTGAGTAATTAATAGTAATTTTATCATTGGTCCATTGTAAATGCACAAAAGCAAGATAGTGATCAGCCTGATAGATTCAGAGATCTAGCTCAGAACAAAGTGGGAAAATAAGGAGAGGTGGAAGACGGGTGTTTTTGGAAGAACTGGAGGCAAGGCAGATTGCTAATAAATTACCACTGAAAGAATGGTAAGTTCTCTTGGAAAAGTGTGAAGCAGAGTCAAGGAGATAAAAGTCTTTTTATAAATCTTCACAGGGCAAAGAACTGTAGCTATTGGTACAACAGAAGCAGAGGCAATGGGATGAAAAGGAAAAGGAAGAGCTATTGGAGCAGGTAACACAGCTAGAAAAAAGTATGCATGTACAGGAGGTAGTGATAGATGGATTCAGGAAAGATTTGGCTAAAAGTCTGTGATTATCAGAAAAGGTTTGAGGAACTATTCTGAAATGACAGAGAAAAGTGAGTCAGCCTGAGGCGACTTCTTGAAAGTTAGTATGCAATCAATCAAAATGATTGAGATATGTGTAAACAGGAGGAAACTTAACTGAGGATCACAGCAAAGGTAGCAGAACAAATGGTAGATGATTTAAAGTGAGCCTGTTGGGCACAGTAGCAGCATAACTGTGAGGGAAAGAACAGACAGTCAGATCATCCTGACATCCTGACTGCACACATTACATTGCAGGATAAATTTAAAATAATGAAAAAGCTTTGTGTGTGTATGTGCGTGTGTGTGTGTGTGTGTGTGTGTGTGTGTGTGTGTGCGCGCGTGCACGCATAGGACGAGAGAACATAAACTAATTCTCATAAAGGGTTCAGAGATGAAGCGCATGGGCAATTTCAAGTTCCTGGGTGTCACGATCTCTGAGGATCTAACTTGCTCCCAACTCATCAATGTTAGGGATAAATTTGTCCCAGTGAGGAAGATAAAGAATGGTAGGGTGAAGGCACCATGGGTGACAAGTGAGGTGGAAAATCTAGTCAGGTGAAAGAAGGCAGCATAGATGAGGTTTAGGAAACAAGGATCAGATGGGTCTATTGAGGAATATAGGGAAGCAAGAAAGGAGCTTAAGAAGGGGTTGAGAAGAGCAAGAAGGGGGCATGAGAAGGCCTTGGCGAGTAGGGTAAAGGAAAACCCCAAGGCATTCTTCAATTATGTGAAGAAAAAAAGGATGACAGGTGCGATTAGAGATAAAGGTGGGAAGATGTGCCTGGAGGCTGTGGTAGTGAGCGAGGTCCTCAATGAATACTTCTCTTCAGTATTCACCAATGAGCGGGAACTTGAGGATGGTGAGGACAATATGAGTGAGGTTGATGTTCTGGAGCATGTTGATATTAAGGGAGAGGAGGTGTTGGAGTTGTTAAAATACATTAGGACAGATAAGTCCCCAGGGTCTGACGGAATATTCCCCAGGCTGCTCCACGAGGTGAGAGAAGAGATTGCTGAGCCTCCGGCTAGGATCTTTATGTCCTCGTTGTCCACGGGAATGGTACCGGAGGATTGGAGGGAGGCGAATGTTGTCCCCTTGTTCAAAAAAGGTAGTAGGGATAGTCCGGGCAATTATAGACCAGTGAGCCTTACATCTATAGTGGGAAAGCTGTTGAAATATATTCTTAGAGATAGGATTTATAGGCATTTAGAGAATCATGGTATGATCAGGGACAGTCAGCATGGCTTTGTGAAGGGCAAATCATGTCTAACAAGCCTGATAGAGTTCTTTGAGGAGGTGACCAGGCATATAGATGAGAGTAGTGTAGTGGATGTGATCTATATAGATTTTAGTAAGGCATTTGACAAGGTTCCACACGGTAGGCTTATTCAGAAAGTTAGAAGGCATGGGATCCAGGGAAGTTTGGCCAGGTGGATTCAGAATTGGCTTGCCTGCAGAAGGCAGAGGTTCGTGGTGGAGGGAGTACATTCAGATTGGAGGATTGTGACTCGTGGTGTCCCACAAGGATCTGTTCTGGGACCTCTACTTTCCGTGATTTTTATTAACGACCTGGATGTTGGCGTAGAAAGGTGGGTTGGCAAGTTTGCAGACGACACAAAGGTTGGTGGTGTTGTAGATCGTGTAGAGGATTGTCAAAGATTGCAGAGAGACATTGATAGGATGCAGAAGTGGGCTGAGAAGTGGCAGATGGAGTTCAACCTGGAGAAGTGTGAGGTGGTACACTTTGGAAGGACAAACTCCAAGGCAGAGTACAAAGTAAATGGCAGGATACTTGGTAGCGTGGAGGAGCAGAAGAATCTTGGGGTACATGTCCACAGATCCCTGAAAGTTGCCTCACAGGTGGATAGGGTAGTTAAGAAAGCTTATGGGGTGTTAGCTTTCATAAGTCAAGAGATAGAGTTTAAGAGTCATGATGTAATGATGCAGCTCTATAAAACTCTGGTTAGGCCACACTTGGAGTACTGTGTCCAGTTCTGGTCACCTCACTATAGGAAGGATGTGGAAGCATTAGAAAGGGTACAGAGGAGATTTACCAGGATGCTGCCTGGTTTAGAGGGTATGCATTCTGATCAGAGATTAAGGGAGCTAGGGCTTTACTCTTTGGAGAGAAGGGGGATAAGAGGAGACATGACAAAGGTGTACATGATAATAAGAGGAATAGATAGAGTGGATAGCCAGCGCCTCTTCCCCAGGGCAGCACTGCTCAATACAAGAGGACATGGCTTTAAGGTAAGGGGTGGGAAGTTCAAGGGGGATATTAGAGGAAGGTTTTTTACTTAGAGAGTGGTTGGTGCGTGGAATGCACTGCCTGAGTCAGTGGTGGAGGCAGATACACTAGTGAAGTTTAAGAGACTACTAGGCAGGTATATGGAGGAATTTAAGGTGGGGGTTATATGGGAGGCAGGGTTTGAGGGTCAGCACAACATTGTGGGCTGAAGGGCCTGTACTGTGCTGTACTATTCTATGTTCTATGTTCATCGCTGCAGCTATAAAGAAGGCAAGACAGTAGCTATATTTCATTAGTAATTTAAGGAGATTTGACTTGTCACCAAAAGGACTCGAAAACCTCTACAGATGTACTGTGGAGTGCATTCTGAAAGACTGTATCACTCTTTGGTATGGGGGGGTGGGGGAGTGCTACTTTGCAGGATTAAACTACAGAAAATTATAAAATTAGTCAGCTCTATCATGGATATTAACCTCTGTAGTATCCAAGACATCTTCAAGAAATGGTGCCTCAGAAAGGCAGCGTCCATTATTAAAGACCCCCATCACCCAAGGCAAGCCCTCTTCACATTGTTACCATCAGGAAGGAGTTACAGAAGCCTGGAGGCATGCACTCAGTGATTCATGAAAAGTTTCTTTCCCTCTGCCATCCAATCCCTAAATGGACATTGAACCCATGGACACGACCTCACTTTTAATATTATTTCTGTTCTTGCACTATGTAAGGCATTTTCAGATACAGATGATGTTCGGGCATTGCTGTAGTTAAGCAGCAATGAACATGAGTGCCAGTATGCTCCAAAGCAGCCCTATTTCTTGCTTCTATTTTTGCCAAATCCTTTGTCTCATAGCCACTATGGTGAGCAACACCATTCACTTACCAGTATGGTGAGCAATACAATTCGTTAACCAGTATGGTGAATGATACTGTTCATTAACTAGCACAGTTACCAACATAATCCATTAAATAATACGGTGATCAAACAGTCATTAAACAGTATTGTGAGCACAGAAGCATTAATCAGTATGGTAAGCAACACCATTCGTTAATCAATATGGTGAGAACCACAACTCATTAACCAGTATGGTGAGCACGCAGTCATTAACCAGTATGGTGAGGAACAGTATTCCTTAACCAGTATGGTGAGCAACACAGTTCATTAATCAATATGGTGAGCAGACAATCATTAATCAGTATGGTGAACAGCACAGTGCATTAACCAGTATGGTGAGCAGCACCATGTGTTAATCGCTCCTTACATCTACCTTCTTTTCCACTGAAACTATCAAATGTGCAGGAGAATGGTGCTATGAATCACCTTCATTATTGAATATTGTCAAGCCAAACATTACAAAATAAAATGTAGTTTTAATTAAGCTACTGCCTTGTGTTTTAGAATTTTTATTTGAATCACCACTCAGCCTTGCAAACATGTTTCCAGTTAGTTCTATTATTGTAACAAAAAAAGTGACTACTGTACTTGGCAGATCACTTTGCAACAGATAAATACAACATAATAAATCTGAGCCTCTTCTGCCAGTAATTTAATACAGGCCTGGGTCACATGTGCAATTAATTCCTTGTTTTTATTTTAACTCAAAGGCAACTTTCACTCATCGTCAGAAGTTTCCCCTTTTATCTTGTGATAGACCAGTCATGCTACTTTTGAATTCGTATGAACCTGTTCAATAGAAGGCGGCACCCTGTAAAAAAAGGTTGCCTTAACCCTTTTGTAAATCCCATCCACAATACACTTAGATAACAAAGCTTTGAAAAGCTTTCCCTTTGTAGCTGTTACCTTAAAAGCAAGACAATATTAAACTCTGTAGCAAAATGTAATGCATTTTGAATACCTTGCTACCCTGATCACACTGAATTACATGGCACAGGAGCTGCTGTCGGCTTATTAAATGAATATTTTTACAATAGCTTAGCCTAGTGTAAACATTTCATCCGCTACCCAGATTTATGTATCTATTGAAGATGTACACTTTCTAGTTTAGCTTAAACATGCACTGTTCCATTACCACAAAAGGATATGCAAATTCCACATCTTCATTCCAATGTGTTTACCCTTACAGTTACTAAATAAATCAGTCATTTGTTTAGGTAATGGGGAAAGTAGGTCTATAATTGAGTTATAGTCCCCCAAAGAAAACTACGAAAACAGTTTCTGCTGTGCTGAAGGCAGAATCTAGCCAAATACAATCAATCCTTTCCCACAGGGGAGGAACATTGAGGTTGTACTACTAAATATCTTATATAAACAAAAATAATGTCTAGCTTGATTTTAAAAATTACAAAATAAAATGCACTTTTAATTAAGCTACTGCCTTGTGTTTTGGAATTTTTATTTGAATCACCACTCAGCCTTGCAGACATGTTTCCAGACTGCGCCAATAAGCAGCATGTGTTTATCTTCCTGGGGTCTTTTTGAACGTTGATTGCCTTAATTAATACTGGAATTAGGACTCTTATTTTCATGAATCTAAAGGAAGCGATTTGAAACAATGCTGCTTATTTACTTCATTTCTTTCATAATTGCACGATATTAAAATATTCATCTTTGTAAATGTGCTAAAATGTAATAAAATTACCACTTGTTATTGGCTACTTTATGTCCAAATTAATCAATTCCCAAACTGCTTCTTTCAAATTCCTTCCAATAAAACCATGTTCACTGAATGAAGTAAACTAATACGAAAATACGGTGGCTTAGATTTTATTAGGCTTTGCCATCAACTCGATTGCAATCTGCAAGCATCTATCTGTGAGCCATCATTAGCCTTAAGGTTTTAGCGCACATTTATCCCAACAGGGAAGATCCAAACCTGTTGTCATATTGCTGTTGATGAATTTAGCACAATACTCTACTTCCAGAGTCCACATGAACACTGTGCCATGCTAGAAATGCAGAAGATTCTGCAAGTTCATCCATTTCATAGTCATAATCGTAGTCATAGTCATAGTCATACTTTATTGATCCCGGGGGAAATTGGTTTCAATAAAGTATGACTATGACTATGAAAGGGATGAACTTGCAGAATCTACTTGAATCCATTTGAACAGTTTATTTATGGCCATGAGGAAGTGAAAGAATAATTGGCATTCTTTATTGTCCATGTCTTCCATGATATTTTGATACATTGAAATTAGGTTTTAAAGTGTTTAGGTGACTTCTTATTCTACTTTTTTATTCATTTCAAAAATATAATTGTGTAATTAATTTTACTAGCATTTGAATGCTTCTTAAAATTAGGGACATTCAGAAAATTTAAAGCATTAAATATGTTTACAGCCAGTAAGGTTTTGCAAACTGGCAAAGGGTTGAGTTTTTATCAAAGGGCAAGACTTGTTCTGGTTCACCAAGCGAACCTGCCATTACACTGGACTTTGCATATTGGGTTCTTGGAAGAAATCACCCACAGATTTTCAGTACATATATGGATAAATTAAGTGTGGGCAATTGCACTTCTCAGTGGTGAGTATGGTTTATCAGCTTAACAGGAATGTCCAGGATAGTGAAATCTATGCAGCATAAAATTACCTGATATCACTCTTTTCAGATTCCATTATTTAATTTCTGGTATCTTTATCTTTCTAGATAAAACCAAGTGAAAGGCTCTTGACTAATATTTTTATGCAGTATGAGAGAATGTTGAAACATTGCTATTTGTCCTTATTGTAAATTATTCGATTATTGTCACAAAGTACAATGAAACACTTTGCTTTGCATGACGTCAATACAAATAATTTCATCAGATTACTGCATTGAGGCAGTACAAGGGAAAGGCAATAAAAGAATGCAGAATAGAATATTACAGTTACATCAAAAGTGCAGTGCAGGCAGACAATAAAGTACAAGGCCACGAAGAAGTACATTGCCAGGTCAACAGTGGGATAGAAGCTGTCTTGGAGCCTGGTGGTATGTGCTTTCAGGCATTTATATCTTCTGCCCAATGAGAAGGGAGAAAATAAAGAATGTCAGGGATGGGTAGGTCTTTGATTCCAAACAATGGAAAATCTGAAGATGCTGGAAATCTGAGGAACACACACTGCTAAACGGCAGTGTTATGATAATTGTGGGGGATTTTAACATGTGAGTGGATTGGGAAAATCAGGTCAGCACTGGATCTCAAGAGAGAGAATTTGTACAATGTCTGCGAGATGGCTTTTTAGAACAGCTTGTTGTTGAGCCCACTAGGAGATCGACTGTACTAGATTGGGTATTGTGTAATGAACCAGAGGTGATTAGAGAGATTGGGGTGAAGGAACCCTTAGGAGGTAGTGATCATAGCATGACTGAGTTCACTGTGAAATTTGAAAAAGAGAAGAAGAAATCCAATGTGTCAGTATTTCAGTGGAGTAAAGGAAATTACAGTGGCATGAGAGAAGAACTGGCCGAAGTTGACTGGAAAGGGACACTGGCGGGAAGGACGGCGTAGCAGCAGTGGCTGGAGTTTATGCGAGAAGTGAGGAAGGTGCAAGACAGGTATATTCCAAAAAAGAAGAAAATTTTGAATGGATAAAGGATGCAACCTTGGCTGACAAGAGAAGTCAAAGCCAAAGTTAAAGCAAAGGAGAGGGCATACAAGGAAGCAAAAAGTAGTGCAAAGGCAGAGGATTGGGAAGTTTGTAAAAACTTACAAAAGGAAACTAAGAAGGTCATTAAGGGGGAAAAGATTAACTATGAAAGGAAGCTGGCAAATAATATCAAAGAGGATACCAAAAACTTTTGCGAGTATATAAAGAGTAAAAGACAGGTGAGAGTAGATATAGGACCAATAGAAAATGATGCTGGAGAAATTGTAACGGGAGATAAGGAGATGGCAGAGGAAATGAACGAGTATTTTGTGTCAGTCTTCACTGAGAAAGACATCAGCAGTATACCGGACACTCAAAGGTGGCAGGGAAGAGAAGTGTGCGCAGTCACAATTATGACAAGAGAAAATACTCAGGTAGCTGTATAGTCTAAGGGTAGATAAATCTCCCGGACCAGATGGAATGCACCCGCGTGTTCTGAAGGAAGTAGCTGTGGAGATTGCGGAGGCATTAGCGATGATCTTTCAAAAGTCGATAGATTCTGGCATGGTTCTGGAGGACTGGAAAATTGCAAATATCACTCCACTATTTAAGAAGAGGGCAAGGAAGCAAAAAGGAAATGTTAGACCTGTTAGCTTGACATCGGTGATTGGGAAGTTGTTGGAGTCGCCATACCAAGCCATGATGTATCCACTTATAATAATTTATCAACAAGAGAAAATCAGGTGATGCTGGAAATCCAAGCAACATACACAAAATGCTGGAGGAACTTGGCAGGCCTGGGTCTTGGCCCAAAGTATCAACAGTACTCTCTTCTATAGATGCTTGCTGGCCTCCTGAGTTCCTCCAGCATTTCGTGTGTGCTGTAATAATCTATTTCTGGCTTCATGATAAAACATGAAATCCCATAATTAATGGACAAGCTTTAAGATTGTCAGTAGTTCTATTAAACTGGAGGTTGCGTAGTTTTCTGTAGAACTCTTTGCAGTTATTTTGATCAGTTATCAGTCAGGAGAAACATAACAACCATCCTCTTTTTGAGAAGGTTGTCATCCTACTCAATTGCAAAATGCACAGGGCTGAGCGACAGTAAATCTGCCAGAGTATAAAAGAGATTGGTATTGCTGGAATGCTACATTCTAATGTGTTCAAGAACAAAAGAATACAAGACATAAGGAGAACATGATCCCCATCATCACTACTATTTCACCATGCCTGGACTCCATTTGAGATAATGAAATAACTGATCTGATTTCTAAACTGAATGTATCCCACACTTTAACTGAAAGGCTGCCACTTTGATCTTAATAACAAGTTTGGATTATTATTTTATGATTATTTCATCAAAGAAACCAAATTTCAAGCATCCCTCAATATTTTCTTAACATTTCTGAATGTTATTGGAAAAAGGCTGCTGAAAACCTTCCAAAGCTGGAAATGATTCTTAGAAGCAGTAACTCAGTAGAAATAGGGAAATGATGACATTTTGTTGATACAACCCTTCCCATACTCACATCCTATCACTGCATCTTTCCTGCCTGAATTAGTCCTGAGGTAAAATCAACTCCAACAACTCTTTGATTCAAAGTCATAGAAGTTACAGAACAAAAACAGGCCTTTAGCCCATTTAGTCTATGCTGAACTATTATTCTCCCTAGTCCAATTAATCGGTACCCAGACCTTTGCCCCCATCCATGTGCTTATTCAAATGTCTCTTAAATGTTGGTCAAACTCACATCCACCACTGCTACTGGCAGCTCATTCCACACTCTCACAACTCTCTGAGTGAAGAAGTTTCCCCCTCATGTTCCCCATAAACATTTCAATTTTAAGCCTAAACTCATGACCTCTAGTTCTAGTCTCATCCAACCTCAGTGGGAAAAAAACATGATTGAGTTTACCCTATGTATGCCTCTCATAATTTTATATACCTCTTTCAAATCTCCCCTCATTCTGCTACACCCCAGGAAATACAGTCCTATCCTGTTCAGCCATTCCCTGTAACTCAGATCCTGAAGTCCTGTCTACATCCTTGTAAATTTTCTCCACACTCTTTCAAGATTATTTATATATTTCCTGTAGGTAGATGACAAGAATTGTTCACAATATCCAAAATTAGGCCTCACCAATGTCTTATACAACTTCAATCGATCATCCTAAGTCCTATACTCGGTACTTTAATTTAAGTCCAATGTGCCAAAACCTCTCTTCTCAACCCTATCTACCTGTAACTTCATGTTCATGGAATTATGTATCTATATTCCCTGATGCCTCTGTTCTACTGCACTCCGCAGTGTCCTGCCAACTCACTGAAAGAGGTACCCTATTTTACCCTCACAGACTAACTACTCACACATGTTTGCATTAAATTCCATCTACTATTTTTAAACCCATCTTTCCAGTTAACCCATATCCCACTGAAAGCCTGCTTGCTGTCCAGTACACCCCACTCTTGGTGGAATCCACAAATTTGCTTATCCAGTTTACCACATTATCATCCAAATTGTTGACATAGGCACAAATAACACCAAACCCAGTACTGATCCCTGCACTCCAGTCAGAGAGGCAACCATCTACTATCACTCTCTGGCTTCTCCAGTGAAGTCAATCTCTAATACAATTCAGTATTTCATCCTGAAAGCCAAGTAACTAAACCTACTTGACCAACTTCATATGCGGGACCTTGTCAAAGGTCTTGCTAAAGTCCATGTAGACAACTTCCACTAATTTTCCTTCATCAGCTTTACTGTTAACTTCTTTAAAAACTCCACAGACAAAGCCATATTGACGATCCCTAATTAGTCTCTGTATATCCAAATACTTATATATTCCATTCCATATAATACCTTCAAATAATTACCCACTTCTGTTGTTAGGCTCACTGGCCTAAAATTTCCCAGTTTATTCTTAGAGTCTTTCTTAAATAAAGGAACAACATTAGCTATCTTTCAATCATCTGGCACCTCACCAAGGGCTAAGGATGGTTTAAATACCTCCACTAGAGTGTCTACAATTTCTGCACTAGCCTCGCACAGGGTCTGAGGGAACACTTTGCAGGTCCTGGGACTTATCCACCCTAAATTGCCTCAAGACAGTCTGCACCTCCCCCTCTGTAATCTGTGTCGAATCCATGACTTACTGTTATTTTGTCTTACTTCAATGGACTCTGTGAACATCTCCTGACTAAATACAGATGCAAAATATCCCTTTAAAATCTCCCCCATATATTTCAGAAGTAGATTCATGAACAGATTCACACTACAGAAAGGCTTAAATGACTATACATATTTGCAAATGCACAGTGATATGTTGCTGGTTTCAGAGAAGAAAAAAAAACCTGATAATTGTCCTACATCTACATTAGTGTAAGCAAGAATCTCTCCCGAGCAAAACTTTTGACAGAAATTATCTCCAGGGGTTCCCTTATTTAACTATGTAGGTAACTAGGTAACTAGAAGATGAAATGCAAAAAAAACGTATTTATTCTTAATTTTACATCTACTAACTTTAAAAAAAAGAGTGAAGAGCAGAAGCAAAATGTGAGGGATGATATACAAGACTGAATAAGAAGTAGAATTTAGTTGTGGGGATGAATTGTCAACTGGTATATCAAATTCATGTTTGTTGGCTGGTTTGAAAATCATTCACAGCTGTCTGTTCCATTGTCATATAAATGACTGAGTAATATTTATTTTACTCACTACCAAGTAAGCAATACAATATTATAGGTTATATTAAAAGGTGTGATTGCATCATAATATTACTCCTACAGGATCATTTTTGACTGCAGAAATCTGAACGACTTGAATATAAACTTTTGCCTCCTTGGCCTATTTATATCATTGCACCTTTTTGTATTTCCAGCCAAGCCTTTTACTGTATCAGAATGGTATCTTGCTGTCTTCTCCTCAGACCTTCTTTTGGGCTCGAGAATAGAGCGCCATCTGCAATTCCATAGAGAATGCCCAATTGTTTTTTGTGTCATTATGCTATGATTTTCAAATTAGACCATCTGGCTTGTTATCCGTTTAATGTATTATGGTTACAAGGTGGCTCGTTTCTTGCATGTTATCATGTTCAACCTTTGGAGGTATTATTAACCTGTTACATGATGCATCACAATCTGGTATGGGCAACCTTAGAAAATACAAGACACAACAACTATGTTAATTCAATTGTTTATTTTCATGCCTTCTTTTAAAACTTAATAGATCTTTCAGGAAAAAGCAGTTGGATTGTCTAAATGCAGTTTTTCTTCAGAAGAGCAATATACCAACAAAATAGACAAAATACAATTGAAAATATCTCATGACCTAATGTCAATACTTATGGAGAAGTAAACTATATAATCAATCCATATCACACTCGGGATATAATATAAGATCTGTTAAATATGCTTTGGTGCTTGTAGACAGTATTTCGTGCTTGTTTATAACTGAAGAGAATTACGTTTCCTTTCATTTCAAATCCATTAGAATAGTTTTCCTTATATTTTAAGTTTTATGGAAAAATAGATGATTTTAATATTTTCACCATAATCTATTATCAAATCACTTTGTTGGGGTTAAACTCCCTCTGTCACAATGGGGGATGTTGGGAACGGTCCAAATTGCAAGACACAGACACTGAAGTACAAGGAACAGGACTTGACTAGAGTAGGGACGTGACAGAATACAGACAAGAAGCAGGGACAAGAACGCAGACTAGGGCTTGGACCCCGAGCCAGAGACTGAACAAGGACCCAGAACTTGAGTCTTGCCTCGGGCTCGGGCCCCAAAACCGGGCATGGACATGACATGACTGCAGGACTGGAGGCTGGGGTCTTGAGGCTTGAGGTTTGGAGACAGGCTTGGGGTCTTGAGGCTTGAGGTTTGGAGACAGGCTTGGGGTCTTGAGGCTTGAGGCTTGAGGCTGGGGTCTTGATCTTGAGGCTTGAGGCTTGAGTCTTGGTCTTGAGGCTTGAGCTTGGAGACAGGCTGGGGTCTTGGCTCTTGAGGCCTGCAGGCTGGGGTCTTGGGTCTAGGGTACTTTAAGGCTTGGGTATGGACTCCGAGCCAGAGACAGGGTAAGGACCCAGAACCTGGGACTTGACTTGGGCTCGGACTCCAGAACTAGGAGAGGACAAGAGGAGGCTACAGGACTGGACATGGCTTGGGTGTGGAACTCCTGGGCAGGGCGAGACACAAGGACAGGTAAAGGCACGTGGACAGGACTCGGATAGGACTGGACTAGGCATGGACTGGACGAGGGCCTTCAGGAGCACAGAGCCTTGGACTAGAAGAGACAGGAGCATGGAACACAGAGCTGGGACCCCTCCTTGGGAACAGGACGTAGGGCCGGGACTCATACACAGAATACTGAACATGAAGAGACGGATATCAACACAAGGTGGCAGCAAATGGCTGGACCCACCTAGCGAAGGCATGGACACAGAGACAGATCCCAACACTAGGTAGCAGCAAACAGCTGGACCTACCTAGCGAAGGCGTGGACACAGAGAGACAATTCCACGCGGCTGGACCTACCTAGCGAAGGCGTGGACACAGAGAGACAATTCCACACAACAAAAGACAGTTCCTTATCTTGACCTAACAAACTCCAGTCTTGCTCTGGCGGTAAGACTTCAGCGATACAGTCGGGGTATCCAGGCTAGGTGAGCAGGCAGAGAGTCAGGCGAGGTGGGGGGTGGGGAAGACAGGGAGGGGAACAGGACAGTCCAGCTGGGAATCCCTGGTTTGCAGAGGTATTTATGTCTCAGCCCCAAAACGAGAAACATGTACCCACAACAGAAACTGGGGAAAACCAGAAACCCCGGAACAAGGAACCATGGACCGGACCGTGAACCGGAACACGGTCTTCACGGACCGGACCATGACACCCTCATTATCTCCTGTTTTATGTTGATTGATAAATACATGTATATTCAGAAGCAAGGTGAGCCAAACCTGAATTTTTAATCACCCATATAAATTTCAATTTTGAATTGTAAATTTCCCATTTGAATTGTTACATTAGTTATGTTATTTCTATTTATTTAACTAGCATCTCTCTAGCACATCCTTCCTATAGCATTTTGATCAAAGATACATCAGTACTGCAGCTGAAGTTTAACCACGATTTTACAAAGCTATAGTATTACTTCTCTATTTCTATACTTGATGCCCTGCCTAATCAAAGCATATTCTATATGCCTTCCTAACCATGTCATCTACTTTAGTTGCCGGCTACAAGGATTGATTAACTTGTACTCCCCCTCTATTCCTCAATAAATCTGATGATTCATCTATAGTGAATGTCTTAGCCTCATTCGTGGATTAAAGTCCATCTGCTATTTTGTTCATCTGATTTCTCCAAAACAGGAATATCTCTCTGTAGCCTATGTCTATCTTTGACACCATCTACAACTCCACAAATCTTGATATTATCCATAATATTAATGTTTGCACCTCCCACATCCACAACCAAATTGATCACATATATTACAAGCAGCAAGGGCCTGAGCATTAATCTTTGTTGGACACCACAAGCTGCTGACATCCCCATAAAAAAGTCATCTTTCTGTTACCATGTGTTGGATCCAGTTTGCCAACTTGCCTGAATCCCACAAGCCTTAACCTTTTGAACTAGTCTCCTACGTGGCACCTTGTGAAAGTCCAGGTAAATTAAATATACTACCCTATCCTCAGTGATGCAGCATTGTTACCTCTTCAAAATGTTCTGTCAAGTTGGTCAGACAGGAAACGCCCACAGCAAAGCCACATTAGCTATCCCTGATTAATTACTGCATTTCCTAAAGAAACCAAATCCCTCAGAGTTGTTACCAGTTTCTTCCTTGTTACTGATGTTAGGCTCACAGTTCCATATTTAGCATGTGTTTCCCTGGAGTTTTTCTTGAAAACAATGATGGGACATGTTTGCTCTTATCCGATGATCCAGCACCTCAGTTTGAGATGATGTTTACTGCATCAACATACAGTAGTGGCTGAACCTGGTTCTTCTAGGAGCTACGAAAAGGATGGATTTTCTGATGCATCAGGATGTCCTTATCGTCCCAATCTCACAAATCATCACACAATTAGCAATTCGAGATATTAAGGAAAGAAACATTCTTGATCCTTCAATTGTAAAGTGTAACTACTGAATCTCTGTGACCTCCTCCCAGCTTCACAATGACTTATCTTTTTCAACGGTTTTGTTAAATAAAGTATTTTCCTTTTCTATCTCATTGTATTCACATTAATGAAAAAAATGATCAGAAATGACTGATTACTATATTCTGAATTATTTAGATACAGTATGAACTTCATAACAAGGAATGGAACAGCCTGCTGAATTCCTTCTTCCTGCATTGTTTTGTAAGCTCAGCAACAATTTAAACATAGAAATGATTTAGTCAAATTCCTAAATGAGGTTAATGAAGAAGATATGTATTCTTTTAATAGATACTTAAATTTGCATCTCTGACAGATATCACTTGATCAATAATTTTCACAGAAAAATGAGAACTATTTCAATCTAAAGCACAAGTTGGATGTTGATAAAGCAAACATCTTTTTAATTCCTCATGGGCTATTACAGACAACCACCATTCAATATTAAAAATACTCTCAACTGAAGCAATTGGCTGAAGATTGATTTTTGTGATTGTTTTTCTCATGGCCTGAATTCGTAGATTGGTGTTTCCATTTTTTTGATTGACCTTGCAGGGATTATTTATCACAGTGCATGATAACTGATTTAAGGAGGTTAGAAAATGTCATATGCTTCCTCTTGGGCTCTCTTGCCACCATCATCACAGATACCTGGAGATACAAAGTTGTTTTTATGTCCATTACTTTTATGTAATTTGAACAAGTTGTATGTCTGTAGTTTTGAGACTATATTGACAAAAGAATAAAAGTGCTGGATAGCTTCTATCTCACATTGGCTCATCGTTCCTTTAAAAAAAAGTGGTTGATAACATCAGAAACTGTAACTGAAAGTATTGATTTGTAGAAGGGGAAAAATATTCCTGTGCTAAAAAAAACACTGCTCATGGATTTTCTCTTTTCCCTCAACAAAATATCATCCACTTCTTTTGTAATATACACCTGACTCAATAATGTGGACCCAATTAATCCTACATTCATAAGGAACAAAGGGGGAAAAAAAACTTACTAATTTGGTTTCTTTCTGTCCCCTCCAATTCTTCATTGTACTGACTTATTGCAAACTCAGTTTCTGTCCAGACTGCTGAACCAAAACTGAAATTGAGTTATAATGACATATTTATGAATGGCAAGCTTAAGTTAGAACAGTTAATTTCATTTGGACATCTTTATCATCTACTGAAGAGAGGTTAAGAAATACATGAGGTCATCTTCCATTTTTCTGAGTGATTTTAACTGAGCCACTACCCATTTACAATGAAGTTTAAACTACAAGGTTGGAGGTTTTATTTACAATGCACCAGTCAGGATATAATTGGACTAGGATTTTGTGTGACACAATAACAGCTTTTGATTCAGATTTATTTATCATATGTACATGGAAGAAGACAGTGAAATGTGGCATTTGTGTTAACAACCAAGACACCCAAGAATGCGCTGAGGGCCTGCAAGAGCCATCACACATTTTGTCGCCCACATAGCATAACATGGCAAAGCAACACAGAGCACAACAAAACAGAACGTACCAAGTAACAAAGTAGCAACAACAAAACAACTCCCATTCATCCTTCCCACCCCACCCACTCACACACACAATGCACTGAACACAGGACAGGCTGTCTTCACCCTCCGTTTTCCAATAGACTGAGTGCCAATTTCCCCCATGGACTCAAAGAGATTCTTAGACTTTGGGCTCCAGCCATTGGACCTCAACCAGCTTTCTGTCTTTGATCTGAACCTTTGCTTGACATTCAGGCCTCAAGCTGGACCTCCAATCAACCTTTGAGCTTCAATCTACACTTCCAATTGTCTTTCATCCAAATGGCCTCACTGATGATGGGGCCCCAGACTCCCTCGCCAGGCTACCAGCCCAACATCCAATCACACTTTTCAAAAGGTACATTTAATGTCAGAGAAATGTATACAATATACATACTGAAATTCTTTTTCTTTGCAAACATCCCTGAAAACAGAGGAGTCCCCCAAAGAGTGAATGACAGTTAAATGTTAGAACCCCAAAGCCACCACCAGCTCCCCCCACCCACGCATAAGCAGCAGCAAAGCAATGACCCCTCCCCCATCAGCAAAAAACCATCGGCACCCCCACTGAGCACTCAAGCATGCAGCAAAGCATCAGTAAAGACACAGACTTGCAGTATCCTTAAGACTATTCGTTCACCTGGCCTTTGAATGTGGATTAGAGGTTTAGACTCTTGGCTGTCCTCTAATTCCTTCACATCCCTGTCCTTAAACCCTAATCTGACCACTAACGTTCCTCCCTGCCATCCCTACAAAACTTAAAAAAAAACTAAAATAAAACTAAATCCAAGCTAAGACCTCAATGGAGACTGCAACTCCCCACCATCTTGAGGGTACAATGTGAGAACTGAACAATGCAACATTGTGAGGAGATTTATCTTTGGATATTTAAGATTTTGAGTATTTAATTAAGTTGTCAGTGTTCTACAAAATGTCAGGTCTATGGAACATACATAGTTCATTCAAAACAGAATAATAAAAAAAATAAAATTTTATCAGAGTTAACGACATAAAATCAAAGAAAACATATTGGTCTTCCCAGGTAATTTTTCTCATTATCCATTCAGCCAAGATAACTGTTGTGGATTAAAAAAAGGTTTCACTCCGGAAACTACAGCAACTGGTTTCATGATGAAAAAAAAACATTTTTAGAATTGATTGCCTTTATTTCTACTAATTCCCTGCAGGAGCAAAGAGTGAATTTCTACAGATAAATTTTTCTAGGATTTGTTTTGCAAACATTGCTAATTAACACAGAAATAAATTGGAAGTTCAAAGAACTATAAAAAAGAATACTAATGCATTAGCAATAATCTATCAGCACTGAGGACTGAGAACAAATTTAACACAAATTAATGAACTGAGACATTTTTCCTGATTTGTTACATTGCTGCTATTAACAAGGGGTCGGGCAGTCTTTCTATGGTACTTAACAGGAGTATTCATCTACAGCAAATCCAAATGGTAATCACACCAAGAAAACTTGGCAGTAATCGAAGTCATTGTCAAATTTACTGCAAAAGTAGAGGTATGCACAGGTGCGATGAAAATCTTACCTTCAGTAACATCAGAGGCATATAGTATCATTTAAGCAGCAAAATTACACCCAGTTTTTACAAGAAAGCACAATTAGAACAAAATAAAACTCAATTGTAATGCAAAATGGTCAAAGTGGTTATAGTGCTGCTAAACTGTAGTGATTGGGTTGTGCTGGTTGATTCAAGAACTGGATGGCTGAAGGGAAGTCACTGAGTTTGAATCTAGTGATATAGGACTTCAGGTTTCTGTACCTCCAGCCTGATGCTGGCTGCAAGAAGATGGCAGAAATACTTAATGGCAGATATTGACTTAAGACAGTGTTTCCTTTAGATACTACCAGTGGAAGGGAGAGCAGTGCTGATGATGTGTTAAGTCTTATTCAATTTTGCTGAGTGTTATGGACAAGGTTTGAGGGCAATGGCATTAATTGACCATCGTAAAAAAGGTACTATTCGGCTTTATATCTCACTGATGTGGTTTTGTGGCGGCACACCCAAAACGTTCCAAGGTTGGATGTTCTAGTATGTTGACCCAGCAGCAATGAAGGAATGTGTAACTTAAGTTCAGTTGCGATGGTGTATCACTAGAAGCTGAGCTTTGAAGTGCTGGTGTTCCCAAGCACTTCTGCTTTAAGTTTGTGGGCTCACTAATCATTGCAAAAGAAGTAATTTAAAAATAGACACAGAAGCCATGATATGAAGCCTATCAGTCAGACAGTTTTCAAAGATGAGGATAGTACTGGGTATTGGATATCATATTGGGCCAGATCACCCAAGCCTGCAGTTCCTGCTGCATTTCTAAGGGATGGATATAGAGGGCCTGTCTTGCTGCTCTTTCTAACCTTGGAGTCCATTCTCAGTTTTGCAAATTGTTCTTGAAAGCCTGGAAAGCTTTATTCCTGTCAAAGCTGCTGCTAATTTTAAGGGCTTTAAAACGTTCTTGAAATTCAATGACATTTCAAAATGATCAAAATCTAAGATAAATATTATTAATAATGGAAAATCAAGACATGAAAGACACAAATATATATAGATATACCATAGTTTTTTTTTAAATCAAGTAATTTAAGGGAAGTAACGTTGACCTATTTTCATTGCTCAGGATATGAGTGGCAGGTCCCCAGGCTACTAGTGGAGAATCCTAGCCAGATTGTGCTGTGCTTTGAGTCCCAAATAGACACCACATAGCAGAGCAAAGTTCTCCCATTCTGCCCTCCAAATCTGACAACATCCCAGACAGTGGTGTTTTATGATAAATGAATGGAAATCTAGGACTTATTTCAGTTTTAATGGTTCATTGCCTGAGGTTTTATTTGGAATATCCAAATATACACTAAGTGGCCACACTATTAGGTACCTCCTGTACATAATAAAATGGCCACTCAGTGTATGTTTGTGGTCTTCTGTTGCTTTAGCACATCCAATTCAAGGTTCAATGTGTTCTACATTTAAAGATAGTCTTCTGCACACAACTGTTGTAACAAGTGGTTATTTGAGTTACTGCCACGTTCCTGTCAGCTTGAATCTGTCTGACTATTCTCTACTGACCCCTGTAATTGTAACCCCAAATCCTAGAGACTGCTTTGTGTGAAAATCCCAAGGGATCAGCTGTTTCTGTGATAATCAAACGACTTCATCTGGCACCAACAATTATTCCACAGTCAAAGTTACTCCCCATTCAGATTTCTGATCTGAAAAACAACTGAATCTTTTGACCATGTCTGCATTGAGTTTTTGCCACATGATTGGCTGGATAGATATTTGCAATAATGAGCAGATGCATGCAAGTGTACCTAATAAAGTCACCGCTGTGTCTAATTCAGTCCACTATAAAGAGATACAAATACAGAGGCATGTAAAGAAAAAAAAAACATCAATTTTAACAAAAGTAAGGATTTATTTTTATTCTGTATATAATATGGGATGACAGAATAGTGTCATATGAGAATTATTCTCCAAGGGCCATACAAAGGAAACTCACAGTGAGCTGCATGCAATCTACATGACTAACATTTACTTGAACTTGTATAAATGTTGTGATTTCCCCCAAGCAATTCCTATATCACCCTCCTTATCTCTGTAAACTCATACAGCTCTAATACCTTCATAAGCACTTTGAGAGTGCCCAGTTTAATTCCCTTCACCACTGGTGTTCATGCCTTAAGGAATCTAAGACCTCAGCTCAAAAATTTTTTCCTCGGCCCTATCCATATCTCTCTTATTTTAAGAACTTGATTAAAATATATCTCTTTGATTAAGGATGTAATCATTCATTCAAAAGTCATAAGCTATTCTTTGTCTCTGTGTTAATTTTATCTCATTACTCTGCTGTGAAACACCCTGGGTCATTTTACTATTTCATACCATTTGTATAATGCAAGCTTTCATTATCCCTTAATGTAGTACAGGTTATCCAATTTGATCTTTACTGACACTATACAAGACAAATATATCATTTGAGGCACAAGAATCTGGAGCAACACTTACAATGTTAGATGAATTTAGCAGTATCTGTGGAGGAAACTGGACAGTTCATATCTCAGGTCACAACCCTTCCTCTGGACTGAAAGATAGAAAAGGATTGCCAGGTGGAGGGATGGAGTAGTGTTAGAACTTGCGGGGGCTATATGGATCTAGGCAAGAACAGATAATATAAAGCTGGGGGTGGGGAGATTGGCAATAGCATCAGAAACTGGGATGTGATAGGTGAAAGAGAGAAAGGACTGAAGATGATGAAATAAGAGCACAAGACCATAAGATATAGATGCAGAATTGGGCTATTTGGATCATCGAGTTGCTCCATTTCATCATGGCTGATCCAAATTTCCTCACATACCCAATCTCCTCCCTTCCACTCATACCCTTTCATGATCTGACCAATCAAGAATCTATCAACATTTGCCTTAAATATATATATATAAAGACTTGGCTTCCACAGATGGCTGTGTCAAGATTCAACACTCTGGCTAAAGAAATTCCACCTCATCTCTGTTCTAAAAGGACACACCTCTATTCTGAGGCTGTGTTCTCTGGTCTTAGACTCTCCCACCATAAGAAACATCCTCTCCACATCCACTCCGTCAAATCCTTTCATTGTTCGACAGGTTTCAATAAGGTTACCCCTTATTCTTCTGAATTCTAATGAATACAGGCACCAAGCCATCAAACATTCTTCATACAACAAGCCATTCAAACCAGAGATCATTTTTGTGAACCTCCTTTGAACCCTCTCCAGTTTCCGTGCACCCTTTCTAAGATAAGGGGCCAAAAATTGCTAACAATACTCTTGTTTTTATATTTTAGTCCTCTAAAAATGAATACCAACATTGCATTTGCCTTCCTCACCTCAGACTCAAACAGCAAATTAATCTTTAGGGAACAAGGACAAGAACAAGAACAAGCTGAACAAGGACTGTGAGTCCCTTTTCATCTCAGTTTTTTGGATTTACTCTCCATTTAGAAAATAGTCAACCCTTTCATCTCTTCTACCAAACTGCATGATCATATACTTCCTAACACTGTATTCCATCAGCAATGTCTTTGCCCATTCTGCTAATATTAAGAGTTACTGTTGAAGATAAGAGATAGGAGAAATGTGTGCCATCCAATCAGGATGAATGGATTCAGGGGAGGTTTCTCTGGTAATGGACATTAAGGTTGGACTTGGGGCTTTTGCGATTGGAGATGACACCAGAGAGAAGAATCGGAGGAGTCCACCCAGAGTGGGGTTGTGATTCAATGAAGTTCAAAGAGGTCGAAGGAGGATCGCTGAAGGAGAAACTGTGAGCTCTACCTTGTGCACATTAGACTGTTTCATTTAAAATGGACCCTTTTTTTTTTGTTTTTTCTTTACTAACCTTTTAGTCAAATTAAGAATTGTAAAGCTAAATCTTTTAATTGTATGTGTTGTACTGTCTATTATTTCATGGTACTTATTTGTAACAGGGTAATAAATCACACAACATCCACACTAACAGGGGGACATAGGGGGCTTGCACTTCAATCTCCCACGTTTGGCAGGGCTGGAGGATGAATTCCCTAGACTGACACAGCCGATGAAACCAGAGCGTTACACCTGTATTCACCCTTGTCAATTTTATCTGCTGTTTTATATTGCAACTCATCCTGTTGACTGCAATTTTTCCCCTTCAACAGCCTCTCCACATTACACAGTTCCTCTTTTTTTTAACTAGTCATGTCATCTTCAGCACTATCATCCGCCTTTCCTGCTATACTCCCTGCATTGAAATATCAGCAGCTGAGGACACAAGTCGCACCAGCCACAACCTTTTGATTCCATTCTTTGTCTGAGGTCTTACCAATATCTGCCTTTACCACCTCTCCACTAATTGTTCTGGCACTCTGGTTCCCATTCCCCTGCAACTCAAGTTTAAACCTCACTGTACAGCATTAAAAAACCTTCCCATTAAGATATTAGACCCTTCCAGTTCAGGTGCAAACTGTCTGTACCGTACAGGTCCCACCTTCCCTGGAAGAGAGCCCAATGATCCAAAAATCTTATGCCCCCCCCCCCTGTAATAGGAGGGTGAGGTGGAGCATTGAATCGAGGAAGGGCAGAAACATTGACTATGCAGTTCCCTCATTAGATTCTGCCTGACCGATAGAGTTCCTCCAGCTTCATGTGTATTGCTATACATTTTATAATTATTAGTATTTTTCTCACCTATTTTTTAGATTTAGATTATGAGGACACTCAGTCCTCGTTTATTGTCATTTAGAAATGCATGCATTAAAAAATGATACAACGTTCCTCCAGAATATCACAAGAAAACACAGGACAAACCAAGACTAAAACTTATGAAACCACATAATTATAACATATAGTTACAACAGTGCAAAGCAATACCATAATTTGATAAAGAGCAGACCATGGGCATGGGTAAAAAAAAGTCTCAAAGTCCCGATAGCCTCATCATCTCACGCAAGCGACAGAAGGGAGAAACTCTCACTGCCATGAACTTGCCGATGCAGCACCATTGGAAGCACCCGACCGCAGCCGACTCTGAGTCCATCCAAAAACTTCAAGCCTCTGACCAGCCCCTCCGACACAGTCGCTCCGAGCACCATCCTCCGCCGAGCGCTTCAACCCTGCCCCGGCCGCCGAGCAACAAGCAAAACCGAGGACTTGGGGCCTTCCGCTCCGGAGATTCTGGACCACACAGTAGCAGCAGCAGCAAAGCAGGCATTTCAGAAGTTTCACCAGATGTTCCTCCAGGCTCTCACGTCAGTCTCCATCAAATCAGGATTGTGCACGGCACCCTACTTGACAAATAACAGACATCACCACCGGAGTGGCCGCTGCGAGCTGCGTCACGTCACCATCTTCTCCTCCCTCCAGCAATTTTTACTTGCTAAAAATTACATTGAAATAATTGAAGTAATTTGTAAATAATTCTATAACCCTTTGAAGAACATACTAACAAGCTGAAAACTGAACGGCTGATAGACAGCAATGAAAATAAATGATGAAAAATCTTGACTGCTCTTAAATTAATTGGAATCACAACTTGATGAAATGTGAAATGTCTGGTAGTTTACTTTGTGTAACTGGTCAAGAACAATCTCACATCTTTTGTTAATACACAACATTTTCTTCATTGTTTGTAATTTTGAATAATAATCAGGGTAAGTTTACTCGGTATGATCATCAGTGTATTCCTATCTGCCCAGTCATTTGAGTTACATACAGTAGATTTCAAGCACTCTGTAGGGATATCAGAGGGCAGGTTCTCCCAATTACTTACAGATAAGAAGTAACAAAACCAAAAGCATACTTGATTTCATTTATTTGTTGTAATTGCAAACCTAACACTCCTAAGGGAGAACAGATGTCAAGATATTACCAAGTTGGGACAAGAAGGAAGCAACCAAGTCTTAACAAATTGTCAAGGGACTTTGAATAGAATATTGTATAAATGAAGGGTAAAATAATTCATTTGCATTCTGAAGTGGAGAAACTATATGTTTACAGCAAGTTTAAGATGACTCAGATTTTGTTTTGGCAAGAGTGTTAAATTCACTATTACTTTTTATTCAGTGAGTTCAGTATAAGCCAACTTCTAATTTAGCTATTCATGTATTTTATTAGGACTCTGTATTTGATTTGTAAATTGATTAAATGTGAGTCAGGTAGAATTTAAAATACTGCCATAATCAATAAGAATCCATTTATTTGACTTGAGAACATTTTCCAAGACATTA
Organism: Mobula hypostoma; assembly: GCF_963921235.1. Taxonomy (NCBI): domain Eukaryota; kingdom Metazoa; phylum Chordata; class Chondrichthyes; order Myliobatiformes; family Myliobatidae; genus Mobula; species Mobula hypostoma. The sequence goes on from NC_086100.1 coordinate 144,318,499, forward strand.
TATGCATGTTTGCATTTATACTTATGTAACTGAAATCAGTTATGCATTTGTAACAGTACTATCTACCGATTCTTCCTCTTGGGCCTACAAATCTGTAAACATTAAAGACGCTTTGTTACTGATAGTTTCAAGTACTATTACATCCCATTCTCCCCTTCATGTGACATGTTTCCTAAGTTTGCTTTAATTATTTATCACGTAATTGTTTATTTCTTAAATATAATTTCCACACAAAGATGAACAAAGCCATTTCAAATTATAGTCATCTTCTAAGTGGTGTACACTAATTAATGGAGACATAGTAATGATACATACAGTAGTGGGAAAGATAAAAGAGCGGCAACATGCAATGTTTGATAAACTGCTCACTTGTAAGTTCTACTGCATGTTTGAAGAGTCTATGCTAAGCGTTGCACCATTCAGCTCACATCAGATGACAGTCATAAATTGCTCATTTCTAATGGCCTTATGGTTTGTTTTGATGCAGAATAATGCATCGTGAAGAGGACTAAGTCACCTGCCAGAGATTAGAGTGGAAATGCAGGGAAAATCTATGGTATCTGGAACATTCCTACTTTTTAAGCATAAAAATAAACTTTAACATATAATTTACTTCTGCTGAGAACCTATAAGTACCTAGGGGTGCACCTGGAACAGACTTGAATAGAGCACCAACACAGAGACTGTATACAAGAAGGGCCAGAGTTGCTTTTATTTCCTGAGGAGATTGAGGTCCTTTGGAGTATGCAGGCCTCTCCTTCATGTTCTTTTATGTGGTGGTGTGCTGGGGCAATGGCATCAACATGGGTGATGCCAACAGACTCAATAAACTGATGAGAAAGGCTAACTCTATTATAGGAGTCAAACTGAACACACTGGAAGCTGTGATAGAACAGAGGACCCTATTGAAAAGCCTTGCAATTCTGGATAATATTCCTCATCCTCTGCATGCCAGCTTGGCTACACAGAGGAGCAGTTTTAGTAAAAGAGTAAGACAACTGTGCTGCTCCAAAGAGTGCAAAATAAGGTCACTCTTACCCTCGGCCATGAGGCTCTGTAATAAGTCAACCTACAGCTGGGGAAATGAAGACCCCCTCCTGTTAGACTGTTTGTGGTAACTTATTTTTCATTCTCTCTACTTCTCTTGTAATATTTATATATGTGCACTTGCAATGCTACTGTGTCACTATAATTTCCTTTGAGAAATTATCTATCTATCTATCTAATTGAGGGAAAATTTACCCATGCTGCCATTGATCAGAGAACTGCTTATTGCTAGCTTTCTGAGGAAGAGCCAAAACAATGTACACTGAGACCCTCAATTGATCTGTAGTTAAAATGCCATGCATGCCCAACTTACTTCATTAAACTGTGACTTTGGTTTCTAAAGTAAGCTCACCCTTATCAAGTTGGGTTAAGATAAGATCAATCCTATTAATTGCTGAACAAGTAAAGCAGATAATGAGTTAGAACAGAGACTGCAAATAGGATTTATCATTTTCCGTGTAATACCTGGGCAGGTTCAAGAAGGTATAAATAGTAGAATTGAGTAAGGTGATGCTCCTTGCTGCAATGTAGAGTTTTGGTTCATTGAGATTTTTTTGGGGAAACTTTTAGTTGACTATGTTTAGCAACATTTCAAATACCAAAGTTCAAAATAAAATTATTATCAAAGTATGTGTATGTCACAATATACTACCCTGAGATTAACTGTTTGTAGGCATTCACAGTAGCACAAATGTACAATTTTTGAGAGATCACAGAGAAAGTTGGAGACAGTTCCTTGTGGGGTTTACATGCCAGTTTTTAAAAGCAAGCAAGGTCTGTTGGGACTTTTCTGCTGTGAGAGAGATTGCTTGGGTTATTAGCAACTCAGCAAGGGCCAATAAAAAGAAGCAAGATGTAAATGGAGCGGCCAGTGTTGAAGTGGGCCAGTGTTAGAGCAGGAATCTATGGCTCAAAAGGCTTCAGCGAGAAAAGATGAAGGCTCTAATTTCTAGTAAGAAGTAAGAGCTTTTAGGAAGTTTTTTTTTTATCTTTCTTTGTATATCAGTACATTGCTACTGACTGAGAATAAATCCAGGATTCGTAGTATGTTCTTTATGTGAGATGTAGGTACTCTGGTAGACCTCACTAATAACCACTTCTGCGTGAAGTGCATCGAGCTGCAGCTCCTTGGAGACTGTGTTAAGGAACTTGAGCTTCAGTTTGATGGCATTTGGCTCAGACCGAAGAATGAGCAGGCGATAGATAAAAATACAGGGATGTAGTCAGCTTTAAGTTGCTAGGAGCAGGTAGACGGGTAACTGTCAGAAGAGGGAAGAGGAATACACAGCTAGTGCAGAGTACCCCTGTGGCCATTCCCCACAGTCATAAGTATATTGCTTTGGATACTGTTGGGGGAATGACATATTGGGGAAGCCACGGTGACCAGGTCTCTTGTACTGAGTCTGGCTCTGTGGCTAAGAAGGGAAAAGGAGAGAAAAGGAATGCAGTAGTGATATGAGATTCCATAATGAGAGGAATAAATAGGAGATTCTGTGGATGTGAAGTAGAAGCCCAGATGGTATGTTCCCTCGCAGGTGCCAGGGTCAGGTCCCAGCATTCCAAAGGGGGAAGGTAAGCAACCAGAAATCATGGTATATATTGGTACCAATGACTTTGGTAAGAGACATAGGGAGGAGGTCCTAAAGGGAGAATATAGGAAGTTTGGTAGAAAGCTGAAAAGCAGGACTTCAACGGTAGTAATCTCTGGATTGCTGCCTATGTCACACATCAGTAAGGGTGAAAAGCAGGATTCCAAGGGCAGTAATCTCTGGATTGCTGCCTATTCCACACATCAATGAGGGTAAGGATGGGATGATTTAGCAGATGAATGTGTGCCAGAGGAATTCAGATTTGTTGATCATTGGGATCTCTTCAGGGGAAGGTATGACCTGTACCAAAAGGATAGAACTCAAGTGCCACCAACAAACTTGCAGGCAAGTTTGCGAGAGCCAATGGAAAGGGTTTAAACTAATTTGTCAGAGGGATGGGAACTGAATTGATAGGGCTGAGGATGGGGCAGTTGGTATACAAGTTAATGCAGTGCATAGTGAGATTTGAGGAAGGACAGGCAGATAACAGGGCAAAATTGCAGTCAGTGTGATGAGTGTAACATGGGGGAAAAATCAAAAAGGGTGATGAAAACAGGACTAAATGTGTTGCATTTGATTGCAAATGGTCATGTAGCACAGATAGTGAGGTATGATGCTGTGGCCATCACTGCATCATGGCTGAAAAAAGATCATAATTAAGAGCTTAACATCCAAGGATGCACATTGTATCCAAAGGACAGGGTGGTAGACAGAAGGGGAGGAGTGGGTCTGTTGGCAAAAAATGAAATTAAATCCTTACAAAGAGGTGACATATGTGAAGATGTAGAATCCTTGTGGGTAGAGTTAAGAAAATACAAAGGTAAAAGGACCCTGATGGGAGTTATATACAGGCCTCTGAACATTAGCCAGGATTTGAGCTAACAATTACAGCAGGAAAGAGAAAGGGCATGTAAAAAGAGCAATGCTATGATAGTCATGGGAGATTTCAATATGCTGATAGATTGGGAAAATCGGGTTGGTTCTGGATTCCAAGAGAGAATCTGTAGATTGCTTGTAAAATGTTCTTTTTTCAGAACAGCTTGTGATTGAGCCCACTAGGGGTCCAGTACTCTGGTTTGGTTATTGTGTAATGAACTGGATTTGATTAGTGAGCTTAAGGTAAAGGAAACCTGAGGAGCCAGTGATCATAATATGATAGAATTCACCGTGCAATTTGAGACAGACTTGTAAACATCAGATGTATCGGTATTACAGTGGAATAAAAGAAATTTCAGAGGCATGCGAGAGGAGCTGGACAAAGTTGATCGGAATGCGATACTAGCAGAAATGACAGGAAAGCAGCAATGGCTGGAGTTTCTGAGAGCAATTCGGAAGGTGCAGGATAGATACATTACAAAGAAGAAGTCTTCTAAAGGCTGGATGATACAACCATGGCTGACAACGGAAGTCAAAACCAGCATAAAAGCAAAGGAAACAGAAACCAACGGAGGCAACTAAAACAGCCATAAAGAGGGAAAAGATAAAATATGAAGGTAAGCTAGCCAACAATATCAAGAAGGACACCAAACATCTTTTCAGCTATATAAAAAGTAAAAGAGATGTGAGAATGGATACTGGACCACTGGAAAATGAAAATGGAGAAATAGACATAGAACTGGTGGATAAAGTGATTGATTATTTTGCATCAGTCTTCACACTGAAAGACATTAACAGTATGCCAGAGGTTTGAGTGTATCGGGGGCAAAAATGTGTGCAGTTGCTATTACAGGAAGAAGGTGTTTGGGAAGCTGAAATGTCTGAAGGTAATAAGTCACTTGGACCAGATAGAATACATCCCAGGATTCTGAAAGAGGTAGATGAAGAGATTGTGGACACATTAGTAATGATTCCTTAAGAATCACTTGATACTGGAATGTTTCTGGAGAACTGGAACATTCCACACTTCAAGAAGGGAGGGAGGTAGAAGAAAGGAAATTATAGGCCAGTTAGTCTGAACTCAGTGGTTGGGAAGATCTTGGAGTTGATTATTAAGGATGTGGTTTCAGAGTACTTGGAGGCATATGATAAAATAGGCCAAAATCAGCAGGGAAAATCTTGCTTGACAAATCTGTTGGAAAACTTCGAGGAAGTAACAAGCGGTATAGACACAGGAGAATTGGGGGAAGTTGTGTACATGGATTTTTTTTTAGAAGGCTTTTGACAATGTTCTCCACCTGAGGCTGTTTAGGAAGGTAAGAGCCCAGGGTGTTACAGGAAAGATACATGCATGGATAGAGCATTGGCTGATTGGCAGGCGGCAAAGAGTGGGAATCAAGGGAGATTTTTCTGATCTGCTGCCAGTGGCTAATGGTGTTCCACAGGGGTCATTGTTAGGATCGTTTCATTTTATGTTGTATGTCAATGATGGAATTGATGGCTTGTGGCTAAATTTGCAGATGTTACAAAGATAGGTGAGGGGCATGTCATGTTGAGGAAACAGGGAGGCTGAAGAAGGACTTCGATAGATTAGGAGAATGGGCAAAGAAGTGGCAGATTGAATACTGTGTCAAGAATATATGATCATGCACATTGGCAGAGGGAATAAAAGCATGGACTCTTTTCTAAGCAGGGAGAAAATTGAAACTCCAAGATGCAAAAGGACTTGGGAATCCTCATGCAGGATTCCCTAAAGGTTAACTAGCAGATTGAGTTACTGGTTAGAAAGTTAAATGCAATGTTTGCATTCATTTCAAGAGGACTGGACTATAAACGCAAGGATACAATGTTAAGGCTTTATAAGGCACTGGTGAAGCCCACTTGGAGTACTGTCAGCAGTATTGGGACACTTATTTAAGAAAGGATGTCTTAAAATCGGCAGGGTTCAGGAGAGATTCACGAGAACTATTGTAGGAATAAAAGGATGATCATATGAGAAGAGATTGACAGTTCTGGGCCTTTATTAAATAGAATTTAGAAGATTGAAGGGGGATCTTATTGAAACCTATGGAATATTGAATGGCCTATATAGAGTGGATGTGGAGAAGATATTTCATATGGTGGATGAGTCTAGAACCAGAGAACACAGCCTCAGAATAAAGAAGCATCCATTTAGAATAGGGATGAGGGATAATTTCATTACCAGAGCATGGGGAACCTTTGGAATTTATTCCCACAGGTGGCTGTGGCTACCAGGTCATTCAGTGTATTTAAAGTGGAGGTGAGTAGGTTCTTGATTCTTCAGGGCATGAAAGGTTACGAAGAGAAGGCACGAGAATGGGATTGAGAGGGAAATGGCAGAGCAGACTTGATGGGCCAGATGGCCTAATTCTGCTCTTATGTCTTATGGTCTTCTGTTCTTGTAAAATATTTAAAGCAGAGGTTGATAGTTTGTTCATTAGTAAGGGTTTTAGATATTACGTGAATAAGGTAAGAGAATGATATTGATAGGGAAAATAAATCAGCCATGATGGAATACTGGAGCAGAATTGGTAGGCAGAATGGTTTATTTCTCCTCCTGTGTCTTATGGTCTTATGATCTAATAGAATCAGTGAAATACTGCAAACAAAGACTGATAAAAATCAGTGTTGAAAAGAGACAAACGGTACAAAGGGACAAAAAACATAATAGTATAATTAAGTGAATAAATGAATAAATTGGAGAACATGAGTTGTAAGGTCCTTGAAAGTGAGTCTATTGGTTGGGGAATCAGTTCAGCTTTGAGGTCAGTGTCCATGTTTGTTTCGGAGCCTGATGGTTGAAGGGTAATTACTGTTGTGAACTTGGTCATGTGGGCCCAAGGGAACATATACTTCCTTCATGATGTCAGCAGTGAGAAGAGAAAATGACTTGCATGATGGGACCCTTGATGACAGATGTTGCTTTACTGTGGCAGTGCTCTATGTAGATATGCTTAATGGTGGGAAAGGTTTTCCTCTGATGGACTGGGCTGTGTCCATCAGTTTTTGTAGGTTTTATATTCATGTACTTTGGTGTTTCCATTCCAGACCATGATGCAACCAATCAGGTTACGCTCCACTGAGCATCTATAGAAATTTGTCAAAGTTTTGGATGACATGCAAAATCTGCTCAAATGTCTAAGACAGTAGCAACATTGCTGTGCCTTTTTCTTAATGATGCTTCTCTGAAATGATAACGCCAAGGTATTCAAAGTTACCGACTCTTTTCTCCTCTGAGGAGTGGCGCATGAACCTGAAGTTTCCTTCTCAATCAGCAATTTGGTCTTGCTGGTGTTACTGTGACACAAATGAATCAGATTTTCAGTCATCCTCCTATATGCTGATTTACCACCTTGGATTCAGTGAAAAACAGTGGTGTTGTCAGCAAACTTGAATATGGCATTGGAGCTGTACTTAGCCTCACAGTCATAAGTACAAAGTGAGTAGAACAGGGAGAGATAGCTCACAACCTACTGGTGCACCTGTGCTGATTGTGATTGTGGAGGAGATAAGACCATAAGATATAGGAACAGATTTAGGCCATGTTGTCCATCAATTCTCCTCTGCCATTTCGTCATGGCTGATGAAATTTTCCTCTGTTGCCAATCTGAACTGACTAGAGTCTGAAAATGAGAAAATTGAGGATCCAGTTGCACAAGGTGGTATCACAGCCTTTGTTTGGAGCTTATTGATTAGGTTTCAGGAGGTGATAGTGTTGGATGCTAAGTTGGAGCATCTTGATGTATGTACCTGCCCAGATGTTCTAGGGCTGAGTGAAGAGCCAACAAAATGATATCTGCTGTTGACCTAATGAGACAGTGGGCAAATTGGAGCGAATCAAAGACATTCCTCCAGTAGGAGTTGATATGTTTCATGACCAGCCTCTCAAAGCACATCACCACAATTTACGTAAGTGCTCCTAGGCAATATTTATTGAGCCAGGTTACCACATTCCTTTTCGGGAACTAGTATGATTGGAGATATTCAGAACAAAACATTTAATATCACTTTCTGGTCATAATCCAAGCCCATCAGATCACCTAGTACAAAAAGTACTGGATACAGCCCAGTCCATCATGGGTAAAGCTCTACTCACCACTGAGCACATCCACAAGGAGCGCTGTCACAGGAAGGCAGCATCGATCATCAAGGACTGACACCATCCAGGCCATGCTGTCTTCCTGCTGCTGCCATCAATTAGAAGGTACAAGAGCCCTAGGACCCAAATCACTCGGCTCAGGCTCTTGAACCAGAGGGGATAGCTTTGATCAGACTTGCTTACCCCAACACTGAACTGTTCCCACAACCTATGGACTCATTTTCAACAATTTTTCACCTCTTTCCTCGATATTGATTATATTTATTATATTTTTGTGTTTATACTTACACAGTTTGCTATCATTTGCACATAGCTTGTTTGTTCATCTTATTATGTGCATTTTTTCTTTGATTCTATTGTTTCTTAGTATTTACTATGAATGCCCACAAGAAAATGCATCTTAGTGTTGTTTATGATGACATATATTGTATATACTTTGATAATAAATTTACTTTGAACTTCTGAACTTTGAACATAACCAAAGACTCCTCCCACCCCACACTTTCCTCCCGCCTTCAGATGCAACAGTTTGAAAGCATGTGCCACCAAAGACTGCTTCCATACAACAGAATATTTCATCAGATGATGACAGGGAAGCATACAGGAGTGAGATAGATGAGTTGATTGAGTGGTGCCCTTGTAAAGCTGGAGCACTGCCTTTTTTTATAGTCAAAATGCATTTGGACATTTTCTTTAATAAGATGCAATGGCTGTTGTGACAGCAAAGCATGACTAATTCCAGTTATACATAGGCACACCACTGTCTAAGTCAGCTGCTGCTTCATACAGCTTTGCCTCTGCTGAAGCAAACTCAACTTCAAGCTCCTCCTTGAGTTCACTTAATGTTGCCTCTAAACATGCTCTCTTCATGTCTGTGCAAGCTTTCTCCATTTGAATCTCAACCTTGGACTGAGCAAAAGATGCTCCCTTTTGCTCAGCTTTGGCATGAGCTTGTGCTGCAACTCTGCTAATTATGGTTTTGCTCAGGCTTTTCCATACAAGGCTGTAATGCAGCTGATCAATATACTCTCCAGTACACATCTATAGAAGTTTGTCAAAGTTTTAGATGTCATGTCAAAGCTCTGCAAACTCCTAACGAAGTAGAGGTGCTGCTGTGCTTTCTTTGTAATTGCTCTGAGATGGTAACAGCCAGGAATTTAAAGTTGTTAACCCTCTCCACCTCTGACCATCTGATGAGAGCTGGCTCATGGATTTTGTTTTCCATCTCCTGCAGTCTATACAGGTAATTAGCTCTTTGGTTTTGCTGACACTGATAAATCAGTCAATCAATGACAGTATATGTATATTGAATAGATTAAAAATGTACAAAAACAGAAATAATATTCATTAAAATGTGAGGTAATGCTCATGGGTTCAATGTCCTTTTAGGAATCAAAGAAAAAGCTGTTCCTGAATCTCTGAGTTTGTGCGTTCAGGCTTCTGTACTTCCTACCTGATGATAACAATGAGAAAAGGGCATGCCCCAGGTGCTGGGGGTCCTTAATAATGGATGGTGCCTTTCTGAGACACCGTTCCTTGAAGATGTCCTGGGTACTTTGTAGGCTATTACCGAAGATGGAGATGACTAAATTTACAACCCTCTGCAGCTTCTTTTGGTCCTGTGCAGTAACCCCCATACCAGACAAAGATGCCGTCTCTCAGAATACTTTCCATGGTACATCTATAGAAGTTTTTGAGTGTTTTTGTTGACATACCAAAATGCTTCAAACTCCTAATGAAATATAGCCGCTGCCTTGCCTTCTTTATAACTGCATCAATACATTGTGGCCAGGTTAGGTCCTCAGAGATCTTGACAGCTAGGAACATGAAACTGTTCACTCTCTCCACTTCTAATCCCTCTATGACAGCAGTCCCCAACCACCGGGCTGCAAAGCATGTGCTACCGGGCCATGAGGAAATGATATGAGTCAGCTGCACCTTTCCTCATTCCCTGTCACGCACTGTTGAACTTGAACATGGGTTGCCAACTGTCCCGTATTTGCCAGGACATCCTGTATATTGCGCTAAATTGGTTCGTCCCATATCTCCCCCGCTAAGGTAGAGCGTTCCTATGAAATCTTTCGTGCCGAAATGGCGTGAAGCGAAGAAGCAATTACCATTAATTCATATGGGAAAAATATTTTTGAGCGTTCCCAGACCCAGAAAATAACCTAAGAAATCATACCAAATAACACATAAAACCGAAAATGAGTTACACTAACATATAGTAAAAGCAGGAATGATATGATAAATACACAGCCTATATAAAGTAGAAATAACATATGTACAGTATAGTTGAAAAGATGAAGGCAAAACCGATTTGTGGGGAAGACTCAGCACGTACGCGCATGCGCACATTACACATGAACGTCACACATGCACACACAGGTGCCCACGCAAGGCTTCATGGTCATGGTAGTCTTTCCTGGGGTAAAGTGTCCCGGGAATTGACTGCTACTCTTGACCCTTATTTGGGAGTAAGAAAGTTGGCAACCCTAACTGTAAAAGACATGTTAAGGTGAGTTTAACCCTACTTGAATACCACCCCCCCCCCCACCCCTGGTCAGCTGGTCCGGAAGAATATGGTCAATATTAAACCAGTCCGCAGTGCAAAAAAGGTTGGGGACTCCTGCTCTATGAGGATTGGTATGTGCTCCTTCATCTTATCCTTCCTGAAGTCCACAATTGGCTCTTTTGTCTTACTGACACTGAGTGCAAGGTTGTCGCTGCAAAACCACTTGACTGGTTGGTATATCTTGCTCCTGTGTGCCCTCTCATCTCCATCTGAGATTCTACCAACAATGGGTGTATTATCAGCAAATTTATAGATGGTATTTGAGCTATGCCTAGCCACACAGTCATGGATATATAGAGAGAGTAGAGCAGTGGGCTAAGCACACACCTGTGAGGTTCACCAGTGTTGATCATCAGCGAGGAGGAGATATTATCACCAATCCGCACAGACTGTGGTCTTCTAGTTGGGAAGTCAAGGATCCAATTGCAGAGAGAGGTGCAGAGGCTCAGGTTCTGTAACTTCTCAATCAGGATTGTGGGAACGATGGTGTTAAATGCTGAGCTATATTAGATGAATAGTATCCTGGCATAGGTGTATTGTCTAAGGCCAGGTGAAGAGCCACTGAGATTGCATCTGCCATTGACCTATTGTGGTAATAGGCAAATTACAATGAGTCCAGGTCCTTGCTGAGGCAGGAATTCAGTCTAGTCATGACCAAACTCTCCAAGTATTTTATCACTGCAGATGTGACTGCTACCAGGTGATAATCATTAAGGCAGCTCACATTATTCTTCTTAGGCACCGGTATAATTGTTGGCTTTTCGAAGCAAGTGGGAACTTCCACCCATTGCAGTGAGAGTTTGAACATGTCCTTGAATACTCCCGCCAGTTCATTGGCACAGGTTTTTAGAGCCTTAACAGGTACCCTGTCAATGCCTTCCACATTGTGTGGGCTCATCCTCTTTAAGACAGCCTAACATCGGCCTCTGAGACAGAGATCACAGGGTCACCAGATGCAGTGGGGATCTTAACAGCTGTAGTTATATTCTCCCATTCAAAGTGGGCATAGAAGGTGTTGAGTTCAACTGGTAGTGAAACATCACTGCCATTCATGCTATTGGGTTTCGCTTTGTAGGAAGTAATGTCTTGCAAACCTTGCCAGATTTGTCGTAGACAGAGTTGTTGTACATCTGATGTCGCCTCCAACCTCACTCAAAGTTGTCTCTTCGTCTTTGAAATAGCCCTCCACAAGTCATACCTGGTTTTCTGGACCTCAATTGCCAGCTTTGAATGCAACAGATCTAGCCTTCAGCAGATGACGTACCTCCTGGTTCATCCACGGTTTTTGGTTTGGCAATATACAGCAAGACTTTGTAGGCACTCACTCATCTACGCAAGTTCTAATGAAGTTGTTAACAACTGCAGCATACTCATCCAGACTTGAAGATAAATCCCTGAATACTGTCCAGACCACCGATTCAAAGCAGTCCTGTAATCATTCCTGTGCTTCCCTTGTCCATACCTTCTTGGTCCTCACTACTGGTGCAGCAGTCTCCAGTCTCCAGTCTCTGCCTATACTCAGTGAGTAGAAGTACAGCCAGGAAATTAAAGTTCCTGAAGCGAGGGTGTGGAATAGCATGGTAGGCATTCTTGATGATGGTGTTGCAATGGTCCAGTGTGTTGTTTCCTCTGGTATTGCAAATGAGTCTATTGATAGTAATTGCTTAGTGATTTTCTTCAGATTGGCCTGGTTGAAATCCCCCAAAACAATAGTGAAGGCATTTGAGTGTGCTGTTTCAAGCATGTTAATCCCATTGCTCAGATCATCTGAAGACTAGTTGACATTCGCCTGAGGTCGAACGTATACCAAAATCATCATGGAAATCTCCCGTGGTTGGTAAAATGGATGGTACTGCTGACAGCTGATATGTCTTTATCCAAGTCTACAACTGATATGTCTTTACCTAAATGTGGAGGTTATTTCGGAAGTACATGCATGGGGTTCTGCATGGGTTTGCCCCTTTGAGGCAGGGAGTGGATGGTAGGGTGAAGGTACCATGGTTGATATGAGAGATGCAACATTTAGTGAAGAGGGAGAAAGAAACAGACTAATGGTTTATAAAGCAATAATCAAATGGGGATAAGATTAGGAATGGACTTGGGGGAACTAGATGGGGACATAAGAGGTCTTGGCAAATAAGTTAATGTGTTCTATGTGTATATGAAGAACAGAAGGATGATTAGAGTTAGTGTAGAACTGATCATAGATAAAAGGAAACAAGTGCCTGGAGTCAGAGAAAGTAGGGAAGGCCCTTAATTAATATTTTCCTTTGGTGTTCACCAGCGAGCATAGAACAGATGGAAATGCTAGAATATTCAATGTTAAGGATGTGCTGCAGTTTTGGAATATCATTTGGATAGATAAATGCCTGGGGCTGGATGGAATACAACCCAGGTAATTACAGGAAGTGAGGGAAGAGATTGTTACATCTTTGTTGATGTTCTTTGCATTCTCACTGACCAAAATATTGAAGGTGGCGAATATCACTCCTTTCTTCAAGAAAGGTGATGAGGATAACCTTGGGAACTTTGAACCAGTGAGTTTTACATTAGTGATGGGCAAATTACTGGAGAGGATCCTTAGAGATGGGATTTATGAACATTTGGAGAAGCATTGTCTGATCAAGTCTAGTTAGCATTGCTTTGTGAGGGGCAGGTTCTGTCTCACAAGCCTGATTGAATTCTTGGAGAAAGTGGCAAAACAAATTGATGAAGGTAGATTGGTGCATGTGGGGCTTATGGATTTTAGAAGTGGCAGATGGAGTTCAAACCAGTAAAGTGTGAAGTGATTCAACCTGATTGTGGTTAAGAAGGCTTACAGTCTTTTGGTTTTCATTAGTTGAGGCATTGAATTCAGGAAATGCAAATTAATGTGGCAGCTCTATAAAAATCTCATTAGATTACACATGAAGTATTGTCTTCATTTCTGATTACCTCATTACAGGAAGGATGTAGAGGCTTTAGAAAGGGAGCAGAACAGATTTACACGATGCTGCCTGAATTAGAGAGCATGTCTTATGAAGAAAGATTGTGTGAGCTAGGATTTTTCACTTTGGAGCAACAGAAGATGAGAGATGACTAACAGGGATGATGGCAAAGCAGCAACAGCTGGAATACCTTGGAGCAATACAGTAAGCTCAAGACAGATACATCCCTAAAATGAAGTGGTATTCTAAAGGTAGGCTGACACAAAATGTGGCTGACCAGGGAAGTCACAGTCAATGTAAAAGCAAGAGAGATGGCATATAATAGAGTAAAATTGGAGGGAAATTAAAGGATTAGGAAAATTTCAAACACCGATAGATGTCAACTAAAAAAGCAATAAAAAGATAAAATATGAAGGCAAGCTAGACAATAATATCAAAGATAATACCAAAAAAATTTCAGACATATAAAGAGCAAAAAAAGGTAACAGTAGGTAATGCACTGTTGGAAAATGATGCTGCAGAAGACAAGGAAATGGTGGATGAACTGCATAAGTATTTTTGCATCATTCTTCACTGTGGAGGACATTAGCAGTAGGTGGGAAGTTCAAGAATGTCAGGGTGCAGAAGTTAGTGCAATTGCTATTACTTGGGAGAAGGTGCTTGGGAAGCTGAAAGGACTGAAGGTAAATAGTTCTCCTTTACGAGATGGTCTACAGCCCCTAGAGTTCTGAAAAAGATAGCTGTCGAGATTGTGGAGGCATTAGTAATAATCTTTCAAGAATCAATAGATTCTGGCATGGTTCTGGAGGACTGGAAAATTGAAAATGTCACTCCACTCTTCATGGGGGAGAGAGGCGGAAGAAAAGAAATGATAGGCCAGTTGGCCAGAACTCAGTGGTTGGGATGATGTTGGAGTGGATTGCTAAGTATGATGTTTTGGGGTACTTGGAGGCATATGATTAAATAGGCCAAAGTCAGCAGAGTTTCCTTAAGGGAAAATCTTGCTGGGCAAAACTGTTAGAGTTCTTTGAGGAAATAGCATGCAGGATAGACAAAGGAGAATCGGAGGAAGTTGTGTACTTGGATCTTTAGCAGGCCTTTGATAAGATGCTGCACATGAGACTGTTTAGCAAGAGAAGAGCACGTAGTATTACAGGAAAGATGCTAGCATGAATAGAAGATTGGCTGGTTAATAGCAGGCAAAGAGTGGGAATAAAGACAGACTTTTCTGATCAGCTCCCAGTGACTAGTAGTGTTCCACAATGGTTGTGTTGGGAAGACTTCTTGTTACATTATATTTCAATGACATGGATGATGGAATTTATGACTTCGTGGCCATGTTTGTGGATGACACGAAGATAGGTGGAGGGGCAGGTGGTATTGAGGAAGCATGGAGACTGCAGAAGGAATTAGACAGATTTGGAGAACGGGCAAAGGAGTGGTAAATGGGATACAGTGTTGGGAAATATATGGTCATGCACGTTGTTAGGAGGAATGAAAGCATAGACTATTTTCTAAACAGGGCGAAAATTGAAAAATCTGAGATGCAAAGAGATTGGGAGTCACGTCCAGGATTCCATAAAGGCTAATTTGTGGTTGAGTCAGTGGTAAGTTTCGATCGAACTCAAAATAAGGCCGATGACACCACAATGGTAGGCCGAATCTCGGGTAATGATGAGTTTGAATACAGAGGGGAAATTAAGAACCTAGTAGCATGGTGCAAAGACAATAACCTATCCCTCAACGTCAGCAAGATGAAGGAATTGGTTGTTGACTTCAGAAGGAGTAGCGGACCACATGACCCCATTTACATCGGTGGTGCACAAGTGGAACAGGTCAAAAGCTTTAAGTTCCTTGGGGTCAATATCACAAATGACCTGACTTGGTCCAGCCAAGCAGAGTCCACTTCCAAGAAGGCCCACCAGCGCCTTTACTTCCTGAGAAAGCTACAGAAATTTGGCCTGTCCCCTAAAACCCTCACTAATTTTTATTGATGCACCATAAAAAGCATTCTTCTAGGGTGCATCACAACCTGGTATGGAAATTGTCCTTGTCCAAGACCGGAAGAAGCTGCAGAAGATCGTGAACACAGCCCAGCACATCACACAAGCCAATTTTCCGTCCTTGGACTCACTTTACACCACACGCTGTCAAAGCAGTGCTGCCAGGATAATCAAGGACACGACCCACCCAGCCAACACACTTTTCATCCCTCTTCCCTCTGGGAGAAGGCTCAGGAGCTTGAAGGCTCATATGGCCAGATTTGGGAACAGCTTCTTTCCAACTGTGATAAGACTGCTGAACAGATCCTGACCCGGATCTGGGCCGTACCCTCCAAATATCCGGACCTGCCTCTCGGTTTTTTTGCACTACCTTACTTTCCCTTTTCTATTTTCTATTTATGATTTATAATTTAAATTTTTAATATTTACCATCGATTTGTACTCCAGGGAGCGTGAAGCGCAGAATCAAATATTGCTGCGGTGATTGTACTTTCTAATATCAATTGTTTGGCGACAATAAAGTATAAAGTAAAGTATAAATGTAATGTTAGGATTCATTTTGAGAGGACTAGAATATAAAAACAAAAATGTAATTCTGAGGCTTTATAATGCAGTGATGGAAAAATATGAGCAGTTTTGGGGCCCTTATTTAACAAAGGATGTGCTGATATTGGAAAGGCTTCAGAAGATTTTCAGGAAAAGCTTATCATAGGGGAAGAGTTAGATGCCTCTGGACCTGTCCTCACTGGAATTTAGAAGATTAAGGGGAGATCTCATCATAACCCATCAAATGTTGAAAGGCCTAGATAGACTGGATGTTCAGAGGATGTTTCCTTTTGTGGGAGAGTCTAGGACCACAGATTACAATCTCAGAATAGAGAGACATCCATTTACAACAGAGATGAGAAGGAATCTCTTTAACCAGAGGATGGTGAATCGGTGAAATTTGTTGCCAAAGGCAGCTGTGGAGTGTAGATCATTGTGTGTATTCATGGTGGTGGTTGATGGGTTCTTGATTAGTCAGGGAATGGAAGTTTACAGGGAGAAGGGAGAGGAACAGTGTTGAGAGAGAAATGTATCAGCTATGATGAAATAGTGGAGCACACTCGATGGGTCAAATGGTCTAATTCTATTCCTATATCTTCTGGTTTTATTGTCTATAAGATGATAAGAGGCATAAAGTAAACAGCCAACACTTTTTCTCAAGGGCAGCAAAGGCTAATACAGGAGGGCATAACTTGATAAGTTGATTGAAGGTAAGTATTGGGGGATATCAGTTATGCCTTTTTTTTCATATATTGGGAAATATGTGGAATGCATGGCCAGGGATATTGGTAGAGGAAGATAGATGACATTTATGAGACTCTTAGATGGCTGAAAGAAAAATAGAAGGCTGTGTTTGAGGAAATGCTTACGTTGATCTTGGAGTAGATTCAAAGTCTGGAGCAATATCATGGGCCAATTTGTCCGTACCGTACTGTTCTATGACTTACGATTTGTAATTGAATAATGACATTGCCACAATCCATTCGATCTAATGTTCTGTGGAAACATAATTTCTTGATATTTAGAAAGCACATTATATAAATAATTAAATTTTACTTTGTACTTTGGAGTCATTGTGATATATCATCAAATATCAAAAAAAAAGGGTTAATTGTTCGATTGGATGGCGTCTGCATTGGATTTATGCAAGGCTAATAACTGACATGGCATTCATGTGATTAGGGGCAGGAAGCTGGGAAACGAAACCCCTTTCTTTAAAGATAACTTCTAAAGGTTTTTTCTTTGAAGGAAGTTGTGACATCCAGGGCTGTGTGACAGTGATGAGGTCCCACAGTGCCTCGATGTTCTAGGGATGGTATTCAGCTTGTTAAATGGGAATAAGCTGACAATTCAAGAACACAGTGGTATGAAATTTCTGAGCTGTGTACTGAGGTGAAGTATGTGTATTCTGAGGAAATTTTTTTATCAATTTGGCATTTATTTTTGCGATCTCATGAATAGATGACCTCATTAAAACAGTAGATTCTTAAGTGGCTCAAAAGCAAAGATGGTAGAAAAATGATTTCCCACAAAGAGTTAGGATGATTATTTACAGAACTAGTGAATGAAGATGAAGGTGAGAAGGTTTTTCCCCCTCTCAGATGGCTGTGAACTTTTGGAAATCTCTACCCTAGAAAACTTTACAGACTGCCAATGAATATATTCTGGACTGAAGATTTTGTCTATAGTAGTCAGGAGGAATATTACAGTTATAGAGAGAAGGCTGGAGAATGAGGTTGAAATGGACAATAAATCAGCTATCATTGAATGCTGGAGAAGACTTGATGGGCAAAATGGCCTAACTCTGCTCTTATGTCTGATGTTCTTATTGTCATTTAATGCAGAAGGGGAGGAAATTTAATTTAGGACCAAGATCAGATAAGCATTGATCTTGCTGAGCGAGAAATTTGACTTAAACAGCCAGGAGACTTACTCCTCCTCCTGTTTCTTATGTTCCAGGCAATTTTCTGGTTATTTCTTAATTTATTAGACCCTTGTGAGAAATCCAAGCATACGCTGCAAGCTTGAGTTAGATATCATTTTAACAATGTGTTAAAACATCTGCTTTACAATTTACCTTATCTTTCATTCCTAATTCCATTTTAGGCATGCTGGGCTAGATATGTGCCGAAGGAAATTGGTGTGTAGTACCATAGCAAAACAGGTTCTTCATCATATTAACATTCAAGGATTCGGAGCAAGAAGGCTGCGGGTGCACGGCTAAGGATTTCCGGAGCGAAGGCAGTTTTACTACTCAGGGTAAAAGAGAGGCAAGACTGTGCAGGCACGTGATGTCAGCCAGTGGAGTAGGAAAAGGTTAAAAAGAAGACAGCCATATCCAGTGGGCAGCAGAGTGACAGGTAGCAGTGTGATAGGGCTTTGGCTCAATGGGCTTAGGCGGTAACGAGGCGAGGTGGGTCTACCTGTGTTAATTGCGGAAAGGAAGTAGTATGTATGGGAGGCTGGTGTTCTGTGCTCAGTGTTGGATTTGGGAGGACCTGGAGTCTCCCAGCCTCCTGGACGGCCATATCTGCACCTGGTGTTTCGAGCTACAGGTCCTAAGAGGCTGGGTTAGGGAACTAGAGATGCAGCTCAATGACCTTCGTCTGGTCAAGGAGAGCGAGGAGGTGATAAAAGGAGTTATAGGCAGGTGGTCACACCGGGGCCACGGGAGGCAGACAAGTTGGTCACAGTCAAGAGAGGGAAGGGGAAAGTCAGGTACTAGAGAGTACCCCTGTGGCTGTACCCCTTGATAGTAAGTACTCCTGTTTGAGTACTGTTGGGGGGAACAGCCTACCTGGGGAAAGCAACAATGGCCATGCCTCTGGCACAGAGTCCAGCTCTCTGGCTTAGAAGGGTAGGGATAGTAAGAGGAAGGCAGTAATAATAGGGGACTCTATAGTTAGGGGGTCAGGGAGGCAATTCTGCGGACGCAGGAAAGAAACTCAGATGGTAGTTTGCCTCCCAGGTGCCCGGGTCTGGGATGTTTCGGATCGCATCCAAGATATCTGTAGTGGGAGAGAGAACGGCCAGAGGTTGTGGTACATATTGGTACCAATGACATAGGTAGGGAAAGGGAAGAGGTCCTGAAGAAAGACTTCAGGGATTTAGGAAGGAAGTTGAGAAGCAGGATGGCAAAGGTAGTAATCTCCAGATTACTGCCTGTGCCACACAACAGTGGGTATAGGAATAGAATGAGGTGGAGGATAAATGTGTGGCTGAGGGATTGGAGCAGGGGGCAGGGATTCAGACTTCTGGATCACTGGGACCTCTCTTGCGGCAGGTGTGACCTGTACAAAAAGGACAGGTTGCACTTGAATCCCAGGAGGACCAAAATCCTGGTGGGGAGTTTTGCTAAGGCTACTGGGGAAGTTTAAACTAGAATTGTTGGGGGGTGGGAACCGAACTGAAGACACTGGGGAAGAGGCAGTTGGCTCACAAATAGAGAAAGCTTGGAGACAGTGTGTGAGGGAGGATAGGCAGATGATAGAGAAGGGACACGCTCAGATGGACAGTATGAGAAGTGTCTATTTTAACGCAAGAGTTATTGTGAACAAAGCCGATGAGCTTAGAGCGTAGATCAGTACTTGGAGCTATGATGTGGTGGCCATTACAGAGACTGGTTGGCTCAGGAACAGGAATGGTTACTTCAAGAGCTGGGTTTTAGATGCTTCAGAAGTGACAAGGAGGGAGGCAAAAGAGGTGGGGGTGTGACACTGTTGAACAGAGACAGTGTCACGGCTACAGAAAAGCTGGACGTCATGAAGGAATTGTCTGTGGAGTCTCTGTGGGTGGAGGTTAGGAACAGGAAGGGGTCAATAACTTTACTGGGTGCTTTTTTCACAGGCCACAAAATAGTAACAGGGATATTGAGGAGCAGATAGGGAAACAGACAGGTGTAATAATAACAGATTTGTCGTGATGGGAGATTTTAATTTCCCAAATATTGATTGGCATCTCCCTAGAGCAAGGAGTTTAGATGAGGTGGAGTTTGTTAAGTGTGTTCAGGAAGGTTTCTTGACAAAATATGTAGATATGCCTACAAGAGGAGTGACTGGACTTGATTTGGTACTGGGAAATGAACCTAATCAGGTGTCAGATCTCAGAGTGGGAGAGCATTTTGGAGATAGCGATCATAATTCTATCTCCTTTACAATAGCGTTGGAGAGAGATAGGAACAGACAAGTTAGAAAAACAACACAGACAAAATGCTGGTGGAACACAGCAGGCCAGGTGGCATCTATAGGAGGAAGTGCAGTCGATGTTTCGGGCCAAAACCCTTCGTCAGGACTAACTGAAAGAAGAGATAGTAAGAGATCTGAAAGTTAGAAAAACATGTAATTGGAGTAAGGGGAATTAAGAGGCTATCAGGCAGGAAATCGGAAGCTTAAATTGGGAACAGATGTTCTCAGGGAAAAGAACGGAGGAAATGTGACAAATGTTCAGGGGATATTTGTGTGGAATTCTGCATAGGTACATTCCAATGAGACAGGGAAGTTATGGTAGGGTACAGGAACCATGGTGTACAAAGGCTGTAATAAACCATGTCAAGAAGAAAAGAAAAGCTTACAAAAGGTTCAGAGAGTTAGGTAATGTTAGGGATCTAGAAGATTATAAAGCTAACAGGAAGGAGCTTAAAAAGGAAATTAGGAGAGCCAGAAGGGGCCACGAGAAGGCCTTGGCAGGCAGGATTAAGGAAAACCCCAAGGCATTCTTCATGTGAAGAGCAAGAGGATAAGACATGAAAGAATAGGACTAACCAAGTGTGACAGTGGGAAAGCGTCTACGGAACTGGAGGAAATATCAGGCGAACTTAATGAATACTTTACTTCAGTATTCACTGTGGAAAAGGATCTTGGTGATTGTGGTGTAGACGTGCAGCAGATTGAAAAGCTTGAGTATGTAGATATTAAAAGGATGTGATGGAGCTTTTGAAAAGCATCAGGTTGGGTAAGTTGGCGGGACCGGTTGAGATGTACCCCAGGCTACTGTGGGAAGCAAGGGAGGAGATTGCTGAGCCTCTGGTGATGCTCTTTGCATCACCAATGGGGATGGGAGAAGTTCCGGAGGATTGGAGGGTTGCGGATATTTTTCCTTTATTCAAGAAAGGGAGTAGAGGTAGCCTAGGAAATTATAGACCAGTGAGTCTGACTTCAGTGGTTGGTAAGTTGATGGAGAAGATCCTGAGAGGCAGGATTTATGAACATTTGTAGCCGGAAAATATGATTAGGAATAGTCAGCATGGCTTTGTCAAGGTCAGGTCGTGCCTTACGTGTCATATGGGGGTGCTGGTGGCAGGCCCAAATGCGAGGCGCAGACACTGAAGTTCTAGGAACAGGACTAGATGTGACAAGGAAGCAAGGGGAGAGAGGAAGAAAGGATGCTGGACAAGACACAGGCCTAAGACGAGACAAGGATACAGGGCCTGGGCTAGGACTTAACTAGGACAGCAGAACCAGGACATGGAACTGGGAACTAGGAGCCTGGGCTTGGATTCCGAGCCAGAGACTGGACAAGGACCCGAAACCTTGGTCTTGATGCGGCTCGGATCCCGGATCTAGGCGAAGACATGACAAGGCCTGGGTATAGACTCCGAGCCAGAGACTGGGCAAGGACCCAGAACTAGTCGAGGACATGACATGGGACAGTGGGAACATGGAACACCGAGCCTCAGTCTTGGGAGAGCGGGGACATGAAACACCGAGCCTCAGTCTTGGGAGAGCAGGAACATGGAACACCGAGCCTCGGTCTTGGGAGAACAGGAACACAGAGCCATGGACTTGACAGACAGGAAAATGGAACAGCAAGCCATGACCCCTCCTTGGGGACAGGACAGAGGGCCGGGACTCATTACGCAGGATGCAGAATATGACGAGCCAGTTCCAAATACAAGGTAGCGGCAGGCAGCCGGACCTACCTAGCGAAGACGAAGACACAAAGACAGATTCCAACACTAGATAGTTGCAAATGGCCAGACCTACCTAGTGAAGGCGTGGACACAGAGACAGTTCAAAACAATGATAGACAGTTCCTTATCTTGCTCCGGTGATGGAACTTGACAGCGGTGCAGATGAGGGTTACAGGCAAGGCAAGCCTTCAGATGAGGCGGGGCTTGGGGCAAGGTTTCAGACGAGGCGGGGCTTGGGGCAAGCCTTCAGACGAGGCAGGGCTTGGGGCAAGCCTTCAGACGAGGCGGGGCTTGGGGCAAGGTTTCAGTTAAGGCGGGGCTTGGGGCAAGGTTTCAGTTAAGGCGAGGCTTGGGGGAAGGTTTCAGACGAGGCGGGGCTTGGGGCAAGGTTTCAGACGAGGCGAGGCTTGGGGGAAGGCTTCAGACAAGGTGAAGCTTCAGACACAGGTTGCAGGGGCATGGCAAGACTCAGGAGGAAGGGGCAGAGGAGGGATTCAGACAGGGGATGAGAGCAGGAACAATCCAACAACGAGAGGCTGAATCCTGACGCTACTTATGAAGCCAGCACAAACGAGAATCAGCTGCCTCAACAGAAACTGGGGAAAACCAGAAAACCTGGGATAAGGAGTGTGGACCGGACCATGAACCGGAATGCGGATTTTACGGACCGGACCATGACATTACGAGCCTGATTGAATTTTTTGAGGATGTGACTAAACACATTGATAAAGGGAGAGCAGTAGATGTAGTATATATGGATTTCAGCAAGGCATTTGATACGGTACCCCACGCAAGGCTTATTGAGAAAGAAAGGAGGCATGGGATCCAAGGGGACATTGCTTTATGGATCCAGAACTGGCTTGCCCACAGAAGACAAAGAGTGGTTGTAGATGGGTCATATTCTGCATGGAGGTTGGTGACCAGTGGTGTGCCTCAGGGATCTGTTCTGGGACCCTTACTCTTTGTGATTTTTATAAATGACCTGGATGAGGAAGTGGAGGGATGGGTTAGTAAGTTTGCTGATGACACAAAGTTTGAAGGTGTTGTGGATAGTGTGGAGGGCTGTCAGAGGTTACAGCGGGGTGTTGATAGGATGCAAAACTGGGCTGAGAAGTAGCAGATAGAGTTCAACACAGATAAGTGTGAAGTGGTTCATTTTGGTAGGTCAAACATCATGGCCGAATATAGTATTAATGGTAAGATTCTTGGCAGTGTGGAGGATCAAAGGGATCTTGGGGTCCGAGTCCATAGGATGCTCAAAGCAGCTGCGCAGGTTGACGCTGTGATTAAGAAGGCATATGGTGTATTGGCGTTCATTAATCATGAAATTGAATTTAGGAGCTGAGAGGTAATGTTGCAGCTATATAAGACCTTGATT
Source organism: Mobula hypostoma (assembly GCF_963921235.1). Lineage (NCBI taxonomy): Eukaryota > Metazoa > Chordata > Chondrichthyes > Myliobatiformes > Myliobatidae > Mobula > Mobula hypostoma. The sequence goes on from NC_086100.1 coordinate 144,341,468, forward strand.
AGACCCGACTTGGATTACTGTGCTCAGTTCTGTTCGCCTCACTACAGGAAGGATGTGGAAGCCATAGAAAGGGTGCAGAGAAGATTTACAAGGATGTTGCCTGGTTTGGGAGCATGCCTTATGAAAACAGGTTGAATGAACTTGGCCTTTTCTCCTTGGAGTGATGGAGGATGAGAGGTGACCTGATAGAGGTGTAAAAAATGATGAGAGGCATTGATCGTGTGGATTGTCTGAGGCTTTTTCCCAGGGCTGAAATGGTTGCCACAAGAAGTCACAGGTTTAAGGAGCTGTGGAGTAGGTACAGAGGTGATATCAGGGGTAAGTTTTTTTACTCAGAGAGTGGTGAGTGCATGGAATTGACTGCCAGCAACGGTGGTGGAGGTGGATATGATAGGGTCTTTTAAGAGACTTTTGGATAGGTACATGAAGCTTCGAAAAATAGAGGGCTATGGGGAAGTCTAGTAATTTCCAAATGTAATGCTCAGTTATATTGGCTCGTATTTATCTAGGGGAAACCCCATCCGCTGCCCACCTTCTCTCCCGGTTATGTCGGTTGCTGTACAACTGCCACCTGATTCAGCTTCAAACATCAATCATCAGCCGGCACACAATGCACGTTTCACCAGTTACACTTTATAGATATTACTAAGTCTATGAGATTAATAGAAGTTCAATACAAAAAAGGAATGGAAAAGGCGCCTGGCTTATCAGAGTTCAATTTCATCGTGTACACGTTGGAGTTCAGGACCCTCCTCGGGACCACTCTGACCCCGTCGACTCGCAGCTCACGACCACCCGGAGTGATCGACCTGAGCTTTCCCGCACGTCCGTCGTCCTCACGGTCTCTCCTCCAACTCCCCGCCAAAAGCCCCTGGTTCTCCGCCATATGAGACAGCATGTCATCCCAAGAAAGAATAACATGGACACCCATTGGCTCATAGTACATCTGCTATCTGTTATAACCCAAGCAGAGTGCTAGCTAGAGGCTTTCTCAGCATTTAACATAACAAAGAAGCCATTTCAATTATAACATAACAAAGAAGCCATTTTAATTAACATACTCAGTAACATAAAAGAAGAAACTCCTTAGATAAGGTAGGGACATGTTCGGCACAACTTTGTGGCTGAAGGGCCTGTATTGTTCTGTAGGTTTTCTTTGTTTCTAAAAAGGATAAATGACTGAGGACATATATCTCAATACCAAATCAGAATCAGTTTTATTATTACTGAATACTTTGTGCAATTTATTGTTTTGCAGCAACAGTACAGTATAATACATAAACTATAGTTTTAATTACCAGTCTGGCCCAGTCAAACTTGAAAAATCTTGTTTGGTTGGATGCTGTGTGATGTGTTCCCCTGTTACAAATCGGTACCATGAAATAAGAAACAGTACACAACATGCAATTAAATGATTGAGCTTTATAATTTTTTTTAATTTGACTCTAGGGTTAGTAAAGAAAACAAAAAAAGAGTAAAGGGCCCATTCTCATGAAACAGTCTAATGCACAAAGTTGGAGCTCACAGTTTCTCCTCTGTTTGTTCTACATCGATTTCCCCGGGGCGTGGTCGACTCCTGACCCCATTTCAAGTCCACTCCATCCTGCAGTCTACAACTTCACCATTCTGGCATCTTCTCTCTCCACCTTCCACTGAACAAAAGACCACAAAACCTTCTCTTGGACATACTAGAAAGAAAAATGCCTCCCCTCATTGGCCAGCAGACATTCCAAATCCCCGTTTATCTCTAGTCATAACACAAAAACTGCACTACAGAGAAACCATTACATTAGCAGTGAAACCTTTCCCAGGTGGTTACACTCTGCCCTCATTAAATTTAGTCATGTCCTCATGACTTTGAAATAATTCTCCACTCACCACTCTCTGCATAAAAAACTTACCCTTGACATCTCTTCCGCACCTACTCCCAAGCACCTTAAACCTGTGCCCTCTTGTGGAAGCCATTTCAACCCTGGGAAAAAGCCTCTGACTATCATCAATGCCTCTCACCATCTTATACGCCTCCATCAGGTCACCTTTCATCCTCTCGTCACTCCAAAGAGAAAAGGCCGAGTTCACTCAATCTGTTTTCATAAGGCATGCTCCCCAATCTAGGCAACATAGTTGTAAATCTCCTCTGCACCCTTTCCATGGTTTCCACATCCTTCCTGTAGTGAGGTGACCAGAACTGAGCACAATACTCCAAGTGGGTTCTGACCAGGATCCTATATAGCTGCAACCTTACCTCTCGGCTCCTAAATTCAATTCCACGATTGATGAAGGCCAATACTCCGTATACCTTCTTAACCACAGAGTCAACCTGCGCAGCTACTTTGAGCATCCTGTGGACTCAGACCCCAAGATCCCTCTGATCCTCCACACTGCCAAGAGTCTTACTATTAATACTATATTCTGCCATCATATTTGACCTACCAAAATTAACCACTTCACATTTATCTGGGTTGAGCTCCACCTGCCACTTCTCAGCCCAGTTTTGCACCCTATCAATGTCCCGCTGTAACCTCTGACAGCCCTCCACACTATCCACAACATCTCCAACCTCCGTGTCATCAACAATCTTACTAACCCATCCCGCCACTTCCTCATCCAGGTCATTTATAAAAATCACGAAGAGTAATGGTCCCAGAACAGATCCCTGAGGCACCTGTTCACTGGTCACCGACCTCCATGCAGAATATGACCCGTCTACAACCAGTTTTTGCCTTCTGTGAGCAAGCCAGTTCTGGATCCACAAAGCAATGTTCCCTTGGATCCCATGCCTCCTTACTTTTGCAATAAGCCTTATCAAATGCCTCGCTGAAATCCATATATATAACATCAACTGCTCTTCCTTCATCAATGTGTTTAGTCACATCCTCAAAAAATTCAATCAGGCTTATAAGGCACAACCTGCCCTTGACAAAGCCATGCTGACTATTCCTAATCATATTATACCCCTCCAAATGTTCATAAATCCTGCCTCTCAGGATCTTCTCCATCAATTTACCAACCACTGAAGTAAGACTCACTAGTCTATCATTTCTTGAGCTATTTCTACTCCTTTTCTTGAATAATCGAACAACATCCACAACCCTCCAGTCTTCTGGAACATTTTCCATCCCCATTGATGATGCAAAGCTCATTGCCAGAGGCTCAGCAATCTCCTCCCTTGCGTCCTACAGTAGCCTGGGGTACATCTCATCCAGTCCCAGGGACTTATCCAACTTGAAGCTTTCCAAAAGCTCCAGCACATCCTCTTTCTTAATATCTACATGCTCAACCTTTTCAGTCCGCTGCAAGTCATCCCTACAATCACCAAGATCCTTTTCCATAATGAATACTGAAGTAAAGTATTCATTAAGTATCTCTGCTATTTCCTCCGGTTCCATAAACACTTTCCCACTATCACACTTGATATGTCCTATTCTTTCACGTCTCTGCAGGGTCCAGTCGCTGCGACCTCTTTCTGAAAGGGTTGTCCTTGGTCACCCAGATAGTGTGACAAGTGCTCTTGGAATAATCCACATCAAATTATTCAGTGGAAAAGACACCTTTTAGCTTCAAAATCTTCTCTACCATCCTCCTCTTCCAACCTGCAGGAACTGGGGGATCCCCGAAGTGGAATGACTCAGTGATCAACCTTCCCCTGTTTTCCAATAGTTTCTCCCTGGCTTGTCTCACAAGGTCACTAGACATTACTGTCATCAGGAACAGATGTGCCAGGGGCATTCCCCGCTTGAAGGCGAGCTCCCTCTTCGCAGTGTCCCTGACAATCACTGACATCCTGCTCACCTGTACAACTTCTGCAGTTCAGGCCTCACCAGTACCCCAACAGAAAATCTCAACTCCCCCTTGTGGTCCTCCGGAGCATCCACTGAGGCCCTCGCCCTCAGGCATTCCTGGAAATTTGGGCCTCCCCATCGCTCTCGCTACTTCCCTGGGCCGTATCACCATTGGCTTCGATTGGGTGAACCACACAGTCCCTCGCCTAAAGTTGCTATCCAGCCCAATGCAGCCATGCACTTCCTCAAAAGAAGCTCGAAACAGCGGGTGCATGGAAAATGTTCCCAGAAAGCTCTTCAAATCAATACCACAAAATAAGAAACAGTATGTTATATGCAATTAAACGATTAAGCTAATAATTTAATTTGATTATAGGTTTAGTAAAAACAATAAAGAAAAAGGGTCCATTCTCATGAAACAGTCTAATGTGCAACGTTGGAGCTCACCGTTTTCTCGTCTGTTCGTTCTCCACCGATTCCCCCCAGTCCCATTCCAAGTCCACTCCGTCCTGCAGTCTATAACATTCCTGTTCCGGCATCTTCTCTCTCCATCTTCTGCCGAACAAAAGACCACAGAACCTTCTCTCGGGCACACAAGAAGATGCTGCATTTTGGTAGGACTAATCAAAATAGGACATACATGGTAAATGGTAGAGCATTGAAGAATGCAGTAGATCAGAGGGTTCTAGGAATAATGGCGCATAGTTCCCTGAAGGTGGAATCTCATGTGGATAGGGTGGTGAAGAAAGCTTTTGGTATGCTGGCCTTTATGAATCAGAGCATTGAGTATAGGAGTTGGGATGTAATGTTGAAATTGTACAAGGCATTAGCGAGGTCAAATTTGGAGTATTGTGTACAGTTTTGGTCACCGAATTATAGGAAAGATGTCAACAAAATAGAGAGAGTACAGAGAAGATTTACTAGAATGTTACCTGGGCTTCATCACCTAAGTTACAGAGAAAGATTGAAAAAGTTGGGTCTTTATTCTTTGGAGCGTAGAAGGTTGAGGGGGGACTTGATAGAGGTATTTAAAATTATGAGGGGGATGGATAGAGTTGACATGGATAGGCTTTTTCCATCGAGAGTCGGGGAGATTCAAACAAGAGGACATGAGTTGAGAGTTAAAGGGCAAAAGTTTAGGGGTAACACGAGGGGGAACTTCTTTACTCAGAGAGTGGTAGCTGTGCGAACCGAGCTTCCAGTAGAAGTGGTGAGGCAGGTTCGATGTTGTCGTTTAAAGTTAAATTGGACAGGAAAGGAATGGAGGGTTATGGGCTGAGTGCAGGTTGGTGGGACTAGGTGAGAGTAAGAGTTCGGCATGGACTAGAAGGGCCAAGATGGTCTGTGTCCATGCTGTAATTGTTGTATGGTTATATGGTTATATAAATCATTACATTAACAGTGAATGCAATGGTCATTTTACACACACACACTCATATAGATAGATAGATGGATATATACAGTGTGTATAAAATGAAAAATTCTTTGTCTACAACTTGAATCCCTACAAAGAAACAGAAAAGAGAATAAAACTGAATGAGAAGACCATTATGTCAGCTCTTTGGATTTTGTAGGCTTTAACCAGACAAATCAGCTAATGATAGGTATTATTCCCTCATTCTCCCAGAGTCTTCTATTTTATTTTCTGTTTATACTGGATGGTGGAAAGAAATTGAGGCACTCTTTATACTGAATTCTGATTACAGAAAACAACTTCTCCAGTGGTTCTGACCTCATTAGTTACATGTGCTAGTTGTACACCTTCCAGGCTATAAGCTGCTGTTCCTCAAAAAATAGCAGTTATTTGGCTTGTGTTATTCAGAAAAAAAGACTGCTGAACAATGAAGCCAGGTAATACCAAATACTGGAATCAAAATGCGTATTCAATTCAAAAACGCTTCTTCTGGTACTTTCGACATAAAACCCACTTATTGGAACTATAGCAGTAATGCCTGAAAAGTCTCAGTGGTGAAGGATACTGATGAATGGTCTCAGCCCGAAACCTTGACTGTTTACTCTTTTCCATAGATGCTGCCTGGCCGAGTTCCTCCAGCATTTGTTTGTGTGTTGCTTGGATTTCAATCATCAGTAGATTATTATCTTAGCAGCAATGTCTGTTGGGATCCATGACTTAGTTATTGTAATATTTACGTATGGTTTCTTAAGGTTACATAAGACAGACATTGGGATGTACCACCCAACATCAAAGAAAAGAATTATGTGTTACCTCGGTTGGACAATGGAAGTGAACTTTAAGGGATAGAGCTCACAAAGGGTGAGGATTTCAGGAAGGCTTAGGATATATGAATTGTCTGTTGTAATTTGCACAATGGTGCAAATGGTGTAGAAAAATTGGATATGCTCTAGATATGTAACAGCATCAATGAGATGGAAAATAGGGTTCTCTGTTTTTCTTTTTCCACCGCTGTTTCTTGTTAAGTATTATATTTCCAACACTTCCTCTTTTTATGAAGCATTTTCAGTGACTGAAGTTTGATACTTTTCAGTGGATTTAGAGAACATTCAGTTTATGTCAAATAAATTCTTTGCAAACTACTGTATTTACTGTGTGTGCTCAGTGTACTCCAAGTGGTTGGGAAATACTAATGCCACTCTGATTTCTGGTGACACTTCTATCAACAGAAGTTAAACCTTTTCCCTCATATTTAAGAAATGGTGAACAAACATAATAAGTACTTTGCATCAGTCTTCACTGTGGAAGAAACTGCATGTTCAATTGTTTTTCAGGTCAAACATCAGAATGGGGAAGAAATATGATCTAAGGCTACATCCACACTATGCCGGATAATTTTGAAAACAAAGCTTTTTCTCTTCGTTTTTACCCTCCATCCACACTAAAATGGCGTTTTCATCCCCCAAAAATGTAGATTTTCAGAAACAGTCTCCAGAGTGAATAAATCTGAAAATGCCTAATATCCGTTGCACTGAGGACGGGGTAACCGGAGATTTTTAAAACCACTGTCATGACGTGCCGGAACAGATGGCGGCAGTGTGGCATTTCATTGTTTTCTTCTTCCTCTTATTATTATTATTATTATTACTTTATTGTCGCCAAACAATTGATACTAGAGCGTACAATCATCACAGCGATATTTGATTCTGCTCTTCACAGAACCTAACAATTTCAGAACAGATGGCAACAAGACTGAAGCCAGAAGAGTTAGAAATGTACTCACCAAATACTTTGACCCATAGCTTACTGAAGAAATAAGTATACTCACTTTGCCCTGTTTTCTGTCCTTGCTTGTATGAAGGTGCTTTACCTATTTATGCAAGTACTTCTCTGACAATAGATGTGTAACACCCTAATGTAACAGTGTATGGAAATACAAGATAACACTGATGCAGTCATGTTTTATACATTTAACAAGGTGCTTTATTAACGCATCAGAGTTAGTCAGTTTTTCAATGTTCGTTGTCAGCCGGGTCATACTGTCCATGAACTCCCTGTCGGTTGCCTCTATACGCTCCAATCTTTGTTTTTTTTTTTCAGTTTGAAGCCCTCCTGCACAAGAGCCAAGAGCAATTCCTTTTAAGTGTTTCTACTCTGTAACTGGACAAACACGCACCAAGTATACAGTTTCATCTTCGCTTGATTTCTGTGCGTCCTGCGCATGCCCAGTAGGAGGAGATTTGCCCAAATATCCGTTCTAATGTGGACAGAGATATTTTGAAAAATGCTTAGTGTGGACTCCTGTCGTTTTTATCGGAACCGGCGTTTTCAAAATTATCCGGCGTAGTGTGGACGTAGCCTAAGTGTCTTTGACTATGGAATGACTATTGCTGCCAGAACAGTGCACAAAGCAAAACAAACACTTCCTGTAAGCAGTAGTTCAATGGGCGAAAATGTCTTGTTAATGAGAGAAGTCAGAGGAGAATGGCCAGACTGGTTCAAACTGACAGGAAGGCAGTACGGTTGACCTTCACTAATCCGACTACCTATAATCCAGTTCCTTCGATAATTCGGCACTGATTTAAAATTTCCCATGCAACTGTAATTTCAAATTTCCAGGGCATTGTTTTGGTTGCGCTAGATCTGTTCACGTGTTGGGGCGCTCTTGTAAGCACAGACAGGCAATCCCTGCTTGTTTTCCTGCATTTATTAATATCATCGGCTCTTTTTTAGCTCCAATTATAGCCCCAGTGAGTAAAGGAAATTAACGTCGTTCAGCAGACAAGGAAGCAGCAGCAGGGTTTGTTGACGAGTTTGTCAAGTTAGTCTCCGATGAAAAATTAAGCCCCGAGCAGGTGTACAATGCTGATGAGACTGCTTTGAATTGGAGATGTACACCAAGAGGAACAATAACAACAGCAGATGCAGAATCACCAAGAGGGTATAAGGCATCAAGAGGTTGTATGACTTCGCTAGGCTGCTCTAACGCTGCAGGAGCCACAGATGTAAGTTACTGGTCATCTGAAAAGGTTATGTCCCAGGGCCTTCAAAGGTATGACGCAATTTCCTGTAATTTACCGTGCTAACAAAAACGGATGGATTACAAATAGCATCACACTAGAATGGTTTGAAAATTATTTTGTTCCCGAAGCACAAGCTCACTGTGACTCTGTTGGCCTGCACCACAACTGTAAGAAAATGCTTGTTTTAGACTACTGTTCAGCACACCCGAAAGCAGAACTCCTGGTAAAAAAACAATGTTTTCGGTATCTTCCGGCTACCTAACTGTACGTCATTAATTCAACCCCTGGACAGTGGCATATTACGTTCTCTCAAGTTGAAGTATCATTCCCTGTTTATGAGGCGCCTTTTGGGTGCAGTTAATGCTGGCAGACCAGTAAAGGAATTTATAAAGGATTTTAATATGAAAGAGATGATTTACTGTGCTGCTAATGCTTGGAGGACTGTAGAGCCATCCACACTGAAGAATGGTTGGCATAAATCATGGCCAGGTTCAATGTTTGAGTCTGCACCTGGTGAAGACACTGGAAATGACTTTACAGTTTCCAAGGAAAAACAGATGATTGTACATCCAGAGAGGGAAGATATTGGAGGATAAAGCAGTAATGAAGATGAAGAAGTTGTAACAGAAAGACTTTCTATTGACAGGCTAATTAAATTGACAGGTGAATTGCTGAAAGAATTGGAGCAATGAGTTTTTATAACTGAGCAAGAAATAATGAGTGTTTATATGCTACAGGATAATCTAATCAGAGACCAAAATATATGAAACAGCTTACCTTGGAAGATATGCTCAAAAAATTGCTAGAAAAAGTGTGACAGAGGAGCTAACTCTACAAAATCCAGTGCCATCAACTTTCTGCTCACCCAGATGTGCTGCCACCAACATCAACAGTTTTTGAAGAAACTGTTATGCCAGTTTCAGCACCAGTTCCTGATGCTTCACTCATTTTTCAAGATGAAGATATTGATGATCCTGATAACCCCACATTTTCAGACATGTAACTTTGCCTGAAGGTATATTAAACGTCTCACGTTAGAAGCAGAAGTGCTCAACTTTTCTATATAAGTTAATTTTCTGTATAAGTACATTTACCTGTACTCTTTATTTTGTCTGTGCCTGTACAGTATATAATTTTATTAAATTTTCACTTGCTACTCATTTAATATTTCTGTTTCATTATTATCTAACTTGTAATGAATTACATGATATTTTAAAGATATGATGAGGCGGTTAGCTATTGCTTAACATGATCCTTCTGTAATCCGGCATTTTCACTAATCCGGCACTCCTCAGGTCCCAGTGGTGCTGGATTAGTGAAGGTCGACCTGTAGTAACTCAGGTAGCCATGTATCACAACAATAGTGTGCAGAAGAGCATCTCTGAATACACAGAGATTACACTCTGAGAATACACTCAGAGAATACACTCTGGGCAACAGAGCAGAAGACTGTGAACGTGAACTCAGTGGCCATTCTCTCTAATCTCTAAAGACTGTTGTGTGTGAAAATCCCTGGAGATCAGCATTTTTGAAATACTCAAACCACCCCATGTGACTCCAACAATCATTCCATGGTCAAAGTCAATAAGATCACATTTCTTTCCCATTCTGATGTTTGACCTGAACAACAAATGAACCTGTTGGTATTTTCCACAGTGAAATACTTGTTTCATTTGTTCACCATTTCTTAATTATGTGGGGAAAGTTGAAATTCTGTTGATAAAAACATCACCACAAATGAGATTGGGTTCAATACTTCCCAATCACTTGACCTGTAGAGTAAACTGAACAAGAACAAGAAATACAATGGAGATTAGGTACAAGAGCTACCTAATAATTGGCCACTAAGTGTATATGGAAATGGTTATGGCATATTCAAGATGTATTATTTTGAAGATATATTATTTTGTTGTGAATCTGAAATCACTCATTTCCAGTTTTGATGGTAAATGTGATGATTTTTGGATTTAATTACACCAGACTACAAATTCTTCTAGTGCAGTTCAAGCACAGAAACCTGCCAATTTCCTTGGGCTCTGATATTCCTTCAATAATAATATAATTTTTAGACCAACACTATTAACCACTCCCATTATATATATATTTTTTAGAAACAGTTCTTCAGTCCCTAATCTCTAATTTTCCCTTCCACTAATAGCATACCCCAATACCTATCCTCACATCTGAAGGTCAGTCTCTGGGTATCTTCCTATCATCAAGTCCAAAGGCGAAGAGTAGAATGTGCAAGAGAGAGTTAGTGGTACCTAATAATTTAGATCCAAAATTACAGATTATTTTTTCTATCACTGCTTCAGAACTAAATTATACCTTGGCCTGCATTGAAATCACCCTTCATTCTGGAAATAAAGATGCATGTGAATCTTTAGGCCTGTATGAGTCAGTAGAATGTATTGAAGAATAATGAATACACACTCACTTAATATTATTACTATGATTAAGTGGTGCTTCAAAAGAGACTAATTTATTCATCTATTGCATGGCATAACATTTCAACAGAACAAATTTTATTTCAGGTACCAAGACAAATTGTCAGTTAAGTTATAAAATGATGTTTGCTTATTACTCAACTTTTATAGTTCAGCTTGAATGATCTGAAATTCCATTACTAAAAACTGGAAAATATATCCCATCCTTCCATTTATTTACTGAAGATTTGGAGTATGGCATTATTTTCAATTGGAAGCATGGGAAATGGATAAATAGGGCCACTATGTGCTTTAGCACAGCAAACAACTTACTATTTTAATATATTGTGTTCACTATTTAAGTGTATTGAATTATTTTTAAATGCATCTAAAATCCCTCAAGGTTTTTAAGGATCCACCACCTGAGGCTTAATTACTTACTGCTTGTGGCCCATTCTACTGGGGCTGTTTGATCTCAAAGATCTGCAGATGTGGAAAAGGCATGGAAGGCCAGTGTGGGTGGTGATTGGGAGTGAGGTAAATTCAGTCTATCTACATACTCAGGATTTGAATATAATTTTAATTAACAATATAACTCAAGATATATGAGTAATTAAACTTGCAATTAATTATATTTAACACAGCAAAAGATTTTAACATTAAGAAATATTATTCCAAATGAGGTAATCAAATAAAATCATGGAACCATTATTTAACGTGTATTAAAAATAATTATTCTGTTGCAAACTGAAGTCTGTGGCTTCTGTCTATTAACATACATGTGTCTATGTATAAAAGCTATTTATGTATTTATATTAAGTGTGTTTTTATTATTATTGTGTTCTTTATCGCATTGTGAGTAAGACGCTGTAAGGTTTTTCTGTAGCATGCAATGTTTGGGTTATGACTAGAGATAACGGGGCTTTGGAATTTGAGGCTATCCAAAGTGAGGGATGTTGTTCTTTCTTGTGGGAGCAGGGATTTCACGGTCTTTTTCCGGGAAGCGATGAGGAGAGAAGACGTGAATGGAGAGTGTTGGTAGACCGCCGGACGGAGTGGAGTTGGACCGAGGGTCCGAAGGTCAGCAAGAGTTACATGTGTTTTTTGTGCTGCTTGTATCTGGTGTAACAATCATTTCATTCTCCTTCACCTTTGTGTACCGGAAATGACATTAAAAAATATTTTGATTTTGAATCTGCAATATTTTGGTACTGCTGAACTTAATTATTTTTAGCAGTGTTGGACTTGAAGAAAGACTTGTACCTCACAGCATCTCTGATCATTCTTTACAGCAAATTAAAAAATGCTCCATCTAGATACGCAAAGCTCCCACAAGCATCATGAATTGTTATGTCACAGGCAAGACAACATTTATTTCATGTTCTTAATTGCCTTTGAATTGAATAGCTTGCCAGACAATATCAGAGGGCAGTTGAAAGTCAACTCATCTCTCTGGGTTTGTAGTTTAACACTGGTGAAACCAGGCAGATTTCCTTCCTGAAAAGACATGAGCTGAGCAAAGCAAATGAAGCTTTAGATACAGACAAAGATAAAGATTAGCTTTATTTTTCACATGCACATGGAAAGATAGAAACATATGGTGAAATGTGTCATTCGTGACCATGACTTAAACAGTACGCAGGGGGCTCCATGTCGCCACATTTCTGGCACCAAAGCAGCACGTTCACAACTTACTAACAATAAACCATACATCTTTGGCGTGCAGGAGGAAACCAGAGCACCCAGATGAAACTTACGTGAGCATGGAGAGAATGTATCAACTCCTTACACACCATTGTGGGTTTGAACCACAATCTTCTAATCACTGGTGCTGTAAAGCATTACTAATGGTTTTATGGACATCATTTCAGATCGATATTAGTTTTTTTGCTCTTTTTTTTCATCAGATTGCTTTTAAATTTCTTATCTTCTGCGATGGAATTAAAACATATGATACTGGATGATGACTTCAAGTCTCTGGATAACTACTACAATTTAACAACAATATTATCATACCTTTATAATCTACCCTGCTAGTTACAATACAAGAAACTATAGCTATTTTGTTAAAAATAATTTTTCTTTATTAAAATTCTGTTTACTTTGTCATTATGTGCTGTGTTTGTCTATTTGCTCTGTCACTACTTTCCTCATAATGGATTTCAATCATAACATTTCTTACCCAGGTAACCCCCACATTTTGAGAAAACAGTCCATATCACAATTTTCAGTAATGCAAAGCTTTGTCACATGCACAAGCTGAAACATTTAATTTTATGTTAATTTATTTTCTTCTTTTCACATAAATTCTGTGAGGGGAAAATAGTTCTGATTCTCAACTTTTTTTGGGTTGTACTTTCTGAATTCTGTAAGGGCAAACTTCCATTCACCAAATAAGTGTAATATTGTGCAAAAGACAAACTGCTGGAGAAACTCGGCGGGTCAGGCAGCATCTGTGCAGAGAACTGGATCCACTGAGTTCCTCCAGCAGGCTGTCTTTTACTCCAGCTTCCAGCAGAATCTTGTGACTCCACCTGTAACATGGAGATCACCTGTCCTATTAGCATTATAAGTAGCCAATAGATCCATATTTCATCTGTTCATAAACAGGACTGCATTTTTCTTCCTTTATATCCATATAGTCCATTCTTGATTTCGAAACTTTGTCACAGCTGCTGTGACAATGCTCATTAGATACACGATCAGCTGTTATCTTACTGTCTAGTGGAGCCTCTTGAGGAAATATATAACTACAAACTGTATTTTACTGTAATGCTTTTAAAACCAGAATCAAAGTATTCAAGCAACACACATCAAAGTTGCTGGTGAACGCGGCAGGCCAGGCAGCATCTCTAGGAAGAGGTACAGTCGACGTTTTGGGACGAGACCCTTTGTCAGGACCCTCCTGACCTGCTGCGTTCACCAACAACTTTGATGTGTGTTGCTTGAATTTCCAGCATCTGCAGAATTCGTGTTTACATCAATGTATTCACTTTCTTTAAAGTTAATATTATAAAAATTCAGGATGTGAGATTCAGACTCATTATGTCAGCTTTTAGTTTTATTGTCTTTTCTTCATCAACATGAATTATTTTAAGTTCCTCACTTAATAAACCATTAGCTTTGTTACACATTTAATGGTTTAAAACTGCTGTTTACAAATTTCCATACAACAAGGCATAATTCGCATTGACACTTGTCACTCCTAATGGGTATTGCATCTCCTAGCATCTGTCACAACCAGACACTCTACCGCGGAGTCTGGGCGCCTTTGCAGGCGGATAGCTGAAAGAAGACAGCAATCACCCATTTGAGAATGCACATTCCAGGTAATTAGAGATTTTTTTTTGTAATTGTATTAAACTCGCTTCCTTGCATTTCAATCTTGTCAATCTTGACTAAAGCACAGTGGCAGCAATGCTCTCTGCCTACCTTAGTGCAGATTCTGGGCCCGATTAACGATTTAGATTGACGTTGTAAAAAGTCAATCTCAAGCGTTAGTTTTAAGTTTCTGCTTCTGAACTGCAGTGATGTCATTAGATTTAATTTGAAAGTTTTAGTTAGTGGCCCTGTTGGCCTAGTGTTTATTATTTTTTTTTTGTTCTGTACAGTTCTTATTAAAACTCAATTAACTGTTCATTGCTCTTCTGTGTCACACTCTCTGCACTTGGGCCATCACCAAACCTGCCAGCAAGACTTGATGAATCAAAATGGACCCAGTGGAGAGAAAATAGCTGAAATCGGCCCTGAGCTTCATTGGTCAGGTAGAGGAGAAGTCAGTGGAGGCTGGGTTGGCAGAAATGACACATACAGTATGACAACTATTCTCAGAGCAGCAAGCCTTGTCCAAGCTGGAAGTACAGGTGTCTGCACTCACAATGACAGTTTAGCATCAAACAACAGAAAGTTGGAATCAGGTAGCAGCCATTACTGCTCTCACTTCTGCTATTCAGTAGCTCTCCGTCAGCACATCCCCACTTCCAGCACTGGCACCTCCCTACCCTTCTCTATTGCAGTCTCATCAGCCTCAGCCATGAATGCCCCAATTTCAATGGTTGCTTCCAGACCTGAACTGAACATCCCTCCACCAGGCGGGTACTCTAGTGACCCTGACAGTTATGCTGGTGTCTTCAACCTAAAATATTAGTTTTATTACTCCTTCCACAGACCCTCTTAACTGTCTGAGTGTTTCCAACATTTTCTGTTATATTCTGGTGATTCAGTCTTTCATTCATCACAGCTCTGAACTGATTGAATGACCTACAGACTCACCTTCCACTCATATTCTCAGTATTATATTTTTATTTGTACAGTTTGTCTTCTTTTGCACATTGGCTGTTTGTCAGTGTTGGTTTATGTATGGTTTCTCAGAAATTCTATTGTATTTTTTTTTATTTTTCCTGTAAATGTCTGAAAGAAAATGAATGTCATGGTAGTATATGCTAATATATACATTCTTTGACAATAAATTTACTTTGAAGTTTGAACTTTATAAACAAAACTTAGTGAATTGGAAGTTTTTGGAAGTAAATTAAGTTCAGGTGCTGAAGCATATTTTGTTTCTTCCATCTTGATACTCAGCCCCTTCAGCTGCTACTTGTATACGTGTAACAAATTATAACCTTTTACACTACATGTTAATAAAAATGGTTACACGTATTACTTGTGGTAACAATGACAGTGTGTTTCCATTTTCTGTATATTATAACATACCAGATTTATAAGTTTATTACAAAAAGTGCATTATAGATAAAATCAGAAATATAATCTACCAATGTCATTTTGAACAAAATAAAATAAACTTTTTTGAGCGCAAACATGAGAAAATCTGCAGATGCTGGAAATTCAAGCAACACACACAAAATGCTGGTGGAACGCAGAAGGCTAGACAGCATCCATAGGAAGAGGCACAGTCGACGTTTTGGGCCGAGACACTTCGTCAGGAAACTTTTTTGAGGGCTGCCCCCAGTTTAATGAGGGTAATTTGTGAAAGGTTCAGCAGAAACAAACGTGCAAGCAGGGATTCATTCTTGCTCCATCAAAATAATGACGTCAAAATGGAAGCAGCTCTGAGTATTCCTGCCAGTATTACCTTTAATGTGCACGAGACTGCTTTCTATTGTAGTATCACCAAATCCGGACAAAATTTGGAATACAAGCAAGATTAAAGGACAAGCTAAATTGTTTTAAGTTTTGTAATGGGTTAAGTTGATCAGACCCAAACTAGTTGAGCGTCCAGGATATGTGGTAACAAATGTACAAGCACAACAAAGTAGCTTAAGCCTGATTTATTATCATAAAATAGAAAGCATAAATAAATTATAGAAAATACTACATAGCAAGTCAGAAAGACTTCCAGAAAGATCTCAGGCCTCACTATTTGTAGTCACCATTGGCTTATTGCTGTTGTTAGGGAAATTACAAATTCCGACTCACTCGTGAAACCATCCCTGGGTCCCAAGCACCGATCGTGATTTTTGTTTGGGCAAGTTCCAACAAACTAGGGAAAGGCACCTCAATAAACTTGAGCTTCACAAACATACAACAAGCATGAGTCAGACAAACTCTTTGTTCTTTGTCTCAACACAACCTACCTTTTTTCAAACACATCCTGTGTCCAGTAACAGTGTTTAGCATACCCTCATTAATTAATTAGACACCTTAGTGGTCACTGTTCAGTAATTAATAGAACATAAATCATAAAATAGTACAGTATAGTACAGGCCCTTTGGCCCACAATGTTGTGCTGACCCTTACACCCTGCCTCCCATATAACCCCCCACCTTAAATTCTTCCATATACCTGTCTAGTAGTCTCTTAAATTTTACTAGTGTATCTGCCTCCACCACTGACTCAGGTAGTGCATTCCACGCACCAACCACTCTCTGAGTAAAAAACCTTCCTCTAATATCTCCTTTGAGCTTCCCACCCCTTGCCTTAAAGCCATGTCCTCTTGTATTGAGCAGTGGTGCCCTGGGGAAGAGGCGCTGGCTATCCACTCTATCTATTCCTCTTATTATCTTGTATACCTCTATCATGTCTCCTCTCATCCTCCTTTTCTCCAAAGAGTAAAGCCCTAGCTCCCTTAATCTCTGATCATAATGCATACTCTCTAAACCAGGCAGCATCCTGGTAAATCTCCTCTGTACCCTTTCCAATGCTTCCACATCCTTCCTATAGTGAGGTGACCAGAACTGTTTCAGAACTGGAAAAAGTACTCCACGTGCGGCCTAACCAGAGTTTTATAGAGCTGCATCATTACATTGCGACTCTTAAACACTACCCCTCAATTTATGAAAGCTAACATCCCATAAGCTTTCCTAACTACCCTATCTACCTATGAGGCAACTTTCAGGGATCTGTGGACATGTATCCCCAGATCCCTCTGTTCCTCCACACTACCAAGTATCCTGCCAGTTACTTTGTACTCTGCCTTGGAGTTTGTCCTTCCAAAGTGTACCACCTCACACTTCCCATAGTTGAACTCCATCTGCCACTTCTCAGCCCACTTCTGCATCCTATCAATGTCTCTCTGCAATCTTCGACAATCCTCAACACTATCCACAACACCACCAAACTTTCTGTCATCTGCAAACTTGCCAACCCACCCTTCTACCCTCACATCCAGGTCGTTAATAAAAATCACAAGAAGTAGAGGTCCCAGAACCGATCCTCGTGGGACACCACGAGTCGCCTACCTCCAATCTGAATGTACTCCCTCCACCATGACCCTCTGCTTTCTGCAGTCAAGCCAATTCTGAATCCACCTGGCCTAATTTTCCTGGATCCAATGCCTTCTGACTTTCTGAATAAGACTTTCTGGAACCTTGTCAAATGCCTTACTAATATCCATGTAGATCCCATCCACTGCACTACCTTCAACTATATGCCTGGTCACCTCCTCAAAGAACTCTATCAGGTTGTTAGACATGATCTGCCCTTCACAAAGCCATGCTGACTGTCCCTGATCAGACCATGATTCTCTAAATGCCCATAAATCCTATCTCTAAGAATCTTTTCCAACAGCTTTCACACCACAGATGTAAGGCTCACTGGTCTATAATTACTCAGACTATCCCTACTACCTTTTTTGAACAAGGGGACAGCAGTCATCTCCCTCCAGTCCTCCGGTACCATTCCCGTGGACAACGAGGACATAAAGATCCTAGCCAGAGGCTCAGCAATCTCTTCCCTCACCTCCTGGAGCAGCCTGGGGAATATTCCATCTAATCTAATGTTTTGGGCACAACAATCCTCAGATTTACAAGAGAACATTAATATTATGTACAAGTGAAAATTCTGAATGTGGACAACATGAAAAAATTCATTGACCTAGTTCTCAGGGTGACCAATAGACATCTAGTCATTTTAATTGTCAAGAGACTAAGAAAGAATCCAGCTAAAGTCATAACAGACCTACAATGTTTACCTTGTACAGGCTCTCTGCAAACATTACTCACTAATATATATATTAAACAAGTGCTAAGGGTCCAGAAAGAGTTAAATTGTCATTTTGAACGGCTCAGACATTCATTCAATGTTTTACAAAATTTTAGGTAATGCATTCTAAGCCTTGAATGCCTGGCAGTTGAAAGACACAGAATTCTTCCTTTTGCTTAAAATGGAGTATAATTACTAATATAACTTAGATGATTAAAACTCACATTATTACAGTTATTCAAATATGAATACTTACACAGATCCAAATGATTAATTTAAATATTCAATAAAATATTCTCTATGTCCCCATCCCTAACATCTTGTTGACAATTCAAAAAAAAAAGTAAGATTTACATACACTACATTGTAATTAGGAATGCAAGAGTCAAATTACAATCAACTTGGCATTTGTTTCACAGGAAAAAGTCATATGAGGCCTGTCCTCTAGATTTACAATATTCCTCTCCCTTGATAGGCCTCTGTTTAGCACATATCACATTGTGTACACCTTTTCCCAAAACAATAATATCAGTTTTATAAATCACAAGGTAATTAGTGACTTCTTGGGTCTCCACAGAAGTCTGACATCCAACAAAACACAAGGCGACCATTAAAACAGAACACAGCAACATTCTGGCAGGAACCTTTAAAAGCATAAGTAGAGAGATAGTTAGAAATGTTTTCATTCTCTCTCAGTCAGGTTCCCCTTATCTACACATACACAGGATAGGTCTGACCTCATACCATCACTCAGTATGCAGTTCCTCATTCATCAGCAAAAATCTCACCCTCCACTGGAGGGTAAGATGATATATTATAAACACGTTACACCCCTTGTAAAACTGAATTGGCTCTTTATCAGCATGTTCATTTGTGGCATCAGGAACTAAAGGAATATATTGTCCTGTCATTAACAAAAAGGGAGCACCTCCCTTCAAGAGGCAGTTCTTAAAATTACCCAAAAGGGGAAAGGCAGTTAACCATCCAGATAAGGGATGGGCTGGCAACACACACAAAATGCTGGAGGAACTCAGCAGGCCAGGCAGCATCCATGGAAAAGAAAATAGTTGACGCTTTGGGCCTAGACCCTTCAGTAGGACTGGAGAAAAAAGGATGAGGAGTAGATTTGAAAAGTGAGGAGAGGGGAGGGAGAAACACAAGGTGATAGGTGAAACTGGGATGGGGAGGGGTGAAGTAAAGTGCTGGGAAGATGATTGGTGAAAGAGATACAGGGCTGGAGAAGGAGGAATCCAAGAGTAGAGGACAGAAAGCCATGGGAGAAAGAAAAGCAGGGAGGACAACTAGAGGAATGCAATGGGCAGACAAGGAGATAAGGTGAGAGAAGGAAAAAAGGATGGGAAATGGCGCTGGAGATGGGGCGGGTGGGATTACCGGAAGTTCAAGAAATCAATGCTCATACCATCAGGTTGAAGGCTACCCAGACAGAATATAAGGTGTTGTTCCTCCATCCTGAGTGTGACCTCATCGTGACAGTAGAGGAGGCCATCGATAGACATATCAGAATGGGAATGGGAAGCAGAATTAAAATGGGTGTCATTTTAAATTTGTGGCTTTTCCTCCCCTCCCCTCACCTTTTAAATTTACTCCTCCTCTTTTTTCCTCCAGCCCTGCTGAAGGGTCTCACCCCAAAACATGGGGTGTACTCTTTTCCACAGATGCCGAGCTCCTCCAGCATTTGGTGTGTTTTGCTTGGAATTCCACCATCTGCAGATTTTTTCTTGTTTGTGGAAGTATGGGCAGGAGTAAGTAAATTAATTTTTTGTTTATATAGACCATACATTCATTGAACCAGACCACTGGCCTGATGATAATAGGGGACATGGAAGACTCACCATACAACATTAGAGACAACCCATTCATCTAATCCTAAATCCTGTGAGGTGCGAACCATGATCAGACTGAATTTCAAAGGGATCACTATGTATATGCAGAAACATGATGTTCTGATCCCAGAAGGGTAACATCCAATAGGGCCTGTCATCAAAACCCCCGAATAAGAGTCCACCATAGTGAGTAGATACTGCAATTGCTTCTGTAAAGGAAGGGGCTGACATAATCTGTTTGGCACATCTAAGCAGGGGCACACCCATGATAAATGAGAGCCATGTGTCATTTTAAAAGCTGTCAGTCCTTAATTTCTAAACATAGCCCACAATTCCCTACCTCTGAATGAGCTGTATCAGTGGGAATGACTAATCTCCGCTGCCTAGGCCACTCCATGGTACCCTGTACACCCCCCCCCCCCCACAATGGGCTCACTGAACAAGTAGCAATAATGACATCTGAGGCTGGGGCTTAGATGTCTCTGTGTATTAGCATTGTTGTTAAATCTTGTCATTGGTTGTCAACATGGTAAACTGTAATAGTAAAACGTGATGATCAGTTCCAAAAGTCCATCCACAACTCCCTTAATAACAGTATAAGACTGATGGTTCCATTGGAACAACCAGATAGCAAGTCCATTAGCAAAACCAAAAGAATTGGTATAAATATGGGCTTTTGCTTACATGCATTATGGAAGTATGCACAGCTACAAAATTTGCATATTGACTCAACACATCATAGACCCTCTTCTTCAGAGCTTCTTGGATGAAAGGGTTATAGGCAGCAGCCTTCCAAGAATGATGATCATTCTTCCATATTGCAGAGCTATCTGTGAACAGGCATGCTACTGCTGAGCAGGTATCAGAAGATCAAAGGGAATGCTCCATGTCACAGGCTAGACTTTGACTGGAGTAACTTCTGGCATGGGTGACATAGCCTGAGGGGACTTAGCATGTATTTTATTAATTCCGTCCAGTCCCTTTGATGTTCGTTCAGAAATACACTGCTTCCATTTGACAATTGACTCTGTTGTGGATGAGTGTGTCAGTGAATACCCATCCTATAATGAGAAGGCTAGAGAGAAGAGAAAAGAGAGATGAGAGAATTTCCCATCTGTGTTTCAGTCTCCATTAAAGGCCAGTAGCAGGCAAAAAGTTGTTTCTCAAATGCAGTGTATCTGGTGGCAGCATCAGGAAGCTTTCAGGACCAGAAACCCAGAGGAATATTTCACTCTTCCATACCTCCATGCTGCTACCACTGGCTTCAGACAGCCATATCATCTTGAACAGAAACTTACAGTCCAAAGCGCATGCCCACTCAACAAGGAGACGGGGGTAAGACCATAGGCTAGCTTCCTCTGCAGCTTCAAAAGCTGATTGTTGCTTGGGGCCTCATACAAAACTTAATTTATTTCTGGTCACAGTGTACAAGTGTCAGAGGAGCATAATCAAATGAATATGTGGTGTTGCCTGTATCCCAAAAGACCAACAAAGTGTTGAGCTTCTTGTTTTGTATTAGGAGTTCTATATCTAGGATCTTATTTCTGACTTTATTGGGAATTATCTTATTGCCCTTGGTCCATTGTATTCTAAGAAAAAAATACAGTCATAGCCGAGCCCTGTGCTTTATCGGAGTTAATTTCCTATCCTTTGGATTGTGTGTGATCAAAGCAATAAAGGCTTCAGAAACCTCTGCTTCAGAGGATGTTGGTAATAGCACATAATCTATATAGTGAGCTACTTTAATGTGAGGGGATAGGAGACATTCACACAAATCTCATGGCACCACACAATGGCAAATAGTAACACTATGGAAGCCATGTATAGTAGTACTGAAGGCCGTTGCATATAAAAGGGACTGCTCAACAATTGGAATGGAGAAGAAAGCATCAGTCACATCAGTAATAGCATATGAACTGTCAATCCTGAGGGTCACAATGTTTGGAAAAGCTGTGGCTATTGGAATGGGCAAACCAATTTACTGATGACAATCAATGGTCATACAGCATGAACAACTGGGTTTCTGAACTGACCAGACAGGGCCATTATAAGGGAATGAGGAAGGATGAAGAACCCTCAGGTTTAGAAGAGACTCAACTATGTCATTGATTCCCTTATGCCAACCCTGGATACAATACTGCTTGGAAACTACTTTTTGCAATGGCACGGGTATAAAGACAAGTTCCCATTTTACCTTTCCAATCAGAATAGACACCTTCCTAATACCAAAAGCAAATTTGCCAAAGGGTGTTGTGACAGGAGTTCCTGCTAACCAATAATTTCCCAAAATGTTTTCATGTACCGGAAAGATGAGCACGGGGACAGACAAAGCAGACAGGCCAATCCAATAGTGAGGCAGACCTTTATCCATATGGCATTCATAACTGATTCCCCCATTTCCCTGAATAAACACTCACTCCCAGATATAAAGATCTGGATTCCCATGTAATAATAAGATCATAAGACCATAAAACAAAGGTGCAGAATTCAGCCATTCAGCCCATCGAGTCTGCTCCACCATTTTATCATGAGCTGATCCATTTCTCCCATTTAGTCCCACTCCCCCGCCTTCTCACCATAACCTTTCATGCCCTGGCTACTCAGATACCTATCAATCTCTGCCTTAAATACACCCAATGACTTGGCCTCCACTGCTGCCGGTGGCAACAAATTCCATAGATTCACCACCCTCTGGCTAAAAAAAATTCTTCGCATTTCTGTTCTGAATTGGCGTCCTTCAATCCTTAAGTCATGCCTTCTAGTACTAGACTCCCCCATCGTGGGAAACAAATTTGCCACATCCACTCTGTCCATGCCTTTCAACATTCGAAATGTTACTATGAGGTCTCCCCTCATTCTTCTAAACTCCAAGGAATACAGTCCAAGAGCGGACAAACATTCCTCATACGTTAACCCTCTCATTCCCAGAATCATTCTAGTGAATCTTCTTTGTACCCTCTCCAATGTCAGCACATCACTCCAATGTCAGCACATAATGTAACTTCTGCCCCAGTATCCAGTAGGGTGATTCACTGCTGCTTATGATCCTGTGACCGCCAAAGAGTAATAGTACATATGGCCTCAAGTTTCCCTCTTGGACACTGGAATTATGAGTTCCCATAGCAACATCAGTGGCTGCAGAGCACTGGCCATACCCTTAGATGACGAGCTGAGTAATCTGCCATCCAGGGTCCAATTCAACCAACCTGGATATAACCGAGGATCATCTGCTTTATGGGACTAACATTACATTCCAGTGAAGCAGCTAGAATTCGGAGCTATTGAAAGCAATCCACCTGGGTCACATGTTCATGGTACAACACAAAAAGATCTCGAGGTCTATGCATCATGCGCTAAGATTGCCCCTGCGGCAACCGGGATATAAAAGCAGCCTTAACCTGCACCATTCCTCATTTACATCTGAACCTTCAAGTTGGGCCAATAAACTGCCAGGCTCTGCAACTGTCTAACCCTCAGCTGGCTCTAACGGATTCTCTGTCCATAGTGAGGATTCCCATTCCATCGGTCGGGTGTGCATGCCAAGGTAAAAGGGTCAGCCTCAGGGCCGATAAAGGAATGATTATAATAAATACCAGATTGTGTTGCTGTATCACCGAGGCATGAAATAGCCTCCAGAGTGGCTTTTCAGCAACGAGGAAATGCATCTCAATGGAAAGGGTAGAGTAGCAAGCATGGATAAAGCTTAAAGTTCAAATAAAATTTATTGACAAAGTACACATATGTCACCAGATACAACATATTCATTTTCCTTCAGGCATATTCAACAAATCCATAATAGAATAGTAACCATAGAAGACCACACCAAATCAAGCATTCAACCAATGTGCAAAAGAAAACAAACTATACAAATAGAAAAATAAATAACAATAATAATAATAAATGATAATTACCAAGAACATGAGATGAAGAGTCCTTGAAAGTGTGCCCATAGATTGTGGGAACATTTCAATGCTGGGGTGAGTGAAGTTGAGTGACATTATCACCTTTTGGTTCAAGAGCATGATGGCTAAGGAGTAATAATTGTTCCTGATCTTGGTAGTATGAGTCCTGAGGATCCCGTACCTTCTTCCTGGTGCTGACAGTGAGAAGAGAACATGACTTTGGTGGTGTGGATCCCTGATGCTGCATGTTACTTTCCTGTGACAGCATTTCATATAAATGTGTTTGATGGTGAGGAGGATTTTACCTGTGATGGACTGGCCTGCATCCACCACTTTTTGTAGCATTTCCCATTCTAGGGCATTGGTGTTTCCATACCAGGCTGTGATGCAACCAGTCAATATACTGTTCACTACAAGTGTATGAAAATTTGTCAAAGTTATAGATCAATCCTAAGATTCCTTAGGAATCTCCACAAATTCCTAAGGAAGTTGAGGTACTGCCACACTTTCTTCATAATTACACATATGTGCTAGGCCTAGGACAAGTCCTCTGAAATGATTTTATCGAGGTGTTTAAAGCTGCTGACTCCAACCCTGATCCTCCAAAATGTAATGGGCTGGATTAATCAGAACCAAACTTTTCAAGTTTCTAGGAGATGTGGTAATAAGCATGCAAGCACATCTGTAGCGATTATATGAAAACAAATGAAAAGTCACTGAGAGGCTAAGTGAGGGAGCATTGAACTGTATGATGCTCTTCCAACTGAATTCCAAGTCAAAAAGACGCTTAATCCTCTATTACAAGGCAACAATAAAATCATTCCAATTTTCTATAATTCATGTAAAACAAAAACGAGCAAGGCAAGAGTTATTGGATCCGTTCAAACAAGGACAAGTGGTCAATAAAAATAGGTGCTCGCTACTAATAATCTTCTTTATGCCACCATGCAGATAAACAGGTGACTATAATAATTTATTTCCACTACCACCCAATCCCAAATGCTGCCTGCTAACCACTTCCCAACCCTACATGACAAATTACCTTAACCCAGGGAGAGGATGTGCAACACAAATACAATACAGACAGACAATAAATAGACAATGGCTCCTACACACAACAAAGTAATTTAATATCATAAAATAGAAGGCACAGATAAATCACACAAAATACTATGTCGCAACTCGCAAAGATTTCCATAAATGTTTCAGGGCTCACGATTCATATTTACCACTTGATTGTAGCTGCTCTCGGGGGACTCCGAATTCTGACTCATTCATGAAACCACCCGTGGGTCCCTGTCACTGATCATGATTTCCAGTCTGGGCAAAGTCCAAAGAACCAGTGAACGTCACCCCAAAATGTATGGAGTTTCCCAAGAGTAGAACAAGCACGACACAGACAAATTCCTTGTTATTTTGTCTCAACACAGCCAGTCTTTTTTCAAGCACATCCTGTGTCCATTTACACAGTGTTCAACATAACGTCCTAAATCAACTGGATACTTTAATGGTTACTCTTCATTTATTAGTCCACCAATATTTTGGACACAACATTCCTCAGACTCACAGAAGGACATTAATATTACAGCCTGAATGCAGACAGACACTAAGAACGAATTTATCAACCTAGCTTTCAAAGTGACCAACAGACATTTAGTCAGTTTAATGGTGCCTGAGACAAAGAAAGAATCCAGTTACAGGCACTAACAGGCATAGAATGTTTACCTTGAACAAATAATCTGCAAACATTACTCACTAACAGACCTAGAGACACCAGATGCTAAGGGCTCAGAAAGTGTTAAATTGTCATTCTGAACTGTTCAGACATTCATTCAATGATTTAAATCATTTAATATAACATAAGTTTATGTTTCTTAGATGTTGTAATTCCACACAAAGTCTGTCTGTTCTGATGTTACTTCTCACAGATAGGCCAAACTTCAGTATATACACAGAAACCTGATTGAAGGGTGAAATCACCAATTTAGACTCAATTTGTGAGAAACTTGGGCATCCACATGGAACTATGCTTAACCAAACTTGTTAAAGTTTAGAAACTTTTAGAGGCATCAAGGATCGGAATATTTTACCTCATTAGTTATGGCTGGATTCAATCTAAAGCTCTGAAGTTGAAAGCATAATATATTAACCCATCAGAACATCTAAACTTTCACTTTCATGTCAGGTTTTCTAAAAAAGTACTGCATTTATCAAGCATTATTGCTTTTAATGCAAATCAACTGCAGTGCATTCGTTCCATTGATCTATTAATAATGAGCAGGGAAATTATTCTTCTAATATTATGTCTCATATAAGTTTGTTAATTTTAGTTTTGATTGTTTAACTGTTCAAAGACATGTTTCATTCTACTGTCACGTCTTCCACTGATGCCGTAAAGTCATAGAAAGATAAAACATAGAAACAGACCTTTTTGACCATCAAACCCATGCCAACCATTACTCACTCATTTACCATAGGACTGTAAGACCATGAGATAGACCATTTTGGCAATCGAGTCTACTCTACCATTTCATCATGGCTGATTCAATTTTCCTCTCAATCTCAATCTCCTGCCTTCTCCTCATATCCCTTCATGCCCTCACCAATCAAGAATCTATCAACTTCTGCCTTAAGTATATATAAAGTCTTGGCCTCCAGAGCTGCCTGTGGCAAAGGATTCCACAGATTCACCATTCACTGGTTAAAGGAATTCCTCCTCGCCTCCATTCTAAAAGGAAGCTACTCTATTCTGAGGCTGTGTTCTGATCTTACTCTCCCTCCATAGGAAATATCCTCTCCATAGCCACCCTATCAAGGCCTTTCACCATTCAATAGATTTCAATGAAGTCATCCCTCATTCTTCTGAATTCTGATGAATACATGCTCAGAGCCATCAGACCTTCTTCATATGACAAGCCATTCAATCCTGAAATCATTTTCATGAACCTCCTTTGAATCCTCTCCAATTTTGGCAGATCTTTTCAACGATAAGGGGCCCCAAACTGCTCACAGTACTCCAAGTAAGGCCTCAGCAGTGCTTTATAAAGTGTCAACATTACATCCTTGCTTTTATTTTCTAGTTCTCTTGAAATGAATGCTAAAATTGCATTTACCTTCCTCACCACCGACTCAACCTACAAAGTAACCTTTAGGGAATACTGCACAGGGACTTCAAGTCGAGTTGCACCTCAGATTTTTGTATTTTCACTCCATTTGGAAAATAGTTTCATTTCTTCTGCCAAAGTCCATGACCATACACTTCCGGACATTATACTCCATCTGTTATTTCTTCGCCCATTCTCCTAATCTGTCTAAGTCCTTCTAGTAGCCTCTCTACTTCCTCAAAACAACCTGCCTCTCCACCTATCTTCATATCATCTGCAAACTTTGCAACCTTAATCCTGCATCCTCATCAATCCTCCCCATATTCTGTCTCTCATTTACATGTTAGAAGCAATACACAGTGTACGATTAACTTACCAACCACACACTTTGGAAATCAAAGCACTTGGAAGAAACTCACATGGTCGGAGGAAGAACATATAAATTCCACATGGAAATAACTGAAGACGAGGATGGAACAGATTAATTAAACTGAGTTCATAAATTGAAGTGGTATCAATTTCAATCTACATCAGCAGCAATGAGTAGGACAGGAAAGGAATGGGATCAAATCACATGGAATATATCTTGGGAGCAGGGACAGGCCATTCAGTTATTTAAACTTAACCTGCCATTCAATATGACCAATGCCATTCAAAGTAACCACAGCTCCATATTTCCATCTACCCTGACTTTACCCCAGTCCTTATCAAAAATATAACTACCTCTAACTTCAGATTATTCAAATACACTGCATTCAGCACCTTTTAAGGAAGAAAATTCTGATGATTCATAAACTTCTGAGAGAAAACATCACTGATTTACATGAGTGGATTTAAAACAAAACACTGACCATAATTCCACAAGAGAAAATATCCTCTCCACATAAAACCCATCAAGATCCCTCAGGATCTAATGATTCAATGAAGTTCCTTTTCATCCTAAACCTTGGCTGATAAAAACTCAACCTGTCCAATTTTTCTTCATAAGGCAACCAGTACATTTAAGGTTTCAGTCTGGCAAACTTTTACTGAACTTTTTTCAGTGCTTTAATACCCAAAACTGTACACCATAATCCAGATGTAGTCTCATGAATGTCCTATGTAGCTTGTCGAACTTTACAACAGAGAAATTGGCCCTTTGACACAAATAGTCTGCACCAAATCATTCATCTGCCTACTCCCATCGACATGCACCCAAACCATAGCTCTTTATATCCCTCTCATCCTTGTACCTATCCAAATTTCTTTTAAATATTGAAATCAGACCCATATCCAGCATTCCCACTGGCACCCCACTCTCACCACCCTCTGAGTGAAGAAGTTCCCCCTCATGTGTGACTTAAATTTCACCTATCACCCTTAACCCATGACCTCGAGTTCTAGTCTCAACCAATCTCAGTGGAAAAAGCCTGCTTACATTTATCCTGATAATTTTGTCTACCTCTATCAAATTTCCCCTCATTCTCCTGCACTCTAGTAAATAAAGTCCTAACCTATTCACCTTTTGATTATAACTCAGGTCTCTAAGTCATGGCAATGTCCTTGTAAATTTTCCATGCACTCTTTCAATCTTATTGATATATTTCTGGTAGGTAGGTGACCAGAACTGCACACAATACTCCAAATTATGCCTCACCAACCTCTTGTACAACTTCAACATAATATCCTAACTCCTAAACTCAATACTTTGCCTTATAAAGGCCAATGTGCCAAAAGTTCTGTATGGAACATTCAGATCCCTCTGCATCTCAGAGTTTACAATCCCTTCCCATTTAGATAATATACATATTTTTCCTGTCAAAATTGACAATTGCACATTTTCAAACATCAGTTGATTTGATCTCCATTCTATTCTGAGTGGATGCTATTTTGATATCTTCCCATTCATGACTCTAATTGTTCACTCACTCCTCAACTAAGGCACTGTGAGCATAGTGTGTATCATTAAAAAAATGCAGTGCATTTAGTCACCAAGGCTACTGCAATATTGGCTCCCAAATCCATGATCTACACAACTTAAGACAAGGGCAGCAAAAGCAGTAGAGACCCAAACTTACCTTCAAGTCACATGCTATACAAGCTCAAGAATA
Source organism: Mobula hypostoma (assembly GCF_963921235.1). Taxonomy (NCBI): domain Eukaryota; kingdom Metazoa; phylum Chordata; class Chondrichthyes; order Myliobatiformes; family Myliobatidae; genus Mobula; species Mobula hypostoma. The sequence continues at coordinate 144,370,493 of NC_086100.1, forward strand.
TATTGCTACCCCTTCATTGTTATTGAACAATGACTTCAGGGATTCACAAAGGACAATAATAAATGCTGATTTATCCAGAAACTCCAAATCAGGCTACTGAATAAAAAAAAATAATTTTCATTTATGAGGACAAAATTCTGCATTATTTTGGTTACTTCTCTTCAGATCCAAGCAATCTTACTTCAGGTAATCTTTCCCAACACAATTGCACATACTGCTTGACATCTCCTCAAGGGTGGCCTCAGAAAACTTGAGAGCTTTCATCAGAATCATTTTTTTTCTCTCTATGAATACAGTACATCATTCAGAACGGAATGAAGGAGAAAGCTTTCATGCTGCTGCTGTGAGAAGGCTACTGGGCATCCTCAGAGATTTCAGTTCAGAGCCTACACATAAAGTGGGATATTATTTGAATAACATTCTTTTCAGCTGAAGTACTCAGGAGAGTAGTGCTACAAGAGATTCAGTGACTTGACAAAGGCAGATAGTGTAATACTTTGCTCCTCTCCCTTTCCTTTTTTCAACCTATCTGCTGCTCCCTTGGACTGTTGTAATAATCTTCAGCCACACTTGGTTTCTAAAAGATTGGAAACTAAAAGGAGAAAAAAGAATTTTACTTTCAAAGCTTTATATAGTTTCAGGATAACACAAGAAACTAAACAAACAATGGAATACTTTTGAAAAGTAGTCATGGGTACAGTGAGTATCAAAGAATCATAATACAAATTTACTTTACAAAAAAACAATGTGATATACTTAAATACACTGATCATAGAGATACAGATTGGGAGATAAATATTTGCCAGGAAATTGGAGCTAGCTCTTCTGCTGACCTTTGAAATCACATTAAGCCATGTTTGCATTCTTGTGTAGTATTGACAGGGGCTCTGTTTGATGTGACCATTACTGTGCTGGAATATCAGTCTAGAATTTGATGTTCAAATCTCTCATGTCTTTCAACGTATTCTGACTCAGTATGACAAACTGAGCCACAACCAATACCATCTACCAGCACATTATTTCAATTTAACAAGGGTTTTCAATGCAGGACTGCCAGGGGTTATTTAAGAGAAGTGGTACTGCTGATTGCAAACTACTTAGCATCAAGCATGGTCTGAAAGCAAAATTAATTTAGTTATGAATGCTAACCAGTTTTAAATGGCCTTGACACCTGATTATTTTATACTTAATACTTTCTGCTTGCGATACAGTAAAATAAGTATTTCTGCAGGCTTAAAAACAATGGTTTATAGGCCAAAACCTGAACATGAAAGACATAGGACCATTTTACAATTACTACAGTGCCCATTCAGAGCTTTTTACCCATCTGAGTTCTGTACCTCACCTTTATTGGGTAAGTTATTGGAATTTCATAGATATAAGACTGGGAGAACTGTTAAAACAAATTATGTACCCTGTGCAGATATGAGCCCTTCTAACTTTACCTCAAAATAATTACAAAAATTTGCAAAGTCTGAAATAAAATGGAACCACTCATGAGGCTAAACATTTGTAAAAAAAGAAAAATCAGCATTTTCATCATTTTCTGTGATGTTTTTCTTTCCAAAAATACTGTCTGACCCATTGTGCTTTCTTAGTAAGTCTGTTTTTTCTTTTGCTCATGCCAGATTTCCAGAATCTGTAGATTGTTCTGATTCTAGAGTAAATTTTAGTAGCTGAGAATGGGCAGACCTGATGACCACTCAATGCTGCATGGCACAGTTTCTAGAGGGCATGTTTAAATAGATATTATCCCTCTGTGAATATTTCAGCTAGGGGTCGCTGTGCCTGAATAGGGTCCGTTCCTTAAATGATCTTGAACATATCTCTTGAATCATGGAAATGGAACTTGGAAAATGGAACATAGTTTATTACTAACATCCTCAATTGTAAATCAACTAATGAAAACCAGAAGTGAGTTTTATATACACAGTGATGAATCTGGTAAATTATTAGCTAATCAATTGAAAACTGCTTCGGTTAAACGTCAAATTATTAAGATTCGTAAACATGATGATACTTTGACAGTTGATCATGACCAGATAAACACATCTTTTCAAGAATTTTATACCTCTTTATATTACTCAGAATTTCCTCCTGATCCCAACATAATGCATGACTTCTTAAGGAAATGGAACTTTTGGAAATTATCACCCAAAGAACATTTAACATTAGAATCTCCTATTATGGATGAAGAAATAAAGGATGTTATTTCCTCAATGAACTCTGGCAAAGCACCTGGTCCAGATGGCTATACAGTAGAATTCTTTAAGTCTTTTACTTCTATTCTTTCTCCTCGGTTGTGCAGAGTTTTTAAAGATGCAATTAGAACAGCTAAATTACTACAATCATTTTATGGAACTTCTATTTCTCTAATTCTTAAAAAAAAAGATCCTACTGAATGTGCATCATATAGACCGATATCCCTGCTGAATGTAGATTCTAAGATTTTTTCTAAAATATTAGCAACTAGGTTAGAGAAGGTATTGCCTCAAATTATCTCTGTGGACCAAACTGGATTTATTAAAAATCATTATTCATCTTTACTATTAGGAAATTAATGAATATTGTTTATACTCCTTCACTTAGAACTCCAGAATGTGTCATTTCGTTAGATGCTGAGAAAGCTTTTGACAGAGTTGAATGGCTATATTTATTTAGTGCACTTGAGAAATTTAATTTTAGTCCGATATTTATATCTTGGATCAAATTGATATATCACACCCCAGTAGCTTCGGTTTTTACTAATAATTGAAGATCTTCCTTTTTTTTGGTTATTTCGTGGTACTAGGCAGGGATGTCCTCTTAGTACATTATTATTTGAAATTGCTCTAGAACCTTTAGCAGTTGCTATTCGAGATTCACCTAATATTCTTTGTATTACCCGTGGGAATCAGAAACATAAGTTATCACAATATGCAGACGATTTGTTATTATATATTTACAATCCTGAGAAATCCATTCCTGCAGTTTTATCCTTGTTGGCTCAGTTTAGTAATATTTCTGGTTATAAATTGAACCTTAATAAGAGTGAACATTTTCTGTTAAATATGTAGGTTCAAATTTATGGTTACTTACCATTTAGATTACCGACTATTTTACTTATTTAGGGGTTAAAATTACTAAAAAGCACAAGGATTTATTTAAGGCTAATTTTTTTACCTTTAATTGATCAGATTAAACATCTGTTTACTAAATGGTCACCAATGTCGTTGTCATTGGTTGGTCGGATCAAGGCTATCAAGAAGATTATTTTACCTAAATTTTTATATTTATTTTAAGCAGTGCCAATTTTTATTCCAAAATCCTTTTTTGATAATGTTGATTCTAAATTTCTTCATCTATATGGCAGAATAAAAATCCTAGGTTAGGTAAAAGATACTTACAGAATTCTTAAAGGGAGGATGGCTGAACTTTAGATTTTACTATTGGACAATTAATATATGATATTTAAAATTTTGGACTTGGGACTTGGACATAATTTCAAGTCCACATTGGGTAAATCTTGAATATAAATCTGTACAAGGGTTTTCACTAGGTTCTATTTTAGGGACTTTGCTTCCCTTTGCTCTTTCTAAATTGGATAAGCAAATGGATAATCTAATAGTTAAATATACTTTACGAATATGGTTACAACTTCGTAAATATTTTGGGTTGAATCAATTTATTCCAGCAAACCCTATTATATCTGATATGTTTTCAACCCTCTAATATGGATCAAGCCTATTTGGTTTGGAAAACCAAAGGTATAGTACGATTTTGTGATCTATTTTTGGTTTCATGTCCTTTGAACACTTAATCTAATAAATACAATTTGCCTAGATCACATTTCTTTAGATATTTACAATTAGAAACTTTTTAAATACTGTTTTTCTTACCTTTCTGAATCTATATCCAATGGAAAGTTTGGAAAAAAAATTAGATTTAAATCCTTTTCAGAAAGGTGTAATAGCAACTATTTATAATATAATTATGAAAATACGTCCAGACTTATCTAATAAAATTAAGAATGATTGGGAAAGGGAACTTAAGCTCACTTTACCTATAGAAAAATGGGAAAAAATTCTTCAGTTAGTTAATTCTTCCTCTATATGTGCTAAACATGCGCTGATACACTATAAAGTATTACATAGGGCCCATATGTCTAAAGATAAACTAGCTCGTTATTACTCTCATATAAATCCTGTATGTGATAGATGTCACTCTGAGATAGATTCTTTAACTCATATGTTTTGGTCATGTCCTCTTTTGAAAAAATATTGGAAAGATATCTTTGATATTATTTCAACTGTTCTGAGTATTGATTTACAACCTCAACCTATTACTGCAATTTTCAGTCTACCAATGATAGAACAAAATCATTTAACCTCTTCAGCTCGTCGGATGATTGCATTTGTTACATTAATGGCTAGAAGATCCATTTTGCTGAATTGGAAAGAGATTAATCCCCCCACTACATTTCATTGGTTCTCTCAAACTATGTTGAGTTTAAATTTAGAAAAAAAATAGAAGTGTCATTTATGATCCTTCTATTACATTCGAAAAGACTTGGAGGCCATTTATTCAACACTTCCATATGATGTAATTTGACATTCTCCAAACCTATTCTATTACTCTTAACTATATGGAGAGAGGAGCGGAGTTAATGACACTAATGGTCCTATCTGATGTAACACAACAGCTCATGTCTTTTTCTTTACTTTAGTTTAGTTGATTAGTATTGTTTGGATTACAGTTTTTTTTAAATTAGGGTATTTTGTTTTTTTTCTTTTCTTTTTTCATGTTATATTTGCATTTTTTTCTTATATTATATTCCTATTTTGTAAGATTTTGGGGGGTTTAATATCTGTGTGTTAACTGAGTTTATATTTATATATACTAATTATTAACAATATATTCCCAACAGCTTTGTTATGTTTAACATTTTGATATTAATAAAAAGATCGGAAAGGAATCAGGGAACTTGGTTCCACGAAACTAACATCTCCATCTCATTAACAATCAACACTGGCATACTTCAGGGTTCTGTGCTTAGCCTTCTTCTCTACTCTCTATACAACCACAAAGGTGTGGCTAGGCACAGTTCAAATGCTATCTATAAATCTGCCGATGACACATTCACTGTTGACAGAATTTCAGATGGTGAGGCCATACAGAAGCGAGATATATCAGTTAGTTGAGTGGTACTGCAGCAACAACCTTGCACTCAATGACAATAAGACCAAAGAGCGGATTGTGGACTTCGGAAAGGGTAAGACGAGAGAACACACACTGTCCACAGAGGGATCAGAAGTGGAAAAAGTGAGCAATTTCAAGTTCCTGTGTGTTAATATCTCTGAAGACCTAATCTGGTCAAAAAATATCAGTACTGCTGTAAAGAAGACAAGAGAGTGACTGTATTTCATTAAGAGCTTGAGAAGATTTGGTGTGTTAACTAAACCATTTGCAAATTTCTACAGAAGTACTATGGAGTGCATTCTGACTGATTGCATCACCATGTGGTAGTGGTGAGGGGCGGGGGTGATACTGCACAGGATCTGCAGAGAGTTGTAAAATTAGTCAGCTCCATCATGAGCAAATATCCAAGACATCTTCAAGAAACAGTGCCTCAAAAAGGCAACATCCATAATTAAGGACACCACTGCCCAAGACATACCATCTTTTCATTGTTACCATCAGGAAGGAGGTACAGAAGTCTGAAGCCTAAAAGTACACCCTCAACAATTCAGGAACAACTTCTTCTCTTCTGCCATATGATTTCTAAGTGGACACTGAACCCATGACCACTACCCCACTACCTCTTTTTAAATTTCTAATTTTGTACTACTTGTTTAATTTAACTATTATTTATTTTACTGTAATTCACAATTTCTATTTCCTATATTATCATTGTGCTGCTGCCACAAAGTTAAAAAAAAATTACAACATATGCTGGTGATATTAAATCTGATTCTGATTCTTTATTAAAAGAGGCATTGAAAAAATTGATCTGCTTATAATTTACTGTAGTTCATATTAAAGATCTATGATAACTAGTTATGACTGAACAAACAGGATTTGCTAACTAATCCAGCTCTTCTGAGATCCTAGTTCAGAAAAAAAAGGTCTGTAAATGTTGCTGAATTCCTAAGTTAAATTACAGGTTTAGAATCACCCTTTTTGGCATATACTTTAAATAATATGTATTATGATTGCAATTAAAATGATAATAAGACTCATGACAGTTTAAAGTGAAGCTAATATTTTGCCTATAAGGAATTACAAAGGTGTCATCACAGCAGAATAATATTGTTAGGTGAATCTCATGGGGAAATTATAATGGTTGGCAGAGCTGTAATGGAGTTGTATGGATATTGTACCCAGATAAAAAAAATATATATAATCTCACATTATATTTCAACCCATGATTCAAATAATGAAAACATCAGCAGCTGAAAGAAGTTAACCTGCCTGGCCCAATGCAGAATTTCATCCCTCCCCTGAAACTCAATGGCCAGAAAGATGCTGTGGAGTAATTAGATTACTTATATGATAGTTTGAAAACATTGCCCCAAAAAAAGAAACACTTTCCTGTACAACTGCGTGGAATCTTCTCCGACCTGCATTATCTTCTATCAGCTTAAATCAATAACACTAAATCCCCAGTACCTTACTAAAATCGATGGTAAATCAATCAATCAATGCATGAGGTAGCAAGCACCCACCTCTCTTATATAGATTCATTAAATTAAATTCTGAGATCCAAAGACTTTTTATAGAGCAGACTTCAAAACATTGAAAAAAAAACACAAATTCAAATCTTAAGTGAAATATATTTTCATCTGGCATATTTATAAAATCTCATGCTCTCACTTAACCTCCTGAACTGTACATGCTCCATTGCTGCTCATGTACTAAACTCCAGTTAAATTCATTTGACTATCCTCAGCAGTCACTTTGCCAACTCCTTTTATGATCTAAAACAAATAAAAAGGGTAGTGAAGGGCAGATGGTCGATCACAAAAGGGATTTAGCAGTTGTGAGATAACTGCATTCTGAAAAAAATATCTTTATTGAAACAAGAGAAAAGGGATAATGACTACAGCTGTGAGCATTTTATTTCCTTTTGTAAGCTGTAATCAACTGTCAAAAATTTCAAGACATTGATGTGGTCATAAATTACCAGGACATTTGACGATCTTCAGTCAGGAAATCTTGGTTGAATCTGTCTTTTCACATGTAGGTCATGAGTTAACAATATGTCAAGCAGGACTATATTAAAACTTGAGCATTTATTAACAATCAACCTATAAAGTAATTTGGAAGCACAGTTTTGCTTCAAAATTAGAAGTCCTACACACTTTTTCGTCAAGTCTCCTGGAAGAAAGAAACACACAAAAATGTAATATAGCACTTGAATGCCTAAAATAGAGTTTAAGATTTCGGGGAAATGAAACACTTCTCCTAAGTTGAGCTCAGTACATGAATGTCAAAACTGATCACAATGTAAATATAAACAACAGGAATTCTGCAGATGCTGGAAATTCAAGCAACATACATCAAAGTTGCTGGTGAACGCAGCAGGCCAAGCAGCATCTGTAGGAAGAGGTGCAATCGACGTTTCAGGCCGAGACCCTTCGTCAGGACTAACTGAAGGAAGAGTGAGTAAGGGATTTGAAAGCTGGAGGGGGAGGGGGAGATGCAAAATGATAGGAGAAGACAGGAGGGGGAGGGATAGAGCCGAGAGCTGGACAGGTGATAGGCAAAAGGGGATACGAGAGGAGCATGGGACAGGAGGTCCGGGAAGAAAGACGGGGGGGGGGGTGACCCAGAGGATGGGCAAGAGGTATATTCAGAGGGACAGAGGGAGAAAAAGGAGAGTGAGAGAAAGAATGTGTGCATAAAAATGAGTAATAGATGGGGTACGAGGGAGAGGTGGGGCCTAGTAGCCTCCAACCTGATGGCATGAACATCGACTTCTCTAACTTCTGCTAAGGCCCCACCTCCCCCTCGTACCCCATCTGTTACTCATTTTTATGCACACATTCTTTCTCTCACTCTCCTTTTTCTCCCTCTGTCCCTCTGAATATACCTCTTGCCCATCCTCTGGGTCACCCCCCCCCGTCTTTCTTCCCGGACCTCCTGTCCCATGATCCTCTCGTATCCCCATTTGCCTATCACCTGTCCAGCTCTCGGCTCTATCCCTCCCCCTCCTGTCTTCTCCTATCATTTTGGATCTCCCCCTCCCCCTCCAACTTTCAAATCCCTTACTCACTTTTCCTTCAGTTAGTCCTGACGAAGGGTCTCGGCCTGAAACGTCGACTGCATCTCTTCCTACAGATGCTGCTTGGCCTGCTGCGTTCACCAGCAACTTGGAACAATGTAAATATATTTAATTTCAACCTACTGCAGGATACATGGTTGCTAAGCAAAGGATTTTATCTCGGATTATTCCCTTTTGCTAAATTAGCAAAGTAATAAAATGTCATTTTGTGCTGCTTATTTGTGGATATTCATAAAGGACCTTTTAGGACCTTACAACATTTATAATTGATTGTAATACAACAATACATGGGCCACCATGAGTTTTTTGGAACATTATATTTTTTTATTTATTGTGAACAATAGGTTTTATATTTAAATACAATATTTCTTTCGGGCATCCAGAACACTTGCATTTATGAATCTACCTCCTGCTCCAAGAAAGCTGAAAGCTTGAATCGTAGTTCCTGTTGTAACGCAGGAAATGATGTGACTACTTTTCACACAAATTCCCACAGGCAGCATCAGTTTAGTGATCAGGTAATCCTTACAATATTATTGGTTGTGATCTGTATTAGCTGGAGACAACATGTTTTTCTTGGGTTTAATAAGGACCGCATGAAAAAACAAAGTGGGTGTCTGCTTGTGTTGAGTTGCTCTCTCATCTTGCCAGTTGCAAACATTTCATCACCATATGATGAGACATCATCAGTGCACTGTTAATTTGTGGTGTGTCCTCTGAATGCTTGGCCTTTATATAGTTATCAATCAGCTGACTGGTCATCAATATGAAACTTAATTTTGATGTACAGAGGGAGGCTTGTCGCTGATTGTTTGCATGGTAAACTCTGTGGGTTGTGGTCTGGGGAAATTAGCCCATATTGGCTTATAAATAGGATCAAGGTCTACATGTATGTTTACAGGATTGTTCACGGAAAAACATGCTTCTAGGAATTCTCGTGCATGCCATGTGTTTGTTTGTGCCAGGACTTTTACTGATATCCAGTTGAATTCGTGGCTCTCTCGATCTTCATGGGTAGAGTCTAGGGAGAGTTGGTCATGCTATTTTACAGCCAGTTGATGTTCCTGGATCCTTGTGGATAGTTTTCCCCAGTTTGGTTAATGTAATATTTGCTGCAGTTCCCACTTTGGATTTTGTGCACCACATTGCTTTTGTCCAGTAGCTTGGCTTGTTCTTAAGGTCTGCAGAGTACTCTCCTCAATGTCGCTGTTGGTTACGCCTGACTGAAATCCTATGTTCTTGTAGCAGTCAGGCCGTCATTTCCAAGGTATTTCGAATGTGTGGAAGATCAACCATTTGGTTGCTTCTTGGATCATGCGTTGCTAATCTCATAGGCATTTTTGTATGAAGTTCTGTGGATTCTGTGGATATGTGTTTCATGTGAATACTTTGAAGAGATGTCTTTCAGAATTTTCCACTAGAATTGACAAACGATGACAAAGTGATTATGTGAAGAACAATGGAAGTGACAGCAAAGAGTGAGAGAAAAGTTACACCATCACAGAAATCATGACACAAAAGGCCTCGCCCTCACTATCAGCTTCCATTCTTTCCTCACATTTCCATTACTGTAAATTCACCTGTTGTAACTCCTTCCCTATTATGTTTATTGCCTTATAATCACTGACCAGTTCTTCAGTCTGAAACTGAATGGCTTCTTGATATGAAATGCTGGCATATGCAGCTTTAACTTCTTTTGGATAAGTTGTTTGTGTCATTAAGAATTTTGTTGAGTTACTTGAAAAGTGGCAAAGTGGTCATTCTCCATTTTGATGACATATTCTGGCCTCTGATCCAGAAATGCTTGCCCGTAAATATTCTATTACCATAAGCTGGCACTAGAACAGAACTTCAATCCTTTCACTGTGTCTTTGTCATAGACTAATATAGCATGGAAACAGGTCCTTCAGTCCATCTGCTCCATGCTGATCACCACATCACCTTTGTAGTCCCATTTGCCTATGTTCGACCCATAACCCTTAAGGTTATCCAACTGCTTCTCAAATGTTGCAAGTTTATCCCCCTCAACAATCTCCTCTGACATCTACTTCCAGGTACTCAATGCACTCCAGTGTAGAAAAGTTACCTGCAGTTCTCTTTTAAATTTCATTACTTCCATATTATCGGGGGCATTCATGCTAAACATGATAAAGGTTTATTGCAATTAAATTTTTTGCTGTATCTGAAAAAGTAGCCCATAAAAGAAAGAAACAAAAGAAGCATTCAAATGTAACCATTTTTATAAAGGTTTTGTACATATGTTCATTCAATTTTACTTAAACAATACTCTACTTTGGTGATATCCAAGTCACTGGATAATTTACACATAATGTTGCAGTAAATAGAGAATATATAATTATGATAGAAGGGAGATGTTATAAATGCCATCTATTTCAGAGAAAAGTAAATTTGAAGTATGTCACACAAACTTCTGACAAAGTTGCATATGACCTATTTTCCTACAATAAGCAAGATAACACTTGTTTTTAAATGAAGGTGACCCTTTAACAGATTAATTGAGCATTGCGTGAAAAGATAACAAGTGAAACTCAGCAACAGTTTCATATCCCTGGGACACCAGGAAATACACTTGTCCAAAGTAAGAATATATTACTGGGGCAATTTATGACACTAAACAGAATCAGAATCAGGTTTAATATCACCAGCATACATCATGAACTTTGTTGTTATGTGGCAGCAATACATTGCAATACACAGTAAATTAATAAAAAAACTATAAATTACAGTATAGATGGATGCACCTTTTTGAGGCATTGCTCCTTGAAGATGTCCTGGATGCCGGGGTGGTTAGTGCTCATGATTGTGCTGACTAAGTTCAGGACTGTCTGCAGCTTATTTTGATCCAGTTCTGTGCACCCCCACCCCCCAAATACCAAACAGTGATGCAGCCAGATATAATGTTGTCCACAGTACACCTGCAGAAACTGGTTAAGTGTCTTTAGAGACATGCTAAATCTCCTCAATACTAAATATAACCACTGTCATGCCTTCTTTGTAACTGCATTGATATGCTCAGGATAGATCTGCAGAGATGATGACTTCCAGGAACTTGAAATTGTGCATCCTTTCCACTACTGATCCTTCTGTGAGGTCTGCTGTGTGTGCCATTATCTTACACTTTCCGAAGTCCACAATCAATTCTTTGGTCTTACTGACATTGAGTGCCCCAGCTGATCTACCTCGCTCTGTACGCCTTCTTGTCACCATCTGAAGCATATTTTATTGCTAAAATCTTCTTGAATTAACTCTACCATTCCATTCATTGAGACAAATAGTTTGTGCAAAATATGAACCACAGAACATCAGTCCTGAGAAACTTAACTGTGGAAATTCAAAATGTATAGATCATTCAATTGTTTTAATTACAACTATTTATATAACTATAACAAATATATTCACTCTCATTGTCTGATACCCCAAATCTCTGTTACCATGTAGTAACTTCGAGATCGTAAATTAAAGTGATAAAATGTCTCTCCAAATAAAGCAAGAGATCTGGGAATACTCAGCAGAGCAGCATATGGACATTCAATGTCAATTCCTCCACCAAGAAGCTGCAGCCAGAATTGTCTGTTTAAATCTGGTTCTGCATTTTCATTGCTTTGCTATCTCTTGTACAGATGAAGTGCAGTTTGCAGTGTTTATCAGAGAAATCTAATCCCTGACTTCTCTGTTCAATGCTAATTGCATACCGGTTTTAAATAACTTCCCACTTCAACCAGGTGTATCATTGGACTTGCTCACATATTGCTAAATTTTATTTACGATGTAAGCTCCTACTTATTCAAAAACTAAATAAAGAGAAGGCACTTCAAAAATGCAGTACATGATTAGACAATGTTTTAAAAAGTCGCAGATATTGAAATGTACTTCAGTGGTTTATTAGTCAACTCAAATCTGACTCCCAGGGTTAAATTGGGACATGATTTAAAGGTGACAAATTCCTGCCCGATGCTGCACATTATCTTATTTTCCCACTGGAAAGATGAATACAGCCGTGAAAGGGAAATAGAAGCTGCAGGCTTTCCGAGATAAATGATACTTCCAGCAATCCCTGTGAGCCAGGAAAACAGGAATGCTTCCTAGTGTACCTCAAAGAAACTTTCAGCTTACTTGCTGCTCAGAGCGGTTTCCTGTAGTAAGCTTGCTCTCCTCCACGCACAACAAAATAGCTTTGCTGTCCTGCCAACCAGCCCTCTTTGCTCTCTCTACTTACCACCAACATCTATTATTGATCTTTGTTGCAGTCAGGCAGAATGAAACAAAGCATTACAATATTCCTGCTTTTTGGTTCAATCTGGTGAGTGCTTTGACTAGTTCTAATTTATTCTACATCTTCTCCTCATTTGTCGAAATTTTAGAAGCCTATCACTTTATTCCTTTCTTTTACTTGATATAATAAATTAAGTTGAAATAAAGGAATATAGAATCTCAATAAAGACTGGAGGTAGATAATCTGTAGCAACAGCAGACATTCAATCATTCACTATCATTTTTTGCAACATTAGAGTGGCCACGGAAAATCATATTTTGCTTGCAGTAAGTTGTCAGCATTGTGTGACCTTGTGTTAAGCAAAAGGAAAATGTGCTTTTCTCTGCAACAGAAATTGTTGAGCCCAGTTACTTCTGTAAACTCAGGTCATTTACCACTTTGGAGGTTGGTCGTCACATCCAAACTGGTAGATGGTTGCTGTTATCAATATTATTCTATGTCCTCTTTGATGACCATGAAGCTACAGTTTATAACTTTGATTTTTTCTGTTGGGACTCTGTCTCCAAACATGGCAATTCAAATAAAGGGTGATGCATTAAAGCTATATTCTTCTACTGTGATGTCAGAAAACACTCAAATACCCAAATGCCATTCGAAAGAAAACTATGAATGCTTGAAAACACTCAGATTAGTCAGCATCCATGGAAAGAGAAAAAGCTAAAGTGGTTAATGATTCATGTCCATGACCTTTTAATCAGAAATCAAGTTACTTTAAGACATCAGATGTGGGGGAGCTGGAAGCTGGGTGGAAAAAAAGTGATTTAACCTGATGGTCACTCCAGATAATCTCATGTACCTGCTTCCATAGATAAAATCTGATGTGCCCAGTGTTGTCAATGTTTTCTATTTTTACCTCAGCGCATAGAGAGTGATTGGAATCAGGACTACTCCGTAAGCTTCAGGATATTGGCTTCAATATATCCTTGTGCAACTGGATCCTTGATTTACTCACTTGTGGAGCCCATTCAGTTGGTACCAGCAACAACATCTCCTCCACTATCTCCCTCAGCACAGGTGCACCACATTATTCATTACTATTTACTTATTTTTGTTATTTTTTTCTGCTTTCTACTACATTTGCATTTTCTTGTATTTTGCGCATTGGTTGCGTGTCCACCCTGTTGGGTGTGGCCTTTCATTGACTTTGTTATAGTTCTGAGTATGCCTGCAAGAAAACAAATCTCAGGACAATACATGGTGACATATGTACTGTACTTTGATAATGAATTTACTTTGAATTTTGAATCCTCTTTCGTAAAGATGTTGCCTGAACCTAGGTTAACCATTTTGAAAGGCTTTAAGATAAAAGCAGTAAGTGTTGTGGATCAAGAAAACAGTTGACAGATCTGAGTGATGGAAGCATTTTATATTGGAGGGCGGTTAAGGCTGTGGCAGAGGATTTCCTGAAATCCATTTATCAATATGCCAGCTTTCTTTGACGTGACTGCCAATGGCCTCATGCCTGGGGATGATGCAGCTCATGCAATACTCTTGGTACCTATTATCAGCCTGACAAAATCAATATGCTTCCCTCTCCACAGATTATCCAAAACCTGCTGAGTGTTTGTTGAATTTTCTCAGAAAAAGAATCAAATTTACTATCACCGACATGTGTCATGAAATTTGTTGTTTTGTGACACCAGTACACTGCAAGACATAAGAAAATGCTATGAGTTACAAAAAACTAAATAACTACATAGATAGATAGACAGATTGATAGTGCAAAAGGGGAATAGTGAGGTGGTATTCTTGGATTAATGGACCTTTCAAAAATCTGATTGTAGAGGGGAACAAGCTGCTCCTAAAACATCAATTGTCTTTATCTTTGATTTCTGGGATTTGCTAGTTGATAGTTTTGTTTATTGTCAGTTTTTAAACTCAAAAGTATTTAACAATTAAGACAGAATTAACATATTAAACAGTTCTAATTTAAATAAATATTGAAAAAGTCTCAGAGCTGAAAAGTGCGCTGTTGAGTTTGTAAACACGAGGAATTCTGCAGATGCTGGAAATTCAAGCAACACACATCAAAGTTGCTGATGAATGCAGCAGACCAGGCAGCATCTCTAGGAAGAGGTACAGTCGACGTTTTGGGCCGAGACCCTTCATCAGGACTAACTGAAGGAGGAGCAAGTAAGAGATTTGAAAGTGGGAGGGGGAGGGGGAGAGGTAGATCCAAAATGATAGAAGACAGGAGGGGGAGTGATGGAGCCAAGAGCTGGACAGGTGATTGGCAAAAGGGATATGAGAGGATCATGGGACAGGAGGCCCAGGGAGAAGGAAAAGGGGGAGGGGGGGCAAATCCCAGAGGATGGGCAAGGGGTATAGTGCGAGGGACAGAGGGAGAAAAAGGAGAGAGAGAGAGAAAGAATGTGTGTATATAAATAAATAATGGATGGGGTACGAGGGGGAGGTGGGGCATTAGCGGAATTTAGAGAAGTCAACGTCCATGCCATCAGGTTGGAGGCTACCCAGACGGAATATAAGGTGTTGTTCCTCCAACCTGCATCTGCATACTGCATCTGGTGCTCCCGATGTGGCCTTCTACATATTGGCGAGACCCGATACAGACTGGGAGATCGTTTTGCTGAACACCGACGCTCTGTCCGCCAGAGAAAGCAGGATCTCCCAGTGGCCACACATTTTAATTCCACATCCCATTCCCATTCTGATATGTCTATCCGCGGCCTCCTCTTCTGTAAAGATGAAGCCACAGTCAAGTTGGAGGAACACACCTTATATTCCAACTTCCCCTCTAAACTTAGATGAATGACACTTGTAACAGAGGCTACTGTGACACTAACAGTCACTCTGACTGAGCTGCAGAAGTCAGTGGCTGCAAATGAGATTAAATGGATGGCTCCGTGATCTCTAAGGCCTTGAGCATAAAGGATATTTGTGGAAGTGTGAGAAGGAAGAAGTCCTGGCTAAAAGAAAAATTATATCTTGGCCATAAAGACTTTGAAAATCATCGCTTAGAAGATACTGTAAGGATGCAGAAGACGGTCTTGTGGTTGGATGAGACTAAAGTGAAACTTTTTTGCTTCAACACAAAGCGGTATATGTGGCATAAATCTAATACTATGCATCAGCAAGGTAACACCGTCCCCACTGTAAAGTATGGTGGAGGAGGCATCATACATTGGGGACTACTTTTCAACAACAGGACTGGGAATCTAGTCAGGGTTGATGGGAAGATAAATGTTGATAAATATAGAGGGATCCTGGATAAAAACCTGTTAGTCTCTGCTAGAAATCTCAAACTAGGGAGGAAGTTTGTCTTTCAGCAGGACAACTGCCCAAAGCACACTGCCAGAGAAACCATGGAGTGCCTTCAAATGAAGAAAACTGATGTCCTTGAGTGGCCCAGTCAAAGCTCTGACCTTAACCTGATCAAACTTTTCTGACAAGCCCTCAAGATTGCTGTCCACCGCTGTTTCCCTAATAACCTAGCACAGTTTGAACCATTTTGTAAGCAGGAATTGGCAAATCTTGTTCCATCATGTTGTGCAAAGCTAATATGGACTTATCCAAAAAAACTGTAATAGATGAAATACCTGCATGAGGTGGTTCAACTAAGTATTGAGCAAAAGGGGATGAATACTTTTGAAGCACTGACATTTCGGTTTTTTGGAATTTTTGCTTTTCAGACTCTACAATTTTACCTGTTTTACAGGACCCTGCTGTGGAAAAAAAAAGGAGCATGTGATTCACAAATAAAAATTCTCAGTTATATTGATCAAACTCCCTGCTTGTAATACTCATTTATGTGAACACAAGGTTGGAGGCTGAAAACTTTTATAAAGCACTGTAATAGCTATGGCAATACATGAAGAATTGTAGATATAAAGACAAAAATAGAGTTAGAAATCTAAACATCCTCTCATATTTCTATTTAATTTTGAAGTGCTTGGAATTATATATAAGGTAAATACTTCAATTAAAATTATGCCTGGGAGGTGCCTGCAATCAGAGCATCTTTGCAATGCATGATAAAGGAGAAGACAGAAGATGACAATATCAAACTTGGAGAACCAAACTATTCCTCAAGTAGATGAGCCTATTTTGGTCATTTTGGGAATGGCAGCGAGAGATCTAATCACCTTTAAGAGCAAAGAATGGAAATGTTCCTTTCTTTGGTCAGCTTCAGTTTAGAACTGTTTCACCACAGGTCAAAGTCTCAGATGGCAGCTGGGACCCAAAGAAGGCAATGAGGCACATTCAGCATATGTAAAGAGGAAGCACAATGGCTTCAAGCATGTGCTGTTTGCACCTCCAGTTGAAAGCTGTAGTTGAAGAGACTAGACTGAAAATTCCTTCTTGTTAGGGGAGTTAAATCTTCACCCAACCGCCTCCTCCCATAATCCAGACT
The DNA here is from genome assembly GCF_963921235.1 of Mobula hypostoma. Classification (NCBI taxonomy): domain Eukaryota; kingdom Metazoa; phylum Chordata; class Chondrichthyes; order Myliobatiformes; family Myliobatidae; genus Mobula; species Mobula hypostoma. The sequence continues at coordinate 144,387,422 of NC_086100.1, forward strand.
AACTGAAATGTTGAACAGGGGTCGTGCCCTGGAAATATCACAATATTATTCACCAGCATTATTTGTATTAAAATAAGTTTGCTTCATAAAACTCTTCTTAAACTTTCCTTCTCCTACCTTAAAGATTTATTCTTGGTATTTCCACACTGGGAAAAAAAAAGACTATCTATCCTATCTATGCCTCTCATAATTTGTACTTACTTCCATCAGGTCTTCCCTCAGCCTCCGATGCTTCATAGAAAACAAGTTAAATTTGTCCAGCCTTTCCCTATAGCTAATACTCTAATCTAGGCAATGTCCCACTGATGTTCCTCTGCACTCTGTCCAGAGCCTCCATATTATTCCTGTAATGCAGTAATCAGAACTGCACACAGTAATCCTAATGAATGTTTTATATTGCTGCAATGTGAATTAACTATTTTTAAATAGCTCAATGAATGAAAGAAGTACTATTTGCTTTGAGTTGAACAGGTATACATATAATAATTTGATTCCCATTAATTGGACCATCAGCTAATTGGGGCAGCTGCTTATTTAGAACAATGCTTAAAGAAGAAAAACTAATTGAAACAATAGATGGAATTTCCTTTGTTTATTTGGGACACTATGCCATTCAATTGGGGCAGGAGATTGCTGTTGAACAGATTCTAAATTCCGTCACTCGTGTGTACTTGCATGGCTGTTAAATACTACACTCTTGTTTCAAGTCAACAGTTTTAAAATAGCATTAGTTGTGTGTGTTTGTGTTTAAAAAGCAGTGATTTTTGTCGCTGAAAGTTGGCAAGAAATAAGCAGTAAAACAATTCAGAACTGTTTTGTTCATTGTGGCTTCAAGGATACTGACATGGTGATGCCAGAAATGGCTGGAAGTGAAAATAAAGCAGTTTCACTACTTCAACAAGTTAGGAACGACACACAAAAAATGCTGGTGGAACGCAGCAGGCTAGGCAGCATCTATAGGAAGAGGTAAAGTCGACGTTTCAGGTTGGGGCCCTTCGTCAGGTAATGTTCCAATTTGTTCTGTATTTTATTTAAGTGCATAATTTGTCACTCAGTTAAACAGTAGTTTGACTTTTTTTATAGCTTTTTCACTATTTCCATGAAATCTCGGCTAATTGGGACAAAATGTACAAGACCCGATGTGTCCCAATTAACCGGATACCCACCGTAGTTGTAAGATTCTTGCTAAATTACTATAATTTTAGAACATGATTTCCACAAGTTAAGGCCTCTGCTCTCTACTGTGGGTCTCTAGTTTCTATTTTGGCTGCATTGCATCTCAGGCTTCCCTCTTGGCCAGCTTAGACCTTCAGTCTATTCCAGATACCAGGTCCACCTGTTCCTGAAACAATCAAACTAATCGATTCCTACGATTGGAGCAAAGAACTGCAGGGAACTAATGAATGTGCAACTGGAAGAATGATAATAATGATGAAGGTAAAACACTCCACAGGTGATGTACAATGGCATGATTTAAGTATTTGTTTTTAAATAACCATTATTAAGATGTTTATCTGACATGAGCTTTTGTTCCCAGAAATAAATAAGCTTACTAACTTCTGCAAATAACTGCATTTACTAAAAGTAAACATTTTTTTCCATAATTTTGTGTGCATAATTTATAACTCAACTGCATTCCTTTTGAAGTTCATCTTGCTGTTCAGGTAGAACCTTATATACACAATTTGCCACAATGCATATAACCACTGTTGGATAGCGTTGAAGGAAATGAAGCATTAAGCTTTGAAAGAACACAGCCATGTTGTTTATCCATTAAAGGCAGTAGGTATGGAGCCAAGTCAGCATTTTGGCTTTGATTGAAGCTCACTCAGTGCTTTTTAAATTGGATCTCTCAAAATGCATCTCAACCTATTCAACACATTATAAACAGGCTCCTGTCCAAATAAGTGAGATCTACATTGACAAGCAGAAGCAATGTCATATGGTGTTCTGTTAGGTCCCCGTACATATTTATGATGTAATACACAAGGGGCCCATTACATTTGAATGACACAATGAAGGTGCTTTGCACAAAACTCATGCAAGAAACAAAGATATCAAATGAATATGTTTTAATAAAAAAAATGGTAATTAATGACTCACTAGAGCGTGCTATGAGTATAAAAGGCACTCAGTAAATGTACCAATTAGCAAACCTGAGAATGCACAGCCAACATTAAATTAGGAATTCGGAGCACATTTGCCTTGTTGTTTTATCCATAAATTGTTATGCATATTAAACAGACGTTTCATTCCTTATCTTTATTGTGCTTTTTTATTCATCGACAGAATTAACATTACAACAGCCAAGCAATGTTCCATTTGCTCGCTATTTTGATGAGTCTTTTTGTCAATCTCTAGAATGTCCACATTTGGACTTGACTAGAATTATCAAAGTGATATCTTCAACAACTTGTTCAAACAAGTGTCATCCTGATTAGTATACTTTTATAAATGCCTACCAAATGATGAACTTGAATTCTGAACAGACACAACTGTGATAGAATAAAGCCTTTCATTTAACTTTCATAGAACATACATAGAATAGTATAGCACAGTACAGGCCCTCAAACCCTGCCTCTTATATAACTCCCCAGCTTAAATTCCTCCATATACCTATCGAGTAGTCTCTTAAATTTCACTGGTTTATCTGCCTCCACCACTGACTCAAGCAGTGCATTCCATGCACCAACCACTCTCTGAGTAAAAAACCTTCCTCTAATATCCCCCTTGAACTTCCCACCACTTATCTTAAAGCCATGTCCTCTTGTATTGAGCAGTGGTGCCCTGGAGAAGAGGCACTGGCTATCCACTCTATCTATTCCTCTTAATATCTTGTATACCTCTATCATGTCTCCTCTCATCCTCCTTCTCTCCAAAGAGTAGAGCCCTAGTTCCCTTAATCTCTGATCATAATCCATACTCTCTAAACCAGACAGCATCCTGGTAAATCTCCTCTGTACCCTTTCCACTGCCAGTGTTACAATTCACTGTAACATTTACATTTGACATAAAGGATCACAAAGAAATGAGAAAGCGGTCAGGCAGAATTCTAATTAACTAACTTAATGCACAGGTTATTGTGCTTTCATCTCATAAGGAATAATTTTATACATCGATGTCAGCAAAATGCTTACCAAATGGCATATTTTGGTTAATAATGTTAGCATTCTCAGTGTGAAGTTCCAAATGAAAACATGTTTTACATGAAATCTAACAGACTCATCAAGATAGATCTCCACTGGAGAAGCCCTCAAGAAAATTAAAGGCAAACCACAAAATTACATGAAAATTAAAACAGTAATATGAATAGCTAAAATAAATTCAACCTTCTTGTGGAGCATTACTCATATAGTAAGAGGGTTAGATACCAACAAGACAGCCGTTCACAAAAACAGTAGCAAAATGATGCTACTGAAGGGTTTGGCCCAAAACGTCAACTATTTACACTTTTCCATAAGTGTTAAGTTCCTCCAGCATTTTGTGTGTGTTGCTTTGGATTTCCAGCCTCTGCAGATGTTCTTGTGTTTGTGATACTACTCTTTAATATGCCAAAAGAAAGCTGTAAATGGAACCACAATGTACAGGAACTAAGTCCTTGGTTGCCAGTGTTAAATAAGATCTGGAATGTTAATTTAAACGCAAACAACAGGAATTCTGCAGATGCTGGAAATTCAAGCAACACACATAAAAGTTGCTGGTGAACGCAGCAGGCCAGGCAGCATCTATAGGAAGAGGTGCAGTCGACGTTTCAGGCCGAGACCCTTCGTCAGGACTAACTGAAGGAAGAGTTAGTCCTGACGAAGGGTCTCGGCCTGAAACGTCGACTGCACCTCTTCCTATAGATGCTGCCTGGCCTGCTGCATTCACCAGCAACTTTTATGTGTGCTGCTGGAATGTTAATTGCCGTTTCACTTCAACTTGGCTTGCACTACCATAGTGGAAGTGAATGCCACAAAACCAGAGTACAAAATCTGTCTGTAAGCCTTGTTACTAATTTGCAAACATAGTTATGTAATGCTGTGAACTACTCTGATATTCCCGAAAGAACCTGCAATGATCTATGTTCGGCAAGAAACTTTTGTCTACCAATAGTCTTACAATCCAGATTATTTGGCATCTAAGATCAGGTTTCTGAAAAAGCCAAAAATTGATTCAATCAGATATTTAATAAATAAGATATGTGGTAAATATTCCTCTTTCAGAAGATGTAATATCTATGAACTTCCTTCCATTACAAGGGTAAAAGTGGAAACAATTGCTGATGATTTCACAGTATCTCAGCAACTGAAACAGTCCAACCCACACACAGCTAGACAGATAACATTCAGAGTGATAAATGAAAAGTTGCATCTGCACCACAAAAGTTCAAGACAATATAAATATCCAACAAGAGAGAAGTAAACAACCATCATAAAACCATAAGATCATAAGAGATAGGACCAGAATTAAGGCTGTTTGGGCCATATTCAAGATTGCTAATGACACCACTGTTGCAGGCCGAATCAAATGTAGTGATGAATCAGCATGTAGCAGGGACATTGAAAATTTGGTTGACTGGTGCCATAATAACAGTCCCTTACTATACAGAGGCTAAACTTTATTAGGAGTTTGAAGAGATTTGGCATGCCAACAAATACACTCGAAAACATCTACATTTGTACCATAGAGAGCATTCTGACAGGCTGCATCACTGTCTGGTATGGAGGGGCTACTGCACAGGACCGAAAGTAGTTGCAGAAGGTTGTAAATCTAGTCAACTCCATTTTAGGTACTAGCCTACAAATTACCCAGGACATCTTTAGGGAGCAGTGTCTCAGAAAGGCAGCTTCCATTATTAAGGATCTCCAGCACCCAGAGCATGCCCTTTTCTCACTGGTATCATCAGGTAGGAGGTACAGAAGCCTGAAGGCACACACTCAGTGATGCAGGAACAGCTTCTTCCCCTCTGCCATCCGATTCCTAAATGAACATTGAAGTTTTGGACACTACCTCACTTTTTAATATACAGTATCTCTGTTTTTGCACATTTAAAAAAATTTATTTGATATACATAATTGATTTACTTGTTTATTTATTATGTTTTATTGTATTTATTGTAAGCTGAATAGTCTAAGGGTAGATAAGTCTCCCGGACCAGATGGAATGCACCCTTGTGTTTTGAAGGAAGTAGCTGGGGAGATTGCGGAGGCATTAGCAATGATCTTTCAAAAGTCGATAGATTCTGGCATGGTTCTGGAGGACTGGAAGATTGCAAATGTCACTCCGCTATTTAAGAAGGGAGCAAGGAAGCAAAATGGAAATTATAGACCTATTAGCTTGACATCGGTGGTTGGGAAATTGTTGGAGTCGATTGTCAAGGTTGAAGTTATGGAGTACCTGGAGGCATATGACAAGCTAGGCAGAACTCAGCATGGATTCCTTAAAGGAAAATCCTGCCTGACAAATTTATTACAATTTTTTGAGGAAATTACAAGTAGGCTAGACAAGGGAGATGCAGTGGATGTTATATATTTGGATTTTCAGAAGGCCTTTGACAAGGTGCCACACATGAGGCTACTTAACAAGATAAGAGCCTATGGAATTACGGGAAAGTTACATACGTTAATAGAACATTTGCTGATTGGCAGGAAACAGAGAGTGGGAATAAAGGGATGTTATTCTGATTGGCTGCCAGTTACCAGTGGTGTTCCACAGGGATCAGTGTTGGGACCGCTTCTTTTTACGTTGTACATCAATGATTTGGATTCTGGAATAGATGGCTTTGTGGCTAAGTTTGCTGATGATACATACAAAGATAGGTGGAGGGGCCAGTAATGCTGAGGAACCAGAGAGTCTGCAGAGAGACTTGGATAGATTGGAAGAATGGGCAAAGAAGTGGCAAATGAAATACAATGTTGGAAAGTGTATGGTTATGCACTTTGGCAGGAGAAATAAATGGGCAGACTATTATTTAAATGAGGTGAGAATTCAAAGTTCTGAGATGCAACAGAACTTGGGAGTCCTCATGCAGGATACCCTTAAGGTTAACCTCCAGGTTGAGTCGGTAGTGAAGAAGGCGAATGCAATGTTGGCATTCATTTCTATAGGAATAGAGTATAGGAGCAGGGATGTGATGTTGAGGCTCTATAAGGCGCTGGTAATGTATCACTTAGAGTACTGTGGGCAGTTTTGGTCTCCTTATTTAAGAAAGGATGTGCGGATGTTGGAGAGGGTACAGAGAAGATTCATTAGAATGATTCCGGGAATGAGAGGGTTAACATATGAGGAACGTTTGTCCTCTCTTGGACTCTATTCCTTGGAGTTTAGAAGAATGAGGGGGGACCTCATAGAAACATTTTGAATGTTGAAAGGCATGGACAGAGTGGATGTAGCAAAGTTGTTTCCCATGATGGGGCAGTCTAGTACGAGAGGGCATGACTTAACGATTGAAGGGCGCCCATTCAGAACAGAGATGCGAAGACATTTTTTTAGCCAGAGGGTGGTGAATCTATGGAATTTGTTGCCACAGGGGGCAGTGGAGGCCAAGTTATTGAGTGTATTTAAGGCAGAGATTGATAGGTATCTGAGTAGCCAGGGCATCAAAGGTTATGGTGAGAAGGCGGGGGAGTGGGACTAAATGGGAGAATGGATCAGCTCATGATAAAATAGCGGAGCAGACTCGATGGGCCAAATGGCCGACTTCTGCTCCTTTGTCTTATGATATTTATTATTATTTTTTTCTCTCTATCTGCTAGATTATGTATTGCATTGAACTGCTTCTGTTAAGTTAACAAATTTCATGTCACATGCCAGTGAAAATAAACCTTATTCTGATTCTGATTCTTTACTCAATGTCTGCAAGACTACGAAACTGATCATTGGCTTTCAAGTACTGTTATTTGTTCACCTTCAAGGACTCTTCATCTCATGTTCTTGAGGTTTATTTATTATTATTTCTTTCTTTTTGTTTTTGCACAATTTGTTGCCTTTTGCACACTGGTTGAATGCCCAAATTGGTTTGATCTTTCATTGATTCTGTCATGGTTATTCTATGGATTTATTTAATATGTCTGCAAGAAAATGAATCTCTGGGTTGTATATGATGACACATATGTACTTTGTTCCTTTTAAGATGGAGCTACCGAACATGGGCGACAACTTAATGGTAAATCGTATGGCGAGAGAATCAACTTAAAAAGCTACTTATGACATCTTTCAGGAAGCAAATTGTAGTGAACTATCGCCACAGACAGTGAGGAGGCAGGCGGTGGCAGAGGAGAGACTGGTCTGGGGAATGAACCATGCCGGGGCATGGCGAGGCGCTGTGTGTTCAGGCTGCCGGGTTCGCAGATGGAGTTGGTGGTGTCGCTGCTGGAGCTGGAGTGAGCATTTTGGAGAAGAGTTGATGCAGATGAGTTTTGTTGTCTGTACATCTTGTGAGGTTGGATTGCTCTAATCACCAAGCCAGCTTGGTGAGATCATGAACTGCTTCAGACAGGCTGACACAGAGATTTCGGGGTACCTGGATTCGGGTGCTGGGATGGGACACTACTCGAAGCTTGGACAATTTAAACGCCGGTGGATATAGACGGGCAGCCCGAGTGTAGGGTATGGAGGTGAGGGTTGGACTGATTTTTCTTGTTCATCCACAAATATTTACTCCTTTCTGCACGGTGAAGAGGCTGTGAAATGATCCGGCTGCTCTGTGTTTCTGGCCCACTGGCGCAAAAACTGGGACTGAGGCTTAGTTTAGGCCTAATCCGGCTACTCCAGAGGCAAATCTGGGACTCATTCTTGCTCAGAATGCTGTTGGCTTGTTTCTACCGTTTGCATGATGCTTTTTTTTCATTCTCTCTTTCTCTGTGCAGTGGTTTTTGTTTTGTTTTTCACCGGGTTATTCAAGTTTCTTGCTTTGTAGTTGCCTATAAGTACACAAGTTTCAAGGTATAAATTTGATACATTCCTTGATAATAAACATGCTTTAAATCTTTGAATCTTTGAAATCACTTTGAACATTGATGTCTGCTCTGTCATTCTATAATGGCTGATTTATTATCTCTTTCAATCCTGTTCTCCTATATTCCACCCATAACACCTTTGACACCTTTGCTAATCAAGAACCTATCAATATACCCAAGCCTCAGCCTTCTGTGGCAACAAATTCTATGATTCACCACCCTTTGGCTAAAAAAATTCCTCCTCATCTCTGCTCTAAAAGGATACCTTCTGATCCAAGACTTTCCTACTACAGGAAGAAACACCCACTCAACATCCACTCTATCTAAGCCTTCAATATTCGATAATTTTTAATGAGATCCCCCCTCATTCTTCTAAACTCCAGAGAGTACAGGTCTATACCCAGGAAACACTCTTCATATGTTAACCCTTCCATTCCCAGGATCATTCTTGTGAACTTCCTCTGGATCTTCTCCAATGCCAGCACATCCTTTCATGGATAACGTGCCCAAAACTGTTCACCATATTCCAAGTGCAATCAATGCCTTATAAAGCCTCAGCCTCTATCCTTAATTTACCATAGTCAAAAACCACAATACAAATTTTCTGTATCCCCGCTGACTAGATGACTCGAGCCATAGCTGTGTGAGCAGATCAAAGGCTGAGAACCCTGCAGCGAATGATTCATCTCTTGACACCCAAAAGATTTTCCAGAATCTGTAGGATTAACAGGCTGATAGAAAAATAACAATTCTCCTGATGGGTGCACCCTCAACAATTCTCAAAAAGCTCTAGTCTATCCAAAGTGTAACCGCAACCATGATTGACATCCTATCACACAACTCAGACATCCCATCACTTCTCCATCAATGCATAGTGGTACATAACATCTGGAAGACACACGATTTTTGTTCTTCAGTATTTCAAAAAACACCTCCCATTCCAATCATTGGTACTATTACTGCCAAGAGGTTTAAGGGAAGCAGCTGCATAGAATCAAAAGCACCACATGATCCCTTCCAAATCACGCAACATTTTGACCTTGATACGGATCACCACTGGGTTTAAAGCCTGTAATTCTCTGTTCAAATAATTGAATACTTCTAAAGAATTGATTCACTGCCACCTTTCTAAGGGCAATTAGGGATAGAAATAGATGTCAGCCTTGCCAGTTAATATCTGATATCAAAAAGTATCAATTAAAAGAACATTCTGCTGTATGTCAGATTTCAATCCATTGATCAAAACACAACACAATGATCATTTCCTGATTTGTCTAAAGTTTGCAAGGACCTAGTAGAGTAATCAGTGGAGCCAAAGAGCTGTATAGCACATAAATAGGTCCTTAAGCCCACTTCATCCATGCTGGCTTGTCCCGCTATCTGTTTACTATCAAGTACCTGTCTAAAAGTCTATTAAACATTGCATTTGTGTTTGCCTCTGGAAACTTGATCTATATAACCACAACGCTTTGTGAAAACCTTGCTTCAGATTTTCGTTAAAGTTTTGCCTTAAAGGATTAAAGCTATGTCCTCTGACTCTAGACTATCTAGAATCTATCGTGGGAAAAATTACTCTCACTCTCTACTTTATCTGTGTCCCTCGTAGTTTTGGTTGTCCATCTTTGGCTCAGCTTGAGTGGTACCCTTCCCTCCTCTTATTCTTAATTCCTCTGAGAATGGAGGACACATCTAGCCTGACCTGCTAGGCATATTCTTCATTCCCCGAGGAAAATAACATTTCCTACCATGCATTTTTCAACTTCCATATTCCTTTGTCTACAAATATAATGCAAAATACTGACTTGTTGCTATTTTGCCTAGGTAGACCGCATTTCATTTTTCATACTTTTTTATATATATAGAATATCTAAGAAAAATTATAACACCAAAGATTTATAAGGTGCACAAAATCATTGTCCACATTGAATCCTTAGGAACTGGTCAATCAGATCTGTAACATGTTAATGAATATCCATCAAATCAAGTATCATTGGCCTCACATCTGATTGTGAATAATCAAGCACGTCCCTGACAGAGGCATCCATGATACTTTTAACTGCTCCCATTCATTCACTAACTAAATAACCTTGTTCACATCTTATCCCCATGGGCTTTGCATTTTCACCTGAGCAGAGGTTCCCTTTTTTCCTCCATCTTTTTATCAGCTCAACAAGCTTCTTTACTCTCCTTCACAGTATTAATAATTCTGAATGTTAATCATATTAATTCTAATTTTTTTTGTATTATTAAGGATCCCACCCATCAATCCAGTGTCTTCTTTGACTTTCTACTATCAAGCAGGAGACTCTGTTGCATAAAAGCAAGAACAATCAGGATGGGTAACAGTTTTTTCCTTCAGGCCATTAGGCTTCTGAACTCCCTGCCGCATCGCATTCGAAGCGTCACTGGTTAATCTGTTCTGTACCTTACAATATTTAATATGTACACTTTAGTTTGTTTATTTATGTATAATTTTTACTTTCATAAGTTATTATGTGTTATGTGTGATAGGTACAGTATACTACAGTACTTTGCACTCTAGTTCAGAGAAATGTTGTTTCATTCGACGGTATATATGTAGATAGTTAAACGACAATAAATTTGACTTGACATGACTTGATAGAGGGCCTTCAATAGTTGTACTTGGGTGGCACACGCTTAATGGGCCAGAAGGGTCTGTTACAGTGATTTATCTGAAAACTTAAAACCAGAAACATTAGCTGTTTATCGCCCTACAGGAGTGACTGAACACATTGAGTGATTTTGCACTTTTTTTAACATGAAAAAAAATGTCATGACATTTGGTTGGTCATGACAGTCGAACACATCAATGAAGCATATACATTCTGAGATATATAGAGAATATCAAAGGCTTCCTTTGTGGCATTCAGTACTGCAAGTTCAGGTGACAGACAGTAGGTTGGATCTACCCGTGTACCTGTTTTGCCATTGTTTTATACATGAAGAAGGCCTTGCATCATTATGGCAGTGGAATACTAGGATCTAATGTTGATTACAGATGTGCCTGGTGAGCAAACACAAAACTGAAAGACTAATTTGCAAAGTAAATTAAGAAGCTACTTAGCAAATTAAGTAATGATGTAACATTCCGAGCTTTGGATCTACTTAAGACACTTCATTTTGATTTGCCTAAATCAAATGGATTTCTTTATTAAAAATTGGCATTTTCAGAACAATGAGGCTGTTCACAAAATTCAAAGCCACAATTTCAAGGAAGTATCTATAAATACATTTGTAACTGCAGGAAAGAGCTAGTGCATAGAAGTCTTTAAATAATTGTTACGTTACTGCAATAGTCTAGAGATAAGGAGTGAGTCAATCAGTCTGTCCCCCACTGCCCCCCCCCCACCAATCGGTGCAATCATCAGCAAAGTTTGGCCTCTGTCTCCTACTTCTCTTTTCTTTCCATCACCTGGCTTTATCTGCCTATCATTTCTCACTCATCCCCATTCAACTTTACACTAACCAGCCCTGTCTCATCACCACCCCCTTTTTACCAGCTACTTCCCTTCTCCACATTCAGTCTGAAACATCGACAATTCTTTCCATACACAGATGCGACTGGTCTTACAGAGTTCCTCCAGCAGTTTGTTTTTTTTTGCTGTCATCAACCAAGTGTTTCTATCAAACAGCACTTTTTAACTGTGATGGTGCTTCTCAGGATTTTATTAATCTATGTCCCCTGGTAAAACTGAAATCTTGTGGGCATTAATGAGAAGACACATACCCAGACTATTCTAACATCACTTCCCTATCCTAGGAGAATGGCCAATGTTCCATGTTGATTTAAGAAGGGCTACAAGGTCAATTTTAGGAATGAGGGGCCAGTAAGTTCAAACTCAGTGATGGGGAAGTTACAGGTTCTGAGAAGTAGCAACTAATTACAATTGGAAAGTCAAGGATAGTCCATATGAATTTGTGAATGAGAAATAATATCCTATGTATTTAAGTGAATAGCTTTGAAGAGGTTAGCAAGAGAATTGACAAGGACAGGATGACGTACATAGTCTACATGGAATTTGGCAAAGTGTTTAACAAGGGATTTCATGTATACTGGTCCGGAAGGTGAGATCAATGGGATCCAGAGTGAACTATCAAAATGGATACACAATTGGTTTAGTGGAAGGAGTCAGAGTGTGGTAGTGGAGTGTTGTTTTTCACATTGGAGACCTTTGATGAGTGGTGTATCAGAGTAATTGATGTCACATTTCCTGTTATTTTTATATATGGTAATGATTTAGGTAAGAATTTTGGTGGCATGATTAGTAAGATTGTAGATGACGCTGATATTTTTTGCTGGAGTAGACAGTGAAGGAGGTTGACTAAAGAGAAACTTTTCAAGCAGCAGCTACAGAATAGGATGTGAGCAGATGAGCATGAGGCTCATATAGAAAAATAATCCAATGAATCGTTACTTGAAACAGATACTTCATTGATATTAATCCAACAGTTGATTGGAAAACGATTGGTTATCTTCAGCGACCAAGGAGAACTAATGTTTGAATCGGTAAATATATCATTAAAGTAGGACAACTATGTTTCCAAACATGATGTCAGCATTCCAAGTGAATTCTGAATATATTTTTAAGTGAATTCAATTTTCTAAAACAATTGTTTCCCAACATAATATGAGTTCAATATCATCTGCCACAATTATGGGTGGTTTGAGATTTTGAGCATTGTGACATACCACCTGTTGTATGATGCCTGAGAATTTCTAAACTTGTCCTAGATGTAAAAGATTAAACTGCTTGCTATGTGTGTCTTTGTCCTAATGGAATGATCTATAGCTGTGTCAATTTGCATCTCTATTGGATTTCCATCAATCAGAAGTGTAGCCTGAAAGTCCTCTCAACTACCACCACAGTTACTTTTGGGATATGTGTGATGCAAATTAATGTTAGTGTTATCTGCAGTGGCTCTGATATTGTGCCAATTCTATTTTTGTGATTCCTTGTGGGAAACATGTTCTCTGTGCCAATATTGTATCTGAGACATTAATCTTATTGGTTGTCTTGTGTTTCACCTTATAAAATATTGCTATATGGCCTTTTTTCAGACTCAGGTAGCATTTTAAATCTTCAAAAGATGGAAAGTATTAGAAATGACTAGTGGTACCTCTGTAACAATGACTCATTCCATATTTGGTTACTAGGTGCTGTCTTTGTTCTTGAATCCAAGCTTTGGAAACTGTCTTTTGACTGCAGGCTGTTGTATTTGCAGCTGGCACAAAATGAGATTCTCAACATTCTTGGTTGTCACCTCCATGGGGATCACTACCCTATGTAGTAAATTAAATGTAAAGCTTTTTGTGCTTATTGGTTTCTAGTGGATCTTTTAATTAGATAGACCATATATGTACTACTGAGGCACAAATTCAAATCCTAAGGCCTTGTTGAGAAAGAACAATAACAACAACAGGCCCAACCAGTTTTCCTCCACTATCTGACAGAACTTGTCCTCACACTCAACAATTTCTCTTTTGGCTTCTCCCACTTTCTCCAAGTTCAAGTTGTAGCCATGGACACCTGCATGGGCCCCAGCTATGCCAGCCTTTTCCTTGGCTACATGGAACAGTCCATGTTACAACCTTCCATGGTAATGCCCTCCAACTCTTTCTCTGCTACACTGATAACTGCTTTGGTGGTATTTCATGCACCCATGCTGAGCCCGTGAATTTCATTAACGTTGACTCCAACTTACACCCTATCCTTAACTTAAGGCATCCAGCACATCATTTCTGATACCTTCCTCCCCTTTCTCAATTTCTTTGATTCCAGAGACAAGATGTATACCGATACCTTTCATAAACCTACCAACTCCCATACTGTCGTGACTATACCTCTTCCCAACTGGTCTCCTGTAAAAATGTTATCCTCCCTTCTCAGTTCCTTCCTCTCCACTGCATCTGTTCACAGGATGACGCTTTCCATTCCAGAACATCAGAGATGTCCTCCTTCTTCAAAGAAACCGATTTTCCTTCCTCCACCATTGGTACTGCTTTACCAGGATCTCCTCCACTTCTTTAACATTCGCCTTCAGCCCATATTCCTGCTGCCTGAACAGGGATAGAGTTCTTTTTGTGCTCAGCTACCACTCCTTGATCCTTTGCATTCAGCACATCATTCTCCACAACTTCCACCACAGGGTCTCTACTACTAAATACATCTTTACCTCACCACCCCACGTTCACTGTTTTCTGCAGGGATCACTTACTCCATGATTCCCTCATCCATTCATCTATCCCCACTAATCTCCCTCCTGGCATTTATCCCCGCAAGTGGAAAAAGTGCTACACCTGCCCAGTTACCTTCTCCCTCACCAACATTCAGGGATCCAAACAGTCCGTCTGAGAGAGACAATGCTTTGCCTGCAAATTTTTGGGGGTCATTTACTGTACTTGATGCTCACAATGTAGCCTCCTCTACATTGGTGAGTTCCTACATAGATTGGGGGATCACTTTATCAAGCACCTTCACTCTATCTACAAAAAGCAGGATTCCCTGGTGGACAATCATCATAATTCCAATCCCCGTTCCCATTCTGACATGCCTGTCAATGGCCTCCTCTACTGCCACCTTGAGGCCACTCTCAGGCTGGAAGATCAAGACCTCACATTCTGTCTAGGTAGCCTCTAATCTGACGGCATGACACTGATTTCTCCAACTTTTGTTCATATTGCTTCCACCCCCTTCCCTGTTCTACAATTCAGCACTCCGGCCCCCATCTTATCTTTCCTTCTCTCCTTACCTACTTATCACCTCCCCCTTCCCTTTCTTACATTGTCCACTCTCCTCTCCTATCAGATTCCTTCTTCCCAACCTTTTTTTCACCTATAACCTCGCAGCTTTTTACTTCATTACCCCTCTCCCACCCATCTGACTTTAAATATCACATTCTAACTTGCACTCTTTCCTTCCTCTCTTCCTTTCCAGTCCTGATGAAGGGTCTCGGTCCTGTTTATTTATTTCCTTAGATGCCGCCAGGCATGCTGAGTCCCTCCAGCATTTTGAGTGAGTTCCTCCGGTTTCCAGCATCTGTGTTTTTTAGTTCCAAATGATGTCTTCATTTAAGCACTGACAATTCTCTCACTTTTTGAATGCATATGCCAAATTTATAACTCCCTATTATCGCAAATGGTCCTGGGCTGAAATATTCTTCAAGCTCTAAAGTGCACATACAAGTGAGATATCTAAAGATTTCTAAGGAGCTATTATCTTGATGTGTGCAATACAGCAGAGTCAAATTCTGAAAGTAATCATGCAATCTCATGTTGCTTCTTTCAGCTGAAGAATAATATTGGCCTTGAAAAATATCTCAACCTTCTCTCTGAATGAAAGCTATGTGCTTAAGTGGCCAGTTCCTTTGTTTTCCTACCAAAATGATGTTGTACTGCTCAGAAACGGGTAAATATGAAGACGCTGGAAATTCAAGCAACACACACAAAATTCTGGTGAACCCAGCAGGCCAGGCAGCATCTATAGGAAGAAGTGCAGTCGATGTTTCGGTTCGAAACCCTCCGTCAGGACTAACGGAAAAAAGAGATAGTAAGAGATTTGAAAGTGAGAGGGGGAGAGGGAGATCTGAAATGATAGGAGAAGACGGGAGAGGGAGGGATGAAGCCAAGAGCTGGAAAGTTGATTGGCAAAAGGGATACAAGGCTGGAGAAGGGGGAGTATCATGAGATGGAAGGTCTTGGAAGAAAGAAAGGGGGAGGGGTGCACCAGAGGAAGATGATACTCCCCCTTCTCCAGCCTTGTATCCCTTTTGCCATTCAACTTCCCAGTTCTTGGCTTCATCCCTTCCCCTCCAGTCTTCTCCTATCATTTCCAGTCTCCCCCTCCCCCTCCCACTTCCAAATCTCTTACTATCTCTTTTTTCCGTTACACTTGACAAAGGGTCTCGACCCAAAACTTCGACTGTGCTCCTTCCTATAGACGTTGCCTGGCCTGCTGCGTTCACCAGAATTTTGTGCATGTTGCTTGTACTGTTCAATCTTCTTGTGTATCTGCACTTTATCTTTCAGCTTGTTGTTGCATGCAAACCAACATTTTCCTTGATAAATTTCACTTTCTATAAAGGTTGTTAAACTCAGGGCCTTCTTTCCAGAGTCATAAAACCACACAGCATGGAGGTAGACCTTCCAGCCTACCAAATCCACACTTCCAGCTTCAAGTCCAGCATCAGCCACTCATTTTCATTGATTCCATTCTCATCATCTCCTCCTAAATGTTCCTACACAAGCAAAGAACAACCTACAGTGGCCAATTAACGTAGCAAAGTGCAGGTCTTTCTGTTGTTTTGTTTCACATTTTTCTCTGCAGCCAGAGTTTTCTTGGAGTCCATGCAGAATATGTTGCTTTCAAAGCTGCAAAGCTGATATATTTTATCAGATTACTGTCTTATCAATTTTGATCTTCAGGACTGTAAACTCTTCAAACAGAGGTTTTTGTTAGTTCTAACAACAAGGAACCTTTTGCACATATTGCTTTAGTCCTATATTGATTTTCATAAGAAATATTATACATCAGTCTCTCATCCCAACTATTGTTTGAAAAGCTAAGATCCAAACATTGATATTGGCAGTATCCCACATCAATAATTGACACTTGAAAAAAGATCTATATATACATTACTAGTTACATTTTCCTTTCATTCAGCCAATATCCAATCCATTTTGGCTTTTAAACTGTATCTATTTTAATTTTGCACGCACACCTCATGTCTGCCACTTTATAGAAGGTTTTCTAAAAAAAAATCAAAATACATGGAATCACTACTTTTCCCTTACCTCTTCCTTAGCCAGAGGAATTGCTGGAGGATTGGACGATAGCTAATTTTGTTCTGTTGTTTAGGAAAGGCTCTAAGGAGAAATTGTGAAGTTATAGTGCAGTGACCTGATATCAGTAGAGGGTAAATTACTGTAAGATATTCTAAGAGACTGAATATACAAGTATTTGGATAGACAGGGGCTGATTAGGCATAGACAATATGCCTTTATATGTGGTAAGTCATACCTAACCAGTCTTACAGTGTTTTTAGAGGAAGTTACGAGAAAAAGGAAGTTTCCAGCAGAAGTGGTTGAGGCAGGTTCGATGTTGTCGTTTAAAGTTAAATTGGACGGCTATATGGACAGGAAAGGAATGGAGGGTTATGGGCTGAGTGCAGGTCGGTGGGACTAGGTGAGAGTAAGAGTTCGGCATGGAATAGAAAGGCCGAGATGGCCTGTTTCTGCGCTGTAATTGTTATATGGTTATATGGTTAAATTGATGAAGGAGAGGCAGTAGATGTTGTCTACATAGACTTTAGCAAGTCCTTTGACAAGATCCTGTATGGGAGGTTAGCTAAAAGGTTACGTCATTTAGCATACAAGATGAGGTAGTAAATTAGATTAGACATCAGCTTTGCAAGAGAAACCAGAGAGTGAAAGTAGATGCTTGCCTCTCTAACTGGCATTGTGTGGCATCTGGATTGGCGCTGGGTCTGTTGTTGTTTGTTATCTATATCAATGATCTGCATCATAATGTGATAAACTGGACCAGAAAATTTGCAGGTGACATCAAGATTGGGGATGTACTGGAAAGTGAGGAAAACTATCAGAGCTTGCACCATGATCTAAACCAGTTGGAAAAATAGTCTGAAAAATGGCAGAAGAAATTTAATACAGACAATTATAAGTTGTTGCACTTTGGGTGGAAAAACAGGACATACACGATAAGCAATAGGGCAGAGGATCTGCAATACAGATAGATAATTATTTGAAAGTGGAGTCACATGTAGATAGAGTCATAAAGAGAGCTTTTGGCACATTGGCCTTTGTAAATCAAAGTATTGAGGACAGGAGATGGGATGTTTTCTTGAAATTGTATGAGACATTGGCGAGGCCTAATTTGGGTGAATTGCGTGCAGTTATGTTCACCTATCCACAGGGAAGATATCAATAAGATTGAAAGAGTGCAGAGAAAATTTACAAGGATGTTGCCAAGACTTGATGACCTGAGTTGAAGAGAAAGGTTAAATAGATTAGGACTTTATTTCCTAGAACATAGGAAATAATGCTAGAGCATAGGAAATGCTCATGAAGCATTTGATAATGGTAGATTGGGTAGGTGCAAGCAGACTTTTGCCACTGAGGTTGGGTGAGACTAACATGATAGATCATGAGTTAAGAAAGAAAGATAAGATGTTTAAGGGGAACATGAGGGTAAGCTTCTTCACACAGAGGGTGGTGAGAGTGTAGAAATTGTCAGCAAAAATGGTGAATGTGGGTTTAATTTCCACATTTAAGAGAAATTTATATGATTATGAAGACACGCAGTCCTCTTTTATTGTCATGTAGTAATGCATGCATTAAGAAATGATACATTATTTCCTCCGGTGTGATATCACAAAACACAGGACAACCCAAGACTGAAAAAACTGACAAAACCACATAATTATAACATATAGTTACAAACAGTGTAACAATACCATAACTTGATGAAGAAGTCCATGAGCACAGTAAAGTTCAAAGTTTCTCAAATGTCCCACATCTCACGCAGACGGGAGAAGGAAGAAAAACTCTCCCTGCCATGCCGACTACAATCCGACACTGAATCATCCGAAAACTTTGAGCTCTGATCAGCTCTCCGACACGGAGTACTGAGCGCCATCTCTGTCCAAACGTATATGTATATGGATGGGGGGGGGTATGAAAGGCTATAGCCCGCCCGGTTGTAGGTTGAAGGGACTAGGCAACATTATATTTCAGAATGAACTCAATGGGTTGAAATCCTGTTTCAGTGCTATGTGTTCTATGACTCTAACAATATATTTGGTATCGTTATTTAGGGAAGGATGGCAACATGTTAGAAGCACTGGGGTAATGCTTGGAAACAGCACGTTGCTCCTACAGGTGTGATTAGTCAGACTTGGCTTCGATACTTTGGACTTTGGATGTGTGAGAGATGACTTGATTAAAGCATAAACAATCCTAGGAGGTCTTGGATCCCTTAAGAAGAATGTAGAAAATAAGTTTTCTTTTGTGTCAGAATCTAGATTTAGTGGTTTCCGTTTAAAAATGCAGCATTGTACATTTCATACAGAGCTGAGGTGTTTTTTTTTCTGCCAGAGGTTTTTTGAGTCTTTGGAACTTTCTTCAATGGAAGCACAGTATCTTAATAATTTAAAGCAAAAGCAGGCAGGTGCGCAAGAAAATGAAAGATCACTGCAAGTAGACCAGAATACAGAGTTAAGATTAGTTACTATTCTCACATGTATCAAGATACAATGAAAAGCTTGAATGCATGGGATTCATTCAAATCAGATCATTGCATAGTACATTGAGGTTGAACAAAGTAATACAATAATAATGTAGAATCAAGCGTAACCACTACAGAGAAAGTGCAGTGCATGTAAACAATAAGTTGCCAATTCAGAACAAAGTCGATTGTGAGGGGTCAAGAGAACAACTTATCATATCATATCATATCAACTTATCATAC
This sequence comes from Mobula hypostoma, assembly GCF_963921235.1. Taxonomy (NCBI): domain Eukaryota; kingdom Metazoa; phylum Chordata; class Chondrichthyes; order Myliobatiformes; family Myliobatidae; genus Mobula; species Mobula hypostoma. The sequence goes on from NC_086100.1 coordinate 144,406,866, forward strand.
CAACTTATCGTGCCAGGAAAATGGTGGAAAAGCTTTGAAAAACTAGATGCCTCTGGTTTGTAATTTATATGTACCCTCACCTCAGGCTCTTACCTGTAGTTGTTTTATTAATGGAAACTTCAGTAGTTTTATTATACCTCATCAGCAAAATTTGGCCCGATACTTTAGTAAATTATACACATTCAAATGTCATCATGCAGACTTGATGGCTCATTAAAATCTCAAATCTGGGAGTGTTAATTAATTGGTTCATAAACAAAACAAATTCATGTGAGTATGATTTGGGCCTTTCTCTTGTATAGCATCATGTTTTGATTTGTGCATTCAGCACATGGCAGATGAAGTAATGGAATTTTTGATTCAAAAATCATAACATACAAGACTGCAATATAAATTGATTCATCAACATCAAGCTATGCCTCTCATTCACTATTATGAATGCTGCATCTTTGGTTGAAACTTTGTGTTTGCTTCCTGCTTGCCATATTATATGAGTGCTTTAGACCTAGATCTGTCTGAAATTGTTTGAAAATTTAGCACATAACAGTTTCCATGGGATTACAAACCTGATTCTGAAAATGAATGAGGAAGAGGATCACGTTTAAAGTGTAATGACAATTGAAATGTACAGACTTGCAGTTTTTTTTTGTTTAACTATTCAATCATAGAAAATGTGTATTATTCAGAAGGACATCATTTATTACCTCTCCCAATCCCTAGCGTATTTGAAATAAATAACCTGCAATTGCAGTTCAGTTAGAAGTCACCCTCAATGTTGTGGACATGAGTTCCATATAGCAGAAAAAGACTGAGGAAAGAGTGATTTCCTTATCCGCAGGGGATTAATGAACATAATGGATTTCTACAATAATTCTGAATTTCATGTTCATTATCACATATGCTGACTTTTGATTCCAGATTTATTTAATAAATTGAAGTTCAATTCCCTGTCTGTTGTGGTAGGACTTAAGTAGGCTTTGTGATGAATAGAACATCATTTTGAATATTAGTCCCATCATAATCATTGTGATATAGTAACAACAATCCACAATATGTAAATGAATGAAAGGCTAGTTTTTTTTTAATTAATACTGTTGCTTTGGATGGGTTCTGGGGCAGATTACTGAGAAGCCTTTTCTTTAAGTATATCATGAAACCCTTATACCTTATTGCAGGAACTATTATTGCCTCTGACTATCCACACGATCAATGCCTCTCATCATCTTATACTCCTCTATCAGGTTCCTCTCAACCTCCATAGCTCCAAGGAGAAAAGGCTGAATTCAATCAACCTATTCTCATAAAGCATGCTTCACAATCCAGGTAACATCTCTGTAAATCTCCTCTGCACCCTTTCTATGGCTTTCACATCCTTCCTGTAGTGAGGCGACCAGAACAGAGCACAATACTCCAAGTGGAGTCTGACCAGGGTCCTATATAGCTGCAACATTACCTCTCAGCTCCTAAATTCAATTCCACAATTGATGAAGGTCAATACACCGTATGCCTTCTTAACCACAGAGTCAACCTCTGCAGCTGCTTTGAGCGTCCTATGGACTCGGACCCCAAGATCCCTCTGATCCTCCACACTGCCAAGAGTCTTACCATTAATACTATATTCTGCCATCATATTTGACCTACCAAAATGAACCACTCTCGCCCCCAACTCCTTGTGTATCCCACTTTCTGACCCACATTCCACACCCACTCTTATTCAGTCCAGATCTGGTTCAGGACTGTGAAAAATTCCAGTACCCTAGACCTAGTATTTTCTTTGATTTCCTGTAAGAAGCAAGAAGATTGCTAATGTTGGACTGTTGAAAAAAATGCACAATAGTACATTCCATAGATGAACTGGTTAGGTGGGTTGCCAGACTCTGACTAATGTTTTGATGAAGGTGCGGCTGAAATTATTCCAGCTATAAATCCATCCACTCTCATTCATTCCTGTATGACTTTAGTCTAAGTCTCATGTGCAACCAACAAAATATTTAAGGCACATACAAAGTCATAGAGCACTACTGCACAGATACAGGTCTTTCAGCATTTCCAGTTCGTGCTGAGATGTTAATCTGCTGAGTCCCATTGACCCACAACTGGACCATCGCCCTTCATATTCCTTCCGTCCATGTACTTATCCAAACTTCTATTAAATGTTGAAATCAAAACCACCACTTCCACCACTTCCTCTGGCATCTTGTTCCACACTCTCACTACTCTTTGAGTGAAGAAATCCCCTGTCAAGTTCCCCATAAATATTTCATATTTCACCCTTATCTTTTGATTTTTAATTCTAGTTTTATTTAACCTTAGTGGGAAAAGCCTGCTTGCATTAACGCTACCTAAACCTCTCATAATTTTGTATACCTCTATCTAATCGCTCATTGTCCGATTCTCCAGGGGATGAAGTCATAACCTGCTCAACCTTTCCCTACAGCTCAGCTCCCCATCCCAGCAACATCTTTGTAAAATTTCCCTTTACTCTTTCAAATATAAATATGAAAGTTCTTTGATTTAAAAACATGCAACTTATCACTTAGACCCTAGATTATAACCAGAAAATGTTACAATTAGCTGTTGCCAACTTTTGCAAATAAATCTTCATTTCAATAAAGTTACAATTGCCTCTGCTTCCTACTGCTACACTTGATGCCATTGTGAATTACTCTTTATACTGTAGACAATTATTCAACTTGTTGAAAATTTGGATTCGTTTATCTTGTGTAAAACTCTTCTCTAGTTGCTTCAATAAATATTAGTTTCAACATTTTTACACAAAGTGCATGCAGAACCCTAATTTAACTTCATTTGCTGAAAGTTAGATAGAATTATGATAGAATCTTTGTATAATTTTTGACCTGCATATTATTCAATAAAAAGATCCATTTTTTCTTTAAAGAAGCCATTCAAAATAAACTGAACACCACTGGCTGAATAAGTCAAATTAGAAAACAAAACTATTCAGGATAGAAGATCCTTCCTTTTATGTGATATTTTGTCCATAACTAAGGTTTATCTGAAAATACAATGACACATATTTGGTTATAGAATATTCTCTTAGCTGATAGTCAAGTATCAACTTCCATGGAGTGCATTATAAAATTTTACCTGTCTCAAAGCTATTGTGAGTTATTGCTATTTCAAAAGAAGTAAATTGATCATTTTTTATTCTTGATTTTCTATTCATGATTTTCTATTTTTCAGTGACCTTAGAAATTTGGTTACTTCTCATCCAAGATCTGCATAATAAACTGGATCTTATACGTTGTACTGCCAGACCTAACACTTTATAGTCAGGTTCATTGACATACTTAATCATCCTACAAGAATGCTGCCTTGCTAATAAATAGAACAGGTCTATGTCTATTAGTTTGTAAAGCACAGGACTTTGCTTGCTTGCTCTACTTTGGGTTGCTGCTGACCTGTGGCCAATCATTTCTCAATCAACAATCACTATACCTACTGCTCTTAACCAGTGCAAATTGTGCTTCACCTGTCATCAGCGGATGTTCTCTTGAGACACCATTAGTGCCTGTGGTATAGTGGTTATCTCATTATCTTCGTCTGCAGTGATCACAATCATGAAGAGAGAGCTTATAACCTGACAGATGTAAAGTTCTATACTGTTGGTATTTGGGTTTAGTTCTGTATTCACTGTTTGATGATTCATTGTTGGTATAAATTAATTCAAAGGTGGAAGAATATCCCTCTCTTAATGGGATATACTTTAAGAAAAGATAATAGATTATTGTACATTCTAATTGTTCATAAATGTTATATTAGTTGATTAATCTGTTCAGATTTGGAATTTTACTTTCATATTATATCTTCCAGAAAACTAATCTGAGGTCATTCACAGAGCTAATGGAGATAAAGATTGAGCTAACGAGGGTTTTTGAGAGATAACCTTGATTCAATATTAGCATTGTAATTTTCAATATGGTGTAATATGAAACATTAACTAGAGTCTTAAACAATTCTATGCAACAAAAACAGTAGCAATGTTTGTTGAAAAGATTGCAGAGAATAGAAACATTAAGTTAGAAGAAGGGGGGATTGCATGAGGTTGGGGTCAGGAAATGAAAAATTGATTGAGGATTGAGTTAGTGTCATGAGACCGATTTAAAGATCCTATGCTGCTGAGAGGTAGAAAATTACATACATGAAAATATGGAGATCATGGAGATCAATGAAGAATAACATGATGGTCAATTGATATTTTACTATCATCATTCCAAAAGCCATTCAACCACCAGCAGCATTTTACTCTCCTGTGAAAGTGAAACAGAACGGTACATTGAGTACAGCTGAAACAGCATCATATATGAACATGAACGATGTCATGGCACCATTTTGAAGAGGTTCAGTAGAATTTTCCTTATTTTCTTTGTCAATATTTATCGCTCAACAACCATCATCTATGGCTATACATTCCTACGTTACAACATGGGTAACATTTCACAGTGTTTATTTCACAATGGTGTGCTTTGGGAAAATAACAAAGTTATAAAATGCACAATGAAAATGATAGTTTTATTTCAGTTAGCAACTTCATCTTCCTTTCGGAGACTTGCAGTGTAAGCATAGTCAGTATCCAGATTGACAAAATGTACTAAAAGTCGATGACCCTCCACAAAAGAATAACTCGTTGTCATCAAACCCAGCTTAAACGTCCTCTGGTATTTACTGACCTAGCTGCTTCAGATTAGCTTAGTTTTGATTTAAAGATACAGTACTGTAACAGTCCCTTTTGGACCAATGAGCCTACACAGCCTAATTACAAATGTGACCAATTAAACTACTAACCCATACATTTTTTTGGAATGTGGGAGGCAAATGTAGCAGCCAGAGGAAACCCGGCTGGTCACAGGGAGAACACATAGACTCCTTACAAATAGTGGAAGAATTGAATCTGGGTCATTGGCACTGTAATGCCATTACAGTAAGAGCTACACTACCATGGTGACCAAACTATTCACTAAGGCATTCAGTCCTGCACTGTCATTATTTTGAAGACTACAATCAGATCTCCCTAAACCCTACAATTTTCATCCATATAATGAGCTAAGCACTTTAAACCTATTAAGGAATCTAAGGACTTATAAAATATGGATCAATTTTGTCGTCTTTCACAGATTTATTTTGAAAGCTTTTATAGCATGTAAATTATGTTAACTTTCTTTGTAGCAAATGTACCAATGAGGAAGTTTAATAAAGGCAAAAAATTATCATTATATAATATTCCTCCCACAAAAGAATGACATTGAGGAGTGAAATTACTTTTGTATTTTCATAGGGTCTTAATTGTCTCCTTGTTAACTGCATTTTGCAATACAACTGACTATCACAGCAAAAGCAATTCTTCTCTAGATGTTTCAACAAAGACCAATTACTGTCAAAGGTGACCAATTACAAAGACCAAAGCCTGTCAGAGGTTACAGCGGGACATTGACAGGATGAAAAACTGGGCTGAGAAGTGGCAGATGGAGTTCAACCCAGATAAGTGTGTGGCGGTTCATTTTGGTAGGTTAAATATGATGGCAGAATATAGTATTAATGGTAAGACTCTTGGTAGTGTAGAGGATCAGAGGGATCTTGGGGTCAGAGTGCGTAGGACACTCAAAGCTGCTACGGAGGTTGACTCTGTAGTTAAGAAGGCATACGGTGCATTGGCCTTCATCAACAGTGGGATTGAGTTTAAGAGCTGAGAGGTAAGGTTGCAGCTATATAGGACTCTGATCAGAGCCCACTTGGAGTACTGTGCTCACTTCTGGTCGCCTCACTACAGGAAGAATATGGAAACCATAGAAAGGGACCAGAGGAGATTTACAAGGATATTGCCTGGATTGGGGAACATGCCTTATGAGAATAGTTTAAGTGAACTCGGCCTTTTCTCTTTGGAGTGTTGGAGGATGAGATGTGACCTGATAGAGGTGTACAAGATAATGAGAGGCATTGATCGTGTGGATAGTCAGAGGCTTTTTCCCAGGGCTGAAGTGGCCAGCACGAGAGGACATAGTTTTAAGGTGCTTGGAGGTATGTACAAAGGAGATGTTGGGGTAAGATTTTTACGTAGAGAGTGGTGAATGCGTGTAATGAGCTGCTGGCAGCTTTATTAAATCACCCTCTTAGCCTTCCTCACTCCAGGGAAAACAATCCCAAACTATCTAGTTCCTCCCTATAACTCAAGAGCTCCACTCCCAGCATCTACTTTTTTGTATCCTCTCTTGTTTAATCATATCCTTCTTATTGTGTGACAGCCAGATATACATACAGTATTCCAGGAGAAGCCTTACCAACATCTTGTACAGCTGTAACAGATATCCAAACTCTTGTCCACAATTCGCATTGGATGTAGGCAACCATGCCATGCATCTTCTTCACCACTTTGTCAACCTGTGTTGATACTTTCAGGGAACTTCTGTCTGTACTTGTATCCCTGCATCTGCAACCTGTTCTGCAACATTACCCAGCCTCTGTCATTTTCTTCCTAAGTCCTAGCCTGATTTAATTTCCCAATATGCAATTAAGGTAAAATCCATCTGTTATTGCTTTGCCCACTTTCCTGGTTGATGTAGACCCTGATGTAACTTTAGATAATCCTTGTCCCTGTACATCACACCAAAGATTTTAGTGTCATTCAGAAACTTACTAATGACACCACCTCCAGTCTCATTCAGATTATTAATAAGCATGACAAACAAGCACTGATTCCATTGATCAGAAGTTCCTAAAAAAAAACCCTCTGACTCCTTCCACCTAGCTAATATTGTATCCAAATGGCTAATTAATTCTGGATCCCATGTGATGTCACCTTCTGGACTAGTTTATCATGCAAAACATTGTCAAAAATCTTCCTGAAGTTTTTGTAGACAGCATCTGCCATGATGCTTTCATCAATCCTGTTGATCAACTTCTCAAAATAATTCATTAAAATTTGTGAGACATGATTACCCATGTTCAAAGCCATGTTATCCCAAATCAGTCCTTGTTGTTGCATAAGCAGTTAAATCCTGCCACTCCAATAACTCACCCTCCACTAATGTTAGGCTTCCCAGACTGCAATTCCTTGGCTTGCCCATGCAGACTGTCTTAAATAAAAGCATTATATTAACCACCTTCTAGTTGTCTGGAATATCAATCGTGGTCAACTAAGATATAAAAATCTCCACCAGGGTCCCAGCTGTTGCATCCATTATTTGGGCCCTGGTATCATAACAATATGCTGGGAGGGGAATCTGAATTGAATGAGAAACCTAGAAAGAGATTTATTTTTTCTGCTTGAACTCATGTCTTGTTTTACTTTACTTTATTGTCACCAAACAATTGGTACTAGAACGTACAATCATCACAGCGATATTTGATTCTGCGCTTCCCACTCCTTGGATTACAAATATTAAATATTAAAAATATTAAAAATAGTAAAATTAGTAAATATTAAAAATTTAAATTATAAATCATAAATAGAAAATAGAAAAATGGAAAGTAAGGTAGTGCAAAAAAACCGAGAGGCATGTCGGGATATTTGGAGGGTACGGCCCAGATCCGAGTCAGGATCCATTCAGCAGTCTTATCACAGTTGTAAAGAAGCTGTTCCCAGATCTGGCCATATGAGTCTTCAGGCTCCTGAGCCTTCTCCCGGAGGGAGGAGGGACGAAAAGTATGTTGGCTGGGTGATTCGTGTCCTTGATTATCCTGGCAGCACTGCTCCGACAGCGCGCGGTGTAAAGTGAGTCCACGGACGAAAGATTGGTTTGTGTGATGTGCTGTGCCGTGTTCACGATCTTCTGCAGCTTCTTCCGGTCTTGGACAGGACAACTTCCATACCAGATTGTGATGCACCCTAGAAGAATGCTTTCTACGTTGCATCTATAAAAATTAGTGAGGGTTTTAGGGGACAGGCTAAATTTCTTTAGTTTTCTCAGGAAGTAAAGGCGCTGTTGGGCCGTCTTGGCAGTGAACTCTGCTTGGTTGGACCAAGTCAGGTCATTTGTGATATTGACCCCGAGGAACTTTTGACCTGTTCCACTTGTGCACCACCGATGTAAGTTTGGTCGTGCAGTCCGCTACTCCTTCTGATGTCAACATCCAATTTCCTTCGTCTTGCTGACGTTGAGGAATAGGTTATTGTCTTCGCACCATGCCACCAGTTTCTTAATTTCCCCTCTGTACTCAAACTCATCATTACTCGAGATACGGCCTTGTGGGGCATCGGTGCTCAGAGTGATTGTAGAGAAGAGCTTTTACTTAAGATTTTTAGAGTTTTAGAGTTTTAGAGTTTCAGAGTTTTCGAGTCTTAGAGTTTTACCTTAGATTTTAATTTTTATCCACATCAGCAGCAAGATGTTGGGTAGTAACAATTGTTACGTACCCCGTAACTGGGTTGCCAAACCAGCAGAAATGGATCACTCAGTTGGAGTCTGGATTACTAGAACTAAGAAAGTTTTATTAAAGAAGCAAGCAACACAGTACTCTAATCAAAAGGATAATAAATGCAACAGTTCAGCAATGATAAACACACATGTACACAGAATTAAGATAACAGGATCAATCAAGCTCTATCGTTGTCTAGGGGTAAATGACCAGTTTCAAAGTGACGCAAAGTTCAGTTCAATTTAGTTCAGTTCAGTTCGCAGTAATCACTGCCGTGGTAGATGGACAGTGTGGGGGGAAGGAGAGAGAGGGCAAAGCGAATGAATATTCAAACGGCTTCCAGACAGACCTTCGCAGTCAGCTTTCGGGCGAGTCCTTTGTGATGTCATCTGAGGTCACCGACCGTGACCCCTCCGTTTCCAGATACGATTGTTTCTCTGCGGTGAACCTGGCACCCAGGCAAGGGTGGACACACACCAGGTTCCCGCCGATCGTGCCTTCCACCCTATGCGTCTATGGCTTGTCCCGCGACCAGCAGTCCAAAACTTCCCACCGACTTGTGAGAGACGCACCGCTTCCAGGGTCTCGTTACCTTGGGGTGTCGTGTGTGTCTTGCCTTAGTGAACCTGTCCCTTTTTATCCCCCTGCTGGGGTATCACCTGTCCATCATTTCAAACAGCTCAGGGTTCAAAGGGTGAGCCAATCTTGACAGCTCTCCTTCCGTTACTCTCTCCCGTCCCTTCATTAACATCTCCAAATGCTGCTCCATTGTTTTCCTTATCTCTCTCTCTTCTGAAGACAGGTGGCAGACCAACTGCTGATCCCACTGGTGCCAGCACAGGACAGCTAACATCTTATTCTATGTGTATTCTCGTCACACAATGAACTCATGAGTTCTGTGTTTAAGGGATGAATCCAAATATAGAATTTGTATGAGCTAAGTATTGGAAGGAGAACCAATATAGGATTAGGATGATGACATGTATAAGAATTTAACAAATTTAATGAATCATTTATTAATGTAAAGGGAAATCATAGAGACATGTTGTCACAGTTAGCAAGAGTATGCAAACTCCACACAGACAGCACTGAAAGTCAGAATTGAATCTAAGTCACTAGAGCTGTGAAGCAGCAGATCTACCAGCCATACCACTGTGCCATCAGAGAGAAGTATCTCACAGCGTTGAGAGATAGAATCTTCTTGTTAACATTAAATGTAAGTATGGTTGAAGTGTGGTGATGCAATGTTTTTAGATACTCTTCCACCCATAGTAGGATGTGTTTAAATAGTCTAAGCTTATTGGGAAAGATCAGCACATTTATACTTTATACTTTATTGTCCAAACAATTGATACTAGAACATACAACCATCATAGCAATATTTGACTCTGCGCTTTAATTTACAATTAAATTTACATCCACTTACACAATATTCTGTTCTGCAGATCAATCCTCAATCTGCTGTCTCAAATCCTCTCACCCACAACTACACACATCAGATCATCATCATTTACTTTTTGTCCCATTCCTTACATCCGGATCTTTCATTCCATCATTCCAATTCACTTTTTCATCATTACATTTTTACACCTCATCCCAAGACATAACTACAAGTTCAAGTTCAAGTTTAAGTTTTATTGTTAATCAACTATACATGACCACAGCCAAACAAAACTGCATTCCTCCAGAGTCAAGAGAGAAAATGTAATACCAACTTCATATATAGCACAAGGCATACATATGGTAGAAGTAAACCCACAGTCACACAAAAATAACATAATTTAGTCCAAGTTCCTGAGTCCATGACTGTTGTTGGCAAGAGCAAGTCTGCAGATGAATGCAATCCAGCTTGTTTTCCACTGAGTGAACACTGGAGGCCAGTACCAACGCCAGCATGGACACCGTGCTATACCATCTCTGATGCTTCTGTCCTGGCTGGCTGCATACAGGTGACACTGCAGCAGGAGGCCAACTCTGCACTACAGCCAAATCCACACAGCCCCACTGCCATCAGTCCTGCCAATAAAAGAGTGAACTAGACTTGCAGCATTTCACATTACTAATGTTCAACAGGATCTTGCGATCCCATGAAAAGTGACTAAGGCAATCATTCACCGTTAGACTGAGCACCAACTCTGTTACTTTTCTGTAGCAGACAGCATTGTGCCCCTTTGGTGAATACATGCTTACAAACTCTAATGTGGGTTTCCCTGGTTGCAAGATTACAAAATCACAGAACATTGAGCAGGAAGAATTGAAAGTGACAATTTACAGTTTACATTGAGTTTCAATTGACATCTCTTCTTCCTTGAAGAGAAGTGGATGGATGGTTCAGGAAACTAATTTTAAATTGTCAATTGGACAGGTTAGAGGTAAATAACAAACTGTATAGAGATAATCAGAATTTGCTGAAGGAACTTCTATGAGGGCCTTTGGGGGGTTGAAATTCTGGAGGAAAAGTTACCTGACTTCTTCTCTGTCATGTTGGATGATCGATTGATGATGGACAGCATGGCATTATTTATTGTAACATCCAGAAAATATAGCCTAGATGTCCAAAAGCAGAATAACCAATGGTTCATTTAATGGATCTCTTTAAATAAATGTTTGTTTGATAACTATGTTCTGATTTTCTGATTCTTCTGAGCAGAGGCAAAGGTGGTGAGGACTGGCTTCTGTGTCATTCACTTCCCAATGACGTTCTGGTTAGTGTAACAACTGGTAGGTGTGTGGCAGGAGATTCAGGGGTGCTGAATTTATGGCAAAGTGAGAGAGAACAGGTTGAGGAAAATACATAAGAGAATGGACCGGTCAGAATGCTCTGCCCAGTCTGACCACAGTTTCAATGGGCCTAATGGCTTTTATCCATAATGCAAAGAAAATGTAAAAATAAATGAAAACAATAAACTCTTCTTGGGCCTCCAGCCAGGTACAACCATCAATTATAACTGACATTTTGATGATAAACTCCACTATCTTCATCTGGGATGTTGACTGATCCTTACATCATCCCTGATGAAGATGACAGAGTCTGTGATCAAAATGTTGGTTATAATTGATATTTGTACCTGGCTGGAAGCCCAAAAAGAGTTTATTTGTTATATATGTCAGGAAAGCACGAGATCCTTTTTCAAAATGAGAACACTCAAAAAGAGCATATTTGGTACCTGCCTGTTAAATTGGAAATTTGACTCATCATTTAGCATCAAAAGAAAGCTGTGAACAACCAATTATACTTCTTATGTTACATGTCATTTCATCCTATCTTGGTCTATTGTAGGTGGCATAAAACCATAGGACAAAGGAGTAGAAGTCAGCCATTCGGCCCATTGAGTCTGTTCCGCCATTTTATCATGAGCTGATCCATTTAGTCCCACTCCCCTGCCTTCTCACCATAACCTTTTATGCCCTGGCTACACAGATACCTATCAATCTCTGCCTAAAATACACCCAAAGAATTGGCCTCCACTGCCGCCCGTGGCAACAAATTCCATAGATTCACCACCCTCTGGCTAAAAAAAATTCTTCGCTTTTCTGGTCTGAATGGGTGCCCTTCAATCCTTAAGTCATGCCTTCTAGTATTAGACTCTCCCATCATGGGAGACAACTTTGCCACATCCACTCTGTCCATGCCTTTCAGCATTCGAAATGTTTCTATGAGGTCTTCCCTCATTCTTCTAAACTCCAAGGAGTACAGTCCAAGAGCAGTCAAACGTTCCTCATATGTTAACCCTCTCATTCCCGGAATCATTCTAGTGAATCTTCTCTGAACTCTCTCCAACGTCAGCAGATCCTTTCTTAAACAAGGAGCCCAAACTGCACACAGTACTCCAAGTGAGGTCTTACCAGTGCCTTATAGAGCCTCAACATCACATCCCTGCTCCTATACTCTATTCCTCTAGAAATGAATGCCAACATTGCATTCGTCTTCTTCACCACCGACTAAACCTGGATGTTAACCTGCAGGGTATCCTGCACGAGGTCTCACAAGTCCCATTGCATCTCAGAACATTGAATGCTCTCCTCATTTAGATAATATTCTGCCCATTTATTTCTACTACCAAAGTGCATAATCATACACTTTCCAATGTTGTATTTCATTCGCCACTTCTTTGCCCATTCTCCCAATCTATCCAAGTCTCTGCAGACTCTCTGTTTCCTCAGCACTACCAGCCCCTCCACTTATCTTGTATCATAAGCAAACTTAGCCACAAAGCCATCAATTCCATAATCCAAATCGTTGATGTACAACGTAAAAAAAAGCAGCCCCAACACAGACCCCTGTGGAACACCACTGGTAACCGGCAGCCAACCAGAATAGGATCCCTTTATTCCCACTCTCTGTTTCCTGCCAATCAGCCATTCCTCTATCCACGTATGTAACTTTCCCTTAATTCCATGGGCTCTCACGTTGTTTAGCAGCCTCATGTGCCGCACCTTGTCAATGGCCTTCTGAAAATCCAAATACACAACATCCACAGCATCTCCCTTGTCTAGCCTACTTGTAATTTCCTCAAAAAATTGCAATAGCCTTGTCAGGCGGGATTTTCCTTTAAGGAAACCATGCTGAGTTCTGCCTATCTTGTCACATGCCTCCAAGTACTCTGTAACCTCATCCTTGACAATCGACTCCAACAACTTCCCAATCACCGATGTCAAGCTAACAGGTCCATAATTTCCTTTTTGCTTCCTTGCCCCCTTCGTAAATAGTGGAGTGACATTTGCAATCTTCCAGTCCTCCAGAACCATGCCAAAATCTATTAACTTTTGAAAGATCATTGTTAATGCCTCCGCAATCTCCCCAGCTACTTCCTTTAGAACACAAAGGTGCATTCCATCTGGTCTGGGAGATTTATCTACCCTTAGACTGTTCACCTTCCTGAGTACTTTCTCTGTTGTAATTGTGACTGCGCACACTTTTCTTCCCTGACACCATTGTGTGTCCGGTATACTGCTGATGTCTTCCTCCGTGAAGACTGAAAGACTGATGCAAAATACTCGTTCAGTTCTTCTGCCATCTCCTTATCTCCCATCATAATTTCTCCAGCATCATTTTCGATCGGTCCTTTATCTACTTTCACCTGTCTTTTACTCTTTATATACTTGAAATAGCTTTTAGTATCCTCTTTGATATTATTTGCTAGCTTCGTTTCAAAGTTCATCTTTTCCCTCTTAATGACCTTCTTAGTTTCCTTTTGTGAGCTTTTAAAAACTTCCCAATCCTTTGTCTTCCCACTAATTTTTGCTTCCTTTTATGCCCTCTCCTTTGCTTTAACTTTGGCTTTGACTTCTCTTGTAAGCCACTGTTGCATCTTTATTCCATTCGAAAATTTCTACTTTTTTGGAATATATCTGTGGTAAACCATGTATATATGTTGTAACTCGGTTACCTGTCTGGACACACCCCTCTGCTGACTGCCCCTGTGGCTCCTCCCACAGAATTCTGTATAAAGGTGTTCGCCTTGCCCCTCCCCCTCAGTCCGGGGGCAGACACTCACTGTGGAGGCCGTATCGTACAGTGAATAAAAGCCTTTCAGTATTTTTACCAAACCTCAGTCTTTTGGAGTAATTGAAGCTGCTTCAATTTTATTTGCTGTACGTTTTAAAACATGGAACAGCCCTGAGACCAGAAAAATTAGACCTTAATCCGCAAATGCCTGACGCTGGAAACGCTTTCGAACTCTGGCTGGCCTGCTTCGAAGCGTATCTAGAGGAGATTAAAGCGACCGACCCCGTAGCAAAGCGCAGAGTTCTACTCTCCAGGGTCAGTCCACGGGTTTATTCGCTGATCAGAGACCAGCCGAACTATGATGGCACGATGAACGCACTCAAAAGACAATACCTGCGGCCGATAAACAGCGTCTGTGCTCGGCATCGCTTAGCGACACGACAACAACAGTCCGGGGAATCGAGTGCTGAGTTTGTCTGGGCCCTACAGACACTCTTGTGGGCCTGCAATTGCCAGGAGCTGATGGCGGCGCAGCATGCGGAACTCCTAGTGAGAGACGCCTTCGTCACGGGGACCAGGTCAGTGTACGTGCACCAGCGGCTGCTGGAAAAAGCCTGATCTTACCCTAAGTTCGGCGATCGAGCTGGCTGATACGTTGGAGGCCGCTCTGCATAACTCCAAGGCTCTCCAGGCACGCGATCCCCCGATGGCCTCGTGGGTGCCGCAGACCCCGCAACCTGCTGGCGAATCGACCTCGGCTGCCGCCAGTCGTGAGTCCGCGAAGTGCTACTTCTGCGGACTGGAGAAGCAGCCCTGGAAACGCTGCCCGGCCCAACAAGCTACCTGCTCCAGCTGCAGAAAGAAGGGCCACTTCGCCAAGGTCTGTAAGTCAAAACCACGAGCGGGATCGAGCAGCACCGCGTGCGAGACGTGGGGGTGGCCATCTTCCCTGCACACTGCCACCACGTGTGAGACATGGGGGCCGCCATCTTCCCTGCACGCCGCCACCATGTGCGAGACATGGGGGCGGCGATCTTGGTCGGTGCCACCTCCCATCGCCTACGACCAACGGGTGCTCACGGGCCACCCCACCGCGCCGGACCAAGACAGCGATCCCACCCTGGCTTCCGTGACCCTCGACCAAAGCGCTCCCCACCGGCTCGCAAGGTCAATGATGGACATCCTGGTGGAGGGGCATAGGACAAGCTGCCTGTTTGACACAGGCAATACGGAGAGTTTTATCCACCCGGCCACCGTGCAGCGTTGTGGACTCATGATACGGCCGGTAAGTCAGAGGGTCACCATGGCCTCTGGGTCGCATACAACAGACATCCGGGGGGGTTGTGTAGCGACGCTAGTGGTGCAGGGCACAGAATATCGGGACTTTAAGTTATTGGTCTTGCCTCAACTGTGTGCCCCTGTGCTGTTGGGGTTGGACTTCCAGAGCCACCTGAAAAGCGTGACAATGAAGTATGATGGGCCCCTCCCGCCAATTACTGTCATAAATCCCCTGTTTTGTAGAGATATATCACATACCCCGCTACTGACCACACACACACACCGACCCGCGCATCCCACCCAACATCATGCCAACTGCCACACTACCGACACCACTTGCGGCCTCTCCACCCTCAGGATCCCTCCCCCACCGCTGTTCGCCAACCTGACCCCCGACTGTAAACCTGTGGCAACTAAAAGCAGGAGGTACAGCGCGAGAGACAGAGCTTTCATTAAGTCGGAGGTGGAGCGGCTGCTCAGGGAGGGGGTCATTGAGGCAAGCACAAGTCCTTGGAGGGCGAAGGTGGTGGTTGTTCGGAACGGGGAGAAGAATAGGATGGTCGTGGACTATAGCCAGACCATCAATAGGTTCACACAGCTCGACGCGTACCCTCTACCCCGCATCGCGGATATGGTCAATCAGATAGCACAGTACAAGGTGTACTCGACCATAGACCTAAAATCCGCTTACCATCAGCTCCCCATCCGCCGGGAGGACCGCCCTTACACTGCCTTCGAGGCGGACGGCAGGCTTTATCAATTCCTACGCGTCCCCTTTGGTGTCACGAATGGTGTATCTGTCTTCCAGAGGGCAATGGACTGGATGGTGGACCAGTGCCAACTGAAGGCCACGTTCCCATATCTGGATAACATCACCATCTGCGGTCATGACCAGCAAGATCACGACAACAACCTCCAAAAATTTCTGCAAGCGGCCAAATCTTTCAACCTCACCTATAACAAGGACAAGTGTGTATTCGGGACCACCCGACTTGCTATTCTTGGGTGTGTCGTGGAGAATGGAGTCATTGGCCCTGACCCCGACCATATGCGCCCCTTGTTGGAACTCCCTCTTCCCAATACCCTCAGAGCCCTCAAAAGGTGCCTGGGCTTCTTTTCATATTACGCCCAATGGGTCTCTAACTATGCAGACAAGGCCCGCCCCCTGGTCAAGTCCACCACATTCCCCCTCTCTGCCGAGGCCCACGCGGCCTTCAACCGCATAAAAGGGGACATTGCCAAAGCAGCAATGCATGCAGTGGATGAGGCCATTCCCTTCCAAGTAGAGAGTGACGCCTCCGACTTTGCGCTGGCTGCTACCCTCAACCAGGCAGGAAGACCAGTGGCGTTCTTCTCCCGTACCCTTCAAGGCCCTGAAATTCGGCACTCTGCGGTAGAGAAAGAGGCACAGGCCATAGTGGAAGCTATAAGGCACTGGAGGCACTATCCTGCCGGCAAAAGGTTCACCCTGCTAACTGACCAGCGCTCAGTCGCATTCATGTTTAATAATCAGCAGCGGAGCAAAATCAAAAATGATAAAATTCTGAGGTGGAGAATGGAACTCTCCACCTACAACTATGACATCATGTACAGGCCTGGGAAGCTCAACGAGCCCTCCGATGCCCTATCCCGGGGAACATGCGCCAGCGCGCAGATCGACCGGCTATACGCCCTACATGTAGACCTTTGCCACCTGGGAGTCACCCGGCTTTTCCACTTCGTGAAAGCCCGGAACCTGCCTTTACTCCCTTGAGGAGATCAGGATGATGACCAGGGACTGCCAAGTCTGTGCAGAGTGCAAACCGCACTTCTACCGACCCGAAAAGGCAGCACTCATCAAGGCCACCCGCCCCTTTGAGCGACTGAGTGTTGACTTTAAGGGCCCCCTTCCCTCCACCGACCGCAATGTGTACTTTCTTAACATAATTGACGAGTACTCGCGGTTCCCCTTCGCCATCCCCTACCCCGACACCACTACCACGTCAGTTATAAAAGCCCTGCGCAAGCTCTTCACTCTGTTCGGATACCCATGCTATATCCACAGTGACAGAGGGTCCTCGTTTATGAGTGACGAGCTGCGCCAATATCTACTGGCTAGGGGAATTGCAACTAGTAGGACCACAAGCTATAATCCCCGGGGGAATGGACAGGTAGAGAAGGAGAATGGCACAGTGTGGAAAGCCACGCTCTTAGCCATCAGGTCAAAGGGACTGCCGGTCTCCTGCTGGCAGGAGGTCCTTCCCGAGGCACTCCACTCCATCCGCTCCCTGTTATGCACAGCCACCAATGCCACCCCTCATGAGCGGCTCTTTTCTTTTCCCAGAAAATCGACCACTGGAATCACCCTACCATCTTGGCTGACGTCCCCGGGGCCAGGGCTGCTCCGGAAACATGCGAGGAGCAATAAATACTCCCCGATAGTCGAGAGGGTTCACTTACTTCATGCGAACCCCCAGTATGCCTACGTGGTTTTACCTGATGGGCGGGAGGACAAGGTCTCCATCCGCGACCTGGCGCCCTCAGGAGCTCCGGGCCCCTACCCTGAACACTCCGTGGTGACTATTGACCCCGTACCCACCGATGTATGTACCTACGAGACACCGTGCACCCCAAACCCTATACAGACACCACACGACACTCCCATACCGGGCGCGATGCACACGCGTGAGGGATTACCGACGCCTAACGTGCCGGCACCTGAAGTCAGGCCGGAGCCAGCACAACCGCCATCGCTGGTGCAATCACCGCCGGTGCTACGTAGATCACAGCGACGGACTCGACCGCCTGATAGACTTAACCTGTAAATATACTTCTTGTAAATATGGTCAGTCACTTCACCCCGCGGGACTCTTTTTAAAAAAAGGAGGGGTGAATGTGGTAAACCATGTATATATGTTGTAACTCGGTTACCTGTCTGGACACACCCCTCTGCTGACTGCCCCTGTGGCTCCTCCCACAGAGTCCTGTATAAAGGTGTTTGTCTTCCCCCTCCCCCTCAGTCCGGGGGCAGACACTCACTGTGGAGGTCGTATTGTACAGTGAATAAAAGCCTTTCAGTATTTTACCAAACCTCAGTCTTTTGGAGTAATTGAAGATGCTTCAATAGCTGTCTTGCCACCTTCCTCACTTCTCACATAAACTCCACTGCTGCTCTGCCGTCCTTCCCGCAAGTGTCCCATTCCAGTCAAATTTGGCCAGCTGGAGTACAATGAATTACATGAGTATCTAGTTTTAATGATATAATCAGGTCTACTGATAAAAAAAAACACACTTGTAATGTGAGGTTATTCATACTGGCTTTGTATAGCCTATGAATAAAGAACTGCATTTGACTTAGTTTAGGTGAATTTCTTTTGTAACAAGGGTCAGTAAAATTGTAAGTTGAAGTTATTATCTTCTAACATGTCATTCTCATAACTACTGATGATTTAGTATTGCTTCACAATTTTTTTATATTTAGAACCCAGGAGCTTTGCAACACCCACATGAATTAAGTTTGCATGCTAAGGTCATAAACCTCATAGATTGTTTATCCTGTTGTACCTCTTGGAATCAGTGTGATTTATTGAAGTTAGATTTTTCTTGGGCATGGGAGCATTGAAAGATGTATGTTAGATGAGAAGCCAATGTATTTAAACATGAATTCCAGGGTTTTGTCTACTGTTTGAACTGTAAATACCATTTCTTCAAGAACTGTCTAACCCTTTCCTGTACCCAACACTGCCTTCATTTTACAGCAAATAATGGCTCTCCATTCAGCCTTGCTCTTCCAAAACAAAACATATTCTGCAACAGAGACACACGATTCTGCTGATGCTGGAAACATTGAGCAACACATTAAAATACCGGAAGAACTCAGCAGGTCAGGCAACATTTATAGAGGGTAAATGAATAGACAATGTTTCAGGCCAAGACCCTTCATCAGATCTGGAAAGGAATAAGGCTGAAGTGAGAATAAAAAGGTAGTGGGAGGGGAGGAGCGCAAGCTGGCAGGCAGCAGATGAGTCCAGGTGAAAGGGGGAGGTGGGGGATGAAAGGGAATGATGTGAGAGCTGGATGATGATAGGTAGAAGAGGAAAAGAGTTGAAGATGAATGAATCTGATAGGAGAGGACAGTAAACAATGGAATAAATGGAAAGAACATAGAACATTACAGCACAGTATAGAACAGGACCTTCGGCCCACAATGTTGTGCCAACCCTCCGATTTACTAACATCAATCTTACCTTTCTCTCCCACATAGTCATCATTTTTCAATCACCTATGTGCCTATCTAAGAGAACCTTAAATATCCTTAATGTATGTGCTGGGTGGCGGGGTAGAAGTATATACGTCTTTACCAAAGGAGGTGTAAGGCACTCTTTCCGGCTAGCCTGCAGGTCACCCCCCGGGTAAGGTGCAGCACCTGCTCTGCTCCCTGATCAGGGCCACGCAAAGCCATGGGTGCAAATGGCGCGCACCACAAGTCCCGGCTATGCGACCGCTGACACCAGGCAGACAAAAGGATTGAGTGGTAATGTACATGGGAGGGGAGCCAACAGGGTGAGGGGCTACAGAAATTAGGGCAAACAGAAGGGATTGGTTACAGGAAGTCAGAGAAATCTATGTTCATGGTGTCCATTTGGAGAAGAAAAAGATAGATTATGAGATGTTGCTCCTCCATCCTGAACCTTGCATCATCGTGACAGAAGAGGAGGCTGTGGGAAGATATGCCTGTGTGGGAAAGGGAAGTGGCATGAAATGGGTGGCCACTGGTTGTTGCAGCAGATGGAGCGAAGGTGCTCAATAAAGAATGCCCAATCTGTATTGGGTCTCACTTACGGGTATTCGAGATTCAATAAATAACAGACTCACAAGTGAAGTGTTGCTTCACCTGGAAGGATTGTTGGGGGCCCTGAATGGTGGTGAGGGAGGAGGTGTAGGGGAAGGTGCAGTAAGGGAGGGAGAATGGTAGATAGGGACGAGCTGATGAAGAGATTGTGGAAAGAGTTGTTCCTGCAGGATAGCCATTAGATAGGGAGATGGGAGGTATCATGTAGCGAGGAAGATGTGCCTAGTGGTTGGATTTGTTTGGAGATGGTGGAGATTGCAGAGAATGATGTGCTGGATGAAGAAGCTGGTGGAGAAGTAGGTAAAGACAAGGGGAACCCTATCCTTGTATGTCAAGGGGAGGGGTTTTGAATGGGGCGAGGCCAGATGTACAGGAAATGAAAGAGATGTGGGTAAAGGCAACGTTGATAATGGTGGAAGGGGATGTTCATTTTCTGAAAGTGCGTAGGAAAGACAATGCACCTAATGGTGACTGCTTGGCTTGCATCTTTGGAAACAGTTCTATTTTCCCCTATCAGTGTTCGTTTGAAGATCCTGACCTGGAGTTACATGCTGACTTTGGTTCTTTGCTGGAATGGGACCCACTCTCGGGGTTTCATGACTGGCCTTTATTCAGATACGGCCTGGGAGATTAGCTTATCTTCAGAGTTCCGGGATCGCATGGCTCTGGAGATGGCTGAACCAATGGTCGGTACCTCTGCAGGAATTCGGTATGTCGTGGGAGGTGGAAGATCGAAAGCAGCGAGCTGGCTGCTGGCTGTGTGCCTAGAGACCCGAGTTCTTTGGGAACAGAGCTTGAATAAAGTGATACAACAGACTTTTAAGATCGTAAATAAGTGAGTTGTTTGTTATGTCTCCCTTCTCGCTGTGAAACAGAGACATTTCTTTTTCCCTTATTAGGGAGAGAGAGAGAGCCTATGGTATGTCAAATACAGGGTGAATGAGTAGTCTTTGGGGTACTGCAAGTAGGTGTCAATGCTGATGCTTTGCTGCATGCTTGAGTGCTCGGTGGTGGGTGCTGATGGTTTTTTGCTGGTGGGGGGAGGGGGATTGTTGTTCTGTTGCTGCTTACGCATGGGAGGGGGGAGCTGGGGGAACCTTGGGATTCTAAAATTTAACTGTCATTCATTCTTTGGGGGAACTCCTCTGTTTTTGTGGATGGTTGCAAAGAAAAAGTATTTCAGGATGTATATTGAATACATTTTTTCTGACATTAAATGTACCTTTGAAACCTTTGAAAAAAGAAGACATCAGAGATATCCTAGAATGGAGAACAGATGCAGCAGAGGGAGAGTGACAGAGAGAAAGCATTCTTACTGGTGACAGTGTGCGAAGAGGTGTAGTCAAGGTAATTGTAGGAGTCAATGGGTTTGTGAAATATGCTGGATAATCTGTCTGCGGAGATTGAGATAGAGAGATCAAGAAAAGGGAGAGAGATGGACCAAGTGAATTCATTGACACAGGTGGCTGTGGAGACTGAATCTTTATGTATTTTTAAGGCAGAAGTTGATGGGATTCTTGATTCGTCAGGGCGTGAAGGAATACGGGGAAAGACAAGAGACTGGGACTGAGAGAAAAATTAGATCAGCCATAATGAAATGGCAGAACTAACTTCATGGGCCAAATAGCCCAATTCTGCTCCTATACCTTATGGTCTTATTATACTACAACAGCACCACCCTTGTCAGTAGGATTGATGGTGAGGCTGAGATCAGTACTGAGTGTGCAGAAGGCAGTGCTTTCAAGAGGACTGAGGTTGGAATAGATGAAGGGAATGGTAAAGGCAAGATGGTTGGTGCCCCACTGGCAGTTAGAGACGAAAAGACCCAGAGTGGGCAGAAGGCCAAAATGGAATGTCCAAGAGGGAGAGGTGAGCTTAAACTAGGAGAAGAGGTCATCAGTAGGAGATGAATTAGGCCCAGAAGCAATAACAGAAGAACATGACGTCATGACAGTTGCAGAATTCATTGAGTTGTGGGTGCAGGGTCAATCAGAGGTAATTAGAAATGGAATTGGGTAAAACATAGAATATTCAAAAATGAATAAGAGAATGTTGTGTTAAGAAATGAGAAGAAATAGCTACAGGTTAGAAAACTAAAGTATATCAAACCTCAGTTTATAAATTTGCGCATCCGGATCTCATGGGCTCTTTTTTATTGGAAAGGTGGCTACAGTGCATTGAACACTGATGCAAACACAGCAGATTTTCTGAATTTGCATTGTAGGTGGAAGTTCAATTGGCAGTGACCACTTTCTCCTACCTTGATAATAGATCAGAGCTTCATGATCAGAAATAATTAATCTGATGTGGAGTAAGCTATCCATAAATGACAGTGGTGGAAAAGTGAACATTTGCTCAATCCCAAACAATCAAATTGCATTATAATATGTTACTCTAGTGCTTTAGTCATGGGATTGTTTTCGCTTGTTGAGTGCTACAAGGTGAATTTTGAGCTTCTACAGATGAATCTAAAATCCAATTGCACCTGAGCACTCATCTGTTCACGTTGTCAAAATAGCTGAATGGAGTTGTCCTTGGAGTTCAATTAGAATACTATTTGTACACATCAATAGATTGATCTAGTAAATGGATTAAAACCTCCAGCTTTTTTTTCCTGATAATGTACATGCAGTACAAAGCAATCTAATTCTGAGCTTAATTGCTTAAGTGGATACCTGTCAAACATTTTTTTCACATCCAACAACATGCACCACGGGACATTAAAAAAAAGCACTAGGGAAACACATGCACATTTGAATGTAAGGTCCCAAAGACAAGCTATAAATAGTCTCTACAAACAATTGCAGAACAATATTGTAACACCTTGCTGGCAAAAAAAAATCATTCACCACATCAGTCAGAAGCTGTTTCCTTTCTACAAATACTGCTTGACCTATTGAGTGTTGGGTTTCCACTATTTCTATTTTCAGTTATGACTTCCAGCATCCACAGTTTTTGGATTTAAATGAAGAAGTATCTATATTCTGTTTAATACATAGAAGGAAGCCAGAAAAATGGAGCAAATTACCATGGTTCTCAGACAGACAAATTGCAATATTCCCCTCCTCAATCAGGCAAAGAGTTAACACCTAATCCAGATTTAACCCACTATGACAATGGATCTATGATTCTATGATTCCATGTTTGACATCTATGTTTAAGATTTGGATGAAAATGTAGTCTGCATGGTTAAAGAGTTTGCAGATGACATGAAAGTTGGTGGTATAGTGAAGAAGGTTATTCAAGACTACAACAGGATCTAGAACTGCGAGAATGAGTGAAGGAATGGCAGATGGAATTTCACTTTGACAAGAGCAAAGTGTTACATTTCGGTAAGTTAAACCAGGGCTGAATTTACACAGTAAATGGCAGGGTCCTGGAGCATGTTGAGAACAGCGAGATCTATGGATAAAAGTGTATAATTCCCTGAAAATGGTGATACTAGTAAACAGGCTGGTGAAAAAAATCTTTTGGGATGCTTACCTTCATCAGTTAAGGCAGAGTACAAGCTTTGAGACATCATATTATAATTGTATGACACATTTGGTGAGACTACTCTTGGAATACAGTGTGCAGTTGTAGTTGACAAGCTATACAAAGAATAATATTAAGTTTGAAAAAGTGTAGAGAAGATTCTCATTGATGATATCAGGACTGGAGGTTTTTTTTTTCTCCTCACTTTACACTTACTGTATGACTGTGAGGCCATAGTGCAACTCCAATGCCATTTTAAAGTTTGTTGATGACACCATTCTCATTGGCCGAATCAAAGGTGGGTGATGAATTGGCATATAGGAGGGAAAAAGAAAATCTGGCTGAATGGTGCCATAATAACCTTTCACTCAATGTCAGCAAGGAGCTGATTGTTGACAATAGGAGGAAGAAACCAAAATTCGTGTGCCAGTCCTCATCTGGAGATTAGAGGTGAAGAGAGTCAGCAATTTTAAATTCCTTACTGATATCATTTGAGAAGGTCTGTCCTGGGTCCAGCACATACACAACATTACATTGAAAGCACGGCAGTGCCTCTACTTTCAGCTTGTGGTCCAAAACTTCAACAAACCTCTATAGATTTGTGTTGGAGAGCAGTCAGACTGGTTACACCACAGCCTGGTAAGGAACACAAATGCTCGCAAATGGAAACTCCTTCAAGAAGTAGTGGATACAGCTCAGTCTATCATGGGTAAAACCCTCCATATTATTGAGCACATGTACAAGGAGTGGTGTTGCAGGAAAGAAGCATCCATCATCAAGGACCCCGACCATCCAGGCCATGCTGCTGCCATCAGGAAGGAGGTACAAAAGTCTCAGGACCCACACTACCAGGTACAGGAACAGTATTACCCCTTAACTATCAGACTCTTGAACCAAAGGGTATAACCTCTCAACTTCACTCACTCCAAAAGTAAGCTGTTCCTACAACCTATAGACTCACTTTCAAGGGCTTTTCATCTCATCTTCTTGATAACTATTGCTTATATGTTTATTTCTTTATTATTTTTGAACCTGTACAGTTTGTTGCCTTTTTCACATTGACTGTTGTCTGTGGGTTTATATAGATTCTATGGTGATTTTTGTACCTATTATAAATGCCTGCAAGAAAATGAATTTCAGGGTTGTGCGTATAATGTGATATTCATATACTTTGATAATAAGTTTACTTTGAACCTTGAACTCTGAGTTTAAGGCGAGACTGAAAAGGCTGTGACGTTTCTCCCCTGGAGCAAAGGCGATATAGGAGTGGTCTTATAGATACTTATAGTCATAAGATGCATAAATTAGGTGGATGAAATCAATATTTTTCACAGGAGCAGGGACTCTAAAAGTAGAGGGCATAGATTTAAGATAAGAGTGAAAAAAATAAAGGCAAGGTTTTCACATGGAGTGTGGAGTGTATGTAGAATAAACTGCCAGAGGAAATGGTAGAAGCATTTAAAATTACAATGTTTAGAAAGCAATTAGATAGATAAATGGATAGGAAAGTTTTAGAGGGACATAAGCCAAATGTAGGTACGTAGGACTAGTTCAGGTAGGTGGCTTGGTTGCATGGATGAGTTGGGCCAAAGTTGCTGTTTCTTTGCTGTACTACTCTCTAACAAATTTAAGAAATATATCAAGTCAATGTGTACAATGTGTACAAATCATTCTTTAGAAAATGATTAATTCCTTTCATGTTCTTAAAAGCTGATTTTCCTTATATCCACATCTGCAGAGATGAAACACTGCTGCACATGCAGAACTAACAAAAAGTTTACAGAGTAGTACTGGGTAACTTTATCCCTAGATAGCCAACTGTGGACTGCAGAATCTCAGCCAGAGCAGTTTGGAACATATGGGCATATAGCACTGAGTATGAGCACAATACAGCTAACAGTCATTTTAAAGAAGGATAGAAAATCCCTTTTACATGTTTCAGACTCATTCACCTAAATTGAATTCTGCTGCAGGAATGTCTTGAAGTGATATGACATATTGAAAACATCTAAAACAATGGTGGCTCCCTATCCATCAGGTCTTCCTGCAATGGAAAGTAACAGGGTTTTCAGAATACACATCATTGATCTTATGTTTTCAGCTTGTTGATACAATTGACCTCTACAGGACAAAATGACCACAACATTGTGCTAAAATACTCAAATATATTGGAGATAGTTTCTAGTATACATGCTCCTGCATGAATATTCTCTTTTGTAGAATGCATCAACAAGTTGAGATACGTTGCCATTAAGCTTACAACATTATAATGTAGATACACATCTTTGGTTCGTCGGGTGCAAAAGTCTGTTCCTGTTCCACTCATTTCTACCCGTTACATTTAATCTAATAACCAGATTGATTGTTTTAACGGGAGTTTTAAAGAGAAATTTAGCAGATTATGACTTTATTCTGTCAAACTTAGAAGAAATGATCTCATTGAAACAAATACATTTCTTAGGTAGAGTTGATGAGTTCACAGGATTGGATATCCAGACAGAGGCTGAGAGTGATAAAGGGAAGACCTCTTTGGACAAGATTAGGTATCAGTGGTTAGCACAATGGTCTACAGTACCAGCAACCCAGGTTCAATTCCTGCTGCTTCATGTAAGGAGTTTCTACGTTCTCCACATGACTGCATTTGCTTCCTCTGGGTGCTCTGGTTTCCACCCACAGTCTAAAGAATTACCAGTTGGTCATTGTAAATTATCCCATGATTAGGCTGGGTTTAAATTGGGGGTTGCTGGCTAGCATGGCTTGAAGTACTAGAAGGCCTACTCCACGCTATATCTCAAAAAAAAGATGAAAAGCTATTCCTTTCCTCAAGGGATAATGAAAAGGGCTGTAGCAACTCATTCACTATATTCAAGAAGGATATAGACCGATATTGGGGAGTTAAGAGAATAAAGGGATATATGGGGTTAAGGCAAAAATGAAATGCTAATATCACTGTGATTCTACTGAATGGTGGACCTAA
Source organism: Mobula hypostoma (assembly GCF_963921235.1). NCBI lineage: Eukaryota > Metazoa > Chordata > Chondrichthyes > Myliobatiformes > Myliobatidae > Mobula > Mobula hypostoma. Next base: position 144,433,248 of record NC_086100.1, read on the forward strand.
TGTAAAGGGTCAAATGCCTTTATTCTGCTTCAACTTCTTTTGCTTTTTGTTAATTGTAACAATATATCCAACAGTTCCTTTCTTCCTGTTGTGCTTATTCACCTTCTACTAGCTGTATAAATCTACTAGTCCCAGTGTTGTTTCATCTTCTAACCGTACCCTAGTGATTTTTCCTGAAAGTTGTGTAATACCTTAGAAGATAAAGCATCTTCTCAGCATGCACCCCATATCAAAAATATACATAATCTTTAAGTTCTTCTCTACATATTTTTTACAGAAACAGTTATGGTTTGTGTAATTACTCTGAATAGGTATAATATTTCTGGTGAGTAATATTGCACCTTCTCTAGTGCGGAGAACACAATTCAAAACAAACTGAAGAGGGGAAATGATTGCGGATCTCCAAATCTCTATAAATTTAAGTTAATTTCTCTATTTTTCATTTCAGGCCCTTTGCTATGTGCCCTATTTTTAAACAGTCTTTCAGCCTTCTTTGGTAGCCTGGCTTAGGCAGACTAAGCATTTTAGTCTTCTGCAGCAGAAGCTGTCAATGTCACCCAACTGTATTCATAATAGTTGTCAGGAGAAACTCCCAGAACAGAAGAGCTTTACATTTTTTCTAATGCCCTCCACCCCTCCACCTCTCAGCCCCGACTCCTTTCCCATTGCAGCCTTCCAATGACTCCTTAGAAACTGTTTAGGGCTGTCCCAATCTGGCATAGCAAACTATTGACTTGTTACTATTGACAGACCCACTATAGCCAGAAAATTATATATGATTATGATTTAGGAATGAAACTTTGTTCTGTATCTGGGGAACATCTCACATTTAAGAATTTGCCAGCTAACCATACACAATCAAAGCCTACAGTTGATAAGACTCTAGGTTAATTTTGTGTCTTGTAGCAACTGGAATGAATAGGCCAGCTTACACTTTGTCCAAGGCTCTGTTACTGCAATAATCTATTACTCATGATACCCAATGTGTTTGGTCCTGTCATATGCACAACCTAAAGCTGGCTCCTTCCCACCATTGTTCACACACTTCCTGCCAATATATCCCTCAAAATTAAAGTGAGCATTTATATTATGTACTAGTAGGCAACTAACTGCTATAAAATTGCTCCATAGAATTTGATTTTTCAATTGTTTCTTCACAGGATGTGTGTATCAATGGGAAGCAAATGTTCATTTCTTTTCAGTGAAGGTCCTTAGACTAAGCGCTTGCATGACCATTTCAGACTCAAAATCAGAATCATGTTTTTAATCACTGATATGACATGAAATCTGTTGCTTTGCAACAGCAGCACAAAACAAAGACATAAAAATTACTATAAATTATAAAATAAATAAGTAGTGCAAAAAATTGAAATAACAAGGTAACGTTCATGGGTTCATGCACCATTGAGAAAGCTGATGGCAGAGGGAATGAACCTGTTCTTACATCACTGAGTGTGGCCTCTGAACTCCTGTAAGGAATATTTATGAGTCACAAATGTGTTAAATGTCTGGTATGACAAACGCTGAATGGTATGTTTCCTTAAAGGACATTAATGAACGAACAATATTTTCTTTTGCAATGGTCAGCACTACTGGAATCAACTTCATTTTCTGGATTGACTAATTGTTTGCAACTGGGTGAAATCTGAACTCTTATCTCACTTTATTAGTGCAGGTGTCTGGACTACTAATCCTGTAATATAATCACTATGTTACTTTATATTTTAACCCAATACAGCCTAAAGTGGAGGGAATAACAGCAGAGAAAAATAAATCTGCACATTATTTTCCTATATTTCTACCTACAAGTAAGCTTTAATAAGGCCAAACTGCCCATTCTTTTTGGATATTTTATTGCCAAGCTGTTATTGATAAGAAAACTTTGAGTAGAGTAATGAGTCAGAAAATGAGAAACTGCTGCTTCCTGCTGTGATGCATTAAATAATAAGCAACTTCAGATATTATCATTCTGAACACATCTTCATATTTAACTTTGTTCTGTGTGCTGACTCTCTAAACTCAAGTGTAGTCTAAGCAATGATAATAATTAGGGTTAAAGGCAAAGGAATAAGACAAAAATATTGTTACTTCATTGTGGACAGATATTCATATGTAAAAGCTCTTGGCTACAAGAATAATGGGTAAAAGTAAATATTAATTAACCTTAATCCTGGAGATTAACTGTGTTATTTAATTCTTTGAACTCCCCCTACAACTCTGCTCTTGTGAATTCAGAAGAAGCAGCCAAACCTTAATTTCCACTTTAAACATCACATGCATTCCAACTATGTTTCTTTTCTGTTATTTCCACTGAAGTTTAGAATATCTATCTTTCACTAAGATTTCAGGAATGTCTCATCAAAGCACATCTTTCAACCATTTTTTTTCAAATGACCTGCCTAAAGATGATAACTTGTTTTACTTTGTGTGTTTAATAGTGATTTAACCATGACACATAATATTTGTATTTATGTGTCAATACTAAGTAAAACAAATGTCACTACATTACTATCCACTTGCACTTCAACAGCCTTCTGTACGTTTGCCATGATTGCAACTTGAATAAAGCAGTGTAAGACCATAACACCATAAGACATAGAAGCAAGATTAGGCCATTCAGCCCATCGAGTTTGTTCCACCATTCCATCATGACTGATTCCGGATCCCACTCAACCCCAGTGTAGCTGAACTCCCTGTCAAACAATGCTAATGCTGAAAAAGAGGAAAGAAATAGTTAGAAACTACGATACCCAAAAAGAAACAAATTGATAAACCTTCAGTATGCAACAAATGAACAGATCTGTTGTCCATGGATCCATCATTACTAAATTATATTACACATGAGATTGTACACAGCAGAGCAGGTCTTGCAAGATTAATATCACTGTGCCATGACAAGGATAGGTAGTGCATGCCTGGTTGGGGAAGGATCAGGTTTGAATAAGTGGCCTTGTTATGTTATTTACTGGAGGTTGAATTGGTTGAATAATTGGAATCTGAAGAATCAGGATATCATTTGTTGGCTGGCTACCATTAGCTGGTAGATAGATGAATCAGCGTCTCAGTCAGGAGAGACTGCAGATGCTGGAAACTGGACAACAGGCAATCTGCTGGAAGAACTCAATAGGCTGAGCAGCATCTGTGAGAGGAAATGAAATTGTCAATGCTTCAGAACAACCCATCATCAGAAGTGTGCTGATGCAGGACTTTGACCTGAAATGTTGGCAGTTCCTTCCCTATTACAGATGCCACTTGACCCACTAAGTTCCTCCAGCTAGTTGTTCCAGGATCTCAGTCTGATGCTTGAGATTGAGGTGTGGTGCTGAAGCTGTGGGATACAAACTGATGACCTGAGTGGAATTCTCAGCATGAGCACAATTTTATGCTTAAGGTTTACTTACCTGCACAGCTAGAAAAAATGTAAACGGAAGCTTAAGCACGTACTGTATTTCAGGTATTAACCAAATACTCAATCTCAAAATGTTGCTCAGTAGGATGCCACTACCTTTGAATGGAAGGGTAGCGCTTGCCACGTCAACAGTAAAGGTACAATTTAGATTAGGAATGCAAACAGGCATCTGTAAATCAATGCATGAAGATATGACTGCTGGGAAACTTGCTTTTCTCTTTGTGACAAAAGATGAGGCACGTGAGTCATATATTGACTTCTCAGCACAACATGATCTTGAAGAAATATGAAGGCCTCAGTGCAGACAATTCAAGTTAATCTTTTTTTCATCTTACTGGCTGAGTTGCCTCTAATTTCTAGCTATTGATCAACAAAATCAGGGGGCTTTCTTCAAAGCCAGTATGCAGTTTTCACAAGCAATTTGGTATCTTAGACTCTTGAGTGAATAATTATTCTAAAAGATGAGATTTTGCTGTTGTTGTCTTACTGTCTTGCCTTTTTCCTGACAGGAAATCTGCAAATGGTCAAGCTTGTCTTTGGAAATAGAGGATTGGGAGATCATCAAAAGATGCTAGCAAGTGGAGATGCTATTAGAAGGGGAGAAGGGGAGAAGAGAAAAAGGAGGGAGAAGCTATTAAATAAGTAAAATTGACAGGGAGTCTTTAGGAACAATTCTTAACATGATCGAAAAGATTACGTTTATTTGTTTTTTTCACCAGGAGACTGTAATCAGTTGAACTTATCAGTGATTATATTAGCTTATTATTCTGCAACAAATCAGACCAATTTCTGTACTTATGTTGCAACAGTGGTTTTAGAAAGCAAACTCAGAGGTAACAGGGTGTTGGCAGAATAAAAATGATAGTAAATGAGACTTTTCTGATACCAGCTTCTCCACTCCAGAATGATCTTACTATTCCCTTGCCCATGAAAATTTTGAGAAATATCAATGTAAGCTACTAATTACCTTGAATGAATTATGCCTTTTCAAGAACTAAAGCATGATCTCATGCTCAGTTTTGTAGCAGGATATTCTTCATCAGGTTTCTTGTGGCTAAATAAAGTGCAGGTTTAACATAATTGAGTTATATGGCAGTTTAAATGTACTTCTGAAATTATTTTCACCTTCCTTTAAAGTATGTCATGGATAGACAGGGTAGTTCAAAGATCAAAGTTCATAGTAACTTTATTTTCAAAGTACCTTATTATCAGCATACAGTATTGTTTTCCTGCAGACATATACAGTAAAACCAAGAGAAACAATAGAATCAATGAAAGACCACACCCAACAGGACAGACAAACAACCAATGTATAAATATGAAATATTTTCAAAAAAGTAATAAATAAATAAGAAAATAAGCAATAAATATCAAGAACATGAGATGGAGAGCCCTTGAAAGTAAGTTCATAGGTTGTGGAAACATTTCAATGATTGGACAAATGAAGATATCCCCTCTGGTTCAAGAATCTGATGGCTGAGGGGCAATAGCTGTTCCTAAAACCGGTGGCATGGGTCCTAAGGGTCCAGTACGCTCTTCCTGGTGGCAGCAATGAGGAGAGTGTATGGCCTTGGTGGTAAGGGGTTCTTGATTATGGTTGCTGCTTTCTTGCAGTGACATACCGTATAGATGTGTTTAATGGTAGGGGAAGACTTTACCTGTGATGGTCTGGGCTACATCCAGAATCAGAATCAGAATCAGGTTTATTATCACTGGTATGTGGGGTGAAATTTGTTAACTTAGCAGCAGCAGTTCAATGCAATATATAATATAGGAGAAAAAGAAAAATAATAATAATAAAAAGTAAAAAAGTAAATCAATTACAGTACAAATCTATTGAATAGATCTAAAAATTATGCAAAAAACAAATAATATATATTAAAAAAGTAAGGTAATGTTCACGAGTTCAATGTTCATTTAGGAATCGATGGCAGAGGGGAAGAAGCTGTTCCTGAATTGCTGAGTGTGTGCCTTCAAGCTTCTGCACCTCCTTCCTGACGGTAACCGTGAGAAAACGGCATACCTTGCATGCTGGAGGTCCTTAATAATGGACATCGCCTTTTTGAGACACTACTCCTTGAAGATGTCCTGGATACTTTGTAGGCTAGTACCCAAAATAGACCCTTTGCAGCTTCTTCTGGTCCTGTTCAGTAAAACCCCCATACTAGACAATGATGCAGCCTGTCAAAATGCTCTCCACTGTACATCTGTAGAAGTTCTTGAGTGTTTTTGTTGACATACCAAACCTCTTTAAACTAATGAAGTATAGCTGCTGTCTTGCCTTCTTCATAACTGCATCGATATGTCGGGACCAGGTTGGGTCCTCAGAGATCTTGACATCCAGGAACTTGAAGCTGCTCATTCTCTCCACTTCTGTTCCCTCTATGAGCACTGGCATGTGTTCCTTCGTCTTACCCTTCCTGAACTCCACAATCAACTCTATTATCTTACTGATGTTGAGTGCAAGGATGTTGCTGTGACACCACTCCACTAGTTGGTATATTTCGCTTCTGTGTGCCCTCTCGTCACCACCTGAGATTCTACCAACAATGCTTGTATCATCAGCAAATTTATAGATGGTATTTGAGCTATATCTAGCCACACAATTATGGGTATAGAGAGAGTAGAGCAGTGGGCTAAGCACACACCCATGAGGTGCACCAGTGTTGATCGCCAGTGAGGAATAGATGCTATCACCAATCCACACAGATTGTGGTTTTCTGGTTAGGAAGTTGAGGATCTATTTGCAGAGGGAGGTACAGAGACCCAGGTTGTGTAACTTCTCAATGGGAATTGTGGGAATGATTATATTAAATGCTGAGCTATAGGTGATGAACAGCATCCTGACATTGATATTTGTGTTGTCCAAATGATCCAAGGCCATGTGAAGAGCCATTGAGATTGCATCTGCCATTGACCTATTGTAGTAATAGGCAACTGCAATGGGTCCAGATCCTTGCTGAGGCAGCAGTTCATCCATTACCTTTTGTAGTGAACAAGCATCGGCACTGTCACCAAGCCTTCAAGCATGAGCAAAGCAATAGCAACGACATAGACTTGCAGTTTCCACAAAGACTTTGTGTTACACCTGGCATTCGACATACTGCAGATTCTTTCTCTCCTTAATAAGGGAGAAAAAGGTATCTCCACTTTCACAGCGAGCAGGGAGACATATCAAATAACTCACTGGTTTAAGATGTTAAAAGTGTGTTACATCTCATTTCTCGAGCTCTGTGCCTGAAGATCACAAAGATCCCGGGTTTCTGGGCCCACAGCATATATCCTGACTCCTCTGACGACACATGGGTCTCCTGCCGTGACACTGACCCTTGATCCACCCGTCTCCAGAGCCCCGAGATCTTAGGCTTCTGAATTCAAACTGGACTCTTAGACCGAACTCTTGGCTTGCCGAACAACGGCTAGTCGTGAAACCCCAAGAATGGGTCCCATTCCCAAAAAGAACCTATGTCAGCATGTAACTCCAGGTCAGAGTCTTCAAAAGAACCCTGAAAGGGAAAAAATAAAGATATTAAAGATGGAAATAGAGCCGTTTCCAAAGATCCAAGCAAAAGAGTCGCTGTTTAGCATCAGCTTAACTTCACTCCGCCTCCCTGAAATATTTGAAATACTGTGTTCAGTTTAGTTACCCTGCTTTAGGAACAAAATACCATTAAGCTGTAAAAATGTAGAGCTCATGTATGAGGAAATTGTCTGGATTTGAGGGACTGAGTAACAGAGAGAGATTGAGTAGGCAGGGACTTCATTTATTGGAGAATAGGAGTAATATTATAGAAATATTATGTTAGGTATGTTAGGCCAATTGAGATGTTCAAACTTAGTATTTCGTTTCAGAGGTCCAATTTGTAGTCAGAACTCATTATCTAAGTAATTTGCATCTATTAATCTACCCCAGAATAACATTCTCAAAGAATTATGATGATAGAGGATACCTTTGAAGGATCTTTGAAACCTGCCTCACTGACTTATAAAAGAAGAATTTTAGAGGCTGTGCTGTTCCTCTGATTAACTCCTCACAGCCTGACCTCTAAGGTACTTCCAACTACACACATCTTAGTGTCCACAGAACCCTTCATGAAAATAACACTTCAAAACTACAGTACTGAAGTCACAAGAAAATATTATTGAGGTAAATAATGACAAATTCTTCAGATACAATATCAAAATGTGATCTCCCGTGACTTGGCAGTCAAGAATAATAATCGTACATTTTTCCATCTTGAAACATAAATGATTGCAGGTAGCTTTTCGGCAGCAGATATCAAGGCAAGTAAAGAAAACGTTGCCAAATCTCCATAGTAACAGTGATGAATTGTAAAATAAAACAAATTGCCAGCATTGTTGTAGCCAAGCCTATTTAGAATTATTTCTATTATGTATTCATTTGGCCTGATTTTAATTTCTCTTGCCATGAGAGTATGTTGTATGTGATGATTTCTGGCAGAAAAAAAAGTTAAATACTGTATACCGCACAAAATCCTAAGGTACATTTATTTTGATTTTATACTTCCTGAAGTAATTTTGAGAATTAATGTTTTGAAGGAAGGTTATAACATATTAATATTAATAGCACCAGGAAATGTGTCATGGTTAACTTGCTTCTTATAAAAATGTTTTCCCGAGAGCACAATGAAAGAAGGTAAAGTTAAGTCAAATTCAACAATCAGGAAAAGATTCTGAACACAAACATAGCAGAAATTCAGAAATGCTATTTAATTTCTTTATCCGGGGAGAAGGCCCAGAAACATTATCATTTGCATTAGGTGATGCTTTGTAATATATATAAGGTTCCTAAGCACCACCCAGAAATGAATGCAAATATCAATTTAAGTACTAGCATTTCTGCATACAATTCAGGTAACCTAATCAAAGGATAGGTGATATTACCTTAAAGAAAGCAGAGCTTTAAGCATTGATGATTCAGACTAACGGGAAGTTGTGTTTGGATAAAAAATTAAGTAATTTTAGTTTGAGGAAATTTTATCCAGATAATGAAGAGAATTAACTTTGATCCAGTCAAATTATTCACAATGGGAAAGGATTCTGAAGTCAGGAAATTTTAAAACTAGTAAATTAAAAAGTTAAGGGTTTAAACAGGTAGATAGAAAGAAACAATTCAATCTGGCAGGGCAGTCAAGAAATGAGCAAAATAGCCAATTAATTAGAACAAGACCATTCAAGAAGACTCCTCTACAAACTATGGTAGAAATCAAGAAAACTCTCCCCATTATACTGTTCGGAGCTAGGTCGATTAAAAATATTAAAATAGAACTAGATAGATTTTGTTTGGGAGGGCTATAATTCAGCTTCAGATTAGTTCAATGTCATATATGCCAGGTTGCAAATAAATTCTTTGCTGTGTGAAGTTCACAGTGTGTACAGCATACATGTTAATTAATAAATTCAACAATGAATGTGGAGTTGAGCACAAAACAAAGGTGAGAAGTGTAATAATGCAACAAGAAGTGTCAAAGTGACAATAGTAGATGAGATAAAACCAAGTGTTTGAGAATGTGTCAGCACAACTGGGAAGAGGATGTGAAAGAAGTGATTGGCGGTTGGGAAGAACCTATTCTTGAGTTTGGTCGTCCTAGCTTTGAAGCTCCCATACCTTCTACTAGAAGGTAAAAATGAGAAAAGGAAATAACCACGGAGGCAGGTTCCTTGACAAAACTATTAGCCTTCCTGCACAGAGATAATGCACTACATAGAAGAAAGGGATAACCATGTAATGAACTGGATTGTGTTTACCATTCACTACAAGCTCAATTGATCCAGACCAGAACAAAACAGATGAGATACCAAGCTAAACTGCAACCCACTAAGATAAGTTCTATAGCATCTCTGCAGAGGTGTAAGAGAATACTTGGAAACAAATCTTCTCTGATGCCTAAGAAAGTATATACCTTGATGTGCTTTCTTGATCAGCACATCAGTACGAAGGGATTAGGAAAGCCTATGTTTATATATCACCTTTCATGCACCTTACAAATTACTCTAAAAAACTTATTATTAAATTCATGAAAGGTGATACATGTGTAAGGGGTTTCTTCTTTTATGTTACTGCGTAGTCTAATTAAAATGGCTTCTTTGTTATGCTATACTTGAAATGGCTTCTTTGTTATGTTAACTGCTGAGAAAGTCCTCCTGCTAGCAGTTTGTTTGGAATATGTTACAGATAAGAGGGTGAACAAACCAAATGGGATAGATGTTATTCTCTCTGTGTGTCTGTAAGTTATTATGATGCACGGGTTTTTGGGCAGAAGGTGGGAGAGAGAGACAGGGGATGGACAAGGTGTTGTGAGTCCGCTAACGGGGTCGGACCCCGCGCAGGAGTCCGAGGTCCAGGGTGTTCGGCGAGGAGACGGAGACAGACTTGGGTGGAGCGTCTTGTTGACCACCGTTGTTGATCCCAGGTGGCAGGTCAGTCGTAGTGGTCCAAGGGGAGACACAGGGTGAAGAAGGAGGGTCCTGAGCTCCAACTGTTTGTGCATGAAGAGATTGAACTTTGATAAGTGTGGCACCTTTTATTTTCCTTTTATATTTTATCTCTATTAATTATATGGTTCCAAAAGCAGCAATGGGTGTAGTATATTCGGCCCTTCAAGCCTCTTTGTTATTTAACATGTCTTTTACCATAGCACCACTGTTCCATATTGATCTCATACATGCTGATCCGATTTGCATCCAAAAAATTATTAATCTCTCCTTGAATATACTCAACAAACTGAACTTCCATAACAATTATTAGCAAATGAATTCTAAAGATTCACTACCTTTTGGGTGAAGAACTACCTTCTCATTATAATTTCTGAATGCTCCATTTTTTATCTTTAATTCTGTTACCTCTTTTACCTAGATACACTGAGAAAATATCTTTCTTTCTCCTATGTTTAAGCAGGTAAGAATTATAATGCGTCAATGAGATTAGCTTTCATTCGGCCAGACCAAAGCGACATAGGCCTGATCTACTGAATCTCAGCTCACAGGGCAATCTCTAAATCCAGGGATCAATTTGATCCAATCTCTCTCCTTATGTAGAGGGAATATGCTTCTGCACAATATCCCAGACCGAGTGGCTAAATAATTTTGGTTATACACTGTCACTCTTGAACCTAAATCATTTTTCAACAGATAGGTTAAACTCATAGTTAACTCATAGCTGAACAAGTAATACAATAAATCAGGAAATATGTACTATGTATTTTCATTACCTCCCCCACACTGATTCACTTGTGCTTCCATTTCACAGACAGTCAGTGCCGGTGAAATCACAGCACCTCTGCATTAAAGCGAGTATCCTGTAACCACAGCATAAGGTTTGACTTCCTAACTGGATGCAAAACCAGCATGCTGACTTTCAGTGTATAGAACAAAACACAATTTCCTCTGAATGTTGACAGTTAACAGTCTCTCATTATTAAAAAAAAAACTCTAACATGATAATGACTGAATAATCTGTTTTAGAAATGTTGAGTGAGAGGTGAACATTGGTCAGGACAGGTAACATAATGCCCCTACTCTTTAGTGAAACAGCAATGTGTTTTTTTAAATTTATGTACATAGAACAGACTTTTCCTCTGAAAAGCGGCACATATCACAGTGGCACACACCTCTTGTATTGCGCACTGTGACAATCCAGTTACATATTGGATTGAACTTGAAAGCTGCTGTTCATGCTCACACCTAAAAAAGCTAAAATCACATATCAGCAAGGAAAATGAATAAAGGAGACAATATTAGTGTATTCAAATAATATAATGTTTGTTGAATTGTATAATCAGGAAGGTGTTTCTTGTTGGTGAGTCATACCAACAGCAATATAACAGTAACATTTGTGGGAAAATACAAAGTTCCTTCAGAAACATTGATACTTATAAATTCAATTCACCTACTTTTGAGGGATAATGTGTGTACTGAGTTTTGTCCTAACTCTAAACCAGGATTAATTAAAAAATTCCAATTTTCAATCATCCTTGCTTTCAAAGATTTCATTTGTGATGTTTCCCTTATCTATATTCTGGGCTCTACACTGATACGGCTGCTTGCAATACAAGCTCCACTACAGAGGGACAGAAAGAATATATAGGTGTATTGTGAGGGAGAGATGAGTTTGGGAAACTGGGAGATAAGAATCAAGTGGCAAGTGACATGCAGTGGAGATTCCCAAACTATCAACCGGGCCAATGGGTTCCAATATTTCTGGAAGGCTCCATGTTTTGATCATATGACTCCCTCAAAGATCATTTCAGGTCACAGGATACTCTCATTAATGGAGAGGTGCTATGATTTCATGAGCATTGCCTGCCTTTGAAAAAGAAGCACAAGTGGGGAAGTTAATGAAAATTATGCATAGTGCATGTTTCCTGGTTTGCTGCATTCAACTACAAGTTATAAAAAGATCAGATATGACATCCTTTCACTCTGATTTCTATTGGTAAGTCAGTACATATTGTACAAGTTTACACTTTCCTCATAATATCTCTATAAACCATGAAAGACAACCAGAAAGCATTGTACCTGCAATGAATGGTCCAGTTGATTCATCAGTAGCTAACAGTGAAGTAATAGGCAATAGCCATCTTCAACAATAGGAAGTTTAAACCTCTATCTTTAAGTTAAATGGCATTACCTTCACCATTAATATCCAGAGAGGTTTTCTTTGTCCAGAAGCTCAACTGGATACAATAAATGCTATCAGACTAGAAAATAGCCCACCTTTAGTACTGAAGGCCTGTACTCCAGAATTACATACACCTCTTGACATACTGTTCAAGTACTCCTATGACACAAGCCTCTACCTAACAAATGAAATATTGCTTAGTTGAGTCCTGTTCACAAAAATAAAACCTGGAAATCAACTGTTGGTCATCAGCAAAGTGATGTAAGATACTGTTGTCAGCTTATATTAGGTAGTCCATCCACAATCTTAAACTTTCATTCCCTTTCCTACCATCATACAATAGCTGCAATGAGTTTTCCAGATGGTAGCAGCTGTAATAGTTTGTGGTTGGGGTGACTCAGGTCCTCAATGATCCTTTGGGCCTTTTTTACACATCTGCCTTTGTAAATGTCATGAGTAGTGAATATGAAATGAATACTTCTTACAATTGTCACAATTGACAAGTTTGCTGATAAGATGAACAAAACCTTTCACATAAAGATCCAACTTGTACGTGCAGAACAATTTACAATTTTTAAGGTTTGCAAAAGGATTTCTGAAAGCAAATACCACTCCATATGAGAGAGCACAGGCTAGAGCACATTCTTGATTTTCAGATAATGTCCTGAAAATTCGTCATTGTGTTCAAAGTGCTGGCAATAATATTCATATTGTACTATCATAGCTGATGGATGTTTGCATTAAAGTTTGGACCATTCATAACTTAGTATGTTCTGCACTAACATATGCAGAACACTGTGAAACTCTATATCACTGTGAAACTCTTCTCCTAATTTAAAGTACATATAAAAAAAGCAAACTTCTAACCATTAAATCCTTGTAAATTACAGCAGTAAATGTGCCACTGTATTTCCAAAACATCTTGATGTATAATGTTGTACATGGGAAGGATGTGTGAAGGGATGTCCGGTATAGAGAAGAGAGAAGAGAGGAGGAGAGGGCACTGAGATACTCAGTACTAGCAAAGTGACTATGGATTACATCTCAGCTTGGCACTGCTGATAAATTTTACATTGATTAATCTGCTGAATTAGCATATCCACAAAAACATTGAAGATTATTGCATTTTCAAAAAAAAAATCAACATGTCAAAGAAAGTTTTGAAATTATTCTGGCGATGAAGATAGATGTAAAATATCCAATGATTTTTTTTTACTGGTAAACAGTTCACTGTTCATCTTGGCCAACAGTCATCACTTTCTTTCACCTCATTCAGTATTTTGGGCGATCTTGTTATGTTTTATTTTTCTGGCCTTATTAAAAACAGTGACTTGATTTCAGAATCACTGTGAATTATATTGAGATGGTGCAAAATATTTAACTTTTGGAGGAACTCAGAGATGTCTGTGAAAGCAAAGTGATGGTCAACATACACAAAATGCTGGAGGAATTCAGCAGGCCAGGCAGCAATAATGGAAAAGATTAAATAGCCAATGTTTCAGGCCAAGACCTTTCAACTAAACTCAAGTCCTGATGAAAGGTCTCGGCACAAATCATTGGCTGTTTACTCTTTTCCATAGATGCTTCCCAACCTGCTGAATTACTCTAGCATTTTGTGTGTGTTGGTTTGGATTTCCAGCACCTGCAGATTTTGTCGTGTTTGGCATGGTCAACATGTTGGTCCTATGCCTGCATCAGGACTGAGGGAGGATAGCCAGTAAAAAGGGGTGAAACTGAGGGGTGAGATAGATGTTGAAAAATGATCAGTGGAACCAGATAAGGGAGGGATGCTTGGCAAATAGATCCAAATGTGAGAGGGGATTGGAAAGGTGAACCAAGAAAGAAGAAACCCAAATAGATAGGTATCTGGATGAAGGACAATGGCAACGGATGGATGAGGTTATAAATCTAGGTAAAAGGGTGGAGGGGGAGGGCAGGAGATGAACAAAGAGAGAGCAAACCTGCATGGACTGGTAGGAATGGAAAAGGAACAGACCTTCAGACACCAGCACCTTCAGACTCATTTGTCTCCATACTGAGATGTTAATATCTTATACCTAAGTCCTAATGTACCACAATCCCATTAGTCTGCAATACAAATAGCACTCTGAAGTCAAAGCTGAGATGATGGAGTGGTGAAGGCATTGCACTTGAAGACACATTGTAATTCTTCATGCAGGTTCGAGACCTTTAAGCTAGGTGAACTATTGTTCAGGTGTAATGGTGCACTAATCATATTAAACTACCCTTGAGCTTCTGGAACTCAGTTCAATCCTGAGCTCAAGGGCTTTCTACGTGGTGTTTACACACTATTCCTGTGACTGCCTTGGTTCCCTTTGGGTTCTCCAGCTTATGCCCCATTCCAACACCGTTTATTAGGTTGTTTGGGTTTTGGAATTTGCCCCTGGTGGAGGTACAGTATGTTGCCTAAAAATTTAAGAAAGGAAGTGTAGAAGGGCATTCAAAAGAGAATAAGTCACAGGAAAATGGCTCTGATGGGATTCCTCTGCTAGGAGTTGATAGGACGTGAAGGGCTGAATAGGCTCCATCCATATCCAATAATAAGTAAATAGGAAACAACAGGAATTCTGCAGATGCTGGAAATTCAAGCAACACACATCAAAGTTGCTGGTGAACGCAGCAGGCCAGGCAGCATCTATAGGAAGAGGCGCAGTCGACGTTTCAGGCCGAGACCCTTCGTCAGGACTAACTGAAGGAAGAGTAAATAGGCCCCGGCACGATTTTGACTTTCAATGTTATTGCTGTAAAAACATAGCAAAAAGTGAACATTTATGAACACTAACCATGAAAATTAGTCTTGCTCAGGTTCTACAGGGATAGTACTGAGACCATCTTCTATGCTTCATGAGGAAGGCTGGAAAGTCCCCTTTGCTGACTTCAGGCCACATGAACATTGATCTAATGCAGAACAATTAGTAATTATAATGGCTTTTGGGCTAGATAAAATGCAAATAACTGTGGCAGGAAGTAACGATGATAAAGGATAAATAGACAGTGATGACTTTTGTGTGGGGAGCTGTTTCGTGGCAGTGATAGTAATTCAGCAGTTGGCAGTAGAGATTAGGAATGTAGTGCCAATGATCAAAGAGTACCTGGCCATGTCCTTTAAGTATTATACCCTTGCTCTTTCAGACTCCAGATTTATGTCTGCACATTTAACCATTCTCCCTGTTAATTGAGGACTGGAGTTCCTTTTTGGAACTAATGATTATTTTATAGCAAAGAAATCTTGCAGTGAAGACTTAGTCATTATCTTGTTTACTTGCAAACATTGATCTCATTAGAAAAAAATATTTTTACTGAACTTCATGGGATAATTGCAGGGATCTTTTACCTGGCTGGAGTATCTAAATGAGGACAATAGCTTCAATATGTGCCCGTGTATTTAGTGCATTCCCAAATGAGCTGCTTTCTGTAACTATCTCCCTTTTCACTTTCTCCCTTGAATTCATGTTAATGCTCTCAAATAACAGGCACTCTATAATAATGATTGTTCTACAGTTTGTAGAACCTTTTGGGTAATGGATCTTCTGGTTGGATCCAATACGTTCCACTAACTTGGTGGGAGGAAAAGATGGCAGCACGCCACGCGTGCGCAGCTCTCCGGTGAAAAATGATGTCATATCCCTGTTAAATAGGGGCCGTGGACAATTCTGATTTGATGGAGAATGGACGTGAAATCACAGGGGAACATCTGGAGAAATTTCTGAAACGTCCATCCGCTGCTGTCGTTACTGTGTGGTTGGGAATCTTTCAGAGTGCAGGCCTCAAAATCCCTGGCCTTGCCTGCTTTTGGCAACCGAGAAAGAGGTTGAATCGCTCGGATAGAGATGGCGCTCAGTACTCGGTATCGGAGAGCTGATCAGAGCTCGAAGTCTTCATCAAGTTATGGTACTGTGCACTGTTGTAACTATATGTATAATTATGTGGTTTTGTCGGTTTTTTCAGTCTTGGTTTGTCCTGTGTTTTGTGATATTACACCGGAGGAAATAACGTATCATTTCTTAATGCATGCATTACTAAATGACAATAAAAGGGGACTACGTGTCTTCATAATCTAAATTGTACATTAAAGATACTGAAATAGTCAAGAAATAGGTATATTGTGAATGGGTGAAATAGCAAGGACTTCCCATCTCAAAACCCGATTATGAACAGCTGCATTCACACAGAACAGCAAATAAAGCTGGAAATCTTTACTGGTCTGTATACTCACATAATTGCTATTATCAATTGAATATCAAGGCAATCTTTAATCTTACTGTTTAAAACCAGACTGTTCTAAACTTGAGAAATAGATTAAATCTCAGATCGTCAATTATATTCTCAAAGTATTTGTCCTAATATGAAAGACCATGTAAAATTTGTCCTGGGAAAGACAAATATTTTAGATCCATTCGCAGCTTTATATGATTTATTGTAACATTGATTAATAAGTAATAAAGTTACAAAGATACATTAGAAAATACATATTTTACAACTCACATAATTGGTACATACTTCAGCTTCAGTACATTATAATTCTTAAATAGGCTATCTTGCATATTAATTTAGAAGAAATAGCAATATCAAATTAATCTTTCAGGAGTAATATTTTCCCAAGTTGATAAATTGCTCAAATAATTAGGTGGGAGTAAAAGTGGCTTATATCTGCATAAAGGGCAATGAGCTTTGGCTAGGTTTAACTCTTATGCATGGATTCTGAATAAGTTAGATTAATAAATATCAGTGGAAAAGTATATGAAAAGCTAGGACACATTTGAGACAAGGAGAAAAAAATGAAACATGTAATACATGCAAGATGAGAAGCATCTCACTGTCGTGGGCTGAGTCAAACTTGAATCAATGAAGGATACTCGACAGCTGTGGCAGGTTTTGAATGTTATTACCTTTTACAAAGTGAAATCAAGCGACATACAGTAGGTGACAACAGGGCATCGCTTCCAGACGAGTTCAATGCCTTCTATACTTGCTTTGATTGTCAAAACGTGGAGGAAACTTCACAACCTCCCACAGCCTCCGATTCGCTTCAATTGTTGGCATTTTTTTTCTTTCTCTTGCACATCGAATGTTGGTCTTTTATTTCTATTTTCATTCTTTTCTTTCTTTAATTGGATTCTCTCTTGCTTTGTAGCCTGTGAGCAAGCAAATTTCAATCTTGTATAATTGATACCTTCTTTGATAATAAACGAATCTTGAATCTTGGACCTTGACCCTGTAATTTCAGTCCCTGAGATTGACATGACTGCATCCTTCAGGAGTGTGAACCAATGAAAGAACATCTGCCCCCAAAGGGGTACCTGGCTGAGTACTGAAGACCTGTTCTCATCATTTGGCTGAAGTGTTCATTGACATCTTTAACCTCTTGCTTTGGCAGTCTGATGTACCCACTTCCTTCAAGCAGACTTCAATCATACCAGTGCCTAAGAAGGGCATGGTAACCAGCCTCAATGACTATCATCCAGTAGTACTGACATCCATAGTGTTCAAACATTTTGAGAGATAGGTGATGAAGTACATTAACTACAGCCTGAGAAGTCCCTTGAATCTGCTCCAATTTGCCTACTGGCACAACAGGTCCATAGCAGATGCCATTTCACTGACTTTTCACTGAATCCTGGAGCATCTGGATGGCAAAGATGCATATATCAGGATGCTCTTTATTGACTACACTTCAGTATACAAGTGTATACTATCATCAGTATACTTTCATCACCTCAAAATTAATCAATGAGCTTCAAGACCTTAGCCTCGATACCTCCTTGTGCAACTGGATCCTTGATTATCTCATTTACAAACTCCAGTCAGTTCAGATTGGCAACAAAATCTCCTTCACAATCTCCGTCAGCACACCTGCACCACAAGACTGTGTGCTTAGCTTCTACTCCACTCACTTAAAAAAACTGGAAAAACACAGGATAAGATGTTAATCTGTCTCATGCCAATAGGCCGCGAGCACTTGCTCAAGTTTGCCTTGTTGTTGGGAATGGCACAGAGTTGACACACAGGGGTCTTCAGGCAGGCACCCTCCTTCTTCAATGTTTCACTGATTAGCCCACGACATCTCCGGACTGCTCGACAAAGACCACTGGCATCTCAAAATCACCCACCTTGTGTCCTCCCACTCTCTTGATGCTCTCTTAGAGCCCAGGAGAGGTCTTTTCACTTGATCCAAAGCCATTGACTGCTTCTTTCCACTGTCTCTGATGTGACTGATGATTTGCCATAGATTCTAATCATGGATCCCTTATTCTTCAGCGATTTGATGGTGGATGTTGCTATAAACCCCCTACAACCCACTTCCACAAGAGAAATTCTGTTTTTCCAGCCCTGTTTCTGAATTTCAGCTGCTAGATCTACATAAGTGTAGCCTCTTGTGCTCATATGCTTCAGCCACTGAATCCTCCAATGGGACCGTGAGTCCCACAATGTAGATTATGTGTAATGAATTGGACCAGAGAACCAAATTTGACCAAAGGTTGATGACAGAAAGGTGAGTTGTTTATTGACATCCACCAGCATACTGCAGTCACAGGCCATGTTCATCTGTCCTGTTCCTGGTTTAGGAGGGAAATTAGTTGGTCTTCTACCTCCTTCCCGGATGAATGCTGCTGGTAGCAGAACATTAGGAGGCAAGGAATTGGTTGCTATCCTTTTGGTCTTGATTGCCACTGCCAGTCCCTTCAAAACCAGATTGTGATGCCATGTGTATCTGCTTTGTATGAGGCTGGTTTTGTAGCTGGACAGGATATGCTTGAGGGCTGCCAGAATTGGGCACAGGGCACAAGTTGTATCCTGCCA
The DNA here is from genome assembly GCF_963921235.1 of Mobula hypostoma. Taxonomy (NCBI): domain Eukaryota; kingdom Metazoa; phylum Chordata; class Chondrichthyes; order Myliobatiformes; family Myliobatidae; genus Mobula; species Mobula hypostoma. The sequence goes on from NC_086100.1 coordinate 144,452,120, forward strand.
AACCACTGGTGGAGGTTTGTTTTGTGAGGAAATCACATCTGATGAGAAATCTAAGTCTGCTTGTTTGAATCACCCATACAGCCTTCTAGCTAATTTCCTACCTCTCAGTGCTTTCCCATTGCATCCATTGTCCCTACTTAGCCAGGGAAACTGCCTTTGCACTTCTCTCTGACTCCTCTTGATGCCATACTTCCTCAACAACCATCTTCCTTGGCTCTGGAATTGTGGTCTTGTGCCAGGTGGGTCCACTTGCTGCCAGACGAAAGACACCCCTGCCCTGTTGGACTTGCCCACAATGTCTCTATACCTAAGGGCTGCCGTTGCTTACTGCACCGCATCAGTTGGGATCCATTTTCATTCAGTTGATAAGGTCCGGGCCTTATCATGATGGCTTTATCATGGGAATATTTGAGTGTTGTGGTAAACCATGTATATATGTTGTAACTCGGTTACCTGTCTGGAGTAATTGAAGGTGCTTCAAGTGTCATCTGTAGACACACCTTAGAAGCTTGAATTCCTCTGTAAGGCCAGTGAAAGGTAGTTCAAGGATTCCTTTACTATAGAGACAGACGTTACTAAATCACCTTAAGACATTGAGCTACTTCTTTGCAAGCGACATGATTGTTCACTCAAGTTCTTCACGGTGGTTATTGGGACCCATAGACAGTGAGTAGCCACATCACCCAGGGTAGGAATCTAAACTGTAAGCACCAGAGCTTCAGTTTTTCAGGCAGTATGGTCTTGCCGATGTTATCCAGGCTGTTGGCGATGTGATGCTTTAGTCGCTGTACCTACTCCTTGTTTGTAAGGCTGGTGTTGTACCAACCACACAGGCTGTTCAGACACTGTTGGAATTGGGTATTCACCAATGAGGGAACTTTGTCTTTCAGCCTTCCCTTCACTATGGAGGTGCTTCGTGACTTGCTGGGTTTGATTTTCATTCTGGCCCACTTGATTTTTTCCTGCAGCTTTCCACCTAGACGCTTGATGCATGCTGCGTGCTCAGTGTTGTTATATCGTCCATGTACACCCTAATAGGGGGAAGTCCAAGTCCAGTGCTTGTTCTTTCACTGCCTACCACCCATCTTGAAGCCCTGTGCAATCTGCCATAATGCCTACTTCCAGTCTCTGCTATGTTGTGGTAAAATCTGCTGTTGTGAAGCACAATTGTAGGCCTTGAAAGCACAACTCCACCGGCAATGTGATGGGCTCTGGTATCTGGAAAAAGTCAAATGCTTTCCAGAAGAGTGCACAGGGAATTGAGCCAAATGCATTGGTGCATTGGTGAAGTCCAGGAAGATCACACAGAGATTCCTTTGTCCTTCCTAGCTGCTTGGACCTGGTGCCATATCATGCTTGTATGTCCCAAACACCTGGAGAACCCAGGAATTCCTGCTTTCTGTGTAGTTATATCTATGTACTTGCTTCTTTCCAGGTAGCCAGCCAGCCTCTGTACTATTACAATAAAGAAGATTTTCCCCTCAGCATTCAGACAGCAGATTAGTTGAAACTGACTGATGTTTTCTACATCCTTTTCTTTTGGAATCAGGACACCACCAGCCCTGCACCACACTTTGGGGGCTACTCTGCCACATACCTTCATGAGCCTCCAGAGAAACCACAAGACGAGCAGTGCATTCTTATAAAACCTATATGGTCCTCTTTTGCCCTGGGAGCAGATGTCACTCTTGACTATTGGACAGCCTTCTCCACTTCTCTCCATTTTGGAGGGTCAGAATCTAGGTGGTAGGTGGGGGGCTGAATTGGCAGGATGTCAGATGGAATGATCATATGTTCCTGCTTTTTCAAGTTGGCATGAATCTTTTCCAGGTGCTGTTCCAGTTCCTACTTTGAAGTTTTCAAAGTTCCACTTTTTTCCGATGTGAAGAGACCTTTGATGAACTTAAAAGGGTCTTTGTAGAACTGTGTTCTTGTTTGTTCTTTTTTTTCTGCACAGCTTCCTTAGATTCTCAGCTCTTCACAACTTTGTCGGTCAGTTCTTGATGTCTGCTTGAAGTTGGCTGAGGCCTTCCCTCTCACTGTCTGGGGCTTTCTTCCATTGTTTCCTCAGCTGTCCCCTTTCTTGAACCAGTCACTCAATCCGTTGCTCCTTCCTGGACTTTATTGGTGGTGATGATGTCTTTCCACTCTTCCTTTCCTCCGAACCGCTTTTCCTTGTAGAAGTAGGTGATGTCTCCCACTGCTTCCAACTTTTTTTCTGCTCTTCCTTTTAATTGCTCCAAATTTTTCTTCAAGTCGTTGTTAATGATTTCCCACTCTTTATCAGCAGTTTTGGGCCACTTCACGAGTGGTCTGTGTCTTTTGATCTTTCTCTCTTTAAGAGGTGTTGGTGGTTGGGTGGGTCCCTCAGCTGGGATTTCTGTGCTACCCTTCTCAGTGACAAGGGTGCTGATGCTCTGCAAACTTTGGTTTGTGTCTGGTCACTGCTTCACTCGACTTAGTTGATTGACTTAATAAGAAATACCCAAGATGCATACTCGACACTTGTGTCCTGCTGCTGCTGCTGGTGTGTTGCTGATCAGTGTGACTGTGTGAATAAGCACAGCTTGAGTGCTATATTTAAGATTGCTGATGTACCACTGTCATTGGCTGAGTCAAAGGTGGTGATGAATTAGCATATTAGAAGGAGATTGAAAATCTGGCCGAGAGGTGCCATAACAATAAGGTCTTACTCATTGTTATCAAGACCAAGGAGCTGATTCTTACTTCAGATGGAGAAAAATTGAAGGTTCATGAGCCAGTCCTCATCAAGAGATCAAAGGTGGAAGGAGTCGTCAACTTTAAATTCCCCATTTATCATTTCAGAGGATTTGTCCTGTAAGTGCAGTTACGAAGAAATCAAGGCACCACCTCTACTTTATTAGAGTTTTGAAAAGATTCGGCATGATATCTAATACTTTGAAAAACTCCTATGGATGAGTGGTGGGAAGTACATTGACTAGTTACGTCACAGCCTAGTATGGAAACAACAATGCCTTTGAATCAAAAGTCCTGTAAAAAGTAATAGATACAGCCCAATCCATAATAGGTAAAGACTTCTTCTCCATTGAGCACATCTACTATGAATGCTCTCACAGGAAAGCAGCATCCATCATCTGAACAGAAAAGCCTTACAAAAAAAGAAGTAGATACTGTATATCCCACTGCATCACAAGCAAAGGCTTCCCCACGTTGAACACATCTATAAGGTGTTCTGACACAAGAAAGGAACATTTATCAGCAAGGGTCCACATCAGCCAGATCATATTCTCCTCTCACTGCTGTCATTGGGAAGGAGGTACCTTTGGTCCCACACCACCAGGCTCAGGAAAATTATTATCCCTCCATCATTAGTTTCATGAGCCAGTGTGCATAATTTCACTCTCCTCAACTCCGAACCGTACCCACAACCAATAGACTCAATTTCAAGGATTCCACAACTCATATTCTCAGTATTATATATTTATTTATTTATGTATTTATGTATGCATGTATTTATTTATTATTATTATTATTATTATTATTAGTATTATTATTATATTTACACGACTGTCTTCCTTTCCACAATGGTTGTTTGCCAGTCTTTGCTCGTGTATAATTTTTCATTGATTCTATTATATTCCTTAGTTCTACTATGAATTTCTGGAAGATAAAAATCTCAAATATTGTATATGGCCTTAATGACTATCGCCCAGTTGCTCTAACCCTATCATCATGAAATGTTTTGAGAGACTCATACTGTCTTATATTAAGTCTGCCATACCTGCTGACCTTGATAAATACCAGTTTGCGTATCGTGCAAACAGATCGACAGAGGATGCAGTCATCACAGCTCTCCACACAGCCCTTACAAACCTGGATCAGGATAACACCTATGTAAGAATGCTGTTTGTGGACTACAGCTCAGCTTTTAATACAGTCATCCCCTACAAACTGGTGCAGAAATTGAGCAACCTGGGCCTTGGCAGCTCATTGTGCTCATGGATACTGGATTTTCTGAGTAACAGACCCCAAAGTGTCAGGATGGGAGAACACACATCATCTACTCTCATCCTGAACACCGGTACACCACAGGGGTGTGTTCTCAGCCCCATCCTCTATTCTCTTTTCACCCATGACTGCTCTACCATTCACTCCACCAACACCATTGTCAAATTTGCTGACGATACCACCCTAATAGGTATCATATCAGACTGTGATGAGACAGCCTATAGGGAGGAGGTACAGCATTTGACAGAATGGTGTTGTCATAATAACCTGGACTTGAACATCACAAAAACCAAGGAGCTGATAGTAGACTTCAGGAAATCAAAGAGTGTCGAGCACTCTGCTCTGCACATATACGGGAAAGAGGTGGAGAGAGTAGAGAGTTTCAAGTTCCTCGGCGTCCACATCTCGGCTGACCTCACCTGGACTGCCCATATCTCTTATCGGGTGGGGAAGGCCCAACAGAGGCTCTACTTCGGAAGCTAAAGCACGCTCTCCTCCCTCATCATCTGCTGATCAACTTCTATCGGACAACTATAGAGAGCCTCCTGACGTATTGCTGTGCAGTGTGGTTTGCCAGCTGCACAGAACAGAACAGGAAGGACTTGCAGCAGGTGGTGAGAGTAGCAGAGCGGGTTATTGGCACAACATTACCCTCCATCAGAGACATTTATAATGGCAGGCTTCAAAAGAAGGCTACTTGTATTTCAAAGGATCCTACTCATCCTGGACATCACCTGTTTTTCCCTCTACCTTCTGGGAAGAGATACAGAGCATTAAGGATGAAAACAAAGAGACTCCTTAACAGCTTCTACCTACAAGCAGTGAAATGTATAACACCCCCTTCCCTTCTCCTGCCCCCCTCCTAAGACGGTGGCAGCTAAATGCATCACACTTCCAGGAATGGCAGGTGTGCAATAATCCTATCCCCCCCATCCATATATTATTAATTTTGGACTGCACTCCTGAGGTTTTAGAGTTTATTTTATGTATATATTCTTTGTCATGCTGCAAAACGTTGAGCTGCTAACCTGTGTTTCATTGCTCCACAACAATGACAATAAAGATATTCTATTCTATTCTATATGGTGAAATATACATCATTAGATTATACATTTACTTTGAACTTTGAACTTCATACCATTGTGGCAGAGAACTTTTAAAGAACAGAAGATAGTCATTGCAATATGGTTTTGTGTATGGTTTACAGTTAATTGAACAGAAAATTGAAGGCTGAAAAAGCAGCAGCAACCTGCAGAAATGTTCATAACTTGGCTTGCAGGACAGGGAAATGTATGCAATTTGCTTAACTTCAATGAACTGAATGGAGTTTAGCACGTTTCTTATTTTGACCATAATTGTAGTTCTCCTATGGAGAAACTTCAGGGCTTTAACCAAAGCATTCCTGCTGGCCCTTTTTGCACATTGCAGCTTATTCGTAAGCGTATCAATCTCATGTTTCCATCCTGCTTCTTTTGTTCAGTTTTAGTGTTCTGTTCTTCAATAATCCTTCCTCCTCTGATGAATGGAACATTTCATTTACGCATGTCTAAAGATCAACTATGTGATGCTTCTACTCTGGATTTATTGGATTCTAACAGAGCTATTGAGACCAATAAAAGATTTTTCCATAGCTGAGATAGGAGATGGGTGTCTCGTTCATCATATATACTCTGATATGGAGAGGGGAGACCACCTTTTATTGTTAGTGAGATGGCTCTGATACGGAGAGGGGAGACGGCCTTTTTATCACTGGTGAGATTGCTTTGCTACGGAGAGGGAGAACGTTACTCAGTTTTCTGCAAATTGAATGTGGACTTGGACTGTGGACTTTTTTCAGTCTTATCATTTATATTCATTTCTTGCCCGATCTTTCTCATTTTTTTGTTTGTGGGTGATGGGGATTTGCGGGTCAATGTGCCTGTTCCACTTTTGTTCATCTTTTTTGTGTGGGGAAGAGGGATTTGGGAATTGATGATCATGTTGCCTTTCTTTTATTTCTTGGTTTAATGTTTATCTGGAGAATAATTTCAGGGTTGTATACTTTGATAATAAATGAACTTTTGATTGACCTTTGATTTGATTTGATATACGTGGCTTCAGTGTGCTCCTCAGGCATGGATATAAGACTTTCAATACTTTCCTCAACTTCCCAAATGTACTTTGTGTGGCCTTAAACCAGAAGTTTCCAGAAATCAGTGAGGAAGTTACACTTCTTTAAGAAGGCAATCTCCTTCTGTGATAGAGCTTGGAATTTGCTTCTGTTTAGGGAGACTGGTGCGAGGCATACAAACGTCTTCGCCAATCCAGCAGAGCAGACTACATTTATCAGAAGAGGAAAAGATTACAGACAAAATGAACAAAAACGTAAAACAAATAAAAACATGAGGAAAGAATGAGCACACAAGAAAGTGGATTAATGGATTTGATAGACTAAGTAGATTAGGGCAACTAGGGCTGCAATATTAGTGATACTGACCTGGAAGAGAACATTGACCTTGCTTCAGTTTACCACCAGTAAATGAAGGAGCTTTTTCTGTCTCATCATTGATTCAAAGATTCAAGATGCAAAATCTTTATTGTCATTTTAACCGTACATCAGCTCTGCAGGGCAGACTGAGACAACATTTCCCAGGAGCAGTACAATCATAACATAACAAACGCAACACTAAATAATAAACATAACAATAAATAGTAAAACACAACAGCCACATGTCAGTTAGTGTCCAGTGCAAGTTAAAAGTGTCCAAAGCAGAGTCAGGTAGAGCAGCTATTTAGCAGTCTGACTGCCCGTGGGAAGAAGCTGTTTAGTACCTTGTGGCTTTAGTTTTGATGAACCTGATGATATTGTTTGTAGTTCTTTGACTTTACTGCCACTCCTACTGAATTTGTTCATTTTTTGCATATTCTGCATAATCACATCTTGAATATTTTCATCAATTCTTTATTTCATATCAGGTTTGTAATGGTTCCTTGCAAAATTGTTGAAAGTGTTGGCTGTGTATCATTTTAACTAAGGAATGCTAATGTCACACTAGAAAAGCTGTGAGAGCATATGACAGGAATTCTAGCCAGTTGTGGCACAATATAATATTGATCTTTTAATGCTCTTCAGGCTTTAAATGTAACCAAAGTAAGGTCTAATTATAAAGTTGTGTGATGTTTAAGATATTGAAAAAAATATTAGAATGTTAAATATTTTAAAATGTAAACATCTTTCAAATCATCTAACCTCTAAATGTTTGTCAGTTCAGCAATGAAATTTTACTCAAGCTATTTGGACTGGCATGGAGGATGGACTCACAGGTAAAGAAGATCAAAAGTATGGTAATATGAGGCAGACAGATGGTTTCTTGATCGCAGGAAATACTGTAACTGAACATGAATGGAAAGGGATAAGCTAGGCATGGATTTTGGAATAAAAATATGGAGCAAATATAATGCATCAAGCAATCATTTAAAAACATGCAAGAAACTTCAAGGGACTTCTAGGGAAATTTTAGCTGAAATGTAGCAATAGGGGAGTTAAGCATTATGCTTGCCATCATGAATAACAGAATGCACCACAGTGGGGAGGATTTCTATCCCTTTGTTCACATCCTTCTTTTGTTTAAACTGACAGATAACAGAAGGGCACAGCAGGCAACAGGAATTAAATTTCCAGATGTTAAATTTAGTTTGAGGAAGCAATAAATGTTTTGCTTGTGAGGAAGACTTTAGAATACATTACTGCTTTTTAGATTGGAGAAAATGACCAAATTACTGCATTACAACGGTCCATAGGTTGAAAGTAGCATGTTGTCTGAAACTGCAACTTATCCCGCCAGAATCAACATTTCACTGCAGATGGGGATGTCATAAAATTTCTGACCATTCATGGCTGGTAATAGCTTCATTGCTATTCATGGCTATGATAAACTTATAAAGCAGTCTATTAGGAGAGCAAAAAATGTGACTGTTTCCCAGTTATACTATGTTATCCTTGGTCCAATGCAAAACTTTCAGAAAATGTTGAGAAGGTTTGACCTGAAAGTAGAGTAATGGAGACAATTTAACAGTGAATGATAATGTTAATAATAGACCACAAAATAACAAGCCATGAGGAGCCACAAAACAAGACAAACAGAAAATAAACACAACATGCAACAAGGTACACTTAAGGCAGGGAAAGTGAAAGCTAAGAGCAACTGACTGAGGCTGGCATATTGAATGAGTGAACAAGGACTGTGGATGAGCACTGGGTTTAAATAGGCTGCAGGTGATGCGCCTGTAATGAGCAACAGGTGAATTCCATTAACTGGGTGAAGACTGAGAATTGTCTGCATATGCAGGCTGGGAGGTGTCAGCAGGAGCAGCCTGACAAAATCAGTGACATTGTTCATACAGATGAAGGAGAAGAACTCTATGTGTACAAATATTAGGTAATTTGTAATTACTGTATTAGTTAGATTTAGCTGCAATTCACAGTAGCAAAGCGATTTGTGTAATTCTTTTACAGTGCCAGCAACCTGGGTCCAACTTCCACTGCCGTCAATGAGGAGTTTTTATGTTCTCTCCGTGATGGTGTGGGTTTTCTGTGGGTGCTCCAGTTTCCTCCGACATTCTACTGATGTATGGGTTAGTAGGTTAATTGGTCACAAGGGTGTAATTGGGCAGCGCAGGCTCATTGACCAGAAGGAATTATTACTATGCTGTAACTTTAAATTTTAAAACATTTCAAAAACATTATAATTTTAATGTTCCCAATATGTTCCCAGATGTTTTAACTGTTTTAGATTTTATTTTGATAAAATAGTTAGCATTTTAAGGTAATAATTTTATTGTTTTTTTATGTTTTGTATATTATTAATGTTTCCAGATATCAGAGAGTTTCAGAAATATCCATTACTTTCAACAGGCTTGACAGCATGTTAAATAGGTGCAGAAGGGTGCTGTGGGTCTTTGTTTTCACCTGTTTTATATTCTGCCTTCTTCTTCTACATTAACATTGTGGCATGCAATGTCCTGCAGCTCTGCAGGTTATCACCATGAAAGGCGGACGAGAATGTATCGTCAACTTGACATTGAGGAGCTGCACCGGTTTAATTTAGACTCCAGCAGCAAGCCTGGGTTGTTTTCAACTGGCAAAACATCCTGGCCCATTAATCAGATATCAAGATCTAAGATTTGCTAGCTATTTCACACTAATGCAGCCATAATTTTTTATTGAAGACTTTATTGTATTGCATTTGTCATCTCATTATCTAGCATGCATCAATAGTATGTGAAAATATCTTGCTCATAGTTTCCTCATACACTAAAAAGATCAACAGCAATACAAAAAGAACAGTGTGTTACACCACCCACACAGAACAATATATAAGTTCCCACTGCTGACTTAAATAGTAATTTCATTTGTAAATGAAACTAATGTTGCTGTACAGTGATGATCCAACTGTTATAAAATAATCACCAGCAATGAAGTCTATACTTAGAAAATCAATGTTTTCCTCATTGGTGTGTCTGGCTTCAAGCAACAGCCAGCAGAGCATTTGGATGATAATCAGGAAAGATGGTTTCCTTCATACTGATATTTGAACTGGGTCTAGATACAGCAGTGCATGAAGTCATTTAACATACTGTACTTGATCCTGCCATTGATCACATCATTACAATAAAGCCTTTAAGATATCAATTTCACAATTAATTCCAGAATATTTTAATTTGCCCAAAAAGTCATTATTGTGGTTAAATTCAAAGAAATACAGCAAAATGAGTATACACAATGTTTAAGAAGGTACATCAGAGTGAACAGTTAATGTTTATTTCAATAAGGTGTTTGTGCCCTGACACAGTCCTGAATAATGAATTCCCGGGCCTGGTCAATCTGTGGAGCTTTGTCCAGTTCAGTAAAGTCAATTCACTTTTAACCTAGTGTTTATTGCTGATATTCCTTTCTTGTGGTTTAAGAGTCTGTGTTCTAAAAGGCAAACAAAGGATTGTTAGTGAACAATATAAAATAAACAGGAGTTCCATCAAAGAATTTCATGGTTACAACTATTCTCAGGATAACAGAGTCTGATTGTCAAGTTCTTAGGGAAAATAAACAATGATTGTCTTCTGTATTGCTTACTATCTTCGTTGAAATACTGCTTATTTCCCATGAATTGAGTAAAAGGGATGAAAAATTTGGGAACATATGACTGTGTGGTTGCCTCTTAACATCTCCCTTATGGTATCAAAAGGACGAGAAGTCTGATTTTTAATGGCATTTTAAAGTTAACATGTTTACGGATCTTTTGCAAAATAGAATGGCAACTCACAAACCTCACCAAACTCACCAACCTCACCAAACTCACCATTTCATGAGCCAAATAATGCAAATGTAAACTTGAAATAAAGCACAAAATATCATGCAAGTCACACGGGTCAGAAAAAATATATGCAGAGATATGCAGATCTATTATTTTTTAACAGATCTTAGAACAAATATCTTGAGTGGCAGGGTGGAGATATGCCTGTACCAAAGCAGGCCCTTCCCTCCACTAACCCGCAGATCACCCTTGAGCAAAGTGCAGTCCCTGCTCAGACCCCTGATCAGGGTCACTTGAAGCCAGGTGAGCAGGTGGTGGATGGTCATGAGCAGTTGGAACATATCACAAGTCCTGGTTATGCAACCACTGACACCAGGCAGGCAATTTCTGAAAAGTATTGATAATGGCTGGGGTCATCTGTATTGCGAAGCACTGCACCAAAGAAAGCAATGGCAAACCCCTTCTGTAGAAAAAATTGTCAAGAATGATTATAGTCATGGTCATCATGATCACTCACATCATACGACATGGCATATAATGATGAGGATGAGAAAAAGGAAATAGAAACATAGAAACATAGAAAATAGGTGCAGGAGTAGGCCATTCGGCTCTTCGAGCCTGCACCGCCATTTATTATGATCATGGCTGATCATCCAACTCAGAACCCCGCCCCAGCCTTCCCTCTATACCCCCTGACCCCCGTAGCCACAAGGGCCATATCTAACTCCCTCTTAAATATAGCCAATGAACTGGCCTCAACAGTTTCCTGTGGCAGAGAATTCCACAGATTCACCACTCTCTGTGTGAAGAAGTTTTTCCTAATCTCGGTCCTAAAAGGCTTCCCCTCTATCCTCAAACTGTGACCCCTCGTTCTTGACCTCCCCAACATCGGGAACAATCTTCCTGCATCTAGCCTGTCCAATCCCTTTAGGATCTTATACGTTTCAATCAGATCCCCCCTCAATCTTCTAAATTCCAACGAGTACAAGCCCAATTCATCCAGTCTTTCTTCATATGAAAGTCCTGCCATCCCAGGAATCAATCTGGTGAACCTTCTTTGTACTCCCTCTATGGCAAAGATGTCTTTCCTCAGATTAGGGGACCAAAACTGCACACAATACTCCAGGTGTGGTCTCAACAAGGCCTTGTACAACTGCAGTAGTACCTCCCTGCTCCTGTACTCGAATCCTCTCTCTATAAATGCCAGCATACCATTCGCCTTTTTCACCGCCTGCTGTACCTGCATGCCCACTTTCAATGACTGGTGTATAATGACACCCAGGTCTCGTTGCACCTCCCCTTTTCCTAATCGGCCACCATTCTGATAATAATCTGTTTTCCTATTTTTGCCACCAAAGTGGATAACTTCACATTTATCCACATTAAATTGCATTTGCCATGAATTTGCCCACTCACCCAACCTATCCAAGTCACCCTGCATCTTCTTAGCATCCTCCTCACTGCTAACACTGCCACCCAGCTTTGTGTCATCCGCAAACTTGGAGATGCTGCATTTAATTCCCTCATCCAAGTCATTAATATATATTGTAAACAACTGGGGTCCCAGCACTGAGCCTTGCGGTACCCCACTAGTCACCGCCTGCCATTCTGAAAAGGTCCCGTTTATTCCCACTCTTTGCTTCCTGTCTGCTAACCAATTCTCCACCCACACCAATACCTTACCCCCAATACCGTGTGCTTTAAGTTTGCACACTAATCTCCTGTGTGGGACCTTGTCAAAAGCCTTTTGAAAATCCAAATATACCACATCCACTGGTTCTCCCCTATCCACTCTACTAGTTACATCCTCAAAAAATTCTATGAGATTCGTCAGACATGATTTTCCTTTCACAAATCCATGCTGACTTTGTCCGATCACTTCACTGCTTTCCAAATGTGCTGTTATCACATCCTTGATAACTGACTCCAGCAGTTTCCCCACCACCGACGTTAGGCTAACCGGTCTATAATTCCCCGGTTTCTCTCTCCCTCCTTTTTTAAAAAGTGGGGTTACATTAGCCACCCTCCAATCCTCAGGAACTAGTCCAGAATCTAACAAGTTTTGAAAAATTATCACTAATGCATCCACTATTTCTTGGGCTACTTCTTTAAGCACTCTAGGATGCAGACCATTTGGCCCTGGGGATTTATCTGCCTTTAATCCCTTCAATTTACCTAACACCACTTCCCTACTAACATGTATTTCGCTCAGTTCCTCCATCTCACTGGACCCTCTGTCCCTTACTATTTCTGCAAGATTATTTATGTCCTCCTTAGTGAAGACAGAACCAAAGTAATTATTCAATTGGTCTGCCATGTCCTTGCTCCCCATAATCAATTCACCTGTTTCTGTCTGCAGGGGACCTACATTTGTCTTTACCAGTCTTTTCCTTTTTACATATCTATAAAGGCTTTTACAGCTTTTACAGAAATAAAACAAAACGTGTAGAGAAATTGGATGAAAGACAGAGACAGAGAAAATAAACTGAGAGGAATATGATTAAATGGAAACCAGGAGGAGACTAAATGAAGATACAAGTGATTGCAGATGCTGGAATCAGGAGCAAAAAAAAAGGCACTGAAGGATCTCAACTAGTCAGAGACTATGGTAGAAATAGACAGTTGATATTTTAGATCAAGGAATATTGTAGGTCTGAACTGAAAGATAGAGAGAAGGTAGCCAGTATAAACAGGTGAATGGAAGGGTAGAGCAAGAGTTAGCAGATGATAGATGGATCCAGGTGACATGAAGTGATAGGCAGTTGGAGGAAGGAAGAGTGAAAACAGCAAAAGAGCCAGGAAGTTGATTGGTGGAGGGCTGCAGATGATGGAGGAAATCTTGCGAAATGCACATGTTGGAATCATGAGCAGAATATACAAACTGCTGGCAGAACTCGGCAGGTCATGCAGCAGCTATGGCAGGAAGGAAGCTAATGTTTTGGACCTCAGAGCAGTGACTGTTTATCTCCTTCTGTAAATGCTACCTGACCTGCTGTGTTCCTCATGCATTTCGTGTGTGTTGCTGCAGATTATAGAATCTGGTGGGAGAGGAAGGTCAAGGATGGAATCAAGTAAGAAATGTGGGGAGGGCAGATTGGAAATTTTATGGGAGAGGACTCAGTGGGAGGAGTGTGTGGGTCATTGATGGGAAGACGGAGTAGGCGGGAGAGGGGAAAGAAACAAGGGGATGGGGGGGATGGCGAGTTTGTGTTTAGAAAAGGTGCAAACAAATAAGGCAAACAAAATGTGATATTACCAAATGGTCAAAAAGAAGATATTTTGAAATCTTCACTGGCCACAGGTAAGGTGCCATATGATTGTAGGAACAGTGGTGCGCTTATCCAAATGGGCTTTGGTGATGAGTCAAGACCTTAAAGCTATAACAGATGATGTGTAGGGGAATTCATACTGGTGTCTGTACAATTTGTTCTATACATTAATAATTTGGATATAACTGTTGACTGTTTAGAGGTTAACCGAGGAAGAACTTGTTCACTCAGAAGATTATTGAAATTTGGATTGCATATCCTAGTGAGTGGTGGAGTGGTGTGATCACCAGAGTTGAGTATGGTGTTCTCTTAAGTGGTTATTCCCTTAATGGAGAATACCTGTGCATGACTTTGTTTAATGTGGAATGGCTACTGTGTAGCCAGCTTTGACAGATCAGGGTCAGGGTTCAGTGGCATGCAATGCAAGAGGACTGCTGCAGCTTTCCTCTGCCTTCACTTCCGCTGTGATGTGTCATTATCTTCTGCCAGCTCCATCACTGAGACCTTGCTTGAATCGCTCTTTTTTTGGAACCTCCTATCGCCAAAAGTGATCCTACCAGGAGCTTAGCTCCAGGCAGCATCACTCTCGAGATCTCAGGACCTCTGAAGCCTCTCCACCGCAAAAAGGTGATGATCCTGGTAGAGACAAATAGTGTCATAAAAATGTAAGGGAAATCTAGAAATGCACTTAATGTGCCACAATATAAAGAGTACAGGCCAAATATTAGTAAATTATTTGTTATAGATAAGTACATGATGGTTGCATGGACATAATGAGCCAATTTCTTTGCTGTACAATTATATGATTCCAGGATTTAAAAAAATCCGATCACTGGAAATGTGGGATACAGGGATGTGGGATAATGGCTGATTATCTCAAATTGTTTAATTCAGTGTTGAACCCTGAGACAATAAAATCCCAAACTTGTGCTATGTTGACCTTCCTTCTAATCAGGCAAAGAAAACGAAATCGCAGTGCGAGAGAGGTAGAGATTTAAAGTAATGGGCAACTGGAAGCTTGAGTTTATTCATGTAGACTGGACGTAAGTTAGCTTTAAAACATTTTATCCAATATAGAAAAGACCGGAACATGAGCACTAAATGTAGTGAACTTAATTGGAACAGATACAAGTGAGTCACTACTTTACCTAGAAGTTGTACATACTGATGTATGACAGAAAGGGGAAGATAAAATACCTAGTGTCAGATCTCCTCCAGGGAAGGTAAAATATCTAGTGTCAGACCTCCTGTTACACTGGAAGGCACCATGAGAAGAGTGCTCTGTATTAACAGAGACAATGGAGTGGACTAGAGCATCATGGAGTGAACAATCTCTTTGGAATGCTGAGAGGAGAGGAGAGGAGAGAAGAGAAGTGGAAAAGTTGTGTCAGATGATACTTGAGCTGTTGGCAGTTACACAATATGTTTAAATTAATGTAAGAAATAGTACGACAGACCCAATGTTATGTTGAACTATATCTGTTGGTGGGTGGCTTTCACCTCCATGGTTACTTCTCTGACCAAATATCATTGTGGTTAAACACTGAGAGTCAACCACATTGATGGGTTTGGAATTGCCATTAAGCCAAATTGGATAAAGTTAGTAGAATTTCTTCAGATGGGTTTCTACAAAAAGACCACTGACTTTAAGATATACCATATTGAGACTTTTTTTTGGTGAAGATCAAGATATTTTCTTTATCTATCTGAATTTAAATTCCCCAGCTGGAAAGTAGGGATTCAAACTCAAGCCTTAGATCATGCTTTGAAACTTTAACTGCAAGTCCACTCACTTAACCATCACACAGTGGTACAGAACTGGGATAAGCAAAGCATTGATAAACTCAGAGGAATCACACTTTGCACATTTACCGCTACCAGAGTGTCAGCATATTACCTAGCTGGACTTTCAAAAATACGACCGTGACATTGCAAATACAATGGGAAAGAACTGAGTTGTTTTATCAGAAAACAGATTATACAACTTCCATCATTAACCTCAGTCACTAACAATCCATCACTTGGACTTTACCAATAAATAGGAAGACTATTGGATGCCTAAATGTTAATGTGCATTACATAGTTAGTCCTTTATGTAAGCTGGTAAAATTCTTTCTTGCTCTTGCATAGATAAACAGAATTATGAACCTACTCAATGTGTTCCCACTAGTCAAAGAGCAAATGAGAGGATGAGATTTATTCTAATATTTGGAGTATTTGCAGAACTTCCGTTGCCATGCTACAGGAAAGATACGATTAAACTAGAGCGTGTGAAGAAAAGATTAACATTAATATTGCCAAAACTGGAGGATTTCAACTATAAGGAAAGACTAGATAGGGCGGGACTGTTTCCATAGACCACAGGACACTGAAGGGTCAACCTATAGCAGTTTATAAAATTATGAATGGTTCAGAAAGGGCAGTTAGTCACAGTTCACAAGGTAAAACCAGAGGGCATAAGTTTAAAATGAGAAGGAATAGATTTAAATAGGATCTGAGTGACATCTTTTTCACACAGATATATGGTGGATATATGGAATGAGCTGCCAAATGAAGTGGTAGAGATAAGTACAATTACAACATTTAAAAGATACATGAAAAAATACAGAGATTGGAAAGATTAAGGGATATGAGCCAAACACAGGTAAATGGGACTTGGCATTTTGGTAGTCAAAGGCAAATTCAATTCAAGTTTAATTGTCATTTACCCATATGTGAATACTCATGTATATAGCAAAACGAGACAGTGTTATTACAGGGTCAAGGTGCAAAGACACATTACCAACAGTCACGCACAAGATCACAATCATGTAATAAGAGTCCGGAGGCCCACCTCACCCCACTCCCCACCACCAATCACCCTTCCCTGCCAGAGATGCTGTGGCGTGTTACTCACACGTCAACATGCCCATATACAATATCAATAAAATTACAACGAAGCAGAATATACATGTATATATACAGTCCAGACCCTCCCCGCCTACCGATATCATCTGTTGACTGGCCCCAGTCACCTGCTAGGTGACACCATGGCTTTCGCTGGTCCTCCCCTTGACCCTTGACTATCGCTAGGCAAATCTGTGTCTTTGTAGACCAGTCCTCATATATACAAGCACATAGGTGTAGAATATTAGTAAAAATGCAACCAGACAAATGTATATGTATATAGTCCAGACCCCTCAGTCCATTTTAAATCTTGTTGGACCAAAGGTTCTGGAGCTCTATGATACTATCTGCAAACAAATGTCCCTCCCAATCAACATCAACTGCACCGCAATGCCTTTGAAAAATAAAAATTCATAATGAAGTCCTGGAAAATGTGAACCACTCTTATTTCTCGAAGTGTAACAAAGACAGGCATCAAAGATGAAATTCACATAATGTGTGTGCAACAGCTTTTTAAAAAATGAAGAGAAAGATGTTTGAGGATCTATATGTGTGGTAATGTAGTAGGTAGTGCTTGTCACTCTCATTTTTATTTTCCACAACCGGCTAGCAGGAGAGCTGAATGTGTAAGTCTCTCCCTTCCAGTACATTGCCTCTCCAACAGCAAACTGCATGCAGTGTCTCCTCACTGGTGACACATGGAAACTGAAATCCTTTTGAAACAGGCTGAAGAGGATGGGGAAGAGGTCTGGCCCCTGCACACATAGCGCGTAGGCCCACCGTGTGTATGGACACGCCCTGGTGCTCTTGAACCAGATCCCCACCTATGGGTAAATAGCTCCACTGTCTGGTGGGCAGCCTCGGGAGGGAGGAAAGCTACGGGAACAAACTCAGACAGCAAATCGGGAGTGGAGCCCCTTAACTGGCTGGACATCATTGAACATCCTTCGACAGAACATGCGGTCAAGCTGGTGCTAACAAATTACTTCATAAGCTTTCCTTTGGACTACACTGGTGAGTCCGAGAGGTGGATCATGACAACTGTGCATCTTTGGATCTCCATACATTCCACTTGTGCTTGTGATGATCATCATCATCACCCATTGTCCTTCAAGACAGGTGGATGACAACCATCAAAAGCACTCAAATTGCAAGGTACAGAAGATTGTGGACCAATTGCTGATAAATAGAGAACAATAGATACGTATTTGATGGTTGCCATTGAAATAATGGGCCATTAAACCAGTTTCTGCGCTGAATGACTCAACGATCCAGATTTCATATTTGTCATAAAACTTCTTAAGGCTATTGTACCATAAGATACTGGAGCAGAATTAGGCCATTCCGTCTACCGTCTGCTCTGCCTTTTGATCGCGGCTGATGCATTTTCCACTCAACCCCATTCTCCTGCAATGCTTTAAGTATGCTCAACAGCCACCTATGGTAATAGATTCCACAGCTACACTACCCTCTGGCTAAAGAAATTCTTCTTTATCTCCATTCTAAATTCTGTGGTTGTACCCTCTGGCCCTATACTCCCCCACTCTCTGCATCCACTCTATCTAGGTATTTCAACGTTCCATAGGTGTCAATGAGATCTCACAGCATTATCATAAATTTTAGCAAAATCATCAAGGCAGCAAAACGACAATACAGGGACAAGATCCAGACACGGCACTCCACCAATAACACACACAGCTTAGGGCAAGTTCTGCACATGATCGCAGACTTCAAAGCTAAATGCATTGCCTCTCTCCCAGATGAGCTAAATCTGTTTTTACTCTCAGTTTGATGTTGCCAACACTGAGCCCCTGAGGAGAGCTGTCAAAGCGAGCTGCACCTTGGTCATCCCTGAGGTAGAAGTACACAGGTGTTTCCAACGAGTGGGCAGTCGTAAGGCTGTCGGACTGGATGGCATCCCAGCGTGGGTACTCAGAGTGTGTGCGGCACAATTGGCAGGTGTGTTTACAGACATTTTTAATCTCTCCCTCTCCCAGTATAGAGTGCCCTCCTGCTTCAGAACATCCACCAATGTTCCTGTACCTAAAAAGACCAAGGTAACATGGTCCCAATGGAGTACCTGCTAAGGCTCTGAAAACCTGTGCCAACCAACTAGAGTATTCAAGGACATTTTCAACCTCTCACTACTAAGGGCAGAAGTTCCCACTTGCTTCAAAAAGGCAACAATTATACCACTGCCTAAGAAGAATAATGTGGGCTGCCTTAATGACTATCACCCAGTCGCACTCACATCGACAGTGATGAAATGCTTTGAGAGGTTGGTCATGAATAGACTGAACTCCTTCCTCATCAAGGACCTGGATCCATTACAATTTGCCTATTGCCACAATACGTCAACAGCAGATGCAATCTCAATGGCTCTCCACATGGCTTTAGACCACTTGGGCAACACAAACACCTACGTAGGATGCTGTTTATGGACTATAGCTCAGCATCTAATACTATCATTCCCATATTCCTGATTGAGAAGTTGCAAAACCTGGGCCTCTGTACCTCCCTCTGCAATTAGATCCTTGACTTCCGAAAAGGAAGACCACAGTCTGTGCGGATTGATGATAACATATCCTTTTCGCTGACCATCAACACTGGTGCACCTCAGGGGTGTGTGCTTAGTCCACTGCTCTACTCTCTAAATACACATGACTATGTGGCTAGACATAGCTCAAATACCATCTATAAATTTGCTGAGGATACAACCATTGTTGGTAAATCTCAGGTGGTGACGAGAGGGCATACAGGAGTGTCATATGCTAACTAGTAGAATAGTGCCGCAGCAACAAACTGGCACTCACTATCAGTAAGAGGAAAGACCTGATTGTGGACTTCAGGAGGGGAAAGACAAAAGAGCACATACCAATCCTCATGGAGAGATCAGAAATGGAGAGAGTGAGCAGCTTCAAGTTCCTGGGTGTCAAGACCTCAAAGGATCTAACCCTGGTCCCAACATATTGATGTAGTTATAAAGAAGGCAAGACAGTGGCTATACTTTATTCGAAGTTTGAAGAGACTTGCAATGTCAACAAAAACTTCTATAGTTGTTCTGTGGAAAGCATTCTGACAGGCCGCATCACTGTCTGGTATGGAGGGGCTACTGCACAGGACCGAAAGAAGCTGCAGAAGGTTGTAAATCTAGTCAGCTCCATCTTGGGCACTAGCTTACAAATTACCCAGACGTCTTTTGGGAGTGGTGTCTCGGAAAGGCAGCATTCATTATTAAGGACCTCCAGCACCCAGGGCATGCCCTTTTCTCACTGTTACCATCAGGTAGGAGGTACAGAAGACTGAAGGCACACACTCAGTGATTCAGGAGCAGCTTCTTCCCCTCTGCCATCCGATTCTTAAATGGACATTGAAGCTTCGGGCATTACCTCACTTTTTTTTTAATTTACAGTATTTCTGTTTTTGCATGTTTTTAAAAATCTATTCAATATACGTCATTGATTTATTTGTTAATTTATTATTGTGTGTTATTTTATTTATTATCATTATTTTTTTCTCTCTGCTAGATTATGTATTATATTGAAGTGTCACTGCTAAGTTAACAAATTTCATGTCACATGCCAGTGATAATAAACCTGATTCTGTCTAAACGACTGCCGTCCTATTGCACTCACCTCAATAATATGTAAATTCTTTGAGAAGCTGGTCAAGGACCATATCCACAGCACACTGCAACCCACACTGGACCCCTACAATTCGCCTACTGACACAGCCCATCGACAGATGATGCAATAGCCCAATCTATACACACTGTCCTTACACATCTGGAGAAGAAGGATGCTTATGTGAGAATGCTGTTCTTGGACTACAGTTCAGCATTCAACAACATAATTCCCTCCAGGCTCGACAAGAAGCTCAGAGACCTTGGCCTTCACCCTGCCTTGTGTAGCTGGATTCAGCACTTCCTGTCAGATCATCGTCAAGTGGTAAGTGTGGGCTCCCTCACCTCTGCCCCTCTGATCCTCAATACAGGTGCCCCCTCCTTCACTCTCTGTATACCAATGACTGTGTCGCTACCCATAGCTCTAATTTACTAATTAAATTTGCTGACAATATTACATTGATTGGCCTAATCTCAAATAACAAGAAGGCAGTCAACAGAGAGGAAGTCATCACCATGACGCGGTGGTGTCAAGAAAAGAACCTCTCCCTCAATGTTGCAAAAACAAAGGAGCTGGTTGTGGACTACAGGAGGTATGGAGATAGGCTAGCCCTATTAACATCAATGGATCTAGGGTTAAGAGGGTGAATAGCTTTAAGTTCCTTGGCATACACATAACTAAGGATCTCACGTGGTCTGTACATACTGGTTGTGTGGTGAAAAAAGCACAACAGTGCCTCTTTTACTTCAGACAGTTGAAGAAGTTTGGCATGAGTCCCCAAATCCTAAGGACTTTCTATAGGGGCACAATTGAGAGCATCACTGCCTGGTATGGGAGCTGTACCTCAATCACAGGACTCTGAAGAGAGTGGTGCGGACAGCCCAGCGCATCTGTAGATGTGAACTTCCCACTATTCAAGACATTTACAAAGACAGGTTTGTAAAAAGGGCCCGAAGGATCCTTGGGGACCCGAGTCGCCCCAACCACAAACTGTTCCAGCTGCTACCATCTGATAAATGATACTGTAGCATAAAAACCAGGACCAACAGGCTCCAGGACAGCTTCTTTTACCAGGCCATTAGACTGATTAATTCACGCTGATACAATTGTATTTCGATACTATGATCACTATAATAAAATAGTATGTACAACAGGACAAAGTACTATAAATTCCACATTGCATCTTTAGACAGAGATGTAACATAAAGATTTTTACTCATGTATATGAGTGATATAAGTAATAAAGCCAATTCAATTCAATTCAGTACAGGCCCAGATGTATCAAATACTCCTCATATGATAAGCATTCCCCCTCTTTGTATCTTGCCAATCAGCCAATGTTCCATCAATGCTAGTATCGTTCCTGTAATACCATGGGCTCTTATTTTACTAAGCAGACTCATCTGTGTACCTTGCAAACGTCCTTTTGAAAATCCAAGTACACAACATCCACCGATTCTCCTTTGTCTATCCTACTTGTTATTTCCTCAAAGAATTCCAACAGATTTGTCAGGCAAGATTTTCCCTTTAGGAAAACCTCATCTTTATCAATCAACCCCAACATTTTCCCAACCACTGAGGTCAGTCTAACTGGCCTATAATCTCCTTTTTCTGCTTCCCTCCCTTCATGAAGAATGGAGTGACATTTGCAATTTTTCAGTCCTCTGGTATCATGACAGAATCTAGTGATTCTTGAAAGATCATTACTAATGCCTCCACAATCTCTTCAGCTACGTCTTTCAGAAAACTCGGGTGTAGTCCATCTGGTCCAGGTGACTTATTATCTTCAGACCTTTCAGCTTTCAAGCATCTTCTCCCGAGTAATAGCAACTGTACTCACTTCTGCCCCCTGACATTCTCCAACATCCGGCATACTGCTTGTGTCTGCCATAGTGAAGAACGATGCAAAATATTTATTCAGTTCATCCACCATTTCCTTGTCCTCCAGTACTTCCTCTCCAGCATCATTTTCCAATCGTCTGATATCTACTCTTTTGTTTACCCTATATATATATATCTGAAAAAAAATTGGTATCTTCTTTGATATTATTGGCTAACTTACCTTTGTATTTCATCTTGTCACTCCTTATGGCTATTTAGTTGCCTTCTGTTGGTTTCTAAAAGCTTCTCAATCCTCTAACCCAGCTATTTTTTGCTTTATTTTATGCCCTCTTCTTTGCTTTGATGCTGGCTTTGACTTCCCTTGTTAGCCATGGATGTGTCATCCTGCCTTTAGAATATAGAAACATGGAAACATAGAAAACCTACAGCACAATACAGGCCCTTCGGCCCACAAAGTTGTGCCAAACGTGACCCTACCTTAGAAATTACTAGGCTTACCTGTAGCCCTCTATTTTTCTAAGCTCTATGTTCCTAAACGAAAGACTCTTAAGAGACCCTATCATATCTGCCTCCACCACAGTTGTCGGCAGCCCATTCCACGCACTCAGCACTCTCTGAGTAAAAAACTTACCCCTGACATCTCCTCTGTACCTACTCCCCAGCATCTTGAACCTGTGTCCTCTTGTGGCAGCCATTTCAGCCCTGGGAAAAAAGCTTCTAACCATCCACACGATCAATGCCTCTCACCATCTTATACATACCTATCACGTCACCTCTCATTCTCTGTCACTCCAAGGAGAAAAGGCCGAGTTCACTCAACCTATTCTCATAAGGCATGCTCCCCAATTCAGGCAACATCCTTGTAAATCTCCTCTGCACCCTTTCTATGGATTCCACATCCTTCCTGTAGTGAGTCGACCAGAACTGAGCACAATACTCGAAGTGGTGTCTAACCAGGGTCCTATATAGCTGCAACATTACCTCTCGGCTCCTAAATTCAATTCCACGATTGATGAAGGCCAATACACCGTACGCCTTCTTAACCACAGAGTCAACCTGCACAGCTGCTTTGAGCGTCCTATGGACTCGGACCCCAAGATGCCTCTGATCCTCCGCCCTGCCAAGAGTCTTATCATTAATACTTCTTCTTCCTCGGAATATATTTGTCCTGCACCTTCTGAATTGCTCCCTGAAGCTCCAGCTATTGCTGCGCTGCCACCATCCCTGCTAATGACCCTTTCCAATGAACTTTGGCCATTCCCCTGTAATTCACTTCACTCCACTGTAATACTGATGCATCTGACTTCAGCTTCTCTGTCTCAAATTGCAGGGTGAATTCTATCATATTATGATCACTACCTCCTAAGGGCTGGCTAATCAAATCCTGTTCATTACACAACACGTCATCCAGAATTGCTGATCCCCCAGTGGGCTTAACCACAGCTGCTCTAAAAAGCCACCTTGTAGGCATTCTACAAATTCTCTGTCTTGAGTTCCAAAATCAGCACCAATTCATGATATGCTATGTGACACGTCTACTTCTGAATCTGCATCAATCTATAGGAGACATCTCAAGAAAGATACTAAAGCACTACCTCTATAAAACATTCCAAAGTTACTGCAAAGGATAGTTTCTGTATCCCTTCCCAGTTCAATGTGCCCAGCAATGAAGTCCCAGTTCAGGAGGAGGAGAAGATGGCGGCGTGACGCAGCACACACGGCATCTCTGGGGAATGATATCTGTTGTCTGTCAAGTAGGGGACCGTGCGCAATCCTGATTTGATGTAGAAAGACGTGACGGTATGGAGCAACACTTGGAGAAGCTTCTGAAATGCCCGCTTCGCTGCCACTGCTACTGTGTGGTAACTGGAATCTCCAGAGCAGAAGGTCCCGAACCCTCGGCTTTGCTTGTTTTGACAGCCGGGGCTAGGTCGAAGGCGCTCAGCAGTGGATGGCGCTCGGGAGGCTGCATTGGAGGAGCTGGTCAGGAGGCTTGAAGATCTCGGATGGATGGACTCGGTGTCGGCTGTGCTCAGCTACTTCTAAGGCATCGGCAGTTGTCGGTGCCTTGGAGATTTATGGCAGGGAGTTTCTCCCTTTGCCGCCTGCTATCGGGGACTGGGGAGTCGATCAGGACTTGAGACTTTTTTTTACCGTGCCCATGGTCTGTTCTTTATCAAATTATGGTATTGTTTTGCACTGCCGCAACTATGTTATAATTATGTGGTTCCGTCAGTGTTAGTCTTTGGTTTGTCCTGTTTTTTGTGATGTCACTCTGGAGGAACATTGTATCATTTCCTAATGCATGTATGCATTTCTAAATGACAATAAAAGAGGTCTGCGTGTTCTCATAATCTAAAAAAAAAGTCTAAATTGTGTTGGATTGACTATATTGTTCAGATCTTCTACACTGATTTCTAAGCTGCCTTTTAAACGCTGACAAAGGAAGGTGACCGCCAGGCCAACAGAAAAAAATATTCAACGATGTGCTCAGCACTTCCTTGCAAAAATGCAACACCCGACTGACATTTCAAAATCTCTAACACACGACTGCCTAAACCAAAGAAACAATGTCTGGGATGGTATTAAAAGCTATAAGCCATTTTGGGCAACACAAAAACCCAATGTAAATGGTAGATGAAACAAATGAGCTCACAAAATTCAAAGCACTCCACTCACCCCATAAACCACCTCCTATTCCATTGATAGAAATGTCTCTGTGTTTCCTACAATAGACACACCAGTGAGCACGGAAGTCACCAAACAATGTGGAAGCAAGTTATCCTCTATACCGAGAGGTTCCTTAAGTAAGTGGCTCCATTCATTTCGAGAACCTAGTAACAGTATTAGTATGGTGGGTTGGGGACCAAGAATTGGGAAACCAAAACTAGACTCTGGGTCACCACCATATTAGATAAACATCAATCTCTTTAGAAGAAGTTTTGCTGCCTGATTTTTGGAGGCAGTAAGAAATTATGTTGTTGATAGTTTAACTTTGTTTCTAAGAGCCCGGAGAAGCATGAAACAAGAAGGGATATTAAAAAATGAAAAGTACTGTTTAATTAATAGTTGATGCATTTTTACATGTTGCACATCTTCAGAAAATTAAAATCATATTCCATCCAGATCCCTGATCCTATGCTATCCCACACTCCTCAATCACTGAACTAACATATGCCTTTCCTATATATTGGACAAATTCCACCCAGAATATCAGAAGTTTTGAAATTCTACAATCATGAAAGAAGCCATATTATGTGGAAGCAAGTTGATAGCCTGTTGTCACACTGATAAACATTAATATCTCCCCAAGAAGTCTGCGCAACAATTCCAGGCTCCATTGATGGGATAAGCATGAGGGAGATCTCAATGTTAGTGGTCCATGTAACCAAAGTATTTTCTTATTCAAGCACCATTAAAGAGATTTTTAACATTAGTTGCCTACAGCAATACCAAAAGTCTTTTTTTCTGCAAAAGAAAAAGGAGGGAATGTAGAGAATACTCCTCTGAAACTTTATTAATCTACCGGCTGAGATTAGTTCCACTCTATAATTAGTTTTGTACTTTGGAAGAGATTGGTTTTCTTTCATAATAAGAAAAGATATTTACAGTAGACAAGCAAATCACATAAAAGTTGCTGGTGAATGCAGCAGGCCAGGCAGCATCTCTAGGAAGAGGTACAGTTGATGTTTCGGGCTGAGACCCTTCGTCAGGACTAACAGAAAGAAGAGCTAGTAAGAGATTTGAAAGTGGGAGGGGAAGGGGGAGATCCAAAATGATAGGAGAAAACAGGATGGGGAGGGATGGAGCCAAGAGCTGGACAGTTAATTGGCAAAAGGGATATGAGAGGATCATGGGACAGGAGGCCTAAGGAGAAAGAAAAGGAGGAGGGGGAAAGCCCAGAAGATGGGCAAGGGGTATAGTGTGGGGTATACTGGCGAGACCTGACGCAGACTGGGAGATCATTTAACTGAACACCTACACTCTGTCCGCTAGAGAAATCAGGATCTCCCGGTGGCCACGCATCTTAATTCCATATCCCATTCCCATTCTGATATGTCTATCCACGGCCTCCTCTACTGTAAAGATGAAGCCACACTCAGGTTGGAGGAACAACACCTTATATTCCGTCTGGGTAGCCTCCAACCTGATGGCATGAACATTGACTTCTCAAACTTCCGCTAACACCCCACCTCGCCCTCGTACTCCATCTGTTATTCTGTTATTTATTTATATACACACATTTGCTTTCTGTCTCTCCTTTTTCTCCCTCTGTCCTCCTCACTATACCCCTTGCCCATCCTCTGGGCTTTCCCCCCCCCCTCCTCCTTTTCCTTCTCCCTGGGCCTCCTGTCCCATGATCCTCTCATATCCCTTTTGCCAATCAACTGTCCAGCTCTTGGCTGAATCTCTCCCCCTCCTGTCTTCTCCTATCATTTTGGATCTCCCCCTCCCCCTCCCACTTTTCAATCTCTTACTAACTCTTCTTTCAGTTAGTCCTGACAAAGGGTCTCAGCCCGAAACGTGGACTGTACCTCTTCCTAGAGAAGCTGCCTGGCCTGCTGCGTTCACCATCAGCTTTTATGTGTGTTGCTTGAAACTCCAGCATCTGCAGATTTCCTCATGTTTGTGTTTTTAAATTCACAGTAGACATGTTATTATGAGAAATATCACATTGTTTGAAATAAATAGTCTGAATCTAGAAGCAATTTATTGTTTTATAAAATCAAAGTAAAATGCAACTTTGTTTGAAAATAATATTCATCCCTTTATTTAGTTCATGTACCACATTTGTGTGTCATTGACAATGCTGGCTTCATTGCCCAAGCTAACTGTGCTGAGAAGTGTCACTGGTGTTAGTACTCTGAGAGTAAGGATTGGTCAGGAGTTCCAGGTATCAGATTGCGATGATTAAGGAATGATGATATATTTCTTAGAACATATTTCTAAGAAGAACTTGCTTTTGGTGTTTCCTGCCCTTACCCTACTCAGTAGGCAAAGTCAGAGATTTGGTAGATTAGTGTAATCTTGCAAAGTTGCTGCAGTGCATAT
The DNA here is from genome assembly GCF_963921235.1 of Mobula hypostoma. NCBI lineage: Eukaryota > Metazoa > Chordata > Chondrichthyes > Myliobatiformes > Myliobatidae > Mobula > Mobula hypostoma. Next base: position 144,479,072 of record NC_086100.1, read on the forward strand.
TGCCTGAAAAAAATACTGTTGACATTAGAAAAATAATTGAAGTATGTCAACTGAATATTGATTTAGTGTAGCAGCTGCACAGAGTTGGATGAGTCATAACAAGACTAAACATACAACTGGTACAATTATTGATCAAAAAGTGTACAATATGCATTCATTTTGGGTAAGGTTAATAGCGATACACAAATACCAGGATTAAAAATAGCATAGTATCTTCTCGACATGTTACCCACGTCACAGGAGGAAGCCATTTGGCACATGAAAATAATACATTCTCATCAAATTTTTCATTGCATAATGATCCCAAATTAGATTGACTGAGTGCAGTATCCTCAGCAGCATCTAGTAAAAGCACTCTAGTAAAAATGATAAGGCATTTTTACGTTAATAATTGGTGTCAGGAGATTGATGTTCAAAGAGATTCCTTTTACCATGGCTAGCCTGTCCACCTGAAAAGATGTAGGTAGGCTGTTGGGGCATAGTTGTGGGGCAAGGATATGTAAATTAAAGAACATCCAGCTCTTCTATTCTGTGCTGTCATGTGTAGATATGTCTTGACCTACAGCAGTCAAGAGCCAGCAAATGTAGTATATAATATGAAAGGGAAAAAAACTAAAGTGATGTGAGGGAAAACTACTGAGTCAAAGAGTTATAGAGCACCCTAGCACAGAAACATGTCCGTCAGTCCACCTAGCCCATGCTGAACGACTATTCTGCTAGTCTCATTGTGCTGCATCTGGATCATAGCCCTCCATACCCCTCCCATCCATGTACATATTCAATTTTCTCTTAAATGTTGCAATCACATCCACATCCACCAATTTTCTGACAGCTTGTTCCACATTCTCACTACACTCTGAGTAAAGAAGATCCCATCAGGTTCTCTTAAATATTTCGCCTTTCACCCTTAACCTACAATCTTTAGTTCTCGTTTCAAGCAACATGAGAGGAAAATGCCTGCTTGCATTTAGCCTATCTCTATACCTTTTTGTATACCTCTATCAACTCTCCCCTCATTCTCCTACACTTCAGGAAATAAAGTCATAAACTATGCAATCTTTCCTTATAACTCAGATCCTCATGTTCCAGCAATATTCATGTATTTTTTTTTCCGTTCACTTTCAATCTTTCGATATCTTTCCTGTAGGTAGGAGACCAGAACTGCACACTCTATTTCAAATTTGGCTTCTCCAACATTTTATACAACAATATCCCATCTCCTGTACTCAATACTTTGATTTAGAAACATAGAAACATAGAAAACTGACAGCAGAATACAAGCCCTTCGGTCCACAATACTGTGCTGAACACGTACTTAATTTAGAAATTACCTAGGGTTATCCATAGCCCTCTATTTTTCTAAGCTCCATGTACCTATCCAGGCGTCTCTTAAAAGACCCTATTGTATCTGCCTCCACCACCATTACTGGCAGCCCATTTCACAAACTCACCACTCTCTAAGTAAAAAAACTTAGCCCTGACATCTCCACTGTACCTACTTCCAAGCACTTTAAAACTGTGCCATCTCATGTGAGCCAATACAGCCCAGGGAAAAAGCCTCTGCCTATCCACATGACCAATGTTCCTCATCATCTTATACATCTCTATCAGGTCACCTCTCATCCTCCATTGCTCCAAGAAGAAAAGGCTGAGTTCTCCCAACCTATTCTCGTGCTCCCCAATCCAGACAACATCTTTGTAAATCTCCTCTGCACCCTTTCTAGAGTCTCCACATCCTTCCTGTAGTGAGGTGACCAGAACTGAGCACAGTTCTCCAAGTGGGGTCTGAGCAGGGTCTTATATAGCTGTAACATTACCTCTCGGCTCTTAAACTCAATCCCATGGTTGATGAAGGCCAATGCACCATATGTCTTCTTAACCACAGAGTCAACCTACACAGCAGCTTTGAGTGGCCTATGGACTCGGATCCCAAGATCCCTCCGATCCTCCATACTGTCAAGAGTCTTACCATTAATATTATATTCTGCCATAATATTTGACCTAACAAAATGAACCACCTCACACTTTTCAGCCACTTTTCAGCCCAGTTTTGCATCCTATCGATTTCCCGCTGTAATATCTGACAGTCCTCCACACTATACACAATACTCCCAACATTTGTGTCATCAGCAAATTTACTAACCCATCCCTTCACTTCCTCATCCATGTCATTTATAAAAATCATGAAGAGAAAGGGTCCCAGAACAAATCCCTGAACACAACACTGGTCACCGACCTCCATGCAGGGTACCATATCAAATGCTTTGCTGAAATCCATATACACTACATCTACTGCTCTACCTTCATCAACGTGTTTAGTCACATCATCAAAAAATTCAATCAGGCTCATAAGGCATGGCCTGCCTTTGACAAAGCCATGCCGACTATTCCAAATCATATTATGCCTCTCCAAATGTTTATAAATCCTGCCTCTCAGGATATTTTCCATCAACTTACCAACTACTGAAGAAAGACTTGCTGGTCTGTAATTTCCCAAGCTATCTCTACTCTCTTTCTTGAATAAGGGAACAACATCAGCAACCCTCCAATCCTCTGGAACCTGTCCCGTCCCCATTGATGATGCAAAGATCATCGCCAGAGTCCCAGCAATCTCCTCCCTCGCCTCCCACAGTAGCCTGTGGGAGTGTCTTATCCAACTTGATGGTTTCCAAAAGCTCCAGCAGATCTTTCTTAATGTCTATATGCTCAAGCTTTTCAATTCACTGTAAGTCATCCCTACAATTGCCAAGATCCTCTTCCGTAGTGAATACTGAAGGAAGCAAAGTATTCATTAAGTACATCTGCTATCTCCTTCGGTTCCATACACACTTTTCTACTGTCACACTTGTTTGGTCCTATTCTCTCACACCTTATCCTCTTGCTCTTCACGTACTTGTAGAGTGCCTTGGGGTTTTCTTTAATCCTGCCCACCAAGGCCTTCTCATGGCCCCTTCTGGCTCTCCTAATTTCATTCTTAAACTCCTTCCTGCTAGCCTTATAATCGTCTAGCTCTCTATCATTACCTAGCTTTTTGAACCTTTCCTAAGCTCTTCTTTTCTTCTTGACTAGATTTACAACGGCCTTTGTACACCATGGTTCCTGTACCCAACATTCCTTTCCCTGTCTCATTGGAATGTACCTATGCATAACACCACGCAACTATCCTCTGAACATCTGCCATATTTCTGCTGTACATTTCCCTGAGAATACCTGATCCCAATTTATGCTTCCAAGTTTCTGCCTGACAGCTTCAAATTTCCCCTTACTCCATTTAAGTGCTTTCCTAACTTGTCTGTTCCTATCCCTCTCCAATGCTCTGGTAAAGGAGATAGAGTTGTGATCACTCTCTCCAAAATGCTCTCCCACTGAGAGACCTGACACTTGACCAGGTTCATTTCCCAATACCAGATCAAGTACAGCCTCTCCTCTTGTAGGCTTATCTACATATTGTGTCAGTGTTGCATCTCAGTGGAATGAGTCTCTGGCTGAATGTACTCCTGTGCCCAACCAGTCCATTATGTAGTGGATGGGAGACATTGTCCAAGATGGCATGCAACTTGGACAGCATCCTCTTTTCAGACACCACCGTCGGAGAGTCCAGTTCCATCCCCACAACATCACTGGCCTTACGAATGAGTTTGCTGATTCTGTTGGTGTCTGCTACGCTCAGCCTGCTGCCCAAGCACACAACAGCAAACATGATAACACTGGCCACCACAGACTTGTAGAACATCCTCAGTATCGTCCGACAAATGTTAAAGGACCTCAGTCTCCTCAGGAAATAGAGACGGCTCTGACCCTTCTTGTAGACAGCCTCAATGTTCTTTGACCAGTTCAGTTTATTGTCAATTCGTATCCCCAGGTATTTGTAATCCTCTACCCTGTCCACACTGACCCCCTGGATGGAAATCTGTCTCCCTATCTGCTCTTTGATGTCCCTGTTACTATTCGATGGTGTGTAAATAACACCCAGTAGAGTTATTGACCCTTTCCTGTTTCTAACTTCCACCCACAGAGACTCAGTGGACAATCTCTCTATGACATCCATCTTTTCTGCAGCTTTAACACTATCTCTGATCAGCAGTGCCATGCCCCACCTCTTTTGCCTCCTTCCCTGTCCTTTCTGAAACACATTAAGCCTGGCACTCTCAGTAGCCGTTCTTGCCCCTGAGTCATCCAAGTCTATGTAATGTCCACAACATCATAGCTCCAAGTACTTATCTATGCACTAAGCTCATCTGCTTTGTTCATGATGCTTCTTGCATTAAGATAGACACATATAAAACCATTGGTCTGAGGGTATCCCTTGCCTATCACCTGCCTATCCTCCCTCTTACACTATCTCCAGCTTTCTCTATTTGTGAGCCAACAGCCCCTTCCTCTGTCTCTTCAGTTCGGTTCCCTCCCCTCAGCAATTCTACTTTAAACTCTCTTCAATAGCCTTAGCAAACCTCCCTGCCAGGATGTTGGTCCCCCTAGGATTCAAGTGCAACCTGTCCTTTTTGTACAGGTCACACCTGTCCCAAAAGAGGCCCCAATGGTCCAGAAATCTGAATCCCTGCCCCCTGCTCCAACCCCTCAGCCGCACTCACTCTATTCCTATACTCACTGTCACATGGCACAGGAAGTAATCCCAAGATTACTACCTTTGAGATCCTGCTTCTCAACTTCCTTCCTAACTCCCTGCAGTCTGTTTTCAGGACCTCCTCCCTTTTCCTACCTATGTTGTTGGTACTAATATGCACCACAATCTCTGGCTGTTCACCTTCCCACTTCAGGATATCGTGGAGGCGATCAGAAACATCCCAGACCCTGGCACCTGGGAGGCAAACTACTATCCGTGTTTCTTTCCTGCATCCACAGAATCGCCTGTCTGACCCCCTAACTATAGAGACCCCTATTACTGCTGTCTTCTTCCTTTCCCTACCCTCCTGAGCCACAGGGCCAGACTCTGTGCCAGAGAAGCGGCCACTGTTGCTTCACCTAGGTAGCCATCCCCCAAACAGTACTCAAACACAAGGACTTATTGTTAAGGGGGAGAGCCACAGGGGTACTCTCTAGTATCTGACTCTTGCCCTTCCCTCTCCTGACTGTCACCACTTAGCTGCTTCCCGAGGCCCTGGTGTGACTACCTGCCTATAGCTCCTCTCTATTACCTCCTCACTTTCCCTGACCGGCAAAAGGTCATTGAGCTGCATCTCCAGTTCCTTAATGCAGTCCCTAAGGAGCTGCAGCTTGAAGAACCTGGCACAGATGTGGCCGTCTGGGAAGCTGGAAATCACCCGGACATCCCACATCTGCCACCCAGTGCAGAACACTGGCCTCACAGACATACTTCCTGATTCTATTCTTCACAGGTAACTTAACTCGCCTCAACCTATTATCACCAAAGCTCTACCACTCTGCCTCAGACCACTCCGTCGATCACGACTCCTTTGATAACTGCTCCATTAGGCAGTGCCTCCCCTTTATGCCTGACTCTTCACTGCTACCTAACTCATGATTGGTGCTCCAGTTACATCCGCTGATAAGCCACAGACAAATGCTCTCGAAGCTCTTTTTTTAATTAACTGCTGCTGACCTATGAGAAATCCCTTTTGATAAGGTTTTCTTGATGCTGCTGATAGACCGCATAAAATGGACAAACGCTCTTGAAGCTCCCTTTTTAAATAACCACCACTGCCCTGTGATAAATCCCTCTTGCTAAAGCTCCCTTGACGCTGCTGATAAGCCATGTACAAATTTATGGTTTTATGAAAGCCAGTGTGCCAAAAGTTTTCCTTGTGATGGTATCAGTCTGTGATGCAACTTTCAAGGAATATTAGATATGTAATTCCCAGATCCCTCTGTTCTACCACACTCCTCAGTGCCTGCCGTTCACTGTGTAAGCCATAATTTGGTTTGTTCTCCCAAAGTGCAACTCTTCTCACTTGTCTGCATTAAATTTCATTGTCATTCTGTAGCCAAGTTTTTCCAGCTAGTCCAGACCCCACTGCAAGCTTTGATAGCTTTCCTTGCCGATTACTACACCCCAAATCTTTGTGTCATTAGCAAAATTGTTGATCCAGTTTACCACATTATCATCTTAATTGTTGACTTAGATGACAATCAACAATGGATCTATTACCGATCTCTGTGGCACATCACTAGTCAGAGGCCTCCAATCACCACCTCTCTACTACCACTCTCTGGCTTCTCCAGTGAAGCAAATGCGACTGACCCTTCTTTACCAGCCTCCTATGCATGAATTTGTCAAAGGCCTTCCTGAAGTCAATGTAGACAACATCCACCGCCTTTCCTACATCATCTTTCCTGATAATTTACACAAAAGTCTCTGTTAGAGATTGGGAAAGGCTGGGCACACACAAAGAAATGTTGCCTATCCCTAATAAGATTCTGTCTATCCAAATACTTATATATCTTGTCCTTCATAATACATTTCCAAAAATATGTTCCTTACTGAGGTCAGGTTCACTGAACTATAATTTTGTTGTTTATTCTTAGAGCCTTGATTAGTTTAGAATTTGGAATCAAATTATTCATTTGCAATTAGTGGAGCTAAGTTCAAGCACAGTTTTCAAAATTGAACTCGATAAATATATAAAATGTAGAGGAGTGTGATTAGTTGGATTGTTCTTGGGTAGAACCAATTCATAGTTGATGAGTCAAACAGCCTTCTCCTGTGCTGTAATATTTGCCCAACTCTGTGAATCACTTTTCCTTCTAAATTTCTCAATGATAAACTGAGTTAGTATAATATTTTGTCTAAAATAACCTTTCAACTGTGCAGCAGTCCCTAAATTTGCTAGTAGAGTTCCATTCTTTCCTTTGTGCTCAATGTAAGGAGCTTAACTTGATCCAATAAGCATCTGACTCAGAGACAGGAGTCCTGCCAATTGAATCTCAGCAGATATTTTGCTAGGTATTCCTGGCTCTGACAAAATCCAGCAACTGTCCTATTCTTCTGTTCCCTCTGGCATTGCATTCAGTGAATATTTCTTTCAAAACTTACCCTTTTATTATCTGCTCTCAACAGTCACTTTCAGTACACATTGCGCACCTTTAGGGTAGTCATCATTTGAACATTTGAACATTTTTTCAGAAACATTCAAACTTTTCGAATTCATGGAATCAATTATTTTAACAATCCCGACAGGATCATAAACTTTTAAGACATTTTTGTAATATTTGTAAAGGAAAGACTAATATTTACATAGTGGGTGTCAAAATGATAGAGCCATAATAGAGCCACTGTGTCTCCTTAAGTGCAATTTTGGGATTATATTTTCATAGACCAGTGAGGCTGAAATCTCACTACAAGAAAAGCTTGCTATTACTTTATATTTGATTATGCTGGTTTCTCACTTTGCTTCTCAATGGAACATACACAGAGGTGGACTCGTCACATGAAGATCAGAATCTGTGTCTGTGCTTCTCTTGCTTTCTAGGATTTTTACACTTAGTGAACACTGATTTGAAAGAAGCAAAAACGTATACATCATATTCAGTACAGACAAGGCCTTAGATTAATTTAAACAGCTCAGCAAAAAAAATGAAACTATACAAATATAATTGGATCAATTAGTTTTGTAGATATTTCTGGGTACCTTAGAATGCGTTGGTACAATTTTCTGTGTGATTTTCATTCTCCTCTTTACAGTTTTTCTAATGAACATTCCTTAAAGTTGTTATAGTTGGAAGTGGTAATGGGGACAAGTTCCCACTCCCTATTAAATGCTCTAAATGGTGTGTGCCTCAAATTGCCTCTGACAATCAAGTCCAGCTTCTGGCCTTCACATGTGCCTTAGCTACTAAGCCCAGCGATACCATTTCTACTGCAAGGAGAAGGGGCAAAGGTGGTTACTGATGCCTTAAAACCTCACAATGTACAATTCTCCCAAATGATCTTGCAAGAAACAAATAAAGAAAAATAGATCAGGTGCTGTAAATTTGAAATAAAACCAGGAAATGTTGGAAACACTCACCAAGTTAGGCAGTGTCTTTGAAAGAGAAATCAAGTTAGCATGTTGGGTTGAAGGCATTATCTTAAATCTTTTATTCTTTCCACAGATGGTCACTGATCTGCAGAATGTTTCTAATATTCTGTTATTATTTCAGATATCACAATGATTCAGCAGGCAAAATTAATTTGCAGTGAAATTTTCAACTTCACTGATTTGAAAAACAGCAGCTCAGAAACTGCTGCTAAAGAAGCATATCATAATACAAGCAGCAGATTTCCAGTCATGGTGAGTGATAATGAAAAAGTGCAGGGGAGTTCTCCCAGGAGCCAAAGGCAGCTAGACAGATGTCTGCGGGAAACATGGCCTTTGTGACAAGACATCATTGGGACACTTTAGAACTTAGGCCTGGTGCTTCTAGAAGGAGATGGTTTGTGTGTATTTGTAAGCAAAGGGGCAGACTATTTAGGAATTTGGGAAAGTCACCATTAGAGATAAATGCCCATGCCTGCACTGTCTCTTCCTGTGTGTTAAGGAAGAAATAAATTAAGTAATCTCTACTTGAACATGGAGTTGTTGAGTCGGGGTCCGGTGTTGGTGACCCTCATGCAACAAGAAGCTGCAAAAATCAGAAATTGACAGAAATCAGTATGGACCTTATTGCTAGGTAGGTCAGAGTGACAAGGACACTTGGCTGGTTATGTTGAGATAACAGGATAATAGCAAATATTAGTGACAATGAATATTGATTATTGGCTCTCCTAATAGCTCATCTTTAGGGAAAATTGGTCCATCAAAAGCTGATATTTTTTGTAGATAGACAAAATTTTATGTTACGATCAGCAGCCTTACTGTTGATGTCATTAAGGGCCAGTTTAGAATCATAGAGTCATAGAAAAGTACAGCACAGAAACAGACCCTTTGGCTCACCTAGTCCATGCTGAACCATTTAAACTGTCTACTGCCATCAACCTGCACTGAGACTATAGCACTCCATACCTCTACCATCCATGTACTTATCCAAACTTCTAGATATTGAAATCGAGCTTGTGTGCACCACTCTTGATGGTAGCTCGTTCCACACTCACACGACTCACTAGGTGAAGAAGTTTCACCCTCATGTTTCCCTTAAACTTTTCACCTTTCACCCTTAACCTATGACCTCTGGTTGTAGTTCCACCCAACCTCCGTGGAAATAGCCTGCTGGCAAATCCTTGTAAATATTCTCTGAATTTCTTCCTTACTAACATTTCAAATTTTCAAATTTTCTGCCTCAGGGAGAGGATCTTTCAGCAGTTAACTCCATATTCAAAAAATTCTATGAACTGAGAAGGTTCTTTGGGATTGTTTTAATTCAAGTTGGGAATCGGAATTAAACATTTATATAAAACGCTTTTGCACATCATGTAGCAGAAAACTGTGCCTTGTAGTCAAATCCATTTTTGCCTTGCATTGCTTTATATCCAATTGTCATAGGATTTGAAATACTAAGACACTTCACACACATTTCTAGATAATTTGCTCCATTTCATATTGTAATTGAACCTGTTTAGTGTCAATATCTTCTTCCCTCTGAAGATAGGCTCACTTTGCTTTTTCAAAATTACCTTGAAATTAAGCTGTATGCACAAGGAAATATTTTCAGCATCAGATAAGGCATCAAACCATCTGATTAACTTTGTGAACAGTATGATGAGAACATTGATGTGTAATTTGCTCTGCCCTTTGTGTTAGGTCTTTGTTTGCTCTAGTGTTTATACATATTCTATCTCCATTTGCCAAAACAAAGCATATTTACTTAATTAGATTCAACTTTATTGTCATTGTGCCGAGTACAGATACAAAACCAATGAAACGCAGTTAGCGTCTGACCAGAAATGCAACGAATAGTGTTATAAATATAAAAGTACTGAGACAGTACAATATGAGTGCAATACTGCTTAGCGCTGTGATGTGAGGTTCAGCAGGGTCACAGCCTCAGGGAAGAAGCTCTTCCTGTGCCTGCTGGTGTGGGAGTGGAGGCTCCTGTAGTGCCTACCGGATAGGAGGAGAGTAAAAATTCCATGGTTAGGGTGAGATGCATCCTTGATAATTCTTTTCACCCTGTCCAGGCAGCGTTTATGGTAGATGTTTTCAATGGTGGGCAATTGGGTGCCGATAATCTGCTGAGCAGTTTTCACCACACGCTGGAGTGCTTTGCGGTCCGATACTGGACAATTGCCATACCACACTGAGATGCAGTTCATGAGTATGGTACAGCAGTAAAAGCCCGTCAATATCCTGGGACAGAGGTGAGCTTTCTTGATGCTCTGCAGGAAATAAAGGCGCTGTTGCGTCTTTTTGATCAGGATGAGGAGTTTAGGGACCTGGTGAGATCCTCGGAAATGTGAACACCAAGGAATTTGAAGTTTGATACACGCTCCACTACAGCTCTATTGCTGTAGGTGGGGATGTGAGTGTGGCTCCTAGAATGCCTGAATGCAATGCTGTCGGCAAATATACTCTAGATAAAATGATAACAACACATAAAGAAAACACTCTGATGATTGGAGATATACTCTTCCTAGAGGAAAATGATTGTTGTTGTTGGAAGTCAATCATTTTAAACCCTCTGCAGGATTGATTAAAGGAGCAAAACCTTACATCCCGCCTGGGAAGTCTCCAACCTGTTGGCAAGAACATCAATTTCTCCACCTCCTGGTAATTACTCCCCTGTCTCACTTTTCCATTCACCTTTCTGGATCCCCATTACCCCTTCTATTCTCCTCACCTCCCTCTGGTGTCCCTCCATCTTCCCTTTCTCCCACTCCCATTCTATTAGGCAGCGTGGTAACAACATGCAGCGACCTCTCCGGACCCAGTGTTACTTCAATTAAATTTTTAACTTTTTTTTTAACTGGGGCACTAGTGTACAATTTTTTTTATATAAGTAGGGCACATGGACAACAGAGCAACCAGTGTTCGTATCTACCATCGCCAGACACTGCTACAGTACAGAAATCGCTCAACAACAAACCTTCCTGAGGATCTGCAGGAGAAGCTACGTGATCTCAGCTTGCTGTGGGGACCAGGCCCTCGGTCCTCTGCGTCACCTGATGCCGGTGGCCAGGGGTGGGGACGTCGTAAGCTGTGTGCGAGGAAGCAGGTGGGGTGTTGTGCTAGGCTGAAAACAAACCCTAGCCGGCTGGCACTCCCGTTCATTCTGCACTACAATGTCCGCTCCTTGGACAATAAATTGGACTACATCTGACTCCAGCGGACTACCCGGCGTGAGTTTAGAGTCTGCTGCGTTTTTGTTTTTACGGAAACGTGGCTCAGCGACAGAGTTCTGGACGCTGCCATTCAGCTAGACTGGCTCACTTTGTTTTGGGCCAACAGAGATTCAGCTCTGTGTGGTATGGCTCGTGGGGGTAGCTTGTGTGTGTACATCAACACAAAATGGTGTAAGAACTCTGTGCTAGTCTCTAGTTACTGCTCATCACTAGTGGAGTTTGTGACTGTTAGATGCAGACCATTGTATTTACCACGGGAATTCACCACTGTCCTTATAGTCGGTCTGTACATTCCCCCCAGCGCTAATGCTAAGGAGGCGCTCTGTGAACTGTATAGGGCTATTAGCGAACTGCAGAATGCACACCCTGATGGACTGTTTATTGTCGCCGGAGATTTCAACCATGTGAATCTCAAGTCAGTGCTCCCCAAATTCCATCAGCATGTGGTCTTTGCAAAGAGAGAGGCAAACGCCTTGGATCTTGTTTATACAAACATTCCCGACACATAACAGGCAGAGCCCCACCCCATACCAGGCAGAACCCCACCCCCACCTCGGATACTCAGATCACATCTCTATTATGGTAATCCCAGCATACAGACCGCTTATCAGACGCTCCGGACCAGTTCTGAAGCAGGTGAAAACCTGGCCAGCAGGAGCCATCTCTGCTCTTCAAGACTGCTTTGAGCACACTGACTGGCACATGCTCAGGGAGGCTGCAACCGATGGCGACTCCACCAACTTAGAGGAGTACACAGCATCAGTGACTAGCTACATCAGCAAGTACATTGATAACGTCACTGTGTCCAAGACCATCACTATACACTCTAACCAGAAGCCATGGATGACCGCGGAGGTGCGTGTGCTGCTGATGACCCGAGACTCCGCCGTTGGAGCAGGTGACAACGCAGCCCTAACAGCAGTGAAGACCAAACTGTCCCAGGCCATCAGAGAGGGAAAGCGTGCACACGCCCAGCGAATCCACAGCCATTTCCAGGACAGTGGCGACACGTGGTGCGTGTGGAAGGGCATTCAGGACATCAACAACTACAGGACAACATTACCTGCCTGTGCTGGTGATGCCTCCCTCCCAGATGCGCTGAACAACTTCTACACTCATTTAAGGCGGAAAATGACGTGGTGGCGAGGAAGATGATTCCTCCTTCCAGTGACCAGGTATTGTGTCTTACCGTGGCCAATGTGAGGAAAATCCTATTCAGGGTCAACCCACGAAAGGCTGCTGGACCAGACAATATTCCTGGCAGAGTGCTCACAGGATGTGCAGACCAGCTGGCAGATGTTCTAACTGACATCGTCAACATCTTCCTGAGCAGCACCATCGTTCCAACGTGCTTCAAGGCCACCACCATCATCCCCGTGCCGAAGAAGTCTTCAGTGTCCTGCCTCAACAACTACCATCCTGTTGCACTCACATCCATCATCATGAAGTGTTTCGACAGGCTTGTCATGAGGCACATCAAGACCCTGCTGCCCCCCTCACTGGCCCCCCTGCAGTTCACGTATCATCCCAACCGCTCAACAGGCGACACCATCACCACCACGCTCCACCTGGTCCTAACCCACCTGGACAAAAAAGACACGTACGTTCGAATGCTGTTCATAGATTTCAGATCAGCATTCAACACTATCATTCCTCAGCACCTGGCTGGAAAGCTGAGCCTGCTGGGCCTGAACACCTCCCTCTGCAACTGGATTCTAGACTTCCTGACTGGGAGACCTCAGTCAGTCTGGATTGGAAGCAGCATCTCCAACACCATCACACTGAGCACAGGGGCCCCCCAGGGCTGTGTGCTCCATCCACTGCTGTTCACTCTGCTGACCCATGATTGTGCTGCAATACACAGCTCAAACCACATCATCAAGTTCACCGATGACACGACCGTGGTGGGTCTCATCTGCGAGAATGACAAGTCAGCATACAGAGAGGAGGCGCAGCGGCTAACGGACTGGCGCAGAGCCAACAACCTGTATCTGAATGTGAACAAAACAAAAGAGATGGTTGTTGACTTCAGGAAAGCACGGAGCAATCACTCTCCGCTGAACATCGATGGCTCTTCTGTAGAGATCATTAACAGCATCAAATTTCTTGGTGTTCACCTGGTGGAAAATCCCACCTGGTCCCTCAACACCAGCTCCATAGCCAAGAAAGCCCAGCAGCATCTCTACTTTCTACAAAGGCTGAGAAAAGTCCATCTTCCACCCTCCATCCTCACCATATTCCACAGAGGATGTATGGAGAGTATCCTGAGCAGCTGCATCACTGCCTCGTTTGGAAATTGCACCGTCTCAGATCGCAAGACCCTGCAGCGGATAGTGAGGTCAGCTGAAGGGATCATCAGGGTCTCACTTCCCACCATTACAGACACTTACACCACACGCTGCATCCGTAAAGCAAACAGCATTTTGAAGGACCCCACTCACCCCTCATACAAACTCTTTTCCCTCCTGCCATCTGGCAAAAGGTACCGAAGCACTCGGGCTCTCATGACCAGACTGTGTAACGGTTTCTTCCCCAAAGCCTCAATTCCCAGAGTCTAGTCTGACACCAACCTACACACACACACACACACACACACACACACACACACACTCACGCACACACACTCAACTGAACTCCACTCCACTCCCTTCACAATTTTTGCTCATTTCTTTCTCAATTCCTGCTAAAACATTGTTTACACATTTACATTTACATCATTTATTATTATATTGTAATTTGTCCTTTACTGTGCCTATTGTCTTGTTTATTAATTATTGTCCTGTCTTGCACTGTTTTGAGCGCTTTATGTAGTCCTGTGTAGGTCTGAAGTCTAACGTAGTTTTGTGTTGTTTCATGTAACACCACGGTCCTGGAGGAATGTTGTTTTGTTTTTACTGTGTACTGTACCAACAGTTATGCTTGAAATGACAATAAAAAGCGACTTCACTTGACTTGACTCGACTCTCCTCTTCTATCAGTTTCCTTCTTCTTCAGGCCTTTATCTTTTTCATCTTTCACCTCCCATCTTTTCACTTAAACCACCTCTTCCAGGCACTCAGAAAATTTCCCACTCACTTTACTTCACCTATCACCTGCCAGTTTGTACTCCTTCCTTCTGTCACCTTCTTATGTTGGCTTGTTCCACTTCTTTTCCAGTCCTGATAAAGGGCTTCTGCCCAATACATCAACTGGTTATTCCTTTCCATAGATGTTGCCTGGCCTGCGGAGTTCCTCTAGAATTTTGTGTGGTTTTCTGAATTTCCAGCATCTGCAGAATCTCTTATGTTTATCACCACTGCAGGAGTACCATCTACAACCATTTGCATCAATGACGTTCCTTCCATCATAATTTTAAGTGCAAGAATATTGACAGATAACTGCATGTTTTTCAAGATATGGACAGCCCTCAAGCATGAGCTGATAAATGGTGAGGAACATACATGCCAGAGAAGTGCTAAACAATGACCATCTGCAAACAACAGTTACACTTGATATTCAATTATATCAGCATTGCCAAGGCCCCCTAATATTAACATCCTGAGGATTAATATTGATCAGAAGCTCAATAAATGCTATGGCTACAGGAGCAGGTCAGAGTGAGGTAAGCTACATGGAATGTCTCTCCTTCTGCTGCACTTGGGTCTTTCTATCATCTCTAAGGCACAACTCTGGAGGTGATGGAAAACTCTTTGCTCACCTGGATGAATGCAGGTCCAACAGGTTCCAAGAAGCTTGATACCACCCAGGGCAAGGGACTTATTTGAATGGTCCCATGTCAAGCACCATAAAAATTCACTTTCTCTACCATCAGCACACTGGCTGTAGTATGTTTAATTTATTAAATACATGACCTGTTTGCTCCAATATATTTTCTAAATTTCCTGAACCGTTCAACTAAAGGAACAGAAGGTGTATGAGAACACCACTCTCTACAGATTCCCCTTGAAGTCACACATCATCCTGACTTGGAAATATGTCATCGACCCTTCATCATTGGTGGGTCAAATCCTACAGCTCCTTTTTCAAAGTACAATAGGGACGGTAGGAATTCAATAAGGTAGGTCACTGCCACTCTTTCAGGGCAAAATCCTGAAAAATATATATTTTTTAAACTGTTCTTGATCATTACAGAGAATATACTATCAAAACTGCTTATAATGTCTAATTGTTAGTTACGATTCCAACTTCAGGTGCTGCTATAATTCTATCTGGCATTTGGAAAGTTCCCTTTAATGTAAGTCAAATGTAGTGAGGTAAGGACCTCCTAAAGCTTACAAAGGAGAAAAGACAATCTGTTCAGTGCAGCAAATCAAGGAAAACAGCATAAAGCATTTTTGCATCAGTACTTTAAAGCCGTCCCATATCTGAGTGGAAATGAATAAATACAACCTTGACTAATGAAAAATAAAGGACTGCTGCTACTTTAAAATTACACAACACAACAGAATACCAAATCTATATATTTTAGATTAAACTTCGTCAGAACTGAATTAAGCTGTTAAAAAGTATTTAATACTTTACGTACAACCTTTTCGCAGCTCCAAGGTCTTTATTCTGCAACACCTGTATTCTGTAAATTTTGATATATTTTAATTACAAATTAAAAATTAAGCACAGTAATTAGAAATGTCACTTAGAACACTGATGCTTGCTCAAAGTTCAGCAAGATCTTTAGAAGACTAGTCAATCTTTGAAAGTGTTTCTTTGGGAGTTCATTTTCAACCTTGCTTTTAATGCACAATTAGTTCTTCTGAGACCTTTAATCTTGCAGATAAATATGGAAAAATATAACTGCATTAAGGTCAATAAACTATTAGTTGCTCATTATTTTTATTGTACTGTTTTCCAATCTACAGACCTCACTGTATTTTCAGGTTCTCAAACTTACAATGGAAAAATCATTATACACAAAAAGCAAGATGTTTGATTTTTAAGATCTTTAATTTAATTTATGGGTGATTAGGTGGAGATAGATCACTCCCAAAAGAACTGTAAGGAGTTCACTTCACTAGTCTGTAAGTCACCATTGGGCAAGATGTAGCACCTGTTTAGCATCCCCTTCAAGGGCCACATGAGACAGGAACAGGAGTAGCTGGTGCATGTTACAAGACCTGGTTATGTGACCACTAACGCAGACTACAATCTCTGAGGAGTATTGATTATAGCCGGGGTCGTCTGTCTTGTAAAGGCACTGCACAGAAGAAAGCAATGGCAAACCATTTCTGTAGGATAATTTGCCAAGAACAATCGTGGTCACCATGATTGTCTTTGTCACAGCACATAATGATGATGATAAATTTCAATTACTGTTTCTTCTCAGACTGTAACAACAGATGTGGATATGTGAATTCTCTCAATTGCCACATAAATAGCTATTCTTTATTAATTTACTTTGCAGTCAATAAGTTATTCCCTGTAGAAAGCATCATCACCAATATGGCTGCTGTCTTGACTCACAGTCCATGTCTTTATACTTTATGCAGGGAAACACTACTTATAATAATGAGTAGCAATGGTTTTATATCCTTTTACTCCCTAAAGGGGTCAACCCCAGCACCCTGATCTTATATGAAACCAGATTATACTGTAAACTTTTCACTAATGTTGGCATATTGTTAGGCTAGACATCAGTTTATGTCATGTTATTCACTTGGCTGCTAAGATATGTGTATAAGATCTTTGTTTTATAAGCTTCTGCTCACACTGAGAAGATCAAGAAAGACTGAAACTCTTTCATTTCTATTGATTCTTTCATGTCACTTTCAGACCATCTCAAAGTGTTTTTCAGACAATGAAACATTAATAATAGTTACAATGCAGAAAATTGTAGAATCATAACTGTTCCAAAACAGGAGATTATTCTCCAAATGAGTTCATACTGTTGCCCTGTGGAGTAATCTATACAACTCCGAAGGCCCCTCTCCTGCATTTTTCCTATAGCTGTGTTATTTTCCTGAAAATGTCTATCCAATTCCATTCAGAAAACTCTGTTTGTGTCATGGTCCACGCCATGACGTCTGTATTCCAGTTCACAATCTGGTCTGTGGAGTCAGGACTCTGGGTCTTCCAGCTGTCCCTTGATTGAGTTAATCATAGGCACCTGATTCCCATCTTGGGGCTTGGAATATAAGTAGACTTGGGGTTGAGTGTGAGCTGCTGGTTTGTTTTGTCAAGATCCCCTGGGAGCAACCTGCTGGTGGAAGGCTAGAGCGGCCACTTGCCATCTTTAGGCTGCGTTGGGGAATCATCCCTTCATGGAGCCTTGCTGTCAGTAGTCAGAGCTGTCTTTGTGGTATGGATTTGGCTGTTTCCTGGGCCAGCTGAGTGGCTGCCAGCCTCTCTGAGCTAGGTAGGGATCCAGCTGTTTCTGTGGCCAGCTGAGGTTGCTGGTCAAACTGAGACTTGGAGCTACCCCAAAGCAGAGATGGAACTGTCTGTTGTTCTTTGGTGTTTGTCTCTTCTTGTCCTTTCCTCCATGGGGTAAGTCAAGCTGTCTTGCCGTTGCCCTGCGGGGGGATCTGTCTTGTCTTGTCCTCGCCTCTGTGGGGTAAGTCAGGCTGTTTTGCCGTTGCCCTGCGGGGGGATCTGTCTTGTCTTGTCCTCGCCTCTGTTGGGTAAGTCAGGCTGTTCTGCCATTACCTAAAAGGTGGACCTGTCACACCTTAGTGTGGAGAGGTTGAGTCCCGACTTGTCTAAGTATAAGTCCCGGCTCTATGTCTATCTACTATCCTGTCTCATGTTGGTGTTGTGTTAATGATGAGTCCTGACTTTTCGAAGGACAAGTCCCAGCTCTATGTTAATGTTCAGTTCCCAGTCTGTCTCTCAGCTCCAGCCTCCGAATTATCAGCCTCCATATTTCAAGACGAAGATCCCACAGCCAAGCTCCAAGAACCCTAGCCTCGAGGATCCCGCAGCCAAGCTCCAAGAACCCTAGCCTCGAGGATCCCGCAGCCAAGCTCCAAGAACCCTAGCCTTGAGGATCCCGCAGCCAAGCTCAAGACCCAAGACCCCAGCCTGAAGCCATGACATGTCCTTGCCTGGTTCTGAGGTCTGAGCCTGAGGCAAGACCCAGGTTCTGGGTCCTTGTGCAGTCTCGGACTTGGGGTCGAATCCTTGCCTCCTGGTCCATGGTTTCTAGTCCTGGTCCTGCTTTCCCTAGCCCAACTCTGCGTTCTTGTCCCTGCTCCTGGTCTGAATCCTGTCATGTCCCTACTCCAGTCAAGTCCTGTTCCTTGTACTTCAGTGTCTGTGTCTCGCAATTGGGTCCATTCCCAGCACCCTCTGTGACAATTTGACTTTGTTTCCATCACTCTCAAAAACAGTGATATCCAAATTATCAGTACATTCTGTGTAAAACAAAGTTTCCAGACATTCTCATGGTCCTCTTAGCTATATACAACCAATAGCAATGTGGTACTGACCAGATAGTCTGTATTGATGTTGATTAAGGCCCAAGTATTTTCCATAACGTCCATCATGACTCCCCTGCTCAGCTTGATCCATTTTCTTGCATCAAGAGGACATCTTTGATATATAATAATCCCATGAGAATCTTAATAGGAGCAACTGGTAGATTTAGGATCCTTCAAGGAAAATGAACTCCCCTAAAAGAAGCAGATATTTGCCTTTTTCAATTGCAGATGTAGTCTAAGGAACAATTGCCACCTGATTTAACCAAGAGGCAGATGGAGGAATACTTGTCACAGTTCCATGAAGCAAATTCTCTCCTTTTTTGCTCCCCACTTTTGACATTCTTAGCCTCCATCTCAGGTTTCTCTTTTAATACTCTTCCTTACACCTTCCACCTTCCATTTTGACCAAGTCTTTTTAATGTCAGCACCTTTGGGTATGTTAGATTAGATTAGATTATGAGGACACGCAGTCCTCTTTTATTGTCATTTAGTAATGCATGCATTAAGAAATGATACAATACTCACAGAAACACAGGACTGAAAAACTGACTAAAACCACATAATTATATCCTATAGTTACAACAGTGCAAGCAATACCATAACTTGATGAAGAACAGGCCATGGGCATGGTAAAAAAAATGTTCAAAGTCTCTCGAAAGTCCCACATCTCACGCAGATACGAGAAGGAAGAAAACTTTCCTTGCCATGCTCGACCACAGTCCGACTCTGAGTCCTCCGAAAACTTCAAGCCTCCGACCAGCCCTCCGACACCGAGCACCAGACACTGAGCACCAAGCACCGAGCACCACCTCTGCCGAGCGCTTCAACCCCATCCCCGGTCGTCAGCAGCAGGCAAAGCAGAGGATTTTGGGGCCCTCCCTCCAGAGATTCTCAATCGCACAGTAGCAGCGACAGCGAAGCAGGCATTTCAGAAGATTCTCCTGATGTTCCTCCATGCTTCTCATGGCTGTCTGCATCAAATCAGAATTGTGCACCGTACCCTATTTAACAAATACAATATCATTTCACCAGAGAGCTGCGCCTGCTGCATTACAATGCCATCTTCTCCTCCCGTCTTATGTGTTACATTTACCTAATCATGGTCCAGATAACGCTGGTGTCTAGCTGATAGTGCTGCAGTATGAAAATCGGGAATACACTGAAGATCAGATTATGGATCCTTTGATATCTTACTGTACTCTTTTACTCACTGTTAACAACAGTATGAAATAACATAAAGCCGAGCTTATGCCCATCATGACTGACATAGTTAGAGCAGTTCCATTCATTGACACTTTTAGTACTAATATAATGTTAGTGCAGAAAGCAAGCGTGGGTAATGGGACAACTGAGTTCAATGTGTCATGTTGCTTTTAAGAACAGAAGGAAAAGAAAGAGGAGCAAGCAATCCAGCCCTTTTTGCCTGCTTAGCTTTTCATATAGAACATAGAACATTACAGCATAGTACAGGCTCGTTTCTCCACAATGTTGTGCTAAACTTTTAATCTAACTTCTTCCTCCTACATAGCACTCCAGTTCTTTTAACAACTATGCCCTTAATGTATATACTTCCTTCCATACACGCACCACTCTCTAAAGAACTTACCACTGACACTCCCTAGGTATGTTTCTGCAATCACCTTAAAATTAGCCATTTCTGCCCTGGAAAAATGTCTCTGGTTATCCTCTCTATCTATGCCTCTATCAAGTCTAATCTTATCTCTCTTTATTCCAAAGAGAAAAGCCCTTGTTCACTCAATTTATCTTCATACGACATGTCCTCTAATCCTGGCAGTATCCTAGTAAATCTCCTCTGCACCCTCTTTAAAGCTTTCACATCCTACTCATAATGAGGTGATCAGAAATAAATACGATGTTCCAAATGTGGACTAACCAGTGTTTTATAGAGTGGCACCATTACCTCACAACTTTTGAAATCAATCCCTGACTAATGAAGGCTAACACACCAAACACCTTTCTAAGAACTCTATAAACCTGTATGGCAACTTTGAGGGATGTATAGAAGTAGGCTCCAAGTTCCCTCTGTTTCTCCACACTGCTAAGAATCTTGTCATTAATCCTGTATTCTGCCTTCAAAGTTGACGTTCAAAAAGAATCACTTCACACTTTTCCATTTGAACTCCATCTGCCAATTCTCGACCTAGCACCGCATCCTGTTAATGTCCTGCTGAAACCTACAACAACCCTACACACTATTCATAACTCCACCAATCTCCGTGTCTTCTACAAACTTACTAGCCCACTCTTCCACTTCCTTATCCAAGTTATTTCTAAACAGCACAAAGAACAAGGGTCCCAGAACAGATCTCTGAGAAGCACCACTGGTCCCTGATCTTCAGGCAAGTTATGCTCCATTTTCTTCATAAGATTTAAACTGATATGTTTTACCTCAATGCATATTCCCTGACTTGCATAATAACAAAACAATCTATCTATCGATGCCTTGTATGTATTCGGCAACTGAGCTTCAGTGGCTTTCTTATGTGGTTAATTCACAACTCGTTGGAAAGGAATTTTCTTCTCTCCGGAATGGCTGATCCTGAATCTAATTACTGGAACCAGGGAAGCATCAACCTTTCATCTGCCCTGTGAAACCCTATAAGAATTTTGTATGTTTCAATAAGCTCAGCTCTCACTCTCCTAAACTGTTGAGCACCGTCAGTTTAATCTTTCCTCGTAATAAACCTGGCTGGTCAGGAATCAATCTGCTGAACCTTCCCTTCCCTGCATTCCTTCTATCACAAATGCATCCTTCCTAAGGGTAGAAGAAAAGATCTGAATACAATATTCCAGACATGATCACAGCAGGGTGTGATATAATTGGAAGAAGAAATTTCTGCTTTTGTACTCAAATTCTCCTGCAATAAATGTCCTCATACTGTTTGCCTCCCTAACTGTTCTGAACACCAGCGCCTTTCAAACTCTATTTAATATCAGTTATTCCATTAAAGTGAAATCGCACATTATTTCACTTTATGTTTCATGTACTATATTCTTTCTCACCCACTTAATCTACTTATATCTGCTACAGTCTCTCTGCATTTTTCTTGTAATCCACTGTCCAGCTGTGTATTATCAGCAAATTTAAATGCAATACACAAATTTCAAAATATTGTTCAAAGTTTAAAATAAATTTATTATCAAAGTACACATATGTCATCATATACAACCTTGGGATTCATTTCCTTGCAGGCATTTACAGGAAAATGAAGGCATGCAATAGATTTTATGTATAACTGTAAATAACAGACTGACAAACAACCAACAAGCAAAATAAAACAAACTGTGCAAATAATAATTAAAAAAGTGAATAAATAATACTAAAAAAATGAGTTGCAGAGACCCTGAAGATAAGCCTGTAGGTTGTGAAGTCAGTTCAGCATTCAAATGAGTGAAGTTATCCATGCTGGTTCAGTAGTCTGATGGTTGTAGGGTGTTGACAGAAATATTGAATGGATGGGACTCCAACAGTGATCCCTGAGGCAAAACTCTGATCACAAGCTCAAAATTTGAAAATGAACTACTTATTCCTAATATTTTTTGTCAGCTTACCAGTCCTCAGCCAATGCCAATATTTTAACTTGAGTACCTTAGCCTCTAAATTGTTGCACACATACCAGTTGTTATGGAGGGATCAGCAATGGAAAGAGCGAGCCATTTCAAGATCCTGAGAGTCAACATCTCTGACTATCTTTCCTGGGCCCAATAATATTGATGCAATTGCAAAGAAGGCAACATTTCATTAGTACTTTGAGGAGACTTGGCCTGTCAACAAAAACTCATAAATTTTAAAAATGTACCATGAAGAGCATTCTAACAAGTTGCATCACCATCCAGTATGGAAGGGCCACTGCACAGGATCGGAAAAAGATGCAGAAAGTTGTAAACTAGCTCAGCCAGCTCCAACATAGACACTAGCCTCCACACCAACAAGGACTCCTCCAAAAGTGATGTCTCAAAAAGACAGCATCCATCATTAAGGACCCCCATCAACCAGGAAATGCCCTCTTCTCATTGCAACCATCAAGGAGGAGGAAGGGGAGTCTTAAGATACACACTCAACATATTAGGAACAGCTTCCTCCCCTCTGCAATTAGCTTTCTGAATGGGTAATGAACCCATGTACATTACCTCAATTTTTTTCTTTTATGCTCACTTTTTGCCCTACTTATGTATTTGAATTATATATACAGTATATATTTACTAGTATAATTTAGTTTATGAATTGCAATGTACTAGCAAATAAAAACAACAAATTTTGTAACATTTTCCAGTGATATTACGCATGATTCTGTTTTAATAGTTTATTATTTTTCACCTGTTATTGAAGACTTTCTGAAAGTCTAAATATACCATATCATCTGGTTTGTTCCTATCAATTTTACTAATTACAAACTGAAGAAGAGATTGTAGGGTAATGTAATTGGTGGGAATGTATATAATTCACAACCACTGACATTAAGTTGAACTGATGTGATGACGTAATTATGTAAAGGCTTTTTAATGCACTGGGTATTCAGTTTTTGGGTATTCAATAAATGAGTTGCTACAGCTTTTCTGTAACATAAAATGCCTCAGTCGATTTATTTGTGAAAACCTACATTGGTGACCACAATGCTCTAGGACGATTCCAGAATTATTGAACATGTCAGCCAATGCACTTACTTTGAAATTGCTGGTGTTTTGGGAGCTAAATGCCATTGCTTGGTTCATAAAGCTGAGGCTTAATTCACGCTTTGAGAAATCTTTGCCGACAACACCAAATATTTCTGTCTGATAACTTCGCTCAGCAACTCCACAGCTGTGAGAGTGGTGTTGTGCTGCTAGTATCACCTATTGATCAGAAGGCAAAATGTGATGCAGCCGCACAGGAGGCTGCCAACAGCAGCAAGATTTAGACTTGCAGGACCCAATGATGACACTGCTTCAATGGGCAATGTTACCAATGGGACTTTGTCCTGGCCTAGGGAGCAAGACCTCTGCTCGGTGTAGACTTCCTGTGTGCCTAAGGACTGTTGGTTGTTCTTATGAACTGTCAGCTTGTGGATGTTAAATACTTTGAGTCATTACCCTGTTTCCCAGTAAGTTCCCCATGACTCTGTCAAGCACATTCAGCATCGCATATGCATATGAGTTTACTTCACTGCTGGGCAAAATCCTAACCTCACCAAGCCCATATTCTCTATGAAAGTAACAAAACATGGGCGTGAGCACCACATTTCCGCAACTGGCCTGCCAATCCACGTTTATGCACATAGACTGGACCGAGAAAAGCTGGCAACTGCAAAGGCTGAGTTTTCCAACATGGAAAGACTTGGCACTGTACGCCGGTCGAATAGTCCCTGAGTTTTGCCACCCATGTGGTGATTACTGATGCCTTAATGAGGCTATCAGCTCTGATCATTACCCGGTCCCACACATCTTAGACTTCTCAGCACATTTAACTGGAAAGCCAATTTTTTCCAAAGTTGATTTCGTTAGGGGCTACCATCAGGTATCTGTGTGCTTGGAGATATCCCCAAAACAGCTATAATAATCTGATTTGGCCTCTTTGAGCTTCTGCACATGCCGTTAGGGCAGAAAAATGCACCACAGACTTTCCAATGGCTGATGGACTCTGCATTATAAGACTTTTATATTAGATAAGAGGGGTGAACGTGAAGATATTTCAATAGATATTCTTAAACCGGCCCACCAAGACTTGAAGGATTCCACTACCATGCTCCTGCCATCACCTCATGACCAAGAGTGTGTTAACAGACCTCTGAATGAGCCAGAGAGCTCTGCTGTTTCACTACCGTTGGAACACAGGACCTGTGTCTGAGCTCCGAACAGGCTCACAATGCTGGTTTTATGAACTGTTGGGGGTGGGGGTGGGGATGGGGGCGGGGGCCTGTGTAAGGTAATGTAATTGGAAGAAATGTATATACTGCCAAGCCGCTGAGATAGAGTTGAGATTTCATTTTAAGAAGCTGGTCTGTCTGACATGATACGTAATTACGTAAAGGGTTTTTAGTGCACATTGTGTTCAGTTTTTTAGTGTTCCATCAATGAGTTGCTCCCAGCCTTTCTAAAACATAAAACACCTCCACCATTTTATTTGCAAAAACCTACAGTAGAACAGGTTTGTCATAAATGATTTCCCTTTCTTAACTCCATGTTCTTTCTTAACTCTGTCCAATCCAATTATTATTTTTGAAATGCCTTGCAACCTCTTCCCTAATAATACATTCCAGCATTTTGCCTATGACTGGTTATATGAAATGCTTTTACACTATCTGCTGTTGTCAATCAGTGTCATGCTGTTTATAGTAGATCTGTTATTACAGCTAATGGTACAACTGTATTCCAAAGCCATCTGACTCTTTGGGATAATTCAGCATTCTTGCTCTAGAATGAAGCAAAATCTCTTGTAGGATTAGATAGCGCTGTTTTTTTTTGTGCTTTCCACTGTTCGTTGCCAATGAAATATAAAACATGAAAGAGAAACAGTGGCTAATTGCAACATTATAAAGTTAGTAATTTTTTTCCCTGAGGTAGTAATGCATGGAACAACTGAAGTATACACAGTGATATCTGAAAGCTGTTCCTGGGATTTGGTGGGGCCACATAACTGATGATTATAATCTGTTTACCACGCTTTAGATACAGTTGAGTCATAGAGTCATAGAGAATTACAGCACAGAAACAGGCCCTTCAGTGCATCTATTCCATGCCAAAACTATTTAAACTGTCTACTCCCATTGACCTGCAATGGGACCACAGCCCTCCATATCCCTGCTATTCATGTACCTATACAAACTGCTCCTAAACGTTGAAATCGTTCTTGCATGCACCACTTGTGCTAGCAGCTCATTTCACACTCTCGTGACCCTCTGAGTGAAGAATGTTCCTCTCATGTTCCTCTTAAACTTATTTAGGTTTTGCTACCCAGTAGATGAAGAATGATTGCAAATTGGTATCAGGAGCCTGAGAAATTGAGATAGAAACACTTACAAAGTGGCAGCTGAGGAGAAATGGATTGGTAGGTCAGTCCTTGAGGATAAAGATCTCATGCAAACTTCCCAGAAACATATCCCTCAGATAATAAACAAGCTTGTGAAAATTAAGGGAGTGGAAACCTTGATTATCATAAGTAAAGGGTTTGGGTCCATTTGGACATAGTCAATAGCTCCCCTTCAGTTCTTGCTATTCATTGAGATCAAAGTAGATGAAATCATCTCCCTGCAAATACAGTGACCGGGTTATCTGTCCAATTTTTTGTTGAGTGGAAAATCGTGGAGTACTACTGAGATCTGCTTCCAACAGTTTGAAAGATTCTGCAGTCAGGAAGTTGACACTCAAGGGAACCTTAACTCAGTGAAAAGAGTGGACCAAGCAGTAAATCATGAATGCCAGGCACCACATATTTCAGCGATAACAGCCTTGGAAAATCTAAGGCTTTGAACACATTCGCCATCAGAAAATTGCAGGTAATATATGTGTGGTCCTTGAAGACCATGTTGGAATAAGCTCTGCTCATATGAGAGTGTCTTTGCCTCCCCTCCTGTCCACCCTGTGTGGTCAAGCATTGCCATTCTGACACCTCCAGTACTGGATTACTGCTGCAGTGTCACTATTAAGAAAATACTGCTTGTTAGCTGCAGCATACTCTGTGGACTATGGTAGTTGCTTGAATAGCTTTCAGTCAGCTCAATGTCAGCAGATTTCCCTTCAATTAGAGATATGCAACAAAAACATATTTCATGCGTTAGACTATTCAACAAGCATGATAAGTTGCAAAAATTCCACTTCTCCTCAGAAAAGGAGGAAATGTGTTGCACTACCAGTGATACCATAAATTGAATGATCAAAACTGGGAAAAATGTAAGGTGTTTTAAGATAAATTATACACAGAAGTACTTGGGTCAGCTTTCTGATAGGTACAATTTCATTTGGTAATATTCTTTAACATAATTTAATGCAAGTTGAAAAAATTTCACGCGTGATTTACATACAAGAAACTAAAACTAATTGATCCAATTTCTTGCAGAAAGCAAGTAAAAGCAAATAGTAACTTGAAAATAGTGATCACTGAGATGTTACACTGTGTTACAAATGTGCTCTCTCAGCAACATACAAAAAATGCTGGAGGAACTCAGCAGGCCAGGCAGCATCTATGGAAAAGAGTACTGTCGACATTTCGGGCCAAGACCCTTCATCAGGACTGGAGAATAAAAGGTGAAGAGTCAGGATTCGAAGGTGGCGGGTGGGAAGGAAGTACACAAGATGATAGGTGAAACCGGAAATTGGGGAGGGGTGAAGCAAAGAGCTGGGAAGTTGATTGGTGCATGAGATGCAGGGGTGGAGAAGGGGGAATCTGATAAGAGAGGACAGAAGACCATAGAAGGAAGAAAAGAAGGAGGGACACAAGAGGGAGGTAAGGAAATAGGTGCCAGAGCAAAAAGAGAATGGGGAATGGAGAAGAGGGAGGTCATTACCAGAAGTTGGAGAAATTGATGTTCATGCCATTAGGTTGGTGGCCAGCCAGATGGAATATAAGGTGTTGCTCCTCCAACCTAAGTGTGACCTCACTGTGACAGCAGAGGAGGCCATGGACTGACATGTTGGGATAGGAATGTTAAATGGAATTAAAATGAGTGGCCACTGGGAGATCCCACTTTTTCTGATGGATGGAGCATAGGTGCTCAGACAATCAGTCTCCTAATCTACATTGGGTCTCACCGATGTACGGGAGATCACACCCGGAGCACTGGATACAGTAGATGACCCCAATGGACTCACAGGTGAAGTGTCGCCTCACCTGGAAGGACTGTTTGGGCCCTGAATGGTGGTGAGGGAGTAGGTGTAGAGGCAGGTGTAGCACTTGTTCTGCTCGCAAGGAAAAGTGCAAAGAGGGAGATCAGTGGGGAAGGACGAATGGACAAGGGAGTCATCTCTTTCAGCTATGTTTCTTCATATGAAACTGACAAAAGTGATTGCATGTCTCAATACATTGATGTTGATCTTTACTGAGCTTTGACCTAAATCTGCTCTATATTTTCACAGTATAGCCAACAACAACAAGCTACTGATAATTATTTGGAATTTTTAATAAAGGCAAATACACTGTCCCATCAGAGGTCAGAGTTCATAAGCTTTTCAGTTGGTGAAGAAAAACATTGGAGTTAACATTTTGTCTGCAGTACATTAGTGAAGTAATCGCCCAGTGAAAGACCATTCATTGTTTTAAAAGATCAAAGTAAATTTGCCACACACCAGCTCATGAGAGGGAACAAACCACCAGCTGGGCTCCAAAATTGCACAGCATGTTTCAATAGAAGCCTTGGAGGCAAGCGACAGGATTTTCTCCATTAATGTAAGTCCTGCTGTTAAAAGGAGAACACAATTTTGGCATGAAATTCTGCTGAGAGAAAAAAAGAGTTTGGTATTGAGGTATCTTCACAAAACTAGATCTACAGAGTGTGTGCAACTTGATCTGCCTCTGCCAGGGAGATCAGAGGAAGATGGCATTCATAACACCCATTGGCCACTATGATTACTTGATGATGCCTTTCAGGCTTTACAATTGTCCAGGCATTTCCCAAGCCTTCGTCAATGAGATCCTGTGAGACATGTTATGCCAGTATATGTTTATTTACCTCTAACATCCTCATCTTCTCCAAGGGCCCCCAAGGTCATGCCTGTCATGTTTGTTCAGTCCTTCAGCATCTCCTTGAAAACTAGCTGTAATGCAAGTTAGAAAAATGCCAGTTTTACACCCCAGTCATTTCCTTCCTGAGTTACATCATTTCTCTTGAGGGCAAAGCCATGGACCCAGGGAAAGTGTTAGCCACCATTTAAAGGCCCCAAATGCACTCTCGTAAACAGCTACCATGCTTCTTGAGCTTCTCTAACTTCTAACATCATTTCAGCAAGACCTTTGGCCAAATCACCACTCCTCTCATCTCCCTCACCAAATTATCTACCTCATGGATGTGCCCAGTCCATTTCCTTCAACCAGTGGCTCACTGGGCTCCCGTGCTCCTACTGGTTACCTAATGCACATGGTCGCACATCACCATGGATTTGATGCAAACACGAGGAATTCATCCTGACGAAGGGTCTCGGCCCGAAACATCGACTGTACCTCCTCCTAGAGATGCTGCCTGGCTTGCTGTGTTCACTAGCAACTTTGATGTGTGTTACCATGGATTTGGTCACATGTTTGCACCATCCGATGGGCCACAGTGATTATGAGAGCACTGGACTGGCTCTCCAAGGCGGCGCACTTCATTACCCTTTGCAATCTTCCATCAGTTGCTGAGACGGTGGACCTGATTCTCCAACAAAGTTTTTTCCACAGATTCCCTCTGGACATTATGTCAGTCTGGGGCCTGGAATTTGTCTGGTGAGTGGGATCTGGCAAACTTTCTGCTCCTTCCTCCATACCTCACTGTGTTTGTTCTCTGGCTATCATCCACAGACCAATGGTCAGTCAAAAGAGCATAATCAGCAAATGAGAAGTTTCTGTGATGCTTCCCTGCTTCTAGACCTTCTACTTGGAAGAGGTATCTACTCTGGGCCAAACTGGGACAATTTACACATCTTCTTCTGCTACAGGTATTTCGACCTATGAAGTGCTTCTTGGTTACCACCTACCACCATCCTCCACCCTCGTGCTCCACAGAAGAGCCAACAGCGGAGGTCCCATCCACCACGGCCATGGTTCGCCAATGCCAGAATTCTTGGACGAGGACACAGAGGGCCATCCTAGCTGTCAATCATGACTACTGCTACCAGGCTAACCATCATCAGTGCCCAGCCCCACTTCTCCATCCTGGGAACTGTTTCTCAACCTCTGTCCAAGATCTACCCTTGTGCACCAACTCCTGCAAGCTTTCACATCGGTTCACTGGCCTTTTTAAGATTATTTATCAAACCTTCCGAGTCACACACCATCTCCAGCTGCCACCATCCTTTCACACCTATCTTCTGTTTGTCTTGCCTCACACCTGTAGACCATGGATCACTCAACCCAAACAAGTGTGAACTTCTGGAACCTAGAATGGTGGAAGATGGCCCAGTGTACACAGTTTGCTGGTTGATGGATTTACGTCATGGCTGGGATATGTAGTACTTGGTCGACCCGGAAGTGTACCAGGAGGAGAGGTCTTGAGTGCTGTCTAGTTTCATGTTGGATCCATTGCTCATTAAGGAGTTCTACTGGACTCATCCAGATTGTCTTGGGCCATTGGCTGCTATCCATAGGAGCGGGGTCCTGTCAGACCTGCAGAGTCTGATACCTCCCAGTCTCTACCCAGCTAACTGGAGTCAGCTGCCACTTGTTTACAACTCATCACCTGCTGCCTATTTAAAGCCAGATCTCAGTCACAATCCTTTATTCACCCATTAAACCAGCCACCTGCATATAGTTGCTCCTAACCTTTGGTTACCTTGTTGTGTCAAGTATCTGTTCTCTGTTGTTTGTGGCCCAATCACGGATTGTTATTTTGCAGTTTATTAGTAAAGTATTGTTTACTACTAATAAAATCATCTCTGCTGTTCTGCTTTTGGGTCAAGCCTCCTCTACATTTCCTGACACATTGCTGCAACTAAGTTTTCCATTGCACCTGTGCATATACTGTATGTAACTGTGCATATGACAATAGACTCAACTTTGTCTTTGACAAGGATAACCAAATAACTAAAGAAGCTTTCATTCCTCCAGCTTTTACAAGATTCATTCCCTGGGCTGAGAGTTGGCAGGGCACAACATCAAAATATTAATAAATAAGATTATGCTATCTAATTTTAAAATACTGGTGCTGTTTTAACAATTAATTTTAGTAATTAGACTTTAAGCTTCATATACAAAATCATTAGTGAAACAGTACAACAAGCATTATAATTTAAACATTTTGATTCGTCCAGTAAAGCAAGTATAAGGCCAAATGAAATTGACATTTTATACTGAGATGTGTTTGTTGCCTATGTTACCACATTGCTTAATGTCTGTTCATCTCTGTCACTGCTTAAATGTTAACAGAGAAACTCGGGCTATAATAGATTATAAGGCTTGTGAGATTCTTGGGTGAAGCACTTCACATAGCTCCTCCGTGAAACTGTGTTATGCTTTCCCACAGCAACTCTCAACAACCTCCATTCATATATCACATTGAGCATAGCAAGTATAGTCACACAGACTTCAGAGGAGTAATTTCAAATGAAGTTTACAGTGAATCCCTCTATGAGCTGTTAAAATCGTTCATGAAACCAGGAGATTTTAAAGAAACAGAGGAGAAGGTTTCTGGGAGTAGTTTTAGATGACCTTACAGAGCCACTAATTATGGAGCAATTAAATACAGATAACTTCCCTCATCCCAAAGCTCCTCACTTGTTTGATTTACTGGGCCCTTGGGAAACCTACCAGACTATTCACAATCACAATAAAACAGATGCTGAAGAAAACAAGTGACATGATGCACCCATGTATAATTGTTCCCCAAAAATTAACCCCATGTAGCTGGAAGCAAAATAACCAAAAAAAGGATTCTACAATTACGCAGCTTCCTATACAAACATACCAATTACAGATGTGTAGGTAGGAATGAGCCTTTTACGGAACTACTCTACCCCTCTATTTTTGGCATGGGTTATTGCGTAAGTAATGATGAGAGTCATGCACAGGGCTTAACAAATTTCAGATATGGAAATATTAAATTAATGTGTTTTTGGACCTGTCTCAGTGGACATGGATACATTACTGTTTAAAATGTGAATAAGGCTAGATGATTCTTCATTTTGCCCTTCACATGAATTAAAACTCAGCACCAGGATAATACTATTTGGTGCAAAGCAACTGCTCATCATGCTTCCCATATTTCATAATCTCTCATTTATATGCAAATAATTTGATGGAAGTAGAGAATAGAAATGTTTGATTTTCAAATTTGGGATAAAAGTGGGTCACAGAAAATTAATACAGCACTTCTGAAAAACAACAGCGATGAAGTAATATCGCAAATGAGTAAGGTACAGTATTTGGATAATTTAACACAAACATTTGGAGGAGCCTAATAATATTTTCCAAAGAACATTTGCAGGATTCGCTGATGCTGAATGTAGCAGTTCTGATTTCACTGTGAAAATGAACAGAATTTATGACAGTCTCTAGTGAACTTGATTTTTATCAGGAATAGTGATTACTTTCAGAAGTATTGGAATTTAATTTGGTGTAGGCACTTATAGTCAATTATGTATCCTGTAATATTCAACAGTTGATGTAAAGGGTTCTTTTGTTAGACATGGAATGATGAACTTCACTTGGAGTTTAACAAGATTTGATATGTCGCTAAAGACTTCTGCGAATTTCAAACAAAAACATTCTGACTGGTTTCATCACAGCCTGGTATGGAGTCTCCAATGCACAACATTGCAAGTGGCTGCAGAGGGTAGTAAATTCAGCCACTTTCATCACAGGCGCAACCCTTCCCGCCATCTCCCCTTGATTAAGAGACCATGCCTCTCAAAGATGAAATACATCATTAAAGACTTCACCATCTTTGCATTACTACCTTTGAAGAGGAGATACAGGAGTTTGAAAATCTACACTCAGCATCTTAATAACAGCTTTTTTCTCTTTGCTGTCAGATTTCTGAATGGTCCATGAATCCATAAATGCGACCTCATTATTTCTCTTTTGCACTATTTGCTTGTTTTGTAACTTACAGTATTTTTAGTGTTTTGCACTGTACTGCTACTGAAAAACAACAAATATCACAACATATGTAAGTGATAAAATCCTGATTCTGGTTCTATGTTGATAAAGTATATTATGCCCTGAGTTTTTGGAAATCTCCCCTTCCCCTTCACATTGTTAGGATCTTAGGATACATGCTGTTTCTGTCTGAATGCAAATGGGTATCTGATCTCTTCCTTTACTTTGGCAGACAAGGCATCAGATGTTTTATGCAAAAGTACTTGGCAGTCTGACTGCAATACCTATTGGCTCCAATACAGAATAGTTCAAACTAGCTGACATCACACTTGTGCTAGAATGTGGTGACACGTTTTATTGCAGAGGTTTCAGAGCTTAGTCACTCTCTCCACATGAACGTAAGCTGCTTGTTCGTTGTGGTTCACTGCTTATTTCATGATAAGGAAGAACACTTTTGATTCCTGATTTGATTGAACAATGGGCAAAGACAGTAGTACAATAATATGTAACTATCTCATAACTAGATTTGCATTCTAAGTCCAATATTATGAAAGAAAATGTTCAGAATTTACCACTACAAAACATTTTAATTTTCCCAGCAATTATTTTTGGGAAAAAAATCTTGTTCACACCTAAATTCCTCCTTAAATCCCTCTGCATCAGGGATATCCCATTATTAAATTCATTAACTAATTCCGAGATGTGAAATTCAGAAAATCGTTTCTATTCCTCAGCACCCAGGGCATGCCCTTTTCTCATTGTTACCATCAGGTAGGAGGTACAGAAGCCTGAAGGCACACACTCAGCGATTCAGGAACAGCTTCTTCCCCTCTGCCATCCAATTCCTAAATGGATATTGAATCTTTGGACACGACCTCACTTTTTTTTAATATGCAGTATTTTTGTTTTTGCACAATTTTATATCTCTTCAATATATGTAATTGATTTACTTGTTTATTTATTATTATTATTTTTATTTTAGTTTTTTTTCTCTTCTAGATTATGTATTGCATTGAACTGCAGCTGCTAAATTAACAAATTTCACATCACATGCCAGTGATAATAAACCTGATTCTGATTCCGATTCTGATTCTGATAATGTGACATTCATTTGCATAGCCTTATTCATGTTAATCCAACAGTATTTATCTAGTGCACAGAGGTAAATCCTAATGTAATGAATTACAATTTTACTTTTCAGGAGTGGCTACTCAAATTACAAGAATGTTTTTTTTTACCAAAGACAAATTTTAATGGATGGTTTTTACCTTTTCCTACCATACTCAATAGCCATTGTGGAAATGTGGGCTTATGCATTGGCATTTGAAAAGCATTTCAACAACAAATAGTATGGGTTATAACAAACACAAGAGATTCTGCAGATACAAAATGCTAGAGGAATCCAGCAGGTCAGGCAGCATCTGTGGAGGGGAATAAATAATCAATATTTCTGGCTGAGATCCTTTATCAGGGAGGAAGTCTCAGCCCAAAACATTGACTGTTATTAACTCCTCCATCGATGTTGCCCGATCTTCTGAATTTCTTTAACATTTCAAAATTCAAAGTAAATTTATTATCAAAATACATATAGAACATAGAACAATACAGCACAGGAACAAAAGCCTTTCAACCCACAATGTTGTGCCATACTAGTTAAATTAGTAATCAAACGGCAAACTAATCTAATCTCTTCAGGCTACACTACGTCCATTTTCCTTACATTTATGTGTCTTAAAAGCCCTTAACATCCTCTACGACTACGTGAGGCTGCATATTCCAGGCATCCACCGAGCTCTGTAAAAAAAACGTGCGGCTCATATCTCCTTTGTAATTATCCCCTCTCATGTTAAATCAATGCTCTCGAGTATTAGACGTTTCAAACCTTGGAAACAGATATTGTCTGCCTACTCTATGGCTCTCAAAATCTTATAAACCTCTATCAGACCTTCCCTCAGTCTCTGCTGCTCCAGAGAAAACATCCCAAGTTTGTCCAATATCATGCCCTCTAATCCAGGCAACAGCCTCATAAACCTCTTTTGCATCCTCTCTAAAGCCTTACCATCCTTCCTATAATGGGGAGACCAGAACTGTATGCAATATTCCATATGAAACCTAACTAGAAACTTATAAAGTTGAAGCATAACTCCCTGACTTTTGATGTCAATGTCTTGGCTAATAAAAGCTAACATGGCATCTGCCTTCTTAACCACCTTATCAACTTGTGTAGCCAAGATTCCTCTCCTCATCAACACTGTTAAGGATCTTGTCCTTAGCAGTGTACTGTCTCCTTACATTTGACCTACCAAAAGCAGCACTTCAGAGTTGGCCAGATTAAACTCCATGTGCTATTTCCTCACCCATATCTGTAGCTGATCTATAACCTATTCCATACTGTGCTGGCCATCTGCACTATCCACAACATCACCGATCTTCATATTATTGGCAAGCTTACTAAGCCACCCATCTACACATTCATCCAGGCCATTTATATTCATCACAAATACTGGATG
Organism: Mobula hypostoma; assembly: GCF_963921235.1. NCBI lineage: Eukaryota > Metazoa > Chordata > Chondrichthyes > Myliobatiformes > Myliobatidae > Mobula > Mobula hypostoma. The sequence continues at coordinate 144,513,947 of NC_086100.1, forward strand.
TCCCAATGCAGAGCCATGTGGAATACTACTAATCACAGACTTTCACCTGGAATGAGTCTCTTCGATCACTACCCTCCATCTTCTATGGGCAAGCTAGTTTTGATTCACCATGTATCTTAATCTTTTCGATGAGCCTCCCATGAGGGACCTTGTCAAACGCCTTACTAAAGTTCATCATATACAACATTGACAGCCCTACCTTCGTCAACCACCCTTGTCAACTTGTCAAAAAACTCATTCAAGTTAACAAGGCATGACATGTCCTGCACAAAGTCATGCTAGCTTTCCCTAATTAGGCCATGGTTTTCCAAAATACTCATAAATCCTAACCTTAACAATTCTCTCCAGTACCTTCTCTAACACTCACGTGATATTCACCAGTCTATAGTTTCTAGGATTATCCCTCGATCCCTTCTTGAATAAATGAACAACATTAGCTACTGTACATGTCATTATATACTACCCTGGAAATTATTTTCTTGTGGGCATTCACAGTAAGCACAAAAGAGTCGATGAAAAAACCCACACAATGAAGATGGGCAAACAACTGGGCAAATACAAAGGACAATGAACTGGGCAAATACAAAAGAAAACACAATAATAATAATCAATAAACTATCAATAAATATTAGGAACATGAGTTATAGATTCCTTAAATGTGAATCCATATGCTGTGGGATCAGTTCAGTGTTGGGATGAGTGAAGTTATCCCCTTTGGTTTAAGGAGCTGGTGATGAGCAGTAATTACTCTTCCTGAACCTGATGGTGTGGAACCTGAGGCTCCTGTACCTTTTTCTGATGACAGCAGTGAAAAGAGAGCTTGATGATGGATGCTGCTTTTCTATGAAGACGTGTGGGAAGGGTTTTATCTGTGATTCACTGGGCTGTATCAACCTATTCCTGTCAGCATTTCTGTTCAAGGTACAGGTGCTCCTATACCAGGCTGTGATGCATTAAGTCAGTAATTATAGTTGAGTAGGTTAGCTAATATTAAGTTACAAGTTACTACTGGTGCTTTTGAAATTATTTTGAGACCTTTCATTATTGAGGTAGAGATTTGGAACCTATCCCTTGCTATGGCCAAGTTTCAGCACTACGAGGACTATTACGGAAAATGACCAAACAGACTGAGATTAATTAACATTACTCTGATCATCCATTTTGTAAACTCAACACTGATCAATCCAGTAGGAGGGAATTCAATATAAATTACTATGTTACCAGATAATGATTGGAACAGAATACAGCTGGTAATGCTGTTGTCTCATAGCTCCAAGTACATGGGTTCAATCCTGACATCTGGTGCTGTCACATTCTCACTTTGATTTTGTGGGATTCTTCTGGATGCTCTGGTTTCTTCCCACACACAAAAAAAGGGCAGGTTAGTGGATTACCTGGCCACTTCAAAATACGTTTTCCCTCATGTATCAAAAGTAGTAAAATTTGGGGGAGATGGGAATGTAGGAAATAAAACAGGTGAGGGTATTGGTAATGTCAAAAAGAATGTTTGACTAATATTCAGCATGGATTCAGTGGACCGAAGGGGCTGATTCTCTGCTGTGATTCTTAACAACTTTGAGAATAATTACCCAACATTTTTGCTGGGTGACACCTAAATATGGAACTCTTCTCATTATTGATGAAAACACTGAAAGCATCCTTTTGGGGTCGTGTTTCGTTACTTAATTTTGCAAAAGGAAGTAAATTTATCATATGCTGACTATCTTCCCATCCATCTGTTGAAGGTAAGTAAGTGCTGCATATTTATTTTTAAGCTGGATCAGAAAGAAAAGCATTTTTGTAAATGGCTTTTTTTTACAACACATCAGTTATTCCTGAAATATTGAGGGCATTTTCATTTTAATAAGCACAGTACAGAGCTTTACATACTGGAAACATCATAGGGTACCTGCCTTGTCCCCAAATGCTCATTTATTTTCTATTCATAATTACTTGTACCAGGATTGTAAACATCCAACATATTTGTAGGATCTATCAAAGCAAATAGTTGCATATCATAGGCGTATGTTGTCTAATACACTTCTAACTGGATTGATCAAGGCTTTGTTACTCACACTTATGTTTTCAAATGTATAAATATAACTCAAGCACAAGTGAATAGATGGCTGGAAAAAGCTGAAACTCTCAGCTGTTAACACAAAAAAATTCTCCAATGAATTATTTAGTTTTTTTTCAAAGCTGCCAATCAGAAATTCACCTACTATGGTAAACCGAAGTGAATGGCTCATTTTTCTTTTCTGATTTCAATTTAACTCCTTCATGTTTCATGAACTTGTAGAAATGCTGAAGATACAACTTATTGCAATAACATTCTGCTATTTGAGTAATTCACAAAAATATGGAGAAATACTTAAAAAATTGTCCTTGATCATTTGACTGATGTACAGGATATGTGTTCACAATGCCCAAACTGCTCAAGGTGATCTGACCTTGTGCTTTTCTACTTTGCTGAGCCTTTCAATATTCAATTATACTTTTGATCCACGTACTCAGAATGTCATGTGTTCACAACTGCATTGTCCTGTTCCATCGCTGCAACAACAGTTACCAGTTTCTAGAGAAGCTTTGGCTGTTATATTTCCAGCTGGTACATCGGAATCAGCTTTCCATGCTCTTGCTGTTACCATGGTCACCTGATTCTGCATTCACTGTGGCTATGGATCCATCTGTATTCGTAACTAAGTCCTTACCTAGTCATTATTATGAACTGCTAATTTTTTCCAACTTAATCTCAGGGCTGGCTAGTGCTGCAATACAGTCAAAACACTCTTTTCCTTGCTTCCTGATCTCCAGATCACACTGTTAAAAATCAATTCCAATGCAAATAGAAAAAAAAACGTTATTTAATTTCATATGGAATTTCAAAGACTGTCTTATCTTCCAAAAGGTGAAGGCAGGGTTCACTTGTACTTCTTCCAGTTTAGTGTATTACGTTTGATGGCCATGCTATGGCCTCCTCTGACACTAAGAAACTAAATGTATGTTCGTTTGCTGGTTTTTGAAACACCTACAATCAGGGGTGACTTTAATAAACCATGCACTCTAAATCTGAAAGCAAAATAGAAAATACAGGAAATACTCAAGAAGAGAGGCAGTATCTGTTGAGAAACAGAGTCCTAATGAAGAGTCATTGACCTGAAACATTAATTCTATTTCTTCTTCCACAGGTGCTGCTTGACCTGTCATGTATTTCCACATTTTCTGTTTTAGCTTCAACTAAATCTAAGTTATCAATCCTTCAGAAATCTAAGCTCAACAAGAAAATTTAATTTGTATTCCTATTTCTAATGTAACATGTCTAACAGTCACTGGAATTAAAATATCTGCCACAATGATAAAATTATCAATCAAAAAAATTAAACACCATGGAAATAATCAACAGTCCTTTTGATTAAGATGTCCGTTCATAATTGTCAATTATTCATAAAGCTTAGAAAGATGAGACCTGGTGACTAGTTATGTGACATGATTTATATATTAAAAGTATTCTGAAATTCATCATTTATATTTTAGTCCTAGACCAACCCATTAAAATAGACATGTATTTTATATTACTTTCAAGTTTGTTTCATGCCCAATGTTAATTGATTGAAAGTGATTGTGAAATGACCTTTTTATAGAATGTTTGAAGTCTGTGCCTAATAGCTGTGGCTAATAAGTCACTAGTTTCTATTTAACTTGAAAATCATTCCTCTTTAGTATTGAAAAGGCCTGAATAATTATTGGCTATATGTCCTTTGCTTCCAAACAATTATTCATTAAAACTGTGCAATATGATTTCTTTTATTTCAGAAGGAATTGAGACCGGTCATGTATGGAAGATTTAATAGACCAGATTTTGTTGCAGCAGGACATCTTATCACATCTGCTATACATTTAAGTTTTGTTTTAAGGTATTTACCCATTAAGTTGTTGAAGTTGTGGGCCATTGACGTTGCTGTGAACAAAACTTGGGGTCTGAGATCTGAGTCAACAAGATTTAAAATTTTTTTTCAAATTAGTTAATCAGATTGAAGAGCAAATTAACAGTGCTGGGATGAGAAGGAATTTGGAATATATGAAGTTACAGTTACTGAAAGACAACTGAATCAATGGAAACAGTATGTAATTATTTTTTTAAAAAGACAAAATGTACAGAATTATATAATACAAAAATATAACTCCAATTTTGCTTACAATGTTTGACAATGATATAATGTTATAATGTGGAAATTAAACTTTTACATTAATTCTGCTCCAATGCCAAGGATGTTGATTAGCTTGTTTTTAATACTTATTATGATGCTGGGTATCGAGGCAGAACTGGAAGGATTTCATTGTCTTACATTTACCATAAACATATTGCAGACCAGAAACACAATTTAATAGTGCTTAGAATTCACAACTTCTACTATGTGCTGCAGAAGCTAGAATTAAAATTTCAGAGCATGTATTTTATATTTCAACTTATGATGGGGCAAGTAACAAAATGATTTTGAAAAATTAATTGCTTGCGTTTCAATGTAGACAGCACATTGTGCGTATTTCATTCTAACTATGTCAAGTGGTTGCAGATACAAATGCAACCACTTATCCAAAGTGGAGATGGAAGACAGTACTAATAGAGCAGTTAGCTTAACATCGTTTATGAGAAAAATGTTTGAATTATTCTTAACAATGTCATAACAGGTCATTTATCAAGCTAATTAGTCAAAGTCAACATGGGTTTGTGAGAGAGAAATCATGCTTGTGTATTTTACTGGAGTTTTTTGACATGAGATGTGCGTAAAGGAGAAATATTGGATGTTTCATACCTATATTCCTGGACATATATGATAAGGTGTCATATCTAAGATATTTGAAAAGATACATGTTAATGTTGTAGAAAGTGACATGGCAGTATGGAAAGATAATTGGACATAAAAAATATTTATCTGGACTTCACATGGAGAGCAGCAGCAAAGTGAATTGACGGCGTGTATATTTGCTTTAGTTCAAGCTTTGCTTCCATTTTAAGCAGGTAAATGCTGGTGGATCTATACTGAGCTGCCTGAATGTATTAACAAGATCAAGCCCATTGACAGTGTTATCTTTTTCCAGCATATTATTACCACCTTATCTTCTAACAAATACCTAAGAGCCTTTCCTTCTTATTGGGTACCCAACCTCATTTCTAGCAGCCTGCATTCATGCAACTATGAACACTTAAATGTTTCCTATCGTCTTCACCATGTAACAATTTAGATATAAAAATAGAGGGCATGAAAGAAAATGAAGGAGAACTGTATAGCTGTACAGTGTGCCCCTTTGTAGATAAATAATTAATGCAATTGCCATGTTGGAATTCTTTTCCCATCTCAACTACAAATTGAATGGGACTTAATACTTGAACAATCTTCATAACAGGCTGTAATGTGGCAGTTCCTTGGTGATATTAGCATCAGTAGAGAAAATTCCATTCCATTCTATTTCAATGGCTTGAGTTCTGTGAAGAATGATGGCATTTGATTTATTTTATTTTAACTTTTGGGCCCATTTTAACAGATGTAGTTGCAAGAACAAGAACAGCATTAAACCACAGTATGTTGGTGATTTGCCCCCCAAAACACTACAATTGCATCTTTAATCCCCTTTACAGAGAAGTGCTCATTTAGTCCAATTAAGTCCCTTCAAGTTACCAAAATGAACTTGATAATAGCTAGATATAACCAAAGGTTTATTAATAAATTATCCAGGATCTTTCCTGCTTAAAGCCGTCCTTAGATTCATGTTCAGAAGCATTTTAAACTGTGTTATTATGAATTTAGTTCAGATCCATATATTAGTACCCTTACAGCAAAGCAGTGCTCAAAATTTATGACAAAATGTATTGCAAACCATTTATTCGAAAATCATTGGAAAAATGAATAAAGTATCTGTTGTGAAACTCCCTTATAGGTCTTTACTGTCAACTGCATATGTTTTATAATATCGCATTCTCATATATGTCTTGTCATATATGTTTTTGCTCATTATCCCAGCTATATGTTCTCTCAAAAGCAGTGCCATCATCCTAGATTTATCTTGGTTTTCATTATGTCTGTTTTGTCTCACCCTCTTAAACTAGAGAAAAGTCATTCTTGCCTCTTGATTAATAATCTCTTATATTAGCAAAGCTTACCCAATGGACATTTAGTTCTGAGAAATATGTAAAGAAGAAGCATACCATTTTATGCACTCAGTGCCCACTTTAGAACATAGGAAAGTATAGAACAAGAACAGGTTCTTCGACCCACAATGTTGTACTGAACCAAATAAGTTAGTAATCAAATAACCAACCATATTAATACCTTATGCCTACACAATGTCCATCTCTCTCCATTGTCTCTTATTCATACACCTATTAAAACCACCTATTGAACGACGCTAATGTATCTGCATCTACCACTATACCGGCTATCCCAGGCTGTGCATTCCAGGCACCCACAACTCTCTGTGTAAAAAAAAACTTCCCTCTCTACTTTAAATGCATGCTTTTTAGTATTAGACATTTCTGACCTGGAAAAAAGATACTCTTTTTCTATTACAACTATGCCTCTCATAAATTTATAAACATCTATCAGATCTCACCTCAGCCTTCACCACTGCAGAGAAAAGAAACCAAATTTGTCCCACCTCTGATCCAGGCAGCATCCTAGTAAACATTTACTGTATCCTCTCCAAACCCTCAACACCCTTCCAATAATGATTTGACCAGAAATGCATGCAATACTCCAGATGTAGTCTAACTAGAGTCTTATAAACCTTCAACATAACTTCCTGACTTTTGAAATCAATGTCGTGACTAACAAAGGCAGGTATTCTATATGCTTTCTTAACCATCCTATCATGTTCATAGCCACTTTCAGGGAGCTATGAACTTGGATCAGAAGATCCTTCTGATTATCTCACCCTTAACCGTGTACTAGTCAAGTCAATTCAAGTCAAATCAATTCACCTTTTTATTGTCATTTCAACCATAACTGCTGGTACAGAACATAATAAAAATGAGACAACATTTTCCAGGACCATGGTGTTACATGAAACAATACAAAAACTACACTCAACTATGTAAGACAAAACACTTTACAAATCTCTTTACATTTGACCTACCAAAATGCAACACTTCACACTTGACTGCCATTTCTCCGCCCATATCTGCAACTGATCTATTTTCAATGGGGTCATTTGTCAGTTATCTATGCTATCCACAACACCACCAATCTTCATATCATCTATAACCTTACTAAGACATCCATTTACATTTTCATCCAAGTCATTTATGTACATCACAGACAGCAGAGGTCCCAGCACAAATCCCTGCAGAACACCTCTAATCACAAACCTCAAGCTAGAACAGGTCCCTTTGACCACTACCCTCTGTCATCCATGAGCAAGCCAGTTTTGAATCCAAATAGAGAATGGTGTGAAACACAAAAAAATGCACCATTGAACCCATGTATCTCAGTCTGCTGAATGAGCCTTCTATGAGGGACCCTGTCAAACATCTTACTAAAATCCATGTAGACAGCAACCATAGCTCTACCTTCAATAATTACCCTCACCATCTTGTCAAAAAACTCAATCACATCACATTTGTACTTTATTATTTTATTAGGTACTCCTGAACACCTGCTCATTAATGCAAATATCTAATCTGCCATTCATGTGGCAGCAACTCAATGCATAAAAGCTTGCAGACATGGTCAAGAGGTTCAGTTGTTGTCCAGACCAAACATCAAAGTGCAGAAGAAATGTGATCTAAGTGACTTTGACTGGGGAATGATTGTTGTTGCTGCACAGGATGGTGAGAGTAGCTCAAACTGCTGATCTCCTGGGATTTTCATGTACAACCATCTCTACAGTTTACAGAGAATGGTGTGAAACACAAAAAAAAAATCCAGTGAGCGACAGTTCTAAGAGCAAAAAAGGTCATGTTAATGAGAAGGTCAAAGCAGAATGTCTAAACTAGTTCAAGCTGACAAGATGTTGATAGTAACTGAAATAATCATACATTACAACAGTGGTGTGCAGAAGAGCATCTCTGAATGCACAACACATCAAACCTTGAAGACGATGGGCCTCACCAGCAGAAGACCACAGGCATATATATAATGGTCATTTTAGCTTCTTAAAAATGTGGCTATTGAATGTATGTGTTTAATTGAATGACTATTTATACATACTAAATATTAATTTTAATTGTGAAACTATGCAACAAGTTAATATGCTGGTTCATGAGACGCATAAACAAAGCACGTCAATATATAAATCAAACAATCTGAAAATTGTTTATGTTCTTAAAGCTTAAACACCAGACAGTAGATAAATTAACCTCACTAAATATAATTGTTGAAATTCACTTAAAAATTTTGATTTTATTGGAGTCAATGTCAATCTTGAACTGCTCCTGAACAAACTATCCATTTTGTCTACAAGCTTGAGAATCAAACATACTGGTGTTCAAACACTGTGTAATGATAGGATTTTTCCTTCTGCCATTAGGGAACTCAATCTCCAGCACTAACCCTAGTTCTGTGGCATAATAGAGAAGAGGGGAGAAGAGGAAAACAGTGGTGATCAGGGATTGGATAGTTTGGGGAACAGACAGGAGAATTTGTGGGCATGAAAGAGGCTCCTGGTTGGTATATTGCCTCCGGGTGTTGGGGACATCTCAGGCCAGATCCATAGCATTCTTAAGGAGAGGGTGAACAGCTAGAATTCATATTGCTACCAATAACATAAGTGGGAAGAGGAATGAGATTCTGAATATAGTGAGATCCGTAGAACCTCAAACAAAGCAATCACTAACAGACCACTGAGGGCAAGAATATGTGGCTGAAAATCTGGTGCAGCAGAAACAGTGAATCAGATTTGTGGACTACTGGAATCTCTTCTGATGAAGGTATGATTGTACAAAAGGAACAGTTTACATCTTAACTCGAGAGGAACCAATGTCTTTGTGGGCAGGTTTGCTGGAACCTGTTGAGGAGGGTTTGATCTATTTTGGCAGTAGGATTAGAACCAGAGTGACAGGTCAGAGGTTAGAGCATTCAGTGTAAAATTAGATATAATGTGCAGACAGATTGTGGGGAAGTGTAAGAAATGGTTAGCGCCTAAGTGAAGTCAGTTGGTTGGGTTGAAAAGTGCCTGTTTCAATGCAATAGGTGTCAAGTGTGATGTCCATGGAACTGTGATGGTGTGGCCATTAAAGAGACTGCTTCATGAGCAGGAACAGCTGCTAGAATTTCCATGGTCTGGATGTTTCAAAAGGGAAAGAGAAGGATATAAAAAAGTTGTTGGGTAGTATTGCTAATCAGGGACAGTATAACAGCTGCAGAAAGGGAAGACATGGGGGCATCGTCTACCAAGTCAGAGTGGGTGGACATCAGAAACAGGAAGGGAACAATCATTCTACTGGGAGTATTCTACAGAACTCTCAGTAGAAGCAGAAACACTGAGGAAAAGAAAACAAGAGGCACCTTTGGAAAAGTGTAAAAATAATAGGGTTGTTGTCATGAGTGACTTCAAATTATCTAATACTGACTAGCACCTCCTTAGTGCAATGACATTCATTAGGATATATAAGTCCCTGGAGCCTGATGAGATATTCCCCAAATTACTAAAGGAAGCAAAAGAAGAGATTGCTGCACATTTGGCAATGATCTTTGTGTCTGCACTGGACACAGAAGTCAATCCAGAAGATTGGAGGGTGGCAAATGTTATTCCTTTGTTCAAGAAAAGCAATAGGGATATCCTGGTACTATAGACCAGTGAGTTTTAGATCAGCAGTGGACAAGCTATTGTGAGCACTTTTAGAGGCAGGATTTAGGAAATTTGCCCACATGGATTCAGAAATGGCTTGTCCACAGAAAGCAGAGGGTAGTAATAAATGGAGGTTTGTGGTCAGTGGTGTTCCACAGGGATCTGCTCTGGGAATCCTGCTTTTTGTGATTTTTGTAAAAGACTTACTGTATATAAGGAAGTGGAAGGGTGGATTAGTAAGTTTGCAGATGACATGAAGGTTGGTGGAGTTGTGGTAGTATAGCAGGTTGTCATAGTTTACATTGAGATATTGAAAGGATGCAGAGCTGGGCTGAGAAGTGGCAGATGGATTTCAATCCCAACAAGTATGAATTGATACACTTTGGAAAGATACACGAATGCAGGTTACAGGGTTAATTGAAGGATTCTTAGCAATGTGGAGGACGCACTGGGATCCACGCCCATAGATTCCTCAAAATTGCTGCACAATTGATAAGGCCGTTAAGAAGGTATATAGTGTGTTGGCCTTCATGAGTCAGGACATTAAGTTAAAGAGCCGGAGCATAATGTTGCAGCTCTATAAAACTCTGGTTAGGCCACTCTGTTTAAAAACATCCACCATTGTTCCTGTACCTAAAAAGACCAAGGTAACAAGCTTGAAAGATTGGAATCCTGTCGCACACACCTCAATAATAAGCAAAAGAGGCTGGTCAAGGACGACATCTGCAGCATACTGCCACACACACTGGACCCCCCTACAATTCACCTACCGTCACAATCGACCGACAGTTGACAGAATAGCCACAGCTCTACACGCCATCCGTACACATCTGGAGAAGAGTGATGCTTATGTGAGAATGCTGTTCTTGGACTACAGTTCAGCATTCAACGCAATAATTCCCTCCAGGCTCGACAAGAAGCTCAGAGACCTTGGCCTTTACCCTGCCTTGTGTAGCTGGATCCTGGACTTCCTGTCAGATCACTGGCAAGTGGTAAGAGTAAGCTCCTTTACCTCTGTCCCTTTTACACTCAACACAGGCAACCCAAAAGGCTGATTTATACTTGTGCGTCAACTTGATGCCGTAGATATGGCATCACCATGCACCCTACGCAGAGCCTAAGCGGATCCCTACGCCATAGCCTGATGCGCACCTCTCCCAAAATGTAACTACACATCGCAGCAATGCAGACTACAACAACTGTGAATGGTCCACCCGGTAGCATCGCATTTCCTCCTACGCTGCAATAGCTTCCCATTGGGCGACCAAAGGGCAGGGAAGGAACTCTGGCTGCAGTGCTTTCCATAAAGCTTTACAGACCTCCGAAATTATGGAGGACACATTTTGCTTTTACGAAAAAAGATGCTTGCTTTAAACTTGTTTACCCTGAGAAAGACTACCATGACCATGAAGCCTTGTGCGGGCAGGTGTGTGCGCATGTGCTATGTGCGCGAAATGCAGAGTGACGCAGAAACACCAACGCACAAGTATAAATTCTCACAACGCCCGTAGGCCACTTGCGTAGGTTACGGCGTCGAGTTGATGCACAAGTATAAATCAGCCTTTTGGGGTGTGTACTAAGCCCCTTTTTTACACTCTGTATACCCACGACTGTGTTGCCACCCACAACTCTAATCCGCTAATTAAATTTGCTGATGACACTACACTGATTGGCCTAATCTCAAATAATAATGAGGCAGCCTAAAGAGAACAAGTCATCACCTTGACACAGTGGTGTTAAGAAAACAACCTCACCCTCAATGTTGCAAACACAAAGGAGCTGGTTGTGGACTACAGGAGGAATGGAGACAGGCTCACCCCTGTTGAAATCAATGGATCTAGGGTTGAGAGGGTGAAAAGCTTTAAGTTCCTCGGCTGCACATCACTGAGGATCTCACTTGGTCTGTACATACCGGCTGTGTGGTGAAAAAGGAACAAAAGCACCTCTTTCAACTCAGATAGTTGAAGAAGTTTGGTATGGCCGCCAAATCTGAAGGGCTTTCTATAAGGGCATGATTGAGAGCATCCTGATTGGCTGCATCACTGCCTCGTATGGGAACTGTACTTCCCTCAATCACAGGACTTTGCAGAGCGTGGTGCAGACACCCCAGCTCATCTGTAGATGTGATCTTCCCACTATTCAGGATATTTTTAAAGACTGGTGTGTAAAATGGGCCCAAAGGATCATTGGAGCCTTGAGTCACCAGAACCACAAACTGTTCCAGCTGTTACCATCGGGGAAACGGTACAGCAACATAAAAGCCAGGACCAACAGACTCCGGGACAGCTTCTTCCACCATACCATCAAACTGCTTATTTCATGCTGACACAACTATATTTCTACATTATATTGACTATCCTATTGTACATAATATTTATTATAAATTACTATAATTGTACATTGCACATTTGAATAGAGACGTATCATAAAGATTTTTACTCCTCAAGTACAGTATATGAAGGATGCAAGTAATAAAGTCAATTCAATTCAATTCAATTCATTTGCAGTCACCCAGCGGAGAGAGCAGGGGCCTCTGCTGGGCATGCTGGAATCCATGGCCTCTCCTGTCCGTGCTGCTCTCCAGTGTTCGTTCAGTGCTGCTCATCAGGGTCTGCTTGGAGCTACCATCCAGTGTTTGCTCAGTGTTGCCCTCCAATGTTTGCTCTATGGAAGAACAAGCTAGACCAGGATAATCTGTAGTCCGGGCACTCAGAGGCTTGGCCTATATTTATTTATCTTCTTTACACTGTATTTTATATTTTTCTTAAATCATATTTATTTGTGTTATTTATGTTATGTGATATGCACAGTGTGCTGTGTGCTATTAGTAAAATGTTTGCGCAATAGAGGAATGCTATTTTGTTTGGCTATATTCATGCATGGTTGAATGATAATTAAACTTGAACTTGAGGCATCAGATTTTCTCTTTCATGTTTGCAAAACTGTAGTGGCCACTCCCTACATTGAGCTCCAAGGATAGCTGGAGTAGATTAGGTTTGACTGGATGCTAAAATCATTTATGGAGTTGTGTATTTTGCACTTGGCCAAAGCAGCTCTAGTTAACTACATCACCTCACCTCCTGCTTTCTAGCTCTCTTACTTAACTCTCTCTTATCCTGTTTCAAAGATTCAAAGTACATTTATTATCCAAGTTTGTATGTGCTATAGAACCCTGAGATTCATCTTCTCACAGACAGCCACGAGACAAAGAAAACCACGAACCCTTTCAAAGAAAACCACCACATCCCAAAGCAGAAAGAACAAATAGTGCAAATGCAACAAAAAAAAGAGTGAAAAACACAGACTACAAAATATCAAACTACAAGTTACCGAAACAGTCCAGGACTATTCAGTTCAGCTCAGTTCCGTTAAATCCAACGCCTTGCATTTCCTGTGTTTGATCATTTGAATCCATTGTTGATCTCTTCTTTTGCCGCTCAGTATCCTTTCTTCTCTTTCTTTTCAAATGTCTCTCAATATTTCTATCCTTAGACACTGACAATTCTTTGCACTTCACAGTACTTATTATTGTCCAATTCTATTTTCCAGTTGCAGTTTCTGTTAAAGGTTTGAGGGTTGCAGTGTCGGTTTTCGATAGCAGAATAACTTACTGTGCATTATATGAGAAAGAGAAAACTAAAGGCTATTACTCAGACACCACATGAGAAGTTCTAAGGGACCAAGAATGGAAACACCAAACAATTTCTTCTCCTTAAACTAGAGATAGTAATCCATTTTGCACCTTATGTGGCCTAGACAATGTCTGAAACTTGAATCCTTTGGTTCATTGTCCATTTATATTCTATCCATCAAGGAATTAATTTACTGTACTATTAGTAACTCTGAAAAGCAATGTAAACATGATCATGGCAATGGCTATTCACGAACATCCTCTACTGAAAACCCCATTTCCAGTTATGTTCCCTTCCTTTTCCTGTTGATGAGTTACTTTTCAAGATTTATTGTGGTTTATCATTAACACCATGCCTCTTAATTATTTCTAAATACAATTCATGAAGTAGCTTTTCAAATATTTTTTGAAAAACTCATTAATTATTGCAACTTAATAGCTCTTGTAGTTAATTCAGGGGCTCCAGAAATTAATTCAAATAGGCTCCTGAAGCATGACTTGTTTTTGATCTGTGCTGGCTATTCTTCATAGCTTCTCATTTCTTCGGGTAGGTATCAATAGCATCTTCTATGAGGCGCTGAAGCATTTCCCTACAATTAATAATTAGTTAGTTTGGATGTAATTTTTCATTTTGTAAATCATTCTGTTTTTGAGCATCAGAATAAAATGTGATAAAAGATTGATTTACCCTGATATACCTCATAAGTTGAGTTTTTAAAATATATTAACCAGAAGATTCTCTTTACCCTCTCATTGCTTTTCAAGACTTTTCTAATATTTCATTGTAGGTGTTCTACTGGTAAACATGTTTTTTTTTAAACACATTTTTCATTGTATCTAATGTTCACTTAGTTTTCAGAAATTGTCTTTGGAATTAACCAAAGGCCTCATTGGCAAAGGGTGCACATAACTTCTCAACTTAATATATAACAAAATCAAAGCTTTTAGTTTGTTACTTACAACCTACTTTCTATTCCTTGCCTCTTCTAACACATATTCGGACTCTCACCATCCTGGGAAATGTTAAAGGTAATTCACTTTCTCTCATTGTTTTCTTTGATCCATAATAGCCAATAAAGAGTGGAAAGATTTGTTTTTTTTTTCTGGCATGCTCAACGTTAAATTGATCATAGACGTGAAGAGCAATGTTTATACAAGTCACTCAATCATTCAGGAGTAGCTTCTTCCCCTTTTCCATCAGATTTCTGAATGGGCATTGAACCTGTGAACGCTACCTCATTACTTTTTTCTCTTTTTCACTATTTATTCAATTTAATGTTTAAATTTATATGTAACTACTGTGATTTACAGATTTTTATATTATGTATTGCAATGTACTGCAACCCCATAGCAACAAATTTCACAATTTATGCTGATGATATTAAACCTGATTCTGCTTCTGCCATTTTCTCTGGCCTCTTCTATTCTGTTCTTGTAATATTTGCTGAAATAGGCTGGGATGGGCAGTTTTGTTTCTCCAAAGGCTCTCCACCAAGGACAAGACAACAGGATGATGGCCTGAATGAGTGCTTCGGAAACAACACTCAAGGGCTTTGACATTATTCAAGACGAAGCAGTCCACCTCAATTCTCTAATCATTCACTACCTCTACTAACAACATACTGTGCCAGTAATGGAAACCATCAGCAAAATGCACGGAAGTCAATATTCAAAGTTTTTCTGATAATATTTCTCAAACACAGGTATTGTGCTACCTACAAGGAGTATGGCAGCTAGTCATTGGAAGACAACCTTCGACAAATTTTCCTTAATTTAGCAATGAGTAAATGAGGAGAAGGAAAAGCTTTAAAATACTAAAAGGGCTGAAGAACTTGTTTGAACGTCGACATAGAACAATATATCACCATACAGGCTCTTCGGCCCACGATGTTGAGCCAAATTTTTAACCCACTCTAAGATCAATCTAAGCCTTCCCTCCCACATGGCTCTCCATTTTCTTTCATCCATGTGCTTTTCAAAGAGTGTCTTAGGTAGCCCTTATGCATCTGCCTCTACCAACAACCCCGACAGCGAGCTCCAGGCACCCACCAATCTCTGAGCTATAAACTTAAATCTGACATTCCCCCTACACTTTCCTTCAGAACATTGACAAATATTGCTTATATTTTTGTTATGCATTTTCCCGCATACATCTCTTCACAAATTTCTGCCTAATAACATAATTCATGATACCCCGATTAAATACATTCCTACACCGTTTGTTCCTTTACCTGTCCATGGCTTTGGTAAAGGTCAGATACTTGTAGCTACTGTCCCTGAAATAGGACTTTGGTGAGTTCCTAGTGTATATAATGAATAAGCTCTTCTCGGGCTTTCAGCTGGGTACAAGTATCGATTATGACTGACATTTCAATGACAGACTCTGCCGTGTTCATGATGAAGATGACAGAGTTTGTCATCGAAATGTTGGTTATAATTGATACCTGTACCTGGCTGGAAGCCCGAGAAGAGTTTACTTTTCTCTGAAATGCTCATCCTCCGAGAGATCTGTCACCTGACTTGCTTCATTGCCTCATGCCAGATCAAGGATGGTCCTGCTCTAAATGGCCTGTCTACATATTGTGTTGCGTATCCTTCCTGAACACATTAGATCCCGTCTAAACTTTTTACACTAAGGATGTGCCATACAATATAAGAGAATGTGAAGTCACCCATGACAACAACCTTTTTATTTTTGTACTTTTCCAAAATCTGTCACCAATCTGTTCCTGAGATATCTTGCATTAAAATAGGCACAAGTCAACCCATCCATTGACTGCAATTATGCCCTATCCAATGCCTCTCCCTTCCTCACGGTCTCTTTAGATGCTACATCTACTCTTACACCAATTGCTCCATACTCTGAACTATCACTCTGGTTTTCATCCCCTGACAACCTAGTTTAAACTGTTCCCATCATCACTAGCAAACAAGCCCAAACAAGGACATTGCTCCCTCTCAATTTTAAGGTGTAACCCATCCCTTTTGCACAGGACATACCTTCCCCAGAGAGACCTCAATGATTCACAAATCTGTAAGCCTGCTGCCTACACTAATTATTCAGCCACACATTCATCTGCCAAGCTATTCTATTCTTACTCTCGTTGGAATGCAGCTCAGGCAGCATTCCGGATATCACTACCCTTAAGTTCTTGCTTTACAGCTTTCTACGTAGCTCCCTCAGGACCTCATCCTTTTTCCTAAGTGTGCTGTTGGAACCAATATTTACCAATACTTCTGTTTCCTCGCACTCCCTCTTATGAACATTGTGAACCTGATCTGAGACATTCCTGACCCTAGTACCTGGAAGGTGAAATATCATCTGAGAATCTCTTTCAGGTTCACAAAATCACCTATCACCTCCTCCGTCTTAAGAGTATCCAAAACTGTATATTTGTTATTGAGGAGAATAGTCACAAGAGTACTCTGCACTGGCCCTTTCTGTTTCCTGACAGTCACCCAGCTACCTGCTTCCTGCAACTTAGGTGTGACTACCACTCTGTAACTCCTGTCTATCACTTCCTCCTTCCAAATGACCTGTAGGTCATCCAGCTCCTCCTCCATTTCCCTAACGTAGTCCATTAAGAGCTGCATCCAGAGACACTTCTTGCAGATGTAGCAATTGTGGAGACTGGGGACCTCTAGGATCTCCTGCATCATGGAGCACATAGAGGAACACAGCACTGACCAGGGATCTATTCTCACTACTCTAGCTTAGCACTAATAAAGAAAGAAAGAGAAACTTGACAGAAACATCAGCCTAGTCTCTGCCTCTCCTCATCAAAGTCTTTCAAGCTAAAGCCTCAGTTCCACACTCTAACTCTCCTCCCTCAATGGCCATTCCCTTTAAACCTGACTTCCTTTTATTGGTGCTTCCCAATTGCCTAATAACTCAAATGATTTCCAGTCCTGCAGAAAATCCCAACAGACCCTATTTGCTTTTTAAATCTTACAATACTCCCCACAACTAACTGTTCCTGAGATCTCAGACTCTGCAGAAAGACCCAAAAGGCCTTGCTCACTTTTTTAATCAGCTACTCCTGGATTATTTCTTATGTTCTTAAGTCACACACATCTTGCTAACTGAGTTTCTGGTTTGTATTTAGTATTATTATTATTTACTATTAATGGTATTGTTCTCATAGTTTCATTTCCTACAGGTTGCTTTCTAAACATGTTTGAAAATTTAGAAAATACTTTATTTTGAGAGTGTGCAGTAAGGATATTGTCACATGTATTAGCCTGATGTTTACATCGATCATTAGTATGAAGGAAACAAACAGAAGATTGAATAACTCATTACTGAAGCACATGGTATTTATAATGACTCTTAGACTTATCAGAATATACAGTAGCTATCTTGCCCTATCAATCTTGTTAATTTCTTGGATCAATTCTCTCAATTTATTGTTGTTCTTTGCTCTTTGTTCTCCCCGTCAAGCTAATAATGCAGAACCTTTCTCCCAGAAGTCAATCACCTGTTCTGCATACACAAGTAAAATGCTACAGATACTGGATAAAAACAGAGTATGTCAGAATTACACAATAGGACATAACATGTATACAGAGTGGAAAGATGGCAGCAGCAGTTTTTGCAGACCCATTTCATCCATGAAACAGCTATTCTTCTTATGTCTTTCCCTTCCTTTTTAGATGGTTGGGGTTCTGGAAGGGTCTGTAATCTACAGTTCAAACTACAGTCTTTAGCAAGTGGTGGGTTCTGGACCGGCTATGTGGCCTATCACTTTGCTGTCTCCAGAAACGGTCCGGAAGACAGGTGCCCCTGGAGAGTGGCTCCATAGTTGACCTGATTCCTCACCGACTGAAGGGTCATGGGAAACTGAAACATCAAGGTAGCAGGCGATGTATTTGCTCATCGTTGGCTGCTGTCGGAAGAAGGTCCCTGTACTTGAGCGATCCCTCTCTCTCTTTACCCTTTGATGGAAATTGAGAGCCTGTTAGTCCTTGAGATGGGCGGTTTGGAGAAGCAATGCGGAAGATTTTAACATCGGAATATGAGCTGCTGGTCTCCGCTTTTGTTGATGCTGGAGAGAGAGAGCCTGTCTGAAATACTGAGACACTGGGTTATGGACCGTTCTTTCGATAGACTCTGGATCAAGGTCTCTTTGGGGCTTTTTGCTGTTGCTTGCACGGTGGGGATGTTGGGGTTGTTGGTGCTTTTGCTGGTGCAAGTGGAGAGGGAGTGGAGTTGATGCTGCTTCTATGAAGGGTGGGGGGTGAATGGTCTTTTGTTTCATGGATGTCTGTGAAGAGTACAAACTTCAGGCTGTATACTGTATATATTCTCTGATATTACAGGAACCTTAATCTAAAAACCTATATCTAAAGAATATATTCAGATTCCTGACTTTTTATTAGAACTGCAGGAATGTTGGAAGTGTAGTGTTTTAGACTTAAAGGTGTGCCTACCTACTCTGACATCACTGTCCCTGGGCTGGTTGAATGTCATCTTTCAATAATGCATTTTACAGCTTTCTGACTCTGCACTGAATTGAGCGATTTTAGATTCTAGTCACCATTCACATTTTCTCACGCAAGTATGATTTTGCTATTTCCTTTTTCACCTCTGCTAAACACAATTTTAAATGTTTTCCCATTACCTTTTACCCTAGATCATTTATATTGTTATTTTATCTTTTCTCCCTTCTGCAGACTGTCACGTAGACCCTCCTCTAGTTCTTTCCATCACTCCTTACTTTCCCTACATATCTCATTGACTGTTACATTTCGAATAAAATATTACCAATTTGAAATTCTAACTTTGCTATTCTCTCAAATGCTATGTAACTTTTATTTAAACTGTTTGTTGGATTATGTGTGGCCTGCCATGGCCACCATTTATTGTAGTTCTCTATTTACTATGAAGTCTTTTGATAAAGGTGTCCCTACTCTTTTATTGGGTAGAAAGTTAAACTGTTAAGTTCAGGTAAAATGAAGCAACAGTAATATATTTTCCAAGACAGGGTGGAGTGTGGTTTGATAGAGAGCCCCTTGGTCCCATAGACTTGCTGAGTATACAGCAGACAACATTTTCTGTGGCTGCCTGATTCTTAGAATTGCCGATGAAGAAGTTTAGGAATATAGTCCCCAGTCTGTATTTCCAATGATGAAATAATTCAGATTATAAAATTTAATATTCAGAATTACGAAGTAGACTGATGATTAACTTAATGAGATTGTATCTGGCATGACATTGGTCTGCTGAGAGTAACATAGGGCAAGATGTAAAGAACCACTGATGGCAGTCTATAATAAGTTTCATGAAGTATTGATGAACATTAGAGTCCATGAGGGGTGAATGGTGGAAAGGGGAGATTGCGATGATAGAACAGAAAATCTGTGGCTGTTGAAACCAATTAATTAGATTGCTGTAAAAGAACAACTGGAAACAAAGTGACCAATACTACTATTAATTCAGACGTTGTAAAAATTAACTGACAGGCTGTGGTAAACTCCACTCTCATGAACAAGCCAGTAATAAGAAATAAAATAGCTGTCCATCAAAATACTTGCCACAGTTGAAACACAGGATGTTGAGTAATGCAGCAAATAAAGCTTTCTCCAGTTTGATTTTAAAACATGTGTCATGTTAAACCAATAAAATGTTAAACATTTGAATGCAGCTGCCTATGTCAATGATTGTTTCAGATGGGCATAAGGGGTTTCAAAAAGTATAATTTTTCCTGGCAATAGATACTTAAGTAATCAGTACAAATATATCAAACTCACAAGGTTTTTTTTAGTTCAGTGCAGGAAGCAGGTTGTGTTATTGGAATGAATGGCAAGTTACAGAAGATTAAAAAATAGAAGAGTGGCTCATTAGAAAACATGGCATCAAGTGAGTGGAACAGTGGAGACACAAGGAAATTCTCATGCTGGAGTCTGAGCAACAAACAATCTGCTTGGGGGACTGAGTGGGTCAAGCAGCAAATGTGAGGGAAAAGGATTGTTGACCTTTTGTGTCAAACCCTTGAAGTATTGAAGAACAATTCATTTAACATCACACTAAAGCATGACAAAATAATGTAATTTGTCCCATTTGTTTAGAATTGTATTATAGAGAGATATAGAGGCATTGAATTAACCAGTGAATTAGAGTAAATTTAGGAGATAAATGTTGAACATTGAACTCCTTGTGTCGATGCCTTTTGATAAAATGTTATCCAAATTAACCCGACATTCCTCTCTTAATTGTATAGTTCTGCAAGTTATGGCTCTTTAAATGCACATTGACATATTTTGATTTAAATGTGGTAAGGGTTCCAGCCTCTGTCAATCTTTACCACACCTTCACTATATTTTGGGTGGAAATAGATCTCACAGGTCAATAAAGTCTCCACTACAAAGTGAGTAGAGCAGGGGTCCAAGCACACAGCCTTGTGTTGCATATGTGCTGATGGAGACTGTGGAGGAGATGTTGTTGCTAACCTGAAATGACTGGGTGAGAAATTTGAGAATCCAATTGCACAAGGAGATTTTGAGGCCAAGATCTTGAAGTGAATTGATTAGTTTCGAGGGGATACTGGCATTGAATGCCAAGCTGTAGTCGATAAAGGGAACCCTTGCACAGCAAATGACATTTCACTCAATGCGAGGAAGACCAAGAGGCTGATTGTTGACTTCAGCAGGAGGAAACCAGAGATCCATGAGCCAGTTATCATCAGGGGAATCAGAGATGGAGAATGTCAGCAACTTTAAATTCCTTTGTGTAATCAGTTCGGAGGATTTGTCCTAGGCCCAGCACATAAGTGCAATTATAAACACAGCATAGCACTGCCTCTACTTCCTTAGAAGTTTGCAAAGATTTGGTATGACACTTAAAATTTTGACATTGAGCTCATCAACATGGCGCGCCATTGCAGAAAAGCAACATCCATCATCAAAGACCCCTACCACGCAGACCATGCTGTCCTCTCACTGCTGCCATTGGGAAGAAGGTGCAGAAGCCTCAAGACTCACACAACTAGATTCAGGAACAGTTATTATCCCTCGACCATCAGGCTCTTGAATCAAAGGAGATAATTTCACCTGCTCCATCACTGAACTGTTCCCACAACCTAAGGACACACTTTCAAGGATACTTCATCTCATCCTCTCAATGTTTATTGTTTAATTCTTTATTATTATTATTATTTTATTTCTTTGGTAATTACAGTTTGTTGTCACTTGCGCATTGGCTGTTTATCCATCCTATTGAGTGTGGTCTTTCATTGATTCTATTGTGCTTCTTGCATTTAATATATTTGCCTGCAAGAAAAAAGAATCTCAGCGTTGTATATAGTGCCATGTATGAGCTCTAATAAAAAATTTACTCCGAACTTTTGAACTTTGATATTTTTATGTGCCTCAGTTAATTCTCTGTTATGCCTTTTTCATTCCAAAAAAAAACAGCTATAGTGATTGTTTACCTCAGAGCTAAAGTTTTCTGCTCAGAGAAACATTGTTGTAATTAATTCCTGCACCTTTTCCAGTGCAATCAGATCTTTCCTCGGGTGGTGACAAGAAATACTGTGTGTAACTAGTGAAGTATGGATATTTTATATTCCAATCTTGGCTAATTAAAGCACAGCATTCTATATGGAGACCAAAGAGGCTGCAGAATCTGGAAGCTGCATCAAAAAAACAAGCTGCTGGAGGAACCTGGGGATGAAAATGAACAGTTGACAATTCGACTTTATCTGCTCTACAAATGTCAACTTTCTATTACCTTGCACAGATGTGCCTTATGTTGCTGTGTTTCACCATTCTACATGTCTATTGACAAACTCAGCATTAGCATTCGACTGTACCTCTTCCTAAAGATGCTGCCTGGCCTGCTGCATTCACCAGCAACTTTTGTGTGTGTTGCTTGAAATTCCAGCATCTGCAGATTTCCTCGTGTTTACTTGTTAATGTACTCATGATTCAGGAAAAAAATATTGCAAACAACGGCACTGGTTCTGTATTGTTTACCTAGAGTCTTAAAAGGGATGTAGGAGAGATCTGCATGAGGAAGATACTTAGCACTTGTTAAGGGCAAACATTGTTTGTATTGATCCTCCTGTAATGATTAGCATTGTTCAGATTGTTACAAATGGGAAAAACTAATTTTATTTTACATTAAACTCTGGAAGCTATATCTTTATACACTTACTTTGATTTAATTGCTTTCACATAGACACACGAGAACTCTTTAACACAATAGCATTTACTTAAGTTGACCCTTGCACCATTTTACATCTTCCATTTCTTCAAATATTTTACTGCTTACTTGAAACAAATGCGCGATGACAAAGGCCCTAATAAAAGCATACATTGCCCTTCAGGTTCTAAAGAAAGGTCATCAACCGGAAATGTTAACTCTGTCTCTCTCTCTCAACTGCTGACTGACTGGCTTACAGAGTGCTTTCTGCATTTTAGTTGACTTTATATCGTCCTTAAATTGTTCTGACAGCTGACACTGCCCTCTAGGTCTGCAGTCAGTAACTGGGATCTGTATCTGTTATATTATTCATTGTATCTTCTTCAGTTGACTGTGGAGTTAGGTTAATTACTGGAGACCAAAATTTCAGAACAGTTCTAATGTCTGGTGATTAGTCCATAGGATGAGTAGGATTCGGAACGGCCATGGTGGAATGGCAGATCAGACTTGATGGGCTGAATGGCCTAATTCTGCTCCATTAGATATGCTCAATGGTGGGGAGGGCTTTACTCATGATGAACTGGGCCATATCCACTACTTTTTGTGGGATTTTCCTTTCAAGGTCATTGGTGTTTCCATACCAGGCCATAATGCAAGATGCTGCCTGGCCTGCTGCATTCCACCAGCATTTTGAGTACGCAACCAGTCAATTTACTCTCCACCACACTTCTATAAAATTGTGTCAAAGTTTTAGATGTCATGTTGAAACTACACAAACACCTAAGGAAGTAGAGGTGTTGCCATTTCTTCTTCATAATTGCATCAAGGAATTTAAAGTTGCTGACCCTCTTCATCTCTAATTCCCAATTTGGACAGTCTCATGGACCTCTGGTTTCCTCCTCCTGAAGTTAATAATCAGCTCCTTGGTCTTGCTCACATTGAGTAAGAGGATGTTGTTATGGCACCACTTAGTCAGATTTTCAACCTCCCTCCTTTTTGCAGATTCATTTCCACCTTTTCTTCAGTCAACGACCGTCATTTTCTAAGGCTTTCTGGATGTCAGGAATATCCAACAGTTGAAGGTCGGGCTTTAAAAGGATGAAGATAGGAAAGCTGTATCCATAATGGGCAGATCCATGAGGTAACTTGCTTTGTAGAAACACCTTTACCTCTTGCCAGCTTATTTAATTCATTCATTGCAAGACTTTATTGTCAGTCCTTCAGCACACATTTCAGACTCAATCACTTTGCTGTGGATGCCAGGACATAAATAGCCAAGGACAAAAAAAAGACTGTTAGCCTTGGACATTAGTGAACCAAATTTGCTTTTAAAAATGCTATATTTTTCATTGTCACTCATTTAATTAATAGAATTTAATTTCCTTCTGGTGGGATATGATCTCTGGATCAATAGTCCAGGCTTCTGCATATGTCTCCTAACTTAATTGCTAGGCTATAGTTTCATACAATATTTTGATGCCAACAACTATAATTGGGATTCTCCTCAGAGTTCATCCATGTACTGTTACTAGTAGTCAGGATTCAGCTCCTACACACTCCCAACTATTTTGTGGCACCCTTGAATCCTTCAAATTATTTGGATAAAATTCCCAACACATATGCTTACACAAGCTTTAGATTTCTGAAGCACTGCCCCACCTGAGAAGACTCAAACTGTCAAGCAGACTGCTTGAGAGTAAAAACACCATTTAAAGGAACTCAACAGTTAAATTCTACTGGACTTCCTGAAAAAAAACTTGCAGGCATCCAGGAATACCACTGTTACAAGTAACTCTGAGTCTCAACCCAACTTTAAGCTACAATCTGTCTTTCAGCAATAGGAGATCAAATAGCACAAAAGAAAATTCAATAGGATTAATAGACAACCTTCTTATAAAGATTTCCTTATTCAGGTGGTTTTAATGGTTTTTGTAAAAGGTATTAATTTTCTGCTTTGTTTTACTTGCACAATCTATAAGTAAAGCTGAAATTAATGAATTACAATGAACAATCTTAACCTAGCAGATTGACAGATTTCAGCCACAGAACTCCCTGTCAAATCAGAACCAACTCTATAAACAATAATAAAAAGAACATTTATGGGCATTGCTGCATATTTATTTATTTTTTACTGCCTTTACAATGTCAGATTGTGCTTGAATATAAAGTACCAGGGAAAGGATGAAAATAGTTATCCACCAGGGTCATTGATATCTGAAGCTTTTTGTGACTTCAAGATAAGAGTATCAGTTTTCTCAACCTTATTAGGCCAGGTCCCATTCTGGTGCCACTGACTTCTCGGAATCTCTGGAAGTGCTCTAATAAGAAAACCACAGGGCAGCCACTCTGCTGCTATCATAAACCTCAACACGATATTGTGTATTAATATTTCAGTTGCATGGAGGAACCTATGCTACACGCCAAGCATTACAACCTCAAAGACTACTGCTGGGACTAATCTGCAGTAAACCTGCCCATGTGCATTGAATATGTTCTGACTTCTAGCAGTGGGAAAGAAAGCAGGGGGGACGGAATGCATTGTGGTAGTGTTTTGGGGAGAAGTCATTAACAAATGGCCAACTGAGTATTCAATGGGTGATGTTTTGTTTGAAAAATGTCTTTATCTGAAGATTATGTGACTTCTCTCAATATCTATGATATTGGACATTATCTGGAAATGCATAGAGGAGTGTGTGTCTCACAAGATGATCCGGGTACAGGTGCCCCCCGCTTTTCGAACGTTCGCTTTACGAAACCTCACTCTTACGAAAGACCTACATGAATATCCTGTTTTCGCTTTCAGAAGGTGTTTTCACTGTTACGAAAAAAAAGCAGCGCGTGATAAAAAATCAGCGCACAAAAAAGTCAGTGCGCGATAGAAGGCAGCGCGCACCCCGAGCAGCTGCTCTCCCTGGATTCGGAACAGCATTGCTTTAACACGTGACTGTGAGCAGCCGTTTTCAAGATGAGTTCTATGGTATCGGAAAAGCCTAAAAGAGCTCGCAAGGGTGTTACACTTAGTGGAAAACTAGACTTAATCAAGCATTTTGATCGTGGTGAACGAAGTAAGGACAACGTGAGTTTGGCTTGTGGAAGTTGGCAAACATGATGTTGAAGAGGTTTTGGCATCCCATGACCAAGAACAGACAGATGAAGAACTGACGCAATTGGAAGAAAAAAAGGATAACAATTGAAACCGAATAAGTAATGATAAAGTATGACTTTAATTTTGAAAGGGTACGTCGGTTTAGGGGATATTTGCAGGATGGTTTGAGTCCTTACAAAGAACAGTGCGATAGAAAAATGCGCGGGGCTCAGCAGTCAAGCAAGCCTTCCACATCAGCCACAGCAGACAACAAACCCTGACCTTCGACATTGAGGTGGGCAGTCGTAGGAGAAGATGAGCCGCCTGCTCTGATGGAAACAGACAACGAGATGACACCCCAGTGTCCTACCACCCCAACCCCCAGGCCATGGACAGATACCAATTCGCGGAGAATGCAACGATAGCCGGGAGGCACACAGCACATCTTTCAGAAAAAAGCCGAAATAAACATGCTAATTAATTAGGTGCTGCCCGACACGTAATTGTTGGCCCAGATCAGAGGCAATGCAATCGGCAATCGGCACTGATCTGGGCCGACAATTAGTGTCAGGCAGCACCTAATTAATTAGCATGTTTATTTCAGCTTTTTTCTTAAATATGTGCTGGATGCATCCGGGCTACCGCTGTACCCCTGCATGCTTCGCGGCAATGTATCGGTTGGTGGCCCAGAGGGTGGGGCCACTGCACCACCCAACCTGCGATGACTCACTCTAACACACCATCATCAGTGTGCTCTGCGCTGTCTTCTCGATTCCAGTAAGTGATACTACACTGTACATACATTATGTCTACTTCATATTGGCTGTGTATTTTTATGTGTTATTTAGTATGATTTGGCAGCTTCATAGCTTAAAGGTTACCGGAGAGCGCTTGCGCCGTGATTTTACCTAACAGCGCTGGCGTGAGATTTTCGCTACAGAGAACAGTTCAGTAATGATTGTGGAAAAGTATTTCTACTTTATATAGGCTCTGTATTTATCATATCATTCCTGCTTTTACTATATGTTACTGTTATTTTAGATTTTGTGTGTTATTTGGCATGATTTGGTAGGTTATTTTTGGGTCTGCAAACGCTCACAAAATTTTCCCATATAAATAAGTGTTAATTGCTTCTTTGCTTTACGACATTTCAGCTTACGAACCGTTTCATAGGAATGCTCTACCTTTGGATGGCGGGGAAACCTGTAATCTCTAATCGGAAACCTTGGATGAATTACGAAGTCAAGTCCCTTTTGAAGGCTAGAGCTGTGGCTTTTAGGTCTGGAGATACCAGTCACTACACGGAATCCAGGTGTGAACTCCAGAAAGCGATTAAGGGCACCAAGAGGCAATATCGAGCCGAGTTGGAAGCCCAGGCTAACCAGAGGGATGCCGGTAGGCTATGGCAGAGTCTAAATGAGATCACTGAGTGCAAAAAAAAGGCTGGGAATATCAATAACTGTGGCGCTTCTCTTCCTGATGAACTTAACGTATTCTACGCAAGATTCGAACAGAAGAGGGGAGTTCCGCTCCCTCCGGATGAACCTGACCTGGTGGCATCAAGATTCATCGTCACCGTGGAGGACGTTAGAAGGGCCTTCCTGAAGATAAATCCAACAAGGCGACGGGCCCAGATGGCGTCCCGGGTTGAGTTCTCTGGGTCTGTGCAAGCGAGCTAGCTGGAGTGTTTGCTGACATCTTCAACTGCTCCTTGCTTCAGTCTAAGATCCCCTCGTGTTTTAAGAAGGCAACGATAATCCCAGTGCTGAAGAAGAGCAAGGTGGCATGCCTGAATGACTATCGACCTGTGGCTTCTGACATCAATTGCTATGAAGTGCTTCGAGCGATTGGTTATGGCACACATCAACCACAGCCTACCGGTCAACCTTGACGCTTTGCAATTCGCCTACCGGAACAACAGGTCAATGGCAGATGCCATCTCTCTGGCCCTACATTCCTCCTTAGAACACCTGGAGAATAAAGACGCATATGTAAGGCTCCTTTTCATTGACTACAGCTCTGCCTTTAATACCATCATTCCAAATAAACTGATTCCTAAGCTCCGGAACCTGGACCTTAGCACTCAGATCTGCAGCTGGATCTTCAACTTCCTCACAGACAGGATACAGGCTGTAAAAATAGGGGACAGACTCTCCTCTATAATCACTCTGAGCACCGGTACCCCACAAGGCTGTGTACTCAGCCCCTTGCTGTACTCACTGTACACACATGATTGCGTAGCCAAGTTTCCATCGAACTTAATATATAAGTTTGCTGATGACACTACAAGAGTAGGCCGTATCTTGGATAATGATGAGTTTGAGTACAGAGAGGAAATTAAGAACCTGGTGGCATGGTGCGAAGATAATAACCTATCCCCCAATGTCAGCAAGACGAAGAAAATTGGTTGTTGACTTCAGAAGGAGAGACGGACCGCACAACCCCATTTACATCGGTGGTGCACAAGTGGAACAGGTCGAAAGCTTTAAGTTCCTCGGGGTCAATATCACAAGTGACCTGACTTGGTCCAACCAAGCAGAGTCCACTGCCAAGAAGGCCCACCGCTGCCTTTACTTCCTGAGAAAGCTAAATAAATTTGGCCTGTCCCCGAAAAACCCTCACTAATTTTTTTATAGGTGCACCGTAGAAAGCATTCTTCTAGGGTGCATCACAACCTGGTATGGAAGTTGTCCTGTCCAAGACCGGAAGAAGCTGCAGAAGATCGTGAACACAGCCTAGCAATTCATACAAACCAATCTTCCGTCCTTGGACTCACTTTACACCGCAGCTGTCGGAACAGTGCTGCCAGGATAATCAAGGACACGACACACCCAGCCAACACACTTTTCGTCCCTCTTCCCTCCTGAAGAAGGGTCAGGAGCTTGAAGACTTGTACAGCTGGATTTGGGAATAACTTCTTTCCAACTGTGATAAGACTGCTGAACGGATCCTGACCTGGATCTGGGCCGTACCCCCAAATATCCGGACCCGCCTCTCGGTTTTTTTGCACTACCTTACTTTCCCTTTTCTATTTTCTATTTATGATTTATAATTTAATTTTTTTAATATTGACTATCGATTTGTACTCCAGGGAGCGCAAAGTGCAGAATCAAATATCGCTGTGATGATTTACGTTCTAGTATCAATTGTTTGGCGACAATAAAGTATAAAGTATAATTGTTCGGCCAAAGGAATTCTGGAATGCGGCGATCAAAATTAATGGATCTTTCATCTCTCCAAATCCAACTTAATGATTGCAATCATAGAAGCAAAATAAATGCCTTGATTATCTGATTCTCTGCCCCTTTGTATTCATAAGGACTGCACTTTGAAGAAAGAGCTGCTAACCATTTGACAGCCCCTAACACTGGAATCTTGTTTGTCAGCTGTAACAGGCTGAATTTCGCTATGCCTCATCTGAGTGGTGTAATTCCTACATGCATCACAGTATGTAGATGCATGGCCTACAAGATGTGCAGCAAACCATATACAACCACCCTACAAAAGACGGTGTGATAGTTGTGATTTGTTTCCTGGGGACTCCCACTAATGCTCCATTCATAGCGGGGGTGGCTCGGTAGCATAGTAGTTAGTGCATTGGGTTACAGCGCCAGCTTTCAGTGATCAGGGTTCAGATCCTGCTGCTGCCTGTAAGGATCTACTTGTGACAACATATCTTTTGTCCAGGGGCTTCAGCATCCTCTCACATTCCAAGGAACTATGGCTAGAGTTAATATATGGTGGGCATGCTATGTTGGCATTGGAAGTACGCCGATACTTAAGGGCTGCCCAGAACAATTGTTGCTGATTTGATTTGGCACAAGCAGCACATTTCACTCTCTGTTTCCATGTATACAGCAGGTGACAAATAAAGCTAATCTTTTCAGTCACAGCATTGCTGAACATTGCAAATTTCAGTCTACATTGAGCGGCAGCAACAAGTCAAGTTGCATAGCTTAAGGTGAGTCTGCCCCTCTAAAAGTGTAAAGGTGTTGCTGTTTTATCAGGTGCTGAAAGGTTTTGGTACAAGTTGTTCTGAAGTCAGGAATATGGAGGTCTAGATATACATGAAACCCCCGGTTTCCTTGGCTGTGTAAGTCGATGGAAAACACTCTCCGGTGCTACCAAACCCACGAGATTGAGACAGCTCTTCTATCCCAAACACCGGTTTGTGTAGATGCTGTGTAATTTGCTACCCTGTTACAAATTAGTGCCACGAATTGACAGACAGTACACTGCACATGATTAAAGGAATTATATTTATGAATCTTAAATTAACTAAAGGGTTAGTAAAGAAAAACAACAAGAAAAGGGCTAATTTAATTAAACAGTCCAATGTGCAGAATTTGGAGCTCATCTTGAACTTTTCTGTCACTCATGCACTGGGCACTCGGTCACTGTGAAAGCACACACTGTCTTCAGAATGTTGCTCGCATCTATCTCCCACCGAGTTGTATCCTGCGACTGGTTCTCCCTAGCATCATCTCTCTTCATCTCCCACGGAACGAAAAAAAAAACCCTAAGACCAGCCTTAGTGTCCCTCACCAATGAAACCTCCCTCTAATTCCACCATCCTAATTGGATGGCACACATTCCTTACCTTCAGCAATAACCCAAACCGACTGCTCTTACAGAATTGCTAACCAAAATACATACAGCATAGCAGTAAAAAAATGAACCAAGGCATTACATACATAGCGCTGCAGGCCTTAGAGAGGGAGGATGTGATACATCCATGAGAAACTAAAATTTCCCCAGGCAATGATTTGAACATCAGAAATTGAGTCCTGTGGACCTGATGACGCAAAACTTTGGAACAACATACCTCACACTTATTCAATGTGGACATCACTATATAGGCCCACAATTACTGATCAACCCTAACTGCCTTGGTATTGAGGTGCTTACCATGTCTCTCAGACTAATTACTCTGTATAAGACATTGGTGAGGCAGAATTTGGAATATTGTATGCAGTTCTGGTCATATACATAGAGGAAAAATATCAATAAGCTTGAAAGAGTGCACAGAAAATTTACAAGGATGTTACCAAAACGAGAGGACCCAAGTTATGGACGAAGGTTGAGTAGGTTAGGACCTTATTCCTGGGAGCATAGGAGAACATGGGGAAATCCTATAGAGACATACAAAAGCCTTGGTATATATCATTGGAAAAACAGGCTTAAGCATGCAGAAGGGAAAAGTTTTGCTGTATATGAAAGATGGTATGTCTTCACTTAAAAATTTAATCTGGAATGTTCAGCTTAGATTTTATTTTGACATCAAGGGCAAGTAGATGATATAATGCTCAATAATTCATTGTAAATGATTTTTCAGAGCCACCAACCCCATGTATGAGTTTAGCTTCTCCAAAGAGAGCCAAATACTTTCAGAATCATAGCAACATTGAGTAGAACTCAATCAGCAATTAACAGGAATTCTGCAGATGCTGGAAATTCAAGCAACATACATCAAAGTTGCTGGTGAACGCAGCAGGCCAAGCAGCATCTATAGGAAGAGGCGCAGTCGACGTTTCAGGCCGAGACCCTTCGTCAGGACTAACTGAAGGAAGAGTGAGTAAGGGATTTGAAAGTTGGAGGGGGAGGGGGAGAACCAAAATGATAGGAGAAGACAGGAGGGGGAGGGATAGAGCCAAGAGCTGGACAGGTGATAGGCAAAAGGGGATACGAGAGGATCATGGGACAGGAGGTCTGGGATGAAAGACAAGGAGTGGGGGGGACCCAGCGGATGGGCAAGAGGTATATTCAGAGGGACAGAGGGAGAAAAAGGAGAGTGAGAGAAAGAATGTGTGCATAAAAATAAATAACAGATGGGGTACGAGGGGAAGGTGGGGCCTAGCGGAAGTTAGAGAAGTCGATGTTCATGCCATCAGGTTGGAGGCTACCCAGACGGAATATGAGGTGTTGTTCCTCCAACCTGAGTGTGGCTTCATCTTTACGGTAGGGGAGGCCGTGGATAGACATGTCAGAATGGGAATGGGATGTGGAATTAAAATGTGTGGCCACTGGGAGATCCTGCTTTCTCTGGCGGACAGAGCGTAGATGTTCAGCAAAGCGGTCTCCCAGTCTGCATTGGGTCTCGCCAATATCTAAAAGGCCACATCGGGAGCACCGGAGCAGAATATCACCCCAGTCGATTCACAGGTGAAGTGTTGCCTCACCTGGAAGGACTGTTTGGGGCCCTGAATGGTGGTAAGGGAGGAAGTGTAAGGGCATGTGTAGCACTTGTTCCGCTTACACGGATAAGTGCCAGGAGGGAGATCAGTGGGGAGGAATGGGGGGGACGAATGGACAAGGGAGTTGTGTAGGGAGCGATCCCTGCGGAATGCAGGGGGGGGAGAGGGAAAGATGTGCTTAGTGGTGGGATCCCGTTGGAGGTGGCGGAAGTTACGGAGAATAATATGTTGGACCCGAAGGCTGGTGGGGTGGTAGGTGAGGACCAGGGGAACCCTATTCCTAGTGGGGTGGCGGGAGGATGGAGTGAGAGCAGATGTACGTGAAATGGGGGAGGTGCGTTTAAGAGCAGAGTTGATAGTGGAGGAAGCGAAGCCCCTTTCTTTAAAAAAGGAAGACATCTCCCTTGTCCTAGAATGAAAAGCCTCATCCTGAGAGCAGATGCGACGGAGACGGAGGAATTGCGAGAAGGGGATGGCGTTTTTGCAAGAGACAGGGTGAGAAGAGGAATAGTCCAGATAGCTGTGAGAGTCAGTAGGCTTATAGTAGACATCAGTGGATAAGCTGTCTCCAGAGACAGAGACAGAAAGATCTAGAAAGGGGAGGGAGATGTCGGAAATGGACCAGGTAAACTTGAGGGCAGAGTGAAAGTTGGAGGCAAAGTTAATAAAGTCAACGAGTTCTGCATGCGTGCAGGAAGCAGCGCCAATGCAGTCGTCGATGTAGCGAAGAAAAAGTGGGGGACAGATACCAGAATAGGCACGGAACATAGATTGTTCCACAAACCCAACAAAAAGGCAGGCATAGCTAGGACCCATACGGGTGCCCATAGCTACACCTTTAGTTTGGAGGAAGTGGGAGGAGCCAAAGGAGAAATTATTAAGAGTAAGGACTAATTCCGCTAGACGGAGCAGAGTGGTGGTAGAGGGGACACATTCTTTCTCTCACTCTCCTTTTTCTCCCTCTGTCCCTCTGAATATACCTCTTGCCCATCCTCTGGGTCACCCCCACCCCCGTCTTTCTTCCCGGACCTCCTGTCCCATGATCCTCTCGTATCCCCTTTTGCCTATCACCTGTCCAGCTCTCGGCTCTATCCCTCCCCCTCCTGTCTTCTCCTATCATTTTGCATCTCCCCCTCCCCCTCCAGCTTTCAAATCCCTTACTCACTCTTCCTTCAGTTAGTCCTGACGAAGGGTCTCGGCCTGAAACGTCGACTGCGCCTCTTCCTATAGATGCTGCTTGGCCTGCTGCGTTCACCAGCAACTTTGATGTATGTTGCTTCAATCAGCAATTAACTGGAATGTGAGTACTGCAACCTTTAGAAAGCAATGATGTGGAGTTCCCTCCTACTGCTGGATCTGTGCTCAGCATGCAAAGTTAATAGAGTGTTTCAATTGAACCATGAAGATCTAATATGTTACCAACAACATCAACTGTCCATTTTATATTGCTTAGCGTCACTATGTGCATACTGTTAGCGGGTTTTAGCTCTATGCAAACTGTGACACTCATCAATGAAGTCTACAGCTCTTCACTTGTTCACTTGACCTTTGTTTTATCTACTACTGACAAGGCTGAGAGTTACCGCCAAAATCTTGGATCCCTAAACTGTAAAAGCATAATTACTTTAGATTTCAACCCACAAATACTATTTTTGTCTCAAGGGGATGAAAGCTTGGTTTGAAAGATAACCAAAGGAAACCTGACAGAATTCTGCTCTCTCCTGTGAACCAGTAGCTAAATTTAAGGAGCAGTTAAGTGTCATTTTAGCTATATATGCTTCACGTTAAAATATTGAATTAATCCAGGAGGCTGGCCATTGGGAGGATGTGCTGCCCGATTAAAATGAGACTGAAAAAGGCAAAACATTGCTTTTATGGGGAAGCATTCTGCCATGGACAATCTTTTGCCAAACGCAAACACGAGGAATTCCGCAGTTGCTGGAAATTCAAGCAACACACATCAAAGTTGCTGGTGAACGCAGCAGGCCACCTGATGGCTTGAACATTGACTTCTCAAACTTCTGCTAATGCCCCACCTCCCCCTCATACCCATCCGTTATTTATTTATATACACACATTCTTTCTCTCTCTCTCTTTTTTCTCCCTCGGTCCCTCTGACCATACCCTTTGCCCATCCTCTGGGTTTTTCCCCACTCTCCCCCTTTTCCTTCTCCCTGGGCCTCCTGTCCCATGATCCTCTCATGTCCCTTTTGCCAATCAACTGTCCAGCTCGTGGCTCCATCCCTCCCCCTCCTGTCTTCTCCTATCATTTTGGATCTCCTCTCCCCCTCCCACTTTCAAATCTCTTACTAGCTCTTCCTTCAGTTAGTCCCGACGAAGGGTCTCGGCCCAAAACATCGACTGTACCTCTTCCTATAGATGCTGCCTGGCCTGCTGCGTTCACCAGCAACTTTGATGTGTTTTGCCAAACACCATCCATTTGCAGAACTTTATTATATATTCACAATCACTGAAAATATCATATCATTGAGGCACTTTATGGACGTAAAACACTTTAAGGTAACACACACAAAATGCTGGAGGAACCCAGCAGGCCAGGTAGCAACTATGGAAAGAATAAATATCGACTGTTTACTCTTCTCTATAGATGCTGCCTGACTCGTTGAGTTCCTCCAGCATTTTGTATGCGTTGCTTGGATTTCTGGCACCTGCAGATTTTCTCTTGTTTGTGATTGAAACACTTTAAGGCAGCATTTTTAATTTAGCATAAAGTAAACTGCTATTTCAATTTGCAACCCTGTTAAAAGAAAAGCTTAGAGCAACCAGACGTGAAATTTAAATAAGAAAGTATATCACAAGAAAGAATGTAGATATAGCTGCAGATCAGGTTTCCATTAAAGTATCTGAGGTATATTTAGATGGAAAATTCCCAGTCCCTTTAACCCTCCAAACCCTATCTTTTCTCCCATCAGACACTTCAGTCGGTACGCTTTCAATCGGATTCTGAGACTTACAATCAATGATTAATTATTCTAATAGATAGCATTCCACTTCCTTGCGTGGGGTTTTACTGAACATCCAAAAAGAAACTATCCAATAAAAACTATGAGCCAATGCAAACTGACAACGATTGGTTCCATAGGAAGCTGCCCACTTTCGGCCAATCACAGCTGAAATTGTCATGCAACTCCACACGTGTCCAGCTAAAGTAATTGGTCGATTCGGGTATTCCCTAACCGGAAACCTTGGATGAATTATGAGGTCAGGTCTGTTTTGAAGGCTAGAGCTGCAGCTTTTAGGTCTGAGGATACCAGTCACTACACGGAGTCCAGGCGTGAACTCTGGAAAGCCATTAAGGGCGCCAAGAGGCAATATCGAGCCAAGTTAGAAGCCCAGGCTAACCAAAAGGATGCCGGTAGACTATCGCAGGGTCTAAATGAGATCACTGGGAGCAAAGAAAAGGCTGGGAATATCAGTAACTGTGGCACTTCTCTTCCAGACGAACTTAACGTATTCTACGCTAGATTCGAACAGAAGAGGGGAGTTCCGCTCCCTCCAGATGAACCGGAACTGGTGGCATCGAGATTCATCGTCACCGAGGGGGACGTTAGAAGGGCCTTCCTGAAGATAAATCTATGGAAGGCGATGGGCCCAGACCCGGGGTGGGTTCTCCAGGCCTGTGCAAGCGAGCTAGCTGGAGTGTTTGCTGACATCTCCAACTGCTCCTTGCTTCAGTCTAAGATCCTCTCGTGTTTTAAGAAGGCAACGATAATCCCAGTGCTGAAGAAGAGCAAGGTAGCATGCCTGAATGACTATCGACCTGTGGCTTCTGACATCAATTGCTATGAAGTGCTTCGAGAGATTGGTTATGGCACACATCAACAACAGCCTACCAGTCAACCTCAATGCATTGCATTTCGCCTACCGGAGCAACAGGTCAATGGCAGAAGCCATCTCTCTGGCCCTACATTCCTCCTTAGAACACCTGGAGAATAAAGGCACATACATAAAGCTCCTTTTCATTGACTACAGCTCTGCCTTTAATACCATCATTCCAAATAAACTGATTCCTAAGCTCTGGAACCTGGGCCTTAGCACTCAGATCTGCAGCTGGATCTTCAATTTCCTCACAGACAGGACCCAGGCAGTAAAAATAGGGGACAAGCTCTCCTCTACAATCACTCTGAGCACCGGTGCCCCACAAGGCTGTGTACTCAGCCCCCTGCTGTACTCACTGTACACCCATGATTGTGCAGCCAAGTTTCCATCAAACTCAATATATAAGTTTGCTGATGACACAACAATTGTAGGCCGTATGTCGGGTAATGATGAGTTTGAGTACAGAGAGGAAATTAAGAACCCGTTGGCATGGTGCGAAGACAATAACCTATCCCTCAACGTCAGCAAGACAAAGGAATTGGTTGTTGACTTCAGAAGGAGTAGCGGACCGCAGAACCCCATTTACATCAATGGTGCGCAAGTGGAACAGGTCAAAAGTTTTAAGTTCCTCGGGGTCAATATCACAAATGACCTGACTTGGTCCAACCAAGCAGAGTTCACTGCTAAGAAAGCCCACCAGCGTCTTTAGTTCCTGAGAAAGCTAAGTAAATTTGGCCTGTTCCCTAAAATCCTCACTAATTTTTATAGATGCACCGTAGAAAGCATTCTTCTAGGGTGCATCACAACCTGGTGTTGAAGTTGTCCTGTTCAAGACCGGAAGAAGCTGCAGAAGATCGTGAACACGGCGCAGCACATCACACAAACCAATCTTCAGTCCTTGGACTCACTTTACACCGCACGCTGTCGGAGCAGTGCTGCCAGGATAATCAAGGACACAACCCACCCAGCCAACACACTTTTTGTCCCTCTTCCTTCCGGGAGAAGGCTCAGGAGCTTGAAGACTCATACGGCTAGATTTGGGAACAGCTTCTTTCCAACTGTGATATGACTGCTGAACGGATCCTGACCCGGATCTGGGCCGTACCCTCCAAATATCCGGCCCTGGCTCTTGATTTTTTTGCACTACCTTACTTTCCCTTTTCTATTTTCTATTTATGATTTAATTTAAATTTTTAATATTTACTCTTGATTTTCACTCCAGGGAGCGCGAAGCACAGAATCAAATATCGCTGTGATGATTATACACTCTAGTATCAATTGTATGGCGACAAAAAGTAAAGTAAAGTAAAGTAAGCAACCTGGAGGGGAGACCCCAGTTACACTTAATCTCCTTCTTGATGTATAGTGAGCTTGATGGCAGATCAACGTCGTGCTGATTAGAGGAGCTGGATGCACTTTGCTTCTGAACTTTCAGTTTTACAGCAGGTCTGACCGCTGCATGAAGGAGTTCAGCATGGTTGAGTTGGACCAAAGGGCAAGTTTCCAGGCTGTAATCACTATGACTCTATATCAGACCTACAGACAGTCCTAGCCTTCAGTGAACAGTAAATGAGGGGAAGTGGTTCAGTTTCAGACAAGGTTGCAACATTACCTCAAAAACATTCTTTATTTTTCTTGTCACAATATCACCCCTCATGCCTAACAAACTTCAGGAGTAGAGATAATATTCAGATGTTATTGGTAACCATTGAAACCTACAGTGACTGCACTCTTGAAGCAAGGTCACACAAACTGTCCTGGCACAAGAAACTGTGCAGGCCCATTAAATTATTAAAATGGTCCCAAGCACTGTTTCCAATGATGGTACAGTAAAACTGTGACACAATGATTAATGTCAATGCTAAGGTACAAAACTATCCCACAATGACTGAGCATTTCTTCCTGCCCAAGAATAAATTAATCAAAAAATAATCACACTATGGACATTTAAATATACAGCATCCTTGTAGAGATTTGGCATACCATGGAAGACTCTGACAAACCTCTTCAGATAAACAGTGGAAAACATTCTGACAGGTTGCAGCATAACCTAGCATGGAAGCTCCAATGCACAGGCTTGCAAGAGGCAACAGAGAGTCGTGAATCCAGTCAGTTCCATCATGGGTACAGCTCTCCCCTCCACAGAAGACATCTACAAGAAACAATGCCTCAGGAAGCCAACATCCATCATCATGGACCCCACCTTCTGAGTTACGTTCCATTCTCAATGCTGCCATTAGGCAGAAAGTACAGGAGACTGAAGACCCACACCTCAAAAGTCAACAATATCTTCTTCCTAACTGTTGTCAGGTTCTTGAACTGACCTGAGAATTCTTACCACTACAATGGATGATAAATCTTTTTCATTCTCTCAATCTTGTGTCATGGTCCTGACCGTTAATTCCTCTTATTCTCCTAATTCCCTTTTCCCCGTGTTCCCCGGGCTCCTTGATTGCGGTACCTGATTCTCATCTAAACCTGCAGCATAAAAACCCCAGCTTTACATCCACTCGTTGCCAGACGGTTGCTTCAGCAGTGTGGTAATTCACGTTCCTGGCCTCTTAGAATGGTGTATTCTACGTTTTATTTCAGTACTGAGGTTCACCTGTGTAACTCTGTCCCTCTGTGTCAAGGTAAGTATTACCTGCCATTTGCCTTTCCATTAACCACTCCGTGTCAAGGTAAGGATAGCTTGCCATTTGCTCTTCCATTTAACACTCAGTGTCAGGATAAGTGTTGCCTACTGCCTGCTCCCCTGTATGCCGTACAGCTTCAGCAATGCCCTGTGTCAAGAAAAGTATTGTCTGCCATTTGCCTTTCCAGTTATCGCTCCGTGTCAAGATAAGTTTAGCCTGCCGCCTGTCTCCTGTTTACCGTTCAGCTGCAGCAACGCCCTGTGTAAAGAAATGTTTTGCCTGCCTCCTGCTCTTCCGTTCATCCGCGCTGTTGTCCTGTCTGTCTCTCGAGCGCTTAGAACTGTGTATTCTAAGTTCTGTTTCTGCGCTGTTTGCCTGTGTTAACCCTGTCTCTCAGCTGCTGAGAATTGTGTATTCTAAGTTCTGATTCTGCGCTGGATGCCTGTGTTATCTCTCTCAACCGCTTAGAACAGTGTATTCTAAGTTCTGTTTCCACGCTGTTTGCCTGTGTTAACTGTCTCTCGGCCACTTAGAATTGTGTATTCTAAGTTCTGTTTCCGCGCTGTAGTTTCCCAGTATTAACTCTGTCTCTCCGTGCTAACAGGAGCATGGCATGCCGCCCGCCATTCTCCCCCAGCCAGACTCATCCACTTGTCCGCATCTCTGCTCTGCCTCGTCCCGCAGTCCATCTACACTCTCCGCTGGCTCAGTGGTTAAATGCCACATTCTCACTGTAGTAACCCGGTTTCGATACCTGGTGAAGCCTTGCTCACTCCTGGGCTTTCGTCTGCCTAATCCTCGCTCCCCGGCCTTCCCTGCGACCATTGATAAAGACATATTAGATTACACTGCCTCTGTGTCAGTGTCCTGCGTTTGGGTTCACCCGTTCTTCACTGCAGCATCTTGTACTAGTGTCATTATGTTTATTCTGTTGTTTATTTCTGCGCAAGTGTAAAAATTTATGTTAAGTTGATGTTAACTTACATTTGTCATATTTGTAATGTACTGTGCTGATGCTGCAAAAAGCTGATTTTCATGGCAGTTATACCTCGTGTATGTATTCCTATAACAGCAATGGAGTTGAACTTGAAATTGAACCAGAATGAATCTTCTCTTAACAACACACATCAAGGTTGCCGGTGAACACAGCAGGCCAGGCAACATCTCTAAGAAGAGGTACAGTTGACGTTTCAGGCTGAGACCCTTTGTCAGGACTAACTGAAGGAAGAGCTAGTAAGAGATTTGGAAGTGGGAGGGGGAGGGGGAGATCCAAATGATAGGAGAAGACAGGAGGGGGAGGGATGGAGCCAAGAGCTGGACAGTTGATTGGCAAAAGGGATATGAGAGGATCATGGGACAGGAGGCCCAGGGAGAAGGAAAAGGGGGAGGGGAGAAAAAACCCAGAGGATGGGCAAGGGGTATAGACAGAGGGACAGAGGGAGAAAAAGGAGAGAG
The DNA here is from genome assembly GCF_963921235.1 of Mobula hypostoma. Classification (NCBI taxonomy): domain Eukaryota; kingdom Metazoa; phylum Chordata; class Chondrichthyes; order Myliobatiformes; family Myliobatidae; genus Mobula; species Mobula hypostoma. Next base: position 144,553,713 of record NC_086100.1, read on the forward strand.
ACAGAGAGAAAGAATGTGTGTATATAAATAAATAATCTTCTCTGTATGCTTTCTGACATACACTTCCACCAAAGTAATTTAGTAGTTTGAGACAGATCTGAAAAAAAACACAAAACATATAGTGTTCTGCAGAACTGGGACTTTGATAATCCCACTTGCTTTGCACTTACTTGTGGAACCCCATTTGCCAAAATAAGATATGCTTTAAAAGAGTAAATAAACATTCAATACTCTGAGGGTTAAGTGTACAGAACAGGTTAAACATCTCAAGCAGTTGTATGTTATCTCAGTTGTGAGAAACTTTTGACCTCGGAGCACTGCAGCTGCAGGTGAACGGTAGAAGCTTTTGTATAATTGAAAGAACAGCAGGAATGTGCAAGTATTGAATAAAAATTCTACTTATTCTTTGGCTTGGACCTTGAACATGTTTTAGCTACCAGTCCAACTTTGATAATGTCTTTAATTTAACTCTGGAACATCACATGCCCCTGCCAAACATGAAGTGTTATTTAATAGGAATTTTTTTTTTTTTTTTACACATTTTCACATGGCTGAGTATTGTTTCTGCATTCCATAATGGTAACAGTTTAACTGACAGCATACTCATTAACCTTTAGCAGCATTATACAGTGAGGCCCTTTCTTGTTCTCTCTCTGTCTCTTTGGTTTTCTATCCTTTTCTGCTGAAATTGCTCATTCATTCCTGCTGAGGTATGGCTCCATAACCATCACCAAAACATCTGTGCTTTGTTCAATTGGTCATTCATTGTGTTTGGAATTGGACTTGGAAATTGTTTATTATTGTCTCATGTACCGAGGTACAGTGAAAAATTTGTCTTGAATACTGCACCTACAGATCACAATGCATTGAGGTAATACAAGGTAAAACAATAACAGATGCAGAATAAAGTGAAACAACAGCAGAGAATGTGTAGTGCAGCTAGACAATAAGGTGAAAAATCATAATGAGGTAGAGCTTGTGATCAAGAGTTCATCTTATTGTACTAGGGAACCATTGAAGAGTATTTTAACAGCAGGATGCAAGCTGTCCTTGAGCTTGGAGGTACATGATTTTAGGCTTCTGTATCTTCTGTCTGATGGGAGAGGAGAAAAAAGAAAAGTTTCAGGGTGTGTGGGGCCTCCAATTATGCTTGCTGCTTTACTGAGACAGCAACAAGTACAGGTAGAGTTATGCAAAGGAAGCTGGTTTTAGTGATATGAAAAGGGTCAATCACAAACTCACCACCACACTCCAATCACCAGCACTATGAAAGCTTGGAAGTTAGTCCATTTTCCAGACTAAGTCTCATTTCTGGGCAGTAGCCATAGTTTAAGTTATTGTCAGTTACATGTACGATAACATCAGGTAATATCCGAGCCAAAATGAGATTATATTTCGAAGGGAGGATCTTATTGCAATGGAGATATGCAGAGGAGATTCGCCAGCATTTTGATTGGCTAGGAGGACATTAGTACAGGAGAGAGACTGGAAAGCCTGAACTTGCTTCTCTTGAAAGGTGATCTGATAAACACGTGTACAATTATGAGAAGTCTAGAGAGAGAAGATGATCATCTTTCTTCATGTGGTAGAAGTGTCAAAAACAAGAGAGTTTAGTTTAAAGATAAGAGATCAGAATCTAAGGGGTAAACCTTTTACATAAATATCTGGAATAAACTATCAGAGGAATTGGTAGAATCAAATACATTTACCAATTTTAGGAGGCATTTATACAGAAGCATAAATAGTCAAAGCATAAAAGGAGACGATCCCTTATAGGAGATATGTACAAGCAGGTGAAATAAAACTGAGGCACTTTAGCCTATCTAACTATTGAATACTCTCAGAGAATCCAATCTGGGAACCAAGAAAATTAAATCTGATTTGAGGTGTACAAGATGCACCATTAAGATCCAGAAAATATGGATGATATTAGGGAAAAAAGCAAAGAACTGAAAAAATTCCCTTTAAAATATTCTTGCCTTTCTGTATGAACCTTTCACTTAGGACTGCGAGGATAAAACGTAACAGATTAATATCGTGGGTTTTTTCTGGTCCTGATAGGTTTTTCAGCAGGGCTTATCACATCACCCCTTTAGGTTCTCTCTTACTCCAGATCAAACCTGAGACAACTTAAGTATAAAAGTAATGAGCACGTACATTATGCCTTTGCAGTTATTTCAAAGCTAAATTTATTGGTGTTGCTTGCACTAGAGGGAAGGGGTAATATATAGGCTTTTATGTTTAACTGTGCATTGATATGATGTAAAAAATGTCATATTTTCAACATTTTATTGGTAAATACAATAGTGCTTGTGGAGATGGTGAGATACTGATGATATAGTGAGAGATAAAATATGTTTCATTGTCTAAACCTAGAAGGTGATGGATAATATTTATTTGAAGAGTAATTACTACATTTTATTCTCTTAGCTATTCTTTTACATTTGAATTGGTCTCCACTATTTTCCTTTCATATGTGTCTGAGAGTTTTAGCTTTTTGATTAAATGCTAAACTAAATAGTCCACAGGCTTCAGAAAACAGATTTAAGTCTATCATATGGCTTCAAATTTGCCCCTTGTTTATTTTCAATTTTCACAACACAAATTTAAGTGTCGAGTTCTTAGATAAATGCAAAGCTCATGTTTGGTTGGGATAAATATTTAATCATTGTGCGTTTTCTTATTTAACCTTGCAAAATATGAATTGATTGTCGCACTGTTTTTATTGTAATTTTAGAGTCTGCATGAGTAATTAAGTAGGCACCACATTCCAGCCAATGAAACCACCTGCTTTATTTCCACCATGAAGGATTAGATAAATTAAATTTCTTAGGCAGCATATCACAGCTTTCAGCAAATGTACACCTGCACTCCATGTGCAGAAAGCTTGCCATAGTGAGACAGTGGGAATTCTATTCAGCTTGTGAACTGAATTCTCTTTCCAGATGTTTATCATACAAACTTAACACTAATTGTTCCAGTTAAATACATATGGAAAATAAAGGACTTACAATCAAATGAATAAATGAATGGCTCAATATTAATCAGACTTGAGTCATTGGCATATTACATATAATACTTGGCAATACAGGTTATGTTTTTTTGAATGCATTGTTCTTCAATTGAACAATAACAGAATATGATCAAAAATAGTAACTTGCATTTCTTTACACTTTTTACAAATTAAGATGCCACAAGACATTTCCCCAAGGCATTATCACACAGAATTTGACGTACAGCCACTTTAAATTAGATTTCATGTGACAGTCACTGCAATTGACAGTGACCATGGGCTGAAACAAACTGAAAATTTCCAGCAGTTCTAAGGAAAATGACCAGATAACTGTAGTTGCAGGTCAGTTCACTACCGACTTGTACCTATGAATTGTAATGATATCAGCATATGAGCAGGCATTGAGTTACCAGTGTATCTGATCACTCTATCATTGGGCTCAAGCACTGGTGTTGTTTATTTGAATAGCATCACTGACTTCTGTTTAAGGGGTAAGTGCAGATAAGGGAAGACGATAAGATATAAGAGCAGAATTAGGCCATTTGGCCCATCAAGTCTGCTCTGCCATTTCATCATGTCTAACCCAATTTTCCTCTCAGCCCCAATCTCATGCCGTTTCCCTTCATGCCCCAACCAATCGCAAATCTATCAATCTCTGCCTTAAATATATATAAATCATGGACTCCACTGCTGCCTATGGCAAAGTATTCTACAGATACACCACACTCCAGCTAAAGCAATTGCTCCTCATCTCCGTTCTAAAGAGATGCCCCTCTATTCTGAGGCTGCATCCTCCGGTCGTAGATTCTCCACGCCCACTCTTTCAAGGCCTTTCACCATTTGATAGGTTTTAATAAGGTCACACTTTGGTCTTCTGAATTCTAGTGAATACATGCCCAGAACCATCAGTCGCTCTTATATAACAGGTCATTCAATCCTGGAATAATTTTTGTGAGCCTCCTTTGAATCCTTTCTAGTTTCAGCACATCCTTTCTAAGATAAGGGGCCCAAACCTGCTCACAATCCTCCAAATGAGGCCTTACTAGTGTTTTTATAAAGTTTCAACATTACTTCCTTATGTTTATATTCTAGTCATCTTGAAATGAATGTTAACATTGCATTTGCCTTCCTCAACACTGACTCAATCTGCATTTTAATCTTTAGGGTATCCTGCACAAAGACTTTCAAGTCCTTTTGCATCTCAGTTTTTGTGTTTTGTCTCCATTTAGTAAATAAGTAATCTTTTCACTTCTTCAAAGAATTCCAACAGACTTGTCAGGCAAGATGCGTCCTTAAGAAAACCATGCTGACTATTTTATCAAGTGCCTCCAAGTACCCTGAGACCTCATCCTTAATAATCAACTCCAACAGCTTTGCAACCACTGAGTTCAGACTAACTGTCCTATAGTTTCTTTTCTTCTGCTTCTTTTCCTTCTTGAAGAGTTGCATAACATTTACAATTTTTCAGTCTTCCGGAACCATTCCAGAATCTAGTGATTCTTGATAAATCATTACTAATGCCTCCACAATCTGTTCAGTCACAACTTTCCGAACTCTGGGGTGTACATGATCTGGTCCAGGTGACTTAACTATCTTCAGGCCTTTAAATTTCCCAAGAACCTTCTCTCTAGTTATGCTAACTTCACACACTTCCACAATACTGCTAGTATCCTCCACAGCAAAGACTGATGCAAAATACTTATTCAGCTCATTCAATATTTCACTGTCCCCCATTACCACCTCTCCAGCATCATTTTCCAGCAGTCCAATATCCACTCATACTTCTTTTTTACATTTTATGGATCTGAAGAAACTTTTGGTATCCTCTATAATATTATTAGCGGCTTAATTTCGTATTCCATCCTTACCTTCTTAATGTCTTTTCAAGTGGCATTCTGTTGGTTTTTAAAAGCTTACCAATCCTCTAATTTCCCATTAATCTTTGTTCTATTATGTGCCCTCTCTTTGGCTTTTATGTTAGCTTTGACTTCTCTTGTTAGCCATGGCTAAGCAATCTTTCCTTTAGAATATTCCTTCTTCATTGAGATGTACATATCTTGTGCCTTCTAAATTTCTTCCAGAAGTTCCAGCCATTGTTGCTCTGCCATCATCCCTGCCAGTGTTCTTTTCCAAACAATTCTGACCAACTCCTCTATCATGGCTCTGTAATTCCCTTTACTCAACTGTAATACTGATACATCTGACTTTAGCTTCTCCTTCTCAAATTTCAGAGTGAAATCAATGATATCATAATCACTTACCCTGAAGGGTTCTTTTACCTTAAGCTCTCCAATCAATTCAGAGTCATTGCCCAATATCCAATCCAGAATATCTGATCCTCTAGTGCAGGGGTCCCCAACCTTTTTTTGCGCCACGGACAGGTTTAATATTGACAATATTCTTGGGACCGATGGGGTGGGGGTGGGGGTGGAGTGTTAATTATGATTGGAATATAGGTGATGTCAACTATAAGTATTTATAAGTGGGTAATACAGTCAATTTTGTTTCTAAAAGGGTTTATCTAACTAATTTAATATTAAACACACAGCGCATATTTTCCTCATAAGAACATATAAAATGATTGCAACACACCAATATCGCTGAACCAGTGGGAGCCCTTGGCTTGTTTTCCTGCAACAAGACGGTCCCATCGAGGGGTGATGGGAGACAGCGATACTCAAAGGTGGTTCCTTATGTCCAGTCTATTTAGCAATTTAGTTTTCATTGCATTCATTGCAGAAAACCCAGCTTCACAGAGATATGATGGTGGAAATGGAAGCAATGTTTTCAGTGCTTTCGTAGCTTTCTCAGGATATTCAGCCTTGACTTTGCTCCAGAATGCCAGCAGAGATGTTATGTCAAACATACTTTTCAGCCCACCATCATTTGCAAGCTTGAGGAGTTGATCTTCTTCCCACACAGACATGGATGATTCACCGGGGACATTCACAAATGGGTCATGGACCCATTCCTTTGCATATCTTGGGTCATTTGCGGTTGGGAAGTAACGTTCGAATTCTGTCGAAAGTGAAGACGGTGCAGCCTCTGTCGAAAGTGAAGACAGTGCAGCCTCAGTCTCTCCCAAAATCCCAGCTAATGTTGGGAACATGTCAAATATGCCCCTGTCCACTCGCCGTTCCCACAGTTCCAGTTTGGCTTTGAAAGCAGTCACTTTATCTGCCAACTTGAAGACAGTTGTCATTCTCCCCTGAAGTGACAAATTGAGTTAATTGAGCAGGTTGAAGATGTCACACAGATAGTGAGTTTTGCTATCCACTCCTCGTCACATAAGTGGTGACTTTTCCTGAAAGAAATCTCTGTAGCTGCTATCTTAACTCAAAAAACCTGGCCAGGACTCTCGCTCTTGATAGCCACCCGACTTCAGTGTGTAAGAGATGGAGCTTGTGCTCTGCATCCATTTCCTTGCAAAGCTGCTCAAACAGACGTGAGTTAAGGGCTTTTGCTTTGATGTGATTGAAAGCTTCAATAATGTGACTCAATACGCTGTTAAGATCAGGTGACATTTTTCGGCTAGCCAGCATTTCCCTGTGTATGACGCAGTGTACGGACTGGCATTCAGGAGCATCCTCTTTGACTCGGGTAGTGAAACCAGTCAGACGTCCAGTCATAGCTGCAGCCCTGTCTGTGCATATTCCAACACAGAATGACCAGTCCAGTTTGCCTGACATGTAGTCATTCAAAGTCTTGAATAGTTCTGTATCAGTTATGTTAGTTGGCAGCGGCAGTGCATACAACATATCCTCGTGCACATCATCTTGAAATATATATCGCACATAAACCAGCAGTATTGCCTTGTTGTCAACATCGGTAGACTCATCGACCTGGATAGCATATCACGGTGACTCGTTAAGCCGTTCCAACAGCTGTGCTTCGATGTCCTCCGCTATGTCAACGACTCTCTTTGAAACTGTAGTAGCTGAAAGAGAAACCTGTGCCATCTTGTTAGCTGCAGCTTCTCCCAACAGTTCACAGCAGATGTCCTTGGCAGTAGGCAGAATCAATTCTTCACCAACAGTGAAAGGCTTCTTAGCTTTAGCAATATGGCTAGCCACTAAGTACGACACTCTCAGAGCAGCAGCATTTGTGGAGCTGGTGGCTCTCAGCACTTGCTTCTGTCCCGCTTGCTCACGTGTTTTCCGCTCAAAAAACTCAACGGGTTTGTCCTTAAGAGCAGGGTGCTTGGACTCAAGGTGCCGAAGCAGTTTTGAGGGCTTTATTGCCTCATTAGACAGCTTGTCTCCACATATCACACACAGGGGGCTTGGAGCGTGCAATTCACTGGTTGCAATAAAGCCATATTTTATGTACGATTCGTCGTATTTTCTGTTGAAGGAAGCTTTCTTTTTTTTTGCAGTCTCGTCTTCAGCTGTCTCTGCGTTATCATCATCATTTGGCCTTTTATGTCCCCTACCATCTCTTCCAAAAAAACTCTCAAGCGACGTTTGTTTTTTACTCATCAAGTAGTTGTAGGATTATGACCGATTGATGACCTTGTGTGCGTTCAAGTTCAACAGTGGGCGTGACAGGGAATGAGGAAAGGTGCAGCTGACTCATATTATTTCATATTGCCAAATCATATCGTTTCCTGTGGCCCGGTAGAACATGCTTTGCAGCCCAGTGGTTGGGGACCACTGCTCTAGTGAGCTCAAGCAGGAGCTGCTCCATCTTCTGGGCACTCTAGAAATCCCCCCTCCAATAATCCAGCTCCAACCTGATTTTCCCAATCTATCTGTATACTGAAGATATGACTATTGTAACATTACCCTTTTGGCATGGATTTTCTATCTCCCATTGTAATTTGTAGACTACATCCTTACTACTGTTTTGGGGTCTGTATACAACTCCCTTCAGGAGTTCCTTAGCTCTATCTGCAATGATTCAGCACCTTATGATCCTATATCACCTCTTTCTAATTATTTGATTTCGTTTTTTACCAACAGAGCAACACCAGCCCTTCTGCCTTCCTGTCGATCCTTTCGATACAATGTGTATCCTTGGGCATTAAGCTCCTAGGTATAATCTTTCAGCCATGATTCTGTAATGTCTACAACATCATACCTGCCAATCTGCAACTGTGCTGCAAGTTCATCTACCTTATTCTGTATACTGCATACATTCAGATACAATGCCTTCAGTCCTGTATTTACCCTTTCTGATTTTGTTGCCCCATACTCATCCTTTTGATTTCTAACTTTGTCTGAGGTCTTACCAACATCTGCTTTCACAACTTTTCCATGAGCTGTTGTGACACTCTGGTTCCCATCCCCCTGCAACTCTAGTTGAAACCCCACGTGCAATATAAACAAGTCTTCCTGCTCGGATGCTAGTACCCTTCCAGTTCAGGTGCAAACCGTTCCTTCTATACAGGTCCCACCTTCCCTGGAAGACAGACCAATGATCCAAAAATCTTACGCTCTCCCTCCTACACCAACTCCTTATCCATGTATTAAACTGTATAATCTTCCTACTTCTAGCCTCACTAGCACGTGGCTTGGGTAGCAATCCTGAGATCACAACCCTGAAAGTCTGGCCCTTTAACTTAGCACCTAGCTTCCTGAACTGGCTATGCAGAACCCTCTCACTTGTCCTACCTATGTCATTGAAACTTACATGGACCATGACTTCTGGCTGTTCACCCTCCCACTTCAGAATGCTGAGGACTCAGTCCAAGATATCTCAGACCCTAGCATCTGGGAGGCAACTTGTTCTCACCCATGGAACCTCCTGACCCTTCCACTAACTAACGTATCCCCCGTCACCTCTTCTTGCCCCTTCCTGTCTGAGTCACAGAGTAGAACTCAGTTCCCGAGACCTGACCACAGTGACTTTCCTCTGTTAGGTCATTCTTCCCTCCCACCCCCTGACAGTATCCAAAGTGATATACCTGGTGTTTAGGGGAATGGCCACAGGGGTACTCTGCACTGGCTCCTTAACTCCTTTCCCCTTCCTGACTCTCACCCAGTTTCCTGTGTCCTATATCTTGGGTGTAACTACCTCTCTATATGTCCTATATCTCACCCCTTCAGCCTCCCAAATGATCCGGAGTTTATCCAGCCCCAGCTCCAACTCCTTAAATTGTTTTCATAGAAGCTGTAGCTGGATGCAATTCTCACAGTTTTAGTAGTCAGGGATACTGGAGGTCTCCCTGCCTTCTAAAATCCTGCAAGAGGAGCATTGCACTATCCGGCATGTCATCTCCAGCGAGATGAGCAGATAAAGAAGAGAAGGAAAAAAACTTGAACATGTCTTTCCCTAAGTGAAGCCTCAAAGAAGAAAAGTCAAAGTAAAAGCCTTTCGATCATTGCTCTGACTATATCCACTTAGATGACAGCTGCTGTGAAGATGTGTACTGTGTTGCTTTAATACATTTAACTGGGGCATTTTAGTTCATTACTAGCATTTGAAAATGTTCAAAGCAATTTTTAAATTTATTTTAAAATGTGATTTTTAAAATTGGTTTACATTTTAATTTTTATATGATCTCTCATCATGTAAATGGCATTTGAAAATAACTTCATGCTTGACAACTGTAAACTATCAAAAGTCAGGCTTCAGATCCACAATGTGAGGTTGCGTTGCCAGTTGCAGACTCTTTTAGCTCATGAGCCAATGTATGCAGCAAGACTCAAAGGAGAACTAATCAAGCAATGCCACTAAAACAAGCACGTGTGGTAAAATTGCAGGTTGCAGTGACTATTGGGTTAACACGGTGACATGGTGGCATTCCAACGCTGCCCTCTTCTGATGGACTGAACAAGCTGGCCGTGTCAATAGAGGTGTACTTTAGTTTACTTGTTTAAAAATAACCTCAACTCTTTCTGTGATTGTTTTAATGATTGCTAATTTAAATTGCTTAAAATGTTAAGAAAGAATCTTTGTTCCTTCAGTAATTCCGTAAGTAAGCTGTTGCATACATTTTCACTTGCAAGACTTTTTTTTTATCACATACGATGCTTTCATCCTCATGTGTTCTCGAATATTGTTGCTAGGGACAACATAAAAAAATGGTTTGGAACATCCTGTACTACACCCATTTTACACATAATTTTAAGGTGAAAGTTTTTAACAAATTTATGTACAGTAATTTCAAATTACTAAAACTGGGGCAGCCAACTCTCAATAACAATATAATGTGTTCATTGTATTCACTGACAATCAAGTTATAAAACTTTCTTTCAATTCATTTGGAAAGAGGAAAGTGTGCAATGTGCATCAGAATACAGGATGATCATAAAAATATTTGAATTAACATCATCCAAGAATACTTAATGAATGCATTTGCCCATATAGTTTCATAAATAACTGTCACAGATTTCCTTTAACTTTTCACAACTTTTAATCAAATGAGTCCAAGATAAAAAAGAAGAAAAGAATAGTAAGGCACTTTAACCCATTCAAATTTATTTGCAGTTTTAGCAGCATATGCTATTGACATTTATAGTTTACATATTGCTTGTTCACTATTTTCTTAAATTCCTGACAGATGGGGACAAAAACAAAATTTCAGGTTGGATCCAACTTCATAAATCAATGCTATCAAATATGCCCTATATCTCAAACTGAGCTTTGTCAAGGATGTATTAACTTTGAGAAGAACAACTCTGACCCATTTCTCTTGGAGGAGCATTGCAATGATGAGAAAAAGTTGGAAAAGCACTGTCGGAATGAATGTTATTTTCTAGTTGACCCTCTTTCTAAGATTCACCAATACACTTTCACTCAATTACTTTTTCCCTATATTAGGATGGAGAAGAAATATCACAGGCATTTCATTGGTTGTGAAGTGTTATAGGACATTTTGAGGTTATGGAAGGAGCTGTATGAAAGGAATTTCTTTTATTCTAAAGTTGTAGAAAGTAATTTCTAGTCAGTAGCATTATCTGTCCTGTACATTAATAGGAGCATGTCACATTCATAAGAGAAATTTGGTTCCATTCAGGATGTAAGTTTAAAAAGTGCAAAGAGTACACTCTCATTGCTATTTAATACACTTAATGCAACTGACTACAGGCAATTCTATACATGGTACATTCCGATCAAATAGTTATCTCTTTATATTGGATGCTTTTTCTCTCTTCTGCCCATAAGTACAATGCTGGATAGTTGTATTCTTCAGTATCACTGGTTAATTACTCACATGGTGGCTCTGAAAATGCAAGTGCCTTCTGCAAGACATCATATTAATGGCAATGTGACAGGGCTCCCACTCAAGCAGACCAGTTGCTAACAGATTCGGTTCTGCAAGGATCAATATCAACTGTTGCTATGTAAGTAGAACAAATATTCAGCAACTGAAAGAACCACATTGCTGTTGTTTGAATGTTACAAAACTACCCATTTGAATGTGCCTTCATATTAAAATATAAAAGTATGATAATACCAGATAGTCAATGTATAACGTAATTTAAATATACTGTCCAGCTTAAATGTTTTAACAGCAATATTTTTATCTCTAATGGCTATATTCCCTATAGTTCCAATTGGGACATCTAATTCTTGGGTTCTAGTGACAAGTTAATTTCATCGATAATTTAATGGCAATTATGTGCTGATGCTTTTTAGTAATCTTGGTAACTCGGATGCAGAATAATTGGAAATTAAACATACTGTTGTACGCTTAGCTATACAATGTGTCATATAAGCACTTTATGTCAACTTGTACATCTACAGAATATATTTTTATCTGTTAATATCATTGTGTTAATTTTATTTTATGTTTCATATGAAATATATGAACTGTGTTTTGCACCTTGATCCCTGAGGAATATTGTTTTGTTTAGCTGCATACATTGGCCTGGTTGAATGACAATGAACTTGAACCTGACCTTGATGCGCTTTATGTATTTGCTGACAAGCTATCATAATAAGAGAAAAAATTTGTCTATGTTGTTTTATTGAGCAGAGGGAGTACAGAAAAGAGAGTATAGAGTTAAAGGATGCATTCACATTTCTCAGCTTACCTTGTAAAAACTGCCACTTTTCTTCTGGGGGCAAACTTTACCACATATTGTGTTTTAAAATACTTGTAATTATATATTGGAAAATAAGAAAAGTCAACGTTACGAATGTAGATAGAAATCGGATCAAATCATAGATCCTCCAAAAATTCAATTAGGCCTGAAATTATTTACAGCCACAGAGTCATAGAAAACTGCAGCACAGAAACAGGTTCTTTAGCCCATCTAGTCCATGCCAAAGCATCTAAATTGCCTTTTCCGATCGATCTGCACAGGGAGCATCACTCTCCATACCCTTACCTTCAACGTACCTGTACAAACTATGCTTAAATGTTGAAATCGAGCTTGCGTATACCACATGTGCTGGCCGCTCATTCCACACTCTCATGACCCTCAGAATGAAGAAATTTCCCCTCGTGTTCCACTTAAACTTTTCACCCTTAACCCATGACCTCTGGTTTTAGTCCCGCCAAGCCTCCATGAAGCCTGCTTGCATTTACTCCACATAATTTTGTATATCTCTGTCAAATCTATGAATTTTCTATAATCCAAGTAATAAAGTCCTAACCTATTTCAATCTTTCCTTATAACTCGAGTCTTCCAGACCCAGCAAGATCCTTGTAAATTTTGTTTGTACTCTTTCAACATTATTTACATCTTCTTGTAGGAAGGTGACTAAAGCTGCACATAATACTCCAAATTAGGCCTCTCTAATATCTTTCACAACTTCAGTGTAATATCCCAACTCCTGTACTCAATGCTTTGATTTATGAAGGCCAATTTGCCAAAAACTTTCTTTACGACCCTATTTACCTGTGACAGCACTTTCAACGAATTATGGACCTGCAGTTCCGGGTCCCTTTGTTCAACCACATTGCTCAGTGCCCTTCCATTCACTGTGTAAGACCGATTATAGTTGGTGCACCAAAGTGCAACACCTCACATTTATCTTCATTAAATTCTATCTGACATTTTGCAGCCCATTTTTACAGCTGGTCCAGATCCCAATGCAAGCTGTGATAGCCTTCCTCACTGTCCACTACACCCTCAATCTTGGTGTCATCTGCAAATTTTACATCACATGCTGTTCACCACATTATCATCCAGGTCATTGATATCGATAACAAACAGCAATGGACCCAGCCCCTATCCCTGTGGCACTCCACTAGTAACAGGCTTCCAGTCAGAGAGACATCTATTTACTACCACTCAAAATGCTGGAAGAACTCAGCAGGCCGGTCGGCATCTAAAAAAAAGAGTACAGTTGACGTTTTTGCCGAAAACTTCAACTGTACTCTTTTCTTAGATGCTGCTCAATTTCCAGCATCTGCAGATTTTCTCTTGTTTGTCATTTACTACCACTCTCTGGCTTCTCCCACAAAGCCAATGTCAAATCCCAATTTATTACCTCATATGAATGCTGAATGACTGTATTCAAGGTGAGCTAGTGAAGTGGATTAGACATTTGTGTGATAATATCTCCTTGAAGGCCACACACAGGTAATTTAATGTAAAGTGCAATTGTTAAATGTTATAGGGGTTTTTATACACAGACTGTACAGTTCTGCAATTTGTTCTGAGTCCTCTGTGTATTTATTGTCCATATGTTCTGAGACTACCAGGCACATGCAGAAAAATCAAATGCCATACATCACAACTTTTAATATCACATATGCAAAACTTATGGGTACCTCCAGGCTGAATGCATGGGTCTCCCGCACAGAAGTTTGCCTTAAATGGAGAAACAGTCAGTCTCATTTTTATTGTTTTTACAATCTCTGCATACCAAATGATACTTATGGGCACTTCACTCACTGGTAAAAATAACATATTACATAAAGCATAAAAAAGTACAGCACAGGAAAACCCCCTCCAGGTTAACATGTCTGAAGTGATCATAATGCATATGTAACTAATCCCAACTGCCTGCATATGATCTGTGTTCCATTATTCGCTGCTTGTTTATGTGTCTATTTAAATATCTCTTAAACATTGCTTTCATGGCTATTTCTACCACCTCCTCTGGCAATGTGTTCCAAGCACCTGCACCCTTTCCATAAAAAAAAACTTGCTTGACATAACTTTTTTTTCAGTTTTCCTGCTCTCAGCTTAAATATAGCCCTGTTGTATTTGACATTTTCGCCCAGAAAAAAAGGTTCTGACTATCTACCTTATTTATGTCTCTCATAATTTTATGTGCTCTATCAGAACTCTCTTCAGACTCTCCGGAGAAAACAATCCAAATTTGTCTAACTTCTAATATAGCTGATACTCTCTAATCCAAGCACCTTCCTCGTGAAAAATACCCTTTCCAAAAGCCACATCTGTCCTGTAATATTGTAACCAGAACTGCACACAATAATCCAAAAGGTGATCTCTATGAAATTTTATTTCGCAGCAATATGACTTCTCAACTGTTATACTCAATGCCCTGACTTATTTATCATAATATCCACTTTTGGGAAGTCATGGATTTGCACCGCAATATCCGTCTATCCATCAGTGTTCTCCAGGATCTTGTCATTAATTGTCCACTTTCTTCTTGCATTTGATCTCTCAAAGTGCAACACTTCTCACTTATGTGGATGAACATCCATCTGCTGTTTCACCACCAAAGTTTTCCAACCATCCTATATCCTGCTTATCCATTGATAACCTTTCACAATATCCAAAGCTCTACCAATGTTTATGTCATCTGCAAATGTATAAATCATTCCTCCTATCATTTATATTTATCACAGACAACTGGGTCCATTGCTCAGTTGTGGAGTTATGGGTTGCACAGTGCAGTGATGAGCACAGTAGTGCAGATTGTAGTACTGCTTCTTCATTTCTCCAGTGGTCTGGGTTCAAAACAGATCTCAGATGCTGTCTGTGTGAGGTATCCATATTCGCACTGTAACAGATGGGTTTACCCCAGGAACTCCAGATGCTTCCAACATCCAAGTGATATGTTGGATTGGATAATTGGCTGCAGTAAATTGCCCTTGTTGTCAGTGGATGGTCGAAGAATCAGGGGAAGGTTGATACTGGAGAAAATAGGTTTCAGAGAAATAAATGAGGAAATGGAATTGGTGGGATTTCTCTGTCAAGTACTCCATTAGATGAAGGACCTCCTAGTTTGCAAAGAAATGTGAGAAAAGATATGGGAAAATATACAGTAGATCAGAGAATGAATATGATAAAGGAATGACCTGAAAAAAGATTGAGTGCAAATAGTAAGACAAAGTGTCAGGTACTCTAAGTGAAAAAAACAAAGCTACACTGTCTTTTGTGTGTACCTTCCATAAATGTAAGAGGTGGGCTAATGGCTAGAAAATTTTTTAAAAACAAACCTAAATAAATTTATTTTTATGTTATTAAAAAGTCAAACTAAGTCAAAGCATAAATTGTGAAGTAAGTTATTTGAAACAATGTAGGTTAAAAGACAAACAAAACAATACAGATCTTGGAAGTCTGAAATCAGACAGCATCTGTGAAAAGAAAACCAAATTAATGCATCAGGTAGAAAAACCTACATTCAAACTATTTTAGTATATTCATGATGTTATTTGAAATTTTGTTTGTATAAATTCTTACCATTCTTTTAATGTTTGTTTATGTCTGCTTTGTTTTTGAATGAGCATCACAGTTGTAGTCCATGCATAAAAATATGTGCTTCTCAGGAAGTCAATGCTAAGAATCATGTAACTGTGAAAAGGGTAACAAATGGACTTTTATTTAATGTGTGGCACTAAGTAACTGATAATAAATATAGTAAAATGCATTAATGCTGCATATCTAATAGTAAATTACATTTTTCATCCTGCAATTTTCCCCAATTAAATGCAATGTGTCTTGCTTTACTTACGAGCATGCTTAAATTTTCTATTAGCCAAGCTGAGCCAGACATGGCAAAGCATAATTAATTTCAACTTAATTATCTTTCACAAAATTTCAAAATAAGCAAAACAAAAACTGAATGTGTATAGTTCAATTAATATTATTCAAAATTGGGCTATTTTGGAGTTTCTCTTTTCTTGCATTTATTCCTGGGTCACTCCAAGAACAGTTTTAATAATACACGTATAGAGGAACAAGCACATTTCACACTTGTAAATATAACTGGAATTTTGCAATAAAATTGAGGTAACTTACATGCAACTGTACTGAAGCAATCCCAATGTCTTTAGCTGTCAAGCTGTCAGTAAAGACAATCCTTTCAAAGAGGAGAAGATAATATAACACGTGGCTTGATAAAGTGCTGTGAATTTGGTTGATGGATCCATTTTAAATAAATTAGTGGAATAGCAATAACACAATGCATATTGACTGCAGTTTTAGAGCTATATCCAATCCATTGTTTCCTAGGTTACAGAAAACATCCAGTGTGTAAAACAATCCATTTAACCTTTTGTGTTTATGTATTGTAACACACTTAAGCACTTTAATATGCACCAAACCAATAAAGCACATAAAGCAGTCAATATTTTTGTATATTTTTGTTTAATTTTCCAGGTTTGCATTACACTGATGCCTCATTCATATTCATTGCATGTGTACACATACTTGCCAATACTTAATTTTACATTACTGTAATTTCAGTCGAGCAGCTAATTAGCATGTCTGACAATAGCACACAGTCATATTAGATGTGCTAGCAATATTGTATATTGAACAGCAAATCAAAACTAAAGATGCACATTTAAAAAAAAACTGGAACATTAATAATGTTTAAAAATCTAGAACATTTTTTGCTTACTTAAAACAGTGACATCCAATCATTTTTTAAAAATTTCTTCAGAAAATGGATGAAACTAGTAAGACCATAGCTCGTGTTGTCTTAAGATGCAATGTTGGGTGTGCTTAAAGTCTATGCAGTTCTGCCACTGTATTCATATCATCACACTCTTCTTACCTTGCAAGATAATGTGAAACCGGAAGTATTTTCATGTTGGCTTCAACACTGATTGATGAGATTAGTCCTATGCTGTAGGAGGAATTGATGGGCTCCAGAAAACTTTGGGCAAGGGACTGAATTCACTGACAGAAACTGGATTTCAACCCTAAGAGCCAGAACTTTTATCTCCAGCCAACAGGATTGTTGGTGTAAGTTCAAACCCTAGAAATTCAATTATTACTAATTAAGCAATGATTTGTTCTCTGTGGTGGTGGCCCAGTCACAGTGCATGTTGTAAGGAATTCAAGGATATTAATGCAACATTGACATAATTTCAAAAAGTTATATGGCAATCATTGATGAATGAACTGCTGAAAATGAATGGATGGTTAAATGCATAACTAAATCCCAGAGCTCTGTGATTGTTCTGTTCATAATGGTGGTAGGGAAATAATTTATACATGATTTTCTATTTTATCCAATATATAATGTGTTGAACCTCCTGTTTTATGTTAAGAGATGTCATTTATCCAGCTAAAACTAACTATTTCAGGCTTACCTAGCAAGTGGTTTGAATGCATCAACAATTGGTAAGTGGGTATTTGTTGATACAAGCCTGGCTGTTGTAGTTTCTGTCTTAGAACTGAGAAGTGACCCTAATCTTTAAATGGCAACAGCATAACAAATAGCACACTATTACTGTTTGATACACCTACCTAATAATGATGAAGCAACAAAAGGTGGCCTTTCTAAACTGAAAACAGCTGTGCTGGGCTGAAAGGGATTTGCAGCAATGTGGCATTAATTTCACATTGACGGTCAATCAGATTATCTCATCATAAACCCATTGAAGGTAGAATTTAAAGTCACTTTATCTGGTGAATATTATTGCTGATATGTTGAAATTTTCTGTCATTTATGGGGTTCCACAGACCTGGCTTCATTAGTAAAAAGGGAAACGGGAATCCTAGAGAGCGCAACCATTTTAGCTTATTTGGTGTGCAGAATTTCCTACCAATTTTCTCAACGCTAGTTAGAGTCATAGAATCACAAAGCATGGATACAGTCGCTTTATCAACCTGCCCATGCTGACCACTGTGCCTACCAAGCTAGTCCCAATTTCCTGTGTTAGGCACATACCACTATAAGCTAGTTATCTCATATCCCTATCCAAGTGCTTCTATAATGATACTATTGTACCTGACCCAACCACTTCCTCTGGCAAGTTATTCTATGTTCTCACCACCCTTTGCATGAAAGTAATGCCCGTCATGTCCCTTTTAGTTTTTTTTCCCTTTCATCCTAAACCTATATCCCTTATTTTGGACTCCCCTACCCTGGGAAAAACTGTTACGATCCACTAGGCTTTGGGCCTACCCCGAGCTGCTCCAGGAATTAGGATCTAAGGACTCATTTTGGTTTGGAATGCTATTGTTGGTGCTCGCTTCTATTGTTCACATGATTTTTTTATTTATTGTCTGTAGATATTGGGGGTTGGTCTTAATTTTTTTTAATTGGGTTCTTTTGGGTTCCTTGCTTTGCAACTGCCTGTTAAGCAAGCAAATGTCAAGGTTGTGTAATTATACATTCTCTGATAATAAATGCACTTTGAATCTTATATTTATGCATTTCATAATTTTAAAATTTCAAAGATAATCTCTCATTCTCCAATGTTTCAAGAAACCTAGCCTAGCTGACCTCTCACTGTAACTCAAGCTCTTTAATTCTGGCAACAACTTTGTAAATATTGTCTGTCCTTGTCCCAGTTTAACCAATTATCTTTGTAACAGGGTGACCAAAATTGTACACTCCTATATTCAATGACCTGACTGATGAAAGATACTGCTAAATGGCCTCATATTAGGATTTTGCATATGATTTTAAAACATATTGAAGCGTATACACGTTCGCACAGTTATCCAAATGTTCTTTCTTGGATAAAATAAGTTATGTTGTAGTCAGTAGGATGATGAAGAGACACAAGAGACTACAGATGCTGAACTCCAGAAGAACAAACACAGAAGATGCTGAAAGAAGTCTGCAGGTCAGGCAGTGTCTGTGGAGGGAAATGCCCAGTCAGTGTTTCAGGCTGAGATCAGTGGGTACACAAAATGTCAAAGAAAACCCCACATGTTTTTGATACCTGACATAATCTGAATGATTTTCCTTGGTCTTTTGTCCAAAAGATTACTTAAGTATCTTCTTTTCATTAAAATAAATAGAAAGAGGAAAAAATAAATTTAACAAAATAGTCCAATGTTAATATCAGCAGAGAGCAATTCGCACTTGCAGCTGGCTTGTGAATGTATTTCCCACTTGTGTGCAGTCACCCTGCCAGAAATTTGCTAATGAGTCTGCTGAGGTCTTGTGCTTCAGCAGAGATTTTCATTCTTGTCATCCTGTAACTTTGAAGAAAATAGAGGTTGGGTGGGGATTTATGGGATTGGAATATGGTGGTATGCAGAAAAAGCTACAAGGGCTGTACATAATCTTTGGCAGCTGGCCAAGCTATACTCCCGAGTCTGAATGATTGTTACAAGTGTGTTTCTGACAAGTATGAACAATCAAATTCAAAATCAGTCGAACAATTTAAAAAAATTAAAAATAAATCTATTAAAAGTATTTAATGTATTAAGAAACCTCAAGCAATCATTAAAAAGTAATTTTAAAATCTGCCACTTATCTATTCCCTCACCAAAGTGAAAATGCTAGCAGTTGTTCAGTACTGCTGGCACTTCTTCCTCAAAAATTGGGGTAATAAGTTGTTAATAATGCAGAGCCACAGGTTTGACATGCAACAATACCACGTATTACAGCTACCTAGTTAAGAGGTTTGTCCAAAGGTTTTCAATGTGTTGTATATCTGTAATGTTAAATAAATAAGGCAGAATATATCACAATTCATAGTAGAACTCTCAGATTATGCATTGAACACCATCCATTAGCAGACTGAGGAACTGACATTTCAAATATATTTACTTGAAAAAAAACATACTTTTCATAACTAACTATAAAATCCTCAATATTTTTGAAGGGATTGAACAAAAGTTCCCATTTAATTCGATTTGAAAAACATAATGTCAAGTCTGGAACATTAAATTCATATTTTGCATTTCAAAAGTGGATAGAAAATATCCATTATACTGTTACCAAATTGGTGACAAGGAAATTATTTTTATGTAGTGCAGGATATGCTATAACTTAGTCCATTAAAGGTGACCAATCACATGAAGATATGAAAAGCATTCATCAAAATTAGACTTCTGTTAGTTTTTCTCAATTCATGAACTTCCCTCATGACCCATGCAGAAATCAAGCTTTACTCTTGTGGAAACCAAGCATTTAGCTGACTGGGTGATGAGCTTAAAGTACATATATTCATAAAGATGGTCTGAAGTTTATACCATAAACAACTTCATTATTTTGTCTTTCAAGACTTTGTATTGCTGTCACGTCAGGCCAGAATCCTCTTGTACCTGGCATACTGTTCCCAATTGACATCATTTTCGTGACCCATGACTTCTGACCCAAGCTGTTTCATTTCCACTTTTCATGCATTTACTGCAAATTCTTATTATTTGACCTCCCCATTTTCTGAGTCAATGGCAGCCCTGTGATTTACAAATCTATTGACCACCTCTTGACACTTGCTTCATTTTTTCTACATTTAATAAACATTGTGTCAGAAAGCTAATCAATAAAATATAAGGCATTCTACAGTGTCAGCTGTGTGAGTGCACATATTTGCATGGTTAATACATCACGAGGGCTGGAAAGTAGTGATCCACAGGGTGACAAGTTAATGGGGAGATCAAGATAATGCATTTAATACCACAGCAAGTTATTCAGTGCTTGACCCTGGTGGCAAGCATTATTGTCTATTTGATATTTACCTCATGGACAAGGAAGGTAAATGCAATGTTAGCATCCTTTTCAAGAGGACTAGAAGATTAAAAGAAAGATGTAATGCTGTGGCTTTATAAGGTTTGTTCAAACTACAGTTGAAGGATTGTGAACAGTTTTGGGCTCCTTAACTAAGAAAGATTGTGCTGGCATTGAAGAGGGTCCAGTGGAGGTTCATAAGAATGATTATGGGAATTATGAGGAGTGTTTGACGGCGCTGAATCTGTTCTTGCTGAAGTCCAGTAGAATGGGGATGGGAGAGTCTCATTAAAACCTACGGAATATTAAAAAGCCTAGATAGAATGGACAGGGAGAGGATGTTTCCTATTGTGGGGAAATATGGGACCAGAGAGCACAGTCTCAGAATACAGGGAAGAGGTGAGAAGGAATTTCTTTAGGCAGAGGGTGGTGAACCTGTGGAATTCATTACCACAAGCGGCTCTGGAGGCCGTCATAGTGTATATTTAAAACAGAGATTGATAGTTTCTTGATTAGTAAGGGTAGAAGGCAGGAGGATGAAAGTAAGAAGGATAATAAATCAGCCAAGAATGAAAAACAAGGCAGGCTTGATGGGTCAAATGGCCTAATTCTGTTCCTATGTCTTATGTTCTTATGGTCCTTAGAAGTATGTGAATTGGTACATAATGTCATAGCAGGCAAAAAGCACAGAACAGCTTTAGCTTTTTGAAAATTAACTCAAAGTTATCAAATTGCATTAAATATAGGAATAGGCACTGGTCTAGCATTAGTATTTCTCCAGAGATGAGGTGATTGAAAATGTTATTGTAGATTTATAAAATCAATGGAATGTAGAAGAATCTTCATTTTAATATTAATCTCTAAAGACTCCAACCTTCCATCAGAAAGGATTCTAACTTTTAAAAAAACATTTTTGCATTGATAAAAGATTTGTAGTCTCTGCTGTCTCATTTTTCCAGAGAGGGAGAGCAGAATTTTAAACATTATGATCAATCTAATAAATCAAATGAATGTTAGTTTAACATTGAACATTTAAAACTGAGCTTCTGAAACAAAAATTTTTCACTAGAATATAATATCTAGCTGACTGCAGAAATTATTAAAATACATTTCTTGGCTTTCTCTTGAATGGATAAGTACATTTTATAATAAATTTCATCAAGTAGCCAATAAAGAAATTTTGACAACTGATATAAGCCAGTATATAGAATTCACAATGAAATAACAATCACTGTCAATAAATACGTTTTTATACATTTAAATCAAGCAAGCATTTAGATGTATAAGTAACCATTTCCAAATCTGTTTCTATGAGTCAAAAACTAAACCAAGAAGTAGCACAAGATTAGAAAACTGAGATGTGATTCAATATTTAACATTTCAGTAATTTCTGTATTACATGGCATAACTTTCACTTTCCTATTAACTAATTAGTAATCAGCTCTTTTCATACAGAGTTGCTGATGAACGCAGCAGGCCAAGCAGCATCTGTAGGAAGAGGTGCAGTCGACATTTCAGGCCGAGACCCTTCGTCAGGACTAACTGAAGGAAGAGTGAGTAAGGGATTTGAAAGTTGGAGGGTGAGGGGGAGAACCAAAATGATAGGAGAAGACAGGAGGGGGAGGGATAGAGCCAAGAGCTGGACAGGTGATAGGCAAAAGGGATACGAGAGGGTCATGGGACAGGAGGTCCGGGAAGAAAGACAAGTGGGGGGGGGGGAACCCAGAGGATGGGCAAGAGGTATATTCAGAGGGACAGAGGGAGAAAAAGGAGAGTGAGAGAAAGATGTGTCCCCTCTACCACCACTCTGCTCCGTCTAGTGGAATTAGTCCTTACTCTTAATAATTTCTCCTTTGGCTCCTCCCACTTCCTCCAAACTAAAGGTGTAGCTATGGGCACCCATATGGGTCCTAGCTATGCCTGCCTTTTTGTTGGCTTTGTGGAACAATCTATGTTCCGTGCCTATTCTGGTATCTGTCCCCCACTTTTCCTTCGCTACATCGACGACTGCATTGGCGCTGCTTCCTGCACGCATGCAGAACTCGTTGACTTTATTAACTTTGCCTCCAACTTTCACACTGCCCTCAAGTTTACCTGGTCCATTTCCAACATCTCCCTCCCCTTTCTAGATCTTTCTGTCTCTGTCTCTGGAGACAGCTTATCCACTGATGTCTACTATAAGTCTACTGACTCTCACAGCTATCTGGACTATTCCTCTTCTCACCCTGTCTCTTGCAAAAACGCCAGCCCCTTCTCGCAATTCCTCCGTCTCCGTCGCATCTGCTCTCAGGATGAGGCTTTTCATTCTAGGACGAGGGAGATGTCTTCCTTTTTTAAAGAAAGGGGCTTCGCTTCCTCCACTATCAACTCTGCTCTTAAACGCATCTCCCCCATTTCACGTACATCTGCTCTCACTCCATCCTCCCGCCACCCCACTAGGAATAGGGTCCCCTGGTCCTCACCTACCACCCCACCAGCCTCCGGGTCCAACATATTATTCTCCGTAACTTCCGCCACCTCCAACGGGATCCCACCACTAAGCACATCTTTCCCTCCCCCCCCCTGCATTCCGCAGGGATCGCTCCCTGCACAACTCCCTTGTCCATTCGTCCCCCCCATCCCTCCCCACTGATCTCCCTCCTGGCACTTATTCGTGTAAGTGGAACAAGTGCTACACAATTCCTTACACTTCCTCCCTTACCACCATTCAGGGCCCCAAACAGTCCTTCCAGGTGAGGCAACACTTCACCTGTGAATCGACCGGGGTGATATTCTGCGTCCGGTGCTCCCGATGTGGCCTTTTATATATTGGCGAGACCCGACGCAGACTGGGAGACCGCTTTGCTGAACATCTACGCTCTGTCCGCCAGAGAAAGCAGGATCTCCCAGTGGCCACACATTTTAATTCCACATCCCATTCCCATTCTGACATGTCTATCCACGGCCTCCCCTACTGTAAAGATGAAGCCACACTCAGGTTGGAGGAACAACACCTTATATTCCGTCTGGGTAGCCTCCAACCTGATGGCATGAACATCGACTTCTCTAACTTCCGCTAGGCCCCACCTCCCCCTCGTACCCCATCTGTTACTTATTTTTATACACACATTCTTTCTCTCACTCTCCTTTTTCTCCCTCTGTCCCTCTGAATATACCTCTTGCCCATCCTCTGGGTTCCCCCCCCCACTTGTCTTTCTTCCCGGACCTCCTGTCCCATGACCCTCTCGTATCCCCTTTTGCCTATCACCTGTCCAGCTCTTGGCTCTATCCCTCCCCCTCCTGTCTTCTCCTATCATTTTGGTTCTCCCCCTCCCCCTCCAACTTTCAAATCCCTTACTCACTCTTCCTTCAGTTAGTCCTGACGAAGGGTCTCGGCCTGAAACATCGACTGCACCTCTTCCTACAGATGCTGCTTGGCCTTCTGCGTTCACCAGCAACTTTGATGTGTGTTGCTTGAATTTCCAGCATCTGCAGATTTCCTGTTGTTTTCTTTTCATACAGATACAGTTCTGTCAACTCTCACATGTTCATGCAATCTAAACTATAGATTGACTGTAAGAGAGATTTGAAAATTGGATGTGTCAAGCAAGTATACTCTGGATGGGATGTCAAACTGAAGTCTTGTCATACATGACAATGTCTTAAAGATTGGCTCTAAAATCCAAACATTAGTGATGATAGAGACCTTTTGGTAAAAGTTTAGGGAAACAAATAAGTGGCATATTTACAATGGTTTAACTTTTGAATCTTCTCCTGTTTATTGGTGCTCATATCAAGTAATTATAAAATCAATGTTTATCATAATTACCATTTGGCTTTGTGTCCTTATCATAAAAAGTTACTGACAGAATTGTCATTTCAAGTAATTTAAGCTTCCAGGTGGAGGATGTGAGTTCAACACTTTGAATCTACATGTAAAGGTCTGAATTTGTCTGCATTTACATTCCACTGACAGGTTATATGGTCTATTCGATGGGGCATGAAAGAACCATCAATAGCACATGGAATAAAAAGTAAAATGAAATATGATTGTTACAAAGCACAGTGCAGCTTTCAAATAACTAGCTAAGCCATCGTAAATCTCTTCAGTTATAACAGGAGTTTTTAATCTCTATTGATAGTTTATTTGTAACATCCTTGCTGTATATATGAATTTGCATTAGTAAACCACAATTGAAGCAGGTATCCTATTTCTATTTGTACATAAATGCAAAAGATCAATGACATTAAATCATTTCAGAAAATGTACATTTTAATTATCTTTATAATGTCTTAATGTGATTTCTGATGGGGCTGCTGTAAAAAATGCCATCCACCTAACACATCCAACTGGAATTATGCCACTCCTGATGCAGAGTCTTGATTTTCCATGGTTATGGCTAGAATTATGGCTAGATTATAGGCCTGAACAAGGACCTGGGCCCTCTGCAATTTAACTACCAGCATAACAGGTCTACAGTAGACAGTCTCACTGGCTCTCCGTTCTGCTTTGGAGCACCTAGACGACAGCAAAACCCACATCAGACCGCAATTATAGCTCAACATTCAGTACCATCATCCCTCAACATTGATCACCAAGATTATAAATCAGGGTCTTGTGTACCTCCTTCCACAACTCATTTCTTGACTTCTCATCAGGAGACCATGATCAGTACAGATCAGTGATGACAGCTCTTCCTTACTGACAGTCAACATAGACACATCTGACGAATGTGTGCTTCACCCATTGCTCTACTTCCTCTACATTCATGACTGTGTGGGTAGGCACAACTCCAACGCCATCTAAAAAAATCACCGATGCTTTCACCGTTGTTGGCAGAGTCTCAGATGGTGACGAGGAGGTGTACCTGATAGATATAGCTCAGTTGGGTCACAGGTGTTAATTCAGAGGTTTGTAGACTTGGCCAACTCCATCACAGGCATAACTCTCCTCAGCATCAAGGATATCTCAAATGGTTGTCCCTCAAGAAAGAAACATCCATAATTAAGAACCCTCACTATCTGAAACATGCCTCCTTCTTGTTACTACCATCAGAGAGGAGGTTCAGGAGCCAGGAGGACATAGTTACAACAAATTAGGAACAACTTTGTCCCTTCATTTTCAGGTTTCTAAGCAGTCTATGAACCCATGAACACTATCTCATTATCCTCTTTTTTGCATTATTTATTTTTTTCATAATGCATAGCAATTTTATGACTTTGCATTAGACTGTGGCTGCAAAACAACAAATTTCATGCCACATATGTCGTTGATAATAAGTCTGATCCTGGTACTGATCCACCTGAAAAGTTGCGCAACTCGTGGCGTTCCTCCGGAAGTTCCTTTTTGCTCCAGTTGCTTGCATCGGCAGCCTCCTGAGTCTCTGGAACTTACGGTATTTGTCATTGAGACCATATTTCCAAACGTCATCTTTTATCATTAAGCATTGGCAGCCTGAGGTGAGGGTGGCATTGCAGAAACATCCTGTATGACTCATCAGAGACCCACTTGTCAGCTTTCCAATCCTCTGAATTAGCAGGCAGAATGGTGTAGCTGGCATTTTAATAATGAGAAAATCGGGGAAGATTCAAAATCAAAAGCACAAACTTTTGTGTACCCTCACTCGGATGTGACAAGTTTGATTTACTGTTCTACATACCACATTCTCTATAAGTCTATGAAAACAATCATATTCTTCATAAATTTAACAATTTCTTGACTCGGATTTTATAAAAAAACTTGTGCATTTGAACCAAAATTTTTCCTGTTCAATCTCTACCCCATAGATATTACGTGATGACATGAATTCTATCAAATTATAACCAAATTAGAAACACAACTAACTTTATTACTCTATGCAATTCTTGTTGGTCCCACAAGTACAAAGCTGATCACAAGTCAGTAAAACCTAATCATTAGATCATTATTTGAGAATTCAAGCTATTTGTTAAATACATATAAGGTAATCTTTTTGATGACATTCCTCTTCTTTGTAGTTTAATTAGAAGGTGTCATGGTATTAAATGACTTTTTCCCATAAATTTACTGAAGATTTGAATTTTTTTCTTTTACAATGCCATGATTTATTATTCTACTCAAGTATAAAATGGCAGAGCTAAAACTGAAATTCTCTTTAATCTTTTTCATGATCCTAGTTGCAAGTTAAGAGTATGTAAATGTGGTTCAAAGACAGTGCTTCTTCACTTGAGATAAAAGACTCAGGATTCGGGTCCCACTCTAACCTTTAGCAGTGATGTGGAGCTGTGCTCTTGCAGAGGAGACGTCAAACTGGGGCTCTGTCTCAGAGGGATGAAAGATGCCCGTGACTTGATTTTGAAGAAGAGCAAAAGATGTACGTACAGTGGGACATAGAAGAGTGAAAGATCAGCCTTTTTGTTGAGTTGTTGATTGTAGTCAACTCGTAGTGCCCTTATGGATAGTATAGGTGTCCATAGGGTTTTCCGTGGCAAGATACATAAGAAGATTACCAGGCCTTTCTTCCACGCAGATAGGTGCTGCTGCCCAAGTTGCAACCTCGCCAGATTCGAACTCTGGACCATCCTCCTCAAAGTCAGTGCTGATGCCACTACACTGCTGGCTGACCCTACTGCAGCTACAGAAGTCTAAAACTAGAGGGCATTAACTTAAAGTAAGAGGTGAAAGATTTAGAGGGGACCTGAGGGGTAACATTTTTACACAGAGGGTGGTGGAAATGCCAGAGGAAGTGGGAGAGGCAGGCAGAACTACAACATTTAAAAGGCATTTGGATTGTTATGTGGATGGGTAGAGTGTGGTGGGATATGTTCAATACACATTGAAGCTTAACTGGTAACTTGGTCAGCATGGATGAGTTGTGCAGAAGGGCTTGTTTACATATTGTATAATACAATATTATGTAATATTCACTGTTGAAACTTGAGGCAATTCACCTTTTCTTTCCCTAAAACTCCACACCCCATGAGGATTTGGATTTAGCATAAAATGGCAACTGCAGTCGACAGAAATAAGAATCAATCTGAGATGAAAGGTGGTTGGATCAATTTAGATCAAGTATTAAACAACCCCTCGCAAAACTGAGGAGATGTACTCTGCATCCAGAAATAATAAACCCAATGTAATTTATGCTGAAATGGCAGTAAATAACACACAGAGGTTCCAGTCACAGAAGATTTATGGGTCTATAAATTGCATATTTTTATTAGCATCCATTTTTATTATATTCAACGCTTTTATAAATGTAATTATGTGGAAGTGGGTGCATTAGCTACAAGAACTAGAATGTAGGATTAATAATTGTTGCATCAGTGCAGAGTAATAAGCAATGACTAGCAATAAGTTTTGCAGCTTTGATCACTAACAAAACAGTACAAAAGAAGTCCTGCTCACATTTAATCCCAACAAAGCCAAAAAAAAGGCATTTCACAAATTATAAACCACATGATAGGGGATTTTCACTATCCCACCTGCTAAAACAATGAAGGCTGTAATCATTCTGAAATCATTGAAGGGATTAATCAAGTGTATCTAAAAGCATTATGGTGTGAATTTGATTGCCCCTAACACCCAATGATGACACATGATTAATGTTGCCTTTTTATTTAAATGCCGGGAATATATTATCTTTGGGTTGCCTGAATTTGGTATGTTTCTTTTCACATTGCTAACCTTACCTGCTTGTTCATCGGGGAATCCCAAACTGCAATGCTCTGGTGCAATTTTGAGTATAGGGATTGAAATAGATCTGGAACTGGGAAATATTGAAAAATGATCAATTAGCAGTTAGAAACACATTTATGGCTTTTTGATATTGATACTTCCTTAGGGTTGTAGTGGAGAAACTAGTAATGTAGAGACATGTTGTAAATTTGTAGCGACAGGAAGAATCTACGAAAACATATGAGTGGAGTTCTTACGTGTGGGTTTCCTGACCCAGGATTTCTATACGGAGTTTAAAGATGTTCAACGACACACGCATAGGACCAGCCAAATCAGTATTCCTTTAAATATCAT
The DNA here is from genome assembly GCF_963921235.1 of Mobula hypostoma. Classification (NCBI taxonomy): domain Eukaryota; kingdom Metazoa; phylum Chordata; class Chondrichthyes; order Myliobatiformes; family Myliobatidae; genus Mobula; species Mobula hypostoma. The sequence goes on from NC_086100.1 coordinate 144,582,455, forward strand.
AAATACTGTCTGCAATGTAATCCCCAAACAGTCTTCAATTCACTAATCACCCCCAACAAACTATGTATATCAATCAGGATGTATAGCTAAACTCGTATATTTCACTTTCCAAAATCAGAGCTGTTTCAAAGGTATCTGCAGCTCTCTACCTTTGCAAGCCTTCCATCAGCCAGACTGTAAGAATAATGCAAAAAACAGGACCACAGAAACAAAAGCATAGACCTGCAGTGAGGGAGTACTCAACAAAGATTTATTTAAGATTTTTGACTATGTGATGTGATGTCATTTATATTAAGTGATGGATTAATGTGTGGAATTCCAAATTAATGTGTTATCTGTGCTGATGCTAATGCCTTCCATACCAGCAACAGAAATTATTCAACATGAGTACTATTTTGTGCTCCATTAGGCACATTGTATGAATCAAAAGACGTTACGTATTCAAATTCTGTGCCAATTAACTTGTCAAGCAGATATTTCTTGAGCAATGTAGTGAGCTCATTCTAGATTCCTGATTCCATGTCTGTCAACAATTATGTTCTGTGATTGCTGTCAGTTCATGATATTCTTAATCTTAAGATTTCTTTTCAAATGTTTTATGCATCCTATTTGAAGAGAAAGGGCTAGCTCCTACTCAAAGTAACAATAACATCGACAGCGGCACTCACAAGATGTTATGAATTATCTCACCATGCATTTTATAGTTGTTATCACTGTCTCAAAATGTACTTTATTTTTGTTTTTAATGGAGGACTCACCTATGAAATTCTCTTCACAGTTCAGCCTGCTTCTGACATCTGCAACTGCACATTGTAGCTTGGAAGCCAAAGGTGAGCTGAAGGTCAGGTATCAGTGTTCTGAGTTCAGAGGTAGAGGTAGAATACAATGTCCTGAACTAGAGTTGGGAAGGGGACAGTATAATTAACATTACACCAAGCTTCTTAACTTTATATCAAGTATGTTGACTTAGCCTAACCAATATACCTAAATGCTCTAAATTTAATTGAATGAAGTCTTCTTTGCACTGCTTATTTAATTTAACTATTATACAACATTGAAACATGATGGATTTAATTTGGCTTTTTGGGACACTGACCAACAGAAAATGACTCTTCTCTGTCAAAGTGAGAACAGATCTCTACAAGTGATCTAAATTAATTACAAATATAAGATACAAAATAATTGATTGCATAAGTATTCATCCTTTGCAAGTCAGCCAATTGGTTTTCAAAGTCACATAATAAATTAACCCAGACAACCTGTTCATATTCTATACCTTCACAGTACGGTCTGGGTCAATTTTGACCCAGCCCAAGAATCCTCTCATAGCAAGTGTCTATACCAAATTTTGAACCACAGATCTATTTAGAATGTACAGATAGCCTATCTGGCATTAGTAAATGGGTGATTAATCCTTAATTAATGTTTCAGAGATCTAACATCCATTTCAATAGGTACGGGTCAAATTTGACCCGAAACAGCCTCAATGTACAGAAATTTGAAGGACCTGTACAAAAGTATAACATTTTTAAATATTTTCATTTTTGTGCATTTTGGGTCACTTTAGGAAAAGTCATCAAACTTTGGCTTTAAAATGGCATATAGGGTGTTTTAACTGCTGTCAAATGACAAAACAGGTCAAATTTAACCCGAACAGTATGTAAGGGTTAGATGGAAATCTGTTTTTGGAGACCTGTGTGTGGCGAAGGTGTTTCTATTGATTATAGTAAAAGTAGACCTGTATTTGGAAGGTTCAATTACTATTGAGTCAGGATCCTGGAAAAACTACAGTATGAAGACAAAAGAACACTCCAAGCAACTCCATGAAAAAGGTTATTGAAAAGCACGTCAGGGGATGGAGACAAGAAAATTTCCAAGTCACTGAATATTCCTTGGAGTACAGTTAAGTCAGTCATCAAGAAAGAATATAGCACAACTGTAAATCTGCCTAGAGCAGTTTGTACTCAAAAACTGATTGACCGTGCAAGAAGGGGACTAGTGAGGGAGGCCAACAAGAGACCTATGACAACTCTGGAGGAGTTACAAGCTTCAGTGGCTCAGGAGGGAAGGATAGTACTTACAACAACTGCTGCCCAGATGCTTCACCAGTCGTAGCTTTATGGGAGAGTGACAAAGAGAAACCACTGTTGAGTTTGCTAGAAGGCATGTAGGAGAATTTGAAGCCAGATGGAAGAAATTCCTGTAGTCTGATAGAACCAAAATTGAGCCTTTTGGTCATCAGACTAAACGCTATGTGTGGTGTAAGCCAGACACTGCTCATCATCAAAAACACACCATCCCTACTGTGAAACATGGTGGTGGCCACATCATGCTGTAGGGATGCTTCACTGCAGCAGGCCCTGGAAGGCTTATGAAGGTAGAAGGTAAAATGAATGCAGGAAAATACAGGGAAATCTTGGAAGAAAACCTGCAAGAGAACTGCAACATTAGAGAAGATCTGTTTTCTAGCAAAACAATGACCCCCAAACATAAAGCCAAAGCTACACAGGAATGACTTAAAAACAGAAAAGTTAATGTCCTGGAATGGCCAAGTCAGAGTCCAGACCTCAATCCAATTGAGAATTTGCGGAAGTTCCCTTACAATTTCCATGTAACCTGACAGAGCTTGAGCAGTTCTGTAAAGAAGAATGGGGGAGAGTTGCAGTGTTTAGATGTACAAAGCTGAAAGAGGCCTATCCACACATACTCAATGATGTAATTACTGCCAAAGGTGCATCTACTAAATACTGACTTGAAGGGGGTGAACACTTACGCAATCAATTATTTTGTGTTTTATATTTGTAATTAATTTATATCACTTTGTAACAATCTTCTTGACTTTGACACAAAAGAGCCTTTTTCTGTTGATCAGAGTCAAAAAAGCCAAATTAAATCCACTGTGATTCGATGTTGTAAAACAATAAAACATGAAAACTTCCAAGGGAGATGAATATGTTTTATAGGCACTATATATAAACATAATTCACAGTTTTTTTCCTCTATTGTTATGTATTGCTGCCACAAAGTTAACAAATTTCACAACATATGCCAGTGATATTAAACCTGATTCTGATTCTAATTCTGATTCTGATCAAAATATTGCCCCTCCAGTCAACTAATTATTCAGACATAGAGCCACTCAACTCACTTATTTTTTAATGCTCTTTGTTACTCATAGCTGCTTAGCTTAAACATTTCCACAACTTCATCAAAATTTAGCAACTATCTTATGGGTTCAGAACAGATTATTTACAAGTGAGAGTAATTAGACTGCCTGGTTCAATCTGAAGGCTACTGGACTTCTCTGAGCTCAATTTCAGGATCCCCTTCTCTGTTGGCCAGTCTTAAATTATTGCTCTTATGGCTGGGTGCCCTTTCCAGGACCCTCCTGATTCTAATATCATCAAATGAAGGGTTATACTATCAGGACACCATTGCTCTCTATTCAGTACTCAGCTTCACAGACTTGTAACTGCAAAAGCTTAGATAACCCTTATCACCTATCATCAGCTGAATCAAATGCCCATTTTTTACTTCCCTTCCTCCAACAGACTCATATAGAATATATTATAGTTGGCTTCTTGTCCCATCACTTTTTGTCAAGGCTTATTTGCTGGCCACATGGATACAAGAAGAAGGTACTGATAGGTGGTTTGATTTATTTTGAATGTATTTTCTTGTAACAATGTCCTTAAGTAAACTTAATATATTCTCTCTCTCTCTCTCTCTCTTTCTCTTTCTCTCTCTCTCTCTCTCTGCATATATATATATATAGTTTGGTTTTAATTGCTAAAAACAATTCATAGAGACTTTAGTTGGTTGACACTGAAAGGAAAATTTTCTTTTAACTTCTGGGATCTGTTTGCTTGCTGCAAAGACCAGAATTTATTACCCACCCCTTAATTGCCCTTTGGAATTTGATGGTGAGCTCCCTTCTTGAACTGCTGTGGTCCTACTGAAGAAGTCTATACCACAATCTTGGGTATCAGTTTCTGAGGTTTGAACCCAGTGATGAAGAAACACGACAAGACAAGGAGAATTCAGTACATGACTTGGAGAGAATCCTGGAGAAATCAAACATTTGGCTGGTTGGAGGTCATGGATTTGGAAGGTGCTGCTGGAGTAACCTCAGTAAATGAAGCTATAAATACAATACAAATTTCAGAGTTGTATATGGATAATTGCTTTGATAATAAATGAACCTTTGAACCACTGAAATAACTGCAGTCTGTTCTGTAGATGATACACATTGCAGCCACTGTTCACTGCTGGTGGAAGTTTAATGGTGGTTTAATGGGGTTGATGAGGCTTCAATCAAGCAGGCTGCCTTGACATGGATCATGTGAAATGACTTGAAAATTGTTGCTGCTGCAGTTATCCGGGCAAAAGGAGAGCGTTCCATGACCTAATAATTGGCAGAAAGGCCTTAGAGTCTCGGGAGATGACTCGCCTTATGCAGAATACCCAGCCATTTAGTTTTGCAGTCACAGTATCCAGATGAGTTTCTCATAAGTGGTGATCCATAGGACATTGATAGACTGTCTTACTAGAAATGACTAAACATGTTAAGTCTTGGCTCATTGGAGTTTAGAAAGAAGGGTAATGTCATTGAATGATATAGGTTGTGCAAGAATGTTTGCCTTTGTGGAGGAATATAGAGCCAAGTGCTGTACTTCTCTATGACTTTAAATGGAGTAGTTACAGACTGAAAGACAGTCTCCCTTAATTTGAAGATGAGAAAGAACATCTACTGTAAAGAAGGTTATGATTCTTTGGACTTCTCAGATGCTAATTCATTAAGTGTTATCAAGTCCAAGGTCAATAGACAACTTGTTATGTAAGGGAACTGAGTTTTATGGAGATCAGTCAATAAAGTGGAGCTGAGACCAAGATCAGATGAACCATGATTTTACTGACTAGCAGGACAAGCATGAGCAGTTGCACATATTTCTTTTGTTCTTGTGTATGAAGTAAGAGGCTTAATCCTTGATGCCCCCTTTCAAGATTAGTTTGCCTTGAAATACTGGCTTCACTAAGTGAATCCCAGCTTAATGAATGTCTGCCAAGAACATTATGGTAATAGTTGAATAACAAACATGGAAATCTTCTTGATCCCAAACTAAATTACGTACCATTATCACTGATGCAAAGTTCTTGCTTTTCTCTTCCACAATGGATTATAATTGTAAGACCTCATGGCATTCCACCCCTTCTTCCAAAGACTAGATTTCACAAATTGCCCTCTGTGCCTCCAATCCTGATGGTTGGTGCTCGATGATAATTACTCCCCATACTCAGTCCCTCCATGTCCAGAATCCTCTTCCCAACACTTGCTATTCACTCCCATCAACCCAAATCATCACATTGATTCACTGTGACTTTGATAATATCCAAACGTTTGACCTATTATTCACTAGAACCGACAATATCCCACAGTACCAAAACTATAAGAATAAGACCTGCGCAGCTCTTTTCTGGGATTCTTTAAACTCAGATCACTCATGTTCAGATCAAATGAATATACTTGAAAATTTCCAGGCCTAGGTGTCTGTCAACATTTCAAGTAATTTTGTTTAATATGGAGCTTGCTCTTTTTAAGTAGATATTAGCTGTTGGTGTTTTTTTTACACTGAGGTGAAACTTGTGTTTTATGCTGGTGGCTTTTACATCACCCCATATTTAAATTTAACAAATATAGCTTCCCAGAAGCAATGCAGACAAGTATAATTTATATATTTTTATCATCATTATTAAGTCTGATTTCTGCATAATCTTGAACATGGAAAAATCTGAGCTCTGTCTTCCCACAGGTAAATAAATTCCTGAGAGAAATCACGAAAATTTAGATCAGCCATGGGAAATAACATTTTTATTCCCCATTTTACTGGCGGTATATTTGGAATGGAGGAATATGTTTGCTTATGTACAAAATCTGGTTTAAGAATCACATTTGAGATAATTTTGTCAGAATATCGGCCAAAAACTTATATTAAAATATTCATTTACAAGAAATTATTGTTTAACTTGATAATCATGGTGTAGTATATTACTCTGTGCATAATCACACAAAATGTCTGAACATATATAATGGGCAAAAGCTCTCCAATCCTCATCATATCACCTCTCCAGCCTTCATTTCAACTGAATAACCATAACTGGTAGTCAGCTATTTGTATAATAAAGCAATCTTTTGCCTTATGTAGATTCCTTGATTGAACCGTTTAGTAAGCCAGTCTGATACATAACATTACACTCACAAAACCAAATTATCAAGATGATTACCAATCCAATTTGTCCTACTTGGCTTTGTTTGGTGAGAGGACAATGAATATTGTGTTGGAGACTGAGTTATTGAAGACACCTTGTAAATGGAGTTACTTGCTTGTTGTACTTGAAAACATGTTGCTATGTATGCAAGTTAGTGCTCAGCAAGAATAAAAATGTAGATTAACTTGAGGTCTGTAGGGTAGTTGGAAATTTAACTCCATGATAGTTACTTTGTATATCAATTTATTTTTGTGCAACATTAGAAATACACAGGTACCCTCTGGGCTTTCACTATATGCAGCATTACTTGATTTAAAAAAAACACATTTTCAGAAAAGAGATGGCTATCAAAAAAAAAATCTGAACAAACATTTAATTCCAACTGGGCAGGATCATATCAAGTCAAGTCAAGTCAAGTTAATTGTCATTTCGACCATAATCTGCTGGTACAGTACACAGTAAAAATGAAACTATGTTCCTCCAGGACCCTGATGCTACATGAAACAACACAAAACTACGCTAGACTATGTGAGACAGCACAGGGCTACACTAGACTATGTAAAGCAACATAAAAACTGCACTAGACCACAGACCTGCACAGGACTACATAAAGTGCAGAAAACAGTGCAGGGCAGTACAATAATTAATAAACAAGACAATAGGCACAGTAGAGGACAAATTACAATATGATAATAAGTGATATAGATGTCAGTCTAGACTCTGAGTATTGAGGAGTCTGATGGCTTGGGGGAAGAAACTGTTGCACCGTCTGTTCGTGAGAGCCCGAATACTTCGGTACCTTTTGCCAGATGGCAAGAGGGAGAAGAGTTTGTGTCAGGGGTAAGTGAGATCCTTGACAATACTGTTAGCTTTGCGGGTGCAGCGTGTGGTGTAAATGTCTGTAACAGAGGGAAGAGAGACCCCGACGATCTTCTCAGCTGACCTCACTATCCACTGCAGGGTCTTGCGATCCGAGATGGTGCAATTCCCGAACCAGGCAGTGATGCAGCTGCTCAGGATGCTCTCAGTACAACCTCTGTAGAATGTGGTGAGGATGGGGGGTGGGAGCTGGATTTTTCTCAGCCTTTGCAGAAAGTAGAGAGGCTGCTGGGCTTTCTTTGCTATGGAGCTGGTGTTAAGACACCAGGTGAGATTCTCCGCCAGGTGAACACCAAGAAATTTGGTGCCCTTAATTATCTCAACGGAGGAGCAGTCAATGTTCAAGGGAGAGTGGTCGCTCCGTGCTCTCCTGAAGTCAACAACCACCTCTTTTGTTTTGTTCACATTCAGAGACAGGTCGTTGACTCTGCACCAGTCTGTTAGCCACTGCACCTCCTCTCTGTATGATGAGAGAGCGATTACTGAGAATGCTAGGGTCCTACATATGCAACACTCCTGATAAATATCTCAGATAGATGGAAGAAAGACCCCAGTGGCCCTCTCAGCAGTGTTTGCAATCCTTTGTCAGGATTTGTAGTCAGAAGCCTTGCAATTCCTGCACCAGACAATGGTGCAGCTGGTCAGGACACTGTCCTGTAAAAGTTGGTTAAAATTAAGGGCAGTGGGTGGGGGGGCGGAGGTTTCAGAGCCTCACTCATCTCAATCCCTTCAGGAAGTGGAGATGTTGCTGCATTTTCTCGACCAGATATGTGGTGTTGAGGGACCAGGTTAGATCAGCTATTATACACGCTCCTAGAAACATGGTGTTCCTAACTCTCTTCACAGATGAACCGTGTATGTGCAGTGAGGAATGGTTAGCCTGCACCTTCATAAAGTCCACAATCATCTCTTTGGTCTTGTTTACATTGAGACTCGTTTTTGTGCTCCCACCATTCTACCAGCTGCTTTACCTCCCCTCTGTATGCCATCTTGTCATTATTGTTGATGAGGCCAGCCACTCCACTGCTGTGTCATTAGTGAACTTGATGAATCAGTTTGAAATGGATCTAGCAGTGCACTTACGTGTCAGCAACATGAACAGCAGGGGGCTGAGCATGCAGCCCCGGGGAGTGCTGGTGCTCAGGGTTTTGCAGTTAGAGATCCTTCTGCCAACACAGACTGACTGTGATCTTTCTGTCAAGAACCCCAAGATCCAGCTACAGAGAGAAGAGCTGAGACCCAGCAAGGACAGTTTACTCACCAGCTTCTGATGGATGATCATATTAAATGCTTAGCTGAAGTCGTTAAACATTTTCTAGGCATATAAGTCATCATTTTCTAGGTGTGACAGGACAGACTGAAGTGTCTATTGTATCATCAGTGGACTAGTTTGAGTGATAAGAGAATATAGCTGGAATATGGGAGTTAGTGCAATCCATAACCAGCTGCTCAAAGCTCTTCATTATTGTTGAGGTCAGTGCCACTGAACAATACGTCTCCCATGGGTGAAATCCATGTTGCACTAAGGCTTTGATGATGTTATTATATAGTGATTTTTCCAAACACTGTACCTCCTTCATTTCACCCTTGCACAAACACAAACTTTTTTATCAGGAGCCTTAACAGCAGTGTGACTGTTACTGTTGAGATTGGCCCAAGTCCAGCTGACTTTCCATGGGGAGCCACAAGCCGTCAGTCATTTGTTTCAGATTTCCATGCATGCTTAGGGAAACACTTAAGTACCAGTAAGTTGGAGGTCAGATATCAATGCAACTGATCTTGTTTTCCTCTGCTGAACTTGCCATTGAGTTCAGCAGCAAAACACTGACACAGTGAAGGAGGACCTGCCCTCCAGCTTTACACCTGAGAGGGCTGGTTGGTGGTGCATTCGGAGGCAGTGGCCTCTCGGGAGGTCCAATTTTCTTTTTAAAATGTGTTTTTTTTAATGATCATAAGACTATACAGTACTCCAAGAACAACGGGCACAGCAGGTCTACCACATCGGCGATCTGTTCGGAGCAGCCGGCTGGGGCTGTCGAAGGAGCCGGCAGATGGTTTGGAGAAGAAGGAGGAGGTGGCACTCGGCCAGGTGAAGGAGAAGCCAGCAATCAGCTGGGAGAAGATTTAGAGGAGCTGTCAGTCAGCTGGGAGAAGATTTGGAGGAGCCGTCAGTCAGCTGGAAGAAGATTTGGAGGAGCTGACCTGGGTGCAGACTGTGCTGCTGTCTGCTGCTCGAAAAACATCAGAGTTGATGCATGAAAGCAGTGAGCAGTATAACAGTGAGTGAGTGTCTTGGTTCGCAAGGTCCTGTTGAGCATTGATAATGTGAGATGCCACAGGCCTGTTTACTTTGTTTGACAGAGTGACAGGCAACGAGGCAGCATCGTGGCCTCACCTGTGGCGAGTATAAGGCCTCAACTGGGCTTGCCTCCTGCTGCAATCTAGGTGAGATGATGCTGAAGGCAGTTTAGCATGGAGCCTGTTCTCAGTTGGGAGCTGCCTTCTCCCACCGGTGCTGCCATCCAAGGTTTGACCGGCAGAAGTACAGGCTAGACTGCTAGGAGAGGTACCATCAATTTGTATGTCGCTCAGGGACTTGAACTATACATGTGATTTTCTTGCATAGTGATATGTGTGTGTAGTTTTTCTTTTTCTTTCTCTCACTATTTTGAATGTATGTTATGCACCTGGGCCTCAGAGGAAAGCTGTCTTGTTTGACTGTATACATGTATGGTCTGAATGATAATTAAACTTGATTTGATTTGGCATAAGAGCCATGATCTCAGTCTTTTGAACAGGCTTGCTGATCAAATGGAAAAAGGTAAGTACAAGCAAGGGACTGGATTATTTTACCTTGTTTTAATGTGTGTAAATTGTGTCAGATTTTAAGGTGCATATAACATTCAAAGTTCAAAGTCAATTTATTGTCAAAGTATGTATATGTTGCCTTATACTACTTTGAGGTTCATTTTCTTGCAGGCATTTACAAGAAAAATAAAGAAATACAATAGAATTTACAAAAAATCTATACATAAAGAAGGACCAACGAACAAGCGGTGTGCAGAAGAAGACAAACTGTGCAAACTAAAATTAATACTGTGCATACATAAATATGCATATATATGTTTGTGAAAAAGACTGAACATGTTATTTGATTCAGTTGTCAGAGAATTCAATGTCCACAACAGAGCCAAGATGTAGTAAACTATTATTACAGTAATTAGGAAACAGTAAATTAAATAAGTCTTTATTGGAATGTTAACATACTTCCTATAAGCACAAATTCAGGCATCTGAATTTCAAGTTTTAAACCTCACTTTCTGCTGGCAGTGCAAAGTTTTCTACTTTATACTTTTGAAATAATAGCCAGTGCTCATGGATATCAGATGAATGTGACAAGAATAATGTATGCACTGTTAGTTAGAGTTAAATTGACTTTCCATCTTAATAGAAAACCTCGGTACAAGTCTACTTCCATCAGGAAAATAAAGAAGTACTTATACATTAAATGTTTCACGTTTAATATGCTAAACATTGAACATTGAAACTCATAAGATTATAAATTTAAAATGAATAATGTGAAATTCATAGTAAATTACAGTGTATATTTTTACATTTAATGTTGTTGGGGGCATACTGTATAATGAATCTGAATGAGTAGAAAGAAACAATATAAGTTTTAAAAATTAATTATATACTACTTCTCTCCAAAATATTGATCAGACACCATTTTGTTTACACTGCTCAGATGAGGAACACAATTTTAGGAATCATTTTATTAATATAAGAATGAGGAAGTTATGCCAACTCAGTATAAGACACTGGTTCATCCTACCTAGAATGTGATATCGATTTGTGGGGTGCAGGGTAGATAAAGCAGCTTCTGCGAGGTTATTGGAAAGACAGAGATGGGGAACTTCAGTTATGTGAACAGATGTAGAAATTGGGTTATTGCAACAAAGAAAGTTGTGAGAGAGTGTAATCAACCATAAGATCATAAGACTTAAGAGCCATTCAGCCCATCGAGTTGGTCTGAAATTCCACCATGGCTTATTTATTATTCGTCTTAACCCCATCGTCCTGCCTTCGGAATCAGATTTAATATCACAGGCATACATCATAAAATCTGTTATTTTGTGACAGCAGTGCATTGCAATACATAATATTGATTCTAAATTGAAGAAAGGCCAATTTTGAAGGCATGAGAAAGGATCTGGCAAGAGTGGATTGGAACAGGCTGTTTTTTGGCAAAGATATGGCTGGTAAACAGGAGGCTTTCAAAAGCGAAATTTTGAGAGCACAAAGCTTGTATATGTCTGTCAGAGCAAAAGGTGAAGATAAAAGGTTTAGGGAGTACTGGTCTTCAAGAGATATTGAGATTCAGGTTAAGAAAAAGAAGGAGGGGCACAGCAGCTATAAGCAGGTAGGAACAAATGAGTACTAATACTTTATACTTTATTGTCGCCAAACAATTGATACTAGAGCGTACAATCATCACAGCAATATTGGATTCTGCGTTTCTTTCCCCCTGGAGTACAAATCAATAGTAAATATTAAAAATTTAAATTATAAATCATAAATAGAAAATAGAAAAGGGAAAGTAAGGTAGTGCAAAAAAACCGAGAGGCAGGTCTGGATATTTGGAGGGTACGGCTCAGATCCGAGATGGAGCATAAGAAATGCAAAAGAACATTCAAGAAATTAGGAGGGCTAAGAGAAGGCACGGGGTTGCCCTAGCAGAGAAGATGAAGGAGAATCCTAAGTGATTCTACAGATATGTTAAGAGCAAAAAGATTGCAAGGGACAAAATTGGTCCTCTAAAAGGTGAGACTGGTAATCTATGCATGAAGCCATAAGAGATGGGGGAAGATCTTAAATGGATTTTTTGCATGTCTGCTTACTTGAGAGATGGACACAGAGTCTATAGAAGTGAGGCAAAGTGCAGTGAGGTCATGGACTCTGTACAGATTACTGAGGAGGAAGCGATTGCCATTCTCAGTCAAATTAGGGTGGATTAATCCCCAGGGCCTGAAAAGCATGGTATTTACTTGAACCCTGTGGGAGGCAAGTGCAGAAATTGCAGGACTCTAGCAGAGATATTTAAATCATCCTTAGTGGCAGGTGAGGATTGGAGGATAGTTAATGTTAAGAAAGCTCTAAAAATATACCAGGAAATTATAGGCCAGTGAGCCTGACATCAATGGTGGGATAGTTATTGGAAGGTATTCTAATGGAATAAATACATATGAGTATTTGGGCAGACAGGGACTGGTTAGGGATAGTCAACATGGCTTTGTGCACGGTAACCAATCTTATAGAGTTTTTCGAGGAAGTTTAAAGAACATTTATTATCAAAGTATGTATAAATTGTACATACTTATACAAGATGGCCTTGAACACTCCCGCAAGCATATTGGCGCAATGCCTCACCAGGTAAACCATTAGAGCTGCCTTGCGAGGGCCCACCCTCTTGAAAGATGTTCTGACATTGGCCTCCGAGAGAGAACTCACAGGGTTACCGGATGCTGCAGAGATCTGCACAGGTGTAGCTTCAAAGCATGCATAAAAGATGTTGAGCTCATCTGGGAGTGAAGCATCACAGCATTCATCAGGTTAGATTTTGCCTTGTAGGAAGTAATGGCTTGAAAACCCTTTCAGAGCTGATGTGCATCCAATTCCATCTCTAACTTTAATCAGTATTGTTATTTCACTCTTAAAAACCTTCTGTAGCTCGTACTTGGACTCTTTGTGTACAATAGTTCTGGATCCCTGTCTTGAATGTCACAGATCTAGCTCTCAGCAAACTATAAATCTCCTGGTTCATCCATGGCTTTTGGCTTGCATATGTCTGGTATGTTTATAAAGACACACACTCATCCACACTGATTTCAATGAAGTCAGCGATAACTGTGGTGTATTCATTCAGACTTGAGGATTAAACAGTTCACCAACTCAAAGCAGTCCTCTAAGTCCTCCTCCATCTCCGTTGACCAAACCTTCTTTGTCCTCGCCAGTAGTGCTGCAGTCTTCAGTCTCTATCTGTAGATTGGGAGTAGAAGTACAGCCAGGACTTTCCAAAGTGTCAGCGTGGGATGGTATAGTCAGCATTCTTGATGGTTGGTGCAACGGTCATTGTATGTTGGCTCCTCTGGTTCTACAGGTGATATGTTGGTGGTACTTCTTCAAGCTGGCCTGGTTGAAATCCTCAGCAACAATAAGGAAGGAGTCACGTCTGCTGATCACGGTACTCTGCTCCTCCAGAGCCTTCCTGGCATTGGCTTGAGGTAGAATGTATACCACTACCAGGATGACTCTGGTAAACTCCCTCAGCAGATAAAATGGATGGCACTTAACCACCATAAATTTCAGTGAGAGTAGGCCAAGATATCAAATGCTCCTCATATATTAACCCTTTTGTTCCCAGGATCATTCTTGTAAACCTCCTCTGGACTTTCTCCAATGACAGCACGTCCTTTCTTAGATATGGGGTCCAAAACTGTTCACGATACTCCAGATATGGTCTGATTAACATCTTATAAAGCCTCAGAATTATATCCTTGTTTTTATATTATAACCCTCTCAAAATTAATGCTAACATTTCATTTGCCTTCCTTATCATCTGCTTAAACTGTAAGCTAAACTTTGGGGCAACCTGCTATTGGAATCCCATGAATGTGATTTTAGGATGATGTACTGAAGAGTGGCAGGCAGGAACACAAAGGCCCTATGGTTAAATTTTTACCCCTCTTCTGTAATGTTGGCTCATGCTGTTGGTATATACCCCCAGCATGTTATTAGTTTGCAGCCTCAGCTGATCATGCAAATTGAAGCTTTTGCAGCTTTTCACTACATAGAGATGGAGGCACCTCCAGTTGCAGCTGCCATTCAGCTTCAACTAATGATGTAATTGTTCATTCTTTACATCTTTCTTAAGATCATAAGACACTGCTGGATATTAAAAATACCAACTACTACAAGTCTAACTCTCTCACAACTTGTTGAACAGTAGCTGAGTTCTGCAGCATGGGCTTATTGAGCTCCATGTTGTCACCTGCTACAGCCACCCAGGGGAGAAGCCATCTGAAGTAGTGCACAAGGAAACAAATGCAAGCAAAGCACACAGGCACTTGCGCAAGAATTAATGTGAAAACCTTCAGGCCAGCTCTCTCGTCAATTCTACTTTCAAATGTTCGATCACTCAAAAATAAACCAGTTTACCTGCATCTGAGCCTGAATCAGCATGAAATGAAAGTCAGCTGCAAGCTCATTCTGACGGAAATGTGGTTCCACGATAACATTCCAGATGCAGCCATCCATCTAGGAAGTTTCATTTCTTTCTGGGGTGGCAGAATTCCTGTGATCTCTGATGACAAATCTTGCAGAGAGGAGGAGTATGTATCAACGTTAATAACAGCTAGTGTGTGAATGCTTCAGTAGAGATGACCACTGTTCGCATGTGGTGGAGTTCTTAATGGGAGATGCGGCTGAGTACAGGGCTACTGTAGGAAACTTTGTCACATGGTGTGAGCAGAATTATCTGCAGCTTAATGTGAAAAAGACTAAGGAGATGGTGGTAGACCTGAGGAGAACTAAGGTACCGGTGACCCCTGTTTCCATCCAGGGGGTCAGTGTGGACATGGTGGAGGATTACAAATACCTGGGGATACAAATTGACAATAAACTGGACTGGCCAAAGAACACTGAGGCTGTCTACAAGAAGGATCAGAGCCGTCTCTATTTCCTGAGGAGACTGAGGTCTTTTAACATCTGCCGGACGATGCTGAGGATGTTCTACGAGTCTGTGGTGGCCAGTGCTATCATGTTTGCTGTTGTGTGCTGGGGCAGCAAGCTGAGGGTGGCAGACACCAACAGAATCAACAAACTCATTCGTAAGGCCAGTGATGTTGTGGGGATGGAACTGGACTCTCTCACGATGGTGTCTGTAAAGAGGATACTCTCTAAGTTGCATGTCATCTTGGTCAGTGTCTCCCATCCACTACATAATGTACTGGGTGGGCACAGGAGTACACTCAGCCAGAGACTCATTCCACCGAGGTGCAACACAGAGCGTCATAGGAAGTCATTCCTGCCTGTGGCCATCAAACTTTACAACTCCTCCCTTGGAGGGTCAGACATCCTGAGCCAATAGGCTGGTGCTGTACTTATTTCATAATTTACTGGCATAATTTACATATTACTATTTAACTATTTATGGTTCTATTACTATTTATTTTTTATGGAACAACTGTAACGAAAACCAATTTCCCCCGGGATTAATAAAGTATGACTATGACTATGACTATTCAGCGCAGGCCCTTCTATTTACTGAGAGGGTTCAGTGTTACTGTGATTATGGCTGCATGCAGCTCCCCCCCTGCACCACCAGCACCCAGCTAATGCTGGGGAAGTGCTGTGTGAGCTCTACAGCACCAGAAGTGACTTCCAAACTATACACCCCAATGTTTTCTTTATTGTTGCTGACAACTTCAACTATGCTAAAGAATTCTATTGACATGTTGAGTTTGCTACCTGAGGCGAGAACTCATTAAAGTGGTTTAAACCAACATCTCTGGTTCATACAATGCTGCTCCCTGTCCCCACCTGAGATTCTCCGACCTAAATCTGTTATGCTGATCCCTGCATACCAACCACTGATTCAACATGTCAGACTATTTCAGAAGGAGATAGACCTGACCAGAAGCAGCAACCTCTGTATTACAGCTCTGTTTTGAAAACTCAGAATGGAACATGGTCAGGGAGGCAGCTACCTATGACAATCACATTGCCATCGATGAATATACAAGATCTGTTGCTGGCTACATAGAGAAGTGCATTGAGGATGTAACTATTATTAAACATGTCCATGTGAGGGTGAATCAGAAGCCATGGCTGACAGCAGAGATCTAGATCCTGCTGAGAGATTGGCATGCTGCCTTCAGACTGGTGGACAGGACAGCTCTGTGGCCAGCCAGAGCTGTACTTTTCCGCACCATCAAGAAGGCAAAATGGGATTTCAAGTGAGTTTTTTCATGTCGTGCAGGGTGCTGGACAGCACTGGGCTCCAAGATTTTTAGAGCACCTGAACTGGTTAATCGTTGTTTAATAATAGTCATTAATCATTTAGAGTTCCTTGTGTTTTTCTGAGCGGTGTGCTCTTTGTAATGTGATCTCTTGGTGACTCTTGTTTAAGCTTGTTCAGTTTATTTTGATAAACTCAGGGATTCCATGTTCCTTGTGTTGTTTAAGTGGATGCCCAAACAGTGCTAATCGCGGGGCCCTAGTTTAGGGAATGGTATTTCTCACGGTATTGTTCGGCTGAGCCACTGATATTTCTCTGGAATTATTATGAGTAAACTCTCATCACCGTCTCTACATCAGAGTCTGTCTTCCCTCTGCACTTGGGTTCCGATATTGCCAGTGCACATCGTGACAGGGATTATTCATGGAAGACATATAGCTAGAGACATGAGACATATGCGGCAGGGCATTGAGACCATAACAGACTGCAAATCCACCCTGCGCCTCAATGACAGTGATGCTTCTCTTCTTGACAGGCTGAACGTCTTTTACACTCAGATTGATGCAGAGAATGATGTACTGGCAGAGAGCCCTCCCCACTTTCTCCCCCGAGGAGCAGGCACTCTGTTTGGCTGCAGCTGATGTGAGGAAGATCATAGCCAGAGTCAATCCATGTAAAGCTGTAGGGCCTGATAATGTGCCTGCTTGAGTGCTGAAGGATTGTGCAACCCAGTTAACTGAGGTCCTAACAGACATCTGTAACATTTTTCTGGAAGTGTCCACTGTCCCCTCAGGCTTCAAGGCTCCCTGAGACTAGATCCTCGATATCTTGACAGAAAGGCCACAGTCAATTTGCATTGGTATAAACATCTCTAGCTCCATCACGCTGAGCACCAGCGTTTCCTATGGCTACATGCTAAACCTACTGCTGTTCATGCTGCTGATGCATGATTGCATTGCTAGATCCAGTTCATAGCAATCAAGTTTGCTGGTGACGCAACTTAGTATTGTCAATGATCCCTCCCATGCATCCCACAAGCTCTTTGCCCCCCCACCATTAGGCAGGAAATACCGTAGCATTAGGACAAGAACTGTTTGGATGGGAAACCATATGAGGAAGCTCTTGGAGAATGAGGGGGGATCTCGTAGAAACATTCTGAATGTTAAAAGTCCTGAACAGATTAGATATGGCAAGTTATTTCCCATAGTAGGGTAGTCTAGGGTAAGAGGGCACAACTTCAGGATTGAAGGACATTCACTTAGAACAGAGATGCAGAAAAATTACTTTAGTCAGAAGGTGGTAAATCTGTGGAATTTGTTGCCATGAGCAGCTATGGAGGCCAAGTCATTGGGTGCATATAAGGCAGAGATAGATAGGTTCTTGATTAGCCATGGCATCAGAGGGTATGGGAAGAAGGCAGGGGAGTTGGGATGATTGGAAGAATTGGATCAGCCATGATTCAATGGTGGAGAAGACTCGATGGGCTGAATGGCCTACTTCTGTTCCTATATCCTACAGTCTTATGGAAACAGCTTCTTCCCTCAAGTCGTAAGATGGCTGAACTACTTGCCACCATCCAGGTTTCATCAAGTATGAAGTGCCAGTAGCATCATACTTTTTAACTTGTGTATGGCTGAATGACAATACATTGAAATTAAACAAAACCAATACATTAACAGCTGGGCATAGAAAGGTCCCAGCAAAATGAACACAATATCTGCAATAGAGCCAGACTGACACAAAGTTTCCTCAATGCTACACTTTTTCTTTTAACTCCCAGATGAAAAGAGAAATTCCCATAGGAAAATTGATTTCTGCCCAGTAGCAGCAGATGGGGCTAAAAAGCATCATTAGAGCAAATGGCACAAAACTAGATAAATATTCAAGCAATGAGGAAAGGAGATTTTCAGTGTAAACTTGTTGTAGTGGAGCATTACTTTTATCCAACTATCCAGCTGAATTTGTGTAGATGGATAGCTGATTAGCTGAATTTGCTTACTTGCTCACCATCTGGAAAATAGAGAGTTTTCTCAGAGACACGAGATTCGGCAGAAGCAACACACACAAAATGCTGGAGGAACTCAGATCAGGCTGTATATATGGCAGGAAATAAGCAGTCAATGTTTTGGGCTAAGTTTCTTCGTCATGCTCCTTGGACTTCAGGAAACAGTTTGATTTAGGTTGAGTTTAATAGCAGCATCTAGGCTTTTGTGCCGTTGAAGAAACTTTTCAACCTCTCCAGCTAACTTTGTGCTCCTGTGGATTCTCCTATAGGGATTTGAGTTTGGATCTTGAATTTCAAAGGAAAAGGTGTAGTAATGAAGGAATTTGCATGTTATAGAAGGTGTGATAACACTCAGAGTCAAATACTGGCCTGTTCCTAGTCTCAGTAGTTTCAATGAATGGATCTGGAAATAGACATAACTTATTATTTCTATTGTCATTTCCCCCTTTTCCAAAGATGTTGTTGCATACATGATAGAGATTTCACTCCAGGATTGACAAGTGTTGTTACTACTGAATAACCAGCAGCTCACTACTGTATAAAACTGCAAATGATACTAATTTTATCTACCTCTTTTCAACGTTATGACCTTATTTTTGCCAATGGTATTTCACTTGAA
This sequence comes from Mobula hypostoma, assembly GCF_963921235.1. Classification (NCBI taxonomy): domain Eukaryota; kingdom Metazoa; phylum Chordata; class Chondrichthyes; order Myliobatiformes; family Myliobatidae; genus Mobula; species Mobula hypostoma. Next base: position 144,601,244 of record NC_086100.1, read on the forward strand.
ATTGGATGTTCTGTCGTCTCCCTTTCTAAACATAACTGTGCCATGTGTTGTCAAGGTTAATTTTCCTGATATCCTTATAAAATCTGTATGATGCATTTAAAGGAACACCAGAACCTTCAGAATCAAAGTGAATTGAAGGTCAGGAGATATAGGAGCAGAATTAGGCCTTTCAGCCCATCAAATCTACTCCGTCATTCCATCTCAGTTAATTTATTATACCGCTCAAACCCATTCTCCTGCCTTCTCCCTGTAACCACTAATGCTCTGTCTAACACAGAAGTATCAAACTCCTCTTTAAATATACCCAATGACTTTCACAAATTGGTTACACTCTGGCTAAAGTAATTCTTCCTTATCCTGTTCTAAATGGATGTCCCTCTTTACTGAAGTTGTGCCATCCAGTGCTAGACTCATCCACAATAAGACACATTTTCTCCATATCCATTCAAAATTTCATGGGCTTCAATGATATTCCTGCTCATTCTTCTATATTCCAGCAAGTACAGGCCCAGAGATATCTGATACTTCTCATATGTTACCCTTTCATTCCTAGAATCATTCTTCAAAATCTTGTGGACCTTTCCAATGCCAGCACATTCTTTCTTTGTAAGAGTCCCCCCAAATTTGCTCACAATACTCCAAATTCAGTCTGATCAATAATTTTAAAGCCTCAGCATTACATTCTTGCTCTCTTGAAATTAAATATAGCATTGCATTTGCCTTCCTTACCACTGTCTCAACCTACTAGTTAACCTTTAGGGAATCCTGCAGAAATAGTTCAAGTTCCTTTGCACCTCTGATGTTTAAATTATCTCCCTGTTTAGAAAATAGTCCACACATTTTTTCCTTCTACAAATATGCATGACCGTACATGATATTCCATCTGTCACTTTCTTGCCCATTCTCCCAATCTGTGTGAGTCGTTCTGTAGACTCACTACTTCCACAAAACCACCTGCATCTCCAGCTATCTTCATATGGTCCACAAACTTGGCCACAAAGCCATCAAGTCTGTGAATTGAAGGGTAAATTGATCTTGATTTACAATTTGGAATAAGCGTTGATATTTTGTTTTAGACCTCACAATCTCGGGTCTCCTTAGGCACTTACTGCATAACAAGTGTAGACACAGTTGTAATGTGGGGAACATGACAGACCATTTCTCCATAGAAGTGATATTGTCATAATGATGACCAAATGATCATGTACCCCTAAAATTCTGATCTGCCTTGAAAGTTTAGTCACTGAGTGTAAATGCATAGCTAGAAAGGTAAGATTATCACTAATAAGAGAACAATTATTCAAACTAACTGTCAGATAATCCTATTTATCTCTCTGAATGGTAGACTCATAGGATCAGAGTACTAGAGCACAAAAACAGACCCTTCAGCCGTTCTAGTCCATGCCATACTGTGATACTGCCTTGTGTTGACCCACACCTGGACCACAGAACTCTCATACAGGTACTTAAGCAAATTTTTCTTAACTCGTGAAATTAAACCATGCTCAGACCATCCTTCAAGTGATGGAAGTTCCTCCTCATGCTTCCCTTAAATATTTCAACTATCCCCCTTAACTTCTGACCTATCGTTCTAGTCCCAAACAACTTCAGTGCCTGTTTGCATTTACTCTATATATACGCCTTATAATTTTGTATACTCCCATCTAATCTCTCCTCATTCTCCTACAGACCAGGGAATAAAGTCTTTTCCCTATAACTCAGGTCCTCAAGCCCCAGCAACATCCTTGTAATTTTTTTCTTTCAATCTTATTGATAGCTTTCCTACAGCTAGGGGATAGGCGACGAGAACTGCACACAATGCTCTAAATTCGGCCTAATGAATATCTTATACAACTTCAACATAACATTCCATGCCAGTACTCTGTACATTGATTTATGAAGGCCAATGTGCCAAAAACTCTCTTTAAGACCCTATCGACCTTAAACAGCACTTTCAGGGAATTACAGATCTATATTCCCAGATGCCTCTGTTCTACCGCACACCTCAGTGCCCTATCACTCACTGTGTAAGCTTTACCTTGGTTTGTCCTCACAAAATGGAACACCTCACGTTTGTCTACATTAAATTCCATCTACCATTTTTCAGCCCATTTTGTTTTTCAGCTGGACTAGATTCCTGTGCAAACTTTGATAGTCTTCCTCACTTTCCACTATGCCTCCAAACTCGGTGTCATCCCACAAGTTTGCTTGTCCAATTTACATTATTATACAGATTGTTGACCAAACCCTGTGCCACACCACTAGCTGCAGGACTCCAGTCAGAGAGACAAGCATCTACTTCCAATTTCTGACTTCTCCAATGAAACTAATGTTGAATCTAATTTACTACTTCATCCTAAATGCCAAGCAACTGAACCTTCTTGACCAGTGTCCCAGGCGGGACTTGGTCTAAGGCCTTGCTAAAATCCATGGCCTTTCCTTTATCAATTCAATAGCATCAGAGACCCTCAAGGCAGACCAGTGCTTGGCAGTCATCAGCTAACACATCTTTTGTAATGTGCAATGTTACTGATTGAATTAGATTTAACCCGTTGTTCCATAATGATGCATCTTACATGATATACGGTATAACGACAGATATGAAATCCATTCAATACCAGATACTCATTGGCGTTAGCAATGTCTTTATGTGTCATTCACTCTCTAATCAGACATTACTAACTACTATTGACCAACACTATTACATGATGAATTCAGTATTTCTATTGAAAAAGTATTATTACTGGCAATGTTCTTATTTAAATGAACAAAGCCTCGTAAATCTTAACAGTTGTGGCATACATTCTTACTCATTAAACCTCTCATCCTCCAATAAGGTCATAGAAATAGTAACCAAAACTATGAATTCTTAATGTATAGTCTTTATAGCCTAATCTTTTATATGCTAAAATAATTTTGGAAATTATTGCTGGCAGAATGAAAATTATGCTATTTTACAGAAATGTGCATAAGTAATACAATGATTACATACATTTCTTAGCTCAGTTCCTATGGCACTTTAATAGTTTTTGAAAAGAATATAAATATATCAAAGTTCTCAGCAAAGATTTGTTCATTGTCTACAATGTGCTCAGGAATAATTTCGAAATGTTACCAAAATCATGCTGCTGTCACAAAACCAAAAGGGATTTAAAAAGAATGAATGATGTGACATTGAACAAAATATAGCCTATATGTCACTGTGCATAACTCATGGCAGCAGACAGTGAAATTACTGTTCATAATACAAGCAGCACTGTTTCAGCAGAATTGCTGATTACTCAAAAATCTTAAATCCTAGAACTCAAATGTGTGGAATTCAACAGCTATCCAATAATAATGAAAAGAAAATGAAGAGAGAAAAAGTAATTATTTCATGAATATAAGTTGGAAGACAGCTTGAAATATAGCACATCTTAGCTTAATGACACAGGAGGCTATCAATACATGCATGGAGTAAAATGGTCAATTGAAACTATGATAGATTTATTAAAAAAATAAAGCTATTATATTTTGTTGTTGCTGAAATGATGATGTTTGGCATCTCCAAAAACCTATCAGTATTCAGTGCACAATATGACTGTGACAAAAATAGAATCAGTGCTTGTTTTGTATATTTGAGACCAGACTTTCCAAAATACTGGAACTAATTGTACGTAAATTATGTTACACTGTGAGGTCTGAGCATTCTCACATCTTTAACTACGTTCTCACTAGAAATTTGATTTATGATATTGTAGCCAGTAGTGAGGCTTGGTTGTAAGAGCTTGAGATTGCACAAGCAATTACTTGTGGAAGAGAAACGTGCCAGATTTAAAATGTGAGTGGGGTCTATTCAAACTTTCTGCAGAGACAGATATTGCACAGCTTAAATGGCTCAAAAGGCTTCAGTGAAAAGGGACAGAAGCCATGGTAACTAACTCCCTTTCTCTTCTATTCTCTTCCCTGATGATTACACCTGCAAGAAGTGCAGCTTCTTACAGCCTGTAATAGGGAACTGGAGCTGGAGCTGAATGACATTTGACTCATTCGGGACCCAAATGTACTTACATTTACTGCATGGTGCAAGAATACAGGTAACTGGGTGAGAGTCAGGAGAGGAAAAGGGAATAAGCAACCAATACAAGGTACCCCTGTGACCACTTCCCTCAATAACAAGTATATTGTTTTGAATATATATGGAGGAGGGAGGAAGTGACCCAGCAAAGGAAAGTCACGGCAGTTAGATCTCTGGCACTGAGTCTGCCTCAGTGACCCAGAAGTGAAGGGAGGTGAAAAAGTGTACAGTACTGATAAAGCATATATTTTTTAGGGAAACAGACAGGAAGATCTGTGGATGTGAATGATATTCCTGGACGGTATAAACACAAGAGATTCTGCAATGGTGGAAATCCAGGGTAACACACAGAAAATGCTGGAAGAACTCAGCAGGTCAGGCAGCGCTTATGGAAAGGATGGACTGAAACCTCAACTGTGAATTACTTTCAATAGATGCTGCCTGACCTGCTGAGTTCCTCCAGCATTTTGTGTGTGTTATACCGGATGGTATGTTGCTTCCTAGGTGTTAGGGTCAGGAACATCTCAGATCAAATCCATATGATTCTTAAGAGGGAGGGGGAGCAGACAGAAGTTATAGTTCATGTTGGTACCAAAGGTGTAAGCAAGAAGAGTGATGAGGTCCTGAAAAATGAATTTAGGGAGTTAGTAGGTGAGTTAAAGGACAGGACCTCCAGGGTGGTGATCTTGGGATGACCACCACTGCCATTTCCTAGCAAAGTTAGAAATAGGAAGATAATACAGTTTAAAACATGACTAAGAAGATGGTACAGCTAAGAGGGCTTCAGATTTTTGGATCATTGGATTCTCTCAGAGGGAAGGTAGAACCTACAAAAAAATGGTGTGGTTTACACCTAAACTGAAGGGGAGCCAATATCCTTGTGTGAAAGTTAGCTAGTGAAGCTCTGGGGGCTTAAGCTAGAGTTTCAGGCTTAGAGCATGAATCAGCATGTGGAATTATGATTTTATAGTCATTGTCAAGATTTCGTTTCAGGAGGGACAGAACTGGCAACTTAATATTCTGGAGTTCTATTGTTTTAGACATGATAGAGGAGATGGCATTAAAGAGAGAGGGGTGCATTATTCAAATATTAAAAGAGGAAAATGTTAAAGCGGTGCTCAGACAGGGCAGACTGAGGCTGTAATGTGGAAATGAGGAATAAGACCATAATATAGGCCATTAGGAAAACAGTAAGAAAGGGATGACAATGTGAATGGAATTATATTATACATCTCTCAATAGTGAGCAGGATTTGAAGGAGCAAATTGGTATAGAGATGGCAGACAGTTGCAAGACAAATAAGGTTGGTATTGTATATGATTTTAACTTTCTACATATTGACTGGGGCTCCCAAATTACAAAAAGACTGGATGGGATATAGTTTGTCAAATGTTTTCAGGAAGGTTTCCTTATTCAACTAGAGAGAATGTGATACTGGATCTCTTACTAGGAAATGAGACAAGGCAGATGACAGAAGTGTGTGTTGGGAACACTTTGGATCTAGTGATCATAATTCCATCAGTTTTAGGATAGTTGCAGAGAAGGCTAGGACTGGTCCTTGGGTTGAGCTCACAGAAGACACTGAATATGTGGAGCGGCTCCCAGAAATTTGCATCTCTTGTATCGATGTTACCTCTGGAATCTTTTGTGGTCACTTGTACAGTACATTCCCAACCTCACATGAATTCTGCCTTTCTGTGTCTTAAATAATACATAATTGGTTAGAAGCTATTGTTAGTAATCCAAAATACATAAAATCAAATGCAGTTGAGGCACCATCTCCACCAATCATACAAAATGGGATCATCCTTACAAGCTTTAAATGTTCACTCGATTCCCCTTACTAGCTAATGTCCAGACTTGACATTCATCCATGGCTGACAACCCACCATCCCCCAAACAGTCACCCTTTTGGCCACCAATGTGTAACTCTGAATAACATCACTGCATCACTGTCTGGTACGGGGGAGCTACTGCACAGGACCTAAAGAAGCCGCAGATGGTCGTAATTTTAGTCGTCCCCATCTTGCGTTTAACCTACAAGGTACCCAGGACATCTTTAAAGAGCAGTGTCTCAGAAAGGCAGCGTCCATTATTAAGGACCTTCATCACCTAGGGCAGCGGTCCCCAACCACCGGGCTGCGGACCGGTACCGGGCCGCAAAGCATGTGCTACCGGGCCGCAAGGAAACGATATGATTTGGCGATATGAGTCAGCGCACCTTTTCTCATTCCCTGTCATAGCCACTGTTGAGCCATTACGCATGCGAGGTCATTACCCACGTGTCATCCATGTCAGCACGGGAAGGAGATCAACTCCTCGAGCTTGCAAATGACGACGGGCTGAAAAGTATGTTTGACATAACTGCTCTGTCGGCATTCTGGATCAAAGTCAAGGCTAAATATCCTGAGATAGCCATGAAAGCACTGAAAACGTTGCTTCCATTTCCAACATTTTTCTGCAATGAATGCAACGAAAACTAAATTGCAGAATAGACTGGACAGGAACTCACTTCGAATATCGCTGTCTCCGATCATCCCTCGATAGGACCGTGTTGTTGCACGGAAACAAGCCTAGGGCTCCCACTGATTCAGCGATATTGGTGTGTTGCAATGATCTTATATATTCATACGGGGAAAATATGTGCTGTGTGTTTAAAATCCAAACGTTACTTAAAATGTCATGATGTTATTGACTTACTTATATAACCATATAACAATTACAGCACGGAAACAGGCCATCTCTGCCCTTCTATTCGGTGCCGAACGCTACTCTCACCTAGTCCCGCCGACCTGCACTCAGCCCATAACTCTCCATTCCTTTCCTGTCGATATACCTATCCAATTTTTCTTTAAATAATAATATCGAACCTGCTTCTGCCACTTCTACTGGAAGTTCGTTCAACACTTACTTCAAGCTCCTCTGATAATTGACTTATCACTATATTCATGCGAGGAAAATATGCGCTGTGTGTTTAATATTAAATTCGTTAGATAAACCCTTTTAGAAACAAAATTGGGTGTATTATCCATTTATCACCTATATTCCAGTCGTGATTAACACCACCCCCCCCCCCCCCGACTCCGAACAGAATCACGAAAAAAGATTTGCAAGAAAAATCGTCAGGCCACGATGCGCATGCGCACTGGTGCCCGTGCAAGGCTTCATGGTCATTGTAGTCTTCTCTGGTTAAAACGCAATGTATTTGACTGCTACTCTTGTCCGTTGGCAACTCTATCCACACCCCTGCCCCCACCCCTGGGTCGGCCGGTCCGCAAGAATATTGTCAATATTAAACCTGTCCGCAGTGCAAAAAAGATTGGGGACCCTTGACCTAGGGCATGCCCTGTTCTCACTGTTACCATCAGGAAGGAGGTGCAGAAGCCTGAAGACACACACTCAGCAATTCAAGAACAGCTTCTTCCCCTCTGCCATCCAATTCCTAAATGGGCATTGAACCCGTGAACACTACCTCACTTTTTAATATATACTATTTCTGTTTTTGTACAATTTTTAATCTATTCAATATACATATACTGTAATTGATTGATTGATTTATTATTATTATTTAATGTTTTTTCCTCTTCTGTAATATAGATTGCATTGATCTACTGCTGCTAAGTTAATAAATTTCACAACACATGCAGGTGATAATAAACCTGATTCTGATTCATCACTCTCCAGCTTAATTCTCAACTGGTGGCTTCAAGTTTTTGCTCGCCAAGCCTCATTTTCAAGTGATTGTTAAAATCTCCCCCCAACCCTCTGCCCCTCAAAACCACATTCCTTTTCTTGCCTATTGACTAATACATGACTGTTGTCCATGATCAATATGATTTCCTTCATATATTCCACACTGATAGACCAAGTAATCAAAAAATCTGATTTAGTCTAAAGCCTTTAAAGTAGCCTTGAGCTCCTGAACTTGGAACTTCCTAACATCAGGAACACGAGCAAAACACCCTTCAGTCACCTTATTGCAACTGTTTCAAACTATGCCAAAAAAAATTTAACAGAATAATAAATAAACAAAGAGAACCATTCAAAATGCTGGAGCTTCCTCTTTGCAAAAAATTCAGTGATTTTGAAATCATGCCCTGTAATATTGGCAAAAGGTTCATTAAACACAAAACATCACAAGATCACAAGACAAAGGAGCAGAAGTAGGCCATTCAGCCCATCGAGTCTGCTCCGCAGCTCCCCCATGAGCTAAACTATTCACCCATCCAGTTCCAATTTCCGGCTTTTTCCCCATATCCCTTGATACCCTGACTAATTAGATACGTGTCAATCTCCTCCTTAAACACCCTCAATGATCAGGCTTCCACAGCCATATGTGGCAACAAATTCCACAAATCCACAACCCTCTGGTTAAAAAAATTTCTCCTCATCTCTGTTTTAACTGGGTACCCTCTAATTCTAAGACTATGGCCTCTTGTTCTGGACTCACCCACCAAGGGAAACAACCTTTCCACATCTACTCTGTCCAACCCTTTCAACATTCGAAACATTTCTATGAGATCCCCTCTCATTCTTCTATACTCTAATGAATACAATCCAAGAGCCGACAGACGCTCCTCATATGTTAGCCCCTGCATTCCAGGAATCATCCTTGTAAATCTTCTCTGAACTCTCTCCAACATCAGTATATCCTTTCTAAGATAGGGGGCCCAAAACTGCACACAGTATTCCAAATGAGGTCTCACTAATGCCCCATAGAGCCTCATCAACACCTCCCTACTCTTATACACTATTCCTCTTGAAATGAATGCCAACATAGCATTCGCTTTCCTTACCGCCAATCCAACTTGGTGGTTAACCTTTAGGGTATCCTGCACGAGGACCCCCAAGTCCCTTTGCATTTCCGATTTTTGGATTTTCTCCCCATCTAAATAATAATCCGCTGGATTATTTCTTCTTCCGAAATGTACAACCGTACATTTGTCAACGTTGTATCTCATCTACCATTTCTTTGCCCACTCTCCTAGACTGACTAAGTCTCTCTGCAACCTTTCCGTTTCTTCAACATTTCCTGCTCCTCCACCTATCTTGGTGTCATCCGCAAACTTGGCCACAAAACCATTTAATCCATAATCCAAATCATCGATATACATCATAAAAAGAAGCGGCCCCAATACCGACCCCTGCGGAACACCACTAGTAACCGGCAACCAATCAGAATAGGATCCCTTTATTCCCACCCTTTGCTTTCTGCCTATCAGCCAATGCTCCCCCCATTTCAATATCTTTCCTATAATTCCATGGGCTCTCATCTTATTAATCAGCCTCATATGCAGCATCCAAGAGAATATTTTGTGTAGTCACCACCTAACCCCAGGTTCTCAATCTAACTTGCATTGAAAATTGTTTATCCATTTTTATTAATACTTTACTAGTAATATGACATGGATGTTATTTAAATAATCCAGAAAGGTCCAATCTTCTTTAATAAATAATACAATTGTGTCCTTATATACAGTAATCTATTTTAAAAACTAGCTTTATTTGTCATATGTACATTGAATCATGAAATCATACTATGATTTGTGTCATTTGTGTCAACAGCAAACACAATCCAAGGATGTGCTGAGGGCAACCAGCAAATGTTGCCCATTATTCCACTGGTGTTCAGGCATGCAGGTTTTTGAAATGGCTGTTCTGCATGCCGTTCAGGGATTATCATAATAAGTGTTTTAAAATTTCTCTGTACATCAGACTTCACAGTGATTGTTAAACCTTGTTAAACCTTGATCTGACAATTTTTGTAAGTTTCCTTTTATCATCCTTGTCAGAAATAGAAACGTAATTTGAATCAAATTTGCCAAATCTCTTCAAGCATGTTCTGTAATCTTGAAAATGTATTCGGTATAAGGTATAGAATTATGCAGGAGACAGTGTCAAGGACTGTTTTGTAACACCTACTGAGAAACCAAATCTTTGGAGTCAAGACCCAGAGCTTGTATTTCTCATCAAGGGCAAGATATTTGGACTTTTTTTACTTGGAAAAACTGCAAATGTTCGTATTCCTCATCATAATTCACAGTCAGTGAAATTGTGGGAACATGCAATATTGAAACTTACACTTAGAAAATCCAATATTGCCAGTGATAATGAAAAACTGCCAGTTAATCACAGCACACCTGTCATAATGATACTTTAATAATTTCAAGCTGCTAACAAGTTATTTAACTGGCATACATTTCAAATTGCTTTCTGTGTAGCTGTGGTGTGATCTTTATTTGGAGATATCTGCTCATGTGCTTGGAAATCGACACCTCTTTAATTACACGGAAGAATGATAGGATGAAAGAACTAGGGTTGATGAGAAGTGGAACATTTCATCAAGAGAAAGAAGGAAGTATACTTAAGGTTTAGAAAACAAAATCAGACAGTGCTCCTGAAAGTTATAAGGCAACTAAGAAAGAGAATAATAAGAGACTGAGTTAGAAGGGGACATGAGAAAGATTTGAAATGTAAGATTAAGGACAACCCCAAGACATTCAATATGTACATAGGGTGTTGATCATTACCTTTGTGTTCTCTCCAGTCACAAGAGTAGAACCAGATGTTGTTCTGTTGTTCAAGAAAGATAATAGGGATAATACTCAGAATTATAAACCAGTAAATCTTAAATCAGCAGTTGGCAGACTAGTGGAGAGGATTTTTAGTGACGTATTGATGAGAATTTGGAGAAGTATAGTTTTCCTAGAGAAAATGAGCATTGTTTTGTGAGGGAGAGATGTGTCTCATGAGCCTGATTGAGTTCCTTAAGTAGGTGACGAAACAAACTGATGAAGGTTGAGTGGTGGCTGTGGTGTATATGGATTTTAGTGTTGTTGTTCGTCCATTGCTGACGTCGATGACGACCTCGACACCATAATGATGGTGTCAAGACTGGCGCGTGATTTGGATTTAAGTGAGGGAGAGTTGCGCAGCGTCAGCCTCACTCTGTCTTCCCAATTCCCATCTGGATCCAGTGGCAAGACAGAGTCTAGACGGCTGGAGATGGGACTAGGCGCAGTGGATGACCAGGACGTCTTCTGTGTCTTGTCCTGCTCTACATTTTCCACGACGCTTGCAGAGACCGCCTTCTTGACCTGACCGTTGGACCTTCCATTGGTCTCGTCCGCTCAATCCGCCGGAGTCTGTCTTCACATGCTGGGATAGACAACTCCCTATCTCACCGAGGGTTTGAGACCCGTCGGCTACCCTCACCTGGTTTAGTCAGCTTGTCGAAGCCGTTGCCCGGGGTGTGGCCGCTGTCACATGCAAACAGCTACGGGGAGCCACAGGTGAGAGCTGAGTGCCAGGTGGGGACCAAAGGTGGACTAACCGCCCTGAAAAGGACGCGACATGTTCCCCCACCAGAGGTGCTACCCCTCCCTGACACCCCATATGGATTTTAGTAAGGTGCTTGACAAGGTTCCCCATGGTAGGCTCATTCAGAAAGTCAAGAGGCATAGGATCCATGAAAACTTACGTGCATGGATTTGGAAATGGCTGGCTCTCAGAAGGCAGAGAGAGGTGGCAGATAAAGCATACTCTCTCTGGAGATTGGTGATTAGTGGTGTTCCATGGGGATCTATCATAGGACTTCTGCACTTCATAATTCTGCAAATGACTTGGATGAGGAAGTGGGAGGGTGAGTTGGTAAGTTAGCACAACCCAAATGTTGGTAGTGTAATGGATGGTGTAGAAGGTTGTCATAGGTTACAATGGGATATAGACAGGATGAACAGTGTGGAGGAACAGAGATATCTTAGAGTCCAAATAAATAGATTCCACAAGGTTGCCATACTGATAGGTAAACACATATTACACACACACACCACACACACAAAAGAACCAGGGATTCGATAATAATTTCCTAAAGAAAACTTGAGAGCGAAAGGAGAACTGTGAATGGCAGACATATATTTGCCCATCCATTTTTTTTCTGTGACATATAAATGAAAAATTTGCATGAGAAACTTCCAAAGAGTTTAACTTCAATTTTCGCTTCTCATATTTAGGCAAAAATATATTTTAAAAGTACTTTTGGAGAACACAGGTATATTTTCTGAGGAGAATTTAAGTCTGCAATGATAAAAGAACAGAGGACAGAGAATGATCAGGGCTTTATTAATCAGATATTGCATGACTTGCAGGCTATAATTATACTTAAGCATCCACACAACTGTTCAAATCTGCATAAAGTGTGAATAACTTGAAAGCCTAGGAATTGCTGTTGTGCTATAGGAGGGTTAAATAAAAGTTGCAGAGAATGGTTGCCTAGTTCATATTTTTTCCGCTTCTTTCTGAAGATGCCTCTCAGACTATCTCTCAAGGAGGTCCTAGGCCATCAGGATCTCAGCATGCTGTAAGTAAAAACAACAGGCAGCCATCATGCACGATGCTTGCAGTAGAGAATTACCTGGAGAATTCTCGATGTTGGGTGTAACAGATCTCAGCTTAAGCACAAAAAGGGTGTAGCTTTGAGCCAGATCATAGTCATCATCTATATGGTTCAGACACAAGAGGATCAATAGAAGAAAGGCATGCATAAGAATTAACTACTATAGGAAGAATATTAAGGAATATGAAAGCATTGTAGTCATGTTGTTGCTGTAGCAATTAAGTGATCTGAACTACGGATCTGAGAACTCAGGATCAATTTCCATGAGGGCAGCTGAGTAATCAGAACATAATAACATAAAACAAGTGTCAGCCTTTTGGCTCCTTGAGCCTGCTCAATATTCAGGACTGCGATTCTACCTCAAAATAGTTTTCCTGCTCTGTGCCTCTATATATCACTTTGCCTCTGATGTTCAGAAATCTATTAATCTCAGTTTTGAATGCAATCTTTTACTGAGTCTTCACAACCCTCTGTTTAGAGAATTCTATCCTTCTAAGGCAGAAAGAAGCAAGTCTAATTGCACCAGATCAGGCTGAAACAATGAAGAATTTACTTTGAATTTTTGTTGTATTTGGACTAACCCTTATTTTACAACTTATAATTATTTGTTCTAGACATACAAAGAAAAAATATCCCCTTTATGCACCCTGTCAACCCCTCTTAGAATCTTGTTTGTTCCAAAGAGGCTTAACCCTCTCAACTTTTCCACAAATATTAGACCTCATAGCAACTAGTCAAGTTCTGTGCTCTTTATATGAAATATGCCTTTTTTAGGTAAGGAGATTAATATTGTACATAATATCCAGATATAGTCTAATCGAGGTCCCATATAATGGGTGCAGTGTCTGCCAAATGAATTACTTGAGGACAATAGTAAAAGTTAGATATGATATTCTCGAATTAAGCACAGAACTGAGACAGCTCTGAAACAAATTGTGCAGTCACCTAGTAATTATTGTGCCATCACATGGCACGTACACATTGGAATCAATAAAATACATATGATTATAAGAGCCTTTAGAACAAAGGGTGTGATGTACTATTGAGGGAGTCTTGATCAAAGGGACAAGGTAAGGCGTCAACTTTGTAAAACAGAGAAAAGAGAAACTTTCTTTCACATAGTGTGCAAATCTTTAGAATTCTCTACCTCAGAGTTGTCAGCTCCGGACCATTTGGGATACTTAATGTGGAGATGGAAAAGTTTTTGAAATACTGGAAATGGAGGGTTGAGGGGAACTGATATAGAAGTGGGTGTAAGGTTATCATAGATCAGCCATGATCATTTGAAGAGTAGAGCCAGATGGTCTACTCTTGTGGTCTTGTCATCTTGTGTTTCCTGGTACCTTACGTGAAGAACTGGGAAAGGACTGTGGGTAGAAAAAGTACTTAGGAGTACCTCAGGAGTTGAAGCACTTCGGACTTGCTCCTCAGCACATTGGAGATTTGAGAGCGCTGACCAGTTACAAGTCTGTTTAGAAGGGCTAAAATTTGTCGTTCTTTGCAAACCAAAATTAAATTACTATTTAAATGAATCAACGTAAAATATTAAGCAATAGCTGTAAACTCAATCGCTGTAAACCTTCTATTATAGAGAACAAAATCAGCTGTCTGTAGTGACTCCACCTTTCAACATGATCAGCTGTTCAACATGGTTAAACTTAATTACCCTTCAGTGGCTAAACAAGCCACTTAGGTCATAGGTAATTATGTTTAGGGAATAAATCCTACCTCTCTCGTTACACCTATATACTGTGAATTATTCCAAAGGTACTTGCTGGAGACAACTTAATAAAGCTAAGTTTGTATTAACTTGAACATAATTAAAAATTAGTTTGAATTAAGCACCTAAAATTTTGATTGCCTAACTATTTGCTTTAATAGTCAAAAGCAAAGAAAATGCAAATACTGGAAAGGTAAACAGTCTTTTATCTGAAACATTAATCCTGTTCCTCCCTCCATGTGTGCCATCAGAACCATTAAATATTTTCATAATTGTTACATTTTATTATTTATTTTAGCTCTGGGTGCTTGAAATTTGATTTTATCCAGAGCAGAAGGTGGGACTGAACATGTTTGAGTCATTTTATATCTTTCCAGGAATTAGATAGGACACCATCAAATGTGATTCATCCTTTTGCATTTAGGTTTTATTTCTGTGGGGGTCCGTCAGGGATGATTGAAAACATTGTGTTTTTTTTGTATATTATGAAGAAAATTAGACCAAGTTGTCCTGAGTAGTGAGTGTCACCTGACAATTATGCTTTCACACTGCAGCATTGAATTAGGAACTGTGTAACTATCATGTTTACCTTTTGTCTTTTGGATCTCCAATCATTAGGTACTGATCTACCAACATGTCAGAACTCAATTATCCTCCTGATCCTTGGGCTCCTAGTGCCAACATTTCCAATACCACAAGGTTTCCAATCCCCAGTGGGAGAGTTGGGAAATGAATCTTCCTTAAGGCCATGAATCTTGCCTATTCATCGCTCTCCCTCATCTGCCATTCAATGGTGTCAAGAACCAGTTGCTCACAAAATGAACAATAAAAGGGTGGATTGTAATCAACACTCAGAAAAGTTGAAAACTTTAAAACTGACATTCATAAATTTTCATTGGACTTTGTTATTAAGGATAAAAGAAACAACCAAATCAACTTCAAAATCCAGATCAGTCATGAATTCATTGATGAATGAAACAGATATGATAGATTCAATTGTTACTTGAGTACCTTAAGGTAACAAAATGACTGATTTGGAGTGAACTCGACTAAAGCATACAAAATCCAAAACATTGCATTATTTCCAAAGATTGTTTGATAGTGTCATTTGATAATTTTCACAAATTATGCTATAACTCATTATTAATCATATTTGATGAAGGTTAATAAGATTAGTGATTGTGGATGAAGCTTTAATATCCTTCAGGAGTTGCTCTTTGTCATTCTTTATAGAAGACAAGCATAAGTGATTGTTTTAAAATGAAGGAATTAATGGAAATCCCTGGGTATATTAGCATTGCCCTGTGTAATTTAGGGCTGGCATGTATGTGCCATATTTAACAGAGTGAAAGCTCTATAGCTCATTTAAAAGGCAGTAAATTTGACAGACACTCCTAATACTATCTTAGCCATCTATTCCCCATAAGATCACAAATGCCTGAGTATGTTGTTGCTGTCACTGGCTCCTTAGCAAAACTGGTGAACATTGGGTATCACTTAATGCATCCATGACTCCAGGAAAGGAATTTGTTTAGCGTTCCAGATCATCTTACAGTTGGTGTGGAAGAAACTCCAAATCTTGTTTTGTTTAGTTGAGCACTGAGAATTGATGTGTATTATCTGTCACTGCTTTTGGTGGAATAGAGATGCTATGTCACAAAATGTTCCTACATTTATTGGAACCTCCTTGGTCTAGTATCTGAAAGTTGTTTGCCAATTTTTCTTCACCATGGAAAGTGTCCTGTCCAGATGCATCACAGCTTGGTATTGCAACTGCATCACCCAACACCACAAGGAATTGCAGAGTTATGAACACAGCTCAGCACATCACAGAAACAAGTCTCCCCTTCTCTTCACGGGCTCTGACTAAACTTACTGCTGACTTGGGAAAACAGCTAACATAATCAAGGACCCCATCAACCAGCCATTCTTCCTTCTTCCTGTTTCCATCAGAAAGAAGGTTGAAAAGCTTGAGAATATGTGCCACCAGGCTCAAGGACAGCTTTTACCCTGCTAGTTTAAGACACTTGAATGGACTTCTCATAAAATAAAAAAACTCATGATCTCTCAATCTACTTCATCATTGTCCATTTACTGTATTTTTCTACCTGCATGGGCTCTTTCAGTCACAGTGACACTTTTTTTTGTTTTACTTTTGTACTACCTCAGAGCACTTGCGTATAGAATGGTCTGTCTGGATAGCATGGAAACAAAAACTTTTCACAGTACCAAATTGAAAAAACTTCCTACAAATTTGGTATTTTCCTTCCTTTATAGCAATATTTCAGGCCTTCTTTTTCAAACTGCTTCTAGTCACCATCACAGTCAATCTTTACAAGGTTCAATGTTGTCTTATCATGCTTCCATGAAATGCTTTGGGACATTATGCCACATAAACACAGTGTGTTATTGTAAGACTTTGAATGTTTGCTCAATAGATACGAGGAGAATAAGAACATGCCCTCTAAAACAACTGATGTGAATGAAACCTCTAGGCCAAAAGAAGCAACAGGAAACAGAAATGAAACTCCATAGATCTGCTTTAACTCTTGTTCAGCCTCATATTAATATGGATGGAGTAATCTCATCAACAGTTCTACACATACATTCCAACCTTAAATTGAAATAGATTGTCCGAAACCTACAGGTTTTAATAAAGAAGCAGTCGCTTTAGTACTGCAGCATAATCTATTGCTTTGTTAGTGTGTATAACAAAATACTTCAGGTATTTATTTCTTTTAAAACAGATATTTATTAAGCAAAATGAAAGTTTAATGCATGCAGATAGGAATGTGAAGATATGGTTAAAATCAGATTAGCCGGAATCTTACTAAATGAGTGTCCTAATCCAGCTGCTACATCTTCTAACAACTCATGGGACATGAAAATTAAGGGTGAAAAGGCTTATTTATATTAATTCTGAGCTTTCGTACAACATTATTGTGTTAATTAAATGACTACATTTTGTTTAGGTGTTGCAAAAAGAATAACTTGCCTTGAAATCATTCAAGCTTGAAATGGAACTGCCCAACCAAACATAATGTCATCAATATGCATTTCAGACATTTCAATGATGAATCAAGCTATTCAAAAGACACATTTAATGGAGCCTTCTAGTGAGTTATAGGAGCTATCTGCACTATCATAAATCCCAACAGTAATTAAGTACATACAAGATACATCTGAAGAATATTACATATTGATGATTCAACAGTTTTCAAGCCTCTTCATCACTGCATCATTACAGAGGCTCAAAAAGACAAGAAAATGTTGAAGGTAAGCTGCCAGCCTCAGATATGAAGGTTGAATGGCCTTGGAGAATCATCAGCATCCTTTGGTATGATTCCTCAGAATGGTCATCAAATAGGAAATAAAATGCTGCATTCCAAAGGAATTTGGTAAAATGTTGAAGAATTATTTTTTAGATGACAAAGATAACCATAATCTACTAACACAACATTAAAACTCAATCAATAAATACTTGAAACACTCAGGTAACATCTGTGGAAAGAGATGTGGTCAATCTCTAAGAATGCTGTTTGACCTGGTGTGTGTTGGCAGCAGTTTTTATTTGCGATTTCAGACATTTAATATCTACAGATTTTTAAAAATATTTTCACCTAGCTCTGGGAGATGGCAGTACTGAAATTCGCAACTTTTCCTTTTGAAATGATTGCAGATTTACAAGTCTTCAGTAGGAATGAAAATTAGGAATAATACTCAACAAGCAGTTACTCCAGTTTACTTTATAATGTCATCATAACTTACAAATTTAAAGATAGCTTTAACCTTTCTCAGATATTGCCAGGTGGAAAATTGTTTTGCCTCTCTGGATCATGGAATACGTTCTCGTAACATATTCACGAAGTCCCTTATCAGGAAAAGAAAGATAAGCTTTAATGAACCAAGTCAACCTAGGGTTCTTCCCAACCAATAGCTGTGAAATTAAGGCATTGCTTTGGTTTAGAAAACTCACCAACCAAACTTTGCAGCAAAGTTTCATAGATGATGCAGCTGCCTCACAAATCTATTTACTCATATTCACTTCTGATCTCCAGTGCAGTTTCTGTGGAATTTACAATATCTCCATGTATTCATCTTGTCACGTACCCTGTGATGGGTTAAAGATCCAGCAGAAATGGAAAACACTATTTGGAGTCCAGTATTGCTATTAACTAATGAACTAATGGTATTTATTAGTAACTACACAATACAGTAATATAAAAGCAGATATATCAAACAGTTTAGCAATGATTTTATACATGTATGTGTGTGCGTGTGCATAATTATATGAAAACCAAGCTTCTTCAAGTCTAGGGGTAAATAGATAGCCTTACGATGATGAATAAAGTTCAGTTCAGTTTTTGGTATTGAGTTGAGTAGTGGTGGAGAGAGAGAGAGGAGAAGATTTGTGTCTTCAGGTGAGCTGACGCCGTTGATCTTCCCGTTGTCCACCGAAATCCTTTAGAAGTCACCCACTGTGACCAGAAAAAAGAGGACCATTCTTCTGTGGTGGAATTATCAACCCAGGTGAGGTTGGACACAAATAACTCCCCACCGGTCACACCCTTTTCACACTGAGAGAGCCACTGATCGATCCGCCTGATCAATCCTCCAAAACCCATCTTTTCTGTGGGCACAACAAAGCTCATTCAGTGTCCAAAATCATGTAACTCCAGGTCTAACAGCTGACCATCTATTTATCTCACCGTGCTGGATACCAACTGTCCATCAAGCAGCCCCTTCCTTCTCTCTCTAACAATTTGGAAGCTGCTAGTGTCCTTGCAAAAGTGTAAACAACTTGTGAGCAGTCTTTGTCTCACTTTCTTCTCTCTCTCTTTAACAAGGTGTCTGGTGTTGAACAACCCTCTTTCTCTTTTCAAAAGCACAGTTCATAGGGGTAATTTAGGACCCCGTCACAATCTAAGTTTTCAGGTTCCACGATGTTAGGCAAATTGGACAATGGTTGTTTGTGAGTGATTAATTTAGAGGGAAATGGGTGGGTGATGGTTCTGAAATCTGGCATAGACTCAGTGATCATCTTCAATAGGCGAAACAAGTCCTGTAGATCATTCAAACTCATGAGCCTTGTCCACCATGCAATATGTTCATTGATGGTCTACCTTTCTCAAGTCTACTTTCCAACTCTCCTCATAACCCTTATCATGGTGAAGACATTACCACTTTCATAGCTTTCCCAGAAGGAATTCAAAAAATCCACAAAGCTTTAAGAAAATAAATTCCTCCTCAACTCATCATTTGGAACTATGCCTCCTGGTCTTGGACTCTACCATAAAGAAAAATATCTTCCAGCATTTACCGTGTCCAGTCCCCTCAGAATCTTATATTTCAATACAATCTCTCTTCTTCTACTAAACTCAGGAGAGTTCAAATCCAATATCTTAAACCTTTCCATATGAGGCAATCAATAGCACAAACATCAATTTCTCTACCTTCAAATAATTTTCCCCCTTCCACCATTTTTTTACATTCACAGGTTCAGTCCCTTAACACTGCTCTTCTCACCTCTCTGGTGCCCCTCCTCCTTCCCTTTCTTCCATGGACCACTGTCTTCTTTATTCAGTCCCTTACTTTATCTCTTCCACTTATCACCTCCTTACTTCATCTCCCTTCCCCACCCACCCCTGCCCTTTCAGCTGGTCTCTTCTATCACCAGCCAACTTGTACTCTTTCGATCCCCACCCCATCCAGTCCTGATGAGGGCCTCAAAACATTGAGTGTTTATTCTCCTCCATAGATACTGCCTGATTTGCCGAGTTCCTCCAGCATTTCAAGAATCTGCAGAATCTCGTGTGTTACAGATGTTGCCTAACCTGTTGAGTATTTCCAGCACAGAAAATGAAATGTGACGATGATAAAAAAATACATATTTCAGAGACATTTATTGACAGCTCAAGTGCTTTGGATAAGTGTTACATTTTTTGCTGAATTCACTTGCATCTTTCTTAGCACTCAGGAAAAGGAGCAGTGGAAATAATGCTGAGAAGGATCGCTATACAATTATGTATATAGAGATCTCTTAACAACATCTACCTTATTGGGAAGCTGGTTGCCAGGAACATGTTGGGTGGGCCTGGCTCAGTATTCTGGCTGCTCAGTGTTGAGATGTAGGAATCAGAACTGAACGTTGGTCAGTACAGCAGCTGTGGGCTATTAGTGGGGGCTGACTCACCCTCTCCATGTGTTGACACTTCACCTGGACTTTGCACTCTCCCTCTTCACCTTTTATTGAATGTGATGGATCCTGTTGTTTCCACATTCTCTTCCCCCCCCCCCCACATCCTCCCTTCTCCCACCCTTTATTTTGCTGCCCAGCTCTTTGCTGCCTTGAAATTTCTCTATGGGAACACACTCAATAGCCAGTGATCTTCACCGAGCTGGTTACTATGGAGAAATCACCATGCTGGGAGGGAAAGCTATGCAGGCAAACAGAGAGAAAGGGAGACAGCAGCCTCCACCAGGAGTTGTTGATGCAGGCAGAATGTCAACACATCACCGGGCTGCTCTTTCCCAGTAATGCAAACACACAAAATGATTCCCAAGGTGCAGCTGTGAACCCAGGTGTGGAGGGTCATCATAATTCATGTGAACATACTTATCAACAGCCTCCAAAGACAGACTCTCCATATCAACCCCAAGGCAACTCTTTGCTATGAGGAGTGGCAGAGAAGGGCAGTGGTTCGAGCCAGAGGTACAATAGAGCACGCCCTTGGGAATAACAAAGGTTCACAACAATTCATAGTACAGAAGCCCACAATTTCAAAGTACAGGAAGGTAGGCATCAATAAGTGTTTGGACTGGAACTATTGTTCTGCAGGATATCACTGTAGTGAAAAGAGATTATTGTAACCACCTAAGATACAATTTATCTCAACTCATTTGACAAATAGGACCTCCAGTATTGCAAAAAAATTTAAAATTGAATTAGCAGCTCAGCTTAGATTTTGGTGACTTTGGGTAATGCTGAAGATGAGATCCAATTGCTGACCAATATCTAAGCTATTGTTGATACAAACCTCTCAGGACAGGACTTTGGATCGAACTGATGCATTAAAATCTGAGGAGTAAATATCTGACACCACACCATCTTCAGCAAAATACTGCAGCCTTACATATCGACCTCTATCATTATTGGTTAAAAGTATATAGGCAAAAATTCTTTACATCCATATTAGGCACTTCCACCAAAAAAAAATTGATTCCAAAGGCCATGCATTTCAATAAAGTTGATAGAATGAAACATCTTGGATAATTAATTAAAAGCTAACAAAGTTTGTAGGGAGTCATTAAGAATTAATTATGGAGGTCTCATAAACCTATTCATTTTCAGAAAGCAATGCCAAAGTATTGGTGAATAATTTAAAAACAGCTTAAAGGTTTTAACAGCAGTGTTTGTAAGTTAATAAATTTTGCTGTAAATTTAAAAATTACTGGTTTTCAATACCAGATAAATAGCTTGCCAGTGTCACTAGGGGGTGCTGGAAACAGACCCAAATGCAAGACACAGACACTGAAGTACAAGGAACAGGACTTGACTAGAATAGGGACGTGACCAGATTCAGGCAAGGAGCAGGGACAAGAACACAGTTGGGCTAGGGAAAGTGGATCAGGACTAGGTACCATGGACTAGGAGACAAGGCTTGGACTCCTAGCCTGAGACTGAACAAGGACCCAGAACCTGGGTCTTGCCTCAGGCTTGGGCCCCGGAACCAGGCAAGGACATAACTTGGCTTCAGGACAGGACGAGGCTGGGGTCTAGAGGCCTGAGCTTGTAGACAAGACTTGGTCTCCGAGCCTGAGACTGGACAAGGACCCAGAACCTGGATCTTGCCTTGGGCTCGGACCCCAGAACCAGGCAAGGACATTACATGGCTTGAGGCCTTGGGTCTTGAGCTTGGCTTGGGATCCTCAAGGCTTGGGGTCTTGGGTCTCGAGCTTGGCTTAGGATCCTGGAGGCTTGGGGTCTTGGGTCTCGAGCTTGGCCTGGGATCCTCAAGGCTTGGGGTCTTGGGTCTCAAGCTTGGCTTGGAATCCTTGAGGCTTGGGGTCTTCATCTTGAAATGCAGAGGCTGATAACTCAGACTGGAGCTGAGAGGCAGACTGGGAACTGAGTGTCAATAGAGCCAAGACTTAACACAACACAAACACAAAACAGGACAGAACATAGACATAGAGCCAGGACTTATCCTACAACAAGCCAGGACTCAACTTCATCTCCACACCAAAGTGGGACAGGTCTCTCCATAAGGTAACAGCAGAACAGCCAGACTTACCCAACAGAGGCAAGGACAAGACAAGACAGATCTCCCTGCAGGGCAACAGCAAAACAGCCTGGCTTACCCCAAAGAGGCAAGGACAAGAAGAGACAAACACCAAAGAACAACAGACAGTTCCACCTCCACTCCAGGGAAGCTCCAAGTCTCAGTTCAGCCAGCAACCTCAGCTGGCTACAGAAACAGCCAGATCCCTACCTAACTTGGAGTGGCTGGCAGCCACTCAGCTGGCCCAGGAAACAGCCAAATCCATACTGCAAAGACCACTCCAATGAGTGGCAACAAGGCTCCATGAAGCAGTGGTCCTCCAACCAGGCCTAGAGATCACAAATGGTTTCACTAACCCACATCAGCAAGTTGCCCCAAGGGGGACTGACAAGACAAACCAGCAGCCCACACTCAATCCCAAGGCTACTTATATTGCAAGCCCAAAGATGGGAATCAGGTGCCTATGATTAACTCAAACAAGGGACAGCTGGAAGACCCAGAGTTCTGAGTCCACAGACCGGACTGTGAACCAGAATGCGGACTTCACAGACTGGACCATGACAGCCAGCAGAAATTGCAGAAACAAAAATTTGCTATCTCTTGACTAAACTGGTCCTGTTACCTAAGCAGAAGCGATTTTCAATCTCCCTTCTATATGCTGATTTGTCACCACTTTTAATTTGGCATTCAGCAATCATTTGCTCTGGATATTTGTCACAAATTATGCACTATCCTAACCAAAGGTCTGATTTTCATATTTGTAATGGGTTTAACAATTTATATTTTTCATTCTGTAATTAAATAATCTGCCAATTTTGGCACTTGGCATAAACTGGAGTTCTTTTAGGAATCTGCTATTTGACTGTGGCTCAAAGGTGCCAGCAATGTTTGAACTTGAGTCTTCAACTCCTAAGCTTTGTTACCAGCCCCAGAATATTAAGTGGAATAAGTTTAACTTTGAAAGTTCTAATGCTGTTGTTGTGTATGTGGCCTGGTCACACAACAATGCTATTAATAAAAATGCTGGAGACGGGAGCTAAGGTTCATGGTTCTTTACTGGCAGAAACTGAATTTGGCACACACGTACGAATTAATTCGTGCCTAATAGCGCATGCTCAATATGCGCCTTGCGCATTCAGTGACATGCTACCAAAACATAAAGTAGTCCCTTATTATACTGTAGGCTATACGGTACATACCTCCCCTTCTATTTTAACAGTGTATCAACTGTTTTTTTACCGGGGCACTATGCTAAATAAATATGTCTACCCTTAGCATACAACGCCTACCATTTGTTTACTTAGTAACTTAATAATATCAAATTATAACAAGTCTTTTTTTTACTTTTGGTCAAAGTCTCATTTATAATTCAAGTCTCGGGGAGGGGATCTTCTCTAGATTGTCAGGCACTGAAGCAAATTGGTCTTCACTCTATTGTCTGGAATAAATTAAACAATCCACAAATTGGCAGGTTCCAGCCATAAAGAGTAGTCACCTCCTCTTGCAAAGATGACAAAAGCAAAGTGAAATCCATGAAAAGGTGAACGTTATTCTTAAAAATATGTACAATCATCAAACTTGAGATGGCATTGGAAAGTGTCTTCAAGTAGTGTGTTCTTCAGTCTGTCAATAAACTTGTTTGTTTTAATACAGATTTCCATATAAAAGTCATGAAAAGTTGACCTCTGAGCATAGGGAATTAAGAAGATGTGCGCCTCTAACTTGATAAGAGTTCTACGCAGCAGATGGCCTCCGTATAATGATGACTCTGTGCAGCTGTCCTAGATATATACACATCTTTGTGCTATCACTTGTCTTCCTTACCCATATCTCATTTGTTCCAACTGAGCTAATTACACAGCCAATCTTCGTATTCTCCTTAGATTCCTAATAGATAGCCTGACCTTTATGATACCATCTCTTAGCGTAATATAACTTTCCATCTTCTATTCGTGCTTCATATCTTTGTACTGGTGATGCAGCAGGAGTGCTGGGAAGATGCTCAAGAGAAGAAGGAAATGCTGGTCTTGTCGGAGATTTAAGCTTATTGAGAGTCCGCAGATCTTCCATTATCTGTTCATCTGTTAACAAGTAATTTAACTGCACAGGGGCAGGTTTTTGTCTTTTGTCTGTAATTGGAACAGGGTCTTTAGATCTCTTCCTTAGTTTCCTAGTCATGATTGGCTTTACCTCCATAGAATCTCCTGTGAGTTCCATTGTTAGCCTTTCATTCTCAATCATCTTTTTCTTTTCTTTTAACTCAATCTATTTATCTTCAAGTTCCTTCACTGCTACTTTCTTCTCTTTAATATAATTCCTTTCCACTTGTTCTGTCTCCAGTTGCAGGAAAAACTCTGCATTTCATATTCTTTCCTTGTATTGTTGATCTGGTTTCTTCATCCTTTTATGATACTCCTGCAAAGTGTCTTCCTGTAACTGCTGTAGCTGTCTTTTGAGAGAGGTCAATTTCTCCCGGTACATCTGCTCTTTCACTTCCAGGTAGTCTTCATCATCCTGCTTATTGGCAACATCTGTCTCCCTTGCATCCTCTGTATCTTCGTCCAAGTTGCAGCCACAGATGCTGCATTTGTCCTCATCGTCAACGCTGTCTAGAACCTCCTGATCATTGTAATAGTTGACAATGGGTGAGAGGAGAGCTGTGGACACGTCCCCCAACAAGCTGCCCTCCTTTGTTGACACATCTAGTGCCTTGATGGTGTGCCAATCCAACTGGATTTTCCTGAGCCATTCACATCCCAGCAGCATTGGTCCTCCATTTTTCAGTACATAGAGGTTCAGCTGCTGTGTTTTGTCACTGTAGGTCACTGTCACTTTAATTTTACCTTTGGGATAGACTTTCTGTCCTGTGTAAGTCCTTAGCAGTAGATTAGTTTGTTTCAGAAGTACGTGAGAGAACAGTCATTTGTAGACGTGCATCGAGATCACTGTGAAAGCTGAGCCTGTGTCTGACTCCATTTTCAGTCTCACGCCCGCCACTTCTGGAGTGATCCATATTACTCTTCAATCATCTGTCTCTTTCATGCTGTGAAGTTGCCGACAAGACAATTTACTTTTGTCAGAGTCATTTTCATCAGAACTGCCTTCTTTCATTTTACATACCTTGTCATATTTTCCTTTCTGGGGTTTCTTGTTTCTATGTATTTTGACCTTTTTCTGCTGTTGACTAGCTTTGCATACTCTGCCAATGTCGCTCTGTTTGTCACAGTTTCTGCATTCTTTGTCTTTAAACCACCAGATATCAAGGTCATGTGATCTGTTCCCACACAGTAATATTTCTTTCCTTTATTTCTGTTCGGTAACATTTATTTGTGGCATATTCAGAGATTTTTATTGTATCTCAGAAGCACCCCATGCCATTGATTCCGTTGATATTACGCTTTCTCGCATGTAAGGTCTCTTTCACGCAGAAGCTTCTTCCGTGTGCTTTTACAGTGCATGCCACATACTAACCTGTCCCTCAATGCATCCGATAGACCAGCTCCAAATTGACAATGTTCTGATAATTTGCGCAATCCAGCATAATATTCAGAAATGCTTTCATTTTTGCTCTGATTCCGATTGTGAATTTTAAATCTTTCAGAAATGACCAGTGGTTTGGGGTTTAAATGCTGTTGGAGAGCATCTACTATTTGATTGAACGTTTTGTCAGCTGGCTTTTCAGCGGTTAACAAGCTCCGTAGCAGGCCATATGTTTTTGCTCCCATAACACTGAGTAAGACTCTAGCTTTCTTTCCATCCTTAATACCATTAGCCCCACAATATAACTCCACTCTTTCAATGTAAGTTGCCCAGTCTTCAGTGCCACTATCAAATGCTGTAATGTTTTCAATCATCACCATCTTTGTTATGTTAATTAAGCCCCGTTCTCCCCATATTTTCCTTTTTGACTCATGTGTCCTTTCCGCTAGTGCCACGAGCGCACTCCGTCTAGATGTGTGTGTGTGTCACTCCTTTTTATCTCCCTTCTGGGGCAGGCAGACCCTCAGTCCCTGGGGGTCGGCGCCGGCTGTGGTCTCACCTGGACGTGCTGTGGCTCCGACTGTGTCTCTTGGTCTCCCAACGTTCCAGACCCTAGCTGTGCTTCCGCTTCCTTTCGGATTCGCGGCCTCGATCTGCCTCCTTCTACCTCTCCTTGGCTCGTTCCTGGCACTCTTCTTCCAAATGTCATTATCAATTAAAACACGGCGTTCCAATACAACAGAGGTTCTTTAACATCATCGCCAATCTGTTGTGTATGTGGCCTGGTTACACAACAATGCTATTAATAAAAACTCTGGAGACGGGAGCTAAGGTTCATGGTTCTTTACTGGCAGAAACTGAACTCGGCACACACGTATGGATCAATACTCACCTAATAGCGCATTCAATGACGTATTACAAAAACATAAAGTAGTCCCTTATTATACTGTAGGCTATATGGTACAGCAATATTTAAATTTGCTGACATTACCACTGTCATTGGCCAGATTAAAGGCTATGACAAATTAGCATATAGGAGGGAGATTAAAAATCTTTCTGAGCGGTACCAATACAACAAACTCTCACTCAATATCAGCAAGACCAAAGAGCTGATTATTGACGACAGGATGAGGAAATGGATGTCCATGAGACTGTCTTCATGAGTGGATTAGAGGTGGAGAGATTCAGCAACTTTACCTTCCTCAGTGTTAAGATTTCAAAAAGTCTGACCTGGGCCCAACACATAAGTGCCATTACAAAGAAAGCATGGCAGCACTCTACTTCCATTGATGTTTGCGAAAATGTGGCATGTCATCTAAAAATTTGACAATCTTCTATTTTTGTGCTGTGAAAGTATATTGACTAGTTGCATTACAGCTTCATATGGAAACACCAAACGTCCATGAATGGAATAGTCTACAAACAGGAGTGGATATGGCCTAGTTCAGCATTAATAGAGCCCTTCGTACTATTCAGCACATCAACAAGGAGCATTGTTGCCAGAAAGCAGCATCTATCATCGAGGACCCCACCAACCAAGATATGCTCTCATCTCACTGCTGCCATTTGGAAGGAAATACAGAAGCCTCAGAACTGACATCACCAGGTTCAGCAACAGTTATTACCCATCAACCATCAGGCTCTTGAACCAGGGGGGACAACTTTACTGAACTTTACTGAGCATTCAAGCTCAGCCCCAGCTGTCGAATATTCTTCAGTGATTCACGTTTGGTCTGGAATTGACATTTCACTTGTGAGATGGCTTTCCAGAGGTCACACCTGGACCTCTTGAGTCTTACTTGGTCACCAGACCTGAAAACCATTGATCCTGCACTTAGAAGATTGCAGATGTCATGGTTCATCCAGGGCGTCTGGCTGGGAAAGGCTTTGAATGATTTTGTTGGGAAATGCTTGTCTGTGACAACTGTGGTGTATTTATTCAGATCATCTGATGATTCCTTGAACATAGCATGTCCATATGTCCGACCACTACAAAGATTTTATAAGAATTTGCCTGAACTTACTTTATACTTTACTTTGTACTTTATACTTTATTGTCGCCAAACAATTGATACTAGAATGTACAATCATCATAGCAATATTTCATTCTGTGCTTCCTGCTCTCTGTATTACAAACTGACAGTAAGATATTAAAAATTTAAAGACTAAGACCTAAAGAAAAGATGACTGAAATTGTCAGGCTAAGACAACAACATCCTGACAGAAGAACAATCCCAGTCTATTAACACATAACACATTCTGGTCACTGATATCTTCAAACTCTCACTTTGGCTTTGTGGAACAATCTATGTTCCGTGCCTATTCTGGTATCTGTCCCCCACTTTTCCTTCGCTACATCGACGACTGCATTGGCGCTGCTTCCTGCACGCATGCAGAGCTCATTGACTTTATTAACTTTGCCTCCAACTTTCACCCTGCCCTCAAGTTTACCTGGTCCATTTCCGACACCTCCCTCCCCTTTCTAGATCTTTCTGTCTCTGTCTCTGGAGACAGCTTATCCACTGATGTCTACTATAAGCCTACTGACTCTCACAGCTATCTGGACTATTCCTCTTCTCACCCTGTCTCTTGCAAAAACGCCATCCCCTTCTCGCAATTCCTCCATCTCCGCCGCATCTGCTCTCAGGATAAGGCTTTTCATTCTAGGACGAGGGAGATGGCTTCCTTTTTTAAAGAAAGGGGCTTCGCTTCCTCCACTATCAACTCTGCTCTTAAACACATCTCCCCCATTTCACGTACATCTGCTCTCACTCCATCCTCCCGCCACCCCACGAGGAATAGGGTTCCCCTGGTCCTCACCTACCACCCCACCAGCCTCCGGGTCCCACATATTATTCTCAGTAACTTCCGCCACCTCCAACGGGATCCCACCACTAAGCACATCTTTCCCTCCCCTCCTCTCTCTGCATTCCGCAGGGATCGCTCCCTACGCGACTCCCTTGTCCATTCGTCCCCCCCATCCCTCCCCACTGATCTCCCTCCTGGCACTTATCCGTGTAAGCGGAACAAGTGCTACACATGCCCTTACACTTCCTCCCTTACCACCATTCAGGGCCCCAAACAGTCTTTCCAGGTGAGGCAACACTTCACCTGTGAGTCGGCTGGGGTGATGTACTGCGTCCGGTGCTCCCGATGTGGCCTTTTATATATTGGCGAGACCCGCCGCAGACTGGCAGACCGCTTTGCTGAACATCTACGCTCTGTCCGCCAGAGAAAGCAGGATCTCCCAGTGGCCACACATTTTAATTCCACATCCCATTCCCATTCTGACATGTCTATCCACGGCCTTCTCTACTTTAAAGATGAAGCCACACTCAGGTTGGAGGAACAACACCTTATATTCCGTCTGGGTAGCCTCCAACCTGATGGCGTGAACATCGACTTCTCTAACTTCTGCTAATGCCCCACCTCCCCCTCGTACCCCATCTGTTACTTATTTTTATACACACATTCTTTCTCTCACTCTCCTTTTTCTCCCTCTGTCCCTCTGAATATACCCCTTGCCCATCCTCTAGGTTCCCCCCCCCCTTGTCTTTCATCCCAGACCTCCTGTCCCATGATCCTCTCGTATTCCTTTTGCCTATCACCTGTCCAGCTCTTGGCTCCATCCCTCCCCCTCCTGTCTTCTCCTATCATTTTGGATCTCTCCCTCCCCCTCCAACTTTCAAATCCCTTACTCACTCTTCCTTCAGTTAGTCCTGACGAAGGGTCTCGGCCTGAAACGCGACTGCACCTCTTCCTAGAGATGCTGCCTGGCCTGCTGCGTTCACCAGCAACTTTTATGTGTGTTGCTCTCACTTTGGCTGTTTGAGGAACCCAACTGCTTCAAGCAGGCTTTGGACAGTCATGGAACAATGACCTAAATTCCAGACGTGAGGTGTGGGCAATAGTCCTTGAAAGCAACCCAGTATCTGACCGAGTGTGATGCCAAGAAAACATGGTGAAATTGAAGCAAATGGCATCAAAAGAAAACACTACAATAGCTATAATTTTACCTTGTTCAAATGAAGAGAGTTGTGATTGTTGCAGCTGCATGAAGCATTGTCTCACATCCAACTATTTTCATCTACTTCATTAGTGGATTTCCTATCTAGGTGTCTTCATAGAAAATAGTCCGTACTGATTTTTCATAAGGTCATCTGTGCATGTATCTCAAATTTTAGATAATGATTTGTATCTGTTAGGACAGATTTCCTTTACCAAAATGGGAGTTTTCTGCAATGCACAGTAAAATACACATTTATCTCCTAGTCTATTTTCACAGAATGTGGCAAGAGGTTCTAAAGTTTCAGGCACATTTGAGAACCACCACCAGAAGGTTCTCTTCCAAGTCACATTCAGTACTGATTTGGAGATGCAGTGTATCCCTACTCCTTCATTATCACTGGGCCCAAATCCTCGTTCACCCTGTTCAATAACACTTTGGGAATAGTTACAGTAAAAGCATTACAATGCTCCAAAATGATGGCTCAGCATCAATTAAAAGGACAGCAAAAAAAATGTTGGCTTTGCTAAGAATGTTCTCGTTTAGTAATGAGCAAAGAAAGAAAAGTATATCTAGTCAGATATATTAAAGCTGTCTACAGTGGAACGAAGAAAATTAGAGATATACAGAAGTCATAACTGAAGGGACATGAAAAATGGAACAATGATTCTTGATTTGGGATGAAACACTATCAGTTAGTGTAAAATTTGGAAGCTTATAGAAATGCCACTGTTTTCACTTTTCTGTGGTATTCAAGTAATGATGTTTTAAATTCTTAATTGTTTTATATTTTTAAGGATTATCACTACTTTTTTGGAAGGGTTTAATAAATGGTTTGAAATTATTTTATGAGTCTGACCTAGTTCCCATCAAGTTTGCCTGGTGCGTTTTTCTAAAACATTATCTGCCATTTTGTGCATTTGATTCTGCCTACTCTGCTCCAGCTTTCACTGACCATTTTCATGTTTGCCCAAGCTGCTCCTTCTTCATCACAAAATAAATTATGTTCAGTGCAATTAGAAAGCTTTTATCTGGATTTAGTCCAACTTGTCCACTTTAAAGTGACTACTCATGATTTTATCCACTTAAGACTTGTTTACTTTGACTTTTCATTTACTCTGACTGATCTCATTCGGGCTTTAAATAAATTAATACATAAATTTAATACTGGATGTTTCTTTTTGCATTTTATGTAAATTCCTATCCAGCCTACTCTAATTTCCTAAACCATTTGTCCAACATCACTTTATATCATTTTTATCTTGCTTTCCTCTTTTCTATTCAGTTTTCACATTGATCCAAAACCCTTGGTATCCCTACGACACAACCAAGTGAATCTTTGAAACTTGTCAAAATCTAGAGGAGAAAAAATAGAGGCCCTTGTAGAGATATCTGCATTATTATAGTCACAAGAGGAATTTTGGAGCATTAGTGGGTGGCTAATGTGTCGTTAATTAAGGGCAGCAATCACAAGTCGGGAACTGCAGACCAGTGGAAATGATATTCACTGTGGGTAGGATACTGGAGTGGATTCAAAAAAGCAGGACCTACCAGCATTGAGATAGACAGGGACTGATTAGGAATAGTCAACACAGGATTGTGCATAAGAAATCATGTCTCACAAATCTGTTTGAAATTTTTAAAGAGGTAACCAAGAGGTTTGATGAGGCCAAGGCAGCAGATGTTGTCAGTATGTATTCTGGCAAAGCCTTTGACAAGGTCCCATGTCATTTTCTAGTCTGTAAGGTTAGATCACATGGGACCCTGGGAGAGCTAGCTAAGTGGATACATAATTGGCTTGCTCGGAGGAAGCAGAAGGCAATGGTCAAATGTTGTTCCTCAAACTGGAGACATGCAACTCGTTGTATTCCGCACGGATCAAATGTTCATGATTTATATAAAGTATTTGGATGAGAATATGCAAGGCATGATTAGTATGTTTACAAATGACACAAAAATAGTTGGTATTATAGTCAGTGACAAGGGTTATCAAAAATTATGGGGGGATTTTGATCAGCTCCTAACTAAGCAAAGGAATGGCAAATGGTGTTGAATTTAGCTAAGTGCAGGGTTTTGCAATTTGGAAGTCAAATAAGGGGGCAGGGGATTTCACAGTAAATGATGTGGCCTTGGGGTATGCTGAAGAACAGAGGGAACTTTGTGCATGAGACAATAAGAAACTAATTCTCATTCCAATTCCTAGGGGTCGAAATACATACAAATTTCTGAAAGTGGTGTCACAGGTAGACAGGATAGTGAAGTAGACATTTAGAGAAGTATAAATTCCTGAGGGGCATAGATAAGGTGAGAACACACAGACTTTCTCCTAGGAAAAGGGAATAAAATACTAAAAGGCATAGATTTAAGTTGGGAGGATAAAGACTTAGAGGGACCTGAGTGGTAATTCCTTCACGCAGAGGGTGTTCCCTATCTGGAAAGAGCTGATGGTGGAAGTGGTTAGACAGGTATAAAAATAATAATAATAATAATAATAATAATGATAATATAAATTTAGAGATATAGCATGGTAACTGACCCTTCCAGCCCAGTGAGCCCATACTGCCCAATTAGTGACCAATTAATTTACTAGCCTGTACACCTTTGGTATGTGGTAGGATACCGATGTACCAGAAGGAAACTCACACGGTGATGGGGAGAACTTACAAACACCTCACTGGCAAAGGCAGGAATTGAACCCCGGTCACTCGTGCAGTAATTGTCACAACCACGGATTCAGCAGCACATCAGATTCGGCAATTCGCTTGTGAATATGCACATGTCAGCTAATTATTGTTTCATTGTGATAGTACTTAACTCCATTCATTCCATCGTAGTATTTGCGGAGACTTGGATATAGCTATGCTTCATTATCCGCATTCTGCTTTGCTTGAGAAATTGGACTATCAAGTCAACTGACTCTGGAGACTAGCGGTATTCATTTTATACTTAGTTGTTCTTTTCAGCTGCAGTGTAGGCTTCATTTTCCATTTGAGTGTTTTAGTCAACAGCCCTGTTTGGCCTACTGTTTAACATTGTTCACGTTAAAGTCTGTGAACTATCGACCTGCCTCAGTGTCTCTCACTCCGCATTTGGGCAATATCCGCATCTGGTGACAGAAATAGCATTATGCTAACTGCTGCACATACCATGCCACCCCCAAAATATGAAATGCTTCATAATTATGCATGTCATCCTTTAGCAGGGGCCATGCTAATCTTCTCTGAACCATTCCATTTTTAATATCCTGTATATAATGACCAAGCGACCACAAATTTAAAAGACGTTTGGACGGATACATGAATAGGAAAAATTTAGAAAGATGTAGGCCAAACATGGATAACTGAGACCAGTTTAGAAGGATATCTTGGTTGGCATGGATAAATTGGGCTGAAGGACCTGTTTCTATGCTGTGTTTCAAAGTCATACTTTGTTTGGTCTCTTTTCCATTGACTTAGAAAATACTTTAAATTTACCTCTCCCCTTCCTGGTTTCACCTATTACCTTGTGTCTCTCCTGCTCCTCTCCTCACCTTTTAAATCTAATGCTCATCTTGTTTTTTACTCCAGTCCTGCTGAAGGGTCTCAGCCTGAAACATCAACTGTACTCTTTTCCATAGATGCTGCCTGGCCTGCTGAGTTCATCCAGCATTTTATGTGTGTGTGTATGTGTGTGTGTGTGTGTGTGTGTGTGTGTGTGTGTGTGTGTGTGTGTGTGTGTGTTGTTTGGATTTCCAGCATCTGCAGATGTTCTCTTGTTTCTGCTTCTGTTTTAGTTAGTTTTTATTTTGCGTGGCTGAAATAAGAAGTCCTGTAATTCTGATTGCTTTCTTTCAATCATTTAAGGCCGTTTCTTTTATAGATTTTTTTAAAACCAGCCAAGTTTCTATTACCGGTGAAGTATGGATACTGAGCAAAATGATACTGATGCTGAAAATCTAACCTGAAATGAAAAGTGCTGCAATCCTTCAGCAGTTTAGGCAACAAGCGTGGAGAGAGGAACAAACTTACCAGGCCAGATCACTCTGATGCCGAGATGGCATTCCAAAATAAGAATTTATTATCAGCACCACAATCAGTGCATTCAGTTTTCCATGCCCATGTACTGTAAAATGGAACTACGGATCAGGGGTGGAACATCTGAATTTCCCCCCCGTCCTTGGGCTCACTACTGAGATCAGGGGCATTTCTAGATTCTACTAACCTCAAGTTCCAGACACAATTCATACTCAACACTTTGTCTCTATTCCAGTCACAAATGCCATACAAACATACTGTTCAAGAGTCAGCATCATAAGCATGATAATATGTCAAGCTTACATATATTTGCATATTTGTTCACAGAGAATAAAAATAATAAATAAACAGAGATTGGGAATCATGGGATTGGTGTCTTCCAAACCTGTTCTGCTATTTTGTTGGATCCTTGTGGATCTCTATTAAAACCCCTTTTCATTTTTACATTAGTTTAATTAATATCAATGCTTCAATTAACTTTTCTCATTTAAATATGTTTTAAAATACATCTCTTAACTTATTTAAATGCACTTAAACCACTTCTAAATGTCTTTGGTGATCAGTGACATTTAGAAGCAGTGGAAAAGGCTCCAAGTAGTGTGAGATTATCAGAAGGCCATCAGGGTGGACACGGGAAGGAGCCCAGTTTCCACAGCCTGAGGTCTACTCATTGTTTTCAGATCACTGTCTCAGTGAAACAAGGTATTGAGGTTACAAGGAGATTTTTGGGCACAGAAGTATCTTGTGGAAGTTGAATGTGAGATATGGGCTAGCCCAAGGATAATCTGGCCCGTTGATTCATTTCATTGACCTTTCATCAGGTATGGACCAAGGCGGGATGAATAGAGTCATATAGCAGGTTGACAGAGAACCAGTCTCTAATTTCTGATTATTATTAGCTTGCACTATTTGATCAAACATATGCAAATATATATCTAGCATATTGTCACAAAGTGATGTAAATGAATATTGTAACACTGCTTCAATCAGACTATCACACATTCTCAGTTACAACTTTGCAATCATACCCAGACCTGAAATCTCTGACACAACATATGTTCAGTTTCATAGTACTGTATATAAAGTCTATTGCTGCTGTGTCTATTCAGTTCCATGCCTAGATTGTCCAGTTGCTAGTGTAATTTTTCCCCTCTTTCGTTAATCATGATATGCTCTCTGCTCAGCTATATTTAAAAATCAATAAACTTTACCAGCACCAGCTAGTTTAAGAAATTGAATTAGCCCTTTCATTTCAAATGCCATTTCCCCACACCGAACTATGTACTCTAAGTAAATGCATTTGCTGGCTCCTCACTTAAGCAGTTTGATTGCACTCTAATACATACTTTTTCTCCACTGTACCACTTCTGCTGTTCGTTTTCACTGCTCATGGAGCCTTGCTAGAGCACTCTTCCCTTCAAATGTTCTTTCTTAGTGTCTAATATCAAAATCCCTCAATTGACATCTCCTGCCTTCTAAGTCTCAGGCTGTAACACTGCAAGTGATTGACAAGCAATATATTCAAAAGGGGTCTTCCACCTGTCTGTACCTCCCATCAGTCTTTCTCCCATTATGAATTCTCCTGGCTTTAACCAATTAGAAATAGCTTCAAATCAATGTCAGATATAGATTTACATTAACGTTCAACCCTCAGGTTTTTCATCCTTCTGAGATTTCAAATGATAATGAAGGGAGCTTTCCTGAACTCTCATATGTATTAAAGGGACCATGATATATATCCTAAAAAATACAGTGGATTAAGGGCCATTTACATTCCTAATGCATAAATAGTGAGATCCATGTGCTCGCAGAAGTCCGATATTCTTATTAAAGAAGTGACATAGCAACCACTACTTGAGATCAACTTTGATAAAATTAAACTTTCCTTTCCTTCAATAACATCAGGTTGGATTTATCGAGATTGCACTATACCTTACAATTGTTTCACAGGATATTGGGTCTCCACTTGAGAATGATAAAGCATTGCTTGAAGAAATGAAAAATTAGATGAAAATCCTGCAAAACTAGCAATTTTTGGTTTCTCACATGAATCAGGAGATGCAGCCTGGACTCTACTGATTTACTGAGCTCGTGCAGAGTGATAATCTAAAGCGCAGGCAACTTAGCAAAGATGAAATATCACAGACTGCCATGCCAAAAGAAAAAGTAAACAGACTCCCTCCAGGCTCAGGGGATTAAGGCATGAATAGAGAAAGAAGACAGTGAATCTATATTGAGTGGAATTTGCTCTGATGGCCACTGGCTAGTTCTTTCTTACATGCATTTTCAATTACTCAATTCACAAAGGAGACAGAAAAAGGCCTCACTATATTTTATTTGCCTCATTTCCAAAGTCATTGAACTGTGTTCATAAATGAATGTACTCACAATCTATGATCCATGCTGCATGGTCAGAAAACCCTGAGGACTCTCACTTTAGGATCCCATCTGTTCACGCTGCAGCATCTACCAGGCAGTTGGGGGATTCTGAGTTAAAGGAAATACTTACAAATAAAATCTTCCCTAATCTTCCATTTCCTCAGAGAACAATTATCATTTATTAAAGAAGGAAAAAGAATTCTTCTGATAAACAAGTTTGACTTGATTACAAAATGAGCTGGTGATTCATTCTTTGCTTTTTCTAGTGAGATAGAGATGGGTTTTCTTTCAGTCAGAATCAGAATCAGTTTTATTATCACTTACATACAGTATATCATGAAATTTGGTTCGTTGTGGCAGCAAAGATTAAATATACAATAAATTACAATAAGAAATACATAACAATAAATATGTAGTGCAAAAAGAGAGTAAAAATAGTGAGATCATGTTTATGGGTTTATGGACAGTTCAGAAATCTGATTACAGAGGGAAAGAAGCTGTTCCTAACAAGTTGTGTGTGTGACTTTAAACTCCTGTATGTCTGCTCTGATGGTAGTAATGAGAAGAGCTCACGTCCTGGGTGATAGATACCACCTTCTTGAGGCGTCACTTTCTAAAGATGCTGATGCTGAAGAGGCCAATGTCCATGATGGAGTTTATAAACATGCAGCGCTTTCCTGATTCTGTGCAGTGGCTCCTTCATACCAGATGGCAGTACAACAAGTTCGAATACTCTCCATGGCATATCTGTAGAAATTTGCTAGAGCATTTGGCGACATACCAAAACTCCTCAATCTCCAAATGAAATATAGTTGCTTGCAAGCATTCTTCGTAAATGCATCAATACGTTAGACCCATGAAACAAATGAAGCAGAGAACCCTTGCCAAAAAGTGAATTGAATTGAATTGACTTTATTACTTATATCCTTCAAATATATAAAAATCATTATATTACGTCTGTGTTCAAATGTGCAATGTGCAATTATAATAATTTATAATAAATATTATGTGCAACAGAATAGTCAATATAACATAGAAATATAATAGCACCAGCATGAATTAAACAGTCTGATGGCATGGTGGAAGAAGCTGTCCCAAAGCCTGGCTTTTATCATGCGGTACCATTTCCCGGATGGTAGTATCTGGAACAGTTTGTGGTTAGGGTGACTCAGGTCTCCAATGATCCTTTGGGCCCTTTTTACGCACCTGTCCTTGTAAATGTCCTGAATAATGGAAAGATCACATCTATAGATACGCTGGGCTGTCTGCACCACTCTCCGCAAAGACCTGCGATTGAAGGAAGTACAGTTCCCATACAATGCAGTGATGCAGTCAGTCAGGATGCTCTCAATCTGCCCTTATAGAAAGTTCTTAGAATCTGAAGGGCCTTACCAAACTTCTTCAACCTTCTGAGGTGAAAGAGGCGCTGTTATGTCTCTTTCACCACACAGCCAGTTTGTACAGACCACGTGAGATCCTTGGTGATGTTTATGCCAAGGAACTTAAAGCTGTTCACCCACTCAATCCCAGATCCATTGATGTTTACAGGGGTCAGCCTGTCACCATTCCTCCTGTAG
Source organism: Mobula hypostoma (assembly GCF_963921235.1). Taxonomy (NCBI): domain Eukaryota; kingdom Metazoa; phylum Chordata; class Chondrichthyes; order Myliobatiformes; family Myliobatidae; genus Mobula; species Mobula hypostoma. The sequence goes on from NC_086100.1 coordinate 144,639,153, forward strand.
TCCACAACCAGCTCCTTTGTTTTTACGACATTGAGGGAGAGGTTGTTTTCTTGACACCACTGTGTCAGGGTGAAGACTTCCTTTCTGTAGGTTACCTCACTATTATTTGAGGTTAAGCCAATCAGTGCAGTGTCATCAGCAAATTTAATTAGCAGGTTGGAGGTGTGGGTGGCAACGCAGTCATGGGTATACAGAGAGTAAAGGAAGCGGCTTAATTTACAGCCCTGAGGGGCACCTGTGTATTGGGAATGCACCGGAGGATTAGTTTAAAGATTGGAATCACTGTGCCACTTCAATGTGTTCATAAGACTGAATCCTATCAAAGCAGAAGTAAAAGCAACAAACAAGTTCTCCGTTTGGATAATGCTCACATCTTTTAATGGATCCAGTGCTTAATTCAGTAATTTGTGTGACATTATATTACAACTACATCTTGAAGAAAAATACTGTTAGGTGCTTAATTTTATGTATTCAAACAAAAATAATATTGAATACAATGAATGTTTAGGTGCAAGTTTCTCATATTTAATATTAGCTCAGACGTTTGTAAGAAATAATTCAAATCCAATTTTTGATCTTAGTTTAATAGTGCAAGGAGCTCTCTATTGTAAGGTCTCCAAGTGGACTCATCTTGTGAGTCTTCTACTTAACTCGTAATGTTGGCCTTGTGACTGGCAGACCACATATGTAGCTACAAGAGAACACAGTGGAGAATGCTTTTACAGTCTTCCACACATAATTTGATACATCTAAGTTTCCTGTAGTGCAATAGCTTGCCATATTCCAATTAAGGAGTCTAATGATGCCAAATATGTTATTTACATTATTACATAATTCATGCCACAGTATGAAAATCATATTATCATATCCCCTGCTTCAGAAGCTGGAAGAAACAAAGACGGTCTGATATGTTCTATTGACAGCATGCTGAAAACCACCCAGAAGGGCCAGTTTGACTGTCTGACCTTCAGTATATACATGGTATGCTTGCTGCTTTTGTGTTGATTTTCTTGTTCTGAGCTAAGATACTCAAAGCATTATTTTATATAGATCCATGTACAAAATCTCAGACCTGACAAGGATTGTTAAGTTATGTTGATAACTTGGCAAGGAAGTGCTAAGTGGGCTAGAAATTGAGGGCTATGCGGTAGGGTAATCCTAGGCAGTTTCTAGAGTAGATTACACGGTCGACACAACATCGTTGGCCAAAGGGCCTGTACTGTGCTATAGATTTCTATGTTCTATGTTCTATGTGTACAGCCTAGGCTGGAAAAATCATCCTGTAATTAGGTGGCTGAGATAGCGGAGATTATACATAAATATAAATGAACATAAAGAAGAATGCATAAAAAACAGCTTCCAATTCATTTTTCAACCTACTATGCAAGTGAAGTGGCTGACAATCTATTGGTTTGTCAGTCATTGTGTTTGCATGTATACTAACTGGGTAATTATTTCTTTTGAAGTCCATTGTTGGCCTTACCCTTCCTCTAAGAACCTCCACAGAAATGAAAGGTCTGGTTTGTATGGTATATCAAAAAGCAAATGTCAGCATGCACTCTATCAACTGCTGGTTATGAATTCCAATGGTCACATTTATAATGGAAAACTGTTCATTCAAATATTATTCCCGTAATTACATCCTTTCACAACTATCAGGAATAAAGTTTCAACTTGGCAGAAAGGTGTGATTTCAGTAAATAAAAAGGTTGAACCAACACTATCCATTTTAGTTCTAAATTCGTAATGGAAATCTGAGACTAGGAACAAAATTTTTGACAAGCTTTGCCCTGTCAACTGTTATTGCGCTACAAGAATGCTTGTCTGAATTTGTATTTAGATGAGTCACATTTTCCTTCAGTTGAAAGGGGTTGAGGTCATTATTTTGCTTTCTATACCTTCTCGACTAGCTTTACTTTCATACTAAGACATAATTCAAGTCTACAACCTTGGAAGTCATGAGCTGTGTTTCAAAATGGAATGTATCCTACTTTACCTCCACTTTAACTACTGCTGAAACTGTCATCCAGGCCTTTATCACCTCCAAATTGAACTGTTCTAATAATTTATTGGTAATTTTGCATTGCTGACTGAACATATTGTTGCTTAAGTCTCCAATCCTGTATTTTTTTTTATCTTGATGCTCTATTATATCAGCAAATTGGAGGGAGATTGAAAATTTGGCTGAGTGGTGCAATAACGACAACCTCTCACTCAATAAGGCAAAGGAACTGATAATAGATTTCAAGAGAGGGAAACCAGAGGTTTATGAGTCAGTAATCAATGGAGAGGATCAGTAACATTAAATTCCTGGCTGTCACCATTTCAGAAGACCTGTCCTGGATCCATCATATAAATATAATTGTGAAGAAAACACAGCAGTGCCACTACTTCCTCAGGAGTCTGAAGAGGTTTGGAACATCATCAAAATCTTTGGCAGACTTCTATAGATGTGTGGTGGAAAATATGTTGACTAGCTGTACTTAGGCCAGGTATGGGAACACCAATGCCTTTGATTGGAAAATCCTACAAAAGGTACATCACAGATAAAACCCTCCTAACCATTGAGTATATCTACATGAAATGTTACTGTAGAAAAACAGTTTCCATCATTGAAAATCCATACCATGCTCTTTTCTCACTGTTGCCATCAGTTAGAAGGTACAGGTGCTTCAGGACTCACACGCCAGGTTCAAAAACAGTTACTACCCCTCAACCATCAGGCTCTTGAACAACAGGGGATAACTACATTAAATTAAGGACACTTTTATTTTGTTATTTCATGCTTGTCATTTATTGCTATTTATTTTTTATCTGCATTTACACAGTTCGTTTACAGTTTACAATTCCTGTCTACAGTTAAGAGATCCTCTTTACAGTTACTGTTTTATACATTTGTTAAGTATGCCCACAGAAAAAAAATCTCAGAATTGTATACAGTGACGTATATGTACTCTGATAATAAATTTACTTTGAACTTTGAACTGTTCTTTAAGACTTCTTGTTCACCTTTGAATATTTAACATATTCATCACACTATTTCAACACATTTATGGTCTTAATTTTTTCTAATGAATAATTCTTCCAGTCTTAGCTACAGAGTTCACCCCAAACTCAGACGCTAGCTTATTAAAACAAAAGACTTGGGCAGTGACTTCAGTAAGCAGAGTGGAGTAAACAGCCCTCTATATATTAATGTTGCAGAGGCGGAGATGTCATGGGTCTGGTCCATAAAGTCCGCGTTCCAGTTCACGGTCCGGTCTGTGGACTCCGGACTCCAGGTCTCCTGGCTGTCCCTTGCTTCAGTTGGGCTTAATCATAGGCACCTGATGCTCGTCTTGAGGCTGAGAATATAAGTGGCCCTGGGATTGAATGTGGTTGCTGTTGCAGACTACATTCCTCAGTGCAAAACTAGTATCAGGAAAAGAACATTTATCAGTATATACAACAGAATTAATGGCAATACTGAGTGCATTATCTTGGATAGAAGAAAATAATACCAAAAAGGTTGTAATCTGTTCGGACAGTTGATCTGCATTAACCTCGATCAAATCAAGAAAATCAGAAAGTAGACAGGATACTTTATTGGAGATTTTATACAAGTTATATACACTGACCAAAAATGGGGTAGAAGTAAGCTTTCTTTGGGTTCCTGCTCATTGTGGAGTGGAGGGTAATGAAAAAGTAGATAGTATAGCTAAACAATCGCTCAAATCGTCTATAATAGAGGTCCAGATCCCTCTTAGCAAAGCGGAAGTCAAGAGCATTATTAAAACATGTATTGAGGAGACATGGCAGAAGCATTAGGATGAGAGTGAAACGGAGACAACCGTACAAAATACAGAGCGAAGTCAGATACAAAAGATTGTCAAGTGGATATAGAAAGACCGAAGTGATCATCAGTTGTTAAATTGGACACACTAATCTTAATTATACATTACGCAAAATAGGGAAACATCCAACTGGGTTGTGTGAATACTGTAATCAGTCAGAAACAGTTGAACATGTATTGATAAAATGTAAGAAGTATCAAAAGAAAGAGTGAAGATGATAGGAGTGCCTAAGGTAAACAAAAAAAAACTGATGTGGGTATAGAAGACATTTTAAGTGGGAATTCAAGAGAAATACAGATCCGTATCATGAAGTATCTGAAATACTCAGGTTTATTATATAGAATATAGGGAATGCAATTCTTTTCCCTTTTCCTGTTTATCCAACGATCCACACTCCAGTCTAGCAGGTGGTGGTAATGCACCTAAAAGCTGGTTTGCCAACCATCATAAAACAACACAAGAAGAAGTATGGTTGCTGGTTTGTCTCATCAGTATCCTGTCCTCGCCTCTGTGGTGTAAGCCAGGCCGTCTTTACTGTTACCCTGCAGTTGGATCTGTCCCTTCCTGTCCTTGCCTCCGTTGGGTAAGCCAGGCTGCCTTTGCCGTTACCCTGAGGCTGGACTGTTCCCTTCCCTTCCCCTTCCTACTGAAGCCTTGTCCTATAATCTGTGTCTGGCACCTTGCCCTGCAACCTTGTCAAGTTCAACCACCAGAGCGAGACCAGAGCCTTGCTGTATCAAGATAAGGAACTGCCTATCACTGTTTGGAACTGTCTCTGTGTCCACACCTTCACCAGGTAGGTTTGGCCATTTGCCGCTATCTTGTGTTGAGAAACGTCTCTGAGTCCACGCCTTCACTAGATAGGTCCGACCGTTTGCCACTACCCAGAGTTGAGAACCGTCTCGTTGTGTTCAGCATTCTGTGTATGATTCCTGGCCCTACATCCTGTTCCCAAGGAGGGGTCCCGGCTCTGTGTTCCATGTTTCTGTCTCTCAAGTTCAAGGCTCTGTGTTCCCATGCTCTAGACCAAGGCTCTGTGTTCCTGTCCTCCCCAAGACCAAGTCAAAGCTTCCGGCTTGGTGTTCCGAGGTTCCTGTTACCCAAGCCTCGTCACGTCCTCGCGTCGAGGAACCTAAACCTAGTCACATCCTCGCGTCGAGGAACCCAAGCAATGTCCAGTCCTGTAGCCACATCATGTGCTTCGCCTACTTCCAGGGTCTGAGCCCGAGTCAAGACCCAGGTTCTGGGTCCTTGTCCAGTCTCTGGCTTGGAGTCCAAGCCCTGGCTCTTAGTTCCCAGTTCCTTGTCCTTTACTTTACATTAATTTATTATCGCCAAACAATTGATACTAGAGTGTACAACCATCACAGCGATATTTGATTCCACACTTCGTGCTCCCTGGATTACAAATCAATAGTAAATATTAAAAATTTAAACTATAAATCATAAATAGAAAATAGAAAAGGGAAAGTAAGGTAGTGCAAAAAAAAAACGAGAGGTAGGTCCAGATATTTGGAGGGTACGGCCCAGATCCGGGTCAGGATCTGTTCAGCAGTCTTATCACAGTTGGAAAGAAGCTGTTCCCAAATCTGGCCGTATGAGTCTTCAAGCTCCTGAGTCTTCTCCCCAAGGGAAGAGGGACGAAAAGTATGTTGGCTGGGTGATTCGTGTCCTTGATTATCCTGGCAGCACTGTTCCGACAGTGTGTGGTGTAAAGTGAATCCAAGGATGGAAGATTGGTTTGTGTGATGTGCTGGGCTGTGTTCACGGTCCTCTGCAGCTTCTTCCGGTCTTGGACAGGACAACTTCCATACCAGGTTGTGATGCACCCTAGAAGAATGCTTTCTACGGTGCATCTATAAAAATTAGTGAGGGTTTTAGGGGACAGGCCAAATTTCTTTAGCTTTCTCAGGAAGTAAAGGCGCTGGTGGGCCTTCTTGGCAGTGGACTCTGCTTGGTTGGACCAAGTCAGGTCATTTGTGATATTGACCCCAAGGAACTTAAAGCATTTGACCAGTTCCACTTGTGCACCACCGATGTAAATTGGGTCGTGCGGTCCGCTACTCCTTTTGAAGTCAACAACCAATTCCTTCATCTTGCTGACTTTGAGGGATAGGTTATTGTCTTTGCACCATGCCACCAGGTTCTTAATTTCCTCTCTGTACTCAAACTCATCATTATCCGAGATACAGCCTGCAATTGTTGTGTTATCAGCAAACTTATATATTGAGTTTGATGGAAACTTGGCTACACAATCATGGGTGGACAGTGAGTACAGCAGGGGGCTGAGTACACAGCCTTGTGGGGCACCGATGCTCAGAGTGATTGTAGAGGAGAGCTTTCCTGGTCCTGCTTTCCTCCCCAATGTCCTAGCCCAAGTCTGTGTTCTTTTCCCAGCTCCTAGTCTGCATCCAGTCACATCCTTAACTCTAGTCTCTAGTCCTGTCCTGTTCCTAGTACTTCAGTGTCTGTGTCTTGCATTTGGGTCCGCCGCTCCCAGCACCCCCTTATGACAGAAGACGGTTAAGAGCTTCGAGTTCCTAGGTGTAAAGATTAGCAAGAGCTTGTCTGGTCAAACTACATAAGTGCTATGGCCAGGAAAGCACAGCAGCTTCTCCAATTACTCAGGATTCTGAAGAATTCTGGCATGTCACCTTTGGCCCTTAACAACTTGTAAAGGTGACCCATAGAAAGCATCCTAGCTAGATACATCACAACTTGCTTTGGCAACTGCTATGCTCAAGACTACAAGAAATTGCAAAGAGTTTTAAGCATTACTCAGTCCATCCCATTAACTAGACTCCTCAAAGTTCAAAGTAAATTTATATCAAAGTGCATTATCTGTCACCAAATATTACCCTGAGGTTCATTTTCTTGTGGGCTTTCACTGTAAATGAAGGGAACACAAAAAAAACAATGAAAAATCACACATGGCAAGCAACCAATGTGCAAAAGACAACAAACTGAAAATACAAAAATAAAAGAAAAATACTAATAAATAAATAGCAATAAATATCAAGAACATTAGATGAAACGTCCTTGAAAGTGAATCCGTAGGTTGTCGGATCAGTTCAGTGATGGACAAGTGAAGTTGAGCAAAGTGATCCCCACTAGTTCAAGAGCCCGATGGTTGAAGGGGAATAACTGTTCTTGAACTTGGTGGTGCAAATCCTGAGGACCCTGCAACTTCTTCCTGATGGCAGCAGTGAGAAGAGAGCACACCCTGAGTGGTGAGGGTCCTTGATGATGGATGCTGCTTTTCTGTGACGGTGCTCCATGTAGATCTGCTCAGTAGTAAGGAGGGCCTTACCTGGGATGGACTGGGTCACATCCACTGCTTCTTGTGGGATTTTCCATTCAAGGGCATTGGTGGTTACATAACAGCCCTGATGCAAACAGTCTGTATACTGTCCACCACACATCTATAGAAGTCTGTTAGAGTTTTAGATGAGAAGGTTTTAGATGTGCTAAATATTCCTTTAAGGTGGGAATTTGACGCACTGATGATGAAGTATCAGAAATTCACTTCCGAGTGAGCAAGTTCTAAGCCTTAAGAGTGAATTTGCTAATGGTGATCCTCCCATGTGATCACATCTTTGTTCTTCTAAGTGGAAATGTTTGCAATTCTGGAAAGCACTGCCCAAGAAGCTCTATCAAGCTTCCACTGTGTCTCTTTAATGCAGCACAAAAGAGGGTATCATCTGGGATTTAATGCTTTGGTGAGTGGATGGACTACTAATCTAGTGAATGGCTTTGTTATGAATGGTGTTCAGCTTCTGAATTGTTGTGACTTCTAGAAAGTAGAGATCCTTCTGGATCAGACATGAAATATATCCTGCAAGAAATCTAGCTTCTCACTTGCTGTTCCTCGCAGAATATTTCTGTGGCTTATCAAATAGAATTCTGATGAATGATGGCCTCCAGAAAATGATGGTGAATGATTTGGTGATAGCAATGCCATTACATGTCAAAGACACATACTTAGCTATTCTGTTGTTGGAAATATTTAGCATACGCTGTATTTTATTTGCCCATTTTTCACAAAAACTAAATCTTCTCCCAGTCTTTTGACATTATTTTGCATGAACTACTAAGTTAATGGAAGAGTCAGATATGAAACTATACACTGTAAAATCACCATAATGGATAGGATCTGGGAGCTTCTTCCTTTTGTTTGTTGAAATTCAGAATATATTTGTTTAGAAAGGGTGTCAATAAAGAGGGTGAGGGTGTGTCAAAGTCATTTGGCTTGAATTCCAATGTATGTACAATGATGGTTACAAATGGTGAAAGAAGGGAGGATGCATAATTAGTGATTGGTTTATTTTTGTCACATGTACCAAGTTATAGTTAAAAAACTACATGCAGATTATTTCAAACCATAATTACATCGAAGTAGTAGAAGGGAAACACAGTAACAGAAAGCAGAATATACCGAATGTTTGAAATTGCTCTCAATGGCTACTTTATTAGGTATCTGCTGTACCTAATAAAGTGGTCACAGAGTGTATGCACATGGCCCTCTCCTGCTGTAGCTCAGACACTTCAACGTTCAACGTGCATTCAGAAATACTGTTCTGCACATCACTGTGGTTAATTAACACCATGTTAACACCATGTAACACGTGGTTATTTGAGTTACTGTCCCCTTCTCGTTAGCTTAAATCAGTCTGACTATTCTCCTCCGAGCTTTCTCATTTATGAGGCCTTTTCACAACAGGACTGCTGTTCACTGGATGTTTCTTGCTTTTTACACCATTTTCTGTAAACTTTAGAGAACACTGTGCATTAGAATCCCAACTTTCTGAGATACTCAAACCAGGAAGTCTGGCACCGACACTCATTCATAGTTCAAAGTAAATTTACTAACAAAATATGTATTCCATATACAACCTTGAGATTCGTATTCTTGCAGGCAGCCACAAAATAATGAAACATAATAGAATCCACAAAAAAACCCACATCACAAAGATAGTCATATCCAATGTGTGGGAAAAGAAAGACAAAAAATAGCAAAGAAACAATCCACACATTAAACATAGAGTCAACAAAAGTGAATCCACAGCTACGGAGCAAGTTCAGCGCCAGGGTTGAGTGACAGTGGCCGTCCTCCGCCCTTGGCTTTGACACCTTAATATTATTAATTTGTCTCAGTGCTTAAATGATCACTGGTTCTTCATGTGCTCTTAGGCCTGAGCCCACCACCTCAGACCAGCCCAAAGTTTCAGTCTGTCCTCAAGTCCGCTTCAGCAATGGTCACTGTGGCCATTATTGTATACTTGAGAGTCCAATTTGCCGAATATTTCAGGATGTCGCAAAATCCCCAAGCTAAACAGACAGTTCAAAAGCACACCTCCCAGTGGGAAATTACAGGCTGCAGACTGCAGTGATCATCGTCCCGTGAAAGTATATTTAGAAGAATGTTGGCAGTTTTGTTTGCTGCCTACAAAACATTGTTGTGCCTCGCCAACACCATCTTTGCACAAAGTCACATCGATCACATTTATTCCCCATTCTGATAATTGGTCGGAACATAAACTGAACCTCTTGTCAAAGGCTGATCTTGTAATTACCTTAATGTGGCAGTTAAAATTTAAGTCAGAGTCCATCACAACACCATGGTTTCTGGCTTGATTTGTGGTCTGTAACAACTGGAATTCTAAGTGAACACTGTAAACACTCTTTTTGGGCATCAGAAACAATTATTTCAGTATTCTCTTTGTTTAACTGGAGATCATTTTGGCTCATCCAATCAGTGATTTGTTCAATACAGTTTTTTAGTGATTGTTCTCGTGCAGTGTGTTGAAACTCTGACTAAACACCAAGTTAAACCAAAGCCAATGAAGACAGAGTCATAGTAAGGTTAACCATTTACTGTTCACTCTTCCACATTAACATCGTATGGCGAAAACTGTTGATAGAAAAATACAAACATATGCAGCGTCTGTTTCATTCTGCACTCTCTTTTTTTAGCGAGCATCTCCTGCCACCCCGAGTAGGAAGCGAGGGGGTCGCGTCTAACTGCCACGTTTGAAATTGAAATGTCGACACGCGCGCCGCTTCCTTTATCAGAAACCGCGTTAATATTTTTACTTCAAATACTTGCATAGGAACTTGCAGCATTGCTTCTATATTTGTGGGTAGACACGGAGCTCTTCACGATCATGCTGCACGCATGGCACCCACCTTTACACCTTCCCGAACCGAAGGTTATATATAAGACCCGGCGAAACCGGAGGTGACTTCATCACATGGCGCGGTGTACCATAGACAATGAATTTACCTTTGTTAGACTGTAACATAAGTATCAACCTTTAATTTTAACTAGAAAATAGTTACAAACAAACCATTTAAAGTGTAGACCCAACAAAGTCAAATAAATGCCTTAAGGGCAGCACAGGGACTATAGTCACTTGATGACATTGTTATAAAAATCTGAGTGTTATCAGCATAATTAAGGTAACATATTTTGTTGCTTACCATGATTTGAGCTAGAGGGAGCATGTATATGTTAAATAAAAGAGGCTCTAATATGGACCCTTGAGGCAAAGCGCATGTTATGTTTGCTCGATCAGATATGCAGCTACCAATCAATACAAAATATTCACTTTCCTATAAATACAATTTCAGCCACTTTAGTGCTGTACCCAAAAGTCCCATCCAGTTTTCTGGTCTGTTCCAGTAACATGCCATGGTCAACTGTGTCAGCAAGTTGCACTAAGATCCAGTAAAACCAAAATTGAAATTTTATCATCATCATGGTTTAAGCAGATGTCATTTAAAACCTTGACCAGAGCAGTCTCAGTGCTATGGTGTTATCAAAATCCAGACTGGAAACATCCATGCAGTGTCTTATTGCCAAAAAGCTGGTAAGTTGCTGATAAACAACCTTTCGATGGTTTGACTTACACATAGTACGTTTGATACAGGCCTGCCATTATTAATTACTGAGGCATCTTGGTTGTTCTTTTTTTAAAAGAAGTTTAATAACTGCAGTTTTCAGGGCTTTTGTGAAACAACCTGATAGAAGAGAATTGTTGACTATTTGCAGAATGTCTGGCACAATGCAACTAAAAACATTTTTAATAAAGGTTTTAGGTAAAATGTCAAAAGGCATTTATGTCAAGGTAAATGTTAAATTGTCAAGTAGTCGCTGAGTATATAAATACAAAGAAAATATAGTACAGGTAGGCAACAATGTGTAAGAGTCATGATGAGATAGTCAATAGTTCATCTTTATCGTTCAAGAGGTCCATTCAAGTGTCTTTTAGCAATGGCAATACGTTAGGAGTTGCCCTTAAGCCTAGCTGTAGAAGCCATGTATCCATTTTCTATTTGTATTGTGTTTTGTGTTCGTGTTTATTATGGGTAGTTAGTCACAGTCTTAGTAGAAGCAAAGATTTTAGTTACGTATTCATGTTTTGCATTTAGCTCAGTTTAGTTTGGGTCGAGCTAGGGAGTAGGCTGGGGGTGATATTGTTTTGTTGATTGCTTAATACGCTTAAGTAGTCTTGAATACATTTAAGAACCCTTGGTTTAAGTACATTTAAGTGACTAAGACTGTTTATTTCATTATAATGCTAGTTTTAGTTTCATTAGTGTTTATCATTTCAAGACTGTTCTTTTACTGGTTTCTTTGTAAAGTATCAAACATGTTCTTTGAATTTGGAACTGCAGCATTGTATGGATAGTGCATCATACAGTATCAGCTCCTCACCCCACCACCCCCTCCTCCCACACCGTGCTTAGTCCCTAAGCGATTTTGGTTTACTTTCAAATAACCACTACACCGGCTATGAGTATTTTCTAGCTCTTGTAGTTTGGCCTAAAAGTAAGGGAGAGAAACAAGATTATACAGTGTAGGGATGATTTTTGATTTTGCTGGATCCTTTCCCAAGGCATCAGGAAATTTGGACTAATATGGAGAGCATCATTATCATTTCAGAGGATCTGTCCTAGGTCCAGCATGTACATAACTGCCATGACAAAGAAGGTACAACAGCACCTCTACTTTATCAGAAGTTTGCACAGATTCGGCGTGTCATCTAAAATGTTGACAGGCTTATTTAGATGCATGGTAGAGAGTATACTCTCTGGTTGCATTATGATTTGGTATAGAAACATTAATGTGCATGAATGGAAAAAATAAAAAACAATAGAAAGTAGTGGATACGGCACAGTCCAACACAAGTGATGACCTCCCCACCATCTACAAGAACTGCTGTCAAAGGAAAGCAGCATCAATCATCAAGGACCCCATCCAGGCCATACTTTTTTTCTTATTGCCGCTATCAGGAAAGAGGAAGCAAGACCAGAAGCACCAAGTTTAGGAACAGTTATTGAAACCCAACCATCAGGCTCTTGAACTAGAGGGGATAACTTCAATCACTCAACACTGAAGATATTCCACAACTTATGGACCCGCTTTTGAGTTCTTTGCAGCTCATGTTCCCAATATTTATTGATTATTTATTATTATTGTTGTTATTATCATTACTCTTTTCTTTTTGTATTATACAGTTTGTTGTCTTTTGCAGATTGGTTGTGTGTCCGTCTCTGTTGTGTGCATTTTTTCATTGATTCTATTGTGCTTCCTTCCATATTTACTGTGAATGCCCACAAGAATACAAATCTCAGGGTTGTATATGATGACATATACGTACTTTGATAATAAATTTATTTTGAACTTGAATGTTACCCAATAGAATTACTCAGTAGAAGAGGGCAGATGAACATTGGAATCTCAAGATGATTTTAGATGCTATACAGTTAAAACTTCTCAGATAGCTGATTGCTAATTCGGTAATCTATTTTGAACATATATAGAACTTTCAAACATTTGGGGAAATGCCCCTATACATATTGCAGGAGGAAGTTGGCATGTTTAGTGCTACAATGGCAAACAAATGGCAATTGATCTGTTTAGCGCAATTTTATTGCTGAACTTATGGTATGTACAGACTTTGACTGCTGGAGCAGGCCTTGTTTAAGTTCTGCTCTTGTGTTGCTTAAAAGCTACTTATCTATCAGATAGTCTGGCACAGAGATCCTTCCACTGTGTTATTCTTCCTTAATTTCCTGTTTCCTGTTAACATCATTAATTGCCATCCTGAAAACCACACCCCTACTTACTTTTCAGTTGCTTTTACATCTTTAGGTAGCTCATCCCACCACCTTTCTCATGGTACTTTTGCCAGTCCATTAATCATGACCCTTCTCCTTCCTGGACATCTTATCACTAGTATTCATTACCTTTTCTCTGACTACTGATCTCTTCTCCTCCCTATGCTCTGCCTCTTATTCAGGTTTATCTTGCACTTCTTATTCTTTTACTTGGAAAACAACCCTTTTCTTTGCTCGGACTCAGGCATCCACTGTGGCTCTCTCTTCTCTCTTTACTTGCACTGATCTTCTCCCAAGCACAACAAAATCTTGCCTGGTCGTATCCCATACCCCACTAAATTACCTCATCTTCATGATGACCTCCACTTTGCTCTTTTCTCCCCTAGTTGCATTCCATTATCCAACAAAATCTCTCCTCATCATTTTCTTCTAATTGCACCCTAAACCCACGATCCTTACCACTGACCACCATATTGTGAGATCACAAGATCAAGGCCCACATGAGATTTGTGGATGAATACATCTCCAAAGCTTGGGAATCTAAAAGCATTGTATCAGTGGGAAAAGGAAAAAAAAACAATTGAACTATTATTTGTTTCTGAAGTTAAAAATACCTGCTTCTTTTATCACTAATACTCCAATGTCAAAGGTATTATATAAAATTACTGTATATTTAATTAATTAGATTAGATTAGATTATGAGGACACGCAGTCCTCTTTTATTGTCATTTATAGTATTGCATGCATTAAGAAACGATACAATGTTCCTCCAGAATGATATCACAGAAACACAAGACAAACCAAGACTAAAAAAACTGACAAAAACCACATAATTATAACATATAGTTACAACAGTGCAAAGCAATACCGTAATTTGATAAAGAACAGACCATGGGCATGGTAAAAAAAGTCTCAAATCTCTCGAAAGTCCCAACATCTTACGCAGACGGTAGAAGGAAGAGAAACTCTCTTCCTGCCATGAACTCCAGCGCCACAGACTTGCCGATGCAGCACCCTGGAAGCACCCAACCACAGCCGACTCTTGAGTCCGTCCGATAACTTCGAGCCTCCGACCAGCCTTCCGACCCCGAGCACCGAGCATCACCACTGCCGAGCGCTTCGACTCCGGCCCCGGCAACAAGCAATAGGCAAAGCCGAGGATTTGGGGCCTTCCCCTCCGGAGATTCTCGATCGTACAGTAGCAATGGCAGTGAAGCAGGCATTCCAGAAATTTCTCTAGATGTTCCTCCGTGCTTCTCATGTCTGTCTCCATCAAATCAGGATTGTGCACGGTACCTACTTAACAAATATGATATTATTTCGGAGCGGCTGCACGCGCTGCATCGGGCCACCATCTTCTCCTCCCCTCCAATTAGTTACATCAATTCATCTGGGAGAATGTTCCCTAAAATATTTTCACAAACATTTTTCCATAAGCATAACTATTGGTCAATTGCAAGTGGGCAACTGGAAGAGGCTTCTCAGGTATAACAATATCACTCGGGTTTAGGTAGTCAGGAGACATGCTAAGTCAGTGCTATGTATTAGAAAGACTTGAGTGCCAAGGGAGCAGTGGCAGTATGTTTCATTTTTTTTTAGGAACACATTTGGCATTAGTCTCTATTCCATTCTAATTTTGTTACCCTCTTTTAGGTCTTTACCTGCTCCTACAAAAAAAAAATCCAAGCTAATGCATTTTTTTTCTGCTGCATCTTTCTGATTCTCACCTCACAACCCAAGGCTGTTTGATTGGAGGCTAAAGTGGGCTGAGGCTAGAAGGTCTGATTCTGGTGACTCAAACTGTCTTGCTGTCTGGAATATCTGTCAGTTTTCCTACCTGAAAGAAGCATGTTATGCACTCAAAATCATAGCAGTTCATTCACTTGATTGTAGATCACTCTCAGGCTTGAGGTAGAGGTGTATACAATGGTCACCCTAAAGTTAGGTTTAAATAGATTCTGCCCTAGTCTTGAGTTCTGAATTCATTTGAATCCATTTTTTCTTTATTCAGTGCCTTGTAATTCTCCTTCCATCTGTCTTTGGATTGATTGAGGGGAGAAAGGAAGTAAATCACAATCCTCAAGATGTCATTTGTCAGAAAACAGACCAAGAACAGAGAAGCAGGAGCATCTCACTGTTGATCAATGTACTCATAAAGTACCATGCTAAAAAAATATTCCTGACCTCTTTATTGCAATCTAAATCTAATACTTCTGCTTAGCAATGATGCTGAACGGCTCTTAACATCAATCAAACATGCTTTTGCATGAAAACTGATAATTACAGTAGAGACAAAGGTCCTGAGAGCCAGTGCTACAGTATAAATAGGGAGCACTTCACACTTAGAAAGAAAAGATAGAAATAGTTTAATGCTTCAGAAATCTTTTTTTTTGTTAGACCTTAAACACCTGTGGGTTTTCCACACAAGGTACCTGCTATGTAAGTCCAAGATTTTTTGTTTACCATTTCCTCCAAGATGCTGTACTTAATTTCTCTCATTCAGTTTCCTGGAACAGATTTTCCTCAGCACACTATGGAAATGTAAAGTGATTTAAATACCAGTTAAAACTGGATGTGCTTAATGCCTATGCTGCAACAATTGGATGTGGAAAAGGAGTCACAGCATCATTCTGGCTACTGACATTTTTGCAGCAGAGAAGCTATTTGCTTGCTTTGTGTGTGGTAAGAGATACATCTGATCCAGGCCTGATTTTAAAATTCCCGTGCTGTTCTCAAATGCCCTCAGAGACCCGATCCTCACCATATCTGTAACCTCTTCCAGCACTGTGCCCTCCTTCAAGCTGGCATATTGTGCACTCCCAGTGTTCATCCTTCTGTTATTGGTGGCTGTGGTTTCAACTAACCAAGCATAAAGTGTGGAAGTTCCTGCATAATCTTCTCTCTTCAAAAAACCTTTAAAACATGCCACTTTGACCACTATTAGTACTATCACCTATTTTGCTCATTGACAAACCAATGCAGACCAAGGCTTGGAATATTTTGCACTATTAAAGGCAGTATAATAATATATGTTATTAGTGTCTGCATTACATGTCCTCATAAATATAGATGTGTCATTTATTTATTTTCTCTCTTTCAACTTGTGCTAATATCATTATGTTTATTACCTTTATTTTGTTGTGTAAGTTATGTATAATTTGTGTTACTTTAATTTTCTGTTGATTTATGTTTTTCTTGTTTGTAATGTGCTGTGCTGCTGCAAAATGGTATTTTTCAAGACGTTAATACCTTGGGTATGTATGCCTATGACAGTGATGTTGAATTTGAACAACACAATGAATGGTGAGACAGAGTTAAAAAAGCAGAATATTTTCCTATAGCTTGGGCTGATCAATTTTTTAATATCATGAAGCTATTTCAATTTCCTCTCTGAAATCCAGAAATTGTTCAGAAATGGGCAGGAAAGTGTGCCAATAAAGAGTAGGTACTGTTTGGTTATGTCTGATTTTAGTTTAAAAATACAAGTCCAAGTTGAATAACTGAAAATTTAGGAACATCCAGTTCAAATTAGCAGTTTGTTGTTTGCAGATGCAAGTGTTCTGACTCCGGATAATCACCCCCTGTGATCATTCTTACTCTGTTTGAAAATATGAATGATTAGGCAAAGCAAATCTTGGGAAATTAATATCACTGCAGCTCTCATTAAAATTATATTTGTAATGATTCAGTGCTTCTTTCAAACTTGTGTAAATGGACGAATGCAGTCCAGATGAGATTTACTTTTAAAAAAAGGATATGGCCTGCTTATCTCTGTTCTTCACTAGGATAAAGAAAATTGTCACTGCAGTGAAACAGGGAGTGGAGCCTTTGAACTTTTTGATGAACATTTGTTCCAATTGCATTTAGCCAGTTGCAGACAGGAGCTGATCAGGCCCCAACCAATATCCACTGGGAACAATCTCTCCTATCACCTGAACATAATAACATTGACCTAATATGACAATATTACAAAAATACTTCTTTCCTGAAACTGCTGTGACATTTTTCTTTATTAAAAATTGTTTTAAAATCACATGACCTGATCATCCTGCAGGGATTCTACATTCTATTTCCTTTGAGGACAAGAGCAGTCACATTTGACAGCATATCAATTCTTGTTACCTCACAGTATACAAAAACACACGTGCCTCTGGCAGCATTTTATATCACCTTAGTTCATGTGTTATTATTAAGCTGGTTCCATTTTTCACCATTCCAAGCCTTAGAGTATTCTTCTTCAGTAGAATGAGGCAAGCTATTTATTAAGATGAGTCCTCAAAGATGGGTTACTACAAAAATAATGGATAAATGAAGGCATTAAATCATTGAACTGTTCACAGACATCTCTTCAGTTCCTAATTCCAGCATTCAGGCCTTAATGCATTCATAAAGACCATGGGAAAACATGAAATGGAATCTATCACAATGACTTGTAGATATTAAATATTATTCAGTAAAATAGTGCACAATTTTCTTTTCAGAAAAACATACAGATTTTTTAGATTCTTCAGTGTAAACTGCAAAGAATTATTATCCTCTGCAGTCCGTTGGAGTCAGTTGACTTACTTCCATTCAGTTTTGCTGGTTTTGAGAAGAAGCTTTCATGATTTCACTTATCCTGCTGATGTCTTTGAAAGAATTTCCAAAGGTATCATTGACGGTATCACTCTAATGGTTTCATACGCTTATAGTTGGTGGTCGACGTTCCTGAGGTGTACAGGAGGACAAGGCTCACTGCTGGCCTGTAGACCTATGAACATAATGCTGGTTTGGAGTTACTGACATTTGAACACCTTCCCTCAGACAACTATTGACTGTTGTGAAATTCAATACTGCAGGAAATTGCATCCACTTGTACTGGCACACACAGCACTAGATACAGAGCACAAAGGTATTCATATCCTCTGATGTTTTTTATGATGGTTTATATTTTCTGATGGTTAACTTGAGATAAATAGTGCAAAAAGCAGAATTTTTTTAAAAGGTAGTGAGGTAGTGTTCATGGGTTCAATGTCCATATAGAAATCGAATGGCAGAAGGGAAAAGGTGAATCTGTGGAATGCTCTGACACAGACTGCAGTGGAAGCTAAGTCTGTGCGTATACTGAAGGTGAAAGTTGGTGGTTTCTTGATTAATCAGGACATCAAAAGATGTGGTGAGAAGGCAGGTGCCATGATGGAATGGAGGAGCAGACTCGATGGGCTGAATGACCTAGTTATGCTCCTATGTCTTATGGTATAAGTGGTTCCTGAATAATTGAGTATGTGCCTTCAGTTTCTGTACCTCTTTCCTGATGGTAACAATGAGAAGAGGACATGTCCTGGGTGGTGTGGGTCCTTGATGGGAGCTGCTTTTTTGACTGCTCCTTGATGATGCCTCGATACTACACAGCTTAATAGCCATGATTGAGCTGACTAATTTCACAACTCTCTGCAGCTTGCTACAATCCTGTGCAGTACCCCCTCCCGCCCATACCACCATGATGCAGTCAGTCAAAACGCTCTTCACTGCACATCAGTAGAAGTTTTCAGGTGTTTTAGGTGACAAACCAAATTTGCTCAAACTCCTAATGAAATACAGCCTTTGTCTTGCCTCCTTTATAGTTGTAACAGCTGCAGCAGTATGTTGGGGCAGGTTAGATCCTCAGAGATATTGACACCCAGGAATTTAAAATTGCTCACTCTCTCTATTTCTGATCTCTCTATAAGGATTGGTTTGTGTTCTCTTATCTTACCCCTTCTGAAGTCCAGAATTTGCTCTTTGGTCTTACTGACATTGGGTGCAATGTTGTTATTGTGCCACCATTCAACAAGTTGATATATCTGGCTCCTGTGTGCCCTCTCCTCACCATCTGTGATTCTGTCAAAAATGGTTGTATCATCAGCAAATTTATAGATGGCATTTGAACTATACCTAGGCAGATAGTCATTGGCATAGAGGGTAAGCAGCAGGCTAAGTACACATATCTGAGGAGTACCAATGTTGATTGTCGATGAGGTGAAGGTGTTATTACTAAACCACACAGATTGTGGTCTTCCGGTTAGGAAGCTGAGGATCCAGTTGCAGAGGAAGGTACAGAGGCCTCGTTTCTGTAGCTTTTTGATCAGGATTGTCAGAATGATGGTGTTAAACGCTGAGCTATAATCAATGAACAGCATCTTGACGTAAGTATTTGTATTGTCCGGCTGACCAAGGTGAAGAGAGGATCGTTACTAGAGCTCCAATTGTTTGTGCACGAAGAGATTGAACTTTGATAAGTGTGACGCCTTTTATTTTCCTTTTATATTTTATCTCTATTAATTATATAGTTCCAGTAATATCTATAAACTGTAATTCATTTAATCGTATTTGGTGTATTGTCTGTTATTTGGCGGGGTGGGGTACATCACACAGCATCCACGCAAATTTAATTACTCAGCTTGGCAGGGCCGAGGGCTGTTTCCCTAGATGACAGCGAGTTGAGCGACCCTGAGGCTTGCCAGGGAGGCTACACTGGTATAAATGTTGCCCTTTTTGAAGCAAGTGGGTTCTTCCGACCGTAGCAGTGAGAGATTGAAACTGTCTCTGAATACTCCCACCAGTTGGTTGGTACAATTTTTCAGCGCCTCACCACATATTTCAGCAGGTCCTGCTGCCTTGCGAGGTTTCACCCTCCTGAAAGATGGACTGACTTTGGCCTCCGAGGCAGAGATCACAGGGTCACCGGATATAGTAAGAATCCTCACAGCTGTAGTTTTAGTCTCCCTTTCGAAGTGAGCATAAAAGGTCTTGAGCTCATCTGGTAGTGAAGCATCAATGCCATTCACGTTGTTGGGTTTTGCTTTGTACGAAGTAATGACCTGCACCACAATACCTGCATGCTGCAGCTCATGAGTTGGAAGGGTCTAAGGAACATTTGACAAATGTGTTATGTGTCAGAAGCTTATAATACACTTTAAAATGCATAATATAAAATACATAACTACAATAATAATACATTTTTGAGAACATTCTACATTTATCAAAACTAGAGTCAAGTATTTCAAAGGTTCATTGTGTGAATAATCATTTCTTCATGCACTGAAAGCCGGTTAAGTCCATCAGGTCACTGTAAATGTGATATTGAAATGAAATGAGCAAACAAGGAACTGCTGAAAGCCACACTTTATAATCACTGGAATAAATTAAAGCTATTGTTGTGCAAATATACTTGGGCTAATTCTTTGTAATTACTCAAGGTTTTAAGGCCTCTTGCATCTTTTAAAAGAATTCTCTTTTCATGTACTGTCTGCTTGTTGCTGCTTAATCCAAAAATCCATCATACCATTTCCATTCTTGAAAATCATGGTAAAGATGCAAATATATTAAGCTCTTGAAAACAATGTGCAATGGCCTTGTTATCTGCTTGCCAATCAGAATTTCCTGAAATTTGTGAGGATATAGCAGCTGGGTATTATTAACATTTTGTGATTTGGTGTGGCTAATGAGGCCAATATTTATATCCCATCCCAAGCTGTCCTTTTGAAGATCCCTGTAAGCCACTTCCTGACACAATGCAGCTGGATAAATATTTCTAGAATTTTGATCACATTGCTGTTTCAAAAGTCTAAGCCATGTGTGACTTACATAGAATTTGGTAATGTAGATGTTTCTACAATCAATTGACCTCATCCTTTGAGTTACCAGCGGTTACGTGTTTTGGAAGAATGGTGGAGGGACTTGATTGTTATGTATTTTCTTCTCTCTTCTGAATTTCTGCAGAAGGACCTTATAATAATAAAAATATACAACAACATTAAATGTACTTTCTGGTGCAGAATGTTGTGTTTCTATAACATACAAGTCAGGACTCCAGCAAATAGACTACAAACTGTACATAGTTCCAATGACTTGACCTGGTCTTATTGTCAAAGATCGCCTGATTTAAACAACATCTGATGTTCATTGCATTTTGTAAAGAGAGTGCCTCAGGGGCTGGGGCTGCAATATTGGAAGTTAGTAGCTAGTCTGATTTAAAATGGGAGAAATATATTAGTACAACAAACTGGCACGGAAGTGAAAAAGCATAACAAATCCACAGCCATTGCATATAAATCACAGCGCGCTTGATCATTTCCATGGTTGTAGCATTCAGCTAGTGTTTAAACCTTAATTAGTTAGATATGGAAATAGCACCAAATGATATTAGTTCCAGTTAAATATAACATTCTCTGCTGAGAGTTAAATGAGCAGATTTGTATAATATCTGAAAAGTACAAGAATCATGACGACCTCCCTGGTTAGTGATCCCACACAACAGAATTATTGTCACAGCATGGTCTACAAGATATTTTGTTACTGCATGACTTCTTTTATTATGTAGGATGGCCCTATGGGTTGGGGAAATCATCGTTGTGTAAACCCTCTGGCTCAGTTGGCACCATTTGGTTGACCATGTTTGCTTAAGTGCAATTGGCACAGAGAAGTTCTGCACAATGAGAATATCACAACTTCTGTATAGATTTGAATAACATATTTCCCTGCATATGGTAGTAAATTAGTTGGCAATTAAGAGAAAGTAATCTCTCTGTACACTGGCATGACCTGAAGCTAATAAGGGACACTCAAACTGATGAATGTGCAGTCCATGGCACTCCATGTTGTGGATTTTCCAGTGCCTGTGATTTCAATATTTGTAGTTGTGATAGATATTTGCTTCTATCTCATGTTTGCTAAGCGTGCTTTCTAAATAGCAGGCTGAAAGGTCACAACAGTTGTAAGTAAACTTTCAACTATATTGCAAACAAGAGAAAATCTACAGATGCTGGAAATCCGAGCAACAGACACAAGATGCTGCAGGAACTCAGCAGGCCAGACAGCATCGATGGAAAAAAAACTACAGTCAATGTTTCAGGCCGAAACCCTTCAGCAGGAGTGGAGAGAATAAGCTGAGGAGGAGGGGAGAGAGAAATGCCAAGTGATAGGTGAAACTTGGAAGGAGAGGGATGAAGCAAGGAGCTAGGAAGTTGATTGGTGAAAGAGACAGAAGGCCATGAAAGAAAGAAAAACTATATTGGTTTGTTTAACTTCTAGTCATAAATGGAAGTCAGCCTTCAGTTCTTAAAATATAAATAGAAACAGATTTAAGTTGAAAAAAGAACTCTTTATTGAACTTCTTTGCAAATAGTTCTGTATTTTGAAGATACCCCATCTGTACTGAGACACTGCACCTGCTTTATTATTGCTCAAGAGTAGAGTATAAGACAATGAGTTTCAATTCTAGTTGTTTCAACAGACAAGCTGACTCTTAAGTTGCTTATTTCAAGGAAGGTTGGAGAACCAAATAGATAATATTATTTAGCATATTTATAGTTAGAATAAAGTTATGTAGGTAGCAAATGGTACTGAGCAAAGATCTATGTCTCCAAAACATGTTTTAGACTGTTTGTGTTAAAAGGATATCTGAGAAAATATCACATGCTTGTGAAGCCACTGAAATGGGATAAAGGAGGTATAAATGTAGAGACTGGTTCAAGCTTATTAGGAATGGGGTAAGGAACTTCAAGAAGCATAGAAGAACTAGAATCCATTCTTTCAGCTTTGGTTTCTGCAAAAGATAACTTGTTTGTCTGCATTGTTGGTATGTTGGTATATCTTTTAAGTTTATAAGAATTATACCTGTGTTTTGGAAATTCTTAACACTTTTTGTTTTAGAAATGCTTTGCACAGTTGAGAGCTGTGATATGCTGGTGTAACCCATCATATGATGCTCAATGGAAAAACATTAAGGAGAGGATACTTTCCATCCCCATACAGGCAATTTTGGCTGATAACAACCTACAAAGTTACATAAATAATATTGACAACCTGTGGGTGAAATGGACTCTTAAAATATGGAAAACTATTATAAAAGAATATAAACTGGAGAGAGACCAATTCTTAAATGGTGTGCATATGAATCGGATTTTATGCCGAATAAACTAGATGCTAGATTTAAGGACTGGACAGCTAAAGGAATAACAGCTATTTGCAATATAATGAAAGAAGGAACACTGTTCAGTTTTGAAATGCTCAAAGAGAAACAGTTGTTAGAAAAACAAGACTTTTACCGGTATTTACAGATGCGACAGTATATTAATAGGACAGTTAAGAATGTAACCAAGGCAAGGGCATGTCTGATAGAGCTGTTTAGAAAAGCATATAATTGAGACAACAGTAGTAGAATCAAGATCTGGGGGACAGTCAGGCTTGTGGATCTTGGGGAGGAGGTAAACCGAGCGGTGCGGGGTGTGGGAATTATGAGTATAGTGGCTGAGGATGGAAGGTCTCCGGAGTTGATAAAGGTGGTAAGTGCAGTGTCCTGACAAAGGGTTCCAGCCCGAAACGTCGACCGATCTTTTTCACGGATGCTGCCCGACCTGCTGAGTTCCTCCAGCGTGTTGTGAGTGGCAGTAGGATCATTTCAAGTGTGTATAAGGGTTTGTCAAATCTTAAAATATATTCAACTTCATACATTACAACAAAATGGGAGAAGGAAGGAGGGATAATAATATCTGAGGAAGACTGGACAATGATATGAAGGTATCAATGGAAGTGTACCAGTTCACAGAAATGGTGGGAGTTCGGGTGGAAAAACTTGATAAGGTATTTTATTACACCCTCTCAGAAATCGCATTATGATAATAACCCCCCTGTTCGCTGGAGAAATTGTGAAAATCAAAATGCAAACCATTATCATATTTTCTGGGAATGCCCCATTATCAAAGACTATTGGAGTGGGATACATAATGCCCTACAAGACATCTTTAAATGTGAAATACCCTTAGAGAGTAGGACCATATACTTTGGGCATATACCTCAAGAATGGTTGAAAAGAGATAAATATTTAATGAATGTACTGCTGGTGGCTGTAAAAAGACCCTTACCAGGAAATGGTTATCACAGAAGAGCCCAACTCTAAATGTATGGATGGAAATTACAATGGACATTTACAAAATGGAGAAGATAACAGCATCTGTTAATCATAAGTTGGAGCAATTTTATTCATGCTGGAAATATGGTTTAACTACATAACATCTCATAGGCCTGATTTTATTCTCACAAGTCAATGAATATGTTGTAAAAAAAAAGATCACTCCCTACTCTGTACATAGTTTTCTTCTTTTGATTGTTCTTTCTTTCCTCTCCTTTCTATAAGTGTATATCTCAGATAAATATTATGTGGAGATTTGTGACAAATATGATTATATGATATATATGTACAGTATCTGAAATACATCTTATGGAAATGTTTGTTTGATGATGAAATTCAATAAAAAATAAATTACAAAAAAAGAAATGCTTTGTGCTTTAGAAATGGACTGTAACTGGGAAATGCTTAAGATAGATATCCTCTGTCAGTTTTAATGTGATTTCACAGTGTTGTGTGGACTTAAACATGTATCACTGTAAAAAAAAGTGAACTGTCTGAAGCTACCTTTTTTTTAGATGGAGGTATCTTCCCCTTGGTAAGAAGGGGGGACCCAATACTCAAGTAGTGGGTATTATCAACTAAACTTGCCACAGAGAATAAACAGGGAAGTGAACTGGTCTTTGAAGATTGAAGTTACTGTATAATCTCACTTTAATCAGAGTACTCCTGGCTATTTATATCCAATAGGGCTTAAAGTCTTTGAGTTTAAAACTTTTTGGTCAGCAAACCCAATACCATCACACAGTTCTTTGGCAAAAAGAAAGGAAATGCCATTATATCTCTTCGAACAGCAAGTCTGAAAGTCCACCTTTACATCAGGATGTTAAACTGTCAGGTGCTGCATGCAGAAGGAGCAGGCTGCATAAACCTCTTGAAAATGCAAGTAACTTGCAGATTCTGCAAGTATGAAACATTTACCACAGATAATCACCAGATTTTTCTCACAGATTGCAGCTGTAGTATCAGCAGGAGACAGATTTCAGTGAGCCATCCTTTATGAACCACACACTTCTTATACATTGTTCTTTATTAAAGTTCAGGAACGGGACCTACTCTGTGCACATCCATGACGGATATGGGCTTCTACTGAAAGCCTCTCAGCTTCTTTTCTTCCTTCCTCTTCCAACTGTTTGTTCTGTTTGGCTTATCCTCTGTTGTTCTCCCTAAAAGGCTGTATTGCTTGAGGAATGCCTACTAAAGCATTTATCTCAACGAATTCCTGATTTGTGCAGAGGCTTTGTAGTCAGCAAACAAAAAAAATCCTTCAATGTGTACCATTCTGTTCCCTGTAAGCCTTTACAAATTGAAACAACTGTAGAAACTCACAGACTTGTAATTATAACCAAATAATGTTACTTTAATCATTTAGTTGATAATGCCACTAAATAGAACTGGTAGGTGTACTTCCTACTGCTAAATATATGTTTCTCCTCACTTATTTAGAAATAGGTGCTACCTGCACTGTTAATCTGCAAAGTGACAACATTGGCCTCTAGCCAATTTGTTTTTTATTATTATTTCAAACACAGGCTTTACTCATACAATATTTCAAATATTTGTACTAAAGAACAGTACAAAGCTATTTACATTCTTTGTGTCACTTGGTCAATATATTCAGTGTTGCTGATTCATTCATAGCAGTGTTTGCACATTTTTTAAAATGTGCATAGCACCTGGTATCAAACCAATGTCGCACACTAATTTGTGTCATAGTCTGCTGTTTCTGCATGGTTCCTGTGGTCAGACGAATGATCACAAGTAAACCTCTCACAACGGTGATGTCCAATATGATTCACCTCAAACATACACATGCATGAGTCACACAGAAGTCTCTTTCGAGATGAAAAGGGCACTCACATCTACCATTACAACTTTAACTTTGAAAGCTTTTAAATCAAAAAAATTAAAATAAATGGCCCAGATCAGATGCAAACAGTGCCCGGCTCAGAGTAGCTTATCAGAGCGGATCATGAGAAATGACTCTGTCTCAGACTGTGCAGTCATAGCCTGTGCCTGTGGACCTGCTCATGCTTGGACTTTCAGAAGTCCTTGTCATAATGTCCAAACATCTCTGATGATCTGAAGCACAGAGTTACACAGAAAAAAACAAACAAATAAAAATTTAAATTATATTTAATCCAATAAGTTCACTTAAAAACAGATATATATGTGAATTATTATAAAACTATTTCAAAACTTGACATTCAAAATTCAAAGTACATTTATTTTTGAAGTATGTATTCTTTATGCTGACAAAGAAATCCAATAGAATCAATCTTAAGAAAGAAGATTGGCAAACACCCAATGTACAGAGAAAAGAAACAAATTGAGCAAACAATAAAAGTAAGCAATATATTCAGAGCTGAAGTTTACAAAAGAGAGCCCATATCCACGAATCCAGTCATCACTGAACTGGTTCAGAAGCCTATTAGTTGCACGCCACGTCTTCAGTTCAGCACAGAGACGAGTAAACCTCATGCAGCAACGAGCTAAACTGGCCTGTCCGTCATCTACAGCCCTTGACCTTTCCAATATGACTCGGTGTTTAAATCGTCCAAACCTCAGGTAAATAATAAAGGAATACAAACAAGCAAATTGTCACTGGAAGTTGACTAGGTTGAAACAATCACCGAAGAAGGTACACCTGAGCTACACTTTGTTAGGGTTTTGAGGACATTTGGTATGTCACCAGAAACAGTAGCAAATTTCCACAGAGGGAAGAGAATTCTAACTAGTTGCACCACAACTAATATGGCATAGGTTCAAAAGAAGCAGTAGATATTGATAGACTCACCCAGCTCTCTTATAAACACAGGCTTCCCCACCACCAAAGACATCTTCAAAAACTCAAGAAAGCGCTATGCATCATTAAGGACCTTCACTACCAGGGATATTTCCTCTTCTTATTACTACCATTAGGGAGTGGATACAGGAACCTAAAGACTCACACTTAATGTTTTAGGGACAGCTTCATCTTCTCTGTGATCAGAGTTCTGAATGGTTCATGAACACATGGACATTATCTATTCCTCTTTAGCACTATTTTTTTATTGTAATTTATAGTAATTTTTATGGCTCGCAATCTCCTGTTGCCACAAATTAGTATATTTCATGACATCCGTATGTCAATGATAATAAACTTGATACTGATTCTGACTTCATTCAAACAAATGAATAAGGGTGGCAGAAAATTTCAGTTATTAGAGCTACTGTCTCAAAGCTCCAGAAGTCTGAGTTCAATACTGAGGTCTAAGTGAAGTCAACATATTCTCTTACTGAATGCGTGGATTTCTACCAAGAGGTCTGGTTTCCTCACACAACCCAATGTCCACATGAAAGTTGATAGGTTAATAGGACATTCTTATCTGTCCCCAGTATGTTGTTGAGTGGTAGAAGCTGAAGGAAGTTGAAGGGACACAGCAGAATTAGTGTAAGTTTGGTGTAAATAGGTGCTTGGCAGTTGGCAAAGATTCAGTGGGTTGAGGGGCTGTATGAATTTGACCACACTTACACAGCATGTACGGTAGGAGTGAAATCGATGGGCTGGATGTGCATCAAACCCCTCAGCTCAGATCAATACTCAATGTTGAGACCAGAAGAAGAGCAGGAAGTTAAACCTACCTGCCCCTGACTTCCAGCATGTTCTGTACTTCTATGCTGCAGTCAACAAAGATCTGGAACATCTTGCCTGTGCTTTATAGATCTTGCTGGCACCATAATGCTGTCTATTTTTTTGTGGGAAAAAAATTCCTCAATGACAAACACATCTTTTTTCATGAGAGGAATTGGATCAAACAAGAAGATAAATCAAACTCTCCATTGTCATGTTTTTCCACTTTGTTACTACTTGGTAATTTTGGCTTTTTAGGAAGTAGGATCACAAATTTTAGTTAGCGTCAGACCATAATGAACCTGCTGCATAAGTGTACCAGTTATAATTGCCACAGGAACATAGTAGACACATTGTGTAGGATTCAGTACAACATCATACAGGAAAACAGCATCTTTCCCTGAAGCCCATTTGTGGCAAGCATGTTGTGTTTTCAGACTTAGTTCCTGCAGGCCAACCCTTTGAACTGGTTCAAGCCTTAGCATTGACTCTGTGATTTAGTCCAAATGAAATTTTTAAGTGACACAACATGGAATTGTTCAAAACAGAACATAGAAACTGTAACATATCTGAAAGCAAGTCATGTCCAATTTAATTTAGTTTTTTTTTTCCTGTAGCCATAGAGGCCCATGAGACATTCAAGGGCAAGGCATATTTTTCTATCAAAACCTACACATTCATACAAGTTGAATGGTTTACTCTACAAACCCTGCAGCTAGAAGTTTAAGACAGACCCAGTCAGTCCAAGTTGGCAGCAATATCTTAAGCTCCATCATGCTGAGCACTGATGCCCCTCCCCCAGTGTGCTCAGTTTGTTGCTGACTCATGACTGCATTGCCTGATTGAGCTCAAACAGTAACATCAAGTTTGTCTCATCAGCAACACTGATGAGTCAACATACAGAGAGGAGGTAGAGAGGCTTGTCAAATGGAGTGAGAACACCAAGCTGAGTCTCAACATGGACAAGATCAAATAAATTATTATGGATATCAGGAAAGTACAGGTTGACCGCTTTCCATTGCACATCAATGGCTCTTCTATGGAGAGAGTGAAAAGCACCAAATTCCTTGGTGTGCACATAATGGATGATCTAACTTGGGCCAACAACAATTCTTTTCGGTCATCAGGGAGGCACAGTGGTGTCTACATTTTCTGGGGAGATTGAGGAGTGCTAATCTCCCTGCCCTCATTCTAACAGGTTTCTACATGAGCATTGACGAGACTATTCTAACTAGCTGCATGATTGTGTAGTTTGAAAGCTGCAAGATATTGGACTTCAAGACCCTACAGAGCACAGTAAAAACTGCCAAGAGGCTATTGGGGTCTCCCTTCCCCCATTTGTGACATTTGCCAAGAGCATTGCAGATGAAAGGGTCAAGGTATTGTTGAGGATCCCTACCCCCAATTCCACAATCATTTTGACCCACTACCATCATTAAGTAGATACGAAAGCAACAGGAGTAGGACTGACACACATGGCAACTACATCTTTCTTCAGGCTGTGAGGCTAATGGATTCCCTGCCACCACTGAGATTTTGTCACTACAACAGATTATGAAAGAACACACTGGTACGAGATCATAGGATTATCTCAGATCATTCCAGATCTATGGATGACTAATTCTCTGATATTAATCTTAAGGTTAATCTTCAGTAAATCACTCTTTATCTCTTAGTTCTTGTAGATTAACACAAAGTAATATATTAGATGTTGTTTAACACTTACAAATACTCACCCATTTGAAGTTCTCTCCCCCCAAAAAAATCTACACCCCCCCCCCACCCCATCCATATTTGCCCAATAAGAAAGCTTCTCTGGTTCTTCCTTATAACTCAGATTCCAATGCATTGGGTAACCAGTCTCAAATTTCATCAGAATGTTACGAATGCTTGAAAACCTCTCTTGATCCTTGATGCAACACACATAAAAGTTGCTGGTGAACGCAGCAGGCCAGGCAGCATCTCTAGGAAGAGGTGCAGTCGACGTTTCAGGCCAAGACCCTTCGTCAGGACTAACTGAAGGAAGAGTGAGTAAGGGATTTGAAAGTTGGAGGGGGAGGGGGAGATCCAAAATGATAGGAGAAGACTGGAGGGGGAGGGATGGAGCCAAGAGCTGGAAGGGTGATAGGCAAAAGGGATACGAGAGGATCATGGGACAGGAAGTCCGGGAAGAAAGACAAGGAGGGGGGGTGGGACCCAGAGGATGGGAAAGGGGTATATTCAGAGGGACAGAGGGAGAAAAAGGAGAGTGAGAGAAAGAATATGTGTATAAAAATAAGTAACAGATGGGGTCCGAGGGGGAGGTGGGGCATTAGCAGAAGTTAGAGAAGTCGATGTTCATGCCATCAGGTTGGAGGCTACCCAAACGGAATCTTGGCTCCATCCCTCCCCCTCCTGTCTTCTCCTATCATTTTGGATCTCCCCCTCCCCCTCCAACTTTCAAATCCCTTACTCACTCTTCCTTCAGTTAGTCCTGACAAAGGGTCTCGGCCTGAAACATCGACTGCACCTCTTCCTAGAGGTGCTGCCTGGCCTTCTGCGTTCACCAGCAACTTTTATGTGTGTTGCTTGAATTTCCAGCATCTGCAGAATTCCTGTTGTTCGCATTTTTGATCCTTGATGAGCAGTTTTTTGATGCATACTGCAACTTGAAAGGTTACGGTTTGATCAAAACATTAAACACTTTGATCATCATTCCCATTGTTCAGAAACAGAAAATGCTGGAAACACTCAGCTTGTCAAATTGGAACAGTACATCTGTAGAAGCTTGTTAGAGTGTTTGGTGACATGCCAACCCTCCTTAACCTTCTAGGAAAGTAAAGACAGTGGTATACATTCTCTCTAATTGCATCAATATGCTAGGCACAGGATAGGTCATCCAACCCAATCTGCAAGTAATTCATCAAGTTAGAGTTTGGGGAAAGGCCATGCCTTTAATAGTTGCTGGAGAAGGAGGCTGGGGTGTTATCAGGAGCTCGTATAGGCTGGGAATATATAATAGGCAGATGAAAATCTTTAAGTAGAGGGAATGTGGTAAGGATTACAAGAAGATCGTTCAGATCTTATATCCATTAGATAAATCTCCACATTGACACTTCAGGTAAGGAAACACCCCTTCAATTTACATTGAAGTAATCTTTGTAGAATTTTGTTTCTGCAGAAAAAATACATGCTGGTGCAAGATAATTTTAAACACGCGGCATCTAAATATGTGCTGAACAATTCTGAATTAGATGCCAGTGTGCATGTCCAGCCATTTTTATGCATAAAGCATAAGAAACAACATTGAAACCTGCAAGAACTGCAAAACTATTCCAGTTCATTGCATTGCACTCAAAGGTCTACATATATAAATTATATATAAATATTTATATTTATATATAAATTATATATATAGATTAACATGTCTAGCTTTCCTTCTGGCAATTTTGCTGCACTTTTTAGTCTAGTAACTTCATAAAATTTAATGACTGAAATTC
Organism: Mobula hypostoma; assembly: GCF_963921235.1. Lineage (NCBI taxonomy): Eukaryota > Metazoa > Chordata > Chondrichthyes > Myliobatiformes > Myliobatidae > Mobula > Mobula hypostoma. The sequence continues at coordinate 144,670,128 of NC_086100.1, forward strand.
TGAAGTCAGAATGTTTATATCAATTGCAACGTTATGTGGTATCAGCCATGATTTCATTGGAGGGTGGCACAGATTCAAGTGTCCATTTGGCCTACTCTTGCTTTTATTTTATTTAATGAGGAAGAGCATGAAATTCCTAAGCATATTCCCAAATATAGGCAAACAAGTTGGCTTCACAATAATACTTCTTAGCTAAAGAATAATCAGTATTTCTCAGCAGCATGTAGGAATAAGAAAACCACAGCATTGTTTGATCAATAACTGTGGTGTATATTTCTGAAGGGATAAAGAATCAATTCTTTGTGCTCACCTTATGTCGTTGCAGTCGACAATAGCTGCCGATGTTCAATCGATTTACATAGGCAATCTGTGAAAATCTGCTTTCTACACTAGACATTGCTCGTGATGTAATGCACAAATTTTATAATAGTATTCAGTTTGATTCAGTTCTGTTTCTTGAATGTTTGTCATAAAAGTGCTGCGAGGTGCTGTTCTGTCAGCAGCTTACAAGCTCCTTCTGTGTGAAAATCTAAAATTCATTAAGGAGGGGGGCAGGGGGTAACAGGTGCAGGTTTTCCACTTTTGCACAATAGCTTCACTTGTATGAAATGTTCATTGCTGCCGCAATGTTTTTATCAGAGGACCTCTCGTTGTCGTTGTCGTCGTCGACCGCTAGTGTAATGTCAAAGAAGGTCATCTTTCTTATGAACAACAAAGTTAAATATGCATTTTCAGCCAGTCATTTCATTCCTCTCCAAAAGAAAATCTTGGCTAGTTCCACCTTTTATATGATTGTCAAGATGGATTGTGATCAAAAATGATTGACATAGCACGTCTTTGGGCACTCTACTGAAATTAATTTTGTATAGAGGACAATACCATCTCCTACAGGTTCACTTCGTGTCATAAAGATGGGCTCAGACATATCTTCATAGACTGAAGGGACTACAGATAATGGAACATGGAACAACAAATGCGATGCTGGAGGAAATTAGTGGGTCAGGCAGCATCTGTTGTGGGAAATAGAGAGTTAATATTTCAGATTGAGATCCTTCATCTGGACTGAAAGATAAAGTGGAGGTAGCCAATACAAAGAGATGAGGGAAAGAGCAGAAGCAAGATCAAGCAGGTGATAGGTTGATCCAGATGAGGAGGGGTGAGAGCAGATGAAGGAAGGAAGGAAGGAAGGAAGAGTGAAAATAGTGGCAAAACCTGGGAAGCGGTAGGTGAAGGCAACAAGGGCTGAAGATGATTGAATCTAATAGGAAAGGAAGCCAGATGGGAACAGTGGGGAAAATGGAACCAACAGAAAGAGTGTGTGAGTGACTGGTAGATGGGGAGGATGGAGGAGGGGGTGACCGCGGACTGGTGTAAGTATAGAAAGAAATTGGTAGATCAGGAGATAAGAGACTGATTACCTGAAAGTGGAGCATTTAAGACATACAATAGCTTTGTAGAGTGACTGAGAAGAAGCACTGCCCCTAGAAAATGAAGAATGGGATTGAGTTGGTAAAGAACCAAGCAATTTGTTTCAGCCTGGATACATGGACAACTCTCTATTCTCATCCTCAAATTAGTCCAATGGGTTCTTTTATAATTTTCTAGAAAAAGAAATCAGAATTAATTTAGCATCTCACCTGAAAGGCAAAATGACTTAATGGTGCCTCCCTGACTATGAAGATTTATTCATTAATGTACTAGATGTGTTTAAGGGTAGAACAGTAGCACAGTGCACTGAGCCTTTGGGTCAGAGCTCCTGCAATCGGAGTTTGATCCTGACTTCTGATGCTGTCACTGTGAAGGTTGCACTGCCTCCCTGTGACCATATAGGTTTCTGTTGAGTATTTTATAGTTCAATCGTGTTTTAGTAATCTTGTATATATATATCATTGATTTACTTGCTTAAAGTAAACTCGAAGTTACACACGTATTCCTGGCTTCTATGTTTTCCTTTGAATTAGTTTAATATTTTGAAGTTACAAAACATAGCAGTTTCCTCCAGATGTCATATGGGGGGTGGGGGCACTGGAAGTGGACCCAAATGCAAGGCACAGGCACTAGGAACAGGACTAGGTTTGTCAAGAAAGCAAGGGAAGAAACGACGCTGGACAGTGACACGGTGCCCTGGACGAGGCTAGGATTCAGGGCCTGGACTAGGACTTGGGCTAGAAGCACGGGACCCTGACGTGGAACTAGGAACAAGGAGCCTGGGCGAGGACTCCGAGCCAGAGACTGGACAGGGACCTGGAACCTGGGTCTTAACTCCGGCTCGGACCCCGGATCCAGGCGAGGACAAGACGTGGCTACAGGACTGGACGTGCAACTCCTGCACAGGTCGAGAACGCAAAGCCTTGACTTGGACAGAACAAGGTTCTAAGACTTGTCTTGGACTAGATGAGGGACTCCCGTACAGGACAGGGGAACTCCAGCAGAGGACGAGGGAACTCCAGCATCAGGCTGGGTGAAGAATCTCCAGCACAGGACAAGGAATCTCCAGCACAGGATGTGGCTCTTGGACTAGATTTGGCTCGGCTCTTGGACTTGGCTTGGTTAGGCTCTTGGGTACAGAGCCGGGACTCCTCCTTGGAGTGCAAGTCCGAGACCCTTTCTAGGACGCAGGGCTGGGATGCTTTCACAGGGCCGGGACCCTTTCTTGGACGCAGGGCCGGGATGCTTTCTAGGACACAGGACATGATTGCTGAGGTAAACTGCAGAGGATTCGGATGGGGACGATCCAGCACAGGTTGAGGAATCTCTAGCTCCTGGGCTGGGCGAGATACTCCTGGGCTGAGCGAGGTACTAGAACTGGTAAGGACATGAAGCTCAGACTTGGACAGCCTGGAACATGGCACCTAGACTTGGTCTTGGAACACAGGAACACAGAGCCTTGGATTTGAGCACAGGAACAGGGAACACAGAATCAGGCCCCTCCTTGGGAAGCACAGGACATAGGGCTGGGACTCATACACAGAACACGGATACTCAACACGGGGACACAAAGAGACAGTTCCAAACTCAATGATAGATAGTTCCTTCTCTTGATGTGGCAAGGCTCCGGTCTCACTCTAGTGGTTGAACTTGACGAGGTTGCAAGCAAAGGTTTCAGGCGAATGTTTCAGAAGGAAGGGGAAAGGAAGGGAACAGTCCAGCCATGTCCAAGTTTGAGCTTTGTGTCCTCATCCAGTTCTGGTACCTCGCCTAGCTCAGGAGCTGGAGATTCCTTGTCCCCTGCTGGATCGTCCCCATCCGAATCCTCAGCTGTTTACCTCGGCAGTCATCCTGGCCTTGCATCCTAGAAAGCATCCCAGCCCTGCATCCAAGAAAGGGTCCTGGCCCTGTGTCCTAGGAAGGATCCCAGCCCTGTGCTCTAAGGAGGAATCCCAGCTCCGTACCCAAGAGCCTAACCAAGCCGAGTCCAAGAGCCAAGCCAAATCTAGTTCAAGAGCCACGTCCTGTGCTGGAGATTCCTTGCCCTGTGCTAGAGATTCCTTGCCCAGCACAGGAGTACCACGCCCAGCCCAGTGCTGGAGTTCCCATGTCCTGTACTGGAGTTCCCTCGTCTTGTGCAGTAGACTGTTGTTCAGTCCTGGAGAACCTCGTCTGGTCCAAGTCAAGGCTTTGTGTTCTCGTCCTGTCCATGTGCTTCGTCCTGTGCAGGAGTTGGACGTCTAGACCTGTAGCCACATCTTATCCTCGCCTGGATCCTGGGTCCAAGCCCAAGTCAAGACCCAGATTCCAGGTCCCTGTCCAGTCTCTGGTTCGGAGTCCTAGCCCAGGCTCCTTGTTCCTGGTTCCATGTCCGGGTCCCCTGCTTATAGCCCAAGTCCTAGTCCAGGCTCTGAATCCTAGCGTTGCCCAGGGCCTGTGTCAATGTCCTAAGTTATTTCTTCCTTTGCTTTCTTGACAAACCCTGTACCTAGTCCTTCAGTGCCTGTGTCTTGTATTTGGGTCCACTTCCAGTGCCCCTCGTATGACACCAGATGTTTGAGATGTGAGTGTGAACAAATGAATCATAGTATTGGTTGAACTCTGGGATTATAACATGTACTTGCTGTATTCCATTCTTTATTTCTTCCTTTTCAACCAAAGGAGGTGTCTAGTCTTCTTGTCTCTTCTTCTGTTTTGACTGCCTTCTGTGAACTAATTTTAATGAACAGGACCAGTCACTTGGAGTTTCGTAAATGACATTCTGTTTCAGAAATAATTGGCTATCATACATTTAATTTAACACAGCATGTATTTGTTCAAAAGTATCCTGGTATCTTTTCTGAAGTTTATAGCTGGGAAACTAGCTGTAACCTTTCCAACAATGCTTTGTTGGGGTCACACACATTCTTTTCCATTGATAGCTTAGAACTCCTTGGGGTAACTTTAAGCTTCAAGTGACTGGAAAAAAAAAACTGTATGATGAGTAGTCAGTCTGATACCGTCCATTTACATTGCTGCTAGAAAGTCAGTCTTATCTTTCCTTTTCCCTTTCATTCCACTCTCCATGCTTCATATTCTATTTCATTTTAGTTGAACTTAAAATGATTATTCAATAATGAAACTTGGACAAAATATATTCTTGACACAATATTAATGTTGAATGAATTCCACGCTACTCTTCATTGAAGTGCACTGAAGAGAGAAGAAAATCTTTGAAAAGAACAAGTATTCTTCACTCCAGTCTCCAAAATGACACTCATTCTGTAGTTGGAGATCATATATATGAACTCTCCACGAGGAGAAATAACCTAGACTGTACAAAATTTATAGTACAACCAAAATTATCATTGGTATCTTGATGTTCTCCCCGCCTAAGCAATTGGGAGTGGTCCCAGAGCACCTGAGTGTATCCCTCAACAAACACTACTGGTTGGATTTTAAGAATATTTTGCATCTGCTGAAATTTCCATTCAATCTCGTAAATTTGTTTTACTGCACAGTTCAGTAACTGTGATGACAATTCAGTTAAAATGTAAGAGAATAAAAATGCCTATGCAGAATTTAAAGTAGACTATGAAGGAAAATTTGAGATGAGCTTCACTGGTACACCAAGCGTAAACTGTAGAAATCCTATTGAATCAACTCAGGTCCCCTCTGACCCAATGCACCTCTTTAGATTGTGGTACTTTCTGTAAACCAGGGCAATCTTGTAAATCCTCCAACCATAAAACTAGCATTCCCCCCCCCCACCAAGGAGTATTCTAATTATTGAATAAAATTGAAGAATCAAATCAATTGACAGCTTAGACAAAGACCACCTGACCAAATACACCTGCTCCAGTTAACATGATCTACTTAGGTTCCAAGCTCACAAAATACAACTTCTGTGTACAACTAATACAATGTTTTAGTACTCATCGATGTACTGTGAAAGTATTAATATTTTTATATTTTTGCTCCCAGCAAATTTCTTGCAGTCATTTCATTCAAGGATAACAGAGGCTTCATCAATTCTCTATCAACCCTCAAACAGTAATTTTAACATAATATGTCTATGTGGATGGAAGGGAAGAGATTAATTTGTCCATTTTGGTAATACACCTGTAAATCTCTATTTCCAGATTACTTTCAACGCTATCAAATCTTTGTGGTAGTGCAATGTCCAGAGCTCTACACGCTATTCTAGCTAAATCCAAGCTGGTGTTGTAGGATAGACGTAGCTTCCAGGTTTTGTACTCTCTGCTTTGTCTGATAAAGGAAAGTATCCCTCCCTTGTCTTTCTGAAGCATTTTTATCTAACGTACCAGAAGTTCTGCACATCGGTTACAATTGAATGGCTAAATGAGCAAAGAGTGGTTGTGTAATTTCTATATCTACAGAGACCTAAACCCTGGTCCTCAAAGGGAGTTGCACTCCAATTTTCACTTACCCAAATGATCAACAGTAGTTCATTTGGCACCACAGAAATAAAACCAGATCTGTTCTCAGTCTACATTTATTGTACTCCAATTTGCATCACAACATATTTAAGAACACACAGATAGGCAGGCTTGGAGATTCAGATTATTTTTCTTTTTTTTATTACTATCACTGACATATCTCATGAAATTTATTGTTTTCAGAAGTCTCAGACCACGAAGATAAACATAAATGCTTGGATATTCTTGGCAGCTTGGTATCATGCAGCAAGGAGAAGAACTCAACTTGGCAGTCTTTCAATATTGATTTTATACTACTTTCCCTTGAGAGCCTACTTTCATCTCTCTGAGTCTCTAAATAATTCCATAAAGCCTTCCAAATTGTCTCTGATATATTAAAAGGTAAATCAATTCTATAAAGTAACTGTGCCTAAATTGTGTTCTGTAATATCTTTAGCTACTGTTTTTGAAATACATTTGATTGACATCATATCCTGAAATTTTAAAATATTTGTAAGCAATGATAAGTTAATGCAACATTTAAGTTAAGTTCAGATTACTTCATTGTATAATGCATGTATGCCAAAATTCTGATCTGACACATTTCTGCTAAAGGAGTTGTTCCAGAAATATAACAATAAATTCATCATCTCCTCAAGCTCCATTGTAAATAGTCATTGGATTACTGATAAGCCCTGATTTCTCAGGGTATGGATTTGAAAGGTTTTATGCATAAATTAGCCATCCCTATGATGAACCAAGCTAGCCTAGCTCAGGCAGTAGCTTCTAACTTCAGGGATTACTATAAACCACTGTCTCCAAAATCCAGCATTAGTTTATGCTACTTGAATTAGACCCCCTTGGCCCATCAAGACTATTCTGCTATTACATTATGGCTGATCAATTTTTCCTCTTAACCCATTCTCCTGCCTTCTTCCTGTAAACATTTACTAATCAAGAACATATCAAACTCCACCTTAACTATACCTGGCATCCACAGGCACTCGTGGAAATGAATTCCTCAGATTCACCACACTCCTGCTAAAGAAATTCCTCCTCATCTCCTTTCTAAATGGACATCCCTCTATTCTGAGATTGTGCAGTCTTGACCTGGACTCCCCACTGTAGGAAACATCCTTTCCACATCCACTCTATCTACACCTTGCAACATTCAATAGGTTTCAGTGAGAACTGCTCCTCATTCTTATAAATTCCAGTGACCTATGTGTGCAGAGCCATCAAATGCTCCTCACACAATAAATTTTCATTTACAGAATCATTCTCGTGAACTTTCTCTGAACTTTCTCCAATGCCAACACATCCTTTCTTAGATAAGGATCTCAAGTCTGCTTACTATACTTGAAGTGAAGCCTCTGCATTACATCCTGGCTTTTGTATTCTAGTTACTCTCAAAATGAATGCTAGCATTGCACTTGCCTTCCTCACCATCAAGTGAGCCAGTAAGTTAACCTTTCAGAAATCCTGTACAAGAACTCACAAGACCCTTTGCAACTCGGATTTTTGAATATTCTGCCCGTTTCGAAAATTATCTCTGTTTTGGTTCTTTCTACCAAAGCGCATGACCGTACCCCTCCAGACACTGTATTCCACTTCTTTACCCATTCTCCTAATCTGTCTAAGTCCTTCTGCAGCCTCCCTGCTTCTAAAGTACCACTTTCCCCTCCACCTATGTTTGTATTGTCCAGAAAACCATTAATTCCATCATCTAAATTACTGTCATATACTGTAAGTAAAAAGAAGTGGTCGCTATTCCAACCCTTGTGGAACACCACTGGTACTGGCAGCCAACTTGAAATAACTCTCTTTATTTCCACTCATGCCAATCAGCCAATCCCCTATTCATTCTAGTATCTTTCTTGTATTATCTTGGGCTCTTATATTGTTAGGCAGTTTCATGTGTGGCATTTTGTCAAAGGCCTTCTGAAAATCCAAATACACAAATTCAATGAATCTAATTTGTCTATCCTGCTTGCGATTTCATCAAAGAACTCCAACAGACTTGTCATGCATGATTTGCCCTTCAGAAAACTATGCTGATTTTAGAACGAAGAACATAGAATATAGAAAGCTTACAGCACAATACAGGCCCTACAGCCCATAATGTTGTGCCGATCACGTACATACTTTAGAAATTACCTAGGTTATCCATAGCTCTCTATTTTTCTAAGATCCATGTACCAATCCAGGAGTCTCTTAAATGACCCTGTTGTATCCACCTCCATCACTGTTGATGGTAGTCCATTCAATGCACTCACCACTCTCTGCATAAAAAAACTTACCCCTGACATCTCCTCTGTACCTGCTACCAAGCACCTTAAAACTGTGTCCATTTGTGTTAGCCATTTCAGCCCTGGGAAAAAGCATCTGACAATCCACATGATCAATGCCTCTCATTATCTTATACACCTCTATCAGGTCACCTCTCATGCTCTGCCACTCCAAGGAGAAAAGGTCGAGTTCATTTAACCTATTCTCATAGGGCATGCTCCCCAATCCAGGCAATATCTTTGTAAATCTTCTTTGCACCCTTTCTATAGCTTCCACATCCTTCCTGTAGTGAGATGACCAGAATTGAGCACAGTACTCCAAGTGGGGTCTGACTAGGGTCCTATATAATTGTAACATTGGCTCTTAAACTCAATCCCATGGTTGGTGAAGGCCAATGCACTGTAGGCCTTCTTAACCACAGAGTCAACCTGAGTAGCAGCTTTGAGTGTCCTATGAATTCGGACCCGAAGATCCCTCTGATCCTCCACACTGCCAAGAGTCTTACCATTAAAACTATATTTTGCCATCATATTTGTCCTACCAAAATGAACCACCTCACACTTATCTGGGTTGAATTCCATCTGACACTTCGCAGCCCAGTTTTGCAGTCTGCCAATGTCCCACTGTAACCTCTGACATCCCTCCACACTATACACAACACCCCCAACCTTTCTGTCATCAGCAAACTTACTAACCAATCCCTCCACTTCCTCATCCAGGTCATTTATAAAAATCACGAAGAGATGAGGTCCCAGAACAGATGCCCCAGACACACCACTTGTGACCGACTCCATGCAGAATATGACGGGTCTACATCCACTCTTTGCCTTCTGTAGGCAAGCCAGTTCTGGATCCACAAAGCAAGTTCCCCTTGAATCCCATGCCTCCTTACTCTCTCAATAAGCCTTGCATGGGGTAACTTATCAAATGCCTTGCTGAAATCCATATACATTACATCTACTACTCTTTCTTCATCAACGTGTTTAGTCACATCCTCAAAAAATTCAATCAGTCTCGTAATGCATGACCTGCCTTTGACAAAGCCATGCTGACTATTCCTAATCATATTATGCCTCTCCAAATATTCATAAACCCTGCCTCTCAGGGTCTTCTCCACCAACTTACCAACCGTTGAAGTAAGACTCACTGGTCTATAATTTCCTGGGCTTCCTCTATACCCTTTCTTGAATAAGGAAACAACTTCTGCAACCCTCTGATCTTCTGGAACCTGTCCCGTCCTCATTGATGATGCAAAGATCATTGCCAGAGGTTCAGCAATCTCCTCCCTCACTTCCAACAGTAGCCTGGGGTACATTTTACCCAGTCCCGGAGACTTATCTAACTTGATGCCTTCCAAAAGCTTGAGCATATTGACATTAAGAAAGAGACATTAAGACTCTTTCTTAATGTCTATATGATCAAGCTTTTCAATCCACTGTAAGTCATCCCTACAATCTCCAAGATCCTTTTCCATAGTGAATACTGAAGCCAAGTATTCATTAAGTAACTCCGCTATCTCTTCTGGTTCCATACACACTTTTCCAATGTCATACTTAATTGGTCCTATTCTCTCATGTTTTATCCTCTTACTCTTCACATTCTTGTAGAATGTCTTATGGTTTTCTTTAATCTTGCTCACCAAGGCCTTCTCATGGTCCCTTCTGGCTTTCTTAATTTCATTCTTAAGCTCCTTCCTGCTAGTCTTATAATCTTCTAGATCTCTATCATTACCTAGTTTTTTGAACCTTCTGTAAACTTTTCTTTTCTTCTTGACTAGACTTTCAACAGCCTTTGTACACCATGGTTCCTGTACCCTACCATCCTTTCCCTGTCTCATTGGAACATACCTATGCAGAATGCCCCTGAATATTTGCCACATTTCTGCTGTACATTTCCCTGAGAGCGTCTGTTCCCAATTTATGCTTCCAGGTTCCTGCCTGATAGCTTCAAATTTCCCCTTATTCCAATTAAATGCTTTCCTAACTTGTCTGTTTCTATTCCTCTCCTATGCTATGGTAAAGGAGATAGAATTGTGATCACTATCTCCAAAATGCTCTCCCAGTGAGTGACCTGACACCTGACCAGGTTCATTTCCCAAACCCAGATCAAGTACAGCCTTTCCTGTTGGCTTAACTACATATTGTGTCAGGAAACCTTCCTGAACACACATAACAAACTCCACCCATCTAAACCCTTCGCTCTTGGGAGATGCCAATCAATATTTGGCCTATTTTATCTTGTGCCTCCAAGTACCCTGAGATCTCATCCTTAACAATTGACTTGAACATCTTCCCAACCAGTTGAGCTTCTGCTGCCCGAGCTTCTTGAAAACAGTGTAGTGACATTTGCAAGTTTTCAGTCCTTTGGAACCATACCAGAATCTAGTGATTCTTGAAAGATCATTACTAATACCTCCATAATCTCTTCAGCTACCTCTTTCAGAACCCTGTGGCGTAGTCCACATGGTGTAGGTGATTTCCCTACCTTTGGACCTTTCAGCTTCCTAAGCACCTTCTCTCTCCCTAGTAATAGCAATTACATTGACTTTTGTCCTCTGATATGCTTGAACTTCCAGAATACTGCTAGTATCTTGCACAGTGTAGATGGATGCAAAATACTTATTCAGTTTGTCCACTATTTGCTTGTCCCCCATTGCTAACCCTGCAACATCATTTTCCAGCCGTCCAATATATTCTCCCACCTTTCTTTTAATCTTTATATGTCTGAAACATGTTTGGTATCGTCCTTGATATTATTGGCTAGATTACATTCATATTTAATCTTTTCCTATCTTATGGATTTTTTAGTTGTCTTCTGTTGGTTTTTGAAAGCTTCCCAATCCTCTAACTTCCCACTAGTTTTTGCTCTATTATATACCCTCACTTTCTGCTTCTGACTTGCCTTGCAGCCACGATTGTGTCATCCTACCTTTAAATTACTTCATCTTTGGAATGTATCTATCCTGCACCTTCCAGGATGCCCTTAGAATTCCATCCATTGTTGCTGCTCCATCATCCCTGTTAGTGTTCCTTTCTAATTAACTATAGCCAGCTCCTCTCTGATTCCTCTATAATTTCCTTTACTCCACTGTAATATTGATACATCTGACTTTAGCTTCTTGCTCTCAAATTGCAGGGTGAAGACTATCATAAGTGTTCCTTTTCCTTAAGCTCACTAAACAAATCTGGTGCACAATACCCTTCCAGAACAGCTTTTCTCCTAATATGTTCAACTACAATCTGCTCCAAAAAGCTAAAAAGTCATCCCATAGGCATTCTACAAATTCTCTCTTTTAGGATTAAGTGCCAACTTGATTTTCACAATCTATCTGCATATTGAAATCATAACTTTGCCATTTTGACGTGTTTTCTATCTCTCATTGTGATTTGTAGCCCACATACTGGCTATTGTTAGGAGGCCTGTATATAACTCCCATCAGGGTCCTTTTACCCATGCAGTTACTTAACTCTGCCCACGATGATTCATCTTCCAGTCCTGCATCACCTTTTTCGAAGGATTTGATTTAATTTTTTACTAACAGAGCTACCCAATCCACTCTGCCTACCTGCCCATTTTTTCAATACGATGTGTATCTTTGGATGTTAAGCTATTCTGGATGGGTATTATGATCTTCTTTCAGCCAAATTTCAGTGATCTCCATAATGTCATGCATACCTGCCAATTTCTAATTGCACTACAAGATCTTCTAATTACACTGCTGTATTCTGTATACTGCATACAATCAAATATAGGTTTCAGTCCTGAATTTGTTACCCTTTCTGATTTTGTCCCCATGTAACACTGCAACTCATCCCACTACCTGAAAATTTGCCCTAACATCTGCCTGTCCTTCCTGACAGTGTTAACACACACCACACCTAATTGCATACCAACTGCCCCATCCTCAGCCCTATCACCCTGGTTCCCATCTCCTGTCCAAATTAGTTCAAACCCTCCCCAACAGCAAGCATACCTGCCTGCAACGATATTGGTCCCCTTTGGGTTCAGGTGTACCACGTCCCTTTTGAAAAGTTCACACCTTTCCCAGGGAGATTGCAATGATCCAGAAATCTGAAGGGCTGCCCCCTGCACCAGTTCCTCAGCCATGTGTTCATTTTCCAAGTCATCCTATTCTTCTCTCACTGGCACGTGGCACATTCAGTAATCCAGAGATTACTACCCTGGAGGTTCAGCTTTTCCGTTTTCTACCTTGCTCACTAATTCTCTCTTCTAAACCTCCTCACTTTTTCTACCTGCATCATTGGTGCTAATATGTACCAAGACTTCAGCTGCCCATCCTCCTCCATTAGAATGCCTGATCTGAGACGTCCCTGACCCTGGTTCCTGGGAGGCATCCAGGTATCTCTTTCACGTCCACAAATTTTTGTTGCTACTCCTTTAACTATGGAACCTTCTATTACTACAGCAGTCCCCTTTCCACTCCCTCCCTTCCCTTCTGAGCCACAGTGCCAGATTCTGTGCCATAGACCCAGTTGCTACCACTCCATCCTGGTTGGTCATCTCCCCCAACAGTATCCAAAGCGGTATACCTATTATTGAGGGAGCAGACACAGGGGTACTCTGTACTGGCTGCTCATTTCCTTTCCCTCTCTTGACAGTCAGCCAGGTACCCGCCTCCTGTAACTTAGGGGTACTACCACCCCTGTGGTTCCTATTATCTCCTCAGTTTTAGGTGTAAGATATCAAGTCCTTTGGAGGTAGGTCACCAGTCTCTTAAATTGCCTGAATGTTCTTCATGTGCCTTTGAAGAAGAGTTTGCAATTCATGGCTTGTCAAACTTTGTCACTCACATTGACAAAGGTTTGGTTAGAAATTAGTTGCTTTTCTTCATCAAGGTTAATTTTAGGTTTCATTCTGACACCAAATTACAGTTCGTAACTGAACTGAAAGATTAAGTGCTTTTAAATTCTCATTCCATGGGGAAGCAAATGCCCAAAATGTAGCTAATTTTGTATGAAAAGTAGGAAGTATTTTTACCAAACATTTTTAGAAACAGACAACCAAATACAATTAGCACATTGATAACAATTTTAGGCACACATCCTTCAATTCTTTCTTTTGTAATAAATTTGTCTTGTTGACAATGATTAATGTAAGTGTTACATTAGTGAACAACAAACGTTTATATAGATAGTGATGTCCCTATGTCAAAAATGAAAAAATAAAATATCACTTCAAATTCTCTGTTTCTGTAGATTTTACTTGAGGATTCCAAAATATAATTTTTTTTGTTTTCTGGGTTAATCTTTATTCGCTTGTTATGTGGCAATCCTAAGCCAAAAGTACAAAATGTTCTTTCTTCGCAGGTGCTGCTGTAACCTTTACTCACAAGAGGTAATCTCAGCAGATGTGGTGACAGATAAAACAACTGACCCGTAGTAGCAAGAGTGCTCAGCATTTTTCCAGGTTGACAGTTGTTGTAAAAGCTGACAGAAACACCTTTAGAAAAAGAGCGCAGAAGATAGTTTAGCTCTCAGATCCTTTTTTTTGGCCATCACCTGCCACAAATGTACATGTTCTAATGGAGTTTTTGGCAACTGAATTAAACTACAGTTTCTATAGAGATAGTACATTTTGTTCTGTCTCCTAAGTACATGAGACAGATTTATAGTCTTCAGCACTATGACAGAGTTTTGCTCAATTTTAAATCATGGTGCTGTAACCTTCAGCATCTTGGTATAAGTTTGAACCTGATAATATTAAAACAGCAACTCTATTTAAAGATTCAGGTTCATAACTATAAAGTAAATGTGAAAAGGGAGATCTCTGCAGATAACATTACTGTCTCCTGCAAAAGTAAAACAATATACTGTATATAATCATTTGTAAAATTAATTCTGATTTTACTTCCAGAAGATAGCTCTATATATTCATTCAGAACACAGCAATAAAGCAGCCATATTTTTCTCAGTTGTGATTCTTAAGAAATGTCCTGGGTAATCTTAAACAGCCCATATTTATTGGAAGTTGTTTCAGTAGAGATTACAATGCATTGCTTTGGTTATCCAGCAGGGTAATCCAAATGACTGTCATAGGCTGAATGAATTTGATTTAAGTGGCATTTATACTACCTGAAGAGAATCATAATGCAAATCAGTCTTTGATATTATTAAGAACATCTGTGTAACAATCCACGTATACAAGGTAAAGCAAAGAGATAGGATGAAATGCATAAGGATGCAAATGTAGATGAACAATGCTTTACTGATGTATACAAGCATGAAAAAATAGAGTGTGAGAGCTTCTTTGGGCATGTAGAAAGGAAACAATAGGGGAGGACAAAGGTGAATCTATTACAGAAAGAGATAAGTGAACTTATAATAACAAATAAAGGAATAATAGAGGAATTAAACAAATACATTTTGTATGTTCTTACAGAAAAAGAATAAAAATAAAAAATCACCCAGCAATACGGGAGAATGAATTCTTCAAAGCAAAGGAGAAAATAAAAGAATTAGGTTTTGATTTTTTTTAAATGCCACTTGGTCAATAATGAACCTGGATCTGATGATCAACATTCCACTGTTTTTGAAAAAGATTGCTATAGAGATAGTGAATGTTTTGATAATCAGCTTCCAACCTTCTGCAGGTTCTGGGATTGTTCCTGTATATTGGATGGAACAAGTGTAACGAAGGTTGCAGAAATAAGGATCTATTGATTTGTTATTCTGACATCGGTGGTGGGAAAATGCTGGAATTTACAATAAAGAATGTGATCGGGCTGCATTGCATGTTGTAAGTAAAAGAACTATCAAGAAAATAAAGAATAAAATGTGAGTGGACAGTGTCAACATCGATTATGAAAGGAAGTGGAGCAAGTATTTGTCGTATAACTGGATTTCCAGAGGGCTTTCAGTATGGTACCACACAAGATATTGCTGAATATGAGTAGAAAGTATGTAACTGGGAGTAATATAGCATCATGGATTGAGAGTCAATCAACAGGCAAGAAAAATCAAAAAACAATTCTACCAATAAATCTCAGATTGGCAACTGTGTCATGCAGAGTGCCTAGGAGCTCAGTGCAGGAGCCCCAAAAATTCACAATTTGTATCAAAGATCTGGCAAAATGGACTGCATGATGAAACATTTGAAACTAAGTAGTAAGATGTGTGGTGATGAGCCTGCAAAGGAATTACATGAAGGTATAGACAGGCCAAGTGAGTTTACAACCATACAGCAGAGGGAGTACAAGGTGAATAAAATATGATATGATCCACTTTAGCACATAAAAAAATCACAACACTATACTTAATGTAATAATTTGAGAAACAATGACACTCAAAGGGACCTGGATGTCCTTGCATGCCAATCACCGGAAATTAACATGTAACTGGTGGAATCAGATATAATTACTACATTTAAAAAGCATTTAGACAGACAATCAAAATAAGCAAGCCATTGAAGGATTCAGTCATAATGCAGGCAAGAAGTTCAGCATTGACATGGTAGACCAAATATTCAAATGCCCCATTATACCTTCATCACTTCAAGACTGACTATCACACCTCCAAGATTTTACAATGTGCTACAGTTGCTTATCAACTACTGAAGGTCTGTTTCAAAGCTGTCATCTACGTCCTCAGAGAACCTCAGTCTCTGCAGAGATTGCTTTTCAGTATGGTGAGAAGTGCAAAACAAAAGGGATTCTGTTGGTGCTGGAAATACAGAGTAACACACACACACACACAATGCCAGAGGAACTCAGCAGGTCAGGCAGCATTTAAGGAAATGAATAAACATTCAAACCTCTTTGTGCCGAGAACCTTTATCAAGACTAGAAATGAAGGGTGTAGATGCCAGTAAGTGCATGTTTTGCTCTCAGAGGATTTTGGCAACAATTCCTCCTAATCAGATCCCTTTAATCCTACATGTCTTCCATGATGAGGATGTCTCCAAGTTCATGGAAGGGGTCAGGAGTTTCATCTGGAAGTGCATCGAGGATGTTGTCTCCCAGAAGTTGGTCAAGGTCTTTCCAAATCAGAAACCCTGGAGCAACAGTTCAGTGCAAAGAGCATGACCAGGTGACACAGATCTTACATTGCCGGTAACCAATAGGAAATCAAGAAATGGATCTATGATCTGCGTAAAGTCATCAAGGCAGTGAAACAACAATACAGAGACAAGATTCAGACTCAACTTTCCACCAACCGCACAAACAGCTTACGGCAAAGTCTGCACACTATTTCAGACTTCAAAGCTAAACACAGTGGAGTTTCCAACATCGACGCCTCTCTCCCAGAGGAGCTATAAGACCATAAAGCCATAAGATATAGGAGCAGCAGTCTGCCATTCAGCCCATCGAGCCTGTTCTGCCATTCAATCATGAGCTGATCCAATTCTTCCAGTCATCTCCACTCCCCTGCTTAGACCCCATACCCTTTGATGTCCTGGCTAATCAAGAACCTATCTATCTCTGCCTTAAATACACCCAATGAGTTGGCCTCCATAGCCACTCGTGACAATAAATTCCACAGATTTACTACCCTCTGACTAATGTAATTTCTCCGTATCTCGGTTCTAAAAAGATGTCCTTCAATCCTGAAGTCGTGCCCTCTTGTCCTGGAATTCATGGGAAATAACTTAGCTATATCTAATCTGTTCAGGCCTTTTAACATTTGGAATGTTTCTATGAGATCCCCCCTCATTCTCCTGAACTCCGGGGAATATAGCCCAAGAGTTGCCAGACGTTGCTGATATGGTAACCCTTTCATTCCTGGAATCATTCTCGTGAATCTTCTCTGAACCCTCTCCAATGTCAATATATCCTTTCTAAAATAAGGAGCTCAAATTTGCACAAAATCCTCCAAGTGTGGTCTCACGAGTGCCTATAGAGACTCAACATCACATCCCTGCTCTTATATTCTATACCTCTAGAAATGAATGTCAATATTTCATTCACTTTCTTCACAACCAACTCAACCTGGAAGTTAACCTTTAGGATATCTTGCACAAGGACTCTCAATTCCTTTTGCATCTCTAAATTTTGAATTCTCTCCCCATCTAAATAATAGTCTGCCCGTTTACTTCTTCCACCAAACTGTATGACCATATACTTTCTAGCATTGAATTTCATTTGCCACTTCTCTGCCCATTCCCCTAAACTATTTAAGTGCAATTCTCAGGGATAGCGGCTCGTGTTTATCTAGGGGAAACCCCATCTGCCGCCAAACCTTGTCTCATGGTTGCATCGTTGCTGTGTAATGCCACCTGGTACAAACTCACACATCAAATATCAGACAGCACACAATGTACGATTTACAGATTATACTTGATAAATCTTACTGGAACTATGTAATTAATAGAGATACAATATAAAAGGGGAAGTAAAAGGCGTCAGACTTATCAGTGTTCAAGCACTTCGTGCACAACAGTTGGAGCTCAATTAACGGGGTCCTCTTTCCACCATTCGATCCCCTCCGACCCCCTTGACTCGCCGCTCGGGACCAACCACGGTGGTCGACCAGAGCACTTCCAGCACGTCCTTCCTCTTTAGGTCTCCTCCCAAAAGCTCGGCAAACCACACAGTTCCCAGCCATATGAGACAGAATATCACCCACAAAAAGAATAACATAGACACTCATGGGTTCATTCCCTCTCTTATTAATAATATAACCCAAACAAACAGAGAGAGAGAGAAAACTCCTTATATCGCAGTTATTATTACAGAAAAGCCATTTTTATTATAACATAACCAAAGAAGCCATTTTATTAGCCTTAGTGGTAACATAAAAGAAGAAACCCCTTACATAAGTCTCTCTGTTTCCTCAATACTACCCATTCTTCCACCTATTTTTGTATCATCGGCAAATTTAGCCACAAGTCCATTAATACCGTAGTCCAAACCATTGACATACATCGTAAAAAGCAGCGATCCCAACACCGATCCCTGTGGAACTCCACTGGTAACCAGCAGCCAGCCAGAATAGGATCCCTTTATTCCCGCTGTCTGTTTTCTGCTGACCAGCCAATGCTCCACCCATGCTAGTAACTTCCCTGTAATTCCATGGGCTCTTATCTTGCTAAGGAGCCTCGTGTGTGGCATTTTGTCAAAGGCCTTCCGAAAATCCAAGTATACCACATCTACTGCATCTCCTTCGTCTACTCTGCTTGTAATTTCCTCAAAGAAATGCAACGGATTTGTCAGGTAGGATTTTCCATTCAGGAAACCATGTTGGCTTTGGCCTATCTTGTCATGTGCCTCCAGGTTCTCCATAATCTCATCCCTAGCAATCAATTCCAACAACTTCCTAACCATTGATGTCAGGCTAACAGGTCTATAGTTTCCTTTCTGCTGCTTCCCACCTTTCTTAAATAGCGGAGTAATATTTGCAATTTTCCAGTCATCCAGTAGCATCGTTAATGCCTCCACAATCACTGCAACTACTTCCTTCAGACCCCAAGGCTACATTCCATCAGGTCCAGGAGATTTATTCACCCTCAGACCATTAAGCTTCCTGAGCACCTTCTCAGTTGTGCTCAGAGCTAATTCTTCTTTACACTCGTTTTGATGTCACCAATACTGAGTCCTTGAGGAGACCTGCAGATGATGCAACTGGCAGCTTGGTCATCTCTGACGCTGAAGTACGCAGGTGTTTCTAATGAGTAGACATTCTCAAGGCCACGGGACTGGACGGCATCCCAGGGCGAGAACTCAGGATGTGTGCGGCACAACTGGCAGGTGTGCTTACAGACATTTTTAATCTCTCCCTCATCCAGTGTAGAGTGCCCTCCTGGTTCAAAACATCCACCATTGTCCCTGTACCTAAAAAAACCAAGATAACATGTTGAACAACTGGCATCCTGTCACACTCACCCCAATAATAAGCAAATGCTTTGAGAGGCTGGTCAAGGTCTACAACTGCAACATGCTGCCACCTACACTGGACCCCTTACAATTCACCTACCGACACACCCGGTCAATGGATGATGCAATAGCCATAGCTCCACACTCCATCCTTACACATCTGGAGAAGAGGGATGCTTATGTGAGAATGCTGTTCTTGGACTACAATTCAGCATTCAACACCTCCGAGCTCAACAAGAAGCTCAGATACCTTAGCCTTCACCCTGCCTTGTGTAGCTGGATTTTGGACTTTCTGAAAGATTGCCAGCAGGTGGTAAGAGTGAACTCCCTCACCTCTTCCCTTCTGACCCTCAACACAGGTGCTCCGCAGGGCTGTGTACTAAGCCCCTCCCTCTTTACTCTCTGTATACCCATGACTGTGTCGTCACCCACTGCTCCAATCTGCTAATTAAATTTGCTAACAACACTACACTGATTGGCCAAATCTCAAATAATAATTTGGCAGCCTACAGAGAGGAGGTCATCACCCTGGAACAGTGGTGTCAAGAAAACAACCTCTCTCTCAATGTTGCAAAAACAAAGGAGCTGGTTATCGACTGCAGGAGGAATGGAGACAGGCTAACCTCTATAGACATTGGTGGATCTGGGGTTGAGAGGGTGAACAGCTTTAGTTCTTCAGCATAAACGTCACCGACGATCTCACGTGGTCTGTACATACCGGCTGTGTGGTGAAAAAGACACAACAGTGCATTTTCCTCTCAGACAGTTGAAGTCTTGTATGGCCCCCCAGATTCTGAGAAATTTCTATAGGGGTATGATTGAGAGCATCCTGACTGGCTGCATCACTGACTGGTATGGGAAGTGTACTTCCCTCAATCACAGGATTCTGCAGAGAGTGGTGGGGACAGGCCAGCACATCTGTAGATGTGAACTTCCCACTATTCAGGACATTTATAAGGACAGCTGTGTAAAAGGGTCCGAAGGATCATTGGACTCGAATCACCCCAACCACAAACTGTTCCAGCTGCTACCATCTGGGAAACGATACTGCAGCGGAAAAACCAGGGCCAACAGACTCTGGGACAGCTTCTTCCACCAAGCCATCAGACTGATTAATTCATGCTGACGCAACTGTATTCCTATGTTATATCGACTATCCTGTCATACATAATATTTATTATAAATTACTATAGTTGCACATTTCACATTTAGACAGAGACGTAACATAAAGATTTTTACTCCTCATATATATGAAGGATGTAAGTAATAAAGTCAATTTGTGTTGCTCCCTTTTGTGCTCAATTCCCATGTGGATTTCGTCCATAACTGTCATCTTTTTCACAGCGAAAAGGATGTCAAATCTCATTCAGCAGACTCTTGTGAGCAGACAGCAGAGATAATCATCACCTCAGTCAACATTATTCCAGAGCCAAAAACAGTTGGATATAGAGAGAGATCTTGACTCTAAATATTTTATTCATTCGAACTAGTTAAAGAAATAAGTTATTTCATTGTTACTTTAGTTATCCACGAATAAGTAAAACCTGTCCACAAAAACAAAGACATTCATTTTCTTCCAGACTGAAGTAAAATATAGTTTAATATAATTAAAAATAGTAAAAAGTAGTTGTAGATATGGGCAGAGAATTGGCAGATGGAGTTTAACACAGCTGAATGTGAGGTGTTGCACCTCAGAAGGGTAATGCAAGGTGACAGTAAACTGTTAAGGGCTGAGCAGAGAGATCTTGGGATTCAAGTTCCTAGCTCCTTAAAAGTGGCTGCACAGGTCAATGGGGTGGTTAAGAAGGTCCATGAAGGTGGTTAAGAAGGTTTTCTTTTGTTAGTCAAGGCAGTGACTTCAAAAGCCAGGAGGTTATGTTGCAATTTTATAAAACTCTGATTAGACCTCATCTGGGGTATTCTGTACAGTTCTGGTCGTCCCATTAGAGGAAGAATATTGAGGCTTTGGAGAGGGTACAGAAGAAGGTCATTAGGATGCTGTTTGGTTTAGAGGGCATGTGCTATCACAAGAGGCTGCATACACTTGGGTTGATTTCTGTGGAGCGTCAGAAGCTGAGGGGAGATCTGATAGAAGTTTATAGAATTATGAGAGGCAGAGCGTATCTGTTTCCCAGGATTGTAAAGTCGAATGCCAGAAGGCATGCATTGAAGGTGAGAAGGGGTACGTTCAAGGGGGATGTGAGAGGTAAGTTTTTTTACTCAGAGTCATGGATGCCTAGAATTCACTGCCAATCATAGTGGTAGAGGCAAATACATTAGGGGCTTTTTAAGACATGCATCGATAGGCGCGTGGACAAAGGAGGAACATGGTGATGGTAGGAGGGATTAGTACTTGGTGAGCTTTGACTTGCCTTTTAGCTGGTTCGACTCACCATTGTGGGCCAAATGGCCTATTCCTGTGCTGCACTCTTCTGTGTTCTATGCTCTATGTAATAAAGCTGAAAGATTCGCGGTACAATTTTATGGTCTATATGAGAGAGCAATCTATTAACCTCTGACAAAAATCTTACACATTAAAGCAAGCTAAATGAAGAGGTTAACACTACTTTCTAAATAATACTTTGATTGGGTTCCATGTTGTTTTGATCAGACAGCTTACACAGAATAAAATACTAGCTAGGTTTCATAAACAAAAACAGTGATTTAGACAGGCTTCTTTCAGAAATTATGAATAATAGACTGGTCAGGATACATTCATATTAATAATAATGTAGATGTCAAGATGTATGAAAATACCCTGAATGCTATTATTAGTCAGATTTGAATCACAAATCCTGACTATTGATTTTTCCAGACCATTTAAATATCCTATACAGTGGTAATATTTAGTGATTATGAACAATTACCACATTAATGTGCATTCTGGAGAGATTTCAGCTTCACCAATCTCCTTGATGTAAAAAAAAAGGTCAGCAATGCTCATTAAGCATTTCATTACAGCAAATAAAAGGAAATTGCATTAAAAGGTTGTTTTTAATGTAAATTCCCTGATCCCGAATAAAAGGTTAAGTACAATGTTGAAGATAAAGTACAGTGCTCAATGAATGAATTGCTCTGTACAATCACAAGGATACACGATTGAACTTAAAATTTTTTACAGCTAGATTAACTAATAGAGTCACAATCTCAACTTCCAGAAGATTTGTGAATGTCTAGAATATAAAGAAGGGTGAAAGTAATTGTTATGAAAAAAACAATTGTTGAATATCTGTAAAATCATCAGGGAGTGATGTGTCATTGCCATGTAGGCTATTTGAATTTGTGTAGTAGGAGGAGATGGTGAGTAAGCCCTGCCATTGCTGTTGAGAATCTGTTTCTGTTTCCACCTTTGTCCAGAATTGCCTCATTGCTCTCAAAATAGCTGACCAGGTATTTTACCTGGCCTATTGTAATTCTCCAGATCTCTGCAGATCTATCCCTCAGAAGTTTACAAATCTGCTGGTTATCTCGGGCTGTGTTTGGGGGCACACATGCTTCCACACAGGTCTTGATGAAGTTGGTTCAGGTCTGTTGATGAATCCCCAAAAATGGTTCAGTCTGGCATTTCAAATCAATCCTATGAATACCCCTCCATACCTTTGTGGCTCTCTCCACCTGGTGCCTTACTCTTCAGTCTCCACTCATACGCAGAAGGTAGAAGCATAGTCAGGTGATCACTTTTCACAAAGTGCATGCATGGTGGATGCATGGCTTGATAGATGCATTTGATAGGGACATAATAGTGGTCAAATATGTTGGTTCGGTTCTTCTTCCAGTAGTAATTTAGTAGAGGCTTCTTTAAACTAGCCTGGCTGAAACCCTCTGCAGTAATGGGGAAGGCATGAGGCTGGGTCGTTTCTTACCTGTTCATCATGGTGCTCAATTCTCCCAGTGACAGCATGATATCTCCCTGAGGTTGTCATGGTCCGCTCCGTAAAGTCCGCGTTCCGGTTCACGGTCCGGTCTGTGGACTCTGGACTCTCCGTCTTCTGGCGGTCCCTTGTTTCAGTTGGGCTTAATCATAGGCAGCTGATGCTCGTCTTGGGGCTGGGAATATCAGTGGCCCTGGATTCGAGTGTGGTTGCTGGTTCTTCTCGTCAGTATCCTGTCCTTGCCTCTGTGCGGTAAGTCAGGCCATCTTTGCTGTTACCCTGAGATTATCAAAATAAGGAACTGTCTGTCATTGATTTGGAACTGTCTCTGTGTCCATGACTTTGCTAGGTAGGTCCAGCTATTTGCCACAACCTAGCATTGGGAACCGTCTCTGTGTCCACGCCTTTGCTAGATAGTTCAGCCGTTTGCCGCTACCTAGTGTTGGGAACCATCTCGTCGTGTTCAGCATTCTGTTTAGAGCCCCGGCCCCAAGTCCTGTTCCCAAGGAGGGGTCCTGGCTCCATGTCCCATGTCCCTGTGTTCCTGACTCTCAGGTCCAAGGCTCCGTGTTCCTGTGCTCTAGACCAAGGCTTTGTGTTCCTGTCCTCCCCTAGACCAAGACTCTGTGTTCTATGCTCCTGTTGTCCCAAGTTCAAGGCTCGACTGTTCCTGAGTACCAAGTCAAGGTTTTGCGTTCTCATCCTGTCTGTGTGCCTCCTCCTGTCCATGTGCTTCATCCTGTACTGGAGTTCCCTCGTCTTGCCCAGGAGTCTCTCCTTCTGTCCTGTAGCCCCGCCTAATTCTGTCTCCCAAGACCACGTCATGTCTTCGCCTAGTTCCAGAGTCTGAGCCCGAGTCAAGACACAGGTTCTGGGTCCTTGTCCAGTCTCTGGCTCGGAGTCCGAACCCAAGCCTCGTTATGTCCTCGCCTCGTAGAACCCAAGCCATGTCCAGTCCTGTAGCCATGTCATTTCCTCGTCTAGTTCCGGGGTTCAAGCCCAAGTCAAGACCTAGGTTCTGGGTCCTTGTCCAGTCTCCAGCTCAGAGTCCAAGCCCAAGCTGCTAGTTCCCAGTTCTTTATCCTGGTCCTCGTTGCCTAGACAATGTCCTAGCCCAAGTCTGTGTTCTTATCCCAGCTCTCTAGTCAAGTCCTGTTCCTAGTACTTCAGTGTCTGACTTGCATTTGGATCCGCTCCCAGTGCCCCCTCCCCCATATGACAGAAGTGAGGTGTATTCTGCAATCAGGAAAATGGTGGAGATCTATCTAAGCAGATACAATGGACTGCAGATAGTGCTGAATTTCACATACCTCATGGTCTCCCAAGCAACACTGATTCCTTCTTTCTTGTACGATCTTGAGATCTGAACCGCTGGAAAAAAAATCTGCTGGAAGGATAAGCAACCTACCATCAACACCATCCCCTTTGGAAGTAGAAATAAATGTGCAGACTATTTTCTGAATGGGGAGAAAATCCAAAAGTCTAAGATACAAAGGGACTTAGGAGTCCTTCTGCAGAACACCCTAAAGTTTAACTTGTAGGTGGAGTTGGTGGTAAGGAAGACAAATGCCATGTTAGCATTCATTTCAAGGAGTCTAGAATACAAGAGCAAGAATGTGATGCTGAGGCTTTATAAGCCATTGATTAGGCCTCACCTTGAGTATTGTGAACAGTTTTGGGCCCCTCATCTTAGAAAGATGTACTGGCATTGGAGAGGGTATGGAGGAGGTTTACAAGGATGATTCCAGGAATGAAAGGGTTATCATATGAGGAACATTTGATGGCTTTGGGCCTGTACTCACTGGAATTCAGAAGAATGAGGGGGGGATCTCATTGAAACCTTCTGAATGTTGAAAGGTCTTGACAAAGTGGTCATAGTCATACTTTATTGATCCCGAGGGAAATTGTTTTTTGTTACAGTTGCACCAACCAAGAATAGAGTATAAATAAAGCAATATAAAACCATAAATAATTAAATAGTAATATGCAAATGTCAGGAAATAAGTCCAGGACCAGCCTATTGGCTCAGGGTGTCTGACCCTCCAAGGGAGGAGTTGTAAAGTTTGATGGCCACAGGCAGGAATGACTTCCTATGACGCTCTGTGCTGCATCTCGAAGGAATGAGTCTCTGGCTGAATGTACTCCTGTGCCCAACCAGTACATTATGTAGTGGATGGGAGACATTGTCCAAGATGGCATGCAACTTGGACAGCATCCTCTTTTCAGACACCACCGTCAGAGAGTAGATGTGGAAAGGATGTTTTCCATGGTGGAAGAGTCTAGGACAAGAGGGCACAGCCTCAGGATAGAGGGTGCCCTTTCAAAACTGATGTGGAGAAATGTCTTCAGCCGAAGCTTGGTGAATTTGTGGAATTTGTTGCCACATACAACTGTGGAGGCCAAGTTGTTGGGTGTATTTAAGGCAGAGACTGATAGATTCTTGATTGGACATGGCATCAAAGGTTACGGGGAGAAGGCCAGGAACTGAGGTTGAGGAGGAGTAGAAAAAAAGGATCAGCCATGATTGAATGGCAGATCAGATTCGATAAGCCAAATGGCCTAATTCTGCTCTTATGTCTTGTGGTCTTATGATCTAGCATTGCAAGCGAGATCCAAATTACGTTATGTCCACATCCACAGTGGCTACTTGGAATCCCTGGCACAGAAACATCCCATGTGGAAAATGAACATTTTAGACAGAATTGAGAGTCACAAGGCCAAGCTTTATGAACACCAGAAGGTCAGCACACAGCCAAAAGAATGCATCACTTCACAATCTATTCACCATTTATCCAATTAGGCACACTGTTTTTGGAGGGTTGTTCAAAACTTTTCAATCACCTACACAGCCCACAAAAGTTGAGTGGAAGTAAATCAACTTTGATCTCAAGACAAAGGAAAGAAAGAAATGTCTAATCAGGTAAAGGAATGTGCATTCTTTATTTTTGAATTTATTCTCTGGAAGAGACACCTTGCAATTGTATGAACTGATATGAAAAGTTAATGCAAGACCATTAGGAAATCTGACTGTGAATAGTAATGAATTAAATTGGTTGTGTATTGAATATGTGGTAATAGCGCATAATTGGCAAAGAGCTTCACCAACGTAATTTAATTCAGAGATGATGATGAAGTTATAAAACTAGGAGAGGGACTCACAAGCTGTACAAATATCAGTAAAACCCTGATTGAATTATGACTATGAACTCACTTACACCAGTTGGTTGCTCTATTTGATGTAATCTGAAATGGGGTTTCTTTTTTTATTTTAGAAACCCCTCTAATGTGCAATTTTTTTCCATACCTAGCCTTTCATTTCAATCTCTGCTAGTGTAACAAGTGATCAGATGCTTAACTATCAAAAGATCACACACGTTATAAAGTCATACAGCATAGGAAAAGGCCTTTTGGCCTAACTTGTATTTAGAATTCTAGCAAAAGCCTTCCAGTAATCCAGTGAAGACTAAATGATTTCAAAAAGTTGCATAGTAATTATACCTCAGGAGAGTGCCACACTGATAAGGAATTTATGGATCCAGTGGTTTCCCATTTGATTTACAGGGGTTAACCAAATGATGGGAATCAATTTGTGGGGATTTATAACCTCAATTCACCAATCTATTCTTACATTGCCTTCAAAAGGTATTCAATGCATTTGCTCTCTCAAAGAATGAATTACCCTTACCTGGAAAGAAACTAGACTCATTGCAAGATGATTGGATGATTGTTCATCTGTTCCCTCATCTCTAATGAACAAAGACATTGACAAAAAAAGACCACACTATTTCTCTAAGCTCCTCGAATACTACTTCAATTTGCCTGAAGCATGTCATTAGTTTTGAATGTTACAGAATAAAGCCTTGAAGATTGACAAATTCATTGCTTACAGAACATATACTTATATCTATCAAATCCCTCGAAGCTGCTGAGATGGTAGGCATCTTACACAACTGTGTGCCAAATTTCTCTTACATTACCAGCAGATCTGGACAGCAGTCTGGTGGAAAGACTTAACAATAATTTGGGAGATGAACACAAGTCCTGAACAAAACTGAAACATTTTGCTGGGTCTCTGCAAATCCAGTGACCCCAAGAAGGGGTAGGATCTAGCAAGTATTCCTCATACTGGTAGTGTTGCCTTTCCAATCCATCTGGGACCACTCGTAAGTATGAAAATCAGTAAGTTGTTCACTAACACTCCTAATTGCTGTCGGGAATCATTGAGATTTCAGGTTTTGTCACTTTCAGACTGTGGTTTGGTCAACAAAAGTGCAGCCAGTTTCACAATGGACACCTCAGTGACAGAGTGGGCAGCAGGCAATGCACCAGGGTCCTCTTTAGTACAGTTACTGTCCGCGATCAGGCGGACTGTGCCTGAATTTCCACTATGACCATAAAGGTTTAAGATAGATGCTGGAGTTTCCTCCCACATCCCAAAGGTGCAATATTTGGTAGGTTCATATACCTTGTCCCTGGTGTATGTGGTGTAGGTCCAAAGCATAAAACTAATTGAAAGAAAACGTGGGTCGTAAATGTGTGCCTTAGTTGTGTTTTCAGTTTAGCAAGGTGTGCACATATGATGTGGTGGCATAATGATGCATGTTATTCATGTACTTTTATACATAATCCATATTGATTACTTAAACAGCAAAGAATGCTTAATCGGATAGTATGTTTGGAATATTACTTAAACATTACTGAAATATTGAATACACAACAGCTGGTTAGGGACTTGATGGGCATTTGAGAGGGAAAGGTTGCAGAGAAGTAAGTGGGGAAGTGATCTAGCGTAAACATTGAGGCAAAAGGCCAATGTCATAAAAAACGTATGAAAATAACCATAAATTCAATTTTTTAACATTTAATGTGCTTAACCTTTTTTTGTTTGTTGTGTGTTTTTCTACTGTTACTGTCATAGCAGGCAGAACACCTTCAAAACATATTAAAATTGCATCTCAGTCTGTTTTTGATGTCTAAATTCCCATGCTGTACTTGAGAAAAGGCAATACGCGAGCTATTATCTGGACAAATTTCAAACCTTTAAACACAGTTCTTGTCACCATCTGGAACCTCGGTGTTTTATATTTGTTTACTTATCTCTCAACTGGAACATTAGCAACTGCTTTTCAAAATCTACTTCAATAATATAAATTTAGTTAACAGCTCAATTGATCCATCACATTCTCAAGGAGATTAAGAAAATTGGTGAGAATCTTTCTCATCTAATCTCACAATGATTGCTGTTTCCTGGACCATTACACATATAATATTCTTATTTGATTCCATTATTTTACAGAGTTACCATTAACATTAGTTAAACTACAATTGTGCCTTTTGTGTCACCCTCTGTAAATATGAGTACACCAAAAAGATTTAGGTTAACCTATTGTTTTCTTTCCAATGTCCATTGTTTTACTGGTAAAAATTGATGTTCAATGCATAAAAAAGCATACTACTGAACCTCCGCAATGATAAACTAATTTTAAAAATAGATTTTTATTTGCTGGCAAAATTCTTATTAAAAATGCAGCCACTGTGTGATTACATACTTTTTCATTACCTGTTATAAATTGGAACTATCATTTTAATAATTAATATTGCCAATTATACTCACAAAGCAGTCTAATTAAAAAGTACTCCACTACCACAGGAGAAGAAGGTATAAATTACACTTAACTGGTTTTTTGTGTATTTGCTTTATAGCTCCCCTCTAGTGACCTTTGATAGAACTGTAAGAGATCTATAATGGTGAAGCTATTATAGAAGGTTAATATCGCACATTTATACTATTTTGATGAACTTTAATAGTGCAGCAAAAGGGTTGTTGCTAAGTGAGTCACTGTGAAATTGAATGACTCATATTTAGGTATGACAGATTCCTTTTGGATAAAAATGCTTTACGTGGAAGAAAATAGAGCATAGAAGCAAAGCCATATTTTTAATATGTAAGTTAGAAATTTTGGAATTCAGATTTATGCACAATAAAAATGTGATGAACGGGACAAAGGTAAAGTGAACAAAATGAATTATCAGCTGTATGTCAAATTTTAAATGTAAAATTAAATCATATTAAAGTGTGGATGTATGTAATATCTTTAATCATGGAATCTTGAAAGGAAGACAGAGGCTTTGAGGCTCAGCATGTTGAAAAATGTTATCAGCTTAGTCTCATAATTTTAGCATGTTGCCCTTTTCCTCCAGTTGTAAGAAAAATGAATGTCATGACAGTACTATATACATAGCCAAATTCTGCTCTTACTCAATCTGCAGGTTTGCAGATGATACCATCTCAGATAATGAGTCAGAGTACAGGAAGGAGATAGAAAGCTTAGTAACGGAAACATGCAAAAATGCAGGGGGAACAATCATTAGGACCTGATGAAGGGTCTCTGCCTGAAACATTGATTATTTACTCTTTTCCAAAGATGCTGCCTGACCTGTGGAGTTCTTCCAGCATTTTGTGCATGTAGCTTGGATTTCCAGCATTTGCAGATTTTCTCTTCTTAGAAACATAGTGTCATGACAACAAACTTTCCCTCAATATCATCAAAACTTCAAGGGGGCTGGGGGGTAGTACGCATGTTGTCTTCATCAACAGTGCAGAGGCTGAGGAGATTGAAAGCTTCATGTTCCTGGGAGTGAAGAACACCAATAGGCTGCCCACATCCTACCATGTATATGCTCTTACCCCATCCTCCAGCCACCCTACTAGGGATAGGATTCCTCTTGTCCTTACCTACTTCCAGCACATAATTGTTCAAAACTTTCATCACCTTTAACAGCATCCCACCACCAAGCACATTCCCTCCCCCTTACATTCTGCTTTCTGCAGGGATCGCTCCCTACGTGACTCCCTTGTCCATTTGTCCCTCCCCACTGATCTCACTCCTGGCACATCCTTGCAAGCTGAACAAGTGCTACACCTGCCTCTACACATCCTCCCTCACTACCATACAGGGCTCTAAGCAATCTTTCCAGGTGAGGTAACACTCACCTGTGGGTCTGTTGGGGTCATCTACTGTGTCTGGTGCTCCCGGTGTGACCTCCTGCATATCAGTGAGACCCAACATAGATCTGGAGACCATTTTGCTGGGCACCTATGTTCCATCCGCCAGAAAAAGTAGGATCTCCCAGTGGCCACTCTTTTTAATTCCACTTTCCATTCCCATTCCGATATGTCCATCCATGGCCTCCTCCATTGTCATGACGAGGCCACACTTAGGTTGGAGCAACAACACCTTATATTCTGTTTGGGTAGCCTCCAACTTGATGGCATGAATATCAATTTTTCAAACCCCCTCCTCTCCTTTACTATTTCCCATCCCCTTTTCCTTCTCTCACCTTATCCATGGTCTCCCTTCTCGTTCTTCCATAGTCTTCTGTCTCCTTCACTAATCAGCTTCCCAGCTCTTTACTTCATCCCTTCCCTTTCAGGTTTCACCTATCACCTTGTGTTTCACTCTCCCTGCCCCCCCACCCCATCTTTTAAATTTACTCCTCAGCTTTTTCTCCCCCAGTCCTGCCAAAGGGTTTTGGCCCAAAACATTGACTGTACTCTTTTCCATAGATGCTGCCTGGCCCATTGAGTTCCTCCAGCATTTTGTGTGTGTTGCTTGGATTTCCAGCATCTGCAGATTGTATCTTGCTCTTTTTCTTCCTTGATCTTATGCAATGGATTTGAGGTTGGATGCGATGAGAGTCAATGGAATAAGGTTTGGAGAATGGCTTACATCAAAAGAACATACAAATATTAGTTAGCCATTTCTGCTCAAGCTTGCTTCTCCATGCAATTAGATTCTAGCAGATCCACATCCTAATACTATCTACTCACCTTCTAACAAACAATGTATTAATGCAACACACAAAATTCCGGAGGAACTCAGCAGGTCAGCCAGCATCTAGGAAGGGAGTACAGTCGACATTTCAGGTTGAAATGTTGATTGTACTCCTTCCTTAGATACTGCCTGGCCTGCTAAATTCCTCCAGCATCTTGTGCGTTGCTTGGATTTCCAGAATCTGCAGATTTTGGCTACTCATTTAATTCATTCATCTTTGTATCAGTGACAGTATCAGCTTTGTATCATTTGCCAAAACTCTCATCTTTACATGAAAGTAAGTACCAGCAAGCATCTGTCCTGCTGTTGTGAGACAATTGAGGAGTCTCCTAGTACGATGATGGACTCATGATCTCACCATTTATCTTATTATGACCTTGCATTTTATTGTTTGCCTGCATGCACTTTCTCTGTAACTGTAGCACTTTATTCTGCATTGTTATTGTTTTGCCTTGTACTAATTCAATATATTGTTATAATGATCTGTATGAAAAGCAAGCAAAACAAAGACTTTCACTGTACCTCAGTACATGTGACATAATGAAGGAATTTATCAATGAAAATAAAATTCAAACTCAGATATTAAGTCTAGGCTGGTACATCATTTGAGTGAACATGACACCTTTGGGATGCATCATTGATCTAACCAAATCCTTCTTTATCGTCTCAAAACTTATAAATTATCCCATTGTGCTACTTTGAATACAAGGGGACTTATTTCTGCTCCATGTTTATACTATATATCTCCCAATCTTCCTTTACCTCTCTGGATGAGTAACTCTTCATCTCAGAGGATAGGCATTGCCCAAATGCATATCGAATGTCTTGACTATATGATATCCCACATTACTTTCTTTAAGATCTCTACTGTCTTCTCCCAGTTTGGCTCTCTCTAGCCATTTGCTCCGATGATGAGACGTTCTGCACTGGTGCATCTGAAGTGTCTTCTCTCCTTCTTCCTGAGCTGTGACTTCCATTCTAGCATATTGGACAGAGTCCTTGACTGCATGGCATCTGCCGTATCTGCCTTTTCTGCCTTTGCTCAGAATCTCTATTCTACAGGTCAAACCAAGTACACAGTACCCCGATCCCTACCTTTATCTTACCATCCTTTACAATTTCTTTTAATGAGATTCCATCACTGGCACATATTCTCCTCCATTTCATACATTTCAAAGGGATCATTCCCTTCAGGACTCACAGATCTGGTCTCTCAGCACTTCACATCTTATGGCAGTTCTTCATGCAGCCGGCGATACAGCACTGTCCATGCACTCCATACCTCTCCGGAAATCTAAATGGTCATTCCAGGTGCATTTTCTTTTTGTAATCTTACGTACTGCATTCAGTGTTCACAATTTGGTCTCCTCTGAGTTGGATAAATTATAATCAGATTGGATAATTTAATTTTTTGGAGCACTGTGTTCAGTTTGCTGGAATAACCTGAAGCTTCTGGTTCCCTGCAATTTTAATTTTCTATCCCAATCAAAGATAAAGATTAGCTTTATTTGTCACACGCACATCAAAACATTGAAACATCCTGCACAGTGAAACGTGCCAAATGCATCAAATGAAATCAGTGAGGATCATGATGCTTCCTGTTCCAACAAAGCATGTCCCTAACTTGCTAACCAGAACCTGTATGTCTTTGGAATGTAGGAGGCAATGGGAACACCTGCAGGAAACCCATGTGAATATACAAATTCTTCTCAGTGGCTGGAATCAAACCCAAATCAGTGATTAGTGGCATTGTACAGCAATTGCAGTAACCACTAAACTATCATGCTGCAGACTCTGATCTTTCTGTATGGTGACTTATGCACCATTCCAATAAGGCCCTCTGCAAGCTTAAGCAACAACAATCCACCTTCATTCTGTGCATACTTCAACCTACTGAACTTAAATAGAATTTCTTAACTTTAAGTCAGGTAGGTGAAGGGTGTCAGTCCATATTGTTGCCTGTGCACTTCCCTCTGTAGGTGTTGGAGGATCATTTGAGTTCCTCCAATGCATTGTGTGTTGCACACACTATTTTATCTCAGTTTTCCTTTCTCTGTTAGTACAATCTGGTTCTGGGCATCTCTTGTATTAACAATGCATTGCACAGACTAAACAACATAATCTGATCCTAGCAAGCATGTTACTCATACCCTTTCAAAGACATTTCCTTTGTTTTACCAATCTACCTGCCCCACCACTTAATCTTCTCCATTACTGAAAACCATTTTTTTCTCTTTCCCAGTTGTAGAACATCAGTTTGTGTTTCAGATCTTATTGTAATTGCCTCTCTTTCCACAGATGCTACCTGATCTGCTTTGTATTTCAGAATCAGAATCAGGGTTTAATATCGCTGGCATATGTTGTAAAACTCATTAACTTTTAGTGAAATACATGGTAAGTAAGTATAGAGAAAAAAACTGAATTACAGTAAGTATATATGTTATTAAATAGTTAGGTTAAAATAAGTAGTGCAAAAAAAGGAAATAAAAGAATAGTGAGGTAGGGTTCAAAGTCCATTTAGAAATCAGATAACAGAGGGGAAGAAGCTGTTCCTGAATTACTGAATGTGTGCCTTCAGGCTTCAGTACATCCTTCCCAATGGTCACAATGAGAAAAGGGAATGTCCTGGGTGCTAGGGGTCCTAAAGCACCACTCCTCAAAGATGTTGTGGGTACTATGGAGGCTAGTATCCAAGATGGAGCTAACTAATTTTTCAAGTTTCTGCAACTTACTTTGATCTTGTGCAGAAGCACCCCACCCCCTTACCAGACAATGATGCAGCCACTCAGAATGCTCCCCATGATAAATTTGTAGAAGTTTTCAGGTGCTTTAGTTGACAAACTAAATCTCCTCAAACTCTGAATAAAACATAACTGTTGTATTCCCTTCTTTATAATTACATCAATATGTTGTGTCCAGGTTAGATCCTCAGAGGTGATGACACCAAGGAATGAAGTTGTTCACTCTCCTCACTTCTGATCCTTCTATAAGGATTGGTTTGCGTTGCCTCATCCTACCCTTTTGTCTTACTATTTCTAGCATTTTCTGTTTTTATTTCCAATCTCCAGCATCTGTAGCTTTTCGGTTACATATTTAAACCTCAGTGTGCATTTGAAAATCAATTTATTTCATCATGTTCACAATGCTGCTTGTAGGGGGTGGCAGGGTGCAGAATGATTTCTGTGATTCCTGTATTATTACAGAGGCTACACCTCAAAGATGCAGTGGCATTAACTTCAGGATTAAGTGAAAAATGTCAAGTGAATACAGATCACATAGTTTGTAGCCTTCTCATCCCATCCATACCATTTATTGTGACAATTATTGTCCAAGCTACAGCACAACTGTGTGTTCTAAATAAAATCAGAATAATGTTTAAAGTCACTGGGATATGTTGTGAAGTTTATTGTTTTGTGGGCAACAGTGCATTACAATACATAATAGTAAAAACTATAAATTATCATAAGAATTATATTTAAAAAATAAAATTAAATATGTAATGAAAAAAGAGAGGGGAAATACTTAGGTAGTGTTCATGGGTTCACTGCCCATTCAGAAATCAGATAGCAGAGGGGAAGAAGCTAGTCCTGAAACATTGATTGTGTCTCTTCAGGCACCTGTACCTCCTCCGTGATGGAAACAATAAGAAGAGAGCATGTCCTGGATGATGGGGGTCCTTAATGATGGCTGCCAACTTTTTGAGGCGTCACCATTTGAAAGTGTCTTGGATGCTGGAGAGGCTAGTGACCATGATGGAGCTGGCAGAGTTCACAGCTTTCTGCAGCTCAAAGTTCTAAGTAAATCTATTATCAAAATACATACCAAATACATATCATACCACACATATCTCTATATGCCACCCTGAGATTGATTTTCATGTGACCATTCACAGAAAACACAAATAAAGTAAAACCAATGAAAAATTGCACACAACAAAGGTCGATAAACAACCAATCTGAAAAGACAACAAACTATGCAAATATAAAAAAAAAACAAAATAACAATTATAAATCACTGAGAAATAAATATCGAGAACATGAGTGGTAAAGTCCTTGAAAGTAAATCCATAGGTTGGAGAATCAATTAAAAGTTGGGAATGAGTAAAGTTATCCCTTCTGCTTCAAGAACCTGATGGTTGAGGGGTAATAACTGTTCCTGAACCTAGTGGAGTGGGACCTAAGGCTCCTGTACCTCCTTTCTAATCTAAGCCTTCCAGTAGTCTTGAGTTTTATATACTTTAATATAAATGGTATTTTCCATTTTTAAAATTTTGTAAAAAAAATACTTAATTTTTGTTTAATACAAAAAGAATGCAAACTTGTAGACATGAAGCCATCAAGCAAGGCAATGTTACCTTCACCTCAATCAAACTTAAAAGGCTATTTATGACTACCTAGGAACTGCTGACAAAATTTGAGGAGTCAGCTTTGTAAAGTGACGTGGGATGTTGGTGTTTTCTTTATGTTTTATATTCAAATTCAATGAATAGAACTGTCTACAATTACTTGAGGAAACAATTAATAGCCATGGAAAGATGATGGTTAATGTTTTATAATATGTTTAACAAGCTAAAGCTTTTCCCGATATTCTTGTATTGTTAGAGTCATAGATTCATAAAGCACTAGTACACAGAAACAGACCCTTTGGCCCATCTAGTCCATTCCAAACTGTTATCCTGCCTAGTTGCATCGACCTGCACCAGGACCTCCATACCTCTCCCATCTATGCTCTTATCAAAATGTCTCTTAAATGTTGAAATCAAACCTACATCCACCACTTCTGCTCACAGCTTGTTGAACAATTGCACCACCCTCTGAATGACAAGGTTCACCCTCAGGTTTCCCTCAAATATTCCAACATGCATATTTAATCTATGGTCTTTAGTTCTAGATTCACTCAACTTAAGTGGAAAAAAGTCTGTTTGCGTTTACTCTATCTGTACCCCTCATAATATTGTACACCTCTTCCAAATTTTCCATTTTACTATGCTTCATGGAATAGTCCCAACCTGTTCTACCTTCCTCTATAACTCAAGTCCTCAAATCCCAGCAACATCGTTGTACGTTTTCTTTGAACTTTTTCAATCGTATTAATAACTTTGCTGCACCAAGGACATCAACTTTAAAATAACATCTCAACTCCTGTACTCAGTGCACTGATTTATGAAAGCCAATGTACCAAAAGCTTTCTGTACGACCTCATCTACCCATGATGTAACTTTCAAGGAACTATAGATCTCTATTCACAAAGCCCTGTTCTACCACACTCCACAGTGTCCAGCCATTCACTGTGTATGTCCTACCCTAGTTTGTCCTCCTAAACTGCAAGACTTCACACTTGTCCGTATTAAATTTGATCTGTCACTTCAGTTAATTTTTCCAGCTGGTCTGGATCCTACTATAAGTGTTGATAGCTTTTCTGTTGTCTACTTCACCTTAGAGTTGGTATTAGCCACAAATTTGCTGAACCAGTTTACCATATTATCATCCAAATCATTGTTGTAGATGACAAACAACAAATCCGCCAGCACTAATGCCTGAGGCACTCCATTAGTCACAAGTCTCTAGTCAGAGAAGCAATCATCCACTACCACTTTTTCCACAAAGCCAAAGTCAAACCTAATATATTTCCTTGTTCTCAATACTAAGCAACTGAACTCCTTGACCATCCTCCCATGCAGGATTTTGTTGAAGTCCTTGCTGAAGTGTGTGGACAACATCTGCTGGCTTTCCTTCGGCAACTTTCCTGGTAAACTCCTCAAAAAACTGTATAAAATTGGTTAAACAACTAATTTTTAGGACTAGAAGAGGCTAATGAGAGGTCTGACTGAAGCATACATAAATATGAGAAATATGAAGGAGATGTTGGGTGGCACATTGGTGTAGTGGGTTCACGTAACATTCAGAGTGCCAGTATTAGAAGGATTGAGGTTCAGTTCTCACAGCTGGGCTGGATTGAGATTTGACATTCTCTCCATGACTATGTGTTTATCCTGTACATTCTCATGCTTCCTCCCACATTACAAAAGATGCATGGGTTAGGGTTGGTAAATCTGGGGGCTATATTGCACTGGGAGGGAGCGTGCTGCCTCAGCTCATCTTTGGACTGTGTTGGTCATTGACGCAAATAATGCACTTCATTCTATATTTTGATACACTTGCAACAAATAAATTTCATCTTCAATATTTGCCTTTCGATTTATTCATTTGGTAAAGCTATTCATAACCAGTGAACACAAGCTAAAGGGAAAGAGTAGATTTAGTAGGGAATTAAAGAAGTGTGCGTTTGAAATTTGGAACACATTGCCTGTGGAAATGGTGGAGACAGGGACTCACATAACATTTAAGTTGTACGTATTTAGATGAGCAACTGTAAGATAGGCATTTGTTGGCCATCATGGACATGATGGCCTGAAGTTCCTGTTTTTGTGTTACATGACTCTATGATTCTGTAAGGGGAGTGGAAGCAAGCTATCCTTATCTTGAGTTCCATTGAAGTAAAGGTTTGTTCATCTTGGTCCTTAGTGGTTAAAACCATACTATTTTCACACTATATATAATAAACACCCATTGTGGTTTAAGTCACCTTGGATGTATAGCAATAATCTCTCTGCAATTGTCTTTTAAACATAATATTTCCTACAATCAAATAAGAAACCAATTACATGGAGCAGATACTTTAAAGTATAATTTCCTAACTAATGGCTTAAATGCACTTATTTGCTTTGCTTTCTTTGGGATCTTTCGGCAGTTTGGTAATCTGATGTTATGGCCAGTGGCACATGCACCACAAGGGCTACTTGGGGGGCAGTAACATGTGGTGGATAGCAACTTGTCTCAACAAAGTTGTCAGCTTGCATAAGACTAAATTCTCTTGAGTTCAGTGGAATTTGGTGTATTCAAATATCTAGCAAATGCTAGATTCAGCATTATTAAACATTAAACATTCAAACATTATTCAATTTTAATCTTCACTGAATTCTAAATTAATCTTCTTTCCCAAAGTACAACAGGAAAATTGAATGATTGTTTGCCC
Organism: Mobula hypostoma; assembly: GCF_963921235.1. Classification (NCBI taxonomy): domain Eukaryota; kingdom Metazoa; phylum Chordata; class Chondrichthyes; order Myliobatiformes; family Myliobatidae; genus Mobula; species Mobula hypostoma. The sequence continues at coordinate 144,707,833 of NC_086100.1, forward strand.
AATTTTAAAATGACAAATATGTTGCATTCCTTGTTGCATTGAATTGTTCAATACTCAGAGTATTTTAGAAGCAAAATTAGATCCTTGATAATATAATTCAAGGGGCCAATTACTGCTTTGGGTTCTTTTGCAACATTGGTTTGAAACTGACCAAAATAATGTCTCCTGAGAGGAACTTTGGAAGCCTCCAATAAATCACGTTAAAGCTTATTGACTGAAGGATAAAAACAAAATGATAGCTGAGTCTTATATTTATCATGTTTATGTCATGATTTCTGAATAAACCTCAATCAGTTTATCAAAGACCTAAATCTGTTTGTAAATTCATTGAAACATCATATCAGTAAATTATGCATTACCTGTCTCAGGATCTTAAAACACTGACATTTATTAAAAGTGCCTTGACACTTCGGTAAATATGTGGAAAGAGAATTTATTAATGTGAAATGAAGCTTTATGCATATCCTAACTCTCTCTTTGCTGTTTGAAATGTTTAGAACTTATGGGGCTTACTTAGTACAAGGGTTTACAAATTCCTATCTCTGTACTATCATGACCCTCATGCCACAGAAAAGCCCCCATAAAGAAATGTGTGGATCTTCACAGCCTTGCCCACCATCTGATGGTCTTACCCACCTACATCCACCTTTACCGGGAAAGGAAAAGCAACCTCCTGGCCCTCCACTCTCCTGAGCTCCTAGAGACTTCTTGTGACTTAATGCCAAGGCCCCATATACAGAAATGCCCTTGAGAAGCTTTAACAGAAGGCAAAGTGGAGTGAAGGATTTGTCATAGCCATGAGGATATCTTTGCACTCTTTTGATGTCTCTGATATGAAATACAAAATAGGTTCTGTGTTTATATCTACAATGCTTCATGGCAATGTGCCCCTTATACTGCTGGTTATCCATGTAATGTCTGTCTGTTACAGAATTTTCAGGGGAAACAGACAATAGTTGCTGAAGGGAGTCTTGGTGACAACTAACATCTATTCCTCACTGTGTTAATTTTGATGCCAGGTAAAAATAATTTATAGTATCATTATTGTAGTTTCTGCATATCCATAGCAAATAAACTATAATTGCTGATATTTATAACAGCGGCACAAGTTGGAAACTAGTGGACACATATGAAGAGATCTGGAACTGCAGGTCAAACAGACTTGTCAATGTTTTGATCTGAGGCAAAATTAGGTGTAAGGATCCAGGTGAAATGCTACCAGCTCCCTGCAAAACTGTAGCAAGACTTTCCTATTTTCAGACTCCACTTTACTTCTAACAAAGGTCAATATTCAGTTAGCCTTTCTAATTATTCTGTGGACCTACACAGTAACTTACTGCATTTCACACACTTGGATCTTCCAGGTTTTTCTGTCCTGTCGCATTTTGTAGTGTCACTCCATCTACCTAACATCTCCCATCCTTCTTTAATGTAGGTGATTTCACATTTTGCATATTGTTCTCCACTACCAAGTTCTCCCTAACCTATTTAACCTATTCAATCCCTTTTTGAGTTCTTTGTGACTTCCTCACACGCTGATCAACCACCAAACTCTGTAAATCAACAAACTTGACTCAAACTCATTGTCCACTCGGTTAATCATCAGTATGGAATATAGGGAGTTCAGGAGCTAGCACTAATCCTTGTGGCACCCTGAACTGAGGACTAATCTTAAAATAACCCATTAATTCTAACTCCTTTTCTTATTTATTAGCCACCCTTCTATCCATGCCAATATTGTACATACAACCCAATGTGCAGTAACCTTTCACACACATTTTATTAAATGTATTCTGAAAATCCAAATATTCTACATCTTCTGGGTGCTTTTTAACCACTCTGCTTGTTACCTCCTCAAAGAAATCCGGAAGATTTGTCCAATGCAATTTCACTTTCATAAAAGCATAATTAATCTGCTTGATTTTCTCTGAATTTTTGCATGTTCATTTTTAAAAAACTCTTTAATAATAGATACCACCTTTTCCAATAACAAATATTCTGCCTAATGGTTTATAATTCATTATTTTGTCACCTTGTCACAGATCTTGCTCCTATGGGTTTAAAAATAAAGATGTAGATATTAAGGCATAGATCCTTTAACTATGTGATTTTACCAGTGCAATTAAATTGTATCAGTAGCCCTTGTGAACATGATCAGAGAAAATAGACCAGACAATGTGGTTGTTTGCTATTTATATTCAATAAATCTGCAGTAATGACATTACAGAGACTTGTGATGCTTCCTGGGAGAAAACTGTTCTGAAGTGGTAGATTTGCCACAGGAATTATTCCAACTAACTCAATTGCCACAACCAAAAGACAAGATTAGAGGAGTTTAAAAGGAAAATGATAGCTATAAATTTGAAGAAAAAAAGGTTAGAAAGTTTTGAAAATGCTCTAAGCATCTTTCAGCTTTTGTTATGAGAGAAACAGAGATAATATTTCATGTCAGACACTAGGATTCCTACAAGACAGAAACCCCTTGGCCTAACATCTTCAGATGCTACCTCAATGGCCTCCTTTCTGTTATAATGTCAGAAGAGAGGAAGTTCATTTCCATTTATAAAACTAAGCTGAAATTTTAACTACCTTATTCATGGCATGCCTTGTCTTGTCTTGTCCATACTGTACCAACCGCTGCCGCTGGGCTATAAACGTGCAGGAGCAATGTGTGGTTAAGTGCCTTGCTCAAGGACACAACGCACTGCCTCAGCTGAGGCTCGAACTCGCGACCTTCAGATCACTAGTCCAACGCCTTAACTACTTGGCCACGTGCAATGACAATATTGCCACCACGTCTTCCACTATCAACATCCAGGTGATAGGAAGTGGCTAAAAGCACCATACAGACCAGAACATTAACAAGACTAGAAACATAAGTACCGTGACTGCGAGATCAGTTTCATTGCTGGTTATCCTTTGGCTTGTACAGGACAGTGAGGAGATAATCAAAGTTGCAGGGAAGTAGTCACCTCTAACTTGCAGGAGACAAGTAGCTGGGTGACTGTCAGGGGAAATGGAAATATGAATAGACAGTTAGGGCAGAATTTATTCATATTTCCATTTCCCCTGTGGCCATTCTCCTCATGAATAAGTTTACCATTTTGGGTACTGTTGTGGGGGATGATCTCCCAGGGGAATGCCATGGAGACCAGGTTACTGGTACTAAGCATGGGTCCCTGGTGCAGAACGGAAAGAAGGGGAAGAGGTGAGCGGTAGTGATAGGGTACTTAATAGTTAGAGGAACAGACAGAAGATTCTGTGGACATGAACAGGACACCCAGATTGTGTTAAGGTTGGGGCATCTTGGATCGTGTCCGCAGCATTTTGGAGGGTGGGAGGAGAGCCCGATGTCTTGGTACATATTGGTACCAATGATATAGGAAGGAAAAGCAAAGTAGTCCTGAAGAGAGAATTTAGAGAGCGAGGTAGAAAACTGAGAAGCAGAACCTCCAGGATAGTAATTTTTGGATTGCTACCTGTGCTACAAGCCAGTGAGGATAGGAACAGGATGATTTAGCAGTTTAATGCGTTGCTGAGAAGCTGGTGCAGGGAGCAGGGCTTCAGATTCTTGGATCACTGGGATCTCTTCTGGGGGAGGTGTGACCTGAACCCAAGGGGGACCAATATTCTCGCTAGCAAGTTTGTTAGACCTGTTGGGAGGGTTTAGACTATTTTGGCAGGAGGGTGGGAACAGGAGTGAAAGGATGGATGGTAAAAAAGAGCAAATATAGCATGCAGTCAGATTGTCAGGAAGGGTAGGCAGAAGATAGGACAAAATTGCAGCCAGCAGTGTGAGTATCAGTATTAGGGATGCAGAATCAAAGAGGGTAGCAAATGCAGTACTCAAAGTATTATATCTCAATGGACAGAGTGTACAAAATAAGGTGGATGATCTTGTTGCACTATTACAGGTTGTCAAACATGGTGTTGTGACCATCACTGAATCATAGCTGAAGGAAAGGGATAGGAAGGTATCAGAGGGGGAGGTGTGACTCTGCTTGTCAAGAATGGCATCAAATCAATAGAAAGATGTGACTTAGGATCGGAAGGTGTTGAATCCTTGTGGGTTGAGTTAAGAAACTGAAAGGGTAAAAGGACGTTGATGGCAGTTATTTCCAGGCCTCCCAACAGTGGCTGGGAGCTGGACCACAGATTACAACAGGAAGTAGAAAAGGTGTGTCAAAAGGGCAATGTTATGATAATCATGGGAGATTTTAGCATGCACATTGATCGGGAAAATCAGGTTGGTAGTGGACCTCAAGTGAGTGAGTTTGTTGAATGCCTACAAGATGGCTTTCTAGAGCAGTTTGTCATTGAGCCTACTTAGGGATCAGCTAAACTGGATTGGGTTTTATGTAATGAATCGGAGGTGATTAGGGAACAAAGGTTAAATAATCTTTCGGAGAGAGTGATCCCAATATGATTGAGTTCAACTTGGAATGTGATAGGGGAAAGTTAAGTCTGACATAGCAGTATTTCAGTGTAACAAAGGAAATTACAGTGATATGAGAGAGGAGTAGGACAAAGTAAATTGGAAGGAGCTGCTGACAGGGATGACAGCAGAGCAGCAATGGCGTGAGTTTCTGGGAAAAATTAGGAATATACAGGATAGATGTTTTTCAAAAAGGAAGAGATACTCAACTGACAAAATAGTGCAACTATAGTTGACAAGGGAAATCAAAGTTAATGTACAAGCATAAGAGAGGGAATACAACAAAGCAAAAATTAAACAAAAATTAACAGGAAGAGAGAGGATTGGGAAGCTTTTAAAAACCTACAGAGTGCAACTGGATGAATCATTACCATGGAACCATAGAACATTACAGCACAGAAACAGGCCTTTTAGGCCTTGGTGGCTGTGCCGAACCATCCATAAACCTCTCATCCATGTACCTTTCCAAGTTTTTCTTAAATGTTAAAAGTGAGCCCACTTTTACCACTTCATCTGGCAGCTCATTCCACACTCCCACCACACTCTGTGTGAAGAAGCCCCCCTAATGTTCCCTTTATACTTTTTCCCCTTCACCCTTAACCCATGTCCTCTGTTTTTTTTTCTCCCCTAGCCTCAGTGGAAAAAGCCTGCTTGCATTCACTCTATCTATACCCATCATAATTTTATATACCTCTATAAAATCTCTCCTCATTCTTCTATGCTCCAGGGAATGAAGTCCTAACCTATTCAACTTTTCTCTATAACTCTGTTTCTCAAGTCCCAGCAGCATCCTTGTAAACCTTCTCTGCACTCTTTGAACCTTATTAATATCCTTCCTGTAATTTGGTGACAAAACTGTACACAATACTCAAAATTCAGCCTCACCAATGCCTTATACAACCTCTCCATAACATTCCAACTCTTATACTCAATACTTTGATTTATAAAAGGCAATGTACCAAAAGCTCTCTTTACGACCCTATCTACTTGTGACGCCACTTCTAGGGAATTTTGTATCTGTATTCCCAGATCCCTCCGTTCTACTGCACTCCTCAGTGCCTTACCATTAACCCTGTATGTTCTATCTTGGTTTGTCCTTCCAAAGTGCAATACCTCACACTTGTCTGTATTAGACTCCATCTGACATTTTTCAGCTCATTTTTCCAGCTGGTCCAAATCCCTCTGCAAACCTTGAAAACCTTCCTCACTGTCCACTATACCTCCAATTTACCACATTATCATCCAGATCATTGATATAGATGACAAATAACAATGGACCCAGCACTGATCCCTGTGGCACACCACTAGTCACAGGCCTCCACTCAGAGAAGCAATCCTCCACTACCACTCTCTGGCTTCTTCCATTGAGCCAATGTCTAATCCAATTTACTACCTCTCCATGTATACCTAGTGACTGAATCTTCCTAACTAACTTCCCATGTGGGACCTTGTCAAAGGCCTTACTGAAGTCCATGTAGACAACATCCACTGCCTTCTCTTCATCCACTTTCCTGGTAACCCCCTCAAAAAACTCTAATAGATTGGTTAAACATGATCTACCACGCACAAAGCCATGTTGACTCTACCTAATAAGTTCCTGTCTATCCAAATACTTGTAGATCCTATCTCTCAGTACTCCTTCCAATAATTTACCTACTACTGACAACAAACTTATTGGCCTATAATTTCCTGGATTACTTTTAGAGCCTTTTTTAAACAATGGAACAGCATGAGCTATCCTCCAATTCTCCGGCACCTCACCCAGAGATACCGACGTTTTAAATATATCTGCCAGGGCCCCTGCAATTTCAAACACTAGTCTCTTTCAAGGTCCGAGGGCATTCTCTGTCAGGTCCTGGGGATTTATCTACTCTGATTTGCCTCAAGATAGCAAGCACCTCCTCCTCCTCAATCTGTATAGGTTCCATGACCTCACTACTTGTTTGCCTTATTTCCATTGACTCCATGCCAGTTTCCTTAGTAAATACAGATGCAAAAAACCCATTTAAGATCTCCCCCATTTCTTTTGGTTCCATACATAGCTGACCACTCTGATCTTCAAGAGGACCAATTTAATCCCTTATTACCCTTTCGTTCTTAATATACCCGTAGAAGCTCTTTGGATTATCCTTCACCTTGACTGCCAAAGCAACCTCATGTCTTTTTTTAGTCCTCTTGATTTCTTCCTTAAGTATTTTTTTGCACTTTTTATACTCCTCAAGCACCTTATTTGCTCTCTGTTTCCTATACATGTCATACATCTCTCTCTTCTTTATCAGAGTTCCAATATCCCTTGAAAGATTAGGAAGCAAAAAGTTAAAATATGAAAGCAAGCAAACAATGTCAAATTGGATAGTAAAAGCTTTTTCAAGTATGTAAAAAAAAAGAGTGCATATAGGACCACTAGAAAATGAGGCCAGAGAAACAATAGTGGGGGACAAGGAGATGGGAGATGAACTAAATGTGTATTTTGCATCAGTCTTCACTGTAGAAAACACGAATGGTGTGCCAGCTGTTGAAGGGTGTGAGGAAAGAGAAGTGAGTGTAGTTACTATTATAAGGGAAAATGTGTTCAAAGAGGTAAAAGACATAAGGGTACATAAGTCACCTGGACCAGATGAACTGCACCCTAGGGTTCTGAAAGAGGTAGCAGTAAAGATTGTGGAGGCATTAGTAATGATCTTTCAAAATTCATTGGACCCTAGCATGGTGCCAGAGAAGTAGAGAACTGCAAATGTCACTCCACTCTTTAAGAAAGGAGGAAGGCAGCAGAAAGGAAATTGTAGACCAGTTAGCATGACTCAGTGGTTGGAAAGATGTTGGAGTCAATTGTTAAGGATGAGGTTATGGAGAGCTTGCTGACACAGGACTAGATAGGACAAAGTCAGCATGGTTTCCTTAAGTGAAAGTCTTGCCTGATGAGCCTGTCGGAATTCTTTGAGGAGGTTACAGGTAGGATAGGTAAAGGAAATGCAGTGGTTACTTTATATTTTGACTTCTTGAAGGCCTTTGATAAAGTGCCACACATGAAGCTGCTTACAAAGTTAATGGCCCATGGTATTATAGGAAAGTTACTGTTTTGGTTAAAAAAAACTGACTGATTGGTAGGAAGCAGTAATTTGGGACAAAAGAACCCTTTTCTGGTTGGCTGCCAGTGACTGGTGGCGTTCCACAGGGGTCAGTGTTGGGACTACATTTTAGGCTGTATATCACTGATTTAGATGATGGAACAGGTGGTTTCGTTGCTAGAATACAAGAGAAGGGATATGATGCTGCGGCATTGTAAGGCATTGGTGAAGCCTCGCCTTGAGTGTTATGAGCAGTTTTGGACTCTTCATCTAAGAAAAGATATACTGTAATTGCAGAGGGTTTAGAGAAGGTTCATAAAGTTGATAAGGGTTATCATATGAGAAACGTTTGATGGTTCTGCGTCCATACTCACTGGCATTTAGAAAGTTGAGAAGAGATCTCACTGAAACCTTTCGAAAGTTGAAAGACCTATACAAAGTAGATGTGGAAAGGATGATTCCTATTATGGGGGACTCTAGAACAAGAGGGCATAACTTCAAGATAGAAGGGATCCACTTAAAGCAGAAATGCAGAGAAATTTATTGAGTCAGAGGGTGGTGAATCTGTGGAATTTGTTTCCACAGGCAGCTGTAGAAGCCAGGTCACTGGATATATTTAAGGCAGAGACTGATAGGCTCTTGATTGGACACAACATCAAAGGTTATGGGAAGTAAGGTGGGGAGTAGGGCTGGGTAAGGGAATAAAGGATCAACCAAGATTGAATGGTGGGGCAGACTCCATGGGCCAAATGGCCTGATTCTGCTCTTGTGTCTTGTGGTCTTATGGAATGGCTAACTTAATGCTCACTTAAGTGCCGTTCTACAAACACGCAAGCAGCTAAATATCGTCAAGGAAAAAATAACTGGCTTGATTGGCATCTCATCTGTTAATCTCTCCTACACAGCTGAACAGACTCTGTTCCAATCAGATGGTGGGAAGTGAGCAAGTAAAATGTTAATGCTCTTATCTTTTGCTGCCTTTGGAAGGGGTATTGATAGTGGTGGAAATGGGAGAGGGAGTCAGATCATCCTCCAGCTAGAAAAACCTTCAGCGTGCTGAAAGGGGTGGGAGGAGAAGATGAGTCTCGGAGTGGCATCAAATTGAGAGTGTTGGAAATTAGAAATAATAATCTATAGAATGTAAAACCCAGTGAGATGAAAGTTGAAGACAAGGGGACTAGGAAAAAGATAACTCAGAGTGCAGGACATGCGTGGTCTAGTTCCTTGTGGATGATCATGAAAGGGAAAAGTTCTAAATGGAATGGTAGCAAACATTCAATATATTGCACAAGGAGAAATGCATAACTTGAACATACATGGATCTCGTAGCAGTTTTATTGGATACAAATGAATGAAAATTCAAGAGATTTTTATGTATAGCATGATTAAAATATGAGTGCTATTGAAGATATTTAAAGTTAATCCAGTACTTTACAGAATAATGACTGTGTTGTAAAATGTGTAAAATGTGTCTGTGTCACAGTTGTACTTCTCTTTATTCAACCATGATTAGAGAAATTCATGACAGTGATTTTCATCAGAAGATTTAAAATAAGATTTTTGAGGTTTTAAAATCATTTTAGTAAGTTACCTTATGGTACCAGTATGGTACTGCAACTTGTCATGTTACAGTTCAATGTTGGTATGCAGAACTCTTAGACACTGAAAGAGGATCATTTCATTTTCTTTACATTCACTAATTTAATGTTCTTTAGTGGCAGGCTTTAAAATGGATGCATTTATCTCTTAGCAGTTTAGAAATTTTATGGATTTAGATTATGTGTAAATAGACCGATCAATCTTAATGGACACAGGGGACATAAGATCTTACAGTATCAAGCGTGTTAGACTTCATACCTTGGTAGGCAAAAGGTTTGGAAATACCACAAGGCTGAACTGCAATGAAAATTATTTTCACAAATCTGAGCAAGAACTTAGCAAGTAAATGGTGTCCCATGTAGTCAGTGTTGAAAAGAATGCTTAAAGGAATGTGCAAGCATTTTGAAATAATATATTTCAAAGACAGATGTATCAATTGGTTAATTGACGACCACATGGCCGTAATTGGGCGGCAAAAGCTCATTGAGTTGGAAGAGCCTAGTGTCATGCTGTATCTCTAAATAAATAAACAAACAATAAAGTTAAGTATGTTCAAGCTATAGATCAATTTTTTTTTAGAAATAGAGGAATTAAAGAATATGGCGGAAGAAAGTATTGTTGAAATAAGTTCAAGTTCATATGTCATTCAACCATTCTCAGGAATCCAACCAAACAAAATAACATTTCTCTGGGTTAAATTACAAAACACAATATCAACAGTCACTCACAGTGCACAGCACATATAGTTCATATAAATATGTTAGCAGAAAAATATACAGGTACAAAACATAAAAGAATAATAAACTATAGCTCAGGTCCCTGAATGTCATGGCCTGTAGATTGATGGAGAATGGATATTGTTTTGGAGCCACATTTTTGCAAGAAGAAGTCACAGCTGTTCCTCATCTCATGCAAGTGCTGTCTTACACTAAAACAGTGCAGCTTGTTTTCCCAGAAGCGAACTTTGGATCGCACCACTGACGGGAAGGTTCAGCCCCCAACCAGTGCATAATCCAGTGATACACAGCCATTTCCAGTGTTTCCTTTGCTGGTGGCCACAACAAGTGACCCTGAGGCATATTGATCTTGTTCCCGCAACAACCAAGGCAACGCAGCTCCTTGGCAGTTGGTCTCGTCAATTAACCAGTGAATCGGACTCACTGTATACCACATTACGAGTGTGCAACAGGAGCTTGCGTTCACAAGTAAAACATCCAAACCAATCATTTCCACCATTTGTTGGATCGTGCACTGCTTTCGATGCCTTTTTCCTTGAGTGTCTGAAGCCATTAGCAAAATGGTGTGCAACAAAAGAAGCCCCATCACTATCCAACAACTCTCTAGTGGGGTAGACCCGCAGTACTTGATTTTCTTAATATCCAGCCATGTCTTGCAAATGTAAAAAAGTCATAAAGGATTAACAATTGCTCCTTTGTTTGGACTCGAGTGGTTTCTGCATCTGAGCATTCTTCCCACAGGATCAGCCATAATCTTATCTTATGGTAGATCAGCCATGATTAGTGGAATGGCCTCCACAACTTTTGTTTCTTATGATTTTTCTTATGGATATCTCTGCAGAAATTGTAGTGTTCAGTACATGTGATGGCCTAAGTGAGAAGTGACATCTACTGCTCAGTGCCCAAAGTACTTATGGTGCTCCAGTTGGCTTGTCATAGATTATCAGCATGTTGTTAGGACTGGGGAGTTATAATTATGAGATTCACTCGCCTGCATTTGTTTTATTTAGGACAAAGGAGACTGAGGGGAAATTTAGTTGAGATTGCCCAGAAAACACGAGAAAAAGGGGCATATTTCCATTAGAGAAAAGGTTATTTAATGGGGAAAGTAAACCTATTAATTATTAAATGATTACCCAAAACGTAATGGTGATCTAGAATTTGGTACCTGAAAGGTTAGTGAAGGCAGAACTATTTATCATACTGAATAAATACCTGGAGGAATAATTGAAGAACCATAATTAAACTAACAGCCGGAAAATGGTTAAATATCTCCTAATATTTGCCATCATAGATTTTTATGATTTCTGTGAAACTGTTATAAAATTAAAAGCCAGAAAACTAGGCTACATTTCACTGTTATTCTCACTGTTACAAGTGTCAATTTGCTTCCAGTTTCCTATATGAACTCAGAGAACAGAGCTTGTGTATGATTCATAGCAGAAAGAAAACTAGGTATTGTGGTCGTCATGCTTTGGATGCTCAGACCGGATGTATGCAGAATAGCCAATTAGTGATGTCAATCTTTATTCAATGCTGCCTGTAGCTATAAAGACCTCCAACTGCCATTTTACTTAATAGCAATATCCCTCAGTGTGAAACCCGTTGCAAAGAAGTTTCCCTCCACTCAAGAAGAGGTGAATTTATCCCTCTTTTGATGGGTGAAGAGCAGCAAGGAGCTGCTGGGTTTTTTTGTGCATATTGCAAATTTCTTTTGGTATGAGTAAAAACAATTTTACTTAAAGACTCCAATGTGCAAAACAGAACTCTCCTAGAAGTGCAAGGGTAAAGCTCCCTAAATGTGCATGTTTTCTCCATCTGACTGGTGTATGATCATTATTGTGAGTCTGAGATTTTTGAGAGCATGATGACGTAATCAACTTGCAGCAGCCATGTTTTTACAAAATGTCAGACCACCATGTCAGAGTCCTCTGTGCCTGTGGCATGTATATCTCTCGAACAAAGGGCTCCAAATTCCACAAACAAGAACATCATCATCACTGCTGTGCACATACCTGGAATATGACATGGTATGACAATTCCAAGACAAGGGAATGCAAAAGGCTACAGAGAGTAGTAAACAAAACTTGACTCATAAAGAGCACAGCCTTATCAACCATTGAAAGCATCAACGTGAGGTCTGCCTCAAAAAGATGGCATCCATCAACATGGTTAACCACCAAGGTCATGCCCGCTTCTTCCAGCTATGATCAGGCAGGAGGTACATATCACCAGGTTCAGGAACTGATATTTTCCTGTAATAATCAGGTTCTTGAACTGACCTGCACAACTCTAACTCTACCTCAGAAGCAGAACACTGTGTAGACCACTTCCTAGACTACCCATCTCATGTTTCTGTAGGTGTTTTGTTTTTCTTCGCACTGATGTCTTATATTTCATACTTTTTTTGTCTTCACTGCCATATATAAAATATGTATAACTTATTTTCTGTGCAATGTCTGAATATATATGCTTGTGATGCTGCTGCAGGTTTTTCATTGTACTTGCACCTCACTGTTCTTGTGCATGAGGTGGTAAATTTGAGTTGACGTGAACTTGAATTGACAACTTGACTTGCCCATCATTGTATCAGCACTTCACCACATTTCCAGTTTCAAATCAATCTGTAAACAAGCATGAGTACAAGCCACTGAAGACCCCATGCTTTCTGCAGGCTTGCTGTTTGAACAATATGAAAGCAACCCTTTGCAAAATGTGTGCAGCGAAATGAAGAGGAAGGAAAGAAGAAGAGAGACTGGTTTTCAGTATGGATATGGCAGAGTTAGAGTCTATTTCTATTGCTATGTATACATGTCTAAAATATGAGAGGGAGCAGGTTTAATAGAGATCTGATGGATCAAATTTTTACATGAAGAGTAATCAGTATCTGGAATGAGCTGACAGAGGAGGTAGTAGAGGCAGGAGCAGGAGCAACACTTAAAACTCATCAAGACAGTTACTTTATTGAGAAAGGCATAGGGGGATATGGATTAGTGTGACTGGTATAGATAAGCATGATATTTGGCATAGGTAATTTGGGCTAAGGGGCTTGTTTCTATTCTGTACATTTCTATGACTCTCTAACTTATAACTTTCTCTCATTTCCCAAGCATGAATCCAAGCTTCCAGTCACCTTAAAGGGTAAAATTAGTAAGTTGTGGGCATTCTATGTTGGCTGCAGAAGCATGGTGTTACTTGTGGGCTGCATTCCTGGACTGTATTGATTGTTGGCGCAAACAACTAATTTCATTGTATGTTTGGCTGTTTTAATATACATGTGACAAATAAAGTTAATCTCTCTTGCACTGTCAGAGATGTATAGCCTTCTGAATGAAACATTGAATTGGGATCCAATTCACCACTTGAAAGAATTCAACTCACTTTGAATTGTTTATTTCATGGATTGGAAGGTTTGATTGGCAGCTGATTACAATTATTATATTGGTGAAAAGGTACTCAAGCTATTTATTACAGACAAACATTTCTGTTCTGAGCTAAATGGGCAAATAACAAGTACAGCAACATCATGCAACACACAGAGGTTAAAGGTGAGGTGCTATTTTTGCTAAGCAAACAATGCAATAGTTCTAATCGCCCAACAACTTATGACAACCCCACAAAATGCCAGATTGCTATGTGTATCTTTCATAAGTTACTTTTTTTTTCCCCAGAGCATTTCCATCCATTAATAATTAACAATAATAATAATGTGGAAAATAAACTGAAATAAAGCTAAAAATTATTAAAGATGTACTATAACACATTCAAATTAAATAAGGAAACTGGTATTAGGTTACCAGTGGGAGGGAATAACAGGAAGTCTCCTGTTACTCCTTAAAAGAGAATTTCATTCCTTACGTACTTAGACCTCAGAAATTGGATTTACACATCAGGTAATAATATCAAAATTCAATCCAAGAAATGGTAGTTTATAAATAAATCACACTTCCCTTCCCTCGAGGCCTTGAAAATAACATAAATGAAAAAAAAAGTAACTGGGTATAGGTATTAAATATTCAAAAATCACCTCATTCCATTCTTGTGTACTTGTATCTGACATCACTGCTCTCTTCACTGATACTGCTTCTAGCTGTAATTTAATTTGTGTGTCTTTGTACACTGATGGGCTGCTCAATTCTAGCACATTTAAACAGCTTTCTTTTTCCTATCTGGATCACTTTAGTCACAGTGCAATTGATTTAGTTTGCACAAAGGATCTTGTCAGAAATCTCAGTTGAAAATAATAGTCTGATTTACTTAACTTAGTGACATAGAAACATATCTTTTACAGGCTGAAAGGACACAATCTGACATTCATGATAGATCAATTTAATGTTTTCAACATTTTCCATAAACAGAGACAACAAGACCACTTTCATCCTCCCCTGTACTCTCCCCCATATTAATCTTTACTTTGTACAAAATGTAGTGGTGAAGGGGAAGTTGATAGTTCACTGTATTGCTTCTCATCATCTCTAACCTGATTTTGTGTAGTCTGTTTTGATATTAGGTGATATAACAAATGATTCTCTTGCTTCAATCTGTATTTTGTCAGTTTGATTTTTGGTTTCTGACACATTGTATCTGCAAAATATATTGAATTCAAATTTAAAGTAAAATGGCTGTTTTGTATCTGCACACGTGCTTTCTGAGAGGGGTTTTCCACTTGTATTGAATTGCTTTATGCATATATGCAATAAAATTATCATCTGAAATTTTGAGTTGTCTAACCTTGAAGAAGCTGCGGAAGAAGAATTTGAGAGGCAAGAGAGAACAGCCAAGAAGAGGCTGAAAATTCAACAGAGATCAGCAGAGATGTGGAAAGGCAGAACACAGAGATGAGGGAGTGGATTTCACATTTTGTAAAGCGCTGCCTTAAAATAAGACAATAGGATGTGCTGGAGCTTTTGGAAAGCAACAAGTTGGATAAGTCATCAGGAGCAGATGAGATGCACCCCAGGATACTATGGGAGGCAAGGGAAGAGATTGCTGAGCCTCTGGCGATGATCTTTGCATCATCAATGGGGACGGGAGAGGTTCTGGAGGATTGGAGGGTTGCAGATGTTGTACCTTTATTCAAAAAAGGGAGTCGAGATAGCCCAGGAAATTATAGACCGGTGAGTCTTACCTCAGTGGTTGTTATGTTGGTGGAGAAGATCCTGAGAGGCAAGATTTATGAACATTTGGAGAGGTATAATATGATTAGGAATAGTCAGCATTGTCAACGGCAGGTCATGCCTTATGAGCCTGATTGAATTTTTTGAGGATATGACTAAACACATTGATGAAGGAAGAGCAGTAAATGTAGTGTATATGGATTTCAGCAAGGCATTTGATAAAGTACCCCATGCAAGGCTTATTGAGAAAGTAAAGAGGCATGGGATCCAAGAGGACATTGCTTTGTGGATCCAGAACTGGCTTGCCCACAGAAGGCAAAGAGTGGTTGTAGATGGGTCATATTCTGCATGGAGGTCGGTGACCAGTGATGTGCCTCAGGGATATGTTCTGGGACCCCTACTTTTCGTGATTTTTATAAATGACCTGGATGAGGAAGTGGATGGATGGGTTAGTAAGTTTGCTGATGACACAAAGGTTGGAGGTGTTGTGGATATTGTGGAGAGCTGTCAGAGGTTACAGAGGGACATTGATAGGATGCAAACCTGGGCTGAGTAGTGGCAGATGGAGTTCAACCCAGATAAGAGTGAAGTGGTTCATTTTGGTAGGTCAAATATGATGGCAGAATATAGTATTAATGGTAAGACTCTTGGCAGTATGGAGGATCAGAGGGATCTTGGGGTCCGAGTCCATAGGACATTCAAAGCTGCTGCAGAGGTTGACTCTGTCATTCAGAAGGCGTACAGTGTATTGGCCTTCATCAATCGTGGAATTGAATTTAGGAGCCGAGAGGCAATATTGCACCTATATAGGACCCTGGTCAGACCCCATTTGGAGTACTCTGCTTAGTTCTGTTTGCCTCACTACAGGAAGGATGTGGAAACCATTGAAAGGGTGCAGAGTAGATTTACAAGGATGTTGCCTGGATTGGGGAGCATGCCTTATGAGAATAGGTTGAGTGAACTCAGCCTTTCCTCCTTGGAGCGACGAAGGATGAGCGGTGACCTGATAGAGGTGTATAAGATGATGAGAAGCATCGATCGTGTGGATAGCCGGGGGCTTTTTCCCAGAGCTGAAACGGTTGCCAGAAGAGGACACAGGTTTAGGGTGCTGGGGAGTAGGTACAGAGGAGATGTCAGAGGTATGTTTATTACTCAGAGAGTGGTGAGTGCGTGGAATAGGTTGCCGGCAACGGTGGTGGAGGCGGACTTTTGGATAGGTACATAGAACTTAGAAAAATAGAGGGCTATAGGTAAGCGGAGTAATTTCTAAGGTATGGACATGTTCAGCACAACTTTTTGGGCCGAAGGTCCTTTATTATGCTGTAGGTTTTCTATGTTTCTATGTTTCTATGAAGTGTGTGAAGTTACCATAACTAAAGAGAACGTTCTTTTCTCTTGGCTCTATCCCTCCCCCTGCTGTCTTCTCGTATCATTTCGGATCTCCCCCTCCCCCTCCCACTTTCAAATCTCTTACTAGCTCTTCTTTCAGTTAGTCCTGATGAAGGGTCTTGGCCCGAAACATCGACTGTACCTCTTCCGAGAGATGCTGCCTGGCCTGCTGCGTTCACCAGCAACTTTTATGTTTATTGCTTGAAATTCCGGCATCTGCAGATTTCCTCGTGTTTGCGGTTTTGAAATGTTATAAACCACAGGATTCTGAAAGAGGTGGCAGAAGAGGGGCATTAGTAATGATCTTTCAATTATCACTAGGTTCTTCAATTGGCTCTGGAAGATTGGAAAATTGCAAATATCACTCCACTCTTCAAGAAGAGAGGGAGGCAGAAGAAAGGAATCTATAGGCCAGATAGTCCGATATCAGTGGATGAGAAGATGTTGGAGTCAACTATAGGATGAGAGTTCAGGGTACTTGTAGGCTCATGATAAAATTAGATTATGAAGACACACAGTCCTCTTTTATTGTCATTTGGTAATGCATGCATTAAGAAATGATACAATATTTCCTCCGGTATGATATCACAAAACACAGGACAAACCAAGACTGAAAAAACTAACAAGACCACATAATTATAACATACGGTTGCAACAGTGCAACAATACCATAACTTGATGAAGAACAGTCCATGGCACAGTAAAAAGTTCAAAGTCTCTCAAATGTCCCACAATAGGCTGTAGTCAGCATGTGTTCCGCAAGGGAAAATCTTATCTCACAAATCTGTTGGAATTTTTTTGAAGAAATAACAAACAGAATAGACAAAGGAAAATCAGATGACATTGTGTACTTGAATTTTCAGAAGGCCTCTTTTACAAGTTGCCACACATGAGGCTTTTTAAGAAGCTATGAGTCCATGGTATTAAGGAAATGTTCTAGCATGGCTAAAGCATGGCTGATTGGCAGAAGGCAAAGGGTGGGAATAAAGGGAGATGTTTCTGATAGGCTATTGGTGACTAGTGCTTCATAAGGGTCTGTGTTGGGACTGTTTTTTTGACATTATCTGTCAATGATTTGGATGATGGGATTGATGGCTTTGTCGCAAAGTTTTCAGATGATATGAAGACAAATGGAGAGGCAGATAGTTTTGAGGAAGTAGAGACACTACAGAAGGGCTTAAACAGACTAGGAGAATGGGCAAAGAAATGGCAGATGGAATATAATGTCAGGAAGTGTATGATCGTGCACTTTGGTAGAAAATATGAAAGGGTTGACTGCTTTCTAAATGAAGAGTAAATACAAAGAACTGAGGCACAAAGAGACCTGGGAGTCCTTGTGCATGATTCCCTAAAGATTAATTTGCAGGTTGAGTTTGTGTTGAGGAAGGCAAAAGTGATGTTAGCATTCATTTCAAGAGGATGAGAATATAAAAGGAAGGATAAAATGTTGAGGCTTTATAAAGCACTGGAGAGGCCTCAGTTGGAGTGCTGTGAGCAGATTTGGGCCCCTTATCTGAGAAAGGATGTGCTGAAACTCGAAAGTGTTCAAAGGAAGTTCATGAAAATGATTCCAGGATTGAATGGGCTCTCATTGGAAGAACATTTGATGGCTCTGGGCCTGATTTCACCAGAATTTAAAAGAATTGATAGATTGGATGTAGATAGGATGGTGGGAGAGTCTAAGACAAGTGAACACAGCCTGAGAAAAGAGAGGTGTCTTTTTAGAATGAAAATGAGGATGAATTTCTTTAGCCAGAGAGTTGTAATCTGTGGAATTCTTTGTCACAAGCATCGGTGGAGTTCAAGTCTTTATGTATACTTAAGGCACAGGTTGATAGATTCTTGACTGGTCAGGGCATGGAAGTATATGGGGAGAATGCAGGAGAATGGGGCTGTGTGGAAAATTGAATCAGCTATGATAAAATGGCGGAGCAGACTCTATGGGCCAAATGGGCTAATTCTGCTCTATATCTTATTGTCCTTTGGTCTATTCCTATTTCAATTTCATAATAAGTAAATTATCAAAAGAACAGTTCTTCCTATCTTAATTCCTGTAAACATTGTGCCCCTTTCTAATTTCAACATTTTTCCTTTCCTTTAACCTGAATTATAAGACTTATTTTTTTAATCTCACACAAAGATTATTCATTCTACTACTAAATAGAATTGTATTTGTCAATGTTCCTCCATTGTCCTAATGTCCTCCTATCACTTGTGACAATTCTTCCTTTCTTCATTTCACCTCAGAAACTTTTCCAACAATGTTGAGGATAATGGAGAAAGAGTGCTATTTTAGATTTCTGTGATGGTGGATGCTATCTGAAAACAGCATGAGGGCTTTGGATGCAGTACTTTCCCTATTCGTTCATTTCTTTCAGTAATGAGAATTGATGAACCAGTAATCATTGATACCAGCTTATTGAAATGTTAAAACTCCTGCAGTTCACAATTAGAAATCCAGCTTTCCCATGTTTTCCTTCTTTCCAACTTTTCTCACATTTTTTGGTCATATCATTCACATCTTTTGTTCCTTAATTACCTTCTACTTACCAAAAGCTCATACCGTTAGCAGATTTAAATTATGTGTTAGAACATTGAGTAATCATAATTCTTGCCTGTGTGTATATCTTACATTCTCCCTTCTTCTCTAATATAAATATATCTGTATGTCACTTACCTGTATAATTTTGAAGGTGGTGTACATATGGAAAATGACCCGTTTGCAGAGAACTGATTATTGGCATTTTTAATGATTTGATTAAAAATAGCTTCACATTTCAGTTATAAACCCCATTTTCCCTTTACCTTTCATTGTAGTGAACATTTTAATTTGTTCTGGAGATGAGTGTCAAATACTTGAAAAGAAGCTCTTTGCTTTTCAAAATGGAATATTTTTACTACAGACAGTCATTGTTATTAGTATAATGTTCCTTTCTCTCTCATAATTGATGCTGGTAGTGTGTTAACAGTTCAAGAAATTGGGAATGATTTGGCATCAAAACAAGTTCCTTAGCATTCTGACCAGCTATGATGAAAAATCACAAGCCAGTGGCAGAAAATTAATCTAGGTACGGAACATACAATGAACCTAAACTTTTCATAGAAACCAGTCTTTTAAAATAATAACCTGAGAAACATTGGCAGCAATTATCACAGTGCTACTGTCGTGCAGGGGCTGGGGAAAACTGGGTGGCAGGAATTCTTAAACATCATGCAATGTTTTTGTGCAGGACTTGAAGGAATGTAATGTAAATCATGAACCCAGGTGAAATAAACTCCTCACTTTCAGAAAGCCATCAAATACCATGAGTGACACCAAACAGCATTCAATGCATGTTTTGACATCAGTTGCAGAAAATTAATTTGTGCTTGAATGCTTGTTAAAGACATCCAGCCACTCATACAGGAACAAGTTTTACATGGCTGATTAAGGCTTGCAAATGTATTAGATATGGAAGATCACACTCACCTCCTCTGCAGGTAGGAAAGCAGCATTCAATCCTCTGACAGCAGGCCCTTTGAAGCTTGCGCTCATCACTGGCTAATTTTGTTTAGGCACCTGAATTCATCTCCTAGCTCCAGCAGCCCCTGTTTGTCCAAATAAACATTAGTTTCTTCCATCTCCAACACTTGCTATCACTGTTAGACTCCAAATCTCCCTTTTCTTTGTCCATAGAACATAAAAGATAGAATTGTTCAGCACAAGAACAGGCATTTCAGTGCATGATGCTATGCTGAACTAATTAAACTAGTAATTAAATGCATAACTGAACTAATCCCTTCTGCCTTTACAACATCCATATCACCACTCTCTCCACATCCATGTGATTCTTTATTTGATGTGATTTCTCTCAAAGACCTTTCCTCAAATGCTACTTTCTCCAATGTCTTATTTATCAGAATCCTTTCATTTGATACCATACCTTCTATGCTTCCGGCTAAGATGGCACTACAGAACACTTGCGACATCTCACTAGCAGTTAAAAAGTTAATAAATCAGACTAAATTCATCACTAAAAATATATTTTCTGAGGTAAATTATGTTAAATTATCGCAGCAAACATTGAAGGGGCAAGCAATGGTGAGGCGAGTTCAGAGAATGAGTCGAAATGGTGAGTTGCAGAAATGTTACAGATGGAGTTCTGCTGCCCGTACAGATGGCCTGGGAGTGGAGGTGGATCACTCTGGGCACCAAGAAGAGAAGTTGAGGCCCGGGCAGAGGAGATTCAATGCCTGTACAACTGGCCTGGCTGTGAGGTTGGATCACTCAGGGTGCTGAGTTTACTTCAAGTGTGTTGGGTTGTCTAGCCTGGGCCCGAAGCGAGTCAGTGGGTAGCGTGGTTTAAGCCCAGAGCCATTCACGGCAGTGAGATATGATCTGCTGTTTAGGCGCTGGCCCAGATTGGAGGTGAGAGATGTTTAACCTTGTCTCTTGGGTGCTGGATCCTTTCACTGTTCTGTTAACCAGAAAACCATAGAACAATTACAGCACGGAAACAGGCCATCTTGGCCCTTCTAGTCCGTGCCTCTCACTCTCACCTAGTCCCACCGACCTGCAGTCAGCCCATAACCCTCTATTCCTTTCCTGTCCATATAGCTATCCAATTTAACTTTAAATGAAAACATCAAACCTGCCTGCCTCAACCACTTCTGCTGGAAGCTCGATCCACACAGCTACCACTCTCTGAGTAAAGAAGTTCCCCCTCATGTTACCCCTAATCATTTGCCCTTTAACTCTCAACTTATGTCCTCTTGTTTGAATCTCCCCTAATCTCAATGGAAAAAGCCTATCCATGTCAACTCTATCAATCTAAATGACAATAAAAGGGGACTGCGTGTCCTCATAATCATTATCATAATATCCTCCTCATAATTTTAAATACCTCTATCAAGTCCCCCCTCAACCTTCTACGCTCCACAGAATAAAGACCCAACTTGCTCAACCTTTCTCTGTAACTTAGGTGCTGAAACCCAGGTAACATTCTAGCAAATCTTCTCTGTACTCTCTCTATTTTGTTGACATCTTTCCTATAATTTGGTGACCAGAATTGTACACATTATTCCAAATTTGGCCTTACCAATGCCTTGTACAATTTTAACTTTACATCCCAACTCCTGTACTCAATGCTCTGATTTATAAAGGCCAGCCTACCAAGAGCTTTATTCACCACCCTATCCACATGAGATTTCACCTTCAGGGAACTATACACTATTATTCCTAGATCTCTCTGTTCTACTGCATTCTTCAATGCCCTACCATATTGACTAGAGAGCAGGCTATTCTGGACTGGGTTTTGAGCAATGAGGAAGGGTTAATTAGCGATCTTGTCGTGAGAGGCCCCTTGGGTAAGAGTGACCATAATATGGTGGAATTCTTCATTAACATGGAGAGTGACGTAGTTAATTCAGAAACAAAGGTTCTGAACTTAAAGAGGGGTAACTTTGAAGGTATGAGACATGAATTAGCTAAGATAGACTGGCAAATGACACTTCAAGGATTGACGGTGGATATGCAATGGCAGGCATTTAAAGGTTGCATGGATGAACTACAACAATTGTTCATCCCAGTTTGGCAAAAGAATAAATCAAGGAAGGTAGTGCACCCGTGGCTGACAAGAGAAATTAGGGATAGTATCAATTCCAAAGAAGTAGCATACAAATTAGCCAGAGAAAGTGGCTCACCTGAGGACTGGGAGAAATTCAGAGTTCAGCAGAGGAGGACAAAGGGCTTAATTAGGAAGGGGAAAAAAGATTATGAGAGAAAACTGGCAGAGAACATAAAAACGGACTGTAAAAGCTTTTATAGATATGTAAAAAGGAAAAGACTGATAAAGACAAATGTAGGTCCCCTGCAAACAGAAACAGGTGAATTGATTATGGGGAGCAAGGACATGGCAGACCAATTGAATAATTACTTTGGTTCTGTCTTCACTAAGGAGGACATAAATAATCTTCCAGAAATAGTAAGGGACAGAGGGTCCAGTGAGATGGAGGAACTGAGCGAAATACATGTTAGTAGGGAAGTGGTGTTAGGTAAATTGAAGGGATTGAAGGCAGATAAATCCCCAGGGCCAGATGGTCTGCATCCCAGAGTGCTTAAGGAAGTGGCCCAAGAAATAGTGGATGCATTAGTGATAATTTTTCAAAACTCGTTAGATTCTGGACTAGTTCCTGAGGATTGGAGGGTGGCTAATGTAACCCCACTTTTTAAAAAAGGAGGGAGAGAGAAACCGGGGAATTATAGGCCGGTTAGCCTAACGTCGGTGGTGGGGAAACTGCTGGAGTCAGTTATCAAGGATGTGATAACAGCACATTTGGAAAGCGGTGAAATGATCGGACAAAGTCAGCATGGATTTGTGAAAGGAAAATCATGTCTGACGAATCTCATAGAATTTTTTGAGGATGTAACTAGTAGAGTGGATAGGGGAGAACCAGTGGATGTGGTATATTTGGATTTTCAAAAGGCTTTTGACAAGGTCCCACATAGGAGATTAGTGTGCAAACTTAAAGCACACGGTATTGGGGGTAAGGTATTGGTGTGGGTGGAGAATTGGTTAGCAGACAGGAAGCAAAGAGTGGGAATAAACGGGACCTTTTCAGAATGGCAGGCGGTGACTAGTGGGGTACCGCAAGGCTCAGTGCTGGGACCCCAGTTGTTTACAATATATATTAATGACTTGGATGAGGGAATTAAATGCAGCATCTCCAAGTTTGCGGATGACACGAAGCTGGGTGGCAGTGTTAGCAGTGAGGAGGATGCTAAGAGGATGCAGGGTGACTTGGATAGGTTGGGTGAGTGGGCAAACTCATGGCAGATGCAATTTAATGTGGATAAATGTGAAGTTATCCACTTTGGTGGCAAAAATAGGAAAACAGATTATTATCTGAATGGTGGCCGATTAGGAAAAGGGGAGGTGCAACGAGACCTGGGTGTCATTATACACCAGTCATTGAAAGTGGGCATGCAGGTACAGCAGGCGGTGAAAAAGGCGAACGGTATGCTGGCATTTATAGCGAGAGGATTCGAGTACAGGAGCAGGGAGGTACTACTGCAGTTGTACAAGGCCTTGGTGAGACCACACCTGGAGTATTGTGTGCAGTTTTGGTCCCCTAATCTGAGGAAAGACATCTTTGCCATAGAGGGAGTACAAAGAAGGTTCACCAGATTGATTCCTGGGATGGCAGGTCTTTCATATGAAGAAAGACTGGATGAACTGGGCTTGTACTCGTTGGAATTTAGAAGATTGAGGGGGGATCTGATTGAAACGTATAAGATCCTAAAGGGATTGGACAGGCTAGATGCAGGAAGATTGTTCCCGATGTTGGGGAGGTCTAGAACGAGGGGTCACAGTTTGAGGATAGAGGGGAAGCCTTTTAGGACCGAGGTTAGGAAAAACTTCTTCACACAGAGAGTGGTGAATCTGTGGAATTCTCTGCCACAGCAAACTGTTGAGGCCAGTTCATTAGCTATGTTTAAAAGGAAGTTAGATATGGCCCTTGTGGCTACAGGGGTCAGGGGGTATGGAGGGAAGGCTGGGTTCTGAGTTGGATGATCAGCCATGATCATAATAAATGGCGGTGCAGGCTCGAAGGGCCGAATGGCCTACTCCTGCACCTATTTTCTATGTTTCTATGTTTCTATGTTTCTATATACCATGTATGTCCTATTTTGATTAGCCCTACTGAAATGTAGCACCTCACACTTATCAGCATTAAACTCCATCTGCCATCTTTCAGCCCACTCTTCTAACTGGCCTAAGTATCCCTGCAAGCTTTGAAAACCTACTTCATTATCCACAACTCCACCTATCTTAGTATTATCTGCATACTTACTAATCCAATTTACCACCCCATCATCCAGATCATTAATGCATATGACAAACAACATTGGACCCAGTACAGATCCCTGAGACACACCACTAGTCATCGGCCCCCATCTGATAAACAGTTTTCCACTACTACCCTCTGGCATTTCCCATCCAGCCACTGCTGAATCCATTTTACTACTTCAATATTAATACCTAACGATTGAACTTTCCTAACAAACCTTCCATGTGGAACCTTGTCAAAGGCCTTACTGAAGTCTACATAGACAACATCCACTGCTTTACCCTCGTCAACTTTCCTAGTAAACTCTTCAAAAAATTCAATAAGATTTGTCAAACATGACCTTCCACGCACAAATCCATGTTGACTGTTCCTAATCAGACCCTGTCTATCCAGATAATTGTATATACCATTTCTAAGAATACTTTCCATCAATTTGCCCACTACTGATGTCAAACTCACAGGCCGATAATTTCGAGGTTTACTCTTAGAATCTGTTTTAAACAATGGAACAACATGAGCAATATGCCAATCCTCTGGCACTATCCCCGTTTCTAATGACATTTGAAATATTTCTGTCAGAGCCCCTCCTTTTTCCACACTAACTTCCCTCAAGGTCCTGGGGAACATCCTGTCAGGACCCGGAGACTTATCCACTTTTATATTCCTTAAAAGCACCAATACTACTCCTTCCTTAATCATTATACTTTCCATAACTTCCCTACCTGTTTCCCTTATCTTACACAATTCAATATCCTTCTCCTTAGTGAATACCGAAGAAAAGAAATTGTTCAGAATGTCCCCCATCTCTTTTGGTTCCACACATAGCTGTCCACTCTGATTCTCTAAGGGACCAATTTTATCCCTCACTATCCTTTTGCTATTAATATAACTATAGACACCTTTGGGATTTATTTTCACCTTACTTGCTAAAGCAACCTCATATCTTCTTTTAGCTTTTCTAATTCCTTTCTTAAGATTCTTTTTACATTTTTTATATTCCTCGAGCACCTCATTTACTCCATACTGCCTACATTTATTGTAGATATCTCTCTGTTTCCGAATGAAGTTTCCAATATCCCTTGAAAACCATGGCTCTCTCAAACTTTCAACCTTTCCTTTCAACCTAACAGGAACATAATGATTCTGTACCCTCAAAATTTCACTTTTAAATGACATCCATTTCTCTATTGCATCCTTCCCATAAAATAAATTGTCCCAATCCACTCATTCTAAGTCCTTTTGCATCTCCTCAAAGTTAGCCTTTCTCCAATCAAAAAGCTCAACCCTGGGTCCAGACCTATCCTTCTCTATAATTATATTAAAACTATTGGCATTGTCATCACTGGATCTGAAGTGCTCCCCAACACAGAATTCCATCACCTGACCTATCTCATTCCCTAACAGGAGATCCATCACTGCCCCTTCTCTAGTTGGTACCTCTATGTATTGCTGCAAAAAACTATCCTGCACACATTTTGCAAACTCCAAACCATCCAGCCCTTTTACAGTATGGGCTTCCCAGTCTATGTGTGGAAAATAAAAATCTCCCACCATCATAACCTTGTGCTTACTACAAATATCTGCTATTTCCTTACAAATTTCCTCCTCCAATTCTCACTCCCCATTTGGTGGTCTATAATACACCCCCATAAGTGTTACTGCACCTTTCCCATTCCTCAATTCCACCCAAATAGCCTCCTTCGACAAGCCCTCTAATCAATCCTGCCAGAGCACTGCTGTAATATTTTCTCTGACAACCAATGCAACACCTCCCCGTCTTATCCCTCTGATTTTATCATACCTGAAGCAATTAAATCCAGGAATATTTAAGTGCCAATCACACCCGTTCCATAACCATGTTTCACTAATAGCTACCACATCATACTTCCAGGTACCAGTCTATGCTTTAAGCTCATCCACCTTTCTTATAATGCTCCTAGCATTAAAATAAATGCATTTAAGAAATTTTCCACCTCTTACTCTCTGTTTATCACTAACAGTGCAAACAATTTTACTATTTTCTTTTTCTTCCTTATCCCCTACACCTGTTCCTGCACCCTGGTTCCCCTCCCCCCGTGTATCTAGTTGAAATTCACTGGAGCCTCTCTAGCAAACCTACCTGCAAGAATACTTGTCCCCCTCCAGTTCAGATGTAAACTGTCCCACCTGAACAGGTCCCACCTTCCCTGGAAAGCTGCCCAATTATCTATAAACCTGAAGCCCTCCCTCCTGCACCATGTCTTCAGCCATATGTTGATCTGCGCTATCTTATTACTTCTAAACCCACCTGCACGTGGCACTAGTAGTAATCCTGAGATTGCTATCCTGGTCTTCCTGTCCTTTAAATTGGTGCCTCAGTCCCTAAACTCACTTTTCAGGACCTCCTCACTCTTCCTACGCATGTCAATGGTCCCTACATGGATCATGACATCCAGCTGCTCACCCTCCCTCTTGAGAATACTGAGAACTCGATCCGAGATATCATCGACCTTGGCACCAGGGAGGCAACAGACCACCTGGGATTCTCGGTCTCTTCCACAGAACCTCTTATCTGTCCCCCTAACTATCGAACCCCCTATCACTACTGCTCTCCTCTTTTCCGTCCTTCCTTTCTGAGCTGAGGGTCCCGTCTCGGTGCCAGAGGCGCAACCACTGCAACTTGTCCCTGGTAGCTCATCCGCATTAACAGTATCCAAAATGATGTTCTTACTTTTGGTGGGAACGACCACAGGGGTGCTCTGCTCATTCTGTCTATTCCCCTTCCCTCTCCTGACAGCCACCCAGCTACCTGTCTCCTGACTCTTAGGGGTGACTCTCTCCCTGCAACTCCTGTTTAATTCTGCCTCTGTCTCCTAAATGATCCGAAGTTCATCCAGCTCCAGCTCCAGTTCCCTAACTCAGTTTGTCAAGAGCTGCAGCTGGATGCACCTTTTATAGGTGTTGTCATCAGGGACGATTGCGCTCGCCCTGACTTCCCACATACTGCAAACGGAGCACTCAACTGCCCTAACTGCTGCCTCCATTACCTGCTCTTAACGTAATTAGATTTATTAAAGGAACTTACCCGGCCTTACCTCACTTGGAATGAAGCTCTTCCTCAGCCTCTGCTTGCTGAAGCCTCTCGAGCCAAAGCCTTCCTACTCTGTCTCCCTCTACTACGTCGCCCGCTACAACGTTACCTGCTCCGTTAATCTTCTCACTTTTAAACACTCTCGCTGTCTCATGGTCCAACTTACACACGTTTGCACAGTCATGCCCCGTTCAACTGCCGAAGAAGATGTTTGGTAAATTTGAACCCTGGCCAATATAGACTGAAAAGACAATGTGTCAGGATCCGAGACAAGAGACGATTTTACTTGTTCTCCGCAATGGTCACTCCTCTCTCCATGGCACTGAGGCTATAAAGACTGTCCCGGCTGCTGTGCTCTGTGCCCCCTAATATGATGAACTGATAAGTGAGACTTTGGGTTTACTCTCAGTTGACCTGGGGTTCAGATCTGAGGACTCAATTTGGTTTGGAATGTTGTTGTTGATTTCAATTGTTTGCATGCTTTGAGTTTTTTTTTCTTTCTCTTGTCCATTGGGTGTTGGTCTTTTATACTTTTTCTTTAATTGGGTTCTTTCGTGTTTCTTTCTTTGTGGGTACTTGTGAGAAAATAAATCTCAAGATTGCTTAATTTATACATTCTTTGATAATAAATGTATTCTGTCTGTCCATGCTATCTCTTCCCTTAACATTCCTTCTATCTTTGTGCCCCTTAAGCTCATGCAACCTCTTTCTCTTGCTGCCCTGATGTCAGACCTTCTGCATCTCCAGTATGCTCCTTGCCCACCTTCTGCAACCTGGCCTACATAATGCCTCTTGCACAGTATTATCATATGCAGACAAGTGGAGGAAACAGAGACTTTGAAGAATATGCCTCATCTGTCACCAGTTACACTTGTCAGTGTGTAGACAATGTTGGTAGCTCAAGAACAGTCATGTCACAGCCCCGGTTGAATGCAGAGGTGAGCTCCCTACTAAAAGCCCGGAATGCTGCTTTCAAGTCTCGAGACAGAACAGCTCTCAGAGCAGACAGGAGAAACCCCATCCTAGGCATCAAGAGGGCAAAGACAGCCTACATGCAAAAATTTAGATGCACCTGTCCAAAAATGATTCCTGGCATATGTAGCTGGGCATCAAGAGCATTACTGACTACGCAACAAACGTCAGCATTTACAGTATCAACAAGGTCTCTCTCCCTGACACTCAAAACAATGTTTATGCATGCTTCAAAGCAAGCAACACACCAGCGACAAAAGATGCTGCCCACCCAGGTGAGCAGCCACTGCCTATAACACAGCAGACAAGAGAAGGATGTACATTTGCCAGGCTAGACAACATCCCAGGCTGTGTACTCAGGGAGTGTGCACACCAGCTCATAAATGTACTCACAGACATCTTCAACACTTCACTCATTTGGGTTGCTAATTCCACATGCGGAGGACTTCCGGTAGCACTCATGGAGTGAAGTCACGTTCTTGACTCGCTCCATTACCTCTGAGTTTTTCTTCTTATGATCAGCTATATTTTAATTAACCATTAAGGCATCAACTTTTACAATACTTTGAAATAAATTGGGCTCTCTGATAATTGGATGCGTTTAAGGTCTGCTATATCTAAGGATAGAAAAAATGGGAAGGATGGCAAACCTCCGGTTAGACCGAAAGGTACTGATTTCCCTCCGACTGAACCACCGGTGACTTTGAAAGCTATATCAGAGCTAATTCAAAGGGAAATTTCAACCTCTGTTACGGAGCTGATTCGTGCGGGAATTTCAACTAGTTTCCAGAAAGTTGCCGATTCAATCGAGAAGATACAGATATCTATTACGGAACATCGGTCGGCTATATCTGATCTTCAAAAATCCACGCAACAAAGTGAGCTCAAGATGGAGAAAATCGAAGAAACAATTAATGTAACGAAGAAGAAACTCGACTTTCTGACCTTTAAAAACTCTGACTTAGAATCTAGAATGCGACGGCAGAATCTTCGAATGATTGGGGTGCGTGAAGCTGTTGAATCCGATAACCCTATGAAGTATTTTTCTCAACTTTTAAAAGATGCATTTCCTACTGTATTTCCTGACCAACCACTGTTATTGGATCATGTTCACAGAGTTCCATCATACTTGCCTAGGTCAGATAAACCTAGACATGTCATTTTACATTTTCATTACTTTCAAGACAAGGAGAAACTGTTTCGATTCGTTCGATCTAAAGGTTTCATTGATTTTTTGGATCTTAAGTTCCGATTCGTGGAGGATTTCAGTAAACCAATCCGGGATCAACGGGTTTGTTATAGATCTGTGATGTCGGAACTCTACAAGATGGATTTAAAACCAGCGCTGCTCTACCCTGCACGTTTAAGGATTCATATGCTGGATGGAGCCCTCCATTTTTTTGAATCTCCATCGGATGCCCAGAGTTATCTGGATCAATTTTCACCTTTAACATCTTAATCGTAATATTTTAACTATCTCCGTTGATCGGAGGCTGTGAATTTGTCGGTCTTAATTTTTTTTTGCCCTATTTGGGCAGAAAAGTTTATTTTTGATTACTTAATATGGTTGCTAAACTTTCTTTTTAACTGCGTCATTTCTTTCTTTTTCCCAGGGGATTCTGGGTGGTTACTTCCTCATCGTCATTTTACCTATTTCCTTTGTGGCCTTAAATTTTGTAGTTTTTTTAATCTATTTTGTTTTGTAGGTATTTATAACTAGTTTATGTTAATAATCTCATTTTTTTTGTTGTTTTGTTTACTCATGGGTCTGGGGTTTATTGCGTTTTTTTATATTTTCTGGCTTTTATTCTGTTATGTGTTTATTTTAATTGAGTTATCTTTTTTTATTCTTTTACTGTTTTATAATCAGCTGATCTTTTTTATATTTACACTTTTTTTTTAGGGAGCGTATACCGGAAGTCATGGGGGTAGTTTTAGTGCTTGCTTCTTTCGGGCTGGTCTGCGTTAGATTTAGCCTTGGGGTCATGGGGTGGTGGGTGGTGGGAGGGGCTTCACGTCTTAGTTTCTTTCTTCTTGGGCTATATACATTATTGAAGTATTTGTTGCGTTCTTCTTCCCGGTATCTCTTGTATGTTCTGTTCCCTTTCCGGGTTCGTGGGTCGAGCCTATCGTCAATCCTCCTGGTTGCGGGTTGACTTTAGGGTTTATGGAGTCTATTATTAATTTTGTCTCCTGGAATACTAATGGTCTTAATCATCCTATTAAAAGGAAAAAAGTTTTTAAAGTGTTCCGGAGACTTAAAGCACAAGTTTTATTTTTACAAGAGACCCATGTGCGGAAGGGGGACAGACTACGTTTTTTTAAATTCTGGAAGGAACAACAGTTCATTCAAACTCCAATGCTAAGATTCGAGGCGTCTCTATTTTTATAGACTCCTCAGTTACTTTTATACAACATGATATTATTTCTGATCCGAATGGTAGATTTCTATTGGTTAGTGGTTTACTATTTAATAAAAAAGTAGTTTTGGTTAATGTTTATGCTCCTAATATGGACTGTCCGGAATTTTATAAATCATTATTTAATCAGTTTCCGAATTTGAATGAGTTTTCATTGATCTGGGGCGGAGATCTTAATACCTGTTTGTCTCCAGCTTTGGACCGTTCGGCTCCTCTACGGACCTTACCTAATAAATCTGCAACTTTGATTAATTCATTCCTTTCTGATTCTGGGTCGACGGACATTTGGCGTTTTTTGCATCCTCAGGAAAAAGATTTTTCTTTTTTTTCACATGTTCATCATTCCTATTCAAGAATTGATTATTTCTTTATTGATTCTCGTCTTATTTCCTCAGTGATTAAATGTGATTATGACTTTATAACCATTTCAGATCTTGCTCCACTTAAGCTTTCCATTAAAATTCTGGCCAATATACAAAATAATAGACAATGGCGTTTTAATTCGCTGTTGCTTCAGGACTCGGACTTTGTTAACTTTATGAATGAACAGATTGATCTTTTTTTTACAATTAACTATACAGAGGATATTTCTGTCAACATTCTTTGGGATACTTTTAAAGCTTATATTCGTGGTCAGATTATCTCGTATTCTGCTGCTTTGAGGAAGGAGCTGAAGCAGGAGGAGTCGGTAATTGTGGACAAGATTAAGGAAATTGATAAGAAATATGTTATAGCTCCTTCAGAGGAGTTATATAAACAAAGAACTGAACTTCAAATGGAACACAGTTTATTACTCTCGTCCTCGATTGTAAACCAATTAAAGAAAACAAGAAGTGAATTTTATGTACACAGTGACAAAATTGGCAAACTGTTGGCTAATCAACTGAAGTCTAATTATGCTAAATCTCAAATTAATCAGATTTATAACCAAAATGATCGACTGATACTTGA
The DNA here is from genome assembly GCF_963921235.1 of Mobula hypostoma. Lineage (NCBI taxonomy): Eukaryota > Metazoa > Chordata > Chondrichthyes > Myliobatiformes > Myliobatidae > Mobula > Mobula hypostoma. The sequence continues at coordinate 144,739,421 of NC_086100.1, forward strand.
TCATGTGGGGATTAATCAAACCTTCTGTGATTTTTACTCTTCCTTATATCAATCAGAGTCTCCTCGAGATTCTAAATATATGAATGATTTTTTAGATAATTTAGACTTCCCTGAGATTTCACAGGATATGTCTTCTATGTTAGATACTCCCATTACCATGGATGAGATTAAGAATGTTATTTTCTCTATGAATTTGGGGAAAGCTCCTGGCCCTGATGGGTTTACCGTAGAATTTTATAAATGTTTTGCTCCTTCATTAATCCCTTGGCTCTGTAGGGTTTTTTAGGCTTCATTAAAACTTGGTAAACTTCCTGAATCTTTCAATAGAGCGTCAATTTCTCTAATATTAAAGAAGGATAAAGATCCTGCTCAATGTGCATCTTATAGACCAATATCTTTATTAAATGTTGATTCTAAAGTTTTTTCTAAGTTATTAGCAAATAGATTAGAAAAAGTACTTCCTTCTATTATTTCGGAGGACCAAACGGGTTTTATTAAAGGTCGTTACTCTTTTTATAATATTCGCACACTGTTAAATATTGTTTATACTCCCTCACAAAATGTTCCTGAGTGTGTTATCTCTTTAGATGCTGAGAAAGCTTTTGATAGAGTAGAATGGCCTTATTTATTTAAGGTGCTTGAAATGTTTAATTTTAGCTCGAAATTTATATCCTGGATTAAACTGTTGTATCATTCTCCTGTGGCCTCGGTCCGTACTAACTCTTTAAGTTCACTGTTTTTCCCTCTTTTTCGAGGTACTCGACAAGGTTGTCCTCTTAATCCCTTATTATTTGATATTACATTAGAACCTCTTGCAATTGCCATTCGAGAATCTCCAAATATTACTGGGATAACTCGGGGCTTAAAGTCCCATAAAATATCACTCTATGCTGATGATTTACTTTTATATATTTCTAATCCTCAAAAATCCATCCCGGCTGTTTTAGAGCTATTAGCACAATTTGGTCTTTTTTCAGGTTATAAATTAAATCTTAGTAAGAGTGAACTCTTTCCGATTAATAAACAACTTCCCTTATATTATAAATTTCCATTTAAATTGATTAATAATTATTTTTCATATCTTGGGATTAAAATTACTTGTAAATACAAAGATTTATTTAAGACTAACTTTTTACCATTAATAGACCATATTATTCAACTTTCATCTAAATGGTTTCCTTTATATTTAACTTTGATTGGTTGTATTAATGCAGTTAAGATGTTTTTTTTGCCAAAATTTTTATATATATTTCAGGCATTACCAATCTTTGTTCCAAAATCTTTTTTTGACAAAGTTGACTCTAAAATTTCTTCATTTATTTGGCAGAATAAAAACCCGAGACTGGATAAAATACATTTACAGAAAGCTAAGAGAGATGGAGGCTTAGCATTACCTAACTTTAGATTTTATTATTGGGCAATTAATATTCGACATATGAAATTCTGGTTACTTGACCAGGATATACTATCCATTCCTAAATGGGTAGCATTGGAATTACAATCTGTTCAGGGTTTTACACTTGGCTCTATTTTAGGTTCCTCTCTTCCTTTTGATTTGAAACACCTTAAACAGGTGTCTAACCCAATAGTTAAATATACCTTACATATTTGGTTTCAATTCAGAAGATTTTTTGATCTTAATCAATTTGGGTTAGCGATTCCTATTTTAGGTAACATATTTTTTCCTCCCTCTTTTACGGATCGTGCTTTTCAAATTTGGAAGACTAAGGGTATTTCACGGTTTTTGGATTTATTATTAGATGGTTCCCTTATGTCTTTTGAACAATTATCTAATAAATATAACTTATCAAGAATACATTTTTTTAGATATCTACAAGTTAGAAATTTCCTAAGTACTATACCTTCTTCCTTTCCAATGCCTTCTCCTACATACATTTTAGATACTATAATTAACCTTAATCCATGTCAGAAAGGTGCATCGGCTATGATTTATAATATTATTATGAAACTTAGGAAAGCTCCATTTGATAAGATTAGGGTAGATTGGGAACAGGAATTGGGGTTTACCATTTCCGTGGATGACTGGGGGCAGATTTTACAATTAGTCAATACTTCCTCTATCTGTGCTAAACATTCCCTAATTCAATTTAAAGTTGTTCATAGAGCACATATGTCCAAAGATAAGTTAGCGTGCTTTTATTCTCATATTAATCCTTTTTGTGATAGATGTCCGGGGCAGATAGCCTCTTTAACTCATATGTTTTGGTCTTGCCCTACTTTGGAAACTTTTTGGAGAGACATTTTTAATATTATCTCCAAGGTATTGAATATAGATATCTCTCCTCAACCTATTACTGCTATCTTTGGACTACCTAAAATTTCCAGTAATCTTTCCCCTTCAGCCCGTAGAATGATTGCATTTCTTACTTTAATGGCGAAAAGATGTATCTTACAACATTGGAAAGAGCTTAATGCTCCAACTACCTTTTTTTGGTTTTCTCAGACGATATTATGCTTGAATTTGGAGAAAATTAGAAGCAATCTTTATGACTCCTCATTTAAATTTGAACAGACTTGGAGATCTTTTATTCAATATTTTCATTTAATGTAATATATACCCTTCTTGTTTTTTTTTACTGTTTTTAATGGAGGTTGGGATTGAGGACGTGATTTTAAGTTTAACTCTGTTTGGTTCCAAGTTAGCCCATTGCTTTGCTTTGCTTTTAGTTTAGTTGCACGGCGGGTTCTTTTGGGGTTTTTTTTTCCCTTTTCTCTATTGATATATATATAAAAATTAGTATACTATTATGTTACCTTGGTATGTTATGTTTAAATTACATTGTTTGTAGTATTTTTTTGTATTAATATCTTCTGTAATTTTATTATATTCTAACAGTGTATTAGTGTCTATATGACTTACCTTTTTGTATACTTATTCAATAAAAAGATTTAAAAAAAAAATTCCACATGCTTCAAATGAGCCACCATCATCCCTGTACCAAAGAACTTGACATCTTCAGAATTAAGCAACTACTACCCAGTGGCAATGATGCCAATCATCATAAAGTGCTTTGAGTGTCTGATAGTGGCACACATTAAAAACTCCACTCCTGCCACATTGAACACTGACCAATATGTTTATCGACAAAACCGTTCCACGACAGATACCATAGCATTTGTCATGCACCTTCCCCTGACACACCTAGAAAACAAGGACACATGTCAGAACGCTGTTCCTGGTTTCAATTCAGCATTCAAAACTATTGTCCCACAGACCTTGGTGAATAAACTCATGCTCTGCCAACTACCTACATCTGTGTGGAACTGGGTGTTGGCCTTCTGAAACAACAGACCTCAGATAGTCAGGATGCACAACCGCTTCTCCCTCCCCATCACCCTCAACATGGATGCCCCCACTGAGCTGTGTGCTGAGCCCTTTGCTGTACACTCTGCTGATACGTGACTGCGTGGCCCAATATCCGAGTAATTACATTGTCAAGGTCACCGATGACTCAGTGATAGTGGGGCTCATCATCAACGTCGATGAGACGGCGTACAGAGAGGAGGTGGTAGAGTTCAAGGTCTGTTGCCAGGCAAATGATCTCTTCCTCAATGTTATCATCTTCAGGAGAACTTGCACCTCTCGCATACCTCTTTACATCAGCAGCACAGTAATAGAAACTGCAAGCAATTTCAGACTCCTGGAAGTACCCATCTTGAACCATGTCCCATGATTCCAGAATACACTCCACATAATCAAGAAAGCTCACTAATGCCTCAAATTTCTGAGGAGTCTGAAGAGAGCTGGACTATGCACTGCTCTACTCACAACCTTCTACAGGTATGCAGTAAAGAGCATCTCTGCATAATACAGAAAATGCACTGCTGCAGACAAGGGGGCTCTACGATGGGTAGTCAAAACTGCCCAGGGTATCACTGGCACCAGTCTATGGACTATCAAGGTGGTGCCAGTAAAGGGCTGTAACATGATGAAGGATCCCACCCACCCTGCTCATGGACTGTTTGTCCCACTCCCATTAGTGAGAATACTGTATAGCATCCATACCAGGACCACCAGACTCATAAACAGTTGCTTTCCCCATGCAGTAAGTCTAATCAACACCTTCACCCACTAACCCACCTCTCTGCAACTCCCACCCGACTGCTTTATCATTTCCTGTCAGTCAACCTTTGTACACACATAGACACGCGTTGACACATAGATACACACTCATATATGTCTCTTTATAGACATGCAATCAATCTATAGAAAAGCTATCTTTTGTGTTTATATAACCATATAACCACATAACCATTACAGCACAGAAACAGGCTCTCTCGGCACTTCTAGTCCATGCCAATTGTATTCTTTTGATTTCAGTATTCTTTCCTTTATACTGTTATATTTCTGCTGCATCAGATCTGGAGTAAAAATAATTTCATTTTCCTTTACACTTGGGCACTGGAAATGACATTAAACAATCTTGAATCAGAAGTATTATCATCTGATAACTGGAGCCATTAAATTTTAAAGGTGGTCCCCAAGAAACCATTCGGTTCCAGATGGCAGAAAATTAACGACTTTTCATATGCTGAAAAATTACAAGGCTTTAGTCATAGTCATAGTCATACTTTATTGATCCTGGGGGAAATTGGTTTTCGTTACAGTTGCACCATAAATAATAAATAGTAATAGAACCATAAATAGTTAAATAGTAATATGTAAATTATGCCAGTAAATTATGAAGTAAGTCCAGGACCAGCCTATTGGCTCAGGATGTCTGACCCTCCAAGGGAGGAGTTGTAAAGTTTGATGGCCACAGGCAGGAATGTTTTCCTATGACACTCTGTGCTGCATCTCGGTGGAATGAGTCTCTGGCTGAATGTACTCCTGTGCCCACCCAGTACATTATGTAGTGGATGGGAGACATTGACCAAGATGGCATGCAACTTGGACAGCATCCTCTTTTCAGACACCACTGTGAGAGAGTCCAGTTCCATCCCCACAACATCACTGGCCTTACGAATGAGTTTGTTGATTCTGTTGGTGTCTGATACCCTCAGCCTGCTGCCCCAGCACACAGCAACAAACATGACAGCACTGGCCACCACAGACTCGTAGAACGTCATCAGCATCATCCGGCAGATGTTAAAGGACTTCAGTTTCCTCAGGAAATAGAGACGGCTCAGACCCTTCTTGTAGACGGCCTCAGTGTTCTTTGACCAGTCCAGTTTATTGTCAATTCGTATCCCCAGGTATTTGTAATCATCCACCATGGCCACACTGACCCCCTGGATGGAAACAGGGGTCACCGGTACCTTAGCTCTCCTCAGGTCTACCACCAGCTCCTTAGTCTTTTTCACATTAAGCTGCAGATAATTCTGCTCAGACCATGTGACAAAGTTTCCTACCGTAGCCCTGTCCTCAGCCTCATCTCCATTGCTGATGCATCCAACTATGGCAGAGTCATCTGAAAACTTCTGAAGATGACAAGACTCTGTGCAGTAGTTGAAGTCCGAGGTGTAAATGGTGAAGAGAAAGGGAGACAAGACAGTCCCCTGTGGAGCCCCAGTGCTGCAGATCACTCTGTCGGACACACAGTGTTGCAAGCACATGTACTGTGGTCTGCCAGTCAGATAATCAAGAATCCATGACACCAGGGAAGCATCCACCTGCATCACTGTCAGCTTCTCCCCCAGCAGAGCAGGGCGGATGGTGTTGAACGCACTGGAGAAGTCAAAAACATGACCCTCACAGTGCTCGCTGGCTTGTCCAATGTGGGCGTAGATGCAGTTCAGCAGGTAGACGATGGCATCCTCAACTCCTAGTCGGGGCTGGTAGGCGAACTGGAGGGGATCTAAGTGTGGCCTGACCATAGGCTGGAGCAGCTCCAGAACAAGTCTCTCCAGGGTCTTCATGATGTGGGAGGTCAATGCCACTGGTCTCTAGTCATTGAGTCCGCTGGGGCGCGGCGTCTTCGGCACAGGGACGAGGCAGGACATCTTCCACAGTACAGGAACCCTCTGGAGCCTCAGACTCAGGTTGAATACATGGCGAAGTACTCCACATAGCTGAGGGGCACAGGCTTTGAGCACCCTGCTGCTGACACCATCCAGTCCTGCAGCCTTGCTTGGGTTGAGACGTTTCAGCTATCTTCTCACCTGTTCAGCTGTGAAGCTCACCATGGTGGTTTTGTGTGGGGAAGGGGTATAGTCCTGAGAGCAGGGTGGAGGACTGTGAGGAGGGGTAGGAGGGGAGAGTGGAATATGTATTGGTTGGGGGCCGACAACAGGTGGCTCATGTGGGGGATGGGCAGGGGTCACAATGTCAAACCTGTTAAAGAACAGGTTAAGTTCATTGGCCCTGTCCACACTGCCATCAGCTCCTCTGTTGCTAGTTTACCGGAACCCAGTGGTGGTCCTCATCCCACTCCAGATCTCTCTCATGTTGTTCTGCTGGAGTTTCCACTCAAACTTCCTCCTGTACCTGTCTTTAGCCTCCCTGATCCTAGCTTTCAGGTCCCTCTGTATTGCCCTCAGCTCCTCCCTATTTCCATTCCTATTTCCCTAGTGTATTAAATATGTCTGTTACCATAGTTAAATACCAGATCACTTTCTTTCTTTAATTGGTTCTATGGTATAGAATTATATGGAACTTTGCAGCAAAAGAGGACATTCTGCTAGTCATACTTGTGCCGATTCTTTGAAATGGAATCAGCCAATTAATGCCTGTCCCTATCCTTTCTGCATAGCCCTGCATTTGTTTTGTCCTTTAACTTTATATACAATTCCCTTTCTGACTGAATCTGCTTCACATGCAGGCAATGGTTTCGATAGCATAACAATTTCTTATAAATGAAAGAGAATGCTATGTATTCATGAATCCCTTAAATTCTAGTTCAGAATGCACAAGCACAACTCTGCAGACTTTATGAAATATTACCAAAAGTATATCACTCATCACCACTAACCCATACTATATATATGACATGGGTTTGGCAAAGAAGCTGAGGCCATGCCACTGATATTAGCAATAGCACAATCCACAGGTGGCAAATATTTCACGTTGAATGACTTCAGCAGGCTGAAGCATTTGAACTGTCCCCTTATCCAGGAACTTTGATATACACTCAGTGGCCTCTTTATTAGATACCTTCTGTACCTACTAAAGTAGTGACTGAGTGTACGGTATATACGTTTGTGGTTTTCTGCTACTGTAGCCCATCTACTTCAAGTTTCCATGTGCTGTGTGTTCAGAGATTCTTTTCTGAACACGTCTGGTTATTTGAGTTACTATCAGCTTCCTGTCAGCTTCAACCAGTCTGGCTATTCTACTCTGGCCTCTCTCATTAACAAGGTGTTTTCACCAACAGAACTGCTGCTCACTGGATGTTTTTTGTTTCTTCTACTATTCTTTCTAAAGTCCAGAGACTGTTGTGTGTAAAAATCCTAGGAGATCAACAGTTTTGAGGTACTCAAACCAACCTATCTGGCACCAACAATCATTCCACAGTCAAAATCACTTAGAACACATTTTTTCTATATTATAATGTTTCATCAGAACAATACTGAACCATTTGATCATGTCTGCATGCTCTAATGCTTTAAGTTACTGCCACATAACTTAGATATTTGCATTGTCAGGCAGGCATAGTAAATAAAGTGGCCACTAAGTGGACAAAGCTTTAAAAATATTTCTATTTATTTCTATTCATTGTATTTTTAACTAAAGTCAACACCAATTAAATTTTATATCTCTATGATATTGTCTGGTGACATTTGCAAATTTGCTAATCCAGTTTACAACATTATCATAAAGATCATTGATACAGATAACAACAACAGACCCAGCACCAATACCTGCAGCAAACTATGAGTCACAGGCCTCCAGTCAGAAAGGCAACCATCTACTACCACTCTCTGGCTTCTCCCACAAAGCCAATGTCTAATCCAATTTATTACCTCACCTTGAATACAAGTGACTGAACCTTCTTGACCAACCTTCCATGAGGGACCCTGTCAAAGATCTTGCTAACATCCATGTAAACAACATCCACAGCTTTTCCTTCATCAACTTCCTTGAAAAAAACTCAGTCAGATTGGTTAGATAAGGTTCTTTTTATGTTATATGCCAATGATTTGGCACAGGTTTTCAGAGTGGCTGTAAGTACACCATTAGACCTTGATGCCTTTCCAGGATTTTCCCTTTTGAAAGATGTTCTGAAGTTGGCCTCCAAGGCAGAGATCACAGGCTCACCAGAACCTGTGGGGATTTTCACAGGTGTAGTTTTATTCTCCCTTTCAAAATGTGCAGAAAAGACATTGAGCTCATCTTCACGTTAGGTTTCACTTTGTAGGAAATAATGCCCTGCCAACCCTGCTAGAGAGGCAGTGCATCTGATTCTGTCTCCAACCTCAACTGGAATTGTTTTATTGTCCTTAAAATAGCCTTCCATAGGTCGTACCCGGATTTGTATATTTCTGGATCACCAGTCTTGAATGCCACATACCTAAACCCTAGCAGACTACAAATCTCCTGGTTCATGCATGGCTTTTGGTTTGGGTATTTCTGGTATGATCTCAAAGGCACATACTTATCCACACAGCTCTTGATGAAGTTGCTAACAACTGTGGTGCATTTACTTAGACTCAAAGATGGATCCCTGAAAATTGTTCAGTCCACTGGCTCAAATCAGTCCTGTAGGCACTTCTCCACCTCCCTTGATCATAATTTCTTGGTGCTCACCACCTATGCTGTGGTCTTTAGTCTCTGTCTATATGCTGGGAGTATACACTGGAAGGACAGCCAGACGATTGAACTTTCCAAACGTGGGTGTGAAAAGGCACAGCATGTATTCTTGATGGTGGTACAACAGTGGTCAAGTGTGTTAGCTCCTCTGGTTCCACAGCTGGTATGTTGGTGGTGGTTCAGTGACTTCTTCAAGCTGGTCTGATTGAAATCTCCCACAATGATAGGGAAGGCATCAGAGTGCACAGTTTCAAGCCTGTTGAATGTGTTGTTCAGTTTCTCCAGTGCCTGTCTGACATTGGCCTGAGGGGAAATGTACACTGCCACCAGGATGATGGCAGTAAACTCCCTCCGCAGATAAAATGGGCCACATTTCACCACTTGATGTTCGCGGTCAGGTGAGCAAGGGTGTTGTGTACCACAATGATTTAATCATAAATCATTCTCCACCTCCTCTGTCTCTGTCTCCACTGTCCAAGTCTTTGTGAAGAATCATGAAGCCATCAAGCTGCAGCGCTGCATCTTAAATGGTGGGGACGATTTGTGTTTTCATGAGGGAAGGTACACAGCAATCCCTGATATCCCTTTGGTACAGCACTTTTGCTCTGAAATCTTCAATTTTATTTTCCAGAAACTGTATATTCACCAGCAGGAGAGTCTTAAGTGGGAGTCTAAAGCCTTTGCATCCTAATTGTACATGCAGACCAGCACACCATTCCCACCTCCGTTTTCTTAAAGAGGAACTGCACTCACAGACTCAAGGCTGCCCTCTGAGGTTTGTCTATTCTGAGTTTCAATAGATTGTTTAAACATCTGAAAACAATGCTGCTTACTAACGCACCCATGGCTGTGACTGTGGGTTTCAGCTGTAGTAGTCCTAATCAGGAAAAACTGATGATTTCCATCGGAACTGCATGCAAATTGTTGCCCCTTAGTAGCTCCATCTTAACCACCTTATTCTTAATATTATTGAAATGGATTCATAGCGACATAATTTACAAACATTTGGAGAAATATAGTCTGATTAGAGATAGTCAGCATGGCTCTGTGTTAAGCAGATCATGCCTCATGAACCTGAATTTGTTGAGGAAATGACAAAACAAATTGATGAAGGTAGAGCAGTGCTGTATTTTATTAGTTTGCTTAAGGCATTCAACAAGGATCATAGGCTCATTCAGAACGTCAGGAGGCAGGGGATCCAGGGAAACTTGATTTGCCCACAAAAAGCAATGGGTGGGAGTCGATAGAACATATTGGAGGTCAGTGATCATGGTGCTCCACAAGTATCTGTCTGGGACACCTACTCTTTGTATTTTTACAAATTACTTGGATAAGGGAGTGGAAGGGTGAGTTAGTAAGTTTGCAGATGACACAAAGGTCAGTGGAATGGTGGATAGTGATATTGTACTAGCTTGCAATGAGACATTGAAAGGATGTAGATATGAACTGAGAAGTTGTAAATGGAGTTTAATACAGAAATGTGTGAAGTAATACACCTTGGATGGTAAAACCTGAAAGCAGAGTACAAGATTAACAGTAGGATTCTTAGAAGGTGGAGGAGCAGTATCATCTTGGGGTCTAGATCCTCAGATCTTTTTTCAGTTGGCTAAGAAGGAGTATGCTGTGTTGGCCTTTATTAGTCAGGGGATTTCTTTCAAGAGCCATGATGTAATGTCGCAGCTCTATAAGACTCTGGTTAGACCACACTTGGAAAATTGTGTTCTGTTCAGGTTGCCTCATTACAGGAAGAATGAGAAAATTTTAGAGAGGTGCAAAGCAGATGTACAAGGATGCTGTCTGAATTAGAAAGCATGTCTGATGATGAAAGGTTGAGGGAGCTAGGGGTTTCTTTTTGGAGCAAAGGAGGATACCTTGATAGAGGTGACAAGAGTCATTGAAAGAGTGGACAGTTAGTGCCTTTTTTCCTGGATGACAATGTCTAATATGAGAGTGCATTATTCTAAGGTGATTGGCGGAATGTATAGAGGGGATGTCAGAGGTAGCTTTTTTTTACACAGAGAGTGCTAAGTGCATGAAATCCACTGCTGGGTGCTGAAAGAGGCCAATATAACCATATAACAATTACAGCACGGAAACAGGACATCTCAGCCCTTCTAGTCCGTGCCAAATGCTTACTCTCACCGAGTCCCACCGACCTGCACTCAGCCCATAACCCTCTATTCCTTTCCTGTCCATATAGCTATCGAATTTTACTTTAAATGACAGTATCGAGCCTGCCTCTACCACTTCTACTGGAAGCTCATTCCACACAGCTACCACTCTCTGAGTAAAGAAGTTCCTTCTCGTGTTACCCCTAAACTTTTGCTCCCTAACTCTCAACTCATGTCCTCTTGTTTAAATCTCCCCGACTCTCAATGGAAAAAGCCTATCCACATCAACTCTATCTATACCCCTCATAATTTTAAATACCTCTATCAAGTTCCCCCTCAACCTTCTACGCTCCAAAGAATAAAGACCCAACTTGTTCAACCCTCTGTTCTACTGCATTCTTCAATGCCCTACCATTTACCATGTATGTCCTATTTTGATTAGTCCTTCCAAAATGTAGCACCTCACAGTTATCAGCATTAAACTCCATTTGCCATCTTTCAGCCCACTCTTCTAACTGGCCTAATCTCTCTGCAAGCTTTGAAAGCTTTCTTCATTATCCACAACGCCACCTATCCTAGTATCATCTGCATACTTACTAATCCAATTTACCGTCCCATCATCCAGATCACTAATGTATATGACAAACAACATTGGACCCAGCACAGATCCCTGAGGCACACCACTAGTCACCGGCCTCCAACCTGACAAACGGTTACCCACCACTACTCTCTGGCGTCTCCCATCCAGCCACTGTTGAATCCATTTTACTACTTCAATATTAATACCTAACGATTGAATCTTCCTAACTAACCTTTCGTGTGGAACCTTGTCAAAGGCCTTACTGAAGTCCTTATAGACAACATCCACCGCTTTACCCTCGTCAACTTTCCTAGTAACCTCTTCAAAAAATTTAATAAGATTTGTCAAACATGACCTTCCACACACAAATCCATGTTGACTGTTCCTAATCAGACTGTCTATCCAGATAATTATATATACCATCTCTAAGAATACTTTCCATTAATTTACCCACCACTGACGTCAATCTTACAGACTGATAGTTGCTAGGTTTACTCTTAGAACTCTTTTTAAACAATGGAGCAACATGAGCAATATGCCAGTCCTCCGGTACCATCCCCATTTCTAATGACATTTGAAATATTTCTGTCAGAGCCCCTGCTATTTCTACTCTAACTTCCCTCAAGGTCTTAGGGAATATCCTGTCAGGACCCGGAGACTTATCCACTTTTATATTCCTTAAAAGCGCCAATACTTCCTCTTCTTTAATCATCATAGTTTCCATAACTTCCCCATTTGTTTCCCTTACCTTACACAATTCAATATGTTAGGGAAATTTAAGAAACTCTTAAATAGGCACATGAATGAAAGAAAAATGGAGGGCTATATGTGGGAGGCTAGCATTAGACTGATCTTGGAGAAGGTTAAAGGGCACAATATCATAAGCCAAAGGGCCTGCACTGTGCTCTACTCTTTTATGTGCAATAACATAACTTGCACAGAAATCAATAACACAGCCCATTTTCTCAAAGAACGATATTTTATTCTGAAATAATCTTTGCATATACTAACACAATTTAACAATGTCTTGCACACAAAAATACAAGCACCTAGCAACACAATTTTGAGGTTCAGATCTTTTCAGGATCAATTAATTAGATATATGCACCATATAACCTCTAGATAAAAGACCAATGAAAAGAAAAATGGTTTGAAACCTTGCCATAATAGTGTCCTGCAAAATTAATCTATTTCCAATTCTTATCAGCATCAAGTTTCAAACAAATCTTTTCTTTTAATTTTGTTCTTTTCCAAAGCTCATAATGAGAAAAAAGTAAGCAACTGAAATTACCTCAGACAAATATGTTCTGCAATTTAAGGAAAGGTATGTGGAAAGATCCTGCTGTGGTTGAATAGAAGGGAGATGGATGATTCAAATGAGGTACAGTAAGTGCTGCAGGGATTTATGATGTATATTTAGCTCCACAGACACTGCAGTAAATCAATGACACAGCACGTTTGAAAGATGCATTAGTTGTCTCTTACATCTTGCAAAATTCTACACAATGTACTTCACAGGGGACAGTTTTGCTTGTAATCTCATGTTTGAATAATATACCCAGAGTTTACAAAAACAGAGTGAACCATGATAAATTATTGGTTTAAGAAAAATCATCAAGGTACTTTTAGTTCATTTTGTAGCATTCCCCCAGTCTTTGAAGCCACTTCTTTTAACCTCATTTGGTCTTCTGGGCTGAGAATCTGACTACTGAAGAGACTTTGAGGATCTGTATATCATATGCAATTAGCTGAAATAACTGAACACAACTTTGTGTCTAATAAATGATCATAATGAATTGGAGAGTATTATAATTGCCTTCATATGTATTTGTGTTTGCTGAATAAATTGTCCAAAATAAGGCAAAAAATTTAAACAGTCAACATCAAACACAAAACCGCCTGTTGTCCCATAAATTATCACTCTATGCTGATGATTTACTTTTATATATTTCTAATCCTGAGAGATCCATTCCTGCTGTTTTAGAGTTATTAGCACAATTTGGTCTTTTCTCAGGTTATAAATTAAATCTTAGTAAGAGTGAACTTTTTCCGATTAATAAACATCTTCCCTTATATTATAAATTTCCATTTAAATTGATTAATAATTACTTTTCATATCTTGGGATTAAAATTACTTGTAAACATAAAGATTTATTTAAGACTAACTTTTTACCATTAATAGACCATATTACTCAACTTTCATCTAAATGGTTTCCCTTATATTTAACTTTGATTGGTCGTATTAATGCAGTTAAGATGTTTTTTTTGCCAAAATTTTTATATGTGTTTCAGGCATTACCAATTTTCGTTCCTAAATCTTTTTTTGATAAAGTTGACTCTAAAATTTCTTCATTTATTTGGCAGAACAAGAATCCGAGACTGGGTAAAATACATTTACAGAAAGCTAAGAGAGATGGAGGTTTAGCATTACCTAACTTTAGATTTTATTATTGGGCTATTAATATTCGACATATGAAATTTTGGTTACTTGACCGGGACATACTATTTATTCCTAAATGGGTAGCATTGGAATTACAATCTGTTCAGGGTTATACACTTGGTTCTATTTTAGGTTCCTCTCTTCCTTTTGATTCGAAACGTCTTAAGCAGGTCTCTAACCCGATAGTTAAATATGCTTTGCGCATTTGGTTTCAATTCAGAAAATTTTTTGATCTTAATCAATTCGGGTTAGCGATTCCTATTTTAGGTAACATATTTTTTCCTCCCTCTTTTACGGATCGCGCTTTTCAAACTTGGAAGACTAAGGGTATTTTACGGTTTTTGGATTTATTTTTAGATGGTTCCCTTATGTCTTTTGAACAATTATCTAATAAATATAACTTATCAAGAATACATTTTTTTAGATATTTACAAGTTAGAAATTTCCTAAGTACTATACTTACTTCCTTTCCAATGCTTCCTCCTATATATATTTTAGATTCGATAATTAACCTTAATCCATGTCAGAAAGGTGCATCGGCTATGATTTATAATATTATTATGAAACTTAGGAAAGCTCCATTTGATAAGATTAGGGTAGATTGGGAACAGGAATTGGGGCTTACCATTTCTGTGGATGATTGGGGGCAGATTTTACAATTAGTTAATACTTCCTCTATTTGTGCTAAACATTCCCTAATTCAATTTAAAGTGGTTCATAGAGCACATATGTCCAAAGATAAGTTAGCGCGTTTTTACTCGCATATTAATCCTTTCTGTGATAGATGTTCGGGGCAGATAGCCTCTTTAACTCATATGTTTTGGTCTTGCCCTACTTTGGAAACTTTTTGGAGAGATATTTTCAATATTATTTCTAAGGTATTAAATATAGATATCTCTCCTCACCCTATTACTGCTATCTTTGGACTACCTAAAATTTCTAGTAATCTTTCCCCTTCAGCCCGTAGAATGATTGCATTTCTTACTTTAATGGCGAAAAGATGTATTTTACAACATTGGAAAGAGCTTAATGCTCCAACTACCTTTTTTTTGGTTTTCTCAGACGATTTTATGTTTGAATCTGGAGAAAATTAGAAGTAACCTTTATGATTCTTCATTTAAATTTGAACAGATTTGGGGACCTTTTATTCGATATTTTCATTTAATGTAATATTTACCCTTCTTGTTTTTTCTTCACTGTTTTAATGGAGGTCGGGATTGAGGACGTGATTTTAAGTTTAACTCTGTTTGGTTTCAAGTTAGCCCATTGCTTTGCTTTGCTTTTAGTTAGTTGCACGGTGGGTTTTTTTTTGGGGTTTTTTTTTTCTTTTTTTTTCCATTGATATATATAAAATCTAGTATATTATTATGTTATCTTGGTTTCTTATGCTTAAATTACATTGTTTGTAGTATTTTCTTTTTGGTATTGTTATCTTTTGGAATTTTATTATACTTTAACATTGTATTAATGTTTATATGGCTTACCTTTTTTGTATACTTACTCAATAAAAAGATTTAAAAAGAAAGAAAAAAAACCGCCTGTTTAATGTAACTGGCAGAACAGGCTTAAGGCACTATCAGCTGTCTGGCACGGAAGATAAAGTGGAGCATCTGATGTTACTTGAAGATACAGAGTCGAATTTACCCAAATCAGAATCTTTGCTTAGAGTGTTTTGAATCTATATAGATGTGTTCTATTAACTTCTGTCAACAGATGGTACACGCCAATGGGTCACTTGTGCATGATTGCATTTTTTGTGTACGATCTGATGAATCACGAATCTTGACTGAAAAACTTTTGATGTTTTTTAATGTATTTGTCAGAGAGGCAGCACCTACCACCCTCCACCACAACTACATA
Organism: Mobula hypostoma; assembly: GCF_963921235.1. NCBI lineage: Eukaryota > Metazoa > Chordata > Chondrichthyes > Myliobatiformes > Myliobatidae > Mobula > Mobula hypostoma. The sequence goes on from NC_086100.1 coordinate 144,755,122, forward strand.
CACATCACTTGGCACCACTTTTAACACAATCAGTCTATGTATAGAATTGTTATTTATACATTGGGTTTTTTTAGGATTGTTTTATATTTAATATTTATTGGGTTCTTGTTAGGTTTTTATTGCATTCTTTATGCTTGATTTCTACATTTATGCTGCATCAGATCTGGATTAGCTCTCCTTTACATTTGTGTACTGAAAAATGAGAATAAACAATCGTGAATAAAATTGACTAATGACTCTTCCTCATTCTGCAATTTAGTGGTCTAATTACAAATTCCTGTCAATATTAGTTCAAAATTTGTGGCTAATGGCTGACTATGTCCAAAGTATACATTAAAAAAATGATTCCTCGACAAGAATGTCACCACAACACAGAGCTGTCCAGTGATGGGGCATTTTTCAACAATAAAATAATTATGAGGTGGTGATAGGGGTGGTGGGGTGAAATGATCAATTCAATTTCAGGACATTTTCACTGAAAAGTTATTGCTGTGGTGAAATCTATTTTGTATTATTAGCACGGAAAAATCCAGGTACACAACTTTTTTTTTAACTCAGTAATTTGTTTCTTAATAGTTTGAATGGTTTAAAATACATTGTGTCTGTACAGGTTTCTGAATATCAGAAAGATTTAGAAACATTCAAAGCATCATTATTACCATGTTTTACTATGTACTCTGCGAGTTTCAGGCACGATAGGAATTTCATTGCACCTGGGGCGGGTGTATCTTACAATCAACTAATCTGAACTTTGATTTTTAAACTAGTTAAAGATATAAATGCATAAAATACTTAAAGATTTAAATAAACCTGAGCAATTTCAAAAATACAAATAAAATTGTAATATTGTGCAATTTTAAATACAAATAAAATAGTAATATTTAGACTTTCATATGTTACTTTCCATTGAAATTAATTGAAAAGATGTCTCAAAAGCTAGAACCATTCTCTGCAGGTTTTCCTGGCATAATTTACATATTACTATTTAACTATTTATGGTTTTATTACTATTTATTATTTATGGTGCAACTGTAACAAAAAACAATTTCCCCCGGGATCAATAAAGTATGACTGTGACTAAGTTGTTTAACTAGATTTCCCTCTCTAAGTGATGGAGAATTTCAGTGAGTTTATTTTAGCACAGTTCCGAAAATAGCTGAAAAATAATGTACCACAACTTTAAGATTTTATTAGCATAGATCCAATCTTTGCAGATCATTAATAAGCTTCTTTAGTTTCCTTCCAGGCTCTGGTAAAAGATCTTTGACCTGAAATTTTAACTCTTTGTCTTCCTTCTGACCTGTTGAGTATTTCCTGCTTTGTTTTCTAGTTCTTGTTTCAAAGAATTCGAGCACCTGCAGTTTCCTATTTTCATTTCATCAACATACAACATTGGCCTCACCTCAAAGGCAAGTTATGGATGTAAATTCAGAAGCAACTTTGATAATGAACAATGAAAATGTTTGAAGAGCAAATGTATCCTGTGAACTGGCAGATGGAATTTAATCAAAGCAAGTTTGAGGTATTGTACTCTCGGAAGTCAAATGAAAGTAGAAAGTATACAGTTAAGGTGGACCTCTTAATAACACTGGGGTACAGGGGGATCCTTTGCATCCAGCCTGGGACATATGAGAGAAGACTGATTGTAGTTAAAAGCCAACAAGATCTGACACAGCATTAGGGGCAGCATAGATATGAGAGAGATGAGAGAAGGAACTAGGTCCCTGGATAATAGTTGTAGTTTAAACAAAATATAAATAAGAAATTAGAGCTGTTCCAGCAAACTAGGTTGAATCCTAACCCTCAGTATTATCTGTGTGGAGTTTGCACATTCTACCTGGGGCAGTGTGGGTTTGATCTGGATGCTACAGTTTCCTCTCGCCTCTCAAAGAGCTGCAAGTTGGAAGACAAATTGCTCTAAACATGTAGGTGGATGGGATTGAAACCCGAATAAAAATAGGGTTAAGGTAGGATTTGTGTACATACGTGTTTAATGTTCACTTCGGACTTGATAAGTTAAAGAGACATTTTTATTGCTGAAAGACGGAACAAGTTATCCTTGAAGTAATGTGGAGATGTGCTTAGTGGCCACTTTATTAGGTACCTCCTATGTGTTCATGTTCTTCTGCTGCGGTAGCCCACCCACTTGATGTGTTCTGCATTCAGGAATACTCTCCTGCACAACACAGTTGTAATGTGAGGTTATCTGAGTTATGGTTACGTTCCTGGCCGCTAAACCACTCTGACCATTCTCCTATGACCCCCCTCGTTAGCAAGGTGTTTTTGCCCACAGAATTTCCATTCACTTGATGTTTTTGTTTTTGTTGTTTGCACCATTCTTTGTAAACTCAAGAGACAGTTATGCAGGAAAATCACAGATCACCAGTTTCTGAGATATTCAAAGCAGTCCATCTGCCACCAACAGTCATATCATGGTCAAAGTCACTTGGAGCACATTTCTTCTCCATTTTGATGTTTGGTCTGCACAACAACTGAACCTCTTGACCATGTCTGCATGCTTTCATGCTGCCACATGATTGGCTATTAAAGAATTGCTTTAGTGAGGTGTACCTGTGCACCTAATAAAGTGACCACTAAGTGTAAGATCATGCAATGCATTCTGGATAGTCTTCTAGATAGGATTATGGGACCATCTTGGAAACTGGATGAATTGAATTTCAGAAGCAAAGTAAAATGGACTATTTAACACTTATAGTATTATCAGCCAAGAATAAATTTTCATGGTCTAGATTAGAGCCAAGAAAATTAAATAATATGCTTGTTTTCAAAGAATTCATTAGCTTCTTGAATGGTCCCATATATAGGTGTTAAGGATCCGGCCTGAACACTGGGTCGAAGGGCCTCTGCTAGTAGCTCTGGATCATGACAGTCTTTACGTTCTGTTTTCTTTCACCTGGCCATGTAGGTTCTGGCCCAGCCCCTTTCCCTTTTTGGACTTCCTCCAACTACCTGCTTGTCTCCTCATTTTCACCCACCTGTTTCTAATTATCACTCATTACCCTGTCCATTCAAACTCTGCCTTGACTAGCATCTTCTGGCAGTTTGTCCCAGTTCTGACGTGTGTTGTTCCAGCCTGTCACTGTGACTTCTGCCAACCGATTTTGCCTGATTCTGTGTTTTGGACTTTGCCCGTTCTTGGACCTGATTTTTGCCTGTGCGCTCTGGATTGTCTGCCCTCACCTGACTGCCTTTCCTGGTAAGACCTCTGCCTGCCATTTGGATTCATGCCTGCCTTCTGTTTTTGAAAGACTGTTGCCTTTGTGTTCCCTAATAATCCTGGTGAAATAGTCTTCATTGGTCTGCACTTGAGTCCCGCCAAAACCCAACAGAACCCGACAATAGGTGATAATCATTCAAGAATGAAATAGAAGGTTTTTGATTGCAGTGTTCATGAAAATGAGGAAAGCTAAACATGTAAACAGAGTAACTGTTATCTGTGAAGTATAATTGGGAAAAGTCAACATGGAGTTACGTAAGGGTAAACAGGTTATAGAAATATACTATTCTTTTGAGCCTGTAACAGAATGGTTAAGAATGTATCGATGTATCTATATTCAGATTTTCAAAGAGTATTCAGTTACATGACACAGAGAAGACAGCTCCTCAATTAGAGTTAATGGATTTGGTGGCAATACAGTAGCATGGAATGAGGATTAGTTAGCAGAAGGAAGACAGAGAATGGGATTAGCATGCCATTTTCAGATTAATGCAATGCTGCAAGGACCACTACTTAGGACTCAGCTACCGGCAGTCTCTATCAATGGATTAAAGAGCACAGAAAACAATCTATATAAGCCAGATGATGATATGAAGTCAGGTAGGAAAGTAAACTGGGAGAAGGATATGAGCAGTTTGCAGATGTTCATGGACAGGTCAGGTGAGGGGCCTTGAATGTGATAGATAGAATATTATGCGGAGAAATAAGCAGTTAACCACATGTTCACCAAAATCTGTACATTTTCTAAAAGATTAAGAAATGCGGTGTTCAGATGAGTCTTGGTATTCTTCTAAACAAAGCACAAAATATCAACAATTAATGAGAAAATAATATTTGTTTATTGCAAAGGTCTTGTTTTATAAAGGGGTTTTACTGCAAGTAACTGGGATACTAGTGAGATGAAACCCAGAATACTACATAGTTCAGTTTACTTAACTAAAGGATTAACTAGTTCAGTGTGTTGCAGAAATTCAGGAGAATGACCTTGGGATGAGAGCATTATTCTACTTAGATCTATGATCACAAAAGATTAAAAATGAAGTCATTTCACAGAAACATAAATAAATTTCTCAATGGGCAACACAAGATTAAAAATGAAGTCATTTCACAGAAACAAATAAATTTCTCAATGGGCAACAGAATAAATAATGAAGAAAATATTTTAAGGAAATCGAGAATTAGTGACTAGAGTGTCACATGGGTTTTATTTTAATTGAGAGAAAAAAAGGCGATGGTGGATGAAAGTGAGGTAGCCAAGATCTTATTGAATGTCAGAACAGACTCATAACGTCAAATGCTATCCTCATGTTATACTTCAGAATTACAATGATTCATAACCCTTGTTCAAATTAAATTCCCCTTCTCTACAGTAATAAATGTTCATTCTTTTACTGAAACTACTTTATAGTTCTAGACTCTTCTAGCACAGAAACAAATATGTTACATTCACCCTGTAGAGCTACTTTAGTCTCTTTTAAGTTTCAGTGAGTTCACCTTGATTCTTTTTAGCTCGATTCCACCCAAACATGCCTCAGAGGATATTACTCCCATCTTCAGTGCACTACATCCAAGGCACGACACTTGAGTAGCTTCTCTTGCCATTAAAAACACTTCGGTTTTTATGTTTAAACACTGGTAACTCTCTTGCATTATTCTAATATCTAATCTGAGGTTCTGAACAGTACTATGGAATTTTCAAGTTATGGTAAACAACAAACTTAATAAATATTTATGTAACACTCACTTTGGCTAGCGGCTTAACCTAGGGAGTGATAGCCCCTGGCCTGGCCAAACTTAAGAAATCTCGTTTGGTTGGATACTGCACAAAGTGTCCCCTGTTACAAATCAGTACCCCGAAATAACAAACAGTACACAATATGTGATTGAGCTTTATAATTCTTAATTTGACTATATGGTAAGTAAAGAAAACAAAAGAAAAAGGGCCCATTCTCATGAAACAGTCTATTGTGCAATGTTGGAACTCACTGATAAGCCGGTCGCCCACCATCGACCTCCTCCAGTCGTTGCTGACCTTTGGACCTTTGCTCCAAGTCCACCCCATCCGGCAGTCTACCAACTCTCTCTATTTGTGTCTTCTCTCCTCATCTCTCTCTGGTAAAAGACCACGAAAATCTCTCTTCCAGGCTTTACAAGAAAGAACAACATTTCTCTCATTGGATAAATCCTGCATTCTAAAACCATGTTACCGCTAGTCATAACCCAAACATTGCTGCTGCAGAGAAACCATTACGTTACAGAGAGGCCATTACGTTAGCAGTGAAACCTTACAGCATGTTACATTTACATGGTCATTAATGCACCAATGACAGCCATTCAATCCCAAGTGATGTAAAGCAGAAATTTATGCTCAACCAGTGATTCCTCCCTTCTGCCAGATCAGGTTTATCTTTCTGTGTCTGTTATGTATATTTCAGCACTCTGCTTAATTATAACATTTGCATTTGTTTCGCCCACATCACTTAATCATGTTAAAGGACAACTGAGACATGAGTTTTCTGAGAGAATAACTGTTTTTCAAAAAAGCACATGCCTGAAAGAAAAGTAGACTTGGATTTAGCCATCAGAAACCAAAGGGTAAAATACATGAGGGATGTATGGATGCACAATTAAACGGCAAGTGAGCATAACATTTAAAATTGGGTCCAAATGAACTCACTGCAGCAGTCTGACCCATCAATGGCCAATGAACTGATCTCAATTGAGCAGAAAAATTGGCTGTTTTTCTCTGAGTGATTGAAATCAGTTTCAAATCTCCTCACTTAGTGCAAATAAGCAGATTAACTAGCCTGCGCTTTGAATTTCTTCGGTCAGATAAAACTGAAATCATATTGGACCATCTGTAAGTTTTTATTGCAGCCTCATACTTCACAAATGCTTAATGCTTTATGGAATCAGATTAACCACACAAACTATCCTTTATTTACATTTGAAATGCATTCCCCAAACACTCTCCCTTGTTATTGCTAAGGTCAGAGTTGTAGCAGGCAGCAATCAATTAGAATTTGCTCAGTGAATGTACAACTTTTACACGTGACAAAGTAATGAATGACCAAAGCATGTACTCTTTCACTGAAGAGTGAACATCTGAGCAATGGGGTGAAGAGCTCAGGATTATCGAACTTTTATTCCTTCATTTTCAACCTGAAGATGTATTCTTTCACCTCTTCTAGCCTGTTAACAAGGAAACATTAGAAAAAAATGTTGTTCTCCAATTGCAAATGAGAGAAAATCTGCAGATGCTGTAAATTCAAACAACACACAAATAATGCTGGAGGAACCTAGCAGGTCAGGCAGCATCTATGGGAAAAAAAGGTACAGTCAACGTTATGGGCCAAGACCCTTCATCAGCACTGGAGAAAAAAAGATAAGATGTCAGAGTAAGAAGGTTGAGGGGGGGAGGGGGAGGAATAAACTCAAGGTGATAGGTGAAACCTGAAGGAGTGAATTAAAGAGCTGGGAAGTCGATTGGTGAAAGAGATAAAGGGAGAAGAAGGGGGAATCTGATAGGAACGGACAGGAAGCCATGGAAGAACAAAAGGGGGAGGAGCATGTGAGAGATAATGTGAGAGAGGGAAATGGGAATGGTGAGTTGGGGGAGGGAATTGTAAGCTTGTGAAATCAGTGTTCATGCCATCAGGTTGCAGGCTATCCAGAAGGAATATAAGGTGTTTCTCCTCCGACCTGAGTGTGGCTTTATCGTATCAGTAGAGGAGGCTATGGACTGACATGTTGAAATAGGAATGGTAGTGGGATGAAAATGGGTGTCCACTAAGCTATCCTGCTTTTTCTGGCAGATGGAGTGTAGGTACTCAGCAAAGCGTCAGGTCTCACCAATATACAGGAGTTCACATCGGGAGCACTAGTTACAGTAGCTGACCCTATCAGACTCACTGGTGAAGTGTCGCCTTACCTGGAAGGACCGTTTTGAGCCCTGCATGGTAGTGAGGGAGGAGGTGCAGGGGCAGGTGTAGCACTTGTTGTGTTTGCAAGGAAAAGCGCCAGGAGGGAGATTAGTGGGGAAGGATGAATGGACAAGGGAGTCGCTTAGGGAGTGACCCCTGCGGAAATTATATGCTGGATGCAAAGGCTGGTGGGGTGGTGGGTGAGGACAAGAGGAACCCTGCCCCTGGTGGGGTGGCAGGAGGATGGGGTGAGGACAGGCCTGTGCGAAATGGAAGAGATGTGACTGAGGGCAACATTGATGGTGGAGAAAGGGAGGCCCCTTTTTTTGAAGAAGTAGGATGTCTCATTAGTTATGGATTGAAAAGCCTCATCTTGAGAGCAGATGTGGAGATGGCGGAACTGAGCCATCTTCCCACCCACCCCACCAGGGATCAGATTCCTCTTGCCCTCCCACCACCTCACCAGGGATAGGATTCCTCTTGTCCTCACCTAACCACCCCACCAAGGATAGGATTCCTCTTGTCCTCACCTAACCACCCCACCAGGGATAGGATTCCTCTTGTCCTTACCTAACCACCCCACCAGGAATAGGATTCCTCTTGTCCTCACCTAACCACCCCACCAGGGATAGGATTCCTCTTGTCCTCACCTAACCACCCCACCAGGGATAGGATTCCTCTTGTCCTCACCTAACCACCCCACCAGGGATAGGATTCCTCTTGTCCTCACCTAACCACCCCACCAGGGTTAGGATTCCTCTTGTCCTCACCTAATCACCCCACCAGGGTTAGGATTCCTCTTGTCCTCACCTAACCACCCCACCAGGGTTAGGATTCCTCTTGTCCTCCCACTCCCCTCACCGGGGATAGGATTCCTCTTGTCCTCACCTAACCACCCCAGCAGGAATAGGATTCCTCTTGTCCTCACCTAACCACCCCACCAGGGACAGGATTCCTCTTGTCCTCACCTAACCACCCCACCAGGGTTAGGATTCCTCTTGAACTCACCTAACCACCCCACGAGGGATAGGATTCCTCTTGTCCTCCCACCACCCCACCAGGGTTAGGATTCCTCTTGTCCTCACCTAACCACTCCACCAGGGTTAGGATTCCTCTTGTCCTCCCACCATCCCACCAGGGACAGGATTCCTCTTGTCCTCACCTAACCACCCCACCAGGAATAGGATTCCTCTTGTCCTCACCTAACCACCCCACCAGGGTTAGGATTCCTCTTGTCCTCACCTAACCACCCCACCAGGGTTAGGATTCCTCTTGAACTCACCTAACCATCCCACCAGGGATAGGATTCCTCTTGTCCTCCCACCACACCCCCCCTCCCACCGGGGATAGGATTCCTCTTCTCCTCACCTAACCATCCCACCAGGGATAGGATTTCTCTTGTCCTCACCTAACCACCTCACCAGGGATAGGGTTCCTCTTGTCCTCACCTAACCACCCCACCAGGAATAAGATTCCTCTTGTCCTCACCTAACCTCCAGCTGTGAGGAAGGGTCTCAGCCCGAAATATTGATTATACTCTTTTCCATAGATGCTGCCTGACCGGCTGAGTTGCTCCAGCATTGTGTGTTTCTTCTCCCATCGTTTCAGCACAGAGAAAAAAATGCACAGAGTGCATTCAATTTAAAAATGGTTCTGATACCTGCGATGAAATGGAAGTTTGTTATTGTGTTAAACATGTGAAAATAGGTGCTAAGTGGTTACTGTGGTAATAATCATGCCTTTGAAAGTATTGCAGACATTTTTGGACCTAATTGCTCATTATCATCATTGGAACTGCTAAAGCAGTATTGCAGGCTTAGTTCAGGTGCTGATTAGCAATGATTTTTGAGTCAAGTGCCTGGGACTTTGCAACTTCTTCCACCAAAGATATGGCGGTTACTGCCTGATGCACAATAATATGTTGCAAAATGATTTAGGAAAAATGCGGAGGCTAGGAAGGATTCAAGATATGTCATTGGAAATCCCCATGAAGGTGATCCAGCAGAGAAAGATTATCTGCACCTTTGATGTAGTGACAGAGTCTGGCTGACTCTCCTTCCCCATCCTGTGGTCAATCAATATCTTATGTTGCTCTGCTAGGCTCATGTTTTTCTTTCATTTCTTCTGCAGAAGAATGGGCAACCTAGTAAAGTGATCATGAACAAAATCTATCTATCCATTGATAATTTGATAAAATATCCAACCAAATGGACCCACACAAAGTATTCCCTTTTCAAGTGGAAAAAATGCAGCATTTACGGAATAGATTTAGCTGAAGTGATGGTGAAGTCTGGATGAACAAAGCATATGCCACACTGATTCAAAAGTCATGTTTAAACCACCAGCGGCAAACTAACAGTAAAAAGGTATTGCAGAGAGTTTTGTTTTTTTTTTTGTTGCCTGGTCTAACCATGTGTTTTTAGTAATGTCCACATCCTTAAATTCTGAAATTTGGTTCCATTACCTGCAAAGGGAGGCAGGGACCAAACACTGCCTTTTTTCAAGCTTGGTGTTTTTAAACCTAGAAACCCTATAGAAATAGGTCACAGGACAATAACTAACAGGTGCTGATTGTAGTTCCAATGGGTCAGTTGGGCTCTTTCTGTGTCCTAAGTATCAGTGAATTTATTACACTCTTCCTGATAGTTGTGTTTTTAGAGAAAGACTTCAAGAGCAGAATCATAGAAGCACATAAATTTATGCCACAGTGGGAGATCATGTGGCCAATTGTGTTCATGTGAAAGCAAGAAAGAAGCATTTAGGCTGAACACATTTCCTAGCTCTTGGTCTGTACTCTCCAGGTTACAGAGCTTGGAGAGTTCACCTCTCAGTCTTCCTATTTGCATTACTCATTTGTGTAATGAGTTCCAGATTCCCGCACTAACTATTCCCCACTCCATCATTTACTCACCAGAAAAAAATCCCCTGAATCTGCCTCCAATTATTTTACTAATTACCTTATGCTATGTCCCCATGATAACGTGCTCCCTGTGAAGAAAAATAGGCTGTTCTTTTTCATTGAGGCAAATCAAAATATTATACATCCCAATTAAATTTCTCCATTGTCTTCATTGCTCCAAGAAAAACAACTGTTAGCCACATTTTAAGCATTTTAATTCGTAATGACAAAAAACTTATCAGCAACATTTTGCATCATAAATCATCTCTTGCTCCCTTCACTTCATGGGATAGAAAGCAATGAGTTCTGGAGCTAGAGAAACCATGACATTTACTTTCATCAAGGTATATAAAATGCTGCAAGAATTCAGCAAGTCAGGAAGCATCTGACTGCTGCTAACTTGCTAAATTCTTCCAGTGTTTTGTGTGTGAATGTATAACAGTACAACACAGCCACACCAATTAAATTACTAATCAAATGGCTAACTAAACTAGCCCATTCTGTCTAAATAACTTCTATATCTTTTCATTTTCTTCACGTTATTGTCCCTATCTAAATGAATCCGAGAAGTCTCTAATGTATCAGCCTCTACAACCATCCCAGACAGAGCTTTCCAGACATGCACCATTATCTGTGTGTTTTTAAAAAAAAAAGTTGACCCACACATCTCCTTGGAAAATAACTCCTCTCACCTTAAATGAATGCCCTCTAGTCTTGGACATTTCAACTTTGGGAGAAGAACCTGTTTGTCTACTCTGTCTATGCATCTCATAATCTTATAAACCTCTATCAGATCTCCCTTCAGCTTTCAACACTCCAGAGAAAACAACCCAAGTTTGTCTGACCTCTCATTGTGCCCAATAATCCAGTCAGGAATCTGATAAACCTACCCAAAGACTCAATATCCTTCTTACAATGGGGTAACCAGAACTGTGTGCAATACTCCAGATGTAGCCTAACTGGAGCTTTATAAAGCTACACCATAACTTCCTGACTTTTGAACTAGATATTTTGTCTAATAAAGACAAGCATGCCATATGTTTAATTAACCATCCTATAAACCTGCTTAACCACTTTCTGGGAACTATGAATTTGGATCCAAGATCTAACAGTATGTCGTCTCTTTACATTTGACCTTTCAAGCTGCAACACTTCACACTTAGCTGGCTCAAGCTCCATCTGACAATTGTCCGGCACATCTGCAACTGAACTCTATCCCACCGTATTATTTGTCAGTTTATTATGTTATCAGTCAATTTTACCACCTATCTTCATATCCTCTGCAAACTTACTAACACGCCCATTTACATTTTCACCCAAGTCATTTATATAGATCACAAACAACAAATCCCTGTGGACCACAACTAATTACAGATCTCCAGCTTGAATATGTCCCTTTCGACCCTGTCTTCCACAGCCAAGCTAGTACTAAATCCAAATGGTCAATTCACCATGAGTCCATGCATCTTATAAGCCTACAATGAAGAACCTTGTCAAACACCCTCGATAACATCCACAGCTCTACCTTCATGAATCACCCTTGTTCCCTCTTCTAAAAGTTCAGTCAAGTTAGAAAGACACAGCTAACCCTACACAAAGCCATGCTGGGTCTCCCAAATTAGGCCATGTTTTTACAAATGCTCATAAATTCTCCTGTAACTTCCCTGTCATTGATGTGAGACCCAATGGTTTATAGTTTCCAGGATTACCCCTGGTTTCCTTCTTGAATAATTAAACAATGTTAGTTACTTGTTAGTTCTCTGGGACCTCAAGTGTGGCTGGAGAGGTCATGGAGATATTGGTCAGGAAGCCCACAACATTTTCCCTTATCTCACTCAATAATATGGGGTATATCCCATCAGTCCCTGGGGATGGGGACTTATCCACCTTACCATTCTTTAGAAACCCAACACTACTTCCTCCTTTTCCTCAAAATGTTTTAGCAAATCAATGCTCTCAGCACTAAACTCCCTATACTTCACATCCTTTTCCTGGTTAAATACTGACATAAAGTATTCATTAAAGATCTCGCCCACATCCACTGCATCAAAGCAAATGTTTCCATTACCCGCCCCCCCCAAGTTCTTGAGTGGTCTCACCTTCTCCCTATTTATCCTTTGGCTCTTGATGTATGTACAGAATGCCTTGGAATTCTCTTTAATCTTTCTTACAAAGAACTTGTTATTGCCCCTCCTGGTTTTCCTAATTTCCTTCTTGGATTTTTTCCTGGCTTCTTTATAATCCTCAAGGGCTCTGTTTGATTCTTGCTTCCTAAGCTTCACGTAATTTCTCTTTTGCTTCTTGATTAAATTCATCACCTCTGTTGACTTCCAAGGTTCTCTTACCAAGCTATCCTTGTCTTTCCTTCTTACTGAAACATACTTGTCCTGTACACTCTGCAATTGGTCTTTAAACACCCTCCACCTATCAGATGTGGACTTGAACAAAACCAGAGGTTCCCAATTACCTCTGTCTAGTTCGTGCCTAATACTCTAGTGATTTGCTCTGCCGTAATTTAATAATCTTCTGCAAGGTCCAAATTTACCCCTATCTACAGCTAACTTAAATGTTAGGGAGTTGTGGTCCTTAACTGTTCACCCACTGAAATGTTGGTCACCTAGTCAGACTCATTACCCAACACCATGTCCAGTACAGCACATCCTGTTGTTGGACTATCTACAGATTTATTTAAGAAACCCTTCTAGGTGCACCTAACAAATTTTGCCCTATCTGAGCCTTTTGCACTAAAAAGTCTTAAGTTTATTTTTGGAACTTTGAAGTCCCCAATGTCAGCTACCCTATTGGTTTTCCACATTTCTATTATCTGCCTGCATATCTGTCCTGGTAGCTATTAGTGGGTGGAGGGTTCTGTCATACAATTCCATCAGATTTTACTACAGGCACCTGCCCCCCCGCCCACCCTCGTCCATCCATCAATAGCCGCCAGGACATTTAGGAACATATATGCATGCAGATTACAGAAATAGTGATGGCATCCTTCCTATTTTTGTGTTCTCTCCATGTAGACTCAGTGAATGAGTCTGCCAATATGTCCCCTTTGAGTGTCTTGTGATATTCTCCCTGATTAGTAATGCAATTCTCATGTCCCTCATACCTCACTCACTGATACAACTAGCAGTATTAAAATTGGAGATCAGTGTGCTGCTCAAGATTTTCAGAATCTGTGCTATCTCTTGGATTTACACTCTTTTTCAGGCTCTGATGACGCAGACTGGGAGATCATTTTGCTGAACACCTATGTTCTCTCCGCCAGAGAAAGCAGGATCTCCCAGTGACCACACATTTTAATTCCACATCCCATTCCCATTCTGATATGTCTATCCATGGCCTCCTCTACTGTAAAGATGAAGCCACACTCAGGTTGGAGGAACAACACCTCATATTCCATCTGGGTAGCCTCCAACCTGATGGCATGAACATTGACTTCTCTAACTTCTGCAAATGTCCCACCTCTCTCTCTCCACCCCATCCGTTATTTATACACACACATTCTTTCTCTCACTCTCCTTTTTCTCCCTCTGTCCCTCTGACTATACCCCTTGCCCATCCTCTGGGTTTCCCCCCCTCCCCCTTTTCCTTCTCCCTGGGCCTCCTGTCCCATGATCCTCTCGTATCCCTTTTGCCCATCAACTGTGCAGCTCTTGGCTCCATCCCTCCCCCTCCTGTCTTCTCCTATCATTTTGGATCTCCCCCTCCCACTTTCAAATCTATTACTAGCTCTTTCTTCAGTTAGTCCTGATGAAGGGTCTCGCCTGAAACATTGTCTGTACCTCTTCCTAGAGATGCTGCCTGGCCTGCTGCGTTCACCAGCAACTTTGATGTGTGTTGCTTGAATTTCCAGCATCTGCAGAATTTCTCATGTGGGCAGCTTGAATATCCTGGAAAGGAAAGCTGCATCCTGGAAACAGATGTGGTGGAGATGAAGGAACTGAGAAAAGGAAAAAGAATTTCTGCAGGAGACAGGAAGAGGTATAATCAAGATAACCATGGGAATTGGTAGGTTTATAAAATATGTCGGCTGACAGTTTGTCTCTGGAGATGGAGAAGGAGATCAAGAAAGGGGAGGTGTGTCTGAAGTTGATCAGGTGAATTTAAAGGCAGGGTGAAATTGGAGGCAAAGTTATTAAAATTGATGAGCTAAGCATGGGTGTATGAAGCACCACCAATGCCATTATTAATGTAGTGAATGAAGAGTTGGAGAATGAAGGTTTAGACAGTAGCATGTTCTACATTTCTAACGAATAGGAAGCATAGCTTGGGCCCATGTGGGTGCCCATGGCCACCCCTTGAGTCTGGAGAAAGGAGGAGGAGCTGAAAGAAAATTGCTGAGGGTGAGGATCAGTTCTGCAAGACGGAGGAGGGTGGTGGTGGAGAGGAACTGATTAATGGTGAATGAGTTGTGGGATCTGAAGATTACCTTGCGGTAAACCAATACAATTAACACAATGTAAAAGTTGCTTTCATTGACAGGAGGTTAACATCCTTGGTAAGGTCAGTGTTCATTGCCCATCCAAATAGCCTTTAAGAAAGTGATGGTGAGCTGGATTCCTGAACACAGGAACATTTATGGTGAATGTTGCTCTGTCCTGGTATTATAAACTTAATTCCAGGATATGCTTAAAGCCAGCTGTGATGAAGGAGCGACTTTAAAATTTATCAGGAAAGAGACTCAATACCTGCTCTTTACGTTTCAGACATAAACTACAGCTTGCTGATCAAGAGGAAAATCTGCCCTATTGTATCAAGCAAGCAATCAGAGAATAGGGTATTGACCATAGGGAAGGTTGTAGGTGAAAGTGAATTTGGAGTCATAACCCATAAAAGGAAGTTAACGTTGTTTGCATTGGGTTTCACCAAAGGGCAATGCAAGGGTCAAAAACTGAGGCGGGCTAAAGATCAAACCAGACAAGTGGTGGTCATGAGTCCTTGGAAGAAGAATTCATCTGAGGTGTGACAAAATATAAGATGGAGAGAAAATGAACTTAGGTGGATGGTGCTCTGGAGCTGAGGCACAGAGGAAGAAAAAAAAATTGCATGATTGTATTGAAAAATTCAAGAGAAATTGCATATGCTGATATTAATCACCTTTGACAGCCATAGCGGAGTAACTAAAATAAAGTGAAGGTCTGATCAGGACTTGTTTCGAGTTAGAGCAGAAGCAAAGATTGGAAGGAAGTTTGAAGATATAATCCATGAATGTTAATTGCTGAATAATGTGAAGCTGTAATGACGGGGCATTCTTGAGAAGTGAAATGGATTCAATATGAAGCCATGAAAATAAATGAAAGCAGTACAATTTCACAGCATAGGTTATTTTTAACAATCAGGCAGATGAAGATCACTAACAATAATGAAGTATTCAAAAGTATTGAAAATTTTTGAATCTGTAATGCTATGAACTATCAATATTATGTGTTTTTTTTAGGTTAGCTATTGCAGAATGTGATCTTCCAAAAGCTAACTGTTTTTTAGATTCAATGTTAATATTTGCCTTCTGTTGATTCCCTTGTGTAGCTATTTCTTGAAATGAGCAGTTTCCATCTGGAAACATTTAAGGATGTATAGCTTATATTTATAACCAGAGAGAAACATATTAGTAACCAACTAAGTGCATGAACGGGGGAAAAAAGGAAAGTTCTTGAAACTTCCAAGTCACCAGGAAGATGGTGCTAAAAATATAATTAGTGTGTGGAAGTATTATGTCCCTTGTTAATATTGGCTTCCTAGTGATCTCTGGAGGGCTTACAGAGCAAGGCATTGACTTGAATTTTAAAGCGCTTAATTGGCAGAGGTGAACGATCATCTTTGCATTTGACCCCAAAATACTGAATCCTAAAGCAGCTAGCAAGAGATACTTGACAAGATGAGGACTAGTGAACTTTAAAAAAAATATATATTTGAGTATAAGAATCAAGCTTGTTATCTGCCTGTTTAAATAGTTGCATTTGCCATTTCAGTTTGCCTTCAGTGTTACACACTTCGGATAAATTTCAGCATGAAGTTAACAATTTAAGTTTAAAGGCATTTAACATGAAAACTAAATGAACGTGATGTAATTAGATGGTAAGGCAATATGCTTTTAATTTTGTACTTTCTGGAATGTGGCCCAGGAGATACAGCCAAAGAGGATGTGCTGTTAATCAATTATTAGCTGGACTTGTTTAAAGTTGCTTTTGTGCATTATCTCAGGCTACAAGCAATCAAAATCCTTTGCACACCAGATGCCATCTACTCTAATCAATGAAATACTCCATCGTTATAACTGCTGCAGGAACCTATTAAATTTACAAACAGTTTTACAGCCTACATTAGAAACATGCATGAACGTTACTGCCCTGTTTTATATTGTATTTAATGCTGACGGATGCTAGAAGTAAAGATCAGCAAATAAAGTACCTACTTAATTTGGACAGAAAGAAAAAAAAGACTGGAGTGTAGTAAGGAAGGAAAGATAGAAGAAAGGAAAGAATGAAAGAGGGAAGGAAGCAAGCAAAGAAATTACAAGAAATCACAGGAAATAAAGACATACTGGAAATTGCACACGTGTGAATGTGTTAAGGGAAATTATTGTGGTGCTCTGTCTATGGTTTAAACATACGTACAGAAGTACTGGGTGTTCAGAAATTACTTTGTTGGACTAGTATCACACATTTAGCATCATGACTTTAATTACATATACAGCATGCTGATGTGCTCGAGACAATACAAACTGTCATGGGAATAAGAAAACTGTCTTGAACTAGACTCATCCTAACCTGAGCAGGTGCAAGTGAGCCTGCCATTAAAAGCAACCAAGGAATCTTCTGAGATTTCCCCTGATGTCGTCAATGCTGTAAGTTACACCTTCTTTCTCCTTCATGGAAGGGCCAAATAACTTCTCTGATAGAACAATGTCACTTCCTCCATCAGAAATGTGTGGTACATATCTCTCTCTCTCTCCAGATACCTTCTCAAAATCACAAATAGGTCCCACATCTTTAGGACAATGGATGCTTTAATAAATTCCGCTGTAGGGGAGATGGCACTATTATTGTTGTGATTTGTGGTAATGGCAGACTGTAGTGCAGATAATTGCATAGATTATCATTTATGATCCCTATAAGCCCAACACTGTACTTTATGCAGGTAATGTAACTGGACTCTCTGATGGTAACACACTTAGGTAAAGCCATCTCCTGAATAGCATGACTTTATCTCTAATATTGTTTGTTTTTGGCTGTTTAAAATACTTGGGAGAATTTTCCCCTTTCTTCATTAAGTAACATCATTGCCTCAAGAAGGATTTTATTTTAAGATGTCATGCCACTTTCTATTGTCTATTTTGTACCAAATACAAAAGATCATCATGGCAAACGAAAGTAGATCTGCATTTTGACAATATCACCAAGATGATAGATGTAAGAATCAGCAAAAACAGATTCTAAGCCAAATTTGAATTTTCTGGAAATCATGTGGCATAGAAAGAGAACTGTTTGCTATAAGAAGGTTGGTATAACAAGCTAAGCTATTGGTAGGTACTGACAGTAAATATGCACTAAGATCCATGCATATCCTACATCTTAAAATTCATAAATAAATGATTTGGATCTGGAAGAGCAGAATAATATATTCTACAGTGACACTGAATAGTGATCTCAGGATTGCTGCCCTGTGCCGCTTGTTAACGAGCGCAGAATAACATGATCAGACATATTAATGCATGGCTGAGAGACTGGTGTAGGGGGAAGAGCTTCAGACTCCTGGATCATTGGGGCCTCTTCTGGGGGAGGTACGACCTGTATAAAAGGGACGGGTTACACCTGAATCCAAAGGGGTCCAATATCCTAGCAGGAAGGTTTAATAGAGCTGTTAGGGAAGGTTTAAACTAATTTGGCAGGGGGATGGGAACTGGAATGATAGAGTTGAGGAAGGGGAAAACAGAAATAAATCAAAGATAGCATGCAACAGATGTGATAGAAAGGACAGGTAGGAAATGAGGCATAATCACAGCCAGTGGGATGAATAACAGGGCAATAGAGGCATGGTGCAGTTAAAACAGAAAGCAACAAGTACTGGACTGAAAGTGCTATATTTGAATGCATGTAGCATAAAAGTAAAGTGGACAATCTTGAAATTCAGCTGCAGATTGGAAAGTATGACATTGTGGCCATCCCTGAAACTTGGCTAAAGGATGGCTGCCACTGGGAGTTGAATGTCCAAGGATATATGGTGTATTGGAAGGATAGCTTAGTAGGCAGAGGGGGTGGTGTGGCCCACTGTATAAGAAATAATATTAAATCATTGGGAAGGGATAACATAGGATTGGAAAGTGTAGAGTCTCTATGGGTTGAGTTAAGAAATGGCACAGGTAAAAGGACCCTAATGGCAGTTGTATACAGGCCTCCAAACAGCAGTTGGGATGTGGATTACAAATTACAGCAGGAGATAAAAAAAAGTGTGTCAGAAGGGCAATGTCATGATAGTCTTTGGGAATTTTAACATGAAAGTGGATTAGGAAAACCAGGCCAGTACTGGATCTCTAGAGAGAATTTGTAGAATGTCTAAGGGATGGCTTTTTAGAACAGCTTGGTGTTGAGCCTACTAGGGGATCAGCTGAGCTGGATTGGGTGTTGTGCAATGATCCGGAGGTGATAAGAGAGCTTAAGTTTAAGGAACCCTGAGGAAAATGTGATCACAATATGATCAGGTTCACTTTGAAATTTGAGAAGGAGAAACTAAATTCCAATGTTCTGTATCTCAGTGGAATAAAGGAAATTACAATGGCATAAGAGGGGAACTGGCTGAAGTTGACTGGATAGGGACACTAGCAGGAAAGACAATGGCCAGAGTTTCTGCGAAAGGTGAGGGAAGTGCAAAACAGATATATTCCAAATAAGAAGACATTTTCAAATAGAAGAAGGGAACTACCGTGGCTGATAAGTGAAGTCAGAGCCAAAGTAAAAGCAAAAGAGAGAGCACACAAGGAAGCCAAAGCTAGTGGGAAGATAAAGGATTGGGAAGTTTCTAAAAACTTGCAGAAGGAAACTAAAAAGGTAATTAGGAAGGAAAAGATGAATTATGAAAGGAAGCCGGCAACTAATATCAAAGAAGATACTAAAAACTTTTAAATATATAATGGGTAAAAAAGAGTTGAGGGTAGATATAGGACCAATAGAAAATGACCCTGGAGATATTGTAATGAGAGATACAGAGATAGCAGAGGAACTGAATGTGTATTTTGCACCAGTCTCCACAGTGGAAGACATCTGCAGCACACTGGACATTCAAGAATCATTCAAGGAATTGAAGTATGTGCAGTGAAAATTACAACTGAGTAGATGCTCAGGAAGCTTAATGGTCTGAGGGTGGATAAATCACCTGGACCTGATGGAATGTACCATCAGGTTCTGAAGGAAGTAGCTGGAGAGATTGCGGAGGCAGTAACAATGGTCTTTCAAGAATTGATAGATTCTGGCATTTTATCAGATGACTGGAAAATTGAAAATGTTATTCCGCTATTTAAGAAGGGAGGGAGGCAGCAGAAAGGAAACTGTAGACTGTTAGCTTGACATCAGTGGTTGAGAAGTTGTTAGAATCGAAGAGATGAGGTTACAGAGTACTGTGAGGCACATGACAAGATAAGCCAACGCCATCATGGTTTTCTGAATGGAAGATCCTGCCTGACTAACCTACTGCAATTTTTTGAGGAAATTACAAGCAGGGTAGACAAAACAGATGTAGTAGATGTGGTGTACTTGGATTTTCAGAAGGCCTTTGACAGGGTGCCACACAGGAGGCTGGTTAGCAAGATAAGAGCCCATGGAACGACAAGGAAGTTACTAGCGTGGGTGGAACATTGGTTGCTCAGCAGAAAACAAAGAGTGGGAATAAAGGGATCCTATTCTAGCTGGCTGCCGGATACCAGTTGAGTTCCACAGGGGCTGAATTTCGGACCGCTGCTTTTTATGGTGTATGTCAATGATTTGGACTAATCATTTGGATTAATAGATTTGTGGTTAAATTTGCTTATGATACAAAGATAGGTGGAGGAGCAGGTAGTGTTGAGGAAATAGAGAGCCTGCAGAGATACTTAGATAGTTTAGGGGAATGGGCAAAGAAGTGGCAAATGAAATACAATGTTGGAAAGTGTATGGTCATGCACTTTGGAAGAAACAAACGGGCAGACTATTATTTAGATGGGGAGAGAATTCAAGATGCAGAGATGCAAAAGGTCTTGGGAGTCTTTGTGCAGGATACCCTAAAGTTTAACCTTCAAGTTGAGCCGGTGGTGAATAGGGCAAATACAAAATTGGCATTTGTTTCTAGATGTATAGAAAATAAGCACAGGGATGTGATGTTGAGGGTCTATAAGGCACTCGTGAGACCACACTTGAAGTATTGTGTGGAGTTTTGGGCTCCTTATTTTGGAAAGAATATAGTGACATTAGAGAGGGTTCAGAGAAGATTCACGAGAATTATTCCAGCAATGAAAGGGTTACTGTATGAGGAACATCTCGCAGCACTTGGGCTGTATTCCTTAAAGATCAGGAGAATGAGGAGGGGATTTCATCGAAACATTCTGAATGTTATAATGCCTGAACAGATTAGATATGGCAAAGTTATTTCCCATGATAGGGGAGACTAGGACAAGAGGGCATGACTTCAGGATTGAAGGACATCCATTTAAAACAGATGAAAAGAAATTACCTTAGTCAGAGGGTGGTAAACCTATGGAATTTGATGCCATGAGTGACTGTGGAGGCCAAGTCACTGGGTGCATTTAAGGCAGAGATAGATAGGTTCTTGAAAAGCTAAGGCATCAAAGGATCAAAGGGTATGGGAAGAAGGCAGGCGAATGGGATGACTGGAAGAATTGGGTCAGCCTATGATTGGAGCAGACTGGATGGGTTGAATGTCCTGCTTCTCCTATATCTTATGGTCTTATAAGATACTGTATAATGGCACACATAAAAATTTAGAAAGCAAAATAAGAACTTAAGCAAAGGAACCAAATCATTGTAGGTAAGATTAACATAAGGTGTGAAGATCACTTCAACAAAGTGGTACAAAGTTGTACTAAAGCATAATCTCTACTATTGTATTTTAATTGGTTCTGATTTGTAATCAGCCATGTATTTTCAGATTGCAATAAGATTGATCATAAGCTATAAATATCAGAACTTTCGCCACCTATTGGTCAGATATATTACCTATAAATTGCGCCGTTACATACATCATGGGTTTCTTGGGATTGTCTTATGACCATGATGTAATTGAATATCTGATGAGCATGATGTAATGGTCTTGTGGAGGTCATATGATGTAATTTTCCTGTCGATGCGAGGTCACATTATGACTTATTCTCACCAGGTATATAAGGGGAGACCTCCTGGTGTAATGCAGTTAGTTTTTCCAGTTGAGTTTTAAGTTTAGTTCGTTACTTAATTCATCAGATACTCTGTTATGCTGTGTATTTGTCTTATGATGCAGTTTCATGTTAAAGTGGAGTTCTACTTTCTATTGTAAGTAGTATTGGAGAGTGAAGACCTTACCAAAGTACAGGAATTCGCTGAGTCGAGTAAAGCTGATATCGTTTGGCTGTTTTGGAGAGGATCGACCTTTATTGAATCTTCGTTCAAGAAATAGTGACCTGCATGAGGTATCCTCTGCTAAAGCAGGAAGGATTGCAGTGTCTATTCTCCAGAGGTAAAGGTCAGTTCCTTTAAACCGTTTTAATTCCGTCGTCGTGAATCCTGTGGACAAGGCAGGTTCCAGCTGGGATCAGCAGTAACGTTGTGTCTTCGAGGAATACTTTACTTCAGGAAAGTCTCTCCTAATTGACTGTATAAAACTCTTAAACTTTCAAATTTACCATTCTAAGAACTGTTTTCGCATTTACCCTTTTAAGAACTGTTCCAGAGTTGCCGTATAGCAGTTAACTTCCGGTTAAGTTAGTCGTTTAAATACATTTCACTATTTTTGAGCAGAGTTTAATAAATGTTTGTTTGTTTTTTTATAAAACCTGACTCAATTCTATATTCATTGTTGCTGGTCACGTGACAGTGCCATATTAGTTTAGATTTTATAATCAAAGACACAGTTTATAAATGTTAAGACGACACCAAATTGATGTGGTAGGCAACAATGAGGAAGAGTTTAACACATATTAAAATAGATTAAAGAATTTGCAGAATAGGCAAATACATTTCAACATAGGTATAAAAGAATAGAGATGATTCACCAGGATGTTGTTTGAGATGGAATGTTTCACTCAGGAGAAAGTGGAAAGGTGGCTGAGGGAAACCTGACAGAGACATACAAAATTATACAGGGCATAGATTAGTAGATAGTGTGAAACTTTTGCCCATAATGGAAATATCTAAAACCAAAGAGCAATTTAGACTGAATTAGAAAGTTAGAAGTGATCCAAAAATGTATTTTTCACCCAAAAGAGAGATACAATCTGGGAAACACTGTCTGAGAAGAATCACTGGCTCTGGTTCCTCTCTCGACCTGGCAGAATTTGCTACTTCCTGTGATGCTGAAAATTTAAAGCTCACTTAAAGCAACTAACTAAGTTCAATTGTTTAAAAAAACTTACAAATGATCTAAAATTCACTTTCCTGTCTGATACAAATTTTTCTTCATTCAAGTGAATGGAGTTGCTGTTACTGTGTGATTGAAGGGAACTGTCGTGGGTTCACAAGGAGCACAATAAAAAATCACCTTTGAAAGGCTATCAGTGAGCTCGGCATTTTCATATTTCAAATTCTTAGCACCATCTGTGAGAAACAATTAAGTATTTCTTTTAAATCAAACCCATTATTTCAAATATTAAGAGCAAAATGTTAAATTTATGGCTACCATTGCTCTGAGATGTCAATAGGTGGAATTTAAATGAATTTTCATCTGCATGTAGAGCTGTACAAGAGTGCCTTAAGTAATCTACTGTATTTAGTCTGTAATCCATTCACTTCCTTAGTGTGCCAATCGACATACTTCATAAAATTAATGAGCCAATAAAGGAAGTTGACTGTTTTCAGGAAATATTGAGAGGTACATTGTCACATCTGGTAGTGCTGCTACCTTACAGCTCTAGTAAACCTTGATTCAGTATTGACCCCCGGTGTTGTCTGTCTAGAGTTTGCATATTCTCCTTAGGACTGTGTATGTTTCATCCATGTACTCCAATTTATCTTGTGTTCCAAAGGCATGCAGGATAATAGGTTAATTGATGACTGCAAATGCCTCCTAGCTCAGGTGAATGATAGGATCTGAAAGGGAAAAAAAGAAAATTGGATGAGTCCATATGTATCCTTAATCATCAGTGTGAACAGAGGGGTTAAGAGACTGATTCCAGGTAGCATGGCTCTCTGAAAATCACCATCAAAATTCATCTCAGTTTTGGGTGTGTTGTTATTATGAATAAGAATTAGGAAAAGTTATATTTCACCAGAATGATCTAGGGTTGCAGAAAATTGGAAATTGAATAAATCTGGCTTTTCTGCACATATTAAACTGAAAGGGAAATTTGACAGAATTGCTTACCACAATAAATAGCACCGATAGACTAGTTAACCAACTGGTCATGTGAGGAGATCCAATCTGCAATATTGAATTTGGTTCAGCTAGTAAAAGGAAAATTTATGCATAAATTTTTTTTCCTGAAAAAGTGTTGAGAAAATGAAACCCGGGTCTTGACCTCACCATTGCAATGTTTAAAAATAACTACTGTACATATTTACTTTAAATAATAACACATAATAGCAACAAGGAACAGGGAAGCTGAAGAACATCAACACAGCTAACAAAATGACAGAGTGGGTTCAATTACCAGAATGTCTGAATTCTATGCTGCTGACCTATCAGAATTAAAAAGAATATAAGGTTAAAATCAGCAAAAAAACAAGTACTGAATTTGAAAATGACAGGAAATTGGGGCTATACTTCATGTGTCATTGACCTAAATTATAGAAACATGCATCTCTGGAGAATATAGAAATAAAATAAGTTGTCTCACAGATTGAAGTATTACAAGTAAATAGGCTAGTAATTCAAACCCGGCTATAGGGAATGGAACAAAAACACATCAAAATAAGTATTAAAAGCAAGGTCAAGGAAAAAATAAAAGTTAAAGCACAGCATAAATCAATACATCTAAATCATTTGTACATAGGGTTCATAACATACACATATGCTTTAATGTAATATACATGATCCGAAATGTGTTGTATGACGGTAACATAATTTATATATTTTTTTATTATTTCAACTGTAATTTTCTGATTGATCTTGGAAATGATTCTATCTTAGCTATTTATATAATTGAAATTTTGAAATGTTTGCTTTGGAACTGGTGATTAATTAATTTTTCATCCATTTCTGAGATCTCATCAGCGGTCCCTTTTTGTATAAAGATAAATTTCACCCAGTCAGCATAATATGCTTATGAAATGGAACTTTCTTACTGTTGGTTCATTTATCATTTTTTGAAGTAATTCAGGATATCTAGTTAGAACATACAGAACATTGAACAGTGCATCAGAGAAACAGGTCCTTCAGCTCTCAATTAAATTAGTAATCGAATAGCTAAATAAACTAATCTCTTCAACTTGCACAATGTCCATATCCTTCCATTTTCTTCACATTCATGTGTCTAATTAAATGACTCTTAAAACGTTTCCTCCTTTATCACCACCCCAGGCAGTGCATTCCAGACACTCACCACTTGCCGTGTAAAATACTTGCCCCTCTCATTTCCTTTGAAGTTATTGCCTCTCACCATAAGTGCGTGCCCTCTGGTATTTCAACTTTGGAAAAAATATGTTGCCTATCTATGCCTCTCATTATTTTATAAATCACTATTAGATCTCTCATCAACCTCTGCCGCTCCAGAGAAAACAACCAAAGTTTGTCCAAGTTCTCATTATAACACATGCCCTCTAATCCAGGCAGCATCCTGGTAAGCATCTGTAGCATCCACTCCAGATGCAGCCTAACTAGAGTTTTACAGAGCTGTAACCTAACTTCCTGACTTTTGAACTCAATGCTCGACTAATACAAGCCTTCTTAACCACCTTATCAATCTGTGCAGTCACTTACAGGGAGCTATGAACTTGACCCCAAGATCCCTCTGTTCATCAACACTTAAGGATCTTGACTTCAACTGTGTACTATCTCTTTGCATTTGACCTTCCAACTTGCAACACTTCACATCTGGCTTGATTAAACTCCATCTGCTATTTCTCTGCCCACATCTGCAACTGATCTATATCCTGTTTAATTCTTTGTCAGTCTCCTACACTGTCCAAAACACCAGTAATCTTCGTATTATTTGCAAACTTACTAAACCACACATCTACATTTTCATTCAGGTCATTTACACACGAGGGGTGATTGATAAGTTTGTGGCCTAAAGTAGAAGGAGTCAATCTTAGAAAACCTAGCACATTTATTTTTCCTACATTTACACTTATGGATCCCTTCTTTGTAGAAGTAGGCGTCTTGGACCTCCTGGAAGTGGTCTACAGCAGGGGTAATTGATAAGTTTTTGGCCTAAGGTAGAAGGAGATGACTTACTAACTTCAAACTTTCTGCATTTTCACTCAGAGTTGAGCTGCACGTGCATGTGACAAGAGCTGTATAACTCATCTCCTTCTACCTAAAGCCACAATCTTATCAATCACCCCTGTTGTGGACCACCTGGAGGTTCAAGACGGTCTCGTCACATGCACGTGCATTTCAACTCTTTGAGTGATAATGCAGAAAGTTTGAAGTTAATAACTCATCTCCTTCTACCTTAAGCCACAAACTTATCAATCACCCCTGCTGTGGACCACTTCTACAAAGAAGGGATCCGTATGCTCCATGACCGCTGAACTAAGTGTGTATATGTAGGAAAAATAAATGTGATAGGTTTTCTAAAATTGACTCCTTCTACCTTAGGCCACGAACATATCAATCACCCCTCGTACATCACAAACAGAAGGGGTTCCAGTACAGTCCCCTGCAGAACACCACTAATCACACACCTCCACCTAAAATAAGTCCCTTCAACCATTACCCTTTGTCTTCAATGGGAAACATACCTCTGAATCCAAATGACCAATTCAACATGAATCTTACGCATCTTAATCTTTTGGATGAGACTTCCATGAGGGTCCTTGTCAATACCCTTACTAAAATCTATGTACTGTATCCAACATCCACAGCTCTATTTTCATCAATCACTTGTATTATCTCATCAAAAAACTTTCCCCACACAAAGTCATGCTAGCTCTCCCTAATCAGGTTTTCAAAATGCTCATAAATCTTCTCCCAGGAATTCTCTCCAGTAACTTCCCTATCACTGACATGAGACTCACTGGTATAAAGTTTCCAGGATTATCCCAGGGATTTACCAAGGAGAAGGGCATGGTGAAAGGGAATTAGCTACATTAGCTTCTTGCCAGTTGTCCAGGACCTCACATGTGGCTAAAGAGGACATGAAGGTATTGGTCAAAGTCCCAGCAATTGCTTCCCTTTCTTTCCTCAATAACCTAGGGCATATCCTATCAAGCCCTGGGGATGTATCCACCTTAATGTTCTTAGAAGACTCGACACTATCTCTTCCCTTACCTCAAAGTGCCCTAGCCTGTCAAGACTCTCAGAAATGATCTCCTTATTCTCCATGTCCTTCCCCTTTGTAATTTCTAATGTAAAGTACTCTTTAAGGACCTCACCCACATCCTCTGGTAAGATGGCAGTATGCACGAATGCAGCACCCTCTTGGGGGGCCAACCAAAGGTTTTTTTTTATCTTTGTAAAGTTTGTTTTTTTACCTTCGCAAGAACATTCTATTCCATGAATTTTGGGTACTGCAGAGCTACTCCATTAGTGAGCTGCTTGTTGACTGGAGTAGGTAGCTGGAATGGTGTCAGAGGTGGAGCCAGCTGAGGTATTGAATGTGCTACTGTGATGTTGGATAAGGAGCCAGCAGAGATGCCAAAGGGGCTGGTTGTTATGTTGGAAAAGGAGCTGGCCGAGGTGCTGAAGTCGGGATATCGGAAAAGCCGGTTTCAATTCGAAGGAACTGACCTGGCTGCAGACCATGTTATCTGCTACTCAGAAGCATCAGAGTTGGTGCAGTATAACCATAGGAGATTGTCTCAGACATTGCACTTGAGATCGCTAGACTCTGTTCGATAGAGATAATGTAAATTACTGCAGAACTTAACCTTGTCTGTTGGAGGGACATGGGAGCTGTGCAGGCTCGGTTGTAGCGAGGACCGGGTCTCAAGCCTTGGGCTTGCCAGCTGCTGCAGATCAGGTGAGAAATGTGGAAGCACTACCCTATGGTGTCTACACTCTTCTGGGGCCTGCTGCTCTCCCATGTTCAAGCTGTGGAATAACAGGCTGGATTGTGTGCATCTGCACACTGCTGGGAGACTCTACCATTGATGGCCGGACATTGAAGTCTGCTTGATATTTTGAATATTTTGCACCTTGGCCCCAGAGGAAAGCTTTCTCATTCTGCTGAATCTATGTACAGTTTAAATGATAAATAAACAATTTGATTTTGATTGACTGCATCCAAACAAATCCCCCCCCCCCGCCTTAATTCTTGAATGATCTTACCCTCTCTCTATAATCCCCTTGTTCTTGATTTATGCCTTTGGATTTTCTTTAATCCTACATGCCAGGGTCTTTTCATGGGCCCTCCTTGGATTCCTGATTCTATTCTTGAGATATTTTCTGTTGTCTTTATACTCCCCAAGGGCTCTGTTTGATTCCAGCTTCCTAAGCTTTGCATACTTTTCCTTTTTCATCCATTGTAAATTCATCACTTCCATCAACATCCACCTTGCCAAATTTACTTTCCTTCTGACTGGACCATACTTGTCTTTTACTCTGTGCAGTTGGTCTTTAAACAACCTCCACATGTCAGTTGTGGACTTGGCCAAAAACAGCTGTTCTCAATTAACTCTCCCTAGTTCCTGCCTAATGCTCTCGTAATTTGCCCTGCTTCAATTTAATATTCTCCTGCTTACCCTTCTCTCTGGATATCTTTAAACTTAAGGAGTTATAGTCACTGTTCCCTAACTGCTCACTCATGGAAATGTCAGTCACCTGGCCAGGCTCTTTACCCAACACCAGATCCAGTAGTACCCTCCTCTTGTTGAACTACCCACATATTGATTTAAGAAACTCTCCTGGATGCCCTTAACAAGTTCTGCCCCATCAAAACCTCCTTCACTCAATGTCCCAGTTTATATTAGGGAAGTTGAAGTCCCCCATGACAGGAACCATATTGTTTTGCACCTTTGCTTAATCTGCCTGCATATCTGTTCCTCGATGCTCTGGTGGTCATTGGAGGTTCAGTAGTGAAATGCCATCAGAGTGATTGCGCTCCATTATGTCCCCCTCCGAGTGCATTTCTATGACTGAGTCATTTGTTGTAGAAGTCATAAACTAAGGAGAAAAGATATGCTATGCAAAAAATACCAACATATGTAGTGTAAATGGAGACAATAGACAGTGCAGTTGCTGTAACCTGAAACATCACACAAGGTTCTTAAGGAACTCAGCAGATTCAGCAGTGTCAAAAGGTAAATGACCTATTGACATCTCAGAAAGAGGCCACGAGGAATTTCAATCCAAAACATCTACTGTCTGTTTGCCTCAGTAGTTGGTGCCGGTTCTGTTGAGTTAATCAAGCATCTTGTGCATTACTACACCTAAGTGGTGTCTTTCCACATTTTGGTCTATTTATTCTGTAAAAAAAAACATATTGTTTTGGGATTGGCTTGATAAATGAGCTTCAGTATAGGTTCTAGAACCAGCAGCACTCTAGATTTCATTCCCTGAAAGAGTTCAGCCTGGTTTAAGGAGTGTAACAGTCACACAGTTTCTCTTCGTTTTATATTCCTATGGTCGTTTGGGCTTACATGTGACCCTCCATTGTGTGAATAGTTATAAAAACTCAATAATAAGACGTAAGCACAAATTTCACACAGTTACATATCTGAGGGCAATCAACATTCCAAGACTGTAATCAAAAACAAAGCGTTATTCAATCCCTGGGAAGGAACAGAAGGAAAAAGAATGAGTTGCCTTCCTTTGTATCAGTCTTGTACAACTAATGTTGTCCCAATCCAAATTAAATTATTGGTACTCCCCTGCATTAGTACATTATCAGTGAAGTGAGACAAAACTATGCCTGTGATTTTCTGTGGTGAAATGATTTGTAAATACACATCAGTCTTTCTGATATTTTTAATCTTCTGAATTTTCATTGTGTTCTCCTCCTTCACTATAAGCTTTTTGAAACAGAACAACCACAGAATCAACTTTCTTGAGACATTGCAATTGACTGTGAGTTTTATATTTCTGTAACAGGACTATAAGAGGAAACCTGTGTGATTGCTGTGTGCATTTTTATTTGATATATTTTTCAAAAATTATACATTATTCATAAGACCATAAGACATAGGAGTAGACTTGTCATTTGGCCTATTGAGTCTGTTCTGCAAATTTCATGGCTGATTAATTTTCTATCTCAACCCCACCTCCTTCTCCCTATAATCTATGACACCCTTGCTAATCTAGAAACTATCAACCTCAACTTTAAATGCACACAATAACTTGGCTTCCACAATCATATGTGGCAATGAATTCCATAGACTCACCACCATCTGCCTAAGGAAAATCCTCCTTATCTCTGTTCTAAAAGAATGATCTTATATTTTGATGTTTGTGTTCTCTGGTCCGAGACTCTCCAACAATTGAAAACATCCATTCTATTGATGTCTTTCAATATTTGATAAGTTTCAATGAGACCTCCCTCATTCTTCTACACTCTAACAAGTACAGGCCTGCAGCTATTAAATGCCCCACATATATTAACCCTTGTATTTCTGGATCATGTTTGTAAACCTCCTCCAGACCCACTCCAATCAAACACATATATTCTTAAATACAGAGCTCAAATTTGCTAACAATAGTCCAAATGCAGCATGATTAATGCCTTCTAAAGTTTCAGCATTGCATGCTATCTTTTATATACTATACCTCTCAAAATGAATGCTAACATTGCATTTGCTTTTTTTACGACTGACTCAACCTGCAAGTTAACCTTAGAGACTCCTGCATGAGGAATCATAAGTTCCTTTGCACCTCAGACTTCTCATTTTACTCCTCATTTAGAAAATAGTCTACATTTTTATTCCTTCTACCAAAGTGGATGACCATACATATCCTTACACTGTATTCTATTGGCCACTTCTTTGTCCATTCTCCTAACTTGTCCAAATCCTTCTGCCTTCTCCTGCTTCCTCAACACAACCTGCACTTCCATCTATATTTGCATCTTTCATAAAACTGGCTACAAAGCCATTAATTCTGTTATCCAGATCATTAACATAAAATGTGAAATTTAGCAGACCCAATACCGACCCTTGCAGAACACCTCTAGTCACTGGCAGCCAACCTGAAGAGCCCACCTTTATTCTCACTCTTTGCATTCTAGCAGTCAACCAATCCTCTGTCTATGCTGGTATCTTTCCTGTACCATGGATTTTTAACTTGTTAAGCAGCCACATATTCAGCCCCTTGTAAAATGCCTTCTGAAAACCTGGGTAAAAACAATCACTGGCTCTCCTTTGTCCATCTTGCCTATTATTTCTTCAAACAATTCCAACAGACTTACCAGGCAAGATTTTCCCTTAAGAAAACCATGTCGACTTTGGCTTAATTTATCATCTGTCCCCATGTACCCTGAAGCCTCATCCTTAATAATAGACTCCAATATTTTTTCAACCACTGAACTAGGCTAACTGGCCTATAATTTCCTGTCTTTTCACTTCCTCCCTTCTCATAGAGTGGGGTGACATTTGCAATTCTCAGATCCTCTGAAAATATTCCTTCTGAGATGTCCTCCTACATCCTTATTCTCAATGGATTTGCTTGATCCCAGCTGCCTATACCGTGCATATGTCCCTTAATTTTCCTTTTCAGAACCTCAATATCTCTCATGAACTAAAGTTCCCTATTCCAATGAGCCTTCCCCTTCACTCCAACAGGATACGTTAGCAGCATAATCTCCTCGTCTCACTTTTAAAATTTTCCCACTTACCAGATGTACCCTTACCTACTGAATGGTCTGCCTGAATCCACCTTTGCAAATTCCTTCTTATGCCATCAGAAATAACCATATCCCAATTTAGAACTTTAATTTGTGTCTTATTACATAACTAATAACTATAGTTGTCTCTGTATGGCAGGAATTGAATGTTCATGCACTGTTTATCTGTCAGTATAAACCATCCTTTCTTTTGGATAACCACTGGTGTGTTGTAGCATGTTATAAAAAGTTGAATAGATTGTTTCCTGTTACAGATGAAAAGGAAGCTGGATAGAGCATGATATTTGGCTATGAGAGTGAGAGGAGTAAAAAATCATCCTACAGTAATGAGAAAATATAAATTTTCTCTTAATTAAAATTAATTCCAATAATTTAAATAGCTGTTACATATAGGAGCAAGTAAAATTAGTGCTCTCAATCAAGGAGATACCCCAATACTTTGAGGGTATGATAGGCACTCCTTGAAAGGCTTGAGTGTTTTACTTCAGCATCAATGGCTACATATTATCAAGATGATAATTTCACTCCCATCACATTTTTCATTATTATAAACACTGTGAATTAAAGTGATAAATTGGTTCAATCATAAACTTACAGCAAATTAAATAGCCAAGATGCTTATGAAATATACCGAGATCTGGAATTCTTGAAATCAGCAAACAAAATAGCTTCTTTGCAAATTTTGCACGGCAGTCCATTTAATCATTAAATTGAGTGGTCTAACTAAAACAAAAGTACAGATAGAAACAGTTAATTGAAATGAAGGTGTGGAATATTTGAAAACATATGCATTGTAAAAGGTTTTACGCTTCAGTATAATACTTCTATGTTAAATTAAGTGAGGGCTAGTAAACTTCTTGTTCTCTGTTTGGTTAAGTCATCTATGAAACAGTTGTGCATACATATCAATGAGCAGTTTTTCAAAGAATAGCTTCACTTTAAGATTCAAATACTTCATATGCCTCCGAATCCTTATTACAGCTCCTGATATAAAACCCAATGCAGTTCTTCTGTCTCAACTGTCAAATATTGGATTTAATTTCAAAATAGAGAATTGGAGCAATTATTAACACCATAATAAGGAGATCTTCATTAAGAAGAGTGGATTGTATTGGATATAAAAGATTTTAGAAGGCTTAATTCTATTCCATTAGTCAATTTATATGATTTCATTCACTGTAAATGTTGCAAAAATATATAGTGATAATATACATTATTGTGATCAGTCAGTTGCTTGCATAGGACACAGAAATCAAAACTGCACTTAAAATGAGAACATCAATTGTGATTTAAAGTAGCAATAACCAATGAGATACAGTTGCTATAAAAATGGTTGACTTCTTAGCAAATTATTCATTTAAATACATCTTGAAATAATGTAAGCTTTCCACCGAGACAATAAAATCAATTATCATACAAATTGCATTTCCAATATGCCATATTTGGTAGTGATTTGGAAAACAATTAGTGCCCTGTTCATAAGATGAAATGTAGCAAAACTGTGAATACATTAATGAAGAAAAAATTAATAATGCCAGTGACAGTGCACAAAGGAGTCATGAGTTTCCTCAATTTTCACTATTTGGAAAGGAATATTTAGTTCAGGCTCTCAACATCAAGAAAATATGAAGTTCTCGGATGATAACTTTGAATCATTTAAAGAATGATTTAGTCCCAATTAAATATCAGCAAAACTATCAACATACATTACCACATGCTGCACAAAATTTTAACAAAGTAAGTGCAGAAGTCTTAAGGTTATAGGATAACCTTCAGAAGCTTTTCCCCAATAGCTCTTTATTAAATGAGTTTGGTACAGTGAATCCATTAACTTGAATGGAGAGGGGAGACTAAGGGATCTGGACGAGTATAAGCATACTCATATAATTGTTTACTTCATTTCATAGTTCATGGATATTCCTGAGCAATTAAACTCTTGTTATTTGGCCTTATCTATATTCAAAGAATTTATTTAGCATGAGTGGGAATTTTATTGTCTGACCACTACACTCACAAACACTGCCCTAATCAACTTAATATTCTATAAAGCAAAGTGTTTTTCACTAACACTTGTGATTTTGATTCATATTTGCTCTGGGAAGGATGCTGACACTAGTTGGTTTGTGTAATGGGCTTAGCTGATCAGACCCAACATTTAGAGTCTCGAGGAGATGTTGTAAATCTAACTTATTATCACAAAATAGAAAGCACGAATAAACCACACAAAATGCTATGTAGCAAGTCACAAAGATTTAAGGGCTCACAATTCTTAGTCACCACTTGATTGTTACTGTTGTCAGTGGAACTCAGAATTCTGACTCACCCATGGCGTCCTAGATGCCAATCACAATTTCTGCCCCTTGATTAAAGTCCAACAAATCCAGGTTAAGGCACTCTGATAAAAATGAGTTTCACAAGCGCAGAGAAACACATAACGAAAAAAAAACTCAATTCTTTTGTTCTCATGTCATTAACTCAGCTTGGTTTCTTTCACTCAAACAACACGTGTGTCCATCAACAGAGTGTTCAGAATAAATTCATAAATTAATTAGGCACTTTAATGGTCTTTCTTCATCCATTAGTCCACCAATGATTTAGACACAACATTCCTTCAGACTTATCATTACTGTTACATATCAGTGATGAGCCCAGATCAAAAAAAAAGAATCCATCAAGCCAACTTGACAGACATTAACGTTTCAATAGTGCCTGAGACTAAGAACGAATCCAACTGCTATTAACATATGTTAGACAATAACAGACATACAGACCCCACATGCTGAGGGTTCAGAAATAATTAAATTGTTATTTTGAACTCTTCAGACATTGATCCAATATCTTAAAAAATTAATATAACACAACCACCCCTTGAAGTCTGGCAAGTGAAGGATACATAGAACTATTCCTTCTGCTTAAGATGAAAATTACATGCAGTATTAATATTCCTTGGATGATTGTGCACGCCCTACCTTATGGGTGAATGTGTCAGAGAATATCCATCCCTTAATGGGAAGGTCAGGGCAGTGAGAGACAAGAGAATTAACCATTTGTGTTTCAGCCTCTATCATAGATCAGACAAGAATCTTTTTTTCTCAAAAGGAGTGTATCTGGTGGCAACATTGGAACCAGAAACGCAGATGCATATTCCATGCTCCATACATCTGCCACAAATTCTGAACAGCTATATTGTCTTTAACAGATCAATGTGGATACCCTCTTGATGAGGAGACAGTGGGAAGCCCACAGAGATGACCTTTGAAGCCTAAAAAGCTGGTTGTTGGGGCCACATACAAAACTAAATTTCTTTGTCGTCACAGTGCACGAAGGTTGTAGGAGCACAGTCAACTGCGGTATGTGGTGCTGCCAGTATCCCAAAGGCCAACAAAGCATTGGGCTTCTTGTTTTGTCATAGAATCTTAATTTTGCTATGTCTAGGATCTTATTTCTGACATATCACCTTTGGTCCATTGTATTCTCATAAAAATGAACAGTCATGGCTGGGCCCCGTACTTTATTAGGGTTAATTTCCCATCCCACCAATTGCATGTGATCAATCAAAGTATTAAGGGCTTTGGAAACCTCCTCTTCAGAGGATCTCTGCAATATCACTTCATCTGTACAGTGAACTACTTTAATGCTAGGGTACAGGACACATTCATGTAAGTCCCATGCCACCACACCATGGCACATAGTAAGACTATGGACATATCCTTGTGGAAGCAGTGTAAAGGTGTACTGAAGGCCATTCCATATAAAAACAAACTAATCTTGGGACTGCTCAGCAATAGGGATGGAGAAGAAAGCATTCGCAAAATCAGCACCAGCATAATACTATCAGTCCCACGGAAAGGTCCTCAATAAAAGGGTCACAACGTCTCCACAGCTGTAGCCAGTGGAAAGGCAAACTGATTTAACTTGAGAAAAACAATGATCATACACCATGAACTATCAGGTTTCTGAACTGGTCCAACAGGGCTGGGCCAATAATTTGCTAGTCTCTGATACAGTCTGATCCTCAGCTGGCCATAACAGAGACAGCAAGACACTCCTCCTCTGCAAGAATGCTCATTCTATCAATCAGATGCTCATCTCCCGGGAAAAGGGGGCAGCCTCAGGGCTGTTAAAGGCATTGTTACTCTAAATGTCAGATTGTGTTGCCATATCACACAGGCATGAAATAGTCTCCAAGGGATTTTCCAGGCACGAGGATGCTCATGCCAATCCAAAGGGGCAGGACACTGAGCATGGAGAGCTTGCCTGACTGCTGCCCACAGGATGAATTCAGCTCCATCAGCCTGCCCATAATTCAGCCAGGACCAATGGCTCCGTCATTAATGAGCCTAACTGAATCAATCCACGCAGATTCAAAACATGTTTGAGGCTCCTAAATCCCATAGGCTGGTGAGCCAGCCGGGCAAAGATCCCCTTGATAGCTAATGCTTCCTTTGGCTTAAATGCTGTAACTGGCTGGTAGTGTAGGGACTAATTGTGGTCTCAGTGATAGTAGGGACAGCCATTCCATAATGATTTTGATTTTGTTCATCAGCATAACAGCGTTCCTCTTGAACTTATACAGGCCTAAGGGGGCGTGCCTCGATTACCTTTTTTCCAACCTCATCTGAATCATCATTATATCAGATATCGCTGTCAGCCACTGCAGTTCGTTTAGGCTTGGAGCGTTTCACATGTCACTACCCCACCCGTGCTCACTTAAAATAGTGCTCTGACATAGGAAGAAAACGGGAGGAGGTCCTGACAAAAAGAGTACAGGGAGTTAGGAAGGAAGCTGAGAAACAGGGCCTCAAAGCTAGTAATCTCAGGATGTGAGAATACACACAGCATGCAACAGTGAGAATAGGAATAGAATAAGATGGAAGATAAATGCTTGGCTGAAGAATTTGAGCAGGGCACAGGGATTCAGATTTCTGCGTAATTGGGACCTCTTCTGGGGCAGGTGGGGCCTGTTTAAAAGTAAACACGAGGAATTCTGCAGATGCTGGAAATTCAAGCAACATACATCAAATTTGCTGGTGAACGCAGCAGGCCAGGTAGCATCTCTAGGAAGAGGTACAGTCGACGTTTCGGGCTGAGACGCTTCGTCAGGACTAACTGAAGGAAGAGCTAGTAAGAGATTTGAAAGTGGGAGGAGGAGAGGGAGATCCAAAATGATAGGGGAAGACAGGAGGGGGAAGTGATCGAGCCAAGAGCTGGACAGGTGATTGGCAAAAGGGTTATGAGAGGATCATGGGACAGGAGGCCCAGGGAGAAGGAATAGGGGGATTGGGGGAAAAAACCCAGAGGATGGGCAAGGGGTATAGTCAGAGGAAGAGAGGGAGAAAAAGGAGAGAGAGAGAAAGAATGTGTGTATATAAATAAATAATGGATGGGGTACAAGGGGGAGGTGGGGCATTAGCGGAAGTTAGAGAAGTCAATGTTCATGCCATCAGGTTGGAGGCTACCCAGACGGAATATAAGGTGTGGTTCCTCCAACCTGAGTGTGGCTTCATCTTTACAGTAGAGGAGGCCGTGGATAGACATATCAGAATGGGAATGGGATGTGGAATTAAAATGTGTGGCCACTGGGAGATCCTGCTTTCTCTGGCAGACAGAGTGTAGGTGCATCCTCCCGTCACCCCACTAGGAATTGGTTTCCCCTGGTCCTCCCCTACCACCCCACCAGCCTCCAGGTCCAACATATTATTCTCCGTAACTTCCGCCACCTCCAACAGGATCCCACCACTAAGCACATCTTTCCCTCCCCTCCTCTCTCTGCTTTCCACAGGGATCACTCCCTACTCGACTCCCTTGCCCATTCGTCCCCCCCCCATCCCTCCCCACTGATCTCCCTCCTGGCACTTATCCTTGTAAGTGGAACAAGTGTTACACATGCCCTTACACTTCCTCCCTTACCACCATTCAGAGCCCCAAACAGTCCTTCCAGGTGAGGTGACACTTGACCTATGAGTCGGCTGGGGTGATATACTGCGTCCGGTGCTCCCGATATGGCCTTCTATATATTGGCGAGACCCGACGCAGACTGGGAGATCATTTTGCTGAACACCTACGCTCTGTCCGCCAGAGAAAGCAGGATCTCCCAGTGGCCACACATTTTAATTCCACATCCCTTTCCCATTCTCATATGCTTATCCACGACCTCCTCTACTGTAAAGATGAAGCCACACACAGGTCGGAGGAACCACACCTTATATTCCGTCTGGGTAGCCTCCAACCTGATGGCATGAACATTGACTTCTCTAACTTCTGTTAATGCCCCACCTCCCCCTCGTACCCCATCCGTTATTTATTTATATACACACATTCTTTCTCTCCCTCTCCTTTTTCTCCCTCTCTCCCTCTGACTATACCCCTTGCCCATCCTCTGGGTTTTTTTTCCCCCCATCCCCCTTTTCCTTCTCCTTGGGTCTCCTGTCCCATGATCCTCTCATATCCCTTTTGCCAATCACCTGTCCAGCTCTTGGCTCCATCCCTCCCCCTCCTGTCTTCTCCTCTCATTTTGGATCTCCCCCTCCTCCTCCCACTTTCAAATCTCTTACTAGCTCTTCCTTCAGTTAGTTCTGACGAAGGGTCTCGACCCGTAACATCGACTGTACCTCTTCCTAGAGATGCTGCCTGGCCTGCTGCGTTCACCAGCAAATTTGATGTGTGTTGCCTGTTTAAAAGTGATGTGTTGCACTTGAATACAAGGGGAACCAATATTCTTGCTGGCAGATTTACCGGGGCTGTTGGGAGTGGATTAAACTAATCTGGCTGGGGCATGAGAACCAGTATGATAGAGCTGAGAGCCAGCAGGTTTACAAGTAGATGGTGTATGTAACACCAATGTAAGGAAGGCAAGCAATTATTGGGTACAAATGCAGAGTGTGCAAAGAGTTACATTGTACCACAGAAGCAAAATTCAAAAGGACAAAGAATGTAGGACTGAAGGTGCTGTTTTTAAATGTGCGTAGTATTCAGAATAAGGTGGATGAACTCATGGAGCAATTGGAGATTGGTCAGTATGACATTGTGGGCATCACTGAGTAGTGGCTGAAAGAAAGCTGTAGTTGGGAGCTTAAAATCAAAGGATATACTTTCTATCAAAAGGACAGGCAGGAAGGCATAGACAGTGGTGTGGCTCTATTAGTAAGAGATAGAATTACATCTTTAGAAAGAGGTATCATAAGGTCAGAGGATATTGAATCTTTGTGGATGGAGTTAAAAAAATGCAAGAGTAAAAAAAATATGGGAATCATATATAGTCCTCTAGATAGTAGCCAAGACCTGGGGTTGAAATTGCAAAGGGAGCTGGAAAAGGCATGTAATAAAGATCGTGACACATTTGTAGTTGGGGAATTCAATATACCAGGAGATGGGAAAATCAGGTTAGTGTCAGATCGCAAGAGAGGGAATTTGTTGAATGTGGCTTTTTAGAGCAGCTTGTGCTTGAGCCTACTCAGAGAAAGGCTATCTTACATTGGGTGTTGTGTATTAACCCAAATCTTATTAATCAGCTTAACGTAAAGGAACCCTTAGGAGGCAGTGATCACAATATGAATGAATTTATACTTCATTTTGAGAGGGAGAAGCATAATTCACATGTATCAGTATCACAATGGAATGAAGGGAATTACAGAGGAATGAGAGAGGAACTTACCCAGGTGGATTGGAGGAGGATACTGGTGGGGATGACAGCAGAGCAGAGGTAACTGAAGTTTCTGGGTAGCTCACAAGGTGCAGGGTAGATTTGTTCCACAGAGGAAGAAGTTCTCAAATGGCAGGGGTAAGCAACCGTGGCAGACAAAGGAAGTTAAGGCCTGGATAAAGGCCAAGAAAAGGGCATATAAGGTAGCAAAAGTGAGTGGGAAGTTGGTTGATTGGGAAGCTTTTAAAATCCAGCAAAAGGCAACTAAAAAAGCTATATAAGAAGGGAACAAAATAGTCAATAATATAAAGCAGGATACCAAAAGTATGTCAGTTATATAAAGAGTAAATGAGAGGTGAGAGTTGATATTGGACCACTGGAAAATGATTCTGGTGAGGTAGCAATGGGGGACAAAGAATTGTCAGGTGAACTTAATGGGTACGTTGCATCTATTTTCATTGTGGAAGAGACTAGCAGCATGTCAGAGCTCCATGAGTGTCAGGGAGTGGGAGTGAGTGTCATTGCTATTCCAAAGGAAAATATGCTTGGCAAACTCAAAGGTCTTAAGGTGGATAACTCATCTGGACCGGATGGACTATATCCCAGCATCCTGAGAGAGATTACTGAAAAGATCACAGATGCATTGATCATAATTTTTCAAGAATCACTTGATTTTGGCATGGTCCCGGAGGACTGGAAGATTGCAAATGTCACTCCACTCCTTAAGAAAGGAGGTAGGCAAAAGAAAGGACATTATAGTTAGCTTAACCTCGGTGGTTGGGAAAGTTTTGGATTCCATTATTAAGCATGAAGTTTTGGGGTATTTGGAGACTAACGATAAAATAAGTCAAAGTCAATATGGTTTCTGTAAGGTGAAAGCTTGCCTGACAAATCTGTTAGAGCTCTTTGAGGAAGTAACAAGCAGGGTGGACAAAGGAGAGGCAGTGGATGTCACTTAATTGAATATTCAGAAGGCACTTGATAAAGGGCTACACATGAGACTGCTTAACAAGGTAAAATCCTAAAGTGTTACAGGAAAGATACTGGCATGGATAGAGGAATGGCTGACAGGCAGGAAGCAGTGAGTGGGAATAAAAGCGGCCTTTTCCGGTTGGCTGACAGTGACTAGTGGTGTGCCTCAGGGGTCTATACCAGGTCCAATGTTGTTTGTCATATACGTTAATGTTCTGGATGATGGGGTGGTAAATTGGATTGGTAAGTATGCAGATGATACTAAGATAGGTGGTGTTGTAGATAATGAAGTAGGTTTTCAAAGCTTGCAGAGAGTTTTAGGCCAGTTAGAAGAGTGGGCTGAAAGATGGCAAACGGAGTTTAATGCTGATAAGTGTGAGGTACTACATTTTGGTAGAACTAATCAAAATAGGATATACATGGTAAATGGTAGGGCATTGAGGAATGCAGTAGAACAGAGAGATCTCGGAATAATGGTGCATAGTTCCCTGAAGGTGGAATCTTATGTGGATAGGGTGGTGAAGAAAGCTTTTGGTATGCTGGCCTTTATAAATCAGAGCATTGAGTATTGGAGTTCGGATGTAATGTTAAAATTGTACAAGGCATTGGTGAGGCCAAATTTGGAGTATTGTGTACAGTTCTGGTCACCGAATTATAGGAAAGATGTCAACAAAATAGAGAGAGTACAGAGGAGATTTATTAGAATGTTACCTGGGTTTCAGCACCTAAGTTACAGAGGAAGGTTGAACAAGTTAGGTCTTTATTCTTTGGAGCGTAGAAGGTTGAAGGGGGACTTGATAGTGGTATTTAAAATTTTGAGGGGGTTAGATAGAGTTAACGTGGATAGGCTTTTTTCCATTGAGAGTAGGGGAGATTCAAACAAGAGGACATGAGTTGAGAGCTAAGGGGCAAAAGTTTAGGGGTAACACGAGGGGAAACTTCTTAACTCAGAGAGTGGTAGCTGTGTGGAACGAGCTTCAGTAGAAGTGGTAGAGGCAGGTTTGATTTTGTCATGTAAAAAAAAAATGGATAGGTATATGGACAGGAAACGAATGGAGGGTTATGGGCTGAGTGCAGGTAGATGGGACTTAGTGAGAGTAAGCGTTCGGCATGGGCTGGAAGGGCCGAGATGGCCTGTTTCCGTGCTGTAATTGTTATATGATTATATTT
Organism: Mobula hypostoma; assembly: GCF_963921235.1. NCBI lineage: Eukaryota > Metazoa > Chordata > Chondrichthyes > Myliobatiformes > Myliobatidae > Mobula > Mobula hypostoma. Next base: position 144,796,087 of record NC_086100.1, read on the forward strand.
TACATGCTCCTGGGCTGGTGGAGATTGTGAAGGAGATGTTTTTGCCAATCTGAACAGAATGGGGTCTACAAGTGAGGAAATCCAGGATCCAATTGCACAAGCAGGTGTTGAGGGCCAGGTCTTGGAGTTTACTGATTGGTTTAAAGGGAACGATGGTTTTCAATGCCGAGCTATAATCAATAGAGAGCATCCTGATGTATGCATCTTTGCTATCCAGATGTTCCAGGGTTGTGTGAAGAGCCAACAAGATAGCATCTGCTGTAAACCTATTGCTTCATTGAGCAAATTGGGGCAGATCCAAGTCACCACTCAGACAGTGGCTGAGAAGCTTCAACACCAGCCTCCCAAAACATTTCATCACTGTGGATGTAAATACAAGTTGGCGATTAAGTTACAAGTTAATACAAGTTAGCACATTCTTCATAGGCACTGGTATGATTGAAGCCTATTTGAAGCAGGTGGGTTCCATACACTGCTGGAGCAAGGGATTGAAGATATCTGTGAAAACACCAGCCAGTTGGTCAGCCCAGGTCTTCAGTTCCCAGCCAGGTACTCCATCCAGATGAGGTGCTTTCCTTGGATTCACTCTCTTGAAGGCAGCCCACACATCAACTTTGTAGGAGGTTATGGCATTCAAACCCTGCCATAGCAGTTGAGCATCCCTTGTTGATTCTAGTCTGGAATCTCCATTTTGCCTGAGAGATAGTTTTCCAGAAATCATACCTGCACCTCTTGTAGCATTCTTTATGCTCAATCAGGAATGCCTCTGATCTGCCTCCCAGTGAAGTTCAGATTTCATTGTTCATCTAGGACTTCTGACTGGGTAAAATGTTGTATGATATTGTGGGGACACACTCATCCACAGCTGTTTTAATAAAGTCTGTTATATCCGTGGTCAGATGAGTTCTTGAACACGGCCCAGTCAACTGATTCAAAGCAATTCTGTAATTGTTCTTCTGCCTCCTGCAACCACATTTTAGTTGTCTTTGGAGCCTTGCTTTTTAGGTTCTGTCAGTATGCAGGTCGTAGGAGTACAGCCAAATGATCCGATTTGCCAAAATGTGGTCTCAGAAAGGAACGATAGACATTCCATATCGTCGTGTAGCAGTGGTCTTGTGTGTTGGGAACTCTGGTGCAGCAAGTTATGTACTGGTGATAACCGGGCAGCGTTTTATTCAGACAAGTCTGGTTAAAGTCACCAGATATAATTTGAAATGTGTTGGGATGAGGTGGCTCTTGTTTATAGCCAACATTGTGCAGTTTTGTGAGTGCTTGCTTATAATCGGTCACTAATCGTATGTAAATTGTGGTCATGATCACAGATGAAAACTAGCGAAGTAAATAGAATGGTTTACGTTTAATTGTCAGTTTTTCTACGTCAGGGGAACAAGAAGGTAACATAATCCCAGTGTCCATGCACCAAGAAGAATTGACTAAAAAGCATACACCACCACCTCTTTCCTTACTAGAGTTCACAGTTCGATCCATTCTGAAAATTGTAAAACTTCCTGGTGGTATCACTGCATCCACAATTTCAGTGCAACAAACAATTGGGATCTGCTCACCTGCAACCGATACAGCAGCCTTGTATGGAGATTGTCAATCTTATTTTCCAGTCACCGCACATTCAGCATCTAGATAGTAGGCAGGGGAGGCCTCGTCCCTCTACGATTTAGCCTGGTTTGAATTCCGCCTCTCCTGCCACGTTTTTGGCCATGGCATTGACACTTAGAAGTGCCGCACTTAACTGCTCCACAATTAACCATCGAACATGAGATTTGAAGAACAGTGACGTGATTTCCTAATCTGTTGTTTAGAGAAAATTTACGTGCTGCAGATCGCAGTCAAAATGGTCCCAATGGAATATATTTAAGAAGAAAACTGGTACAATTTTCTGCAGACCACAGAGAGTCGCTGCAGTATGCTGGTGCAATCTTGGAAAGGTAGACTTGCTTGTCTGCTTCCACATTTTTCTGGATCCTGCTCACTGCGCCAAAGTGTAATGGGCTGGGTTTACCAGACCCAATATTTTGCGTGTTCTAGAGACATGGTAATAGTGTATAAACACAACAAAGTAACAAAACCTAATTGATTATCATAAAATGGAAAGCACAAATAAACCACACAAAATAATACTTAGTAATTCACAAAGGTTTCCACGAAGATTTCGGGGCTCGCAGTTCTTAGTCACCACTTGCTTGTCACTGTTGTAGGGCAAACTCGAAATTCTGACTCACTCGTAAAAACATCCCTGGATCCTAGACACCAATCGCAATTTCAGCCCCTTGGTTAAAGTCCAATGAAACCAGGAAAGGCACCCTGATAAATTTGAATTAACAAGTGCAGAGAGTCACACAGATAAAGACTCTTTGTTCTTTTGCTCTTGTGCCTGGTTTCTTTCATGCAAACAGCATGGGTCCATTAATTCCATGTTCAGCATATTCTCATTAAATAATTAAACACTTTAATGGTCGCCCTTCATCCATTAGTTCACCAATGTTTTGGACACAACATTCCTTTAGACTTACAAAAGAACATTAATATTACATATAAACAATAAGCTTGAATACAGAAAAAGAATCCATCAAGCCTTTTTACTGGTGCCTGAGATTAAAAAAGAATTCAACTGCTGTCAACATTAGACATTAATAAACACATAAGGATCCCAAATACTAAGGGTTCCGAAAGAGTTAAATGGTCATTTTTAACTTCAAAATTTCATCCAGTGTTTTAAAATATTTAATTTAACACAGTTTGCAAGAGCTAAGAGGTGTCTGTTAATTATAATTATGCCAGTGATGACCTCCAATAGTGAGTTCTGATCCATTTTACTAAGTAGTTATTTTAGTGTGGTAAGAAATATTACAGTCCATCTGGACACAAATTATGTACATTAATATTGCACACCATTTGTTTTGGGCTGAAGATTCTCTAAAACTGAAACAGATGAGGTGGCAGATGCTGGAACCTTCAACAATGATGTGCTGGATGAATAGCATCTGTGAGGAGAAAGAAATTGGTGATTTTTTTAGTCTAAACCCTACATCAAGGATTTGACTCAAAACATTGACAATTCCTTTCCCACCATTGATTCTGCCCAACCCATTGAGTTCCTCCAGCAGATTGTTTGTTATGCCTAGAACAACCCTAAGCTTCTTCAGAACTTCTAAGTCCACATAAGATAAAACATTTCATCTGAAGGTTCATGTCTCTGGCCATGTGGTTCCCCCTCCAAACTGCATTAGTTATGAGTTTACATTTCATGCTTGAACATTCAACCAAGATTATTTTAACTCAGAAGTGAGATAAAGTATAACCTGACATGCAAGTATAATAATAAACCTTATACTAAGAAAAATAATAATATTGATTTATGAAGATATTCTACACCATATCTGGGGAGAAGAATTTGGAGTTTTAAGAGTTTGTAATAATTTCAGCATATTGGTATTACAGGTGAATATACCTGTTATTTAAAATTTTATTGCTGAAAAACAACAGAAAAATTGGAAGTAATCATATATTGTGTTCGTAGCTGCATTCAGAGTTGCTCTGTTGTTCAGTATCTGTACTGTGGCTCTACCCTGAAAGTGGAATTGCTTTGTGTCAAAAATTCAGCGACTTGCACTAGATTGGAATATATTTCCATCACGACTAAGATATCTTCAAGGAATCTAAGACTGTAATCTGTTTGTTCCATTTTATTAATGTGTGAGCCTTACATGGTCAGATTCGAACTTTAGGCTGTCTCTGGGACCAGTTCAAATTAAATTAAAACCACAGCCACCTACTTCACCATATCAGGAATTAATATTAAAGCTGATTTGCTCAATTGTGGAAAATTTAGAATGCATCAGTTCTTCTGTTGCTTGGGTTAATTTTGTGGTTAATCAGGAAAAAATATTCCCTGAATTTTAAGTCAATTGTGCTACTGTCTTTCCAATAATAGTTGACCTTATGAGTTCAACAACAGCTTACTATGGTAGCACAATATCTGTGTACAACAATAAGAGATACCATTACTGTGACACAGTATTTTGAAAGGAAAAAACACACAGACGCTTGAAATTTGAGATTAAAAAAGAAAATTTTGGAAATAATCAATATTGGTACATAGAGAAAAATAATTAGTGTGAAATGCATGAGCATATCTAAATTAAGAAACTTTAATAAAACAATTTTTTTTTGGTGCAGACATGGGATGGGGTGAAGAGAAGGGAACATCTAAGATAGGGTGTGGAATGAATAGGAAGAATGACAGGTGATCGTGGTGCTAGCTGAAAAGGTTTTAAAGGCATATAAATATCAAATGATCTTTTGGGAGATGTACTGTACATATAAAGAAATGGTTGCAACACTAGAGGAGAAAGATAAAGAAAAATAAGGATCTTATTTCTGAAATGCTGATATTGAACACTGTAGTTGCCAAAGAATTTTGAAAAAAAACGGAGGTATTGGAAACATTCAGCAGAGAGTATCCATGAAGAGAAAACAGACATGAAACAAACTGGAAAGGTTTCTATTTGAAACAATTAAAGCAGCAGCAGCATAGCACATTACAATTATGTCAAGTCAAATATAAATAAATATAACAAACATGTGATAGAATCAGAGAAAGGTGACATTTTCCCGTCAGTTTACAATGGAACAATGAAGTATTCCTGTTCTTATTTTTTAAAGCTGAAATGTAATGTTAAGTTGTGAGGCTACTAATATACAAAAGCAGAAGATGAGGTTCCCTTTCTTGAGTTTATATTGGACATCATTGGAACAATGTAACAGGTCTAAGATAGAGATCAGAGAAGATGAGCTAACCTGAAAGATCGCTGGAATCAGAGAGTTACTCTTCTGGGCAGTACAACAATGATCAGCAGAGTGATCACCTCATCTGCTTTTGGTTTTTCCAATATAGATCAATCCATATCATGGGTACCAAATGTGGCAGAGTAATTGATGAGGAATTAATATTTTGGTCCCTGGATAAGAAGAATTAAAAGGGCAGATGTTGCAAACACAGCTGTTGCATAGGAAGGAGCTTTGAAAGGTGAAGAACGTATTAGTGCAGATGAAAGAATAAATTGAAGTGTCATGGAAGGAATAGACCCTTTGAAAACTGGAAGGGAAAAGAAGAGGGTATCTGGTGGTGACATGTCATTGAAAGTGGTAGGAATTACAAAGAATGATCTGTTAAACTAGTGCATTAGAAGGTGAGAATAAAAGGAAACCTGTCTTTGCTTTGGCTGGGAGACGGATGAGAACAGATATGTTAGAAATTGAGTAGATGTAGTTGAAAGAAAGGACCAATGTGACAGCTCCCTCTGCAACATTCTTGTTGACTTTTGCATCGACACCATCCACTGTCATACTCACAGCACTTAACAATGCACCTACAGAATTTTCAACATGTATCATGGAGTCATAGAACACTACTGCACAGAAATAGGACCTTCAGCCCATCTAGTCCATGCTGAACTACCTAGTTCCATCAACCTGCACCCAGACCATAACCCTCCCATCCGTGTATCTATCCAAATTTCCCTTATGTTAAATTTGAGCCCACATCCACCACGTCCACTAACATCTCGTTCCACAATCTCATCTCCCTCTGAGTACAGAAGATCCTCCTCATGTCAGAGAGGGGAACCACTGACTACCACTTTGGCCTTTACTTTATTATCTATCCTTTCTCTTCCTGACATCTCAGGATCAAAACACTTTTCCCAGGTGAAGATGTGGTTCATTTACACCTTTCCAATTTAGTGCATTGTATTTGAAGCTTATGACAAGTTCTCCTCCACACCAGTAAAACCAAACTCAGATTGGCAAGCATTTTGCAGACCTCTATTCAGTCTGTGGAGGTAACCTTGCACTTCTAGTTGCCTGATATTTTAATACAACATCCACTCCCACTCTTAACTTCCTAACTTTGCCCTACTAAGGTGTTCTGTTGTAGCTCCACATTAGCTCAAAGAACCAATTTTCCGTCTTCCATCTGGGAGCATTGTACCAGTCAATATTGAATTTGATCGTTTCAAATAACCAGTCTTTCTAGATTGTGGAAGAGAAATTTTCTGACGTAAGATAATCCACTTATATCACTTATGTTTTGTTCTGTAACTCACAGTTCAAGAATGAATATTGTTCTCATTAGTGCTTGCTTACTTGGCAAAGACATGACTCATGACAAGTATTATGATTTATCAGACCAATTGGAATAACAGTTGTAGCTGATTGATAATAGTCAATGTTACTTTCTTCTTATTTCTGCTCCTTGATCTACTTTACTAATTAAACTAAGGATTACACAATTCGACACTGGAGAGATATTACTTTCTGTTTGTTTGGAAGTGATTCAAAAAATAATTTTTATACTTCTTTTGGCCACATTCTGCATGTTCTATTTATTGATCATTTCTCTCACTACATCATAGCTGTTCAGTCTACTTCTTGTTTTTGTGACTGTTTAATGTTCAACCATTCATTGCAGTTAACAGAACATCTGAAAAACGTGTACTTTTGTTCCCCATTACTATAGTTAGCTCATTGACCTAACTGCAGAGCTATCTGCTTGGGTTAATAACTACCATTCTGATCCCTCTCATTGATCCATGTCAAATTTTCCAGCACTTAATATATGGAAAAAAAGCCACTTGTCCATATACTTCATGCAGAAGTGAACCTCCTTGCTACTATCTTCTTGTTGCAGTTTATTGAAAAAAAATCTTTAAATCATACCATTGCCTTAAACACATCAAATAATATCACCCGCTGGTTGCAAATGCTTAGCTAATTAGTAGCCCGAAGCAATTATGTAGCAGGTTGCATTGCTATTTATTTTCTAAGTCAAGCTTTTAACCCTCTGTGCCTACTAAATCATTTCTTATTTCCCTCTCACTCCAGTAAAATTGATAATGATTACATTATTTAATTCCATATTCTAAGTTCTCTGAAACTGTACGTTCACATTTTTAAGAACTGTGAAAGGGACTAAATTCTTCTATTAATTAATGAGCAAGAAATAACTGAAGAGCAGTCTAAGCTCATTCACCTCTTCTGCTCAGGAAGCCTCATGCTTTCTTGTGAAACCCCAGCTGTGTTCAACTATTTGTCATAGGTGAGAGGATATATTCTCCTCAGTATATTAAAGTAATTTCATGAAGTAAAAGCCATGCTACCACCTTTCTTGAACTGAAGTAATTAGTTTTCCAATAAAGGATTTCATATTATTCGCTGTTGAGGTGTCATAAAATTATAAAGTCATACAGCAGAGAAGCAAGCCCCTCAGCCTGCAATATATCCATATCCTTTCATGCCTTTCCCTTTCAAGAGTCTGACTAGAAGCTCCTTAATTGTATAATTGTATCTAATTCCCTCAGTTCCATTCACCTTAAATATATGCCCTTTTGTTTTTCATACCCTTGGAAAAAGATTTTCATACTCTACCCTATAATTTTATATCTTTCTATCATTTCTATCTTCAGCCTCATTCATTCAATGGAAAAAACACCCATCCTATTCGATCTCTCACCTTAATTAAAGGTTTCTATTTCATAGGCAACCAGTCGTAATTATGAAGTGACTCCTTCGTCTTATCAAATTGATTGATTGTTGTTCTTGTTGCATTTCCAGCATACTGCAGCTAAGTTAAGACACAGAGACACAAGAGACTGCAGATGCTGAAAACTGGAGCAAGGTGCTACAGAAACTCATTTTGCCATGAAGCATCTGTGGAGGGAATGGAAAGCCAATACTTAGAGTGCAGAAATGTCATCAGGGCTGAAAGATAGAGGGATGACAATGACAACTCTCTATTTACCTATGTTACATAGATGTGACCTGGTCCCCTGAGTTTCTCTAGCATTTCATTTGTTTAAGTCAAGTCCCGTCTGGTTAGTACATGGGGACTAAGAGACCAAATAATACCAAGTATAGTGGGTTTGCTATCCCGGGGAAGTAGATGATCTAACCAGTGATCTAAATTCATTACAGTACTGAAACACATTTCACTACAATTTTTTAACACATAGCTGGATTTGTGGAATTTGACTTGTCTGACCAAACTGAACACAAAGAAAATACTAAACCAAAATAGGTAACCTGATATGTTACTTGTCTTTTAGTATTCTACTTCAGTAGCACAATATGAGCAACAGTCCCCAACCTCAGAGCTTACAGTATATGAAGCTATAATAATAACTTGTACCATATATTTTATTTTAGGCTAGTGAATTGAATTTTGAAGTAACCTCCTTCTGAATGCAGTCCTCACTGCAATTTGCTGTATTAAGAATCCCATCGGCAAAATTATGAAGTCTGTACTATGGATCAAAAGATACTGCTGCTTAGGTTTCAGATGCTGTACTTTCTGTAGCAAGGAAATAAACACAATGACTAATTTCATGTTTTAGTTCCACCTCTAGATCAGTACAGAATATGTAAGCAATGTCAATGTGTAACAATACTGATATTTTTACTGCAGTTGTAATGGAGAAATTGGAACAAGTTGCATATAAATGTGTTCAGCAGCGGAAGGTTCAGAAGCTGGATATTGGATATTCCTTGAATAAAAATAGATCTGATGTAGTAATGAGGGCACAGGCTGTTCATCATTTTTTTTATGATTTACAGTACACCATAGGAACTTGGCCAGATGCTCTGATTTAACAAGGACTGATTTAATTCTTTTTCCACTTCTCTTCTCATCTTTGCTTCCCGTTTATCTTCCTTTTTATCCATATCACATGACTGATACTGGAATTATCACATCACTGGTTCCTCATGACTGATAGTTGCCAGGTAACAGTTTCCACCAGCAGTTTTCATCTGTATTTTACATCCCAAAGTTTTAAAAGCACAATGGGACATATGTTTCTCTACAATGGAGATTGCTTAGTTCCACAGGTCCTGTGCAGGAAATATAACAGAGGGGGAAACCTACTTTATACTATTCTTTATAATCCATGCTTCAAAAACAAATGCAGTGAAAGGGGCACTGTATTTTATATGTATAAAATGGTGCACTTAAACCATTGCACCTCTTTGAGGTGCGAGAATTCTAGGATTTTGACTCAGCCACAGTGAAGGAAGTACAATGTATTTTCACGTCAGCTTATTGCTTGGTTTCAAGGTCAACTTCCATTTGATGGTATTCCCCTGCTTTCACTGCCCACGTCTTTCCAGCTGGTAAAAAATTTGCAAAATGGGGTCTGACATTTCTGGCCCTTGTGCATCATTCCACAAATTCCAAAGCAAGGAGGACACACTGCAAGAGTGGATTTCGATCTCTAAAATGGAGGTAGGAAGAGATAGATAGTTAACAGCAGAGGAGATGAGGTAAAGCTCATTTTATTTAAGGGACATGAGCCAGTTTTCGAGCTCTGGATCAAAATGAGAAGCCTCACTGGCAGTGAAACTCCAATTCTAGCATCAAAAACCTGTTCGAGGAAGTCTTTGAAATTATGATAACAAACCAAAATTACAGGTCATTTCAAGGAGTTTCTAAGATAATAAGAAATAAACCCAGAGTTGGCATTTTATCTATCTTTCATCCATTTGTTAATCTATAAATCCATGACTGTAATTTTTTTTTTATCTCTGTATCACTTTCCTGCTCTAACCTTAACACCTCAATATCTATCAATATGAAGATCAGGAGATAGGACAGAGGAAGATTAGACCCAATGCTCATAACAAATTATTAGCCATGGTGTTGTCAATGAAGATGGTAAACGAGCAATCATTCCAGATATGGGCAGCCCAATGAAAAGATGGACCGTTTAAACTCTTGGCTGCTATGGTGTTTGCTAAACATTGAAAACAAATGCATTGAGAAGACTCACATTCCATTATTGAATTTCCAGGAGTCTAAATAAAGGCACAAGGCATTAAACTTGGGGCTAACAGTTCAGTGTATAAGAAACAAATAGACACCATTGCGCTCCTTCAAAATCATGAGAAGATCAGTTTATTCAATACCATGCAATGTTTACCCCACACCATAGACAAGTAAACCTGAAAATGACAGGGCAGCCCTGCCATCTAAAACAGACACAAGACTGCATTAATGTGAACATTGACACCCTCCATTGGTTAGATTCCATGATTTCAAAAATCCAGTATATTTTATGTAATACACAATCATGTGTTCTGAAACTGTGAAAATCAAAAATCAACCAGTTCTGAAAACTTGAATTAAAAACAGGAAATGCGGGAAACACTCAAAAGGTCAGGTAGCATCTGTAGAAGAAGAAGCAGGGTTATGTTTTCAAGATGAAGACTTAAACTAGTATTTTTACTTTTCTCTCAATTCTGATCAGTGGTATTTAGCCTGAAATGCTGAATTTCTGTAAATCTGTACCTATTATTAAGACAGCTAATGAGTGGTAAGGGATGGCTTAGCCCAGAACTCTCAATTGTTCATTGGGATGGGAAGATAGACATTCATCCCTTTGAGACAGATGACCATTCAATTATAACATTGCTTGTTAATTGAATGTTAGTCAGTCTCAAAGATATCTCTTTACATCCACTCTATCTATGCCTTTCAATATTTGATAGATTTCAATGACATCCTCCATCATTCTTCTAAACTCCAGCAAGTACAAGCCCAGAGCAATCAAATGCTCCTCAAACGTCAATCCTTTCTTACCCAGATCATTCTAGTGAACCTCCTCTGGACCCTCTCCAATGCCAGCTCATTTTTTTTGATAAGTGGCCAAAAACTGCTCACAATACTCCAAGTGTGATCTGATCAATGCCTTAAAAAGCATCAGCATCAGCATCACATCTTTGCTGTTATATTATCGTCCTCTTGAGATGAATGTTACATTGCATTTGTCGTTCTTACCACTGACTCAACCATAAGTTAACCTTTAGGGAATCCTGGACAATGATTCCCAAGTCCTTTTGCATCTCTGATTTTTGAATTTTCTCCCCATTTAGAAAATAGCCTATGCCTTTATTGCTTCTACCAAACTGAGAGACCACACATTTCCCAACTCTATATTCCATCTGCCGCTTCTTTGCCCATTCTCCCAATCTGTCTGCATCCTTCTGCTAGTGTCTTCCAATGTGAAGACTGACATAAAATACTTACTAAGTTTATCCACCATTTCTTTGGCCCCCATTACTACATCTCCAGTGTCAGTTTTCAACAGTTCTTTATTCATTCTCTCTATTGTTTTACTCTTCATAGATCTGAAAAAAAACTTTTCATATCCACTTTTATATTATTGGCTCACTTACCTTCATATTTCATCTTTCCTTTCCTTTCATCTTTTTTAATAGACTTACATTGTTTTGTTAAAAAACTTTACAATCCTCTAACTTCCCACAGTTTTTTGCCATATTGTTTGTCCTCCCTTTTGCTTTTATGCCGTGTTTGACTTCCCTTGTCAGAAATGGTTGCCTCATCCTCCCTTTAGAATACTTCTTCATCTTTGGGATGTACCTATCCTGTACTTGCTAACTTTCCCACATGAGCAGCAGCCATTACTGTTTGGCTGTCATTCCTGCTAGTGTTCCCTTCAAATCAATATTGGCCAGCTCCTCTCTCATGCCTCTGAAATTCCCTTTACTCCACAGTAATACTGATACATCTAACTTTAGCCACTCGGTCTCAATTGCAGGGCAAAGGCTATCATATTATGATTGCAGGCTCCTATGAGTTCCTCTTCCTTAAGCTCCCTAATCAAGTCTGGTTCATTACAGAACACCCAATCCAGATTTGCCTTTCCTCTAGTAGGCTCAACCATAAGCTTTTCTAAGAACCCATCTTATACGCATTCTACAAATTCTCTCTCGGGATCCAGCACCAACTTGATTTTTCCAATCTTCCTGCATATTGAACTTCTCCATGACTATCCTAACATTGCCCTTGTTGCATGTCTTTTCTGTCTCCCATTGTAATTTATATCCCACATCCAGGCTCCTGTTTGGAGACCTGTATATAACTCCCATCAGGGTCTGTATACACTTACAGTTTCTCAACTCTACTCACATGGATTCTGTGAAGAGTGAGAATTTCAGGCTGTACACTGTATACATTCTCGGATATTAAAAAGAACCATTTGAACCGTTTTGAACCATCTGAGCATCTTTCAATCCTGTGTGATTTCTTCCTAAGGACTGCAATTCATTTTTTACCAATAGAGTTACCTTACTGTCTCTGCCTACCTGCCCTTCTTTTCAAGTCAATGAGTATCCTTGGATGTTAAGTACCCAACTATGGTCTTCTTTCAGCCATGACTCAGTGATACCAAAAATAATCATACCTGCCAAACTCTAAATGCTCTACAACATTGCCTACTTTATTCTATATACTGTGTGTGCGTTCAAATATAACACCTTCAGCTCTATATGCGTCCCATTTTTGATTATATTTCCATGTTACACTTTTACTCATCCTACTGACTGCAACTATGCACTGTCATCTGCCTGTCCTTACCCACAGTCTCACTATGCAATGCACTGACTTGTATATCAACTGCCCCATCCTCAGCCCGAACAATCCACTTTCTATCCCCTTGTTAAATTAGTTTAAACTCTCCCTAACAGCTCTAACATTCCTGCCTGTAAGGATATTGGTTCCCGTCAGGTTCAAGTGGAACCTGTCCTTTTTTGTGCAGGTTACTTGTACCCAGAAGAGATCACAATAATCCAAAAAGCTGAAATCTTGCCCCCTGCACCACCTTCTCAGCTATCTATCCACCTCCTTTATCTTTCCAACAACCTAACCCTGCCCTGACTAGCACTTGGTACTGGGAATAATCTGGAGATTACTGCCTTGTAGGAACTGTTCTTCAGCCTCTTCCTTAATTCACTATAATCACTGTGCAAGACCTCTTCCTACTTTTTCCTAATGTCGTTTGTGCCAAGGTGCACCACGACCTCCGGCTGATCACCTTCCTTGTTGAGAAACTTCTGCAGGTGAGCTGCTCCAAGACATCCTGGACCCTAGCGTCTGGAAGCAATACACACGCTCTCTTGGTATCTTTTCCGCAACCACAAAATATCCAGAGTGTCCCCCTAACTATTGAGTCTCCTATCACTACTGCTCTGCCTGACTTCACCCTTCCCTGCTGAGCTTCAGAGCCGGCCATTGTGCGAGTGGCCAGGCTGCTGCTGTTCTGCCCTGATAGGTCATCTCCACAGCAGTATGTAAGGGGATAGACTTGTTGCTGAGGGGAGTGGCCACTGGGGAATCCTGTACTGACTGCTTACTCCCCTTTGTTCTCCTGGTGGTCACCCATCTACTAACTGAAGCCTGCAATCTGAGTATGACCACTTCAGTAAAAGTCTTATCGGTGATGTTTTCAGCTTCCCTGTTGGAATTCCTGTGAGCTTTTGTTAACACATACATGGGAATTATGGGAAATTTTACCATGGTTTCTGGTTGGGATAGGGATAGAATGGCAACAAAATTCAGGCACAAATGCAAGTAATTTCTTCACAATACATGTGTATGCCTTGCACATTGATACATGATACAGGTTGAGGTTGAGACCTCCGTCGGTCAGGGTTGTCCATGGATGTTGCGTCCTAGTTGTCTAGATATGCAAGCCTCGGGTGCACAATATGGATTGCGAAGTCCTTCCTGTGCAGGAAGGTCCCCCTCTCCACTCATCTGATGAACGCAAAGGAATGGCAGAGACTGATACAGTTTGGCAACAGCAGCTGCCAGTCAGCATTGAATTCAACATAGGACAGGACTGCCTTAGGGACTCCAGCTCCAGATTTTTCCCTCGGGGTTCACTTCTGAAGCCTTCCCCATGAGTGGGTTTAGCCGCAAGCCAGCATAGGTTTGAGATCACAGTTTTCATTCTCCTAAATGAGCTGCCAAACATGGCTGCATTATACGTGAAAGCCAAGAGCTGGACTTAGTTGTCAAAGGCTATTTGAGGTGTACTGCATTGGAAACATTTAATAGGTAGTGGGAGACTGTCCCCGTTACAACCCCTGGTGTAACAACCTTAAGGAACCATAAACATGGAACAACGATTGCTATATATGCTGCTTAATACCTTCTGTTAATTCCCCTATTCTACCGCCAGTCTTTGCAAGCAGACATCATTTGTTCAAGAATTCCACTGCTCAGAGGTTCCCAACCTGGGGTCCATGGACACCTTGAATAATGGTAGTGCTCCGTTCCATATAAAAGGTTGGGAACACTGCTAACTTTATTTAAGTAAGTAAACCTTGCTCTGACTTCCATAAACCACATCCACCAACAGCACAAATTGAAAGATCATCCATGCATTGCACTCAATTTTTTGATCATTAACTCAAATCACTGGAGCAACATTGTGACTCTTTTACTAGTTTCTGATGCTGTTGATTGGGTGCCAAGGCTGGTAATGCAGAGTCAGAAAATTAGTCCCTTCTTTCTACTTCTAACCATAGAAACATTAGGTCCTAATTTTAACAGACCAAGAACTATGTTTAAAAGCTGCCTTCTCAGCTAATTTATTGGTTATGTACGTATGATCGAAGAACAACTTCAAGTGTGTTTTGTGTGTCAAATGAGATTATTCCCATCAGTGTCTCCTAAAGTCTGAGAAATCCACACTCACTTTGGCTTGGATGATTAATAGCTAACCTATTTACACCTACCACTACAGTAACTTTCTCTGTAACTTAATCTTTTCACCACACATAATATTCCTTCTCCCACAGGACAGATAAGGTGTTGCCACATTCTGTACTGTTTTATAATTGTTTTTGTTTCAAGTTTATGTGCTTGTCACTTTTCTTTTTCTTCCAGTTAGGACTTTGCTTTGAAATAAGGTCAGCAAGCTCCTTAACAGTACTAAATAAATGCAACTATTTCAAATCTTTTATTCTGGAAATGTTTAAAAGTCACCTGGCTACCTAAGGTGAAACTTAAAGGGGAAACATGGATCTCAAGGGATAATGAATTACTGTCACTCAGTACATGCTCAGCTTCTGTCATGACCATGTTCTTCACTTCAAAGTTCAAAACTTCTAAGTGCATTTATTATTAAAGTACATGTATGTCTTCAGTAACAGCACTACCGTGAGATTCATTATATTGTGGTCATTCATAGTAAACACAAAGAAACACAATAGAATCAACGAAAAATTGCACACAGAGGACCGACAAACAACTAATGTGCTAAAACCAAAGACTGTGCAAATACAAAAAGAAAAAAAGAACAGGGAAAATATCAATAAATATCAAGAACAGGAGATGAAGAATCCTTGAAAGAGAGTCTACAGGTTGGAGGAACAGTTCGGAGCTGGGGTTAGTGAAGTTGAGTGGAGTTATCCACTGAAGCTCCTGTACCTACTTCATGACGGCAGCAGTGGGAAGAGAGTATGGCCTGGATGAAAGGGCTCCTTAATGATGGATGCTATTTTTTCTGTGGCAATATTCCTTGTAGATGTGCTCAATGGTGGGGCAGGACATCACCTGTGATGGACTGTGCTGTGACACCTACTTTTTGTAGGCTTATCCACTCAAGGGTGTTAGTGTTTCCATTCCAGACCATGATGAAATCAGTCAGATTACTCTCCACTGTACATCTGTGGAAGCTTGTCAAAGTTGTAGAATGCATGCTGAATCTTCACAAACTCCTAAGAAGGTAGTGGTGCTGCTATGCTTTCTTTCTAATGGCACTTACATAACTGGGCACAGGACAAATCCTTTGAAATGATCATGCTGAGGAATTTAAAGTTGCTGACCCTCTCCACCTCTGATCCCATGAAGAGGACCTGCTCATGGAACTCCTGTTTCCTTCTCCTATAGTGAATTACCAGCTCTTTGATATGTGATGCACTTGTGCTGATAGTGATTATGGAGGAGAAGTGGTTGCCAATCTAAACTGACTGTAATCTATAAGTGAGGAAATCAAGGATCCAGTTGCAGAAGGAGGTATTGATGCCTAGTTCTTGGAACTTACTGATTAGTTTTGAGGGGATGATAGTATTGAATATCAGGCTGTGGTCAATGAAGGGCATCCTGATATATGCACTTTAATTATTTCTTTCTTTTCAAATCTTTTTATTGTTATATTATACAAAAGAAATAACATGAGTACATTGAAGTAACAACACTTACAATGTCTCAAAAAAGACATTATCTTAAAGATTGAAAAAAAAATTTGTGAGAACAAAAAAACCTACTAAGTAGAAAAAGTGAGGGAAAAAAAAGAACCCATTAGGTATACAACCCCGGAGCCATGCGTCATACAAAAAGCTTCCAAAAATAAACATCAAACCGCCAGCAAGAAAAGAAAATATACTAAAAAGTTTACAATTAGATCGTGGAAAAAATCTATCAATTAGCTCAAATGATAATAACGAGAAAATGAGCCTCATCTTTTCTCAAAATCAAATAAAGGTTCAAAGGTCTGACTTCTAATTTTCTCCAAACTAAGACATAGCATCACTTGAGAGAACCATTGTGACAAAGTGGGAGCTGATGTATCCTTCCACTTCAACAAAATGGCCCTCCTCGCTATCAATGTAACAAATGCAATAACGTGTTGGTCAGACACGGAAATACTGTACCATGAATATTTTGAGGAATTATTCCAAAAAGCACAGTTAATTTAATAGGTTATTAAAAGCACAGCTAACTTATTAGGTTATTTATTAGGTTATTAGGTTATTATCATTCCAGTAAAATGAACACTTGCTTTGCTTGTTTGTGTTCACAATTTGTGCAATATGCCTAATCTTCATGTACATAGTCAGCACTTTAGCTACCTTTTACTGGTTGTAGCTTATAATCAACAAGTCATGTATCTTATTTCACACAGAATAACAACCCTTGTTTAATACCCGGATATCTACTTTTTAATATTTAATAGTGCCATAATATTGGTAATGTGGTTTTCGCTGATGCTAAGAATATATTTTTGGAAAATATATGCGAGTGGTCGCTTTTGCTTTGATTTTACTGAATTCATTGTTTCATAGGAATTCCAGTGACCCCAGAAGCCTTTATTTGTATCTAGAACTTTATTTATCTACCTACAATTTACATATCTTCTCTATCACCTGCCTACTCTCACATCTGACCTTTACTCCATTTCTCATCATACAATATCTCACAGAGAAATAAACAACCTGTTGGAGGAGCTCAGCAGGTCCAGCAGAATTTGTAGGATGAAAAGAATAACTAGATTAGATTATGAGACCACTCACTCCTCTTTTATTGTCGTTTGGCAATGCATACATGCATTAAAAAATGATACAATGTTCCTCCAGAGTGATATCACAGAAAACAGGACAATCCAAAGACTAAAACAACAGGAATACTGCAGATGCTGGAAATTCAAGCAACACACATCGAAGTTGCTAGTGAACGCAGCAGGCCAGGCAGCATCTCTAGGAAGAGGTGCAGTCGACGTTTCAGTCCGAGACCCTTCGTCAGGACTAACTGAAGGAAGAGTGAGTAAGGGATTTGAAAGTGGGAGGGGGAGGGGGAGATCCAAGATGATAGGAGAAGACAGGAGGGGAAGGGATGGAGCCAAGAGCTGGACAGGTGATAAGCAAAAGGGATACGAGAGGATCATGGGACAGGAGGTCCGGGAAGAAAGACGATGGGGGGGGGGGAACCCAGAGGATGGGCAAGGGGTATTTCAAATCCCTTACTCACTCTTCCTTCAGTTAGTCCTGACGAAGGGTCTCGGCCTGAAACGTCGACTGCACCTCTTCCTAGAGATGCTGCCTGACCTGCTGCGTTCACCAGCAACTTTGATGTGTGTTGCATAAACCAAAGACTAACACTGACAGAACCACATAATTATAACATATAGTTACAGCAGTGCAAAAAATACCGTAATTTGATCAAGAACAGACCATGGGCACGGTAAAAAAAAAGTCTCAAGTCCCGATCGACTCCCCAGTCCCCGATAGCAGGCGGCAAAAGGGAGAAACTCCCCACCGTAAACCTCCAAGGCACCGACAACTGCCAATGCCTTGGAAGCAGCTGACCACAGCCGACACCAAGTCTGTCCATCGGAAAACTTCGAGCCTCTGACCAGCCCCTCTGATACAGCCTCCCAAGCGCCATCCTCTGCCGAGCGCCTTCAACCTAGCCCAAGCCGCCGAAACGAGCAAAGCCGAGGATTCGGGGCCTTCTGCTCTGGAGATTCCGGTTACCACACAGTAGCAGCGGCAGCGAAGCGGGCATTTCAGAAGTTTCTCCAGATGTTCCTCCGTACTCTCATATCGGTCTCCATCAAATCAGAATTGTGCATGGTACCCTACTTGATAGACTACAGAATACAGATATCTGTCCAGATACAGATTACAGATATAATTGGTGGTATATCCATAGAAATTCCCTAGAGTCTTTGATGACGTATCGAATTTCCTAAGGAAATATAGCCACTGGTGTGTCATCATTTTTTTAATTACACCAATATGTTTCGGCTCAGAATAGATCTTCTAACATGTTGGAACTTGAAGGTGCTCACCCTTTCCACTGCTGATCCCTTGATGAGAACTGCTGTGTGTTCTTCCAATTTCCCCTCCCAAGTTCCACAATCAATTCCTTGGACTTACTGACATTGAGTGCATGGTTTGTGTTGTGACACCACTCAACCAGTTGATTTATCTCACTGCTGTATGCCTCCTTGTCATGGTATCATAGAATTGTTACCAATTGCAAGGCAATTCAGCCCATCAACTTCATAGGCTTCTTGAACTTTTTGATTGTTTTCCTCAAATTTTTCTATTTTTAAGTTGAGTTCTGACTCTGACCTTAACATTTTATAATTTGGACTTGTGGGTCTACCACATTAGTCAGCTGGGGTCTTGATGAAGACAGCATGGAAGTGTAGCAGTTAGCGTAACACTACTACAGTGTCAACAACTAGGGTTTAGTTCCTGCTGCTGCATGTAAGGACTTTATTTACTTTCCTATGACCATGTGAGTTTCCCTTGGACAATCTGTTCTCCTTCCACATTCCAAAGACATATGGATTAGTAGACTAATTGGTTACGTGAGTGTAGTTGGGTGACCTGGGCTCATTGGGCTGGAAGGGCCTGTTACCATGCACTATCTCTATGTAAAATATAAAATTTTTAAAAATGTATCATTAAAACAATGTAAAAGGGTGAAAGGAGGATGGTCAGAATGTATGGTGCAGGAGAAATTTATTGAGATTGCATTATATTTGATCTCTAGTCTCATTATAGTTCTACAGGAGAATGTTAAAAATATCATGGACCACACACACATCAAATGAAGAAGTTTTCAGAAGAGCCCAAGCAGTTGGGTCACTCATACCAACAACAAGAGAAGGACAACTCAGATTCCTAGGACACATCATGCAGAAAGGTGAACTAGAAAAACTCATACTCTCTGGAAAGATTGAGGGGAGTAAACCTAAAGGAAGACCTCGGCTTATGTACATCAAAAGCATAGCCAGGTGGCTACACATCGAGGAAATGGAAGTCATCCAAAAAAACGAAGGATAGATCTATATGGAAAACCATGGTCACCAAAGTCCGCATCGGATATGGTACCTAGACAGACAGACAGTCTCATTAATCTGCCCATAGTGCTTAGGGGATCCCTCAGAAAGTGTTACGGCATTTATCTGCATGAGTGTTGGACTGTAGGCCAAGCAAGTCTATTTTATTGAAGCATCTTTCCTCCAGCAATGCAAATCTAGTCTGCTGATGGAGTCCACCGGAAAAGTGTGGGTTTCAGATGTTTGCACTTGCATTGATTTGTCAACACAGTGCTGCTTGGACCAGGTTGCTTATTTGTACATGTGTGTGCCATTATTTGTTAATAAATGCCCATATGTGTATTTGTGTGTGTGTATACTCACATAGGTTATGTCTGTGTGCATGTGCATCTGTGTGTGTGCTAGAGTTGATTTAAGTCCAAGCGTAAATGTGTGGCTATTGTTTGTATGTTTATATGTGTGCATTCATATGACTCACAGCCAAAACCCTCTTCCTCCTGCCACTACCATAGCTCACCAACCTGGATAATTTCACAACTGAAAAACTGTAACATCCTAGCTGATAACCACAACCTTTACAACTATATCTACAGCAATGTAGTGCCTTCAACAGTATTTGGAGAAAGATGATTGTGGGGTAGGATCATAAATGTACATATAATTGTTATCATGAATAAAGTTGAAATTTCAGATTACTACTTAACCATTGTACATTGACATATTGAAATAATCATTAATTTGAATACCTAAACAATAAGAGAAGCCACAATACAATGGATAACAATTAATATTCCTGTGGTGTTATCCACCATAATCTCTTAAGGAACAGATTTCATAACAGAATTCAAAGCTGTCAGATTTTACACCTTCTTTGCGCCACCAAAAAAATCAGTTTCGATCAAAGGTGTGTTATTCCATTGTTCATTTTCACCCTGAGTGTGGCAGCAACATCTGTTGTAAACTGAAGGACATTTCTGACTAGAAATTCTTGTATTTATATTCAGTTTAGAACCCTTATGGCATCTGTTTGCTGCCTTGCTGGGAGTATGAAACAGACATCAATTATTTTTTCCCTCAGCAAGAAAGTAGACAGCTAGTAACATGAAGGAATGTATGATCTTCACTCTTTCAGGGGCTGCATAGTCCATTTATTTTAAACAAATCTAAACACTCAGAAAATTCTGGAATAAACATTGAGTCAGGGTGTTGCATGATATTTGCAAAAAAAGTAGCTCTGGATGAAAGCCTGCCTAGCAATGCTTCTTAAACAAATATTTCAGAAGGTCGGTAGCTTGGATCGGCTGCTTATTTTTAGGGTTTTTCGCTGAGCCTGGAGGTTAGGTCACAAACATTTTGTCACCAGTCGAGGTGACATCATCAGTACACAATTGAGTGTTGTTTCTGTGAAGTGCTTGCACTTATATTGGTCTGACTCATTGTTCTGATTGGTTGGCTGTCATGCTAGCCGTTAGTCTCTGCTGGGCCCTGGCCAGCCAGATAGTTGAGTGATCTCCACTGGCCATATCCCTGGCTATCAGTCATTGTGGGCGTTGGTTCCTTGGGTGTCTGCAGCTCACCCCTCACAGACTCATAGGTGCTGCAGGAACAGCACTCAGTTGCCCTCTGATGATGTCACCTCGATGTGTGATGAAATGTCTGCAACCTAACTTCCGGGCTCAGTGAACAACCTTAGAAGCAATCACCAGCATGTTCGGAGAACTTAAGTTCTGGGAGACATATGATAGATTGAGTATATCACACAGTAGCAAGTCAAGGCAACTGGCCTTGCTGTGTTGTCTAGAAGCCGTTTCACCACTCATCCAAGAGGCTTCTTCAGTTCTGATCCATGGTGGGTAGTTTTCTGCTTTATAGACAATGTGAGTTGTTTAAAGATATAGTAATCACATGAGTGTTGTTAAGAATCATAGAGGTAATGAGACAGTCATTAGTCTTACCATTGCATGAATGGAGATGTGAACTGTTGTGGAGACGCTGGGGTAGAGATGCTATACTTTATACTTCATTGTCGCCAAACAATCGATACTAGAACATACAATCATCGCAGCTCTATTTGATTCTACGCTTCCCGCTCCCTGGATTACAAATATTAAATATTAAAAATACTAAAAATAGTAAAAATTAGTAAATATTAAAAATTTAAATGATAAACCATAAATAGAAAATAGAAAAATGGAAAGTAAGGTAGTGCAAAAAAACCAAGATGCAGGTCCGGATATTTGGAGGGTACAGCCCAAATCCGGGTCAGGATCCGTTCAGCAGTCTTATCACAGTTGGAAAGAAGCTGTTCCCAAATCTGGCTGTAGAGTCTTCAAGCTCCTGAGCCTTCTCGCAGAGGGAAGAGGGACGAAAAGTGCGTTGGTTGAGTGGGTCGTGTCCTTGATTATCTTGGCAGCACTGCTCCGACAGTGTGTGGTGTAAAGTGAGTCCACGGACGGAAGATTGCTTTGTGTGGTGTGCTGCGCTGTGTTCACGATCTTCTGCAGCTTCTTTCAGTCTTGGACAGGACAACATCCATACCAGGTTATGATGCACCCGAGAAGAATGCTATCTACAGTTCAACTATAAAAATTAGTGAGGGTTTTAGGGGACAGGCCAAATTTCTTTAGTTTTCTCAGGAAGTAAAGGTGCTGGTGGGCCTTCTTGGCAGTGGACTGTGCTTGGTTGGACCAAGTCAGGTCATTTGAGATATTGACCCTGAGGAACTTAAAGCTTTTGACCTGTTCCACTTGTCCACCACCGATGTAAATTGGGTCATGCGGTCCGCTACTCCTTCTGAAGTCAACAACCAATTCCTTTGTCTTGCTGACATTGAGGGATAGGTTATTGTCTTCGCACCATGCCACCAGGTTCTTAATTTCCTCTCTGTACTCAAACTCATCATTACCCGAGATACGGCCTACAATTGTTGTGTCATCAGCAAACTTATATATTGAGTTTGATCGAAACTTGGCTACACAATCATGGGTGTACAGTGAGTACAGCAGGAGGCTGAGTACACAGCCTTGTGGGGCACCGGTACTCAGAGTGTTTGTAGAGGAGAGCTTGTCCCTTATTTTTACAACCTGGGTCCTGTCTGTGAGGAAGTTGAAGATCCAGCTGCGGATCTGAGTGCTAAGGCCTGGGTTCTGGAGCTTAGGAATCAGTTTATTTGGAATGATGGTATTAAAGACAGAGCTGTAATCATTGAAAAGGAGCCTTACGTATGCGACTTTATTCTCCATGTGTGCTAAGGAGGAATGTAGGGCCATAGAGATGGCATCTGCCGTTGACCTGTTGCCCCGATAGGCGAATTGCAAAGCGTCGAGGTTGACCGGTAGGCTGTGGTTGATGTGTGCCATAACCAATCTCTCGAAGCAGTTCATAGCAATTGATGTCAGCGCCACAGGTCGATAGTCATTCTGGCATGCCACCTTGCTCTTCTTCGGCACTGGGATTATCGTTGCCTTCTTAAAACACGAGGGGATCTTAGACTGAAGCAAGGAGCTGTTGAAGATGTTGGCAAACACTCCAGCTCGCTCGCTTGCACAGGCCCGGAGAATCCGTCCTGGGACGCCATCTGGGCCCGTCGCATTCCTTGGATTTATCTTCAGGAAGGCCCTTCTATCGTCCTCCTCGGTGACGATGAATCTCGATGCCACCAGGTCTGGTTCATCCGGAGGAAGCAGGACGCTCCTCTTCTGTTCGAATCTTGCGTAGAATACGTTAAGTTCATCATGAAGAGAAGCACCACAGTTATTGATATTCCCAGCCTTTTCTTTGCACCCAGTGATCTCATTTAGACCCTGCCATAGCCTACTGGCATCCCTCTGTTTAGCCTGGGCTTCCAACTTGGCCTCTTGGTGCCGTTAATGGCTTTCCGGAGTTCACGCCTGGATTCCGTGTAGCGACTGGTATCCCCAGACCGAAAAGCTGCAGCTCTAGTCTTTAAAAGGGACTTGACCTCATAATTCATCCAAGGTTTCCAGTTAGGGAATACCCAGATCATCTTGCGAGACATACAGTCCGCCGTGCGTTTCCAAATAAAGTCCGTGACAGCTGAGGCATACTCATCGAGGTTAGCTGCCGAGTCCTTGAATACTAACCAGTCCACCGATTCAAAGCAGTCACGGAGGACCTCATCCGTTTCCTCCGTCCAATGCGACACTACTTTTGACACCGTGACCTCCCGCTTCAGTTTCTGTTTGTAAGCCGGGAGGAGGAGTACAGCCTGATGGTCCGATTTTCTGAAGTAAGATCGTGGGACAGAACGGTAGGCATCCTTGACTGCTGTGTAGCAGTGGTCAAGTATATTCGGGCCTCTAGTGGGGCAGGAGACATGTTGGTATAACTCTGGCAGCGCCTTTCTCAGATTGGCCTGGTTAAAGACCCCGGCTGTAATGAGCAAAGCCTCCGGATACCTGGTCTCAAGTTCACTGATGTTGGCATACAGTATGCTCAGAGCACATTCCATGTCCGCCTGGGGAGGAATGTAGACCGCTGTCAGTATGACCAAGGTGAATTCCCATGGCAGATAGTAGGGATGACACTTCACCGACAGGTGTTCCAGGTCCGGGCTGCAGGAGCTTGTCAGTGCCACTGTGTCCGAGCACCACGCAGTGTTGATCAGTAGGTAGACACTACCTCCCCTCGTCTTGCCCGAAGATGCTGTGCGGTCCATCCGATGGATCGAAAATCCCTCCAGTTGGATGGCACAGTTGGGGGTGGCAGGGAAGAGCCAGGTCTCGGTGAAACAGAATACACAGCAGTTTTGCATCTCCCTGCAGTAGGTGAGTGTCCATTTAAGATCATTCACCTTGTTCTCTATGGCTTGCACATTAGCTAGTAGGATGGTGGGCGTAGGGACCCTGAAGCCTCTGCTTCAATCTGCTTCAATATGACCAGCAGCCCAGCTCTTTTCCCATGCTTCCTCGGTAAATAGTGCATCTTTCCAGGTTTCCATCGATGCAGTGTGTTGTTGTCAGCTCTTTGAGGTTGGTGGATGAGTCCCGCGGGAATCGATCAGCCGGTTGCGTCGTCGGACGCTCCGGGTCGGGCCGAGTAACGGGGGAAGCTCCACTGCCACTTCCAGCTGCCGGGGGCCCGGGCTGTCAATTGGGTTGGGCTCCAAATCCGACACTTAATCCCAGATGGTCGGGCTCCTTGCTGAAACAAGTCCTTAAGCCGAGTCACGGTTGCGGAGGCCTCCGCTCCAGCCGAGCCTCGGGCTCGATTTCCGAGGTCAGCGGCGGTGGCCTCACTTCCGGCATCTGTGGATGGCCACCAACGGGGCTTTACGGTGGTCGCTCCTGGGAAGCGTCTGGGGCACCTTGAGGTCTCTGCCGTCACTTCTGTGTGGTCGTCTGCTCCGGAGAGGTGCTGGTCGGAATGGGCCGTGCCTCCAAGTGCTCTGGCATGGTAGCAGACCGCGGGTCTCCGGGAACGTGGTGGGCCTTGTTGGTCGGGTCCAGGTGCGGTCCGGAGTTTAAGAAGCAATTCTGGCGCGGTGGTCTCCAGCTGGGTCAGTAACTTTGCCAGGGTGTTGTTGATCTTGATCTTGCTGGGTTGGAGGTTAAGAAGGGTTTCTCGGGTATAGGATAATGGAGAGGGCAGTTTGCTCGGGAGAGCATGCGCAAAGTCGCCAGTCACCAGCGCCATCTTTCTTTCTTAGGACTGCATTGTAAGTAACTGATAGATAGTGTTGTATCCCACCCACTTTGTTTAGGGATGTGTTTTCCAATTCGACAAAGATGGCTTCTTTAATCCCTCTTTTTAAAGGCTTATAGACAACACAGCAAGACCAATTGCCTTGATTTACTTCTGCCTGATATACAATGACCTGGATGACTAAGAACCTTCATAGACGGATAGATTGATTGCATTTCCCCTGGGGTGAACGACAGTAAAAGTTGGCTTGATAGAAGTATATGAAATCTTAACAGGCATAGATCAAGTAGACAGTCAAAATTGTTTTCCATTTGCAGGTGTATCAAAAACAAGAGGGTATAGGTTTAGAGTGAGAGGAAGGAGTGTTAAAGAGGATTTGAGGGGGAAGTTTGGTATGGTACACAAGGTGGATGAAATCTGGAAGTTGCTACCAGAGGAAGTGGTGGAGTTAGATACAATTACCATTTTTAAGAGACATTTAGATAGGCATTTAAATAGGCAAGGCATTGAGGGAGACAGAATTAATGTAAGTAGATAGGATTGGTATGGATGAGGAAAAAGGTTAGCCTGGACTCAATAGGCTGATGGGTTATTTCTATACTGGAAATTTCTATGAATCTAAAGTTAAGAGAAAATAATAAAAACAAATAGATGTTCAAAATCTGAAATAAAAATAAAACAGGATATACAGCAAACACTCTTCAGGCCAGGCAGCATGTATATAAGGAGAAACCAAATTGCTCACTGACCTGCATGGTCTGTATTTTTGTTTTTTTTTCTATTGCATTTTAAATTATGTAACATCTATGTCAGATTAATATTATTAATCTCCAATATCAGTGAGTGAGACATTTTAGTGAAGAGGCTTACCCATGTTTATTTATATCAGAAGCATGATTACTGCTTTATACTGAGTACAAGGTTGCCATTTGACCCATCGTGTCCAAGTTGGCTCTCTCCTTGAAAAAAATCTGTAGTTGATGAGGGAGAGAGAGAAATGGAGAGTCCGTCATCATGTCTGATGCCGGCCCCCTAGGCCTGAGTCGACGTAGTAGTAGTAGCTTTCAATGTCCCCATATGTCCCCTTTCTCCACAGCCATGCATTTTTTCTCCAATTTCTTCTCAAAGACCAAAAAGCAATTTGCACCCACTATACCTGCAAGCAAAGTTTTCACTTCTGTCACTCTTAGTTCCCATGCTCTTAATTTTATTCTTGTGCTCTCTAGACCTTGATCCTTCCAACAAAGTCTTTCTGCCCACACTTTTCAAATAATTCGAATTTTTCATTTTTCGAGAAATCTCTGCGGCCTTTGCTTCTCCAGAAATAGCAATCCCATAGTCTGTTATTATACACCCTAAAAGTCATCTCCAACCCCTTCTAATGCCACATTATCCTTGCTATAATTGTGGCAGTCAGAAATGAACACATATCTGTATTTCGAACTGTAATGGTGCTTAATGAAATTTTATGTATGCTACTACTGAAAAAGACTGGAATTTTGTAGGCCTGATTGAAGATTTTCTCAATTTGCCTTGCTTCTTTCTTTCTGACAAGCATGGTTTTACCATAAAACCAGGGCGAACCAAAAGGGTCAGACCAGTTATGCTCACAGATCTTGATTTTGCAGATGACATAGTCCTGCTCTCTGACCAGATGGAGGAAGCACAGCAGCTACTGACAAAAGTGGAAATTGAGTGCAATAAAGTTGGACTTCACCTAAACGCTAAAAAGACAGAGTACATTGCATTTAACTGTGAGGAAGGTACTCTCAAGACCGTAGAGAATGATACCATAAAGAAAGTTTTTGACTACAAGTACCTCGGGTCAAGAATGATGAGTTTGGAGAGGGACATAAAGATATGGAAGGCGCTGGCGTGGAGGGTTATGAGCGACATGAAGGAAATCTGGAAGTCGAATCTGACCAGAGGGCTTAAAAAGAGGATTTTCATAGCAGTCATAGAGTCCATTCTCACGTACGGATGCGAGACGTGGACACTCACCAAGACTACGTGGAAGTCTCTAAATGGTTGCTATACACGAATGCTCCGGATGGCTCTTGATGTGAGTTGGCAACAGCACATAATGAACGTTGAGCTCTACGACGACCTACTGATGCTCACCACTAAAATTGAGGCGAGAAGACTGCAACTAGCGGGCACTGTCTAAACCACCCCGAGCTACCTGCAAGCCTAGTCATCATATGGGCGCCCTCCCAAGACTATAGTCAACACGCTCCTAGAAGACAGTGGCGCAGCTAATGTAGATGGACTGAACACACTGATGAGGGAGAGAGAGAAGTGGAGAGTCCGTCATTGTGCCCGACACCAGTCCCCTGAGCCTGAGTCGACGTAGTAGTAGTAGTAGTAGTAGCTTTCAATGTCCCCATATTCCTAGATCCCTTTGCTCCAGTTGCTCTATTTGACCAATATAATTTATTTTATACTGCTTCTACCCACTCTCACTCCGATTTTACATGGTTCTGGTCCTCATGTTGTGGCATTGTTTGTTACAGTCACCTAGGAGAGGAGGTGCTGGAGACAGTGTGGGAGAGAACAGAGACATGGTGGGTGTGCTGGAACCCATGAGGACTGGTCCTTGCAGCCTGACTCTCTCATTGGTACTGCTCTCTAGTGTTCACCTTCAGGAAGACAAGCTGGATTGCCTTCACCTGTGGCTGAACCAGCATGAAATGAGAAAAATCTGCTGGTACTTGTTCTTGAAGAAACATAACTCCAGGACAACATCACATGCACCATCAATCTTTAGGTCATATCACTTAATGACTTGTGCTAGTATTATTTTTGTCACTGTATGTGCTATAATAACTATATGTGATGTGACTGTATGCATTGTGTTTTGCACCTTGGTCCCGAAACAGCAATGCTTCAATTTTTGCTGTATGCATGTGTACAGTTGAATGACAAGTATACTTGAACCTGAGCTGTCTAAATGTATCACCTCTTCATTAAATTTCACCTGCTATGTATCTGCCTATTTACCATTGTTCTTATCCTGCAGCAATGCATCACCACTTTTTGCACACATCTCAGTACTACCAGGTTTTGTGTGATCCACATGTTTAGGAATTGTGGTTTTCATACTCCCTCCCATCGAAAAATTTAAGTGATAATGTAAATAAAACAATGCAATGGGCTCAAAACTGGTCTGTTGAGAATGCTATTATTTCATCCATCTTCAATCTAAACAATACTCTGCTGTCTGTTACTTAGCTAACTTCATGTCTGTGCTATCATTATATATTTTGTCCCATGCGCTCCCACTTACTTGCTAATTTTGTTATATGGCACTTTATTAAATCTCTTCTGGGAGCCCATGTAATTGCATTACCCACACCAAATTCATCCATTACGTCATCAAACTAAATCAGTGAATTACATTAAACATTTTTTTCTCTCTCTGCAAATCTGTAGAGCCTTGCTTTAACTAATCACTTCCCTTCTGGTCACCATTAATCCTGCCCATATCGTCATTTCTAAAAAGTTTCCCAAACACTGAGGATAAAATTATTGTCCTGTGGTTGACGGGTTTATTTGTACTTCCTGTTTGGAATAAGAGAGTTAGAATTTCAAATCTTCAGTCTTCTGGTACTACCCCTGTATTCTAAAAGCATTGGAATATTGAAGTTAGTGATCCCACAATTTTGTCTTTTACTTTCCCCAGAATCTTAGAATGCATCTTATCTAATCTTGGAGTCTATCTTAAATTCAGCCAACTTTCCTAATTTTAAGTGTATCTTGTATCTCCTGCTTTAGAAACACCCTCTTCCCTGATATGAAGAAAGAGACCAACAGTATCCTCATCAGCCACGTGAAAACCCCACGTTTTGGCACTGCAAGCTCTGGGTGCCTTTTTGCTTATTATGTGCTAATAAAATACCTTTGGATTCCTATTTATGTTGTCAGCCAAATGTCTCTTACATGTTCAGTTTACCTCTCTTATTTTAATTTGCAATTCTTTTCTGATTCTTTACCTATCAGCTCAGTTCTCATTGGCATTAACTGTGCTACACTTGTAACACATATATTTTTGGTTTATCTTCTTGTGTATCAATTTCATCACCCATGAAGCTCTGAATTTGTTTAGTCTTAATTTACACTTTGAACTAC
Organism: Mobula hypostoma; assembly: GCF_963921235.1. NCBI lineage: Eukaryota > Metazoa > Chordata > Chondrichthyes > Myliobatiformes > Myliobatidae > Mobula > Mobula hypostoma. The sequence continues at coordinate 144,825,327 of NC_086100.1, forward strand.
CCCTTAGTCCATTGTTCTGTTAGTGTTTTGCTTGTCAGCTTTTGATACCAATTTACTTGGACAAGATCCATTTTCATCCCGTTGAAGCTGACCTTCTTACAAAAAGTTATTTTTTTATTTTGTTTTGCCATTTACTTTTTCTTTTTCCATCTTAACTAAATCTTATGATATCAGCATCACTGTCTTCAAAATGCTCCACTGCTAAAACTTAGTGCACCTGATGCACATTGTCCCAGAACCATAATCAATATCTTGTCTTCCCTTAACATAAGTACTTCCTGATTACCACTGGCAATAAGAACTTCTTGTCAAACTCCAAGACCTGGGCTTCTGTCCCTCCATATGTACTTGGGCAGATCATCTCCTTCTCACTGACCATCAAGTCAGGGCTGCATGCTTAGACCCTGCTCTATTTTCTCTATACCCACAAATTTGCAGCTATGAATGGCTCCAACAAAATCTAACAATTTATTGATGACACCACTGTTGCTGGCAGAATCAGGGATGGTAATGAGATGCACACAAGAATGAAATAAGTCAGTTGGTTGAGTTGTGTTCTAACAGCAACCTTGCACTCATTGTCAGCAAAACCAAGGAACTGATTGTGAAGTGTAAAAAGGTGAAGTCAGGCAAGCTAGCAGCGGTCCTCATTGAAGGCTCTGTGGTGGAAAGGATGAACAGCTTCGAGGTTCTGGGTGTCAGCCTACCGGAGGAAATATCCTGGACATAGAATATATAAGTATAGATGCACCCCAGAAGAAGATATGCAGTGTCTCTACTTACTGAGATATTTATGGAGATTTGGCATGTTATTGGATTCTTGACAAATATGAATAGTGGAAAACATTCTGACATTCTGACATATGATAATTCTCATTACAGAGAGTCTCAGGCAAGAGACTACAGGGGGTGCTGGCCTCAGCCAGTTCCTTCACTGAGGGCACCTGCAGGAGGTAATGCCTTAGGAAGGCAACATTGATCAATAACGACCTCCTGCATCTGGGCCATGCTTCTATCTCATTGCTGCCATCATGCAGGCAGTACAGGAGCCTGGAGGTTCAATAACTGCTTCTTTCCCATTGCTATCAGATTCTTCAAAACTCTAATTCCACCTTGGACTATATTTTCCTCAACTTGCATTCATGCCATTCTGTTTAATTTTTTTAAATTTTGTTTTTATAAATGATGTATAATTTATATTAATTTAATTTTATGTAAGTTATGTGTGTCATGTTGGAAATGTACTGTCTGGTACTGCAAAAAGTCAGCCTTCATGTCAGTTATACCCAGGATATGTGGGCCCATAAACCTGAACTTGAACTTGTACTATCCTAGGTGGTATTAGCATAAATGAGGTCCTTCATTATATTGGTGATATTGTTTATGGATTTCTCTGTAATTTCTATACATTTTGCTTCAAATATCTTTGTCACTTGTTGGTAATCTACAGAATACACTTAGCAGTGTCACTTTGTCTTATTTTAGTAAACTGGTTCAGTTATCTGCAAACAACAGGAATTCTGCAGATGCTGGAAATTCAAGCAACACACATAAACGTTGCTGGTGAACGCAGCAGGCCAGGCAGCATCTCTAGTAAGAGGTGCAGTCGACGTTTCAGGCCGAGACCCTTCGTGAAGGGTCCTGACGAAGGGTCTCAGCCTGAAACGTCGACTGCACCTCTTCCTAGAGATGCTGCCTGGCCTGCTGTGTTCACCAGCAACTTTTATGTGTGTTGCTTCAGTTATCTGCATACATTTTGTATTTTTAATAAATTCTGCATGAGCTTGTTTTTATTCTGTGTCTCAAATCTCTTAGTAGTGATTTGTAAATTCCATTATGGCAAATTTCTGCACCCAAACCTTCATTTCATGAGGGTACTCTGTACTCTGGATCTGATGAGCTATGGCATACATATCAATTTTTCCTTTCAGTAAAAAAAAGTTTCCTTCTCCTGCCCTCTTGTTCTATTCTCCACACTGTCCTCTTACCTCTTCTCATCTGCCTGTCACTTTCCCCTGGATCCCCTCCTCCTTCCTTTTTCCTATGGTTAACTATCCTCTCCTATCAGATTGTTTTCTCTCCTGCCCATTATCTTTCCCACCCATCTGGCTGCACCTTCTAGCTATCCTTCTTCCCCTACCCACATCCGTTTTATTTTGGCATCTTCTCCCCATCCTTTCCAATCCTGAAGAAGAGCCTTATCCTGAAACGTAGCCTGTTATTCATTTCCACAGGTTCTGCTTGACCAGCTGAGTTCCTCCAGTATTTTGTGTGTGTTGTTTTGGATTTCCAGCATCTGCAGACTTTCTTGTGTTTATGAAAATAAGTTTGAAAGTTGTCCGAGAAACAATCTTCCTACGAAAACTATTAAAATGTATAGTAAAATCATAAAAATGCTGAGAATTCTCAGCAGATTAGGCCACAACTATGGAATAGAAACAGAGTTAATGCTTTGGATTGAAGGTCCTTCATCAGAGAGTGGGGGAAGAAATGTCTGAGAAGGGTCTCTCTGACACAAAAATTAACTCTGTTTTTATTCTAACAGATAGTCATAGTCATAGTCATAGTCGTACTTTATTGATCCAGGGGAAAATTGGATACAGCCTGACTTGACAATTCACAGTAATTTTGGTTCTTAAATGTCTTGCATCTACAATTTTTTCTTGTGGTTTTTAGTGCCAAATTCTATAAACAATATGATCAATAGCATTAAAAATGTTAAAATATTTCAAATCATGAACACATTCTAAGAATTAAAAATTCTGACATCTCTTCATCCTTTCCAGTCCTGAAGAAGGGTCTCAGCTGGAAACATTAATTGCTTATTCATTTCCATTGATGCTGACTGATCTGCTGAATTCCCAGCATATTGTGTATGTTGTGTATACACAATGTTCCTCCAGCATATTCTGTATGTTACTTTGGTCTTCCAGTATCCACAGAATTCCTCATGTTTACATCCCAAACTAATGTCTTTTCCTTTATTTTGCCTTTTTAGGTACCCCTTATCAGAATGTCAGCATTTTGTTTCCATTGTGATTCTCACTCTCTGGCAAATTAATTTAATCCCCTCCCAATAGAACTGGCTAACTTCTCCAGGAGGCTATCAATTCAATTCCTACAGATGTACTGATGTATAGAGATGACATTGGTAGTTTCAATTCCTTGGAAGTCCAAAACCCTCACTCCTACATCTCCAGTCATTTGCTTTGTTGTCCTATTTCTGTACTCATTAAACTGTGGCATCAGTAGAAATCAAGAGAATACCATCTTGAGCTCCTGCTTTACAACCTCTTTTGTAGCTTCTTAAATTCTGCCTTTAAGATCTTACCTTTAGTCTACTTTTATTCATAATACTGGACAATGACTTTTGGCTATTCAGTGGAACCCTTTAAGATGATGAAATTTCATTTTTTATCCATTACTCCAGGATTCAGCCAATCTCCTGAATATGATTCTGATCCTGATCTCCTGTGAGCTAATCCCTGAGCAAGCTCTGCTTAACTGTTTTAGCCATAGAAATGCAATCCTGGTGTGCATTTTTGGCTGCCAATACAACTGCTAGGTTTACCTGTGTAGAATTGTAGCTTTACACACAGAAGCTTTGAAACTCCAATGGGCTCTGCCAACCTCCTGCTAGAAATGTGACAGGAGATCTGCAGAACTCTTCTTCAAGAAGCAGCTTAAATAACCACTTTAAGCTATTTACACCTTTTCTGTGGAGGATTCTGACAATCTCCTGCTGAAGTGACAGTGGGAGATTTCAAGGAAAGACAAACATAAAGAGCGCAATCAAAATTTCGAACAACGAATTTTTTCCAGCCTAAAATATTTGGAAACAAAACCAAAATAGTTTATTCATTTTACTATACATTATCTTTAAGACTACAATATAATCATTTATCTCCTACATTAAACAGGGAATTTAGATTCTAATATGCCAGATGAAATCAGATATTTTCTGGTAATGATGCAAATAGATTATGCTTCTTGGCACTCCAGTTTGAACTAAAATGATCCAAAGGTATTCAGTTATAATTTTTAACATAGTTTTTCAATTCAGTATATTTAGTCATTAATTCTAATTTGTTTTGTAACATTGGTTCAGTTGGTATTTTCCAAAGAAGCCATGGGCAAAACATTAATAATTGAGCTGGTTTTTTAATCAAATTATAGTAAGTGCCAGAAAATGTTTCTGATCTTGTAATTTTTTTGGTGCTGGGTGGAACAATTTTGGACAGCTCCCTCAAAAAAAAGATTTAGTTATGGGAAGGATAACTAAGTTAGAAGGAAGTATCAGGACACATTTAGCTCTGCACACAACTGCTGTTATTTCCTTACCTTCTGCCTCCCTGTTATTCCCAAAAAATGTACACAGTTACCTATCACTTGCATTAAGAATTCTGCCTTTAAAAAGTGAGCAAGAAGCAACTCCTCTAATTTGAGTGGAGATGAATGGCTCTGAAGCAAAAAAGTTAGATACTGGGTAAATTACTAATTGGGTTGGATCAAATGTTTTAAATGTTTTTTTAAATTATTTATAAAGTAGCATTAAACATTTTGTTTCTTGAGTTTTGTACTTATAATGTTATTTATTTGTGAAACACTTTATTTGGTTAAGTATATTTAGCCTTTTGTGGTTGATATTTGTTCTGCAATATACACCATCAACTCCACACCCCAGGTATACATTCCTCCTGTTCTGCACAACATCTTCTTGTTACCAGCAAGATGGCATCAGGTTTAAGTCAAATTGGCCAGATGCAGCAGGAAAATTGGAGCCATAGCTTTGTGATAAATAGATTGTGTGAGGGAAAAATGGAGACCAGATTCAAATTAGGGGGAAAAATGAAAAGAAAACTTCTTTCCAAAGATTCCACTTCAATCCTGAGTATTTGGTTATGAGACTTTAGTAACAGCCATGATGACAACTGTGGGGGCATTGAAAGAACCACTGGATGCTGACATTTAGGGACACTTTGTGTGATATTAGAATTAGCTAGCCAACTGCTCCTTCCATCCAATGTCACACCCAATCTTCTTAAATCATAACTTACATCATCAATTAAATAAATCAGACATATTTTTTACTCTTAACCTTTGACTCTGTACCAGCTTCTCTTCCAGATCCCATCAGAACTTCTGTTTTAAGTGCACCATATGAATACTTAGTTTATTTCTGCCCAACTCAAATGCATGTTAGAAAGATTATGATGGACAGTTTTATATGTTGATGTGCAATGAGTATTTTTTGCAAGATTGTAAAGCCTCCTTCCACTCTTTGTTTCTGGGATGCATTTATATTAAACTATAAACACCCCATCATTTATGTATCTAACAAGCTGTAAGGTTTCACTGCTAATGTAATGGCTTCTTTGTGATGTTCTCTGCTGAAGTAACGGTTTCTCTGTAGCAGCAATGTTTGGGCTATGGCTGGCGATAACAGGACTATAGGCTGCATGTTAGACAATCAGGATTTTGTTGCCCTGTCTTGTGAATCTGGAAGCAGTTGATTATGTGGGCTTTGCCAGACAGAGAGAGAGATGAATAGAGAAGACGTGAATGGAGAGGTTTGGTAGACTGCCGGACGAGGTGGACTCAGAGGGAGGGTCCGAAAGGCAGCAACGATCGGAGGAGGTCGAGGCAGACCGATCGACCTATGAGTGAGCTCCAACATTGCGCATAGATTGTTTAGTAAGATTTGGACCCTTTTCATTATTTCATTTCTCTACTAACTCTATAGTCAAAGTAAGAATTATAAAGCTTAATCGTTGAATCGCATATTGTGTACTGTTTGTTATTTCGGGGTATTGATTTGTAACAGGGGACATATCATGCAGTATCCACCCAAATGAGACTTCTTAAATTTTGCCGGGCAGGGAGTTATCACCCCCTATATTAAGCCACTAAGTGAAGCGAGAGTGATATGTAAAGACAGCCACTGAGAAAAATCTATACTGCAACAAAAAAAATTTTACATTCTACATGCATGTAATGTGCCAAGATGCCACTGGAGGCTGGGGGCCCAGAGCTGGCCCGCCTCTTGGAGTTGGAGGACGTGTGTGTGTGTGTTGTGTGTGTGTGTGTGTGTGTGTGTGTGTATGTGTGTGTGTGTGTGTGAGTGAGAGTGGATGGGAGAGCAGAAAGAGGCCTTTTGCTTTTATTGTTTTGTTGCTGTTGTAACCCCCCAGCCACCCTCAGGGTCGCTCGGCTCGCTGTCATCTCGGGAAACAGCCCTCGGCCCTGCCAATCTGGGTAATAGTTTGTGTGGATGCTGTGTGATGTACCCCACCCTGCCCAAATAACAGACAATGCACCAGATACAATTAAATGATTTACAGATAGATAAATATTACTGGAACTATATAATTAATAGAGAATACAATATAAAAGGAAAATAAACGGTGCCACACTTATCAAAGTTCAATCTCTTCATGCACAAAAAAAGCTGGAACTCAGGACCCTTCTTCTTCACCCTGTGACTCCTCGGACCACCTTGACCGGCCACCTGGGACCAACAACGGTAGTCGACCAGACGCTCCACACGAGTCCGTCTCCATCTCCCCTCCTCGCCGGACGCCCAGCTTGGGGTCCAACTCCGTTAGAGGACTAACAGTACCTGCTCCATCGTCTGTTTCTCTCTCCCGCCTTCTGCTGCGACCTCTCTCTCACTGAGGTGTCTTCAGCGGTCAACTCCCCTCCCTTGTGGTAGGTCGGAGCATCTACTAAGAAGGTCTCACCCTCAGCTACTTTCCCCAGGCTGTACCATCGCTGAGTTTCACTTAAATTTGGTACCGGCTCAAGGCTGCTACACACGTCCTCAGAAGCAACTCGACACGCTGGGTGCCCAGACAATGCCCCCATGAACTCCAGGGTCATTAACCAATCATCGTCTTCTGGATAACTACTGCCACTAGTACCCAAAGTCTCCGGTGCCCTTGCGGTTGTTAAGGGAAAATGCTTCAGACACCGGTTGTAAAACAAACTGTACAACAACTTGACCTGCGCCCCGGGGTCAAGGATGGCTTTAGCATCACTTCTCTCCATCCATAACGACACCCTGGGGCGTGGTCCCTCTAAGCCTTCAGGAACAGGGTCTTTTCCTTTTGGAAGTTCATTGGTACATTGCTGGGAACGTGCTTCCCCAGAGACCCCAAGCCGTTCCCCCACTGGGCCTCCACTAAGTTTCCCGACACCTCTCTCATCAGCTGAACAACTGAAGGAGGGGCTGATCCCCTGAAATGATCCCCCTGGCGTTGCAAGCAATTTAGCCGCCCTCCTAGCCAGAGAAGACACACTGAAAACTTTCCCCCCTCTTTCAAATAATGGACCTCTGTCACTACGGTGTAAGTGAACCTGACAGCTCTAACACCATCACCAGCCCACCTACTTAAACTTTCAACCAATCCCTGTCGCTCTCCCTCAGCCGAGCACTGCCACTCATCTAACAACTGAGAATTCCGCGCCGCCCACATCTCGCTTGTCTCCGCCCCTCTTGGGGTGGACACTATCCCAAACGCCAGGTGGAGCCTGCCAGAGGTAGAACATTTATTCGCAGACTCTATCTCCAAATCAGACCACTCTTTCCTCTCTCCCCCAACAGCATGGACAGCCCCAAGTGCCACATCCAACTCGTCAATGCTAGTCTGAATTCGAACAAAGACCTCACCCACCACGAATACAGCAATAACCAGCAAATAACCCACAGAGACACACATTACTTGTTTAAAAAAGGGCACCCACACAGCATACCAGTAGATCCAATTCTGGATGAAAGCCCCCACAATGTAGCTCCCCTGGTCACCCTCAGGGTCGCTCGGCTTGCTGTCGTCTAGGGAAACAGCCCTTGGCCCCGCCAAACTGGGTAATTAGTTTGTGTGGATGCTGTGTGATGTACCCCACCCCACCCAAATAACAGACAATACAGCAGATACAATGAAATGATTTACAGTTTATAGATATAAATATTACTGGAACTATATAATTAATAGAGAATAAAATATAAAAAGAAAATAAACGGCGCCATACTTATCAAAGTTCAATCTCTTCGTGCACAAAAAAAGTTGGATCTCAGGACCCTTCTTCTTCACCCTGCGACCCCTCAGACTGCCTCGACCGGCCGCCTGGGACCAACAACGGTGGTCGACCAGACGCTCCACACGAGTCCATCACCGTCTCCTCTCCTCGCTGAATGCCCCGCTTGGGGTCCGACCCCGTTATCGGACTCACAGCACCTGCTCCATCGTCTGTCTCTCTCTCCCGCTTTCTGCCTCAAAACCCCGCGCATACAATATCTTCAGAAACACCGAAAGCATAACAACTATCGCAATTGGTTCATCTGTCCTCATAATACAAAACAAACTGCTAGTGGGAAGGACTTTCTCAGTGTTTAACATAACAACGAAGCCATTTTAATTAGCCTCCACAGTAACATAAAAGACGAAACCCCCTTACACTGTTATTCTGTTGTTGTTGCTTATGTTTTGGGCATAGTGTTGTCTAATTAACTGTTGTCATTGACAACAAAATAAAAAACATAACTAAAATAATTGGGCACAGAGTGCACATGTTATGACTCAAGCATTCATCTTTTTTATTTTACTTGTGCACAAAGAAAACAGCATGGCTCTGTCACCCACACTGTTCTGAATTCTGAACAGGAAACTGCTGCTTTTACACAGAATTGACTTATCATTTATGAATATTGATCATTGTAAATTGGATAGGTTTGCAGCAAGATCAATCACCATTCACAATAGAGTGTTAAACTCTTCAAGTGGACGGTTGATGATGATATATGTCTACTGTAAGCCTACTGACTCTCACAGCTATCTGGACTATTCCTCTTCTCACCCTGTCTCTTGCAAAACTGCCACCCCCTTTTCGCAATTCCTCCGTCTCCGCCGCATCTGCTCTCAGGATGAGGCTTTTCATTCTAGGACGAAGGAGATGTCCTCCTTTTTAAAAGAAAGGGGCTTCCCTTCCTCCACCATCAACTCTGCTCTCAAATGCATCTCCCCCATTTCACGCACATCTACTCTCACTCCATCCTCCCGCCACCCCACGAAGAATAGGGTTCCCCTTGTCCTCACCTACAACCCCACCAGCCGCCAGGTCCAAAATATAATTCTCTGTAGCTTCTGCCACCTCCAACAGGATCCCACCACTAAGCACATCTTTCCCTCCCCCTCTCTCTGCTTTCCGCAGGGATCGCTCCCTACGCAACTCCCTTGTCCATTCGTCCCCCCCATCCTTTCCCACCGATCTCGCTCCTGGCACTTATCCTTGTAAGCGGAACAAGTGCTACACATGCCCTTACACTTCCTCCCTCACCACCATTCAGGGCCCCAGACAGTCCTTCCAGGAGAGGCGACACTTCACCTCTGAGTCAGCTGGGGTGATACACTGCGTCTGGTGCTCCCGATGTGGCATTCTATATATTGGCAAGACCTGACGCAGACTGGGAGACCATTTCGCTGAACACCTATGCTCTGTCCACCAGAGAAAGCAGGATCTCCCAGTGGCCACACATTTTAATGCCACGTCCCATTCCCATTCTGCTACGTCTATCCACGGCCTCCTCTACTGTAAAGATGAAGCCACACTCAGGTTGGAGGAATAACACCTTATATTCCGTCTGGGTAGCCTCCAACCTGATGGCATGAACGTTGACTTCTCTAACTTCCGCTAATGCCCCACCTCCCCCTCGTACTCCATCCATTATTTAGTTATATACACACATTCTTTTTCTCTCTCTCCTTTTTCTCCCTCTGTCCCCCTCACTATACCCCTTGCCCATCCTCTGGTTTTCCCCCCTCCTCTTTTTCTTTCTCCCTAGGCCTCCTGTCCCATGATCCTCTCATGTCCCTTTTGCCAATCAACTGTCCAGCTCTTGGCTCCATCCCTCCCCCTCCTGTCTTCTCCTATCATTTTGGATCTCCCCCTCCCCCTCCCACTTTCAAATCTCTTACTAGCTCTTCTTTCAGTTCATCCTGATGAAGCGTCTCAGCCCGAAACGTCGACTGTACCTCTTTCTAGAGATGCTGCCTGGCCTGCTGCATTCACCGGCAACTTTTATGTGTGTTGCTTGAAATTCCAGCATCTGCAGATTTCCTCATGTTGGCTGATGATATTTTGGAGTTAGTCCAGACAATAGAGCCTTAGCTGTTGAGCATATTTGGTATCTTTCTGTTATCTTGTCTGTTTCTGGCACCTCCAATTCTGTAAAATGATGCTTTGTTTTAGAAAGACCTTTCTGTAAAAGCCTCACTACAGAGGTCTCATTCGCCTGGCTTGAGGACACACTACTGCAATCTCCCAGCCTACTTTGTCTGTAGTAAGCACAGGTACCTCCAGCAGGCTCACTTCAAAGGGCTCAATTGACTACAAGTGCCCCAGACTATCATTGTCTTACTGCAATTGCCACGCTCCCTCTTCTTTGTCCAGTATAGAATAGCTAAATAAATCTCATTGAATTTCAATAATGTCGAATCTCTGAAGCTGCATGATAATTTCACCATGGACAGTTGCCTATGAATATCAGAGATGTATGTGCAACACTCCTGATTAATAATGGTACAGCTACCACCTCCCTTTGAGAACAGAAATTCTAGTGCTGGTCAATTTTGTGGGCCACTGTATTGGTTGCCAGCATTTTGGCAGAAATGTCATTGAATTGAATTGACTTTATTTCTTACATCCTTCACATACATGAGGAGTAAAAATCTTTACGTTACATCTCCATCTAAGTGTGCAATGTGCAATCATAGTAATTTATAATAAATAGAACAGTCAATGTAACATAGAAATGCACTCAAATCAGCGAGAGTTAATCAGTCTGATAGCCTGGTGGAAGAAGCTGTCCCAGAGTTTCTTGGTCCTGGCTTTTAAGCCAGATGGTAGCAGCTGGAGTAGATTGTGGTTGGGGTGACTCAGGTCCCCAATGATACTACAGGCCCTTTTTTCACACCTGTCTTAGTAAATGTCCTGAGTCATGGGAAGTTCACAACTACAGTTGCGCTGGGCAGTCCACACCACTCTCTGCAGAATCCTGTGATTAAGGAAGGTACAGTTTCCTTACCAGGCAGTGATGCAGCCAGTCAGGATGCTCTCAATTGTACCCCTGTAGAAAGTTCTTAGGATTTGGGGGCCCATACCAAACCTCCTCAACCATCTGAGGTGAAAGAGGCGCTGTTACGCCTTTTTCACCACACAGCTGGTATGTACAGATTGCGTGAGGTCCTCGGTGATGTAGATGCCGTGGAACTTAAAGCTGATTACCCTCTCAACCCCAGATCCATTGATGTCAATAGGGGTTAGCCCGTCTCCATTCCTCCTGTAATCCACAACCAGCTCCTTTGTTTTTATGACATTGAGGGAGAGATTGTTTTCTTGTCACCACTGTGTCAGAGAGATGACTTCTTCCCTGTAGAACACCTCGTTATTGTTTGATATTAGGCCAATCACTATAGTGTCGTCAGCAAATTTAATTAGTAGATTAGAGCTGTGTGTGGTGAAACAGTCATGGGTATACACGGAGTAAAGTAGAGGACCTAGTACACAGTGCTGAGGGGCTCCTGTGTTGAGAGTCAGAGGTATGGAGGTGAGGGAGCACACTCTTATCACTTGCCATCGATCTTACAGGAAGTCCAGAATCCAGTTGCGCAAGGCAGGGTCAAGGCTGAGGTGTCTGAGCTTCCTGACAATCTGGTTTATGTAATGTACCTTTAAGGTTGCATTAGTTGCCAATTTCTCCAGCAGCACTGAGGCCATGTAAGTGCTTTCATGAGCCATTCTGGCAGCTTCCCAGAACGAGGATGCCATTATCCAGGTTCTGTAATGCTCCTTTGATGGCAGCCCCACACAGTGGGATGTAGAGAGAGAGACGGAGAGAGAGAGAGAGAGAGAGAGAGAGAGAGGACGAGGACAGGCAGTACATTTATGGAACTATGTAGGCTGGGTAAAATCAAGCCCTCCATGAATTTAGTTCAGGCCAAGATCCCACATTGGAATGGGTGCCCCTGGCAGGTAGTGATAGGCCTGTTGGCCACAATTTCAGAATGTAGATTTACAGGATTCAGAAGGTCATCAGTAGTTTCAGCATTGCATGTACTGTTACACAAGTCTATAAGGCCATAAGACCATAAGACATAGGAGCAGAATTAGGCCATTCAGCCCATTGAGTCTGCTCCACCCTTCCATCATTCTTTAATGCCCTGTCTGATCAGGAAATGATCAACTTCTGTCTTAAATATATGCACAGACTTGGCCTCCACCACAGTCTGTGGCAGAAGTCTAGTCACATCCTTTGATGGTTACAGTAATACACTTCTTCCCCCATCCCCTTGAAGCAGCTTTGGAGCGGGGGAGGGGGTGGGGGGGTTATGCTATCATTTTAAGGAGGTTGATACTATCCCTCAAAACAGCTGTTTTTTGCAAGAGTCATTCCTTCAAGCAGTGCAGTCCTGTGCTCAATTTACAGTTCTAATTTTGTTCTCAAAGTAAAACACAGAATCAAACTCACTACAATCCAAGGATATAAAAGCACTGGCAGTCACCTACCAAATGTATGGATGCTCTCTGCAGCACACCCAATAACCTGACTGGTTAGGATGCAGCACATATTTATAACTGAGAAAAAGAAATGTGTTAACTATATTCCTGTCTGGGATACTTCTATATGTAGGCATAAAGTATATGCCAGATTACCCAAAGTATATAATGCATCGGTTACTGAGGGTGGAAAGATCAAGAGTTCAATCCATCAAATCTTATCATCAAGATTCTTCAGGCCCTCTGTTCCCTGGTCCGGTGGCACCACTGGTTTAACGTGTGAGGTGTGTATCCACATTGGCTTTCCTTGAACCTTTAAAGCAGTATATGTAGTCAGCAACACTTGAAATGGACCAGCTTAGTGGGACTCCAGATAGTTCTTTCACCGGTACCCAATTTCCCAGTTGGTAGGTCTGATAACCTTCAGTCAGCACAATCTGCTGGACTTCAAGTACCTGTTGATGGAAATCTTGAAGACCTTGTGTTAATGCTTTACAATCCTACAACATGCTTCCATTCATAATATGTATGTCCATTTGTTTAACTAAAAAAGGAGAGATGTCCCATTGCGAATATAGGTCTGTCACACATTTTTGAGCACCGCTTATTGAAGGGGTCCCCAACCTTTTTTGCGCTGTGGACCGGTTTGTTATTGACAATATTCTTGCGGACCGGCCAACCGGGGGTGGGGGGTCGGGTTGCCAACGTCAAGAGTAGCAGTAAATGCACTGTGTTTACCCCGAAAAAGACTACAAATACTATGAAGTTTTGTGCGGGTACCTGTGTGCGCATGCGTGTACATGTCGATTTTGTTTGACAAATCATTTTTAGCGATTCTGTTCAGTGAAACTACACTGTACATACATTATTTCTATTTTATATAGGCTGTGTATTTATCATATCATTCCTGCTTTTACTCTATGTTGGTGATATTTTAGGTTTTATGTGTTATTTGATATGATTTGGTAGGTTATCTTTTGGGTCTGCAAACACTCAAAAATGTTCCCATTTAAATTAATGGTAATCATAAGTCACTTATAAGTCAATAGCATCATAACATTTTAAGTAACGTTTGGATATTAAACAGACAGCACATATTTTCCCCGTATGAACATATAAAATCATTGCAACACACCAATATCGCTGAATCGGTGGGAGCCCTGGGCTTGTTTCCCTGCAACAGGACGGTCCCATTGAGGGGTGATGGGAGACAGCGGTACTTGAAGGGGGATCCTTATGTCCAGTCTATTCCGCAATTTAGTTTTCGTTGCATTCATTGCAGAAAATCCTTCTTCGCAAAGATATGATGTTGAAAATGGAAGCAACGTTTTCAGTGCTTTCGTGGCTATCTCAGGGTATTCAGCATTGACTTTGATCCAGAATGCCGGCAGAGATGTTATGTCAAACATACTTTTCAGCCCACCGTCATTTGCAAGCTCGAGGAGTTGATCTTCTTCCCACGCAGACATGGATGATTCACTGGGGACATTCACAAATGAGTCACGGACCCATTCCTTTGCACATCTTGGGTCATTTGCGGTTGGGAAGTAACGGTCGAATTCTATCGACAGCGAAGTTAGGTGATCGCGCACTAGCTGTGAGAAAGACGGTGCGGCCTCAGTATTTCCCAAAACATCAGCTAATGTTGGGAACATGTCAAATATGCCCCTGTCCACTCGCCGTCCCCACAGTTCCAGTTTGGCTTTGAAAGCAGACACTTTATCTGCCAACTTGAAGACAGTTGTCATTCTCCCCTGAAGTGACAAATTGAGTTCATTGAGCAGGTTGAAGATGTCACACAGATAAGTGAGTTTTGCTATCCACTCCTCGTCACTAAAGTGTGCTGCCAGTGGTGACTTTTCTCCTGAAAGAAATCTCGGTAGCGGCTCTCTTAACTCAAAAACCCTGGCCAGGGCTCTCCCCCTTGATAGCCACCTGACCTCAGTGCGAAAGAGAAAGCATTTGTGCTCTGAATCCATTTCCTCGCAAAGCTGCTCAGACAGATGTGAGTTAAGGGCTTTTGCTTTGATGTGATTGATAACTTCAACAACGTCACTCAATACGCTGTTAAGATCAGGTGACATTTTTCGGCTAGCCAGCATTTCCCTGTGTGTGACACAGTGTGTAGACTGGCATTCAGGAGCAACCTCTTTGACTCGGGTAGTGAAACCAGACAGCCGTCCAGTCATAGCTGCAGCCCTGTCTGTGCATATTCCAACACAGAATGACCAGTCCAGTTTGCCTGACATGTAGTCATTCAAAGACTTGAATAGTTCTGCCCCAGTTGTGTTAGTTGGCAGCGGCAGTGCACACAACATATCCTCCTGAACATCGTCTTGAAATATATATCGCACATAAACCAGCAGTATTGCCTTGCTGTCGACATCGGTAGACTCATCGACCTGGATAGCATATCACGGTGACTCGTTGAGCCGTTCCAGCAGCTGTGCTTCGATGTCCTCCGCTATGTCATCGATTCTTCTTGAAACTGTGATAGCTGAAAGAGAAACCTGTGTCATCTTGTTAGCTGCAGCTTCTCCCAACAGTTCACGGCACATGTCCTTGGCAACAGGCAGAATCAATTCTTCACCAACAGTGAAAGGCTTCTTAGCCTTAGCAATACGGCTAGCCACTAAGTACGACGCTCTCAGAGCAGCAGCATTTGTGGAGGTGGTGGTTCTCAGCATTTGCTTCTGTCCCGCTTGCTCACGTGTTTTCCACTCAAAAAACTCAACGGGTTTGTCTTTAAGAGCAGGGTGCTTGGACTCAAGGTGCCGAAGCAGTTTTGAGGGCTTCATTGCCTCATTAGACAGCTTGTCTCCACATATCACACACAGGGGCTTGGAGTATGTGAGACACCAGTCGCAATAAAGCCATATTGTATGTACGACTCGTCGTATTTTCTGTTGAAGGAAGCTTTTTTTTTGCAGTCTCGGTCTCAGCTGTCTCTGCGTTATCATCATCGTTAGGCCTTTTATGTCCCCTATCAACTCTTCCAAAGAAACTCTCAAGCGAAGTTTGTTTTTTTACTCATACTGGCTGATGACCTCCGGCGTGGGTGATGTCTGGCGTGGCTGTAATGACCACACGTGCGTAATGACCTCGCGTGCGTTCAAGCTCAACAGTGGGTGTGACTGGGAATGAGGAAAGGTGCAGCTGACCCATATCGCTTCATACCGCCAAATCATATCATTTCCTTGCGGCCCGGCAGTACATGCTTTGCGGCCCAGTACCGGTCCGCGGCCCAGCGGTTGGGGACCGCTGGCTTATTATGATGAGGGCCAGTGTAAATGCCTCTAGTCACTTTAGCTTGATCTTGTCACACAGTTTAGCTAACCTGTTTTTCAGGGCTCTGTTCTGTCTTTCAGCTGCCCTGTAAGATTACCAATGGTAATGGCAGGAGCAATTATGCTTACACTGAAAGGCTTGATAGTTCCTATATAACTTTATCCATAACCATTATCATGAGATTTTTCTCAGGGTTCCCAGACACTGGAATAAATTCTGTTAATAATTTAGCAACAGTTATTGCATTATTTCTCTGAGGTGGATAAGATTGTACCCATGGGTATAACAAACAGAACAACCAGTACATAATTATAACCCATACAGTCAGGTAACTGCATAATGTCCATTTGGAGATGCAGAAGTAATCTCCTGAGGGAGGGCCCAGTGGCAGCAGATACTCACAGTGTCTCCTGAGATTGTGTCTCTCAGAAATCATAAAGTTGCTGCTACTTTTCCTGCTGTGGTCAAGAATCTCTCATTTTTGATTACTCCCTGTTGTTATTGATGGTGAGGATGTGGATGTGGTGAGGACCTACAAGTACCTGGGGGTGCACGTGGATGACAATCTTGAATGGAGCACCGACACAGGGTCTGTATACAAGAAAGGCCAGAGTCATCTCTACTTGCTGAGGAGACTGAGGTCCTTTGGAGTATGCAGGCCTCTCCTTCACATGTTCTACCAGTCTGTAGACACCAGTACAATTTTCTATGTAGTGCTGCACAGATGCAATGGCACCAAAACAGGTGATGCCCACAGGTTCAATAAAATCATTCGAAAGGTTGGCTCTGTTATAGGAATCAAATTGGTCACACTGGGGAATGCGGTAGAACAGAAGACCAATGGAAAATCCTGGCAAGTCTGGACAATGTTTCTCACACTCTGCATGCCACCTTGGCTGAACAAAGGAACACTTTTAGTAATAGACTAAGTCAACTGTATTGCCCCAAATAGTGCTATATGAGGTTATTCTTATCCTTGGCCATTAGGCCCTATAATGAGTCAACCTATAGCCGGGGAAGTGATGATCCCTGCTGTTAGACTGTGTGAGGTAAATTAATTCTTCATTCTTTCTTACTTCTCTTCAAATAATATGTATATTTGTATATCTGTGAATTTTAATGCTACTGTGACACTGTAATTTATTTTGGGATCAGTGAAGTATCTCTGGATTGACCCATCATCCTTTATAGTTTTGCACATAGTGAGTTTTAGTGCATAAAATCCTTTCAGTCTCTGACACATTACACTGCGATTGTATTAGCTCATCAAAAGAATTTGTAAAGTATAGGCAGCCTGATCACACTGGAGTGCTACATGGCCATAAAGATCTGTTGTTGCTCTCTTAGCAAAGGACTCAACTTGCTCTCTCCAGTTATTTCATCCTTCCTGTTAGTATGAGCCATATAGTTTATAACAGAAATAGTAATAAGTAATTTACAAGCAGGAAAAGGATCATAATTAGATTACCATGTTTTATCAGTGTTTCAAAGAGGTGAGATACACTCAGTTTCCATAATTGTCAATTGTCACGGGCTACTCCTAAGGAATAACAAAATTCAGTGCACTGACTGCAAGGATGCAGGCCTTTGTTTAGCAGAAAGGGTCAGCTGCTTGAGCAGAACAGGAGGAAAGTTAGCTATGTCACCACAGCTGTTACATTATGTGTATACACCACATATACACTAAAATATTCCACTATTTCTTTCAGTATCAGATCGGGAGGAAAAACCAACAAAGAAAAATTACGTGGTTTTACATCAGGTAGCATTTTACAATGGGTAGAATTAAGTCATACAAATTCTTACGTGCAGTTCGGAAATGGATTATTTAAAGTAAACTGTGTCGTCTATGGTGCTAGTGGCGGTGGAGGCAGAAACAACTATCAAAGTTGACTTTGCCCAATTGCATCTTCAAGCCCAGTGGTCAGAATGTCAGCAAATAGAAATATACTCTTTGAAGATATCCCCATGTTTACCCCCAGCATGTCCAAATTTCTATTTCCATATTACATGTTTGTAAAACCTACTTAGAATTTATTTCACATTTATAGTAGTTTTATCAAAACAACTAAACTTTATAAAACAAAAAATTACCAGTCACAAGTGGGGCAGGTGAGCAATATGTGTATAATGTGGGTAATATTAAAAATGAACTTTACAGTGAAATTTCATGCAGAAGTGAATCTGGTAATGTTCAGCCAAAATTTGATCACTGTCAATTTGGTTAAATATAAAACAAAGCTATAAGTTAAAATAACATTAAGTTGTATGAGGCAGCTATCATTATACTTTTAAAGAAACATGAAAAATTGCCCAGAGGCTATAGAGGAACAGCCCGTGAAGTTTCAAACAAGTATTGTCCCCATTCCCCTTAATAGCTTTAATCCTTTAATGTTGTAATTCCTTTTGGTAATATTGTAAAGCACTTGCTATTTTACTTAACTCTCACATCTCACAGAAGCAACAGATGGTTTCCTTTAACCTAGGTTGTAAATTATTTATACTACATTTATTAAGATGGGCATCCTTCCTGTAGAGTTAATCCAGATACTTTTGAGAACAATTACTCACATTCTACCGTTTGTACATATTCGTTAACATCATTGTCTCCTGCCCAATATTGTTTATTTATGCCAACCTACAGAGTGAGGAAACATTTTCTGAGAGATGTTCAAGGTACATTCAAATCAACATTTTGTTCATTCCCTCCACTCATTTCTGTTTCTGATAGCTACTGGGAATCACCCTTTGTGGCAGGACACTGACTGCTGCTGGCCTCACTGAGTACTCAAGAGGCGTCACTTGGCGTCACTTGGTGTGTGCATTGTTGAAACTGTGCCTGGGGAAGGCAGGGGTACAGCATCTAGATCATCCTCAGAATCTGGTGCTAATTGTTTCTTTTCAAACACTGGCAATTTTATACTTTGCCTGTTCCTTCCGTGCCTTTTCCTTTAACTTTTGCTCACTTTCTCTGCTTTTTACAGGATTCTTCTAACCATTTTTGCATTTCACATCTACATTAAACAAACTCAGACTACCCTTTCTCTAACATATATCCGTAGACACTCATTTTGTCCATTCCACACACTTCAACATACTTGTCAATATACTTAATACTTTCTGGTATAAGCATGCTTTCTACCGAAGTCCTTCAGAGGTTTAGGTCAGGGGAATTTTACTACCATTATGGCAGCAGACTCAGTCCCTTGCTCAAATACAAACAGCCAAGGATTTAGGACTAATTGGCTACTGGGGCTAATTCCTTTCTCCTGTGTAACACTCAGCTATATTGGCTCGTATCTATCTAGGGGAAACCCCATCCGCTGCCCACCTTGTCTCCCGGTTATGTCGGTTGCTGTACAACTGCCACCTGATTCAGCTTCAAACATCAATCATCAGCCGGCACACAATGCACGTTTCACCAGTTACACTTTATAGATATCACTAAGTCTATGAGATTAATAGAAGTTCAATACAAAAAAGGAATGTAAAAGGCACCAGGCTTATCAAAGTTCAATTTCGTCGTGTACACGTTGGAGCTCAGGACCCTCTTCGGGACCACTCTGACCCCGTCGACTGGCAGCTCGCGACCACCCGGAGTGATCGACCTGAGCTTTCCCACACGTCCGTCATCCTCACAGTCTCTCCTCCAACTCCCCGCCAAAAGCCCCTGGTTCCCAGCCATATGAGACAGCATATCACCCCAAGAAAGAATAACATGGACACCCATTGGCTCATAGTACATCTGCTATCTGTTATAACCCAAGCAAAGTGCTAGCTAGAGGCTTTCTCAGCATTTAACATAACAAAGAAGCCATTTTAATTAGACTATGCAGTAACATAAAAGAAGAAATCCCTTACACCCGTATAATGAAGCCAAAGTTTAGCCATCTCAGTGGAACCTCCAAGTTACTGACATTGCCAATAATAAAATAACTGAAGTACCAGGCCCCAGAACATAAGCACTCTCACAACTCAAGTATTCTGTTTTTATTTTAATTGTGCACATCTGCATGGGACCCTGTCACCTACATTTCTGAAACCTGAACAGAAAACTGCTGTTTTTTATATAGAATTGGCTTCCCACTTACGAATATTGATCATTGCAAATTGGATATGTTTGAACTCCTTACTCAAGTAGACAGCCGATGATATTTTAGAGTAAAGGCAACAGAGACTTGGTTGTTGGCTATGTTTCACATCCTTCTGTTATCTCATCTGTCTCTAGCAACCCCTATTGTGTAAAGGAATGTTATGTTTTAGGAAGATATTTCTGAAAAGGTCTCACTACAGAGACCTCACTCTTCTGCTTAAGTACCCGCTGCTGCAGTCACCTCAGCCTATCTTAGCTGTAGTAAGCAGAAGGGTCACTGGCGGTCTCACTTCAAAGGTCTCACTTGGTTACAATTGCCCTTGTCTATTATTGTCTGACTGCGACTACCACACTATGTTGGTACCGCGTTGTGCGGCATCACATGCAGCCTGCCCTCCGCAGTTTGTTAGGTTGAGTTGGTTGCTAACGCAAGAGATTCAAGGCTCAAGATTGTTGAATTTCCAGTGCACAAGTATAAAGGAGAACAAAATAATTGTTACTCTAGATCCAATGCAGCACAAAAATACACAATATGATAAAGAAGACAATAATAAAAGTAACAGAATAGCTATAAATATATAAGGTAACGCTATATATATATAATGACGCTAGATACATAAGGTGACTCTGACAGGAAATGATGAAGTAGTGGTAGTGGGGTGGGTTAGTGGGTGGAGGTGTTGATCAGACTTATTGCTTAGGTAAAGTAACTGTTTTTGAGTCTGGTGGTTAGGATGTGGATGCTACATAGCTTCCTTCCTGATGGGGATGGGACAAAGCAGGGTGGATGGGATCCTTCATGATATTGCTGGATTTTTTTCAGCAGCTTTCTGTACAGTATATACGTTCTTGATGATGGGTAGGCTGGTGCCAGTGATGCACTGGGCAGTTTTCACTACTCATTGTAGAGCCTTCCTGTCTGCCACAGTGCAGTTTCCGTACCAAGCAGAGATGCTCTCTATTGCACATCTATAGAATGCTTTGAGTATTGATGTACATTGACCAGCTCTCTTCAGCCTCTTCAGAAATTAAAGGCATTCACAAGCTTTCTTGATTGTGTAGGATTGTCCTGGGTAATGAGAGGTGGTTTAAGATGTGCAGCCCCACGAGATTTTATATGCTCGCAGTTTCCACAGGGGGAAGGGTGGTGTGAGTGCTGTGAGTTCTCCTGAATTTAATGACCATGTCCTTTGTCTTGATATTGAGGAAGAGGTTATTTGCCTGACAGCCTGCTTTGAGCTCTTCCACCTCCACTTTGTAGGCCATCTCATCATTATTGGTGATGAGTCCCACCACTGTTATGTCATTGACAAACTTAACAATGTGATTATTCAGCTGTTCAGCTATGCAGTCATGTGTGAGCTGAGTGGACAGCAGTGAACTCATCACATAACTCTCAACACAGTCATGTTGAGGGTAATGGAGAGGGAGGGGTGGATGTGCATTCTGACTATTTGAGGTCTGCTGGTTAGGAAGTCCAAAATCCAGTTGCACATTGGAGTATTTAGACCAAGGAGAAGGAGTTTGTTCATCAAGGTCTGTGGGAGAATAGTGTTAAATGCTGAACTGAAATCCAGAAACAGCAGTCTGACACGTGCCCTTGTTTTCTAGGTGTGTCAGGGTCAGGTGCATGACAGATGCGATGGCATCTGTTGTGCAGAAATTCTGCTGGTAAGCATATTGGTTGGTGTCCAGGGTGACAGGAATGGAGTTTTTGATGTGTATTATTAACAGCCATTCAAAGCACTTCATGATGTTTGGCGTCAGTGCCACTGGGTAGTAGTTTAGATCTGAAGGTGTAGAGCTCCTTGGTACAGGGATGCTTGTGGCTGATTTGAAACATGAGGGGACAGCAGCCTAGATGAATGAACTATTGAAGATGTCCATGAAGGTTTCAGTGAGCTGGTGTGCCTACTTCTGGAGTACTTGGCCTCAGATGTTGTCTGGCCATCCAGGCTTAAGGCAGTTGGCTCTCTGCAGAGTCCTTCTCACGTCAGCAACATTAAATTTCTCGGTGTTATCACTTCAGAGGGTCTGTCCTGGGTCCAGCACACAAGTGCCATGATGAAGAATGAATGAACCACGCATGAAAGTTGTTTAGTGAGTCGGGAAGGAGGCATCGCTGCTGCAGTCAATGCTGCTTTCCCTTGTGTAGTCAATAATGTTGTTGATGCCCAGTCACATACACTGGGGATCATTACTGGACAGGTGCTCTTCCTGGCTGCTCTGAGAGCTATTCTGAATCCAGACTTGAAAGCAGCATCCCAGGCTTTTAGTAGGAAGCATGCCTCTGCGTTCAGTGAGGGCATCTGGTTGGGTCACGAGATGACCCAATCGGAGGTGCCAACATTGTCTACACACTTACAGAGAAAATGTGACAGCATGCACTCCACGGAAATACTTTGACTAAAGAATGTGGCATTTATCAATTTGTTTCCTCATGCTGAGGTTCTTAGTAAAACAAGCTAATCAACAACCAGGCATGTTTTGCTGAGAAATATATTAACGTTTGCCAATTATCCACCTCAGTATTTTTATGCTTTTCTGTTAGAAGATGACTGTTAATGGTTCCTTATCTTATGATCATCAGAGAGAGAGAAAAAAAAGCAGAAAATATAATACTATAGCTGACAATTTGTCCTGATAGTTAATTTCTGGAAGGAAATCCAAGGGTTCCGTGCATCCTCATACTTTGAGGTTTCAGACAACGTTATTCAATTCTGAGCACCAGCCAGAACTCAAGCTGGGATAAGTTCAAATATTGAAAAGTCAGTTTGTAACCTTTGATTGAATTGGAATTCATGCTAATGGGATCACAGCAGGCTTTCCACACTTTCACTTAACAGAGCAATTTAAGATTACTTTCAGCTAATGTTCAAATGAATAGAAGTGTATTTTCTTGTGTTGCTGATGACAGTGGAGACTCTTGGCTTCAGTAGTAGTCTCCATGAGGCATAGACTGCCTCAGGGGTTCTAAGTTCAACACTGGAGAAATTGCTTGTATTGCCATCTCTGGAGCCAACAGCAATATAAATGCTCTCTTTTGAGCTGCAGTCTGCTTGCCAGTGACTCAGTCCATCTCTATGGTTTTCTTTCACTGACCTGTGCATATCTTTGCTAGTTATTGAAGGGCAGGAGGCGAGCCAAGAAATAAAACTATGCCTTTGAAGCATTTTCAAGCAAACAATTGTTGTTTAAAAGTTATTTATTGGCATAACACTCTTGCATTATAACCTATAATATGAATAGTCATAGTCATAGTCATACTTTATTGATCCCGGGGGAAATTGGTTTTCATTACAGTTGCACCATAAATAATAAATAGTAATAGAACCATAAATAGTTAAATAGTAACATGTAAATATGCCAGTAAATTATGAAATAAGTCCAGGACCAGCCTATTGGCTCAGGGTGTCTGAACCTCCAAGGGAGGAGTTGTAAAGTTTGATGGCCACAGGCAGGAATGACTTCCTATGACGCTCTGTGCTGCATCTCGGAGGAATGAGTCTCTGGCTGAATGTACTCCTGTGCCCACCCAGTACATTATGTAGCAGATGGGAGACATTGACCAAGATGACATGCAACTTAGACAGCATCCTCTTTTCAGACACTACCGTGAGAGAGTCCAGTTCCATCCCCACAATATCACTGGCCTTACGAATGAGTTTGTTGATTCTGTTGGTGTCTGCTACCCTCAGACTGCTGCCCCAGCACACAACAGCAAACATGATGGCACTGGCCACCACAGACTCGTAGAACAGACAGTTTCAAGAATGCTGGCACTATTGGTTGTAGTATGAAAGAACTCCTTCAACAGTTCTATAAAATAAATAGCATTAAAATAGTTTTACAGACCTAAACAGATATACTGTTTTATAGAATAACACCATATGCCTTTAGGAGAAAAATATCAAAATGGCAAAGGATTAACATTACATCCAGATCACTGAGTAATAGAATGTGCAATTTTATTCACGGTTGTGTAGAATGCAACAAGAAAACGTCCTCTTGCAGGTTTTACTGTTCATGTCCCAAATTTATTCCTTGACATTGAAGTATATCTGAAGTGTTGTCACAGTTGTAATGTATAGAAACACAGCTGTTTGTATGACTCAGGCAAAAATGTAATACTGCAGGTGGTGGTAACCTAAAGTAAAAGTGAAAAAATATTCTGGGAATAACCAGCAGCTCAGGCAGCATCTGCAGATGGAGAATTAAGATTTTACGTGGTCAAGCTTTTCCTCTTTGTAAATACTCCTTGATCTGATGAGAATTTCCAATATTTGCTCTTTTGTTATTGAAGACAATAATGTCCTCCACAGCAATGAGTTAAAGGCAAATATAATCTTGCTCTTTGATATTGATTCAGGTATAAATCTTGACCTGGAAAGGAGGAGAAAACCATTTTTTGTACTGGAATAGTAACTTGAGGTCATTTAAGTCTACCTGAGAGGAGAGATGGTCTCAATTCAATGTTGCATTGCCAGTAGTTTCACTGGTATGTACTCAGCATAATACTTTTAGCCAGATTCGAAATATGAAACATAAAGTTAAAAAGCCATACCAAATCAGTGCAATAAAACTCAGGAGACTTTCCTGTCTTTGACCTTGCTAGGCTCTATCCAGGCATTCCTTCAGTGCCTTCCTCGAAACTGTTAGAGAATAGGACTCAGAAATGCTTTACCTCACTCTCACAAGTTGATTTATTGGTAGATTGGTAGATACAGAAAGGTAACAGGCTTTTCCAGCCCAATGAGCCTGCACTGCTGAATTTACATTCATGTGACTAATTAACCTACTTACTCATATGCCTTTGGAATGTGGAAACCAGAGCACCCTGAGGAAACCCATTTGGTCACAGACCGTAGCGGAATTGAATCTGGGTCGTTGGCACTAAAATAGCATTATGCTAACTGCCACACAACCATACTACCCACTGTCTACCAGTTCTGCACTTTCTCTGTATTCTAATAGTTTAGTCTGTTCTCAGTGTACCTACCTTCATGCAGTGGATAACTCATTCAGCTTTAGCAGGTCTCCTCTGTACTCACTATGGTGTCAATGCTACACTGACCTTGTGACTCCTGTGTTATTTCTCTAGTCATGCATTAATGTGATGGCGTTGCACTGTTTATGACTTTAAGATATACTGAAAGATTTTTGAACTAGTTCCAGAGAATGATAGAGCACTGGAAACACGTTCCCCAGTCTACCAAGTCAGCACAAAATATTAGCCTCCCATTCACACTGATCCCGTGTTTTATTCTCCCCACATTCTCATCAATTCACCCCCCGCTCCCCACGGATACTACCTCTTTCGTAATGTAGATGCTAGTGGCAGTTTGTAATGGAAATTAACCTACCAACCCACAAGTCATTCACGTGAAGGAGAAAACCAGAGCACCCAAAGGTAATGGAGGATGTGTAGATTTCACACAGACATTGTGGTGCTGCAAGGGAACTAGGTTCCAACCAGTTTTGTGCTTTAAAGAGTCAGTACTCAAGCACTCAAGAACCTTAAGGTTGTTATAGCTGAGGGTGGTAATGGGGGCAAGCTCCCTCTGCCTATTAAATGCTCCCCTTGGCATGTGCCACAAATAGCCTCTGACAACATAGTCCAGATCCTGCACTTCCCATGTGGCTTAGCTATTAAGCCCAGTGAAACTGTTTCTACTGACAGGAGAAAGGGCAAAGCTGGATTACTGGTGCTTTAAAACCAATCGCTTCAAGCAGATGGGGCTTGTCAGCCGTATTTGGCAGCTCCTCTAGGAGAAGGTAAACTCTGATCTCAAATCTCTGCTGCCTTGCAGCTATATCTACTCATGGGGAAGGTTTAGGGAATAAACCCCAAGAGAAAAATCCGGAGCTGGAGTCCCTATGCAGACCTTCATTGAGCAAAACGCAGATTGGCAACTCCTGCGACACTGCTGGTACCAAACTGTATTGGTCTCTGCAGTCCCTTTGGGTTCATCAGATGCATGGAGTGGAGGAGCTTGCTACACAGGCAACAGCTTGCTCTCCATATCGTGCTGCCCAGGCTTGTGTATCTAGACCGCTAGGACACAGCATCCATAGTTGACCCTGACCAAGTCCTCACATATGCAACATATCTTGAGTTCAGGAACACCAATATGAAAATAACAATATAATTTACTTCTAGCGATATTGATTGAGTGGTAAATATTACACAGGATACTACTGATCGTGCCTTTGTGCCATGGGACCTTTCAAATTCTATTGAGAGAACAGATGTGGGCACAGTTTATTATCCAAACAGAGAGACAGTGATTCTGAAAGTACAGCATCAGAGTAGAGCTACTTTATTCAAGTGTTTGTATGGGAACCAAACCAGCTTCCTTTTGTCACTGAGGTAATAAAATATCACAGGAATCACAGTCCTTAAGTACCTATTCTATAACAACCTCCATAGCAGCTCAAAGACAGCCCGTTTCTCTACCAAATCTTTGATTCCTACTTCAGCTCTGTTTGGCTGACATCTTCTGATATTCTAATCCACCAGTTTTAGTCACTTTATTAATATTTCGTTATCTCAACCTTACTCCACTGCCCAATATTTCTCTATCCTTCTCATACTCAACTGTGAGAAAACTTCCTGCAAAATTGAATCTTCATTCTATACTACCAGCACACCACCCTCACCCTGAGGTCGTCTCCACTGGCTCCCAAGCTTAAGCCTTTGACTGCTTCTCTATTCACATTCTCAATGAGTTCCACTCCCTTTAGTGAGGTAGGACAGGCCTTTAAAAATGCAGGGCTTTTTTTTAGCTGTACATAATGTCTTGGGTTTCTTGTGCAGTAAAATGTCCTATCCTGAGAGCTTTACACAAAATTGTTCAGTCCCACCCATTGTTTTCCTCTAAACCCCAGTCCCTTCACTCCATGTACTTGTCCTTTATGCAAAAAAAAATCATAATCTTTTTTTGTTATTTGGAGATGTATCTATTTTTAAATTCTAATTATTATTTATTATTCAATTATTTCTATAGCACTCAAACAAATATTTACTTAGTCCATTTTGGATCCCTCTAATTCTGTTACTGCTTCTTAATTAATTTTAACATATTGCTTTGATAGTATATTTGTGTAATACACTTAGTTTAAAGCATTTATCATCTCTTGCCCCCTTGGAGCCAACTTTGACTCACACCATTTCCCTATTTGTTTTACAAACTGCTTCATTTAGCAGATTCCGCAGCTTTGTGCTTACAGCTCAAAATATCAGCAGATATCTATCCAAAATATGCTGCTTTCAAAATGTATTTTGAAAGATACATTAAAACTGGACAGTCAAATTCCAGCCACAATGCCTAACATGCCCTGGGAGCTTAGTTACAGCTGATCGCTTGCTAGCTTCTACAGATTCACAGCTTTAAAGTAGTGTTAAAGCAACAGTTGAATGAAGACACTTGGATAGTGTTGCACGACAGGTGCCGGGATACTAATGAGTGTCTCCTTGACCCAGTGACGTCCAAAACAAAACTAAGTACCTGATGCCTTGTGAACTCGATCCACTTTCAGCAAGTCAAGTCTTGTCACTGGATTATCTGACTTGGTTATTGGTGACTGGTTCATTATTGTCATATGTGCCAAGATAGAGTGACAAGCTTTGATTGCATGCCATCCACACAGATCTTTCCGCAAATAAGTACATTGAGGTAGTACAGATGGAAACAATAACAGAATGCAAAATATTGTGCTACAATTACAGAGAAAATGCACTGTGGGTAGACAAATAAAGTATAAGGATCATGATGAAGTCGATTAAGAGACCAAACATTCATTTTTATAATACAAATAGCTCTGTTCTGACCTGGGAGAGAACAGAGAAAGAATGTGGTGGGAGTGGTCTTTAATTATATTGGCTGTTTCTTAAAGCAGCAGGAAGTGTAGACAGAATCAGTGGAGGTAAGACTAGATTTCATGTTGGACTGCACTGCACTCACAATTCTGCAATTTATTGTGCTCTTAAGGAGAGAGGTTGCCATAACAGGCTGTGATGCATGTGGAGAGGATGCTTTCTATGGTGCATCAGTAAAAATTAGTGAGAACTACTAGACCCAGACTGTATTTACTTCCTACAGCTTATATCGCATTTCCTTCTTTCACACAGCACATATGATAAATTTGGACATGCTGAGCTGCAAATGGCTGAGAGCTGATGCTTCCATTCAGAACTTCTTGCCCTTTCTTAATCATTCAGGGATCTGAGATAACTGCAAAGGACGATGTGGGATCTGCACACTCTTCCACTGATAGGGCATAAGGTGCCAAATGGAAAAGCAGGTGAAATTTGTAATGAGACATGCTCTTTCCAGCAGTTAATTAGGGTTTCTGTGTTGTCCAATGCACAAATGAAGACCGTTTGACCTGAAACACTCTCTGTTCTACTGCTGCATAGCCTGCTCGGGATTTCCAGCACATCCCTGCACTTATTTCAGTACATCAACATCTATATTTTTGTTGCCAAGATTCAGAATGCTCCTCTTCACCCTTTATCAGGGATTCTCGGGAATTATTGGGAATGTTGCACCTTTTCAAGAAGGCTTTATAAACATCCTTGAACCTTTCTCTTTATCTACCTCTTGCAATGATTTAGCTCAAGATTTAGTGTCTATTTCAGAAACAAAAACAAGAATTATGGAAACATGCTGCAAATCAGACTGCATCTGTGAAAAGAGAAATAGAATTAAAGTTTCATGTTCAGGACCTTTTGCACGTTTCTATTTTTATTTCAGACCTCCTCTATCTCCAGTATGATTCAGCCAATGTCTTCATATGGACACTGTAGTCATCAGCAACAGATCAAATATTAGATGTTTAGAGTTTGGATTTGTGGTCAAATTAAATTGTTAAATCCAGATGAGCAGATTATCATTAGCCAAAATTATAAGATGAAGCACTGTCAGGTAAAAAGCTATTTTCAGCTGCTATTCAGTCAATACATTTCCAATGCAGTGTTTTATATCTTTCTATTTCACTTTTTCTAATTGCATATTGCTGTTAATGTGTAAGATCTAACCTAGGAATTTGTTGTTGGTTTCAGTGAATGAATACTTAGCGCATTTGTATGATAATACTCTGCTGGATTGATACATCTGCTACAACAGTAGACTGGGAACAGTTACAGGAACCCATCTATTATTTACCTGTTGATAATTTTACTGCATTTGTTTGATTTTATATGTAATTAATTGGAAAGAGAGACTTTATTAAGATGACTTTGCAAGAAATCCCTAAGAATTTTAGACTATTTTTGCAGTATACTTTGTTTCACTGTCACAATATAGCAAATGTTGCTGTAAAATTATACACAGCAGGATCCCTTAAATATGATAAGGACTAAGAAATAAAGTTATTTAATTTTATGCCCCACCTTTCTCTCCCAGCAGATTCCTCATCTTCATCCTTTTGTCTGCTCCATTTATCATCTTCCAACCTCTGTTACTATATCCATTCTTCCCTCCTCCACCTGCCTGTCAACCCTCCTCAGCTGGATTCACCTATCTGTTGGTATCACTTGCTCCAACCCTACCCTTCATCTGTTTACACTGGCTACCTCCCCTCTAATTCAGAATCCAGATGAAAGGTCTTGATCCAAGATGTTAACTGCCCATTTCCCCCCATAGATGCTGCCTGACACAGTTTCTCCAGCATCTTGTACGTTGCTCCATATTCCAGCATCTGTAATCTCTTGTGTCTCCAATTTGATAAGGACTGTCAGTAATTCAGTTCAGTTTGAACCCTTGTAGGATGATAATGCAAGTTGTTGCTCAAATAGCAGCTCAAGCTAGAACTCTTTAGAAAAAAATATTAAAACTCAACTGAAGACAAGTTATGAAAAATCCAAGAACAATTAAATAATATGAAGTGAAATGCTGCATGAAATTACCAAAGATGTATGAAATAGGACTCTAATAGGACTTTTGTTTTCTGTACCCTATTAAACTTTAACCCTTAATGATAATGCCTGGCATCTCTTTGGCAGTACAGGTGGTCAATTCTGTTTGCAATCCCCTATTCTTTTCTTCTAAACATTATTTCTTCTTTAACTCTAGATAATCTTTGATTAAAAATCACTGTGGTGACCTTTCAGAATACTCTGTCTGTAGCTCCTTTCAAGTTCCCTTCTGTCTCGTTAAGTGCTCCTTCCACATAATTCAAAAATCATGCCTTTTGCAATTTCATATGACCTTCCTTTGATTGTGTCAATCATCATATCTCAAACCAATGAAATTTATAAGGAAAATGTATATTGAAGATTGAATTGCTGCAACTTGACTTGTAATCAAACAGACAAATGCAACTGATTTTAATTAATTTTAAATATACAGTTAACAGTTGGAATGTTATGATTTCAATAGCATTGTGCCAGGCTATAGAACAAAATTACTAATTTGTGGCATTGAAACAGATAATTTTCTGTCATGAGTAAGTGATCGCATTTCAATACAAAGAGATAGAAAAAGAAACTAAGGTCCTGACTAAGATTCTTTCATTAGGCATTACAAGCTCCTGTGAAAACTGGGAGACCGCAAAATCAAGCTATAGTTTGCTCAATCCTTATTTGAATCTATTTTCCATTATGGGAGACAATTACAGGAGACAAATGATTAAATTGTTTGTTTCTAGGCTGAAAAATGGCATGGAATTACAAACCAGGGCTATTTTCTTGAGGTTCCTTGGAGAAGATATTGTTGATGATTCCTGCATCCTCTGCATTTTGTGGCATTGAGCGGTGACATTTACCATTAACGTTATACGATAAAAGATCTAAACAATGAACACTATATCACATCAGAAAACAGCTCTTTATCCAGTCAACAGAGTGGCAAAGACTTCCCCAGGATATTAATATATTAAATTAAAATTTCTACTTCGTTATTTAGGTAGGGCAATTACCTAATCCAAAGCAAGATTATAAGTGAACTGGTCTATTTACTGCAATCTTTGGTACCGATTTTGAGGCAAATTTTATCTCCGAGTTTGTCAGCTTCTTTTGCAGTGTCTGCAGCCTGATATATGATAGATCAGCAGATTCTTTCGATTAGCAACAGATTACATCCTGAAACTTGCAAAGGCAAGATATTTTATTCGAAATAGCTGCTGGCTACAACATTTCAAGGCCGCTGAAATTTATTTCCTTTTTAGAATGGAAACAGGAATGACAAAACTAGGTGGCTTGATAAGAAATAATCTAATGTACTTACACATAAAAAGCAAAGTTTGGAATTATGTGGTGCATTATTACATTGTCAAATTACTTTAAAATGCAATGAACAAGAATCTCCTTTGATTTGCAGTGTTGGGATCAAGGTACATTTTTCTTTGCTTTTATTCCCCCTGCTAGATTTCTTTTCAAAGTAAAGGGCAAGATTTGGGAAAGGACATAATTTCACACAAAGGAAGACAGCATGGGGAAAATATATTTCTTCCCAATCATTATTACAGATTTTGAGACTATTAATATGAACTTGCCACCCTCTCTTCAGGAATTTGCAGATTGATCTGATTCATTCCTAGTTTAATTATTGACACTGTACAAATATGACAGGCTTTATCTTTCCCATTTTCACTGCCGTCACATTCACATCAAATAAATTAGATAAGGAGAAAAATCATCCATTTCAGCACTGAATGCATATTAGGAATCTGTATAACATTTATTATAATGAGTACACGATGAGTAAATTCAGAAATGTTATTTGATTTATGAGGCATGATTACAAAATCAGAGCTGGACAAGAATCAAGAGCACCTACACTTGTTTTAAAATAGACAATGCAAAATATCAAAAGCAATACTTTATGAACTGAGTTTTATTTCATCCACCTGTGCTCCATATTTTAATAGTAGTTTTTTTAATGTACGACTGAAAGGCTGAAAGTCAATGTCTAATGCCATTCTATATGTTGGACAGAATAGAGCTGAGTGTCAGCGGGCTGCTTTTTAGGGAACTGTCAATTGTCAGCTTTTCACATGTCAATATCCTTTGGATACCTGAAGCGTTCTTGTCAAAATGTAGAAGTCCAAGATGAACTGGTTCAGATTCCAGTGCATATGACCTCCTATTGCACCATTCGAATCACAACTGAGCCCTTGCAGAGGATAAATGTGCCGAGCAAGGGATCTGAATGCACTTCTCATGAGTCTGACTGGTGTAGTGTCAGATATCATATCCTTTTGAAAGGGGTCATAACCGCAAAGGATTTTAAAGTACATTTATTATTAAAAAATGTATCAAATATATAACCTTGTGATTTGTTTGCTTCCAGGCAGCCACAAAGCAAGAAACCTGAAAGAATCAGATAAAAATATAAAGCCCAACATCCAATGCACAGAGAAAAGAAAAAAAAAATCATAAATTATGCAGGCAATAACAGCGAGTAACAGCATTTGGAACCAAAATTAGTCCTTAGATCCGAACCCCGGAACAACATGTTAGTCCATCATGTTAGTGGGCACGAAGCACAGTAGTTGGGAGATAAGTGAAAACATTAAATTATTTTAGTTTACTTAATTTTAATGATTAATTAGTAATTAGTATCTGAAGATGTTTATATAATTTTAAATATTTTCATTGCATTACTTCAATCTACTTCAATAGTTTTTAATTGTCTCAAAGACCAAAGGTATTTCAATAATTTTTGACAGTTTTGTTTCAAGACCATCAGGGCATTCTTGCGGTGAGGGTTCAGAATACACTGCTTGAGGTTGGAGACATGACATCTCTTAAAAGATCAGTTCACCCAATGGTTTGCATCAGGATAAGGGAAATTCTATTGGACAGACATCATGGGCAGTGAATGTGAGCTATGGGCCAACGGCAGACACAATTATTAAAGATGGTGGGAGCATATCCACTTATTGATTATTCTTCAGGTTTATTTGAATCTTTTCAATTTATGTAAATCAATGTAAAACACTGCCTGATGTGCAGTGAATATCTCAGAAATGTCAAAGTATAGTCACAAGAATAGAACATAACATGACCAGCATAGTATGCATTGGACAAGAATCATGCACAGTATGCACAGTACCAGCATAGTATGCATTGAGGTATAGCCACAATATACGGTCATAACAGATAGGAGCAGAATTAGGCCATCCGGTCCCATCAAGTCTGCTCCGACATTTCATCGTTGGTGATCCATTTCCCTCTCAACACCATTTTCTTGCCTTCTCCCCATAACCTTTTCTACCCTGACTAATCAAGAACCTATCAACCTTCACCTTAATTGCATCCAGTGACCTGTGCACAGCCACCTGTGTCAATGAATTCCACAGATTCATCGCCCTCTGGCTGAAGAAATTCTTCCTTATTTCTGTTCTAAGTGGATGTCTTGATATTCTGAGGCTGTGCCTGCTGGTCCAAGACTCCCCCTACAAAGGAAGCATCCTCTTCACATCCACTCTATCTAGGCCTTTCAACATTTGATAGGTTTCAATGAATTCCCCCATCATTCTTCTAAATTCCAGTGAGTACAGGTCTAGAGCATTCAATCACTGCTCATATGAAAACCCTTTCATTCACAGAAACATTCTTGTGAGCAGTCCCTGAACCCTCTCCAGTGTCAGTACATCCTTTCTTAAATAAGGCACCCAAAACTTCTCACAATACTGCAAGAGAGACCTCACCAGTGCCTTATACAACTCCAGCATTAAATCTTTGCTTTTATATTCTAATTCTCATTAAATGAATGGAAATACTACATTTGCCTTCCCCATCATTAATTCAGCCTGCAAATTAACATTCAGGAGATCTTTTATGAGGACTCCCAAATCCCTTTGCACCTTGGATTTTAAATTTTCTCCCCATTTAGAAAATAGTCTATGCTTTTATCCTTTCTACCAAAGTGCAAGATATATACTTCCCATCACTGTATTCCATCTGCCATTGCTTTGTTCATTTTCCTAATCTGTTTAAGCCATTCTGCAGCCTCTTTGCTTTCTCAACACCACCTGCCCCTCCACCTATTGATGTATTATCCGCTAACTTGGCCATAAAACCATCAATTTCATCATCCAAATCATTGACATACAATATAAAAGGAAGCAGTCCCAACATAGACCCCTGTAGAACACCACTAGCAGCCAATCGAAAAGAATCCATTTATTCCCTATCTTTGCCTCCTGCCAATCAGCCAATCCTCTATTTATATGCTAGTATCTTTCCTGTAATAACTTAAGTTTCTATCCTGTTTAGCAGCCTCACGTGTAGCACCTTGTCAAAGACATTCTGAAAATCCAAGTGCACAACATTCACCGATTGATTCTCCTTTTTTTGTACTAGCTGTTATTTCTTCAAAGATTTCTGGCAGATTTGCGAGGCAAGATTTTCCCTAATGGAAACCATGCTGGTTTAGATATCTGTGCTAGAAACTCTTTGGACATCCATTACATTACTTTACTTGGACAGATTTACAACGAGAATGATAGTGACGTTTGCAGATGAAAACAAATAAGGCACAGGAAAATAGCATGATGAAGGAAAGAAGAGATTTTAGAAAAATAAGAGTACAAATTAGCAGGTGATGTTCACCTTTTTGTAGGTTCTTTTGCTGAGAATACTGGAATAAATTGGATTGTGTGTTACGATTCCTAACATAGTGAAGTAACGCAGAAGTGATAATGCAGTCATTCAAATGAGTATGTTGGTGGAAAATGGTGTGCAAACTCAATGGAGAAATATGGGCTTCATATGAAAGTTCATTCGCTGGAACTTTCCTTGAAGCTTTTCCATGTCCCACCAAAACTTTGGAGGAAGTTTAAGAGACTCCCTCTTTACACATCATACCTCAGATAGTGGATGTGATCCTGAGTAAAGTCAAATCTATTGCATACAAAAGTGAAGAAGAAATGTTGAACTTGTCAAAATTGTTGGTTTGGTGAAAGCTCATTGACCTGAATTGTTATCTTAGTTTCTCCTAACACAGGTGTTTCCTGACTTAAAACTAGAATAACATCACCATAGGAAACAGCCTTTCCACACCAACTCTATCGAGTCCATGTTGAATATCTCCATCATTTTCTGTTTTAATTTCTTATTTTGTTTGATCCATGGTTGAAAGAATCCAGGATAGGCCAGAAACCAGGGTAAATTTGATAATCCCAGCTTGTATCCATATAGGTGTGATCAGCTAAATAGCTCTCAACTGTACTCTAACTTCTATCATTCAAGGAAATTTGTAGGCTAATGCAAAGGAGATTGTAATCAATTATTGTCTTTATCATAATGTTAAGTCAAATGCAAGGAGACAGTGCATTGTTAAAGACAAGACCCTTAACAATATTGATGAATAGAGGGATCTAGGGGTTCAAGTTCGTAGATCCTTGAAAGTGGCTACACAGGTTGATACGGCAGTTAAGAGGGCATATGGAATGTTTGCCTTTATTCCTCGAAGCACTGAGTCTAAAAGTCAGCAAGTTATGTTGCAGCTTTCTAAAACTCTAGTTAGGCGACATGCAGTTCTAGTCATCTCATTTTAAGAAGGATCTTGAGGCTTTGGAGAGGGTGCAGAAAAGGTTTATCAGAAAACGTCGACTGATCATTTCCATGGATGCTGCCCGACCTGCTGAGTTCCTCCAGCGTGTTGTGAGTGTTGCTTTGACACCAGCATCTGCAGATTATTTTGTGTTTAGTTTAGTTGGCCATTTGATTACTAATTTAATTGGTTTTGCACCACACTGTGGGACTAAGAGGCATGTACTTGAGCTGTAATGTTTTATACTTTGTATTGGAAAATTAAAAAATCCCTAATGTGTGATATATCCTTTCAGAATGTGCTACATGGTTGTAGAGTCATTATTGAACTAACATTAATAAAACAGACAAGAGCATGAAGTCTTACATGCATGGTGGAGAAACATTTAAAGACTGCACCAGGTATGGAAAAGTTCTTCCTCTTAGAATTCAGGGAGACGTCAATAGTTTCATCTATGGGCACAGCATTAAAGGATCGTAAATACTTCAGTCAGTTTAAGATTCCCCTTACATGTCATATGAAAATAAGATAACATGCTTTGAAAACTGTGATTCAAAGTCAATCCATTTGCTTCACAAGAAGTTATACTCTATGGAAGATGCCAAGAATTACTTATACTGATGTATAGAAGTGTCCTCATTTTCCAAAAATATATTCTTAGAATGACATGAATACAAAATCCTGTACTTGATAGAGAAGCAAATATTATAAACAACTTTTAAACTGTTTTTTGTTAACCAGGTAGTATTATCAAACATTTTCAGTTCATTAAAATCAATCCAATGTGTATGTGAATATCTTCGTGATATCAAAAGGACAGAGAACTTCAGGGACCAGAGCAGGTTATTTGATCCTTTCAGTTTATTCCATTGTTCAATTAAATTATGGATGGTTTATATAAGCACCCTAAAATGATGGCATGTCATGTATTATATTCCAAGGTGAAGAAAGCGGAAGTATTATTGACATGTAGATGACTAACTAGCTATAAAATGATTAATGGCTGCCCATTAGTCATAGATGGGTAATAAACTAATAGGTGGCTAACTGGCTATAATTATGATCAGTATGTATTACATAAATACTTTAATTATAATTATTAGTTTAATAGATCAATTTTAATTACAATTATTTTCACTATGTATTGAATAGTTTCATGCAAAAAAAATCACAGAAAATATTTGAAGTGAGCCTTTTGAGTTGACAAATGGAGAAAAGCATTTTCTGTATAGTTTACAGTAATGTTTTGACACACACCATTATTCTTTATTTATTCATTTAGAGAATAACAGGATTTTCCACCTAAAGAGCTGTGCCAACCAGCAACCTATCTATTTAACCTAGCCTAATCACAGGGCAATTGACAATGACCAATTAATCCACTAACTGTCTTTGGACTGTGATGGGAATCTCAAACTCCCAGAGGAAACCCACATGGTCACTGGGAGAATGTGCAAACTCCTTACATACAGCGCTTGCATTGAACTTCAAACTCCAATGCCTTGAATTGCAATAACGACAGGCTAACTTCTGCTAAAGAAAACGGAAAAGAGATAATCCAAGCAACCATAGACTGGTCAGCTTAATGTGGAGAATCTTAATTGCTGAGATTCTGTGATGACCTGTGAATCATTGCTGACCCAGGCGAGAGACTGAATTTATACTGAGTAATTTTCTTTTGGTGAGAACTTGTCGAGGAGCAGCTATTTCTAACAGTTTTTAGTGAGCACCTGCACAGCAAGAAGGTTTTCTCTGGCATAAATGGCATTATTCGGAGAACTCAAAGCAAAGCCTGCCAACAAAGCAGATAAAAATAACTTTCTCAATTAAAAATCCGACTAGTTTCACTCCACCACCATATTCCTCCTTCTGGCAGAACTTGTCCTCACCCTCGACAATTTTTCCTTCGGCTTCTCCCACCTTCTCCAGACTCAAGGGGTAGCCATAAGCACCCACATGTGCCTCAGCTATGTCTACCACTTTGTTATCTTGTTCAAAGCCTCCCCCCAGTAATGTTCTCCAACTCTTCCTCCACTAATCTGAAAACAGCATTAATATTGCTTCATGCACCCATGCTGATCTCCTCAATTTCATCGACTTTGCCTCTAACTTCCATCCTGCCCATAAATTCACTTGGTCCATCTCTGATATCTCCCTCCCTTTCCTTGATCTCTCT
The DNA here is from genome assembly GCF_963921235.1 of Mobula hypostoma. Lineage (NCBI taxonomy): Eukaryota > Metazoa > Chordata > Chondrichthyes > Myliobatiformes > Myliobatidae > Mobula > Mobula hypostoma. The sequence continues at coordinate 144,862,939 of NC_086100.1, forward strand.
GTCTCCATCTCTTGAGACAAACTGTTGACCGACAGCTATTATAAATCTACCAATTCCTACAGTTATCTTGACTATACTTCTTCTCACCCTGTCTCTTGTAAAAATGCTGTTCTATTTTCTCAGTTCCTTCATCTCCACTGCATTGGTACCCAGGATATGTCTTTCCTTTCCAGGATATCAGAGATGTCCTTCTTCAAAGAATGAGGTTACCCTTCATCCATTATTGATGCTGCCTTCACCCATATCTTCTTCATTTCCTGAACTTCTGCATTCACCCCATCTTCCTGCGGACTTACAGAGATAGAGTACCTCTTATCCTTACCTACCTCCCTATGAGCCTGCACATCCAATGCATCATCATCATTGACATGGTTAGGCTTTTTCCATTGAGAGTAGGGGAGATTCAAACAAGTGGACATGAGTTGAGCGTTAAGGGGCAAAAGATTAGGGGTAACACGAGGGGGAACTTCTTTACTCAGAGAGTGTTAGCTATGTGGAACGAGCTTCCAGTAGAAGTGGTAGAGGCAGGTTCGATTTTGTCTTTAAAAAAAAAATGGATAGGTATATGGACAGGAAAGGAATGGAGGGTTATGGGCTGAGTGCAGGTAGATGGGACTAGGTGAGAGTAAGTGTTCGTCATGGACTAGAAGGGCCGAGATGGCCTGTTTCCGTGCTCTAATTGTTATATGGTTATATCATCTGCAACATCCGACATCTCCAAAGGGATCCTACCTCTGATCATACCTTACCTTCCCTCTCCACACCCGCTTTCCAGAGGGATCAATCCCTCCTGATTCCCTTGTCCATTTGTCTCTCCCTACTAATCTCCCTCCGAGCACTTATCCCTAAAATTGGCCAACGTACTACACCACCCATTCTCTGCCTCCCTCACCTCCATTAATAGCCCCAAACACTTCACCAGGCTTCAATATCTCTTGAAAACCCAGGTTCCCTAAACCTGTATTCTTTCCTTTTATTCTGAATGAAGGAGCATTCAAACTCTGTACTCTCAAAATCTCACTTTCAAAGGCCTCCCACTTATTAAGTACACCTTTGCCATAAAATAACTTATCCCAATTCGCACTTGCTAGATCCTTTCTGATACTATGAAAATTGGCCATTCTCCAATTTAGAATGTCAATCCGAGAACCAAGTCTACCCTCCTCCTGTCATAGTCCAGTCCTTAAAGTCCGTGTTCTGCTTTACGGTCCAGTCCATGGTTGCTTGTTCTGGGGTTTCTGGTTTTCCCCAGTTTATGTTGTGGGCACATGTTTCTCGTTTTGGAGCTGAGACATAGATACCTCTGCAAACCAGGGATTCCATGCTGGACTGTCCTGTTCCCCTCCCTGTCTTAACCCCCTGGGCTGACTCGCTGCCTGGATATCTTGCCTAACTCTCTGCTTGCTCACCTAGCCTGGATACCCAAGCCTGTCTCCAAGCTCAAGTCTCAAGACTCCAAGCCTGTATCCAATCTCAAGCCTCAAGACCACAAGCCATTTCCAAGCTCTAGCCTCAAGACCCCAAGCCTGTCTCCAAGCTCTAGCCTCAAGACCCCAAGCCTGTCTCCAAGCTCTAGCCTCAAGACCCCAAGCCTGTTTCCAAGCTCAGGCCTCAAGACCCCAAGCCTGTTTCCAAGCTCAGGCCTCAAGACCCTAGCCTGCAGTCCTGCAGTCTTGTCATGTCCATGCCTGGTTCTGGGGTCCGAGCCCAAGGCAAGACCCAGGCTCTGGGTCCTTCTCCAGTCTTTGGCTCAGGGTCCAAGCCCTAGTCTGTGTTCTTGTCCCTGCTCCTTGTCTGTATCCCGTCACTTCCCTACTCCAGTCAAGTCATATTCCTTGTACTTCAGTGTCTGTGTGTTGCATTTGGGTCCGCCATCAACGCCCCTCATTGTGACAGAACAGCCCAGCCAAAATTGGACCCAGCGACACAGACACTGTCGTTTTACTCTTGCCTTCCTAGTTCTCTCCTGTTCAATGAGCGCCACCCGCCCATGTCGTCCATAGTGTGGGAAAGCCTTTTGGATCACCAGGAGGCTCCCATGGGGGGGGGGAGTGGAGTAACTGTCATAGTCCGGTCCATGAAGTCTGTGTTCCGGTTCACGGTCCTGTCTACGGTTCCTTGTTCCGGGGTTTCTGGTTTTCCCCAGTTTCTGTTGTGGGCCCATGTTTCCCGTTTTGGGGCTGAGACACAAATACCTCTGCAAACCAGGGATTCCCTGCTGCACTGTCCTGTTCCCCTCTCTGTCTTTACCCCCTCGACTGACTTGCTGCCGGGATACCTGCCTTACTCTCTGCCTGCTCACCTAGCCTGGATACCCTGCCTGTATTGCCGAAGTCTTACCGCTGGAGCAAAACTGGAGCCTTGTTAGGTCAAGAAAAGGGACTGTCTTTCATTGTGTGGAATTGTCTCTCTGTGTCCACGCCTTTGCTAGGTGGGTCTGGCTGTTTGCCGCCACCAGATGCTGGGATCTGTCTCTGTGTCCATGCCTTTACTAGGTGGATCCGGCTGTTTGCCACCACCTTGTGTTGGGATCTGTCTCTTATGTTCAGTGTTCTGTGTATGAGTCCTGGCCCTACGTCCTGTTCCTAAGGAGGGTTCCCAGATCCATGTTCTGTGTGTGAGTCCCAGCCCTATGTCCTGTTCCCAAGGAGGGGTCCTGGCTCTGTGTTCCGTGCTCCTGTCTTTTCTAATCCAAGGCTCTGTGCTCCTGAAGGCCCTCGTCCAGTCCGTGCCTAGTCCAGTCCTGTCTGTGTCCTGTCCATGTGCCTTTACCTGTCCTTGTGTCTCACCCTACCCAGAAACTCCACACCCAAGCCATGTCCAGTCCTGTAGACTTGTCTTGTCTTCGCCTAGTTCTGGAGTCCAAGCCCAAGTCAAGTCCCAGGTTCTGGGTCCTTGCCCAGTCTCTGGCTCGGAGTCCATACCCAAGCCTGTCTCCAAGTTCAGGCCTCAAGACCCCAAGCCTTTCTCCAAGGTCAGGCCTCAAGACCCCAAGCCTGTCTTCAAGCTCAGGCCTCAAGACCCCAAGCCTGTCTCCAAGCTCAGGCCTCAAGACCCCAAGCCTGTCTCCAAGCTCAGGCCTCAAGAACCCAAGCCTGTCTCCAAGCTCAGACCTCAAGACCCCAAGCCTGTCTCCAAGCTCAGGCCTCAAGAACCCAAGCCTGTCTCCAAGCTCAGACCTCAAGACCCCAAGCCTGTCTCCAAGCTCAGGCCTCAAGACCCCAAGCCTGTCTCCAAGTTCAGGCCTCAAGACCCCAAGCCTGTCTCCAAGCTCAAGCCTCAAGACCCCAGCCTCCAGTCCTGCAGTTTCGTCATGTCCATGCCTGGTTCTGTGGCCTGAGCCCCAGGCAAGACCGTGGTTCTGGGTCCTTGTCCAGTCTCTGGCTCGGAGTCCAAAACCTAGTCTGCGTTCTTGTCCCTGCTCCTTGTCTGTATCCTGTCCCGTCCCTACTCTCGTCAAGTCCTGTTCCTTGTACTTTAGTGTCTGTGCGTTGCACTTGGGTCCACCATCAACGCCCCTCATTGTGACACCTCCATAATTAAGTTGAAACTAATGGCATTATGATCACGAGATGCAAAGTGTTCCCCTATGAAAACTTCTTTCACCTGTTTGTCTCATTCCCTAATAGGACATCTATTATTGTACTCTCTTTAGTTGGGAGAAAGTTACCCGAATACATTTGACAAACTCCAGCTCCTTTTCAGTATGGGAGTTCCAGTTAGTATGTAGAAAGTTAAAACTGCCAACTATCACAACCTTGTGCTTCTTGCAAGTCTTCGATTTCTCTACAAATTTGCTACTCTAAATCTCATAGACTTCTAGTGGTCTATAATTTAATCCCATTAATATGGTCATCTCTTTCTTACTCAGTTCAATCTATATAACCTCAGCAGACAAGCTGTCCAGTCTGAGCACTGCCATGGACATTTTCCCTGACTAATAATGCCACCCCTCCCCCTTAATCCCTTTGTCTCTATCATGCCTAAAACAACAGAATTCTGGAATATTGACCCCTCTTGCAACCAAGTCTCAGTAACAGTTTTAATGTCACAATTCCACATGCTGATCCATGTCCGGTGCTCCTGATGCAGTCTCCACTTCATTGGTCAGACTCGTCATAAATTGGGGGACTAATTCATTGAGCACCTCCAGTCCATCTGCCAAAACCAGGACTTCCCGATGGCTAAACATTTTAACTTCCATTCCCATTCCTGATCCAACACGTCAGTCCATGGCATCCTCATGTGCCTTGGTGAGGCACACTCAGGGTGAAGGAGAAACACCTTATATTCCATTTGGGTAGCTTCCAACCTGATGGCATAAGTATTAATCTCTCCTTCTGATATGAATAATCCCTCCCCTCCCCTCTTCTTCTGTTGCCCACTCTGGCCTCTTACATCATCCTGGAACCGTTTCTCCTTCTCTTTCTCTTATGGTCCATCCTCCTCTCGTATCAGAGTCCTTTCTCTCCAGCCCTTTACCTTATTTACCCACCTGGCTTCACCCATCACCTTCTAGCGATCCTCCATCCCCTCCCTCTCCTTCTTATTCTGTCATCCACTCCCTCCTTTCCAGTCCTGAGAAGAGTCTCATCCCAAAACATGGATTGTTTATTTATTTCCATAGATGCTGCCTGACTTGTTGAATTCCTCCAGCATTTTGACTGTGTTGCTTTGGATTTTGAGCATCTGCAGAATTTCTCATGTTTATGAAAATAATTTTGAAAGTTGTCTGACAAACATTCTTCCTTAGACAATTATCAAAGCTACCAAAAAACATAGCAAGAACAGAAAAATGTTGAAACTTCTCAGTGGATCAGTCCACAACTTTGGAATGGAAACTGTTGATAGTATGGATTGAAGACTGTTCATCAGTTGGTGGGGCAAGCAATGTCTCTGAGAAGGGTCTCTGATACAAAATGTTATCTGTTTCTATTCCCTCATGCAGCCTGACTTGTTGTGTTTTTACAGTATTTTTTGCTCTTAGATGGCTTGCACCTACAGTATTTTCCTCTGGTTTGCACTGCCAAAAACTATACGTGTTCAAAAGCGTTTAAAAAGTGAAAAAAAAACACTTCAAATTTTCAATATATACTAAGAATTTTTTAAATTCAGCAATCAGAAAAATGTGAAGCACAAATACACTCACAGCACTCACAAAACTTCTAAAATCTTAAGTATTTAAATTAAAAAATCCAAAACTTAAAACTTACTTTAGTTCCTAATGGTAGTTTCCCTCTGTTGAAATTAGTGGAAGACTCTTTCTGTGGTCTCACCTGGCTTAAGTTGTTCAGACTGATTCCCCATCATAGATGGTGCAGAATCTCTATGAAATACTGTCTAGATAGACTCTTTGAGTAGCCTATAAACAGGTGACTGACTGGAATTTTGGAGCTGATGCATTTACAAAGAACTCGCAGTGTTGCTTTCAGTAATATGGAGGAAGCAGCAGCATTTACACAACATATTTCTATTTTCTCACAGAACTTAGGCAAAAACATGCTAATAATCTGGCATAAGGCGTAACACAGAATAATAAATGAAAGTTTGTATGAAGCTTCAAATACAAATCATACTAAATGAGCTAGATTGACTTTTTTTGCTGAAACAGAGAAAGACATGTTGAGAATTATGTATTTCATATCTTCTGTATGGAATTTCAAATGATTGATCTATTCGAAAAAAATGAAACACATGAAATTAAAAGATAACTTGTAGCATTGAACCAAATTGGCGAAAGGACGGAAAACAAATAATAATAGTGTACAGTTCTCTTTTTTCATGTTTAGGGGGAAGTTTACAATGGTATTACCCAGGGGTAATCAAACCATATACTTTATGGATCTAGGCTTGGGGATGAATGAAAAAAAAACAAAATTTGCATGCATAACTTAAAGCTGTAATAAACAATGAAGATTAATTGAGCAGCTTTACCAAAGGAATAGCACAGTAAGATAAGATAATTAGCTGTCTTCTATTCTGCATTGTGTCATCATTCCTTGATATTGGAATATAGAACATAAAAGATTACATTACAACTAAAATATTTTGCCAATCTGTTAACTTTTTGTAGAGTGGCTTGTATTACGGTTTATCACTTCAAAGCATTAAATTAATTCAAGCAAGGCACACATGTCCAAAATTTGAGTCTAACTTTGTGTTTACATTAAGTGAAGCGTGCATGCATCGTGTGGTAGTATGATGATGTATCAATATTCCCATATTGATACATATAACCCGTAATGAATTTTCTAATTAATTATTAATGAATTATTTAAGAACTCTTAATCAATATTGTTACATGCTCAAGGAGATCTGTTTTTTTTTTGTGAGAATGCTGTAATGGTCTTTTGGAGGTCACCTGATGTGATTTTCCCGCCGATGTGAGGTCACATGATGACATGTGCCCCGTGACTATATAAGGGTCGACACAGTAGGTTTTTGAGTTTGTAGATTTCCAGGCAGATTGTGTTGTGCCTCCGTTTCTGTTGCGTGTTTGTTTTTGTGACGCAGTTTCATTTTTGAAATGGAAGGTGCGTTCTCTTACAAGATTTGTATTATTGAACTGGGAATTTGTGGTTGGAAGTGCCAATTTACTCAGTTCCGACAGTTTTGAAGGGAAAGTGAAGAACTCATCGAAGTGAGGGATCGAGAGAAGTCGACATCATTTAGCAGTTTAATAAAGAATCGACCTTATTGAGTCTTCGTTGGAGAGAACCTGCATTGAGATAATTCTTGTAAAAGCGCAATGAGTTCATGCAAAAAGGCTCTCTCTCTAAAAGGAACTTAAGGCCAGTTGATTTAAACTGTTTATTTTCGGCATCGGGAATCCTGTGGACAGAACCAGCAGTAAAGGTGCGTCTGTGAAGAAATCCTTCTCCAGAGAAGTCTCTCCCAATTGAATGTGTAAAACTGTTGGACTTTCGAAGTTATCGCTTTAAGAACTATATCTGACTGTATCGCTTTAAGAACTGTTTTCAGCATTTAACGCTTTAAGAACCAGAGCTGAGTGGAGTTGATGAACGGCTGCGTACCTGTTAACCTCCGCTTAAAGTTTTCCTTTGTTTTTTTTCCTTATCGTTTATACATGTTTAATAAATGTTTGGTTGTTTTTATATAACCAGTCTCGATTAATATTCATTGTTGCTGGTTACGTAACATAATTTTGTGGGGGCTCGTGGGATATGTTCCGAAATTGAGTTTAAGTGCTGGTAATTGCCATTTTGATTTGGAAAAGGGAAATACCCGATTTTTTTTCGTTTGATTGGTGTGTGTGTTGTATTCAGCAACAATGGGTGTTGACGGGTTTTTAAAGATGCCTGACTCGGGATTTTTAGAGACTGCGATAAAACCTGTGGTATTGGAGATTGCTAAGAGGTTGGATATTAAAGAGATTACGTAAAATTCCACCAAGGCTTTCATACAAAGAAAAATTGCTGAACATTATATTAATTTGGAATTGTTTGATCAGGAGGTGTTAGATAAGTTTCCACTGAGTAATCTGGAAATGCAGTTGCATCTTGAACAGTTAAAGTTTGAAACATTTAAAATGGAAATGGCCAATAGAGAGGCTAATAAAAAAGGGGAATTCGAGGAAAGAGAAGCCCTTAAAAAAAGGGAATTTGAAGAAAGAGAAACCCTTAGAAAAAGGGAGTTTGCAGAAAGAGAAGCTGAAAACCAGAGGAAATTCGAGCTAGAGATGCAGAAATTAAAGTTCGGGAGTCAGTCTTCTGGTTCTACGAAACGATTTATTGCTAGTCGTGAGGTTGTTTTGGCTCCTCCATTTAATGAAGCTGATGTGGATGCATATTTCCAACATTTTGAAACAGTTGCTCTGAGTTTAAAGTGGCCGAAGGACCAATAGCCAGTGATGTTACAAAGTGTAATTAAAGGCAAGGCACAACAATTTTATACAGCTTTAAATGCTGAACAAGCGCTGGATTATGATATTGTTAAAGAGAATATATTAAAAGCATGTGAGATGGTTCCGGAAGCGTATAGAGAAAGATTTAGAAGTTTTAAGAAATCGGTGGAAAAATCTTCTGTGGAATTTGCCTATGAGAAATCCATGTGTTTTGAGAGATGGGTTTCCTCTAAAAATGTGAATGGGGAGTATAATAAATTGAAAGAGCTGATTTTGCAGGAGGAATTTAAAAGAAGCATGACTGTTGAAGTGAGAACATACTTAAATGAACGGGACACTGCTACATTGTAGGAGATTGCTAAATTGGCTGATGAGTATGTTTTAATTCACAAGAATAAATTTTCTCCAGGTAAAATTTTTAAAAGGAAAGCTTGCACAGAGAGTCAAGGTAAATCAGACATTAAATTTGAAGTTAGTGAGAAAAGTAAGGATGAAGGGAGACATGTGAAGGAAAGATGTTTTGGTATTATTTGTAATTATTGTAAGAAACCTGGATATGTAGTGGCTAATTGCTTCTGATTGAAATGGAAAGAGAAAGAAGTGGCCCCAGATGCTTGTGTGCAGCATATTGGAAAACCTGTAAAGCTACAGGGTTTAGAAAATATTACTGAATATCTGTTAGAGTCTGACCAAGTTAAGAAGCGATATGAGGCTTTTATAACAGAAAGATTTGTATCCTTGAAAGAAGGATCCAATGCAGTACTGATAAGGATACTTAGAGATACTGGAGCTTCACAATCACTAATATTAGATAGTGTGCTGAGGTTTAGTGATGAGTCTGACATTGATGAAATAAATTATATAAGAGGAGTACGGAGTGCCCTTATGCCAGTACATTTACATAGAGTAAATTTAAGGTCAGGATTAGTTACAGGGGTTGTTAATGTAGGACTACAATCCAGTTTACCTGTGAATGATGTTTCTCTTTTGTTAGGGAATGATTTAGCAGGTGGACAAGTTTTTCCTGAAGTGCATTTGACAATAAATTCAAATTCTGAGGAATCACAGAGGGATTCTAACACAGATTCTTCCTGTGTTGTAACAAGAGCTATGGCTAAAAAGACTGATGTAAAGGATAAGGTTGTTACCCATGACAGTTCAAATCAAGATTCGAATTTTGAGGATGTATCAGAAACTTTCTTACCTACCTTATTTGATCAGGATTTTGATGGTAAGTCTGATCAGGAAGATTTGTCTTTATCTCAGAAGGAGATGATAGCAGAGCAGGGTAGGGATCCTGAGATAGTTAAATTAAAATAACAAGCTCTTCCAGATAGTGAAATTGGAAAAGTACCAGTTGGATATTATTTTGAAAAGGGAGTATTAATGAGAAAGTGGAGATCGCCCACAATTCCTGCTAGTGAGGAATGGGAAGTTAATTATCAGGTTGTTGTTCCTAAAATTTACCAAAATAAGATTTTGACTATGGCTCATAGTATTCCTTTGGGTGGTCATTTAGGGGTAAGGAAAACTATGAACAAAGTTTCTAAACATTTTTGTTGGCCTAGTTTAAGACAAGATGTGGTGACATTTTGTAGAACGTGTCATACATGTCAAATTGCTGGTAAACCTAATCAGGTTACTCCAGTGGCCCCACTGCAACCAATTCCTGTATTTGGTGAGCCGTTTTCAAAAATCATTGTAGACTGTGTAGGTCCTTTGCCAAAAACTAAAACTGGACATCAATATTTATTAACTATTATGTGCACAGCATCTAGGTTTCCAGAAGCAGTACCTCTTAGGAATATAACAGTTAAAACTGTGACAAAGGCTCTTATAAAATTCTTCACTTATTTTGGGCTGCCTAAGGAAATACAATCAGATCAAGGTAGTAATTTCATGTCTGGGTTGTTTCAGCAGATAGTTTATAAACTGGGAGAAAAGCAGATTATTTCCTCAGCCTATCATCCAGAATCACAAGGAGCCTTGGAGAGATTTCATTATACACTAAAAACTATGATTAGGACATATTGTGTAGAAAATGAAAAGGATTGGGATGAAAGTATACATTTACTACTTTTTGCAGTCAGGGAGGCAGTACAGGAATCATTAGGTTTTAGTCCTTTTGAACTTGTGTTTGGACATAGAGTTCGAGGACTTTTGGCTTTGTTGAAGGAACAGTAGATTAATAAAGAAGTACACACTAGTTTGTTAGATTATGTTTTGAAATTTAAAGAGAGATTGTACAAAGCTTGTAGTTTGGCCAAGGAGAATTTAAAGTTATCTCAAGAGAAGATGAAGACGTGGTATGATAAGGAAGCTAGGATGAGGTTATTTAAGCCTGGAGATAAGGTGTTGGTTCTTTTCCCAGTGCAAACGAATCCATTACAAGCAAAATTCCATGGTCCTTATGAGATTAAATCTAAGGTAAATGAGGTAGATTATGTGGTAAAAACCCCAGATAGGAGAAAGACAACACAGCTGTGTCATATAAATATGATAAAACCATATTATGACAGAGAAGTTGCCATTGTGACTGTTAAGGAAAAGGGTTAAGGAAATTAAACTCCAATTTAATTATCCAGTTTAACGTTACAGGAGTACAATATTTTGATCACTCATATTAAGGGTAAAGACAATGTGATCACTGATTGTCTGTCTAGATGTTAAATGTACAATGAAATTTTTTTTTGGAGTGATATTTTATCATTTGTAACACACCTACTGTACATTAGTTTGTAAAGGGCTGAAAGATAAGATTGTATACATTGTGTATTTTGTAAATTTTTTACCTCGTTTTGTATAAATTGTTAATTTTTTTTTGGAGGGAGGTGTTACATGCTCAAGGAGATCTGTTTTTTTTGTGTGAATGATGTAATGATCTTTTGGAGGTCACCTGATGTGATTTTCCTCCCGATGTGAGGTCACGTGATGACATGTGCCCCGTGACTATATAAGGGTCGACTCAGGTGATGCAGTAGGTTTTTGAGTTTGTAGATTTCCAGGCAGATTGTGTTGTGCCTCCGTTTCTGTTGCGTGTTTGTTTTTGTGACGCAGTTTCATTTTTGAAATGGAAGGTGCGTTCTCTTACAAGAATTGTATTATTGAACTGGGAATTTGTGGTTGGAGGTGCCAATTTACTCAATTCTGACAGTTTTGAAGGGAGGGTGAAGAATTCATCGAAGTGAGGGATCGAGAGAAGTCGGCATCGTTTGGCAGTTTAATAAAGAATCCACCTTATTGAGTCTTCGTTGGAGAAAACCTGCATCGAGATAACTCTTGCAAAAACACAATGAATTCATGCAAAAAGGTGCTCTCTCTCTAAAAGGAATTTAAGGTCAGTTGATTTAAACTGTTTATTTTTGGCATTGGGAATCCTGTGGACAGAACCAGCAGTAAAGGTGCATCTGTGAAGAAATACTTCTCCAGAGAAGTCTCTCCCAATTGAATGTGTAAAACTGTTGGACTTTCGAAGTTATCGCTTTAAGAACTATATCTGACTGTATCGCTTTAAAAACTGTTTTCGCATTTAACGCTTTAAGAACCAGAGCCGAGTGGAGTTGGTGAATGACTGCGTAAGTTAACCTCCAGTTACAGTTTTCCTTTTGTTCTTTTTTCCTTATCGTTTATACGTGTTTAATAAATGTTTGGTTGTTTTTATATAACCAGTCTCGATTAATATTTATTGTTGCCGGTTACGTAACAATATATTTACAATATTACTCAAATACATTTGAATTGGTAACTAAACAGTGCTCCTCCCTGCTTACTATAAACTTCAAATTAATGTAAAATACAAGTATATACACAGTATATACTTGATATCTACTATATGCAGACATCCACAGCACAGTAAATTTTTAAATTGTTCTGTTCAGTCCTAAGCATTTAATTCCTGTATAAGATTTCTTACTCTTGTGGGATAATGTCTTTCCTGCAAGGAGGTTAGTTGGAAAGTGAGATTTGTGGCTGTGAAAATAATCTTAGGTTCTGAGGCTTCCTCCATGGTGGTTGTAGGAGTTGACTTTGAGATTGCAGAAAGTGGTTCGGACAGATAAGGATACCTTTCTTCTCCTCCCTATTTCTTCTTCAAATTTTTGCATCTTGATCTTGAAAAGATCCATATTATTCACAGAAGTATTCTCTTATTAATCCTTCTATTGCTCCCTTTATGATCTGATCTTTCTTGATTTCCTCATCTACAACATCTTTCGATGAATCCTCTGTTTTCACACTGGAGAGATAGTAATGGGGGACAAGGAAACAGCGGATGTACTGAATAAGTACTTTGCATCAAGCTTCACTATGGAAGACACTAGCAGTATGGTGGCGGAAGTGAGTGAAGTTGCCATTACTCGGGAAAAGGTGCTTATGAAAATGAAATGTCTGAAGGTAGATAAGTCACATGGACCAGATGGTCCACACCCCAGGGATCAGATGGAGGTGGCCGAAAAGTCTGTGGGGGAATTAGCAATGATCTTACAAGAATCAATGGATTCTGCCATGGTTCCAGAGGAATAGAAAATTGCAAATATCATTCCTCTCTTCAAGGAGAGAGAGAGGCAGAAGGAAGGTAATTACAGGCCAGTTAGTCTGACTTCAGTGGTTAGGATGACGTTGGAGTCAGTTGTTAATGATGCGGTTTCAGGATATTTGGAGGCACATGATAAAATAGGCCAAAGTTATCATGATTTCCTCAAGGGTTGGCTGCCAGTGACTAGTGTTGTGCCACAGGTTCTGTCTTGGGGTTGCTTCTGTTTACATGATATGTCAATGATTTGGAGAAGGAATTGATGGGTTTGTAGCTAAGTTTGTGGACATAAGGTAAATGGAGGGCAGGTAGTGTTGAGGAAGCAGAGATGCTACAGAAAAACATAAACAGATTAGGAGAATGAGCAGATGGAATATAGTGTCAAGAAGTGAAAGGTCATGCACTTTAGTGGAAAAAATTAAAACATTTCTATTTTGTAAGTGAAGAGATGCAGAGAGACTTGTGAATCTTTGTGCAGGATTCCCCAATGGTTAATTTGTAGGTTGAGTCAGACATAAGGAAGGCAAATGCAATGTTAGCATTCATTTCAAGAGGATTAGAATATAAAAATAACAAATTAATGTTGAGTCTGTATAAGGCACTGGCGAGGCCTCAGTTTGAATATTGTGAGCGGTTTTGGGCCTGTTATCTAAGAAAGGATGAGACTACGTTGGAGAGGGTTCAAAGGAGGTTCATGAAAATGATTCCAGGACTGAAAGGCTTATCATATGAAGAGTGTTTGATAGCTCTGAGCCTTTACTCAATAGAATTCAGAAGACTGAGAGGGGTATCTCATTGAAACCTATCAAAAGTTGAAAGGGCTCAATAGATAGATTTAGAGGTGATGTTTCCTCTGATGGGGGAGTCTAAGACTAGAGGACATAGCCTCAGAATAGAGGGATGCCCATTTAGAACAGACACGATGGGGAATTTCTTTAGCCAGATAGTGGTGAATCTGTGGAGTCCATTGCCAAAACATTTGGTATATTTAAGGCATAGGTTGATAGATTCACAACACGCTGGAGGAACTCAGCAGGTTGGGCAGCATCCGTGGAAGATAGGTTGATAGATTCTTGATTAGTCAGGGCATGAAGGGATATGGGGGGGGAGGATGGGGAGGGTGGGGAAGGAAGAATATTGGTGCTTAGAGGGAAATGGATCAGCCATGATGAAATGGTAGAGCAGACTTGATGGGCCAAATGGCCTAATTCTGCTCTTATATCTTTTGGTCTTATGGTATCTGAATTGACTCGTTTCTTTTTGGCTTTCCATTCATCCACCTGGGCTTTTGTTTTTGCATCTATTTTTACAAGCAGCTTTTTGTATCCCACTTGAAGCTCATTTAGTAACCTTAAATCATGCAGCATAGATTTTGGTTTATACTAACAAAAAGCAAATGCTTACAACTTTCCCAAAGCTCTTGAGCTCTCGAAACAAGCTGTGCTGTGCAAGTAACTGCCTGATTACCATATCAAAGCTTTCCTAGATAGGGTGCCTTCAAACACTGTTGTAGTTGGACCACTGTTTTTGTCAATTTCACAATTCCTCTGAGCAGCATGGTCCTTCATTGGTCCAACACGTTTTCCAACCAGAAGAACAGAGGTTGGCACCAAGACCTGTTTTCCCTCTGCTGGGCAACTGTTCATGGAGACAGCTGTGGCATCATCCAGTACCTTTCTTAATTCACTTGCAGTTGACTCTATTGCAGATGATACGACTTGCAAATTGCAGATGGATCCCCAATCAATTTGTAGTTGTCTCAGTCAATCATATCTGCTTAATGTTGGTCCTCTTGCTTTTACCAGATACAAGCTCAATTGGCTTGTTGGTTGTTGTAGTTCACTGTCATGGCCGTCATTCTCACAGGAGTTAACTTTTCTCCAGTAATAGTTCTTAACTGGATATCTGCAGGCTTTAATGTGGTATCTTTTGATTGCTGTTCATACTCATTTTTTACAATGACTGAAATAGTTAAGTCAGTGTCCAATTATTTTAATTAACTTGCCATTCACTTCTGGCGTTAGTCATATTGCTTGCCGGTTGATAGTTTTTACATTGAGTATCTCCTAGTGTACTCAGTCCTGCGTCACTCTCATTATCAAATTTTTCATCAATAGCATACAGACTAGTGCTTTTTTTGAAAGTGCAACTTGACTTTTTATCTTTTTTCTTTTCCCTGTGCAGTCCATTTATTTTTATCTGCCTAACATGCTTTTTGTATGAGTCCTACTTGGTTGACTTTTCTGCATGTTTCACCTTTAAATCTGCATTGCTGTGGTGTATGTGAGACTGTCACAATGGTACACAACTAGTTCTGCCAAGCTGGATTCTGTTAGATGTTGCAATTTTGTTTATGTGCACTTTCAGTCCCGACTGCAACTCAATTGCATCTCTGCCTGCAGTTTCCATTGAAGTAGTGATTTCTACTGCTCTTTTAAATGTAAGTTGTGCTTTAGTTCTGAGCCATTTTTGAATGCTTTCTTGTAAGATTCCACAAATTAAACAATTTATCAGTGCATCATCAAGACCATTACTGGGAAGACAATGCTCAAGCAACTTCTTTAATTCAGCCACTTACGCTGAAATGGAATATCCTTCCTTTTGATTCTACTTATAAAGCCTAATGCAGTCTGCAACCAACAACGGCTTTAGATATAAGTGTTCCTGCATTACTTTGACAGCATCAGCAACGCTCACTTCTACTGGTTTGGCTGCGGCAGTCAAGCTTCAAAGCAAACTGAATGCCTTTAAATCCAATGCACTCAGCAAAATTGGTATTTGTTTCTCATTGGCTTCTGGTAAAATGGTGGTGCCTACACATGCAGCACCCTCTCAGGGGCCATCCAAGGTGAAACTGTGAGTGACTGGCTTGAATGCTTCTTTTGTGATTACAAGACCCTGTTGGACATTGATTGTTATAGACCTGCTTCCCTTGTCTGGAGATGAGGCAGCAGTGTTGCTTCATTTGTAGTGAGGACTAGGCCTCAGCCCGTGGACTTGCACCGTGGTGTGGCATTCAGGCCCAGTTGGGGGTGGGCTCTCTCATCAGTGCTGCCCTCCAGCGTTGGATCATTGGAATTACAGGCTGTAGGGAACCATCAATGGTGCAGGACTTGTCGCTTAGGATCTTGGACTAAAAATGTGTTTTGTCATGTCATTTTTTTTCATTCTCACTATTTTGAATGCACATGTATGCTTTTTGCACCTTGGCCTCATTCAGCTGTATCCATGTATGGTTTGAATGACAATTAAACTTGATTTGATTCATTTTCTTCAAAATGCTGTTCTATTTGCTTGGAATATAAAATCCAGTTATGTGTTGTGTAATCAAACGTGTCTATCTTTCTGATCTAGTAAGCTATTTCTGCTCCTTTTCTATGATTATTATTAGCCTTT
Organism: Mobula hypostoma; assembly: GCF_963921235.1. Taxonomy (NCBI): domain Eukaryota; kingdom Metazoa; phylum Chordata; class Chondrichthyes; order Myliobatiformes; family Myliobatidae; genus Mobula; species Mobula hypostoma. Next base: position 144,878,730 of record NC_086100.1, read on the forward strand.
ACTCACTCTTTATGAACCTATGAATCCTTCATTTTACTAACTTTTTTTAAGTCAACAGTCTCTGCAAGAGCATAATGCATTTTTTCATTTACTGGGTTTTTTTTAGTTTGAGCATCTCACTGAACTTCAACAGGTTGGTAGCCATCTTGTGGTTGTTTTAAAAATACCTTGTCACCACTGTATGTTTTGTAATTTCAAAACATTAAACTAATTCAAATGAAGACATGAACTGTGAGTCTAACTTTGTATTTACTTTAAACAAGGTGTGCAAGAATCACGTGGTAGCATGATGATGTATGTAATTCATGTATTTCGACATATAACCCATAGTGAATTACTTAAACAAACAAGAATGCTTACTCAAGCAACATATGTATAGTATTACTCAAATACTACTGAACTATTATATACACAACAGTTTAGCTTAGCTGGTCTGTCAAAAAGTCTTAAGTTTTAGACACGTTGTAGCATTCCACATCTTGACTACATATTCCAAGACCGAGTGAAGGGCCTGTTGCTCTATTTGGTGTTTCTTGGTGAGATAAGTAAACTGAGATCCTGTCTGACTGCATGAGACGTAAAGAATCTCAAACAATCTTTGAATATGAACAGGAATTTATGACATAACTTTCTGCTTCAAATCATATTAGATCAAGTAAATAGAGTCGCTTCATGTATTCTGTTTGTGAGACATTGTTATGTGCCAATTGACTGCCACCTTTACTTACACAGGAACAGTAACTTATAGATTTTCATTTATTGCAGTGTTTTCAATGTATTGATATACCAAATAAATAGATTTAATCTTTGTCCCATCTTTCCAACATTTTATATACCAAAAAATATAAAATCAAATATATGTTAAGAATCTGCATAAAACAATTTTTACTTCATCAGTTACTTGCCATGAAAATTCACAAAAGGCATGGTTATAAATGAATTAGCAGAGGCACTTAATTAGATATAAATCATTCCATGTCTGGTATTGACAATCTGTCTATATTACTCTTTATATATAAATTAATAGAATAATAATTATATATAAATATTTCATATTAAATTAGATTTAATACTTTGTTCTGATGATGCATGAATGAGGTGTTGTTTTGTGGAACAGTTACAAGTATTTCTAACTTTATTCAATAACAATATCACCTGTGATCTCTTCGAGAATACAAAATATGTCAAAGAGATAAGATTACTCAGACCATTAGAGCTTATCTTTATGGTACCCTCATACATCTTAGCATCTAATTCCATTTGAACATGGCCAGATTTGATAGCCTACAATAAAGGGATATAAGGATTACGATTCACATTAACCCTCACCTTCTGATTGCAAGTCAGGCAGCAAGCCAAATTTATCATGCCAAATCATTTCAAGAATTTCTGTGTCCAGGAGTGTGAACTTTGCCTTTTATTCTCTAGGTAAATCTGCAAAGAGGCAAGCTTGCAAGTGACTAGTTCTAGTTAAAACTGAGCAATTTTTTTTGAAGTTAGTCTGTATCCTTTTGCGGCAAGGTGTACAGTCAAGTTGTTGCTGGCAAGTGTGCAGAAAGTGAATTCAATCTAGTAAGGATGTGAAGGAGAGCACTACTTATAGACGTGCATTCTCACACACTCACACAAATATCGCTTTGTCATTCAGCTGTCATTGCAGTGAGTTTACACCCTTCAATGTTTTCCCTGGTATGCTCTCATAACTAACCCATTGTATTTCCCCCACAGTGCAACATACATTCAGCATCAGACACTGAACTTAACTGTACTTTACTGTAACGTGTAATTGTGTTGAGTACCCTGCTGTTTCATGCTGTCGTCTCCTGGCAGTTCTGTGGCATTTGTGAGGTCCTAAACCAAGCTGATATACTCAAGTTTGCTTTATAGTGCCTTTCCTACCATAAAAGAAAGGTGGAATATTTCATTTTTTAGTAATAGAAATATGTAAATTTATATTTTTTGTTTGTATACTCTATTTTATGTAGACACTACTGTTTATTTTTTCCCTTTCAGTATTTTTATTAGTTTCTATGTAGAAGAATACAGAGTACAAGAAAGTATATACGTTTGCATAAAAGGTCAAAAAAACTACCATTTACATTATATCTATTCATAATAACAATCTCATTACCCCGTATTCATGTAGGTTAGTCTAAGTTTATTGAAATATGCTAATTTATTACAAAAAAAGAGTCTAACCCCTACCAAGACCGAAACTGTATATTAAGGAGAAAAAAAGTTAAAATATTTTCTTGTATAATAAAAATTAATAATAGCCAACCTCTAAATTTAAACAACGAATTGAGGGTTTTGAAAGTTTTGAAAATAATTCAGAAAGGCTCCCCACAATGTTTGAAAGTCTTGACGAGATTCAGAAATTGAACAACTAATCTTCTCTAAACCTAAGCATGATATAACGTTGTATAACCATTGAGCATGAGTAGGAGGAGAAACATCTTTCCATTTAAACAAAAGTAAGAGAGCTAAAGGCCAAAATATGTAAATCAGATGTCTTCAGCTTGATATCTTGTCCTGCAACAATACTGAATAGGGCCGTCAGAGGACTAGGCTTAAAATTGACTTTGAAAAGTCAAGAAAAGATTTGAAAAACTTCCTTCCATTATTTTTCAAGATGTGGACAAGTCCAAAATATATGGATTAATGAAGCTTCTCCATTATTGCATCTGTCACAGTAGGGAGATATATCCGAATAAAAACGAGATAGCTTATCTTTAGTTATATGGACTCTATGTACCACCTTAAATTGTGTAAAGGAATGGTGAGCACATAGCGATGATGTATTAACCAATTTAAAAATTTCATTCCAAGTTTCCTCAGATATTGATGTCTGTAAGTCTTGTTCCCAGAGATTCTTAATTTTGTCTAAAGGATCATTCCTTGCCTCCAGTAACATATCATAAATATTAGACATTGAACCATCATAAAAAGGTGTCAAATTAAAAATTACATCTAGTAAGTTCTTATCTGAGCTTATAGGAAATGTGCATAATTGAGATCTTAGAAAGTCTCTGATTTGTAGATATCTTAAAAAGTGAGTTTTGGGTAGGCTATATTTAGCTGACAATTGTTCAAATGAAAAATGATTTCCTCCAACAAACAGATCCCAAAAACATTTAATAACCAACCTGTTCCATTGTTTAAAAACTAAATCAGTCATGGAGGGTTTAAAAAACAATTAGAATAAATGGGACTAGAAAGGGAAAATCTCAATAAACCAAAACGTTTTCTAAATTGTATCCAGATCCTCAGAGTATGTTTAACTATTAAATTATCAGTTAGTTTACTTACAAATAAAGGAAGTGAGGATCTGAGAAGAGAAATAACAGAAAATTTATTAACAGAATTAGCTTCTAAAGAAACCCATACCGGACAGTGTATACGATTAATATAATATATCCAATACGTAAGATATCGTATATTAATTGCCCAGTAATAAAACCTAAAATTAGGTAAGGCTAAACCTCCAGACTTAGGTTTTTGAAGAAGAACTTTATTTAAACAAGGATGTTTATTTTTCCATATATAGGAGGATAAAATAGATTCAAGAGAGTCAACAAAATATTTAGGAATAAAAATGGGTAAAGCCTGAAAAAGATATATAAATTTAGGGTGAATATTCATTTTAATAGAATTAATTTGTCCAATCAATGATATTGAAAGAGGTGACCAACTTATTAATATCTTTTTTACATGGTACAATAAAGTAAGAATTTTTTCTTTAAACAGGTGTTTGTAATTCTTAGTGATTGTTACACCCAAATAAGTAAATTCATTCCTTATAATTTTAAAAGGGAGATTAGTATTAATTGATGCCAAATTATTTAAAGGAAATAATTTACTCTTATGTAGGTTCAATTTATATCCTGAAAACTGGCTAAAACAAGAGAGTTAAGAAAGTACGCAAGGTAATGAGGTCTCAACATTAGAGGTAAAAAGCAATATATCATCAGTGTAAAGCAAGATTTTGTGGGTGATACCTCTCCTTAAAATCCCACAGATATCATTAGATTCTCGAAAAGCAATGGCAAGGGGTTCTAAAGCTAGATCCAAAAGCAAAGGACTCAACAGACAGCCTTGTCTAGTTCCGCGGTGAAGTTTAAATGGTTTGGCATTTTGAAAATTAGTAAGACCCTGAACAGAAGGCAATAAATAAAGTAATTTAATCCATTGAATAAAATCTGGTCCAAAGTTAAATTTTTCTAAGGTTTTAAATAAATAATTCCATTCAACCTGATTGAAGGCCTTCTCAGCATCTAAGGATATCACACATTCCAATATCTCCTGAGAAGGAGAGTAAGTAAAGTTTAATACACGGCGTATATTAAAATGGGAATGTCATTTTTTAATAAATCCTCTCTGATCATCAGAAATAATAGAAGGTAAAATATTTTCAATCCTATGAGCTAGAACTTCAGAAAGAATCTTAGTATCAACATTGAGTAATGAAATTGGCCTATATGAAAAGCATTCAGTTGGATCTTTGTTCCTTTTTAGGAAAAGCGAAATAGAAGCTTCATAAAAAAATTGAGGCAAACTACCCAATTTGAAAGAATCCGAAAAAGCTAAGTGTAACTACAGGTATAATTAATGAAGAAAATGCCCTATAAAATTCTCCAGAAAATCCATCTGGACTCGAGGCCTTCCCCAAGTGTAATGAATGTATAGCCTCGGAGATTTCCACATAAGAAATGGGTTGATCCACCTGTTTGCAATTATCTGCAGAAAGTGCAGGGGTATTTAATTGATCTAGAAAATTATTCATTACAGTATTATCTTTAGGGGAATCAGAACTATAAAGTTTAGAATAGAATTCTCTAAAGGTATCGTTTATTTCAGAGTAATCAGTTGTCTTATCACCATTAGTTTTGCAAATTTCTTTAATTTGTCATTTAACTACAGAAGTTTTTAATTGGTTATCCAATCCTTTGCCAGATTTATCTCCGTGAATACAAAATTGAGTTTTATTTTTAAGAAGTTGAGTTACAATTGGATATGTTAACAGAAAACTATATTTAGTTTTAACTTCAACACGTCTTTTCTATAAAACAGGATTTTGATCTAATTGTTTCAATTGATTGAATAATTCAATTCTTTCTTTATTAGCTTTATTCTTAACACTCACAGTATAAGAAATAATTTGTCCTCTAACATAGACCTTGAAAGTATCCCATACAATAAGATTTGAAGCCTCTTCCTTTTTATTCTCTTCAAAAAACAAAATAATATGCTTCTCCAGAAATTTTTAAAATTCCTTATCAGATAACAAAGTTGTATTAAAACACCAAAATCTGTTGATTTGAGGAAGATCAGGAAGTTTTAAAGCTAGAAATATAGGAGCATGAGCTGAAACAGCAATCTCTTTATATTCACAGGAATGAACTGATGAAATCATTTGACTATCGATAAAAAAATCAGTCCTGGAATATATATGATGAACATGGGAAAAAAACGAATACTCCTTATCTAAAGGATGTAAGATACACCAAACATCACCTATACCACACTTCAGTAAAACGGATTGAATAAGCAAAGCTGATTTATTAAGAGAGACTGGTTTAGAAGATGATAGGTCTAAAATTGGGTCTAGCCAACAGTTAAAATCTCCTCCCATCACCAAAGAATAAAGATTCAGGTCTGGTAAAAACAAAGAAAAAAAACGCTCAAAAAATCCTGTATTATCTACATTTGGGGCATACACATTGCCAAATACTATTAATTTATTATCTAGTTTTCCTGAAACTATAACAAAACGTCCATTAGTATTAGACACTACTTTATGTTGGTCAAAGGAAAGTGTATTATCTATAAGAATTAAAACTCCTCTAGATTTGTCCTGAAAAGAACAGTGAAAGCAAAGTCCATTCCAACGGCTAAAAAAAACATAGATTATCACATTTGTGTAGATGAGTTTCTCGTAAAAAAATAATAAGGACCATGAATTTCCTAATATAAGCAAAAATCTTATTATGTTTAACAGGGTGATTTAACCCATTCACGTTAAAACTGAGTAAATTAATAGTTAGTCCTGACGAAGGGTCTCGGCCTGAAACGTCGACTGCATCTCTTCCTATAGATGCTGCTTGGCCTGCTGCGTTCACCAGCAACTTTGATGTATGTTGCTTGAATTTCCAGTATCTGCAGAATTCCTGTTGTTTGAAATTAATAGTTTGGTCTATTTGTAATATTATTTAAAGGAAGTGTTAAAATGTAAGTTAAAAACCAAGCCATAAACCTTGAGAAGTGGTAACCAAGCAACCAGTTGGCTAAAAATTCGAAAACAGCTTCTGGGAAAAAAAAACATACCTCCACCCACCTCCCAAAGAAACAAAACCGACCAATAGAAAGTCAGCATCTACAACTGCAGACAACCCCCCCAAAAAACCTGGTGATCGCTCCAGTTAGGTTCAAGGTTATCTATATTCCAACCTAAATTGAATAATACCCAAACAAGAGATTCAATTCTCGTATATCAAAAATATAGTATTAAAAATACAAAAGGAAATTAGTTACAAAGGTTTACCAAAGTAAAAGATGCAATTATTCATACAGATAGATATTAAACATTAATCTTGTATCTTCATGGAAAAACAGACTAAGCAGTTAGCCTTTAAATTTAAAAAATTCTTTGGGCTACATAATTCAAACGAAACCATTCGAAAGATCCATCTTTAATGAGATTCTCAGTCAAACTGGGTAGCCAAGGGACAGGTTAAAACCCTTATTAAAAAAAACTCCAATAGAGCTTGTTTAAACTTAGCACATTCCTGCGTAACTCAAGCGAATAATATTCGAGAATCTTAATATTCTACCTATAACCAATCATGTCCTTCGACAGGATTTGCAAATTAAAAGTTTCTCATTTAATCTTGTGTCTTCATGTAAGGAGAAACTAAAGGGCTAGCCTTTGGATTTAGCCTTCGGATTTTAAAAACTTTTGTGCTTCATCAGTTAAATGGAATCATTCAAAAGAACAATTTTTAAGTATGATTCTGTGTCGGGCTGGGTAGCGAAGGGAAGGCTTGAAACCCTTATTGAAAAGCTCAGTCATAACTTCTTTGAACTTAACAGGTTACTGCATAACCTCAGGGGAATGATCTTTGACAATTCTAATCTTGCGACCATTATAGTCAATCATGACTTTTCAATGAGATTCACAAATTAAGAGTTCCTTTGTTTTAAATTCCTGAAAACAGATTATTACTGATCTTGGTCTCTGACTGTTAGGAGGTCGAAACACAGGAGATCTGTTAACTCGATCGATCATAGGCACAGACGTCAAAATCTCCAGAAATAATTCTTGCAAAAAGATCACAAAAAATTCCATAGGATAATTACCTTTGATTAATTCTTCAAGACCTAGAACCTGTAGCTTGTTCCTTCTACTTCTATTTTCTAGGTTGATAATCTTGTCCTAACTTTTTGTTGGACTTCGATTGCTTTTCACAAATCTTCTGCAATTCATCCACTTCCACTTCCAGAGCCGACAAAATTTCTTCATTATTTTTAATATGTTTATTATGTTCATTAAGAGTTTGTTGAATAGAATCCAATTTACCATCTATTTGTTTAAATTCAGTGCTGAATTGTTGAAACTTCTCTGAACTTCTCATGCATGACTTTGCAGCAAATCCATAATAGAATTCAAAGAGGCAGGAAAATCATCCTTTTTGATACCTCTGGCACTCCATCCAGCCATAAATGAAAGAATATCACACTTAAAATAGAAGTTTCAAGACAGGTTGGAAATAGTAAGATAATTAGAGTTGGAGCAACAACAGATTGCTGTTACTCCATCAGTCACCACCAGGAAATCCCCTATTTAATTTTTAATATGATTTCAATTACGTTGTGGGGAGCATCATATTCTAATTCATGTGTAGTCTTAAGTTAACTTCATTGTTCATTAAAGATTGCACATCCCAAGTGCTTATATTAGAAGCTCATTGCCCTCAGTATGAGAGAGCAACAGAGGCTGCCAGTAGTTGGCACCGGACAAGAATAAATATGGAGCTATTATTGCATTTTCTTGTACATACTTTCTTGTAAATATAGACATTTTTTCACTATTTTAACTAATTTTCACTAACTTTTGTAAGTTTGATTTTGATGTACATAATAAAAAACATTGCATTAAAATGCTAAGTGACTCCAGCCAAATTGGGACAAGTGGCTGTGTTTTCTACTTTTTGCATTTGGGGGAAGTTTCTCAAGGATCCACCTTTGAATTTTTGTATGGTTGGCTGGTACAGGGACTTGTTGAAGCGATGCTGAAAGGGGCCAGGTGTTGCTCCTGAAGGGAAGGGAGTCATCCATTACATCCTGCAAATGAGGGACCGTCTGGAGCAGCAATGAGGGAAGGCCCACCTTAATATCCAGGATGCCCAGAAGGCCCAGAAGATATGGTATGACCAGCACGCCCACTTGCGAGAATTTTAAGGGGGGACGAAAGTCTCGCTACTCCTTCCATCAAACCCTAGTAAGCTTCTTGCTAAGTGGCAAGGCCCATTTACTGTAGTGAGAAATGTGATCCCAACTACTTATGAGGTCCTGCACTCAGAGAAAGGGAAGGAGCAACAGACCACCACATTAATCTCCTGAAGGCCTGAAAGGAGAGAAGGGTTCCTGTTGACAGCACATCTCTCCTGATTCACAAGATTGTGGAAGGGGATGACTCAGAGGGGGTCACAGAGGCCTGGAAGGGGCCTGGGAAGGTTGACCTCCCATCTCAATGTCCAGCAAACAGTGGAGCTGCAGATGGTGTTTGCAGACTTGCCATAGCTGTTCAGCAGAGTCCAGGGCTGACAAGGGGTTGACAAAGGTCCTAAAACATTCCATCAGGATCATACCTGACTAAGGTTCAGGACACCGACACTGCTACAGAGTGGCAGACCAACTTGTGAGACCCTGAAGGATGGGAATCAGACCATGCTGGAGCTGGGAGTCATTAAACCTGCAAATAGTGAGTGCAGCAGTCCTATCATTACTGCCCCAAGGAGAATGGCACCCTGAATGTATGCATTAATTTCTGGAAGTTGAATAGCATTTCTTTTTTTGATGCCTCTCACTAATGACATGCTGGAAAGGATTGGACGAGCAAACTACATTACTACACTCGATCTTGCAAAAGCTACAGGCAGGTTACCCTGGATGACCAGTCAAAATGCCTCAGTGACTTTTGCACACCCTGGGTTTCCTTCAGTTCACTATAATGCCTTTGGACTTCATGGCGCACCAGCAATTTTCCAGCAGCTGATGGTTTGGGTGCTCCAAGTCTGTGCGGACTGCAGTGCGGCCTACTGAGATGATGTGGCTGTCTAGAGCCAGCCATGTCAGCATCTGGACCATCTGAGCTTCATGCTGGCAGTCTCACCCTCAATCTACAAAAATGTGAGTGAGCAAAAAGGGAAACCAAATTACTTGGCTCCTAGTTGGGATATGGAGAGGTTTGAGCACAGGGGGACAAAGTGGAAGTAATCCACAACTGTCCTTGATCTCACACCAAGGAGGACATTAAGTTCTTCCTGGGTCTGGTAGGGTGGTATCGCAGGTTCATTCTCCGACTTGCCACTTTGGCTACTCCTCTGACTAATCTTGTTGGTAAGCATGAAAGCAACCCAATGACATGGACAAGTGAGTGTGAAAATGCTTTTCAAGCCCTTAAAGCCCACATGAGCCCAGACTTTGACAAATGGTTTCTTGCCAACGTGGATGCCTCAGGAGTAAGCTTTGGAGCAGTGCTCACAGAAGGAGAACTTGGAGAAGAGCAATCTGTCCTAAGCCAAAAACTCCTCCCGAGGGAAACCAGCTATTCCACCATTGAAAAAGAGTATCTAGCCATTGTGGGCCCATGATAGGGTCTGTTACTACCTCCTTTGCAGGGAGTTTGACCTTTACACAGACTGCAGAGCACTAAAATGGATTCAGACAATGAAGGACCACAATTCCAGAGAGACACGGTGGTACCTGGAGCTTCAACCTTTCAAGTTCTGTGTCCACCATAAAGGAGGGAAAGGAAATGCTACTGCAGACTATCTGTCTCAGCTGCCAAGTGCCATCGCCATAGGAGAAGAGAGAAGTAATGTGACAAAAAGCGCTCATGAAATGCATTCTTGCCATGTGTGCATTCACACACACACAAACATGGCTTTGTCATTCTGCCGTCATTGTGGTGAGTGTACGCAGACACCACCGGTATATTCTCATAATTAACCCATTATTTCCCCTGCATTGCTACATATGTTCAGAGTCGGACACCAAAGTTACTTTAAGTTTTTTTCTTTACTTGTACTTAACTGTAAGTGTGTGATTTTGTTGTGTGTTCTGCTGCTTCATGCTGCCATCTCCCAGCAGTTCTGTAGCATCTGTTGGGTCCAAAACTGAGCTCTTGCACTTGGTTTGGATTTATGGTGCCTTTCTCACTATACACAGTGGAATATTTCATTTATTTAAATAGGGATATGTAAATGAGCATATATTTTTGTATTCTCTATTTAATATAGATACTTCTGTTTATTTTTTAATATGATTGTAATTACATTGTGGAGTACATCATATTCTAATTCATGTATAATCTTAAGTTAACTTCATTGTTTATTAAAGATGGTGCCTACAGTAGGAGCTCATCACACTCAGTGTGGGAAATAGACAGGGACAGCCAGGAGTTCACACTAGACAGGAATATAGAAGGAAAAAAATAATAAGTACATCTTATTCAGTATTCTTTATACAGTATATGTATATTGAATAGATTAAAAATTGTGCAAAAAACAGAAATACTATCTATTAAAAAAAGTGAGGTAGTGTCCAAGAGTTCAATGTCCATTTAAGAATCGGATGGCAGAGGCGAAGAAGCTGTTCCTGAATTGCTGAATGTGTGCCTTCAGGCTTCTGTACCTCCTACCTGATGGTAACAGTGAGAAAAGGGCATGCCCTGCGTGCTGGAGGTCCAACAAAGTATTACACAATATAGGAGACAGCAGGCTTCAAGCAAGGACTCTGAAAAGAACACTAGAAACCATAATGGAGGAGGCATAAAGGGAAAAAGATGCCCTTTATTCAAGGGAGGCTAGGAGACTTACTGAACATGCTCTGTACAGGGTGCTAGTGGAGTTTGGGAAGAGGTATGTGGAGCAGTAGAATAGTATGGATATCCATGGCAAATGATAAGGAGCTGTATGCAGTTCAAAATTCATTCAATGGTTTTAGAAAATTGGTCTGGGAGATGTCAAATGCATCAACCGCCATATCTTTCAATTGTACTGACATCATCAAACAATGATCGATTAATCAAAAACCCATAACTTAGCTACCACAGATCTCTATTAATTACTGTTCTTATCTAGCAATCACATAGATCACCACATCATCATAGATTTATTTCTGTTGTGAACCACACACTCACAGCTTATTAGTGAACCACTTGTTATAAATGGTTTTCAAATCTAACAGTTACATCACCCAAATTATTTTTTGTGACACTCACTGGCATACCTCCTGCAATTCTGGAAGGCAACTTGAGCATATAAAAGGAAGCAGCAGGAGGGAATTGGAAGATGACATTCAGGTTCACATAGAGGATAAGGTCAATCTATTAGCTAGACAATTTTTGCTAAAGTCTTGGTCTGTAGTAGGACTGAGACCACTGAAACAAACACTCCTCACATCTTTCTTTCCCTGTACCGTAGCATCTGATTGCAGTTGCTGATGTCTCTTTTGCAAGAATTCATCATGGACAAACCTGGCAAGAGGAAAATGTCGTTAATTTTCCTCCACTTCCTTCTTTTCTGCAACTATTTTCCAAGCTGAAGATGTCCATATCATGATGATGTTGCCATTATCTGCAGCCTGAAATGGAAACTGGCCCACCTATGTTGCCTCCAATTCAGAATCAAGGTCACTGAAACCTCATTCATCATGCTGCAATAGGCAAGCATTCCTGAGCTCTAAGCTATTGTAGACTTGTTTGCTGTAGCGAATGAGAATATGAACCATGCACTAAAACTCCACTTAACATATACCTTCAAACAACCTAGCTGTACTAAACAATGCCAGCCTACAATATCACGGGTCAATAGTAAGATCCTGAATAGTCTGGGTCATTTTTCATACCTTTCATGAATTCCTCACAGATCTCTACTGGACTTCTCTTCAGGAATATTCCTGGCAAGAATGCTTAGAGGATATGCGGACCAGCTAGCAGAGATTCTCACTGACATCTTCAACATCTCTCTGAGCAGTGCCGTCGTTCCTACGTGCTTCAAGGCTGTCACCGTTTTCCCCATGCTGAAGAAGTCTTCAGTGTCTTGCCTCAACAACTACCATCCCATTGCACTCACATCCATCACGTGAAATGTTTCAAGAGGCTCGTCATGAGGCACATCAAGACCCTGCTGCCCCCCTCACTGGACGTTCTGCAGTTCACGTACCATCCCAACTGTTCAACGGACAATGCCATTGCCATCACCCTCCACCTGGCCCTAACCAACCTGGACAAAAAAGACACGTACGTTTGAATGCTGTTCATAGACTTCAGTTCAGCATTCAACACAATCATTCCTCAGAAACTGATTGGAAAGCTGAGCCTACTGGACCTGAACACCTCCCTCTGCAACTGGATCCTAGTCTTCCTGACTGGGAGACCTCAGTCAGTCTGGATTGGAAGCAGCATCTCCAACACCATCACACTGAGCACGAAGGCCCCCCAGGGCTGTGTGCTCCATCCACTGCTGTTCACTCTGCTGACCCACGACTGTGCTGCAACACACAGCTCGAACCACATCATCAAGTTCGCCGATGACACGACCGTGGTGGGTCTCATCAGAAAGAACGACGAGTCAGCATACAGAGAGGAGGTGCTGCGGCTAACAGACTGGTGCAGAGCCAACAACCTGTATCTGAATGTGAACAAAACAAAAGAGATGGTTGTTGACTTCAGGAGGACAGGGAGCAACCACTCTCCGCTGAACATCGATGCCTCCTCCGTAGAGATCGTTAAAGGCACCAAATTTCTTGGTGTTCACCTGGCAGAGAATCTCACCTGGTCCCTCAATACCAGCTCCATAGCAAAGAAAGACCAGCAGCATCTCTACTTTCTGTGAAGGCTGAGAAAAGTCCATCTCCCACCCTTCATCCTCACCACATTCTACAGAGGTTGTATTGAGAGCATCCTGAGCAGCTGCATCACTGCCTGGTTCGGGAATTGCTACATCTCAGATTGCAAGACCCTGCAGCGGATAGTGAGGTCAGCTGAGAAGATCATCGGGGTCTCTCTTCCCTCCATTACAGATATTTACACCACACACTGTATCCGCAAACCAAACAGCATTATGAAGGACCCCATGCACCTCTCATACAAACTCTTCTCCCTCCTGATACCTGGTAAAAGGCACCGAAGCATTTGGACTCTCACGACCAGACTATGTAACAATTTTTTCCCCAAGCCATCAGACTCCTCAATGCCCAGAGCCTGGACTGACAGCAACCTACAACCGTCTACTGTGCCGATTGCTTTGTTTATTATTTATTGTAATGCCTGCACTGTTCTGTGCACTTTATGCAGTTCTGGATAGGTCTGTAGTCTAGTGTAGTTTTTGTGTTGTTTTACGTAGTTCAGTGTAGTTTTTGTATTGTTTCATGTAGCACCATGGTCCTGAAAAACGTTGTCTCATTTTTACTGTGTACTGTACCAGCAGTTATAGTCGAAATGACAATGAAAAGTGATTTGACTTGACTTCATCAGTTGACTTCATCAATGACATACAGATGAGTCTCAATAGCAAATCTCTCTCTCTCTCTTTCTATATATATATATATATATATTGTTACGAGAATACACATAAAATTAAGATGTTTGCTGGCCTGGGCTAGCATCAGTGGCATCAGCAGTTGGTCTGCCACCTGCCCTCAGGGGAAGGAGAGATAAGGAACAATGGAGCAGCATCTGGAGATGTGTAATGAAGGGATGTGGGAGGGAGAGCTGTCTGGAGCGGCTCCCCCCTTTGAACCCTGAACTGTTTGAAGTGATGGACAGGCGATACCCCAGCAGGGGGATAAAAAGGGACAGGTTCGCTAAGGCAGGACACACGCCACCCGAGGTAACGAGACCCTGGAAGCGGTGCGCCTCTCACGAGTGGGTGAGAAGTGCCAGACAATGACAAGGGTGGAAAGGTACGATCAGCGGGAACCCGGTGTGTGTCCGCCCTTGCCTGGGTGCCGGGTTCACTGCAGAGGATTGACCGCATCTGGAGGAGGGGTCACAGTCGGTGACCTCAGGTGACATCACCAAGGACCCGCCCAAAAGCTGTTTGTGAGCCATCTCGCTGGTCTGTGAGTGAAGCAGTGTTCTGAATGATCAGTTGTTCCTGTTCTCTCTGTCTCTTCCCCCACCTTGTCCATCGCCATGGCAACGATTACTGCGAACTGAACTTTGAGTCATTTTGAAATTTGGTCATTTACCCCTAGACAACGATAGAGCTTGATTGATGCTGTTATCTTAATTCTGTGCACATGTGTGGTTATCATTGTTGAACTGTTGCATTTATTATCCTTTCGATTACTGTGTTGCTCGTTTCTTTAATAAAACTTTCTTAGTTCTAGTACTCCAGACTCCAACTGAGTGATCCATTTCTGCTGGTTTGGCAACCCAGTTACGGGGTACGTAACATAAGTGGGGTTCTCGTCCGCGATTTTGAACGCTAAATTTGGGACGGAGTAAATTGATTGGGTTAAAATTCCCGAAAGAAAGAAAAGACAAACAGCAGAAATGGAGGTTGAGGAATTTATAAAGGCGCCGACCTTGGAGGCATTAGAGGATGCCAGGAAATCGGAATTGATAGCTGTGGCCAAACGGGTGAATCTTGCTAAGGTGAAGTCGACAATGAGGAGAGAGGAGATACACAGAGCTATTGTAGAGCACTATGTATCTAAAGGTGTGTTTCCCCAAGGTGAGCTGGGGGAGGTGTCTATTGAAAAACCTACTGGAGACGCGGTACAGGTACAGCTTGAAAAACTGAGACTCGAGCACGAGTTCCGGGTACGGCAGTTAGAACACGAAGAGAAGCAGTTAGAAAGGCAGGAGAGAGAGTTAGAAAGGCGGGAGAGAGAGAAAGAGGTAGAAAGGCAAGAGAGAGAAAGACAGTTGGAGAGAGAAGAGAGAGAGAGGGACAGACAGTTGGAGAGAGAGGAGAAACAGAGGGAAAGGGAATTCGAGTTGGAAAAGTTAAGGATAAGGGCCGAACAGGGGCTCGTGCCGAACCAAGGTGGAGGGTTCCAGGCGACCCATGAGGTAAGGCTGGTTCCCCCTTTTGACGATACCGACGTGGATCGGTACTTTCTCCACTTCGAAAAGGTGGCTATAAGTCAGGAATGGCCGAGGGATAAGTGGGTTGTTTTACTTCAGAGTGTACTGAAAGGGAAGGCCCAAGAAGCTTACTCCGCTTTATCCGCGGAAGATGCCCAGAAGTATGAGGTGGTGAAGGAGGCCATCCTCAGGATTTATGAGTTGGTCCCGGAGGCATACCGGCGGAGGTTCCGGAATGCGAGGAGCAGTGGGACCGCACGTATTTGGAGTTTGCTCGTGAGATGCAAACATATTGTGAGCGTTGGTGCGCCTCGAAAGGGGTAGAGGGGGATTATGACAGACTGCTGCAACTGATTCTGATTGAGCAGTTTAAAGGTTGTGTCCCTGAGTGTATGAGACCCTACCTCGATGAGAAAGAGGCAGCCACGTTAGCCGCAACTGCTAAGTTAGCGGATGAGTATGCGTTGACGCATAAAATGAAGTTTGCCCCGAGTAAAGTCTACCAGAAGGGTAGTCAGGACGGAGGGGAGAGTCCGCCGGAAAAGTCAGAAAGTAAGCCGGGGACTAGTGAAAAGGATAAGGTAGACCGGGAGCAGTCTGGTAGGAAGTCTCCTGGGGTCGTCTGTTATAATTGTGGGAAAGTCGGACACTTTGCGTCCAGGTGCTTTGCCCCAAGGAAGGAGACGGGGAAAGGAAAAGCGGAAATTTTGAATGGCTGTATCAAGCTGTTAAGCGAACCGCTAGGGAAGGACAGGTCTGAAAGAGTCCAGGAAGGGCGCGAGAGGTTTATCTCGGCCGGACTGGTGTCAGTGAAGGAGAGGTTAAAACCAGTTCCAGTGCGGATCTGGAGAGACACGGGAGCGTGTCAGTCACTAATACTGAAGAGTGTATTAGAGTTTAGCTCAGAGACCCAGACTGGGGAGGTAGAGGTCAAAGGTGTTGGGGAAGGGACAGAGTCAGTCCCTTTGCACCAGATACATTTACAGAGCAACCTGGTCTCTGGACTAGTCACGATCGGGGTGAGGTCCGAATTACCGATGAAAGACGTGGAAGTCTTGCTCGGTAATGACATCGCCGGAGGAATCGTGTTCCCAGTCGTGAGATTGACGGGTCAGCCTGCCAGCATGGAGGCCCCGCCCGCGATGGTGAATTTGGCTGAAACATTTCTGCCAACCTTGTATGAGACAGGGTGTAGTGAGATAAGAGGTAGTGAGGGAGCTGGGACGGACGTAGCAGTAGCCAGGAAAGAATTTGTGCAGACGCAGGAGCGAGACGAGGGGCTGATGGTTTTGGCAGAGACCGCTCTCTCTGACACAGCCTTGACAAGCTATTGTGCGGAGGAGGAAGTGCTAAGGAAGAAAGGGAAATCAAGTACAGTACCCGCAGATGAGGAAGGGGGGGTGGTGCAAAAGAGTTATGGGGATGAGGTTTTTAACATGGCCCACGAGGTACCCCCCGGTGGACATTTTGCGGTGCTGGAGGAAACAGTTGGTGGAATCATGAAAGAGAGTTACCGGCTGCCCAGGGGGGAAAATGTTATTGATCATGACCGACGCGAACTGAGACGGTCACCGGCTTTTGATATGCTAACAAACCTAGTCGGTGTTAGCGTGGAAATCAATGAAGCTAGGGGCCCCTTGATAAGAGGAAAAAACCATTTTGAAAAGATTAGGATGGGATCGGTCAGATGGGAGAAGGCTATTGTTTTGGCCAGGTCTACTGATAAGGTCTCTCCCTTAATCCCAGAACAAAGCGAATCTTTAGAAGGAGTAATTAAACGACTCGCACCTATGTGTTTGATTGTCCCGAGGAAATGCAAAGAACTGGGACGTTGGGTGATTGTGGTTACAATAGGGCAGCCAAGTAAACAACACCCATATTTTTCGAGTAATTCAGTGACTAAAGGGCTGATGAACACAGAGGTGTGTATTGGCAATTTAACACGGCTGTCTGAAGCCAGTTTGATAGTGAACCTTGAAAAAAATGAATTCGGCCACACGTGGGTCACTTACCTGGGAATTGTGGTGACACAGGGGCAGCTGGCAGTGATGCAAGCTGCAGTGCAGGCTATCCCTGACCTCCCAACCCCGACAGACAAGAGGGCCCTCAGAAGGCTCTTGGAGATGGTGGGGTACTGCAGGAAGTTTTGCGATAACTCTGCGGTCAATACCCGTCCCCCTCCTACTAAGCCCTTGCGAGAGACAATTGAGCCGGAATGGGACGACCCTTGTTGTTGTGGTCCGGGACAAAACCAAATGAGAGGTTACATTGGTCGCAATTCATCAGTGTTTTTGGCCACTACGAAGTTTGCTGAGTTGGAGCCTGGTCTAAGGGATTATTAATAACACGTGTAAAAGGAACAGAAAATGTGATGACTGTCTGTCAAGGTGTTGACAGCTTCAAATTCTCTGTATTAGCTAAATAACTGTTAAAGATGTATATTGTGTATGTATCAGATAATGTAGTCATGTTTGTAATTTTTACCTCCCGGTAAAAATCTTTAAAGGGGGGAAGTGTTACGAGAATACACATAAAATTAAGATGTTTGCTGGCCTGGGCTAGCATCAGTGGCATCAGCAGTTGGTCTGCCACCTGCCCTCAGGGGAAGGAGAGATAAGGAACAATGGAGCAGCGTCTGGAGATGTGTAATGAAGGGATGTGGGAGAGAGAGCTGTCTGGAGCGGCTCCCCCCTTTGAACCCTGAACTGTTTGAAGTGATGGACAGGCGATACCCCAGCAGGGGGATAAAAAGGGACAGGTTCGCTAAGGCAGGACACACGCCACCCGAGGTAACGAGACCCTGGAAGCGGTGCGCCTCTCACGAGTGGGTGAGAAGTGCCAGACAACGACAAGGGTGGAAAGGTACGATCAGCGGGAACCCGGTGTGTGTCCGCCCTTGCCTGGGTGCCGGGTTCACTGCAGAGGATCGACCGCATCTGGAGGAGGGGTCACAGTCGGTGACCTCAGGTGACATCACCAAGGACCCGCCCAAAAGCTGTTTGTGAGCCATCTCGCTGGTCTGTGAGTGAAGCAGTGTTCTGAATGATCAGTTGTTCCTGTTCTCTCTGTCTCTTCCCCCACCTTGTCCATCGCCATGGCAACGATTACTGCGAACTGAACTTTGAGTCATTTTGAAATTTGGTCATTTACCCCTAGACAACGATAGAGCTTGATTGATGCTGTTATCTTAATTCTGTGCACATGTGTGGTTATCATTGTTGAACTGTTGCATTTATTATCCTTTCGATTACTGTGTTGCTCGTTTCTTTAATAAAACTTTCTTAGTTCTAGTACTCCAGACTCCAACTGAGTGATCCATTTCTGCTGGTTTGGCAACCCAGTTACGGGGTACGTAACAATATATACACACACACACACACACACACATACACATATATGCATATATATAACAGAGGGAGAGAGGGAGAAAGGGAGACGGGGAGGGAAAGAGAGAGGGGCAGAGGTGCAGAGGCTGAGTGGGGAACGGGGGAGGAGGAGGGGAAATTGAGAGGGAGAGGGAGATATACATATTTTTTTTCTTTCTCACCCCTTATGGGTAGTGTGCAAGTGTATTTTTCCCTCAATTTTGGGTCCTCTACCAGAGACCTGGGAGCTTGTGGGCTCAGAGTTGGTATCTTTCCTGTTCCTAGTAGTGTGTTCTTCTGGACCGAGATGTCAGATATTGTTCTTGGGATTTGCTGGAGCCACTGGGTAAAATATATGAGGTAAAGTATAATACACCGGCTCCACACTGGCAAACGTATTGTGCAGTGTACTTTCAATGACAAGTCATTTGAACAATGTATTTACTCTCATCAAATCATTCGAATTCTTCCAGAACTGGCTTAATAACTTAGATCAATATTCTTGTCATTATTATCTTTACATCCTTCACCCACTGCAACCTTACAAGAAGTTTCACTGGCTTCTTGAGCCTAAGGAAAATAAAAAAAAATGTTCCTCCTTTCATTCACTTATCTCTAGTGATGTATCAGTAAATCTTCGTGACTGTTCTCTCCTTGGTCCACTTCACTTCCAGTTATAAAGCCTGCAGTTACTATTCAAGTCCCCTTTATGTGACACTGGTTGCAATTAGGAGCAGAAGATAGTCAAAACAGCAGCCACACTTGTAATAATAAGCCACTAAACTGGTGTGAACAGTAAGCATACTTTGCGAGGAGGGGAACAGGAATCAAGCATGGGGAAACCAACTAAAATTGACATTCTTCAACCTGATATGGTATCCAGAAATGAAGAGTGTACTCACTGAAATTCAGAGGAATGAGAGGAAATCTTATAGAAACATAGAACATTTTGACAGGGATAGATAAGATAGAGGCAGGAAAGTTGTTTCCACTGATAGCTGAGTCTAGAGGACCTATCCTCAAGATTCGGGGGGAGTAGATTTAGGATAGATATGAGGAGGAACTGCTTTTCCCAGAGGGTGGTGAATTTTGGAATTCTCTGCCCATCAAGCAGTGGAGGCTACCTCAGTAAATATATTTAAGACAAGGTTTTTGTATAGTAGGGAAATTCAGGGTTATGGGGAAAGGCAGGTAAGTGGAGATGAGTCCATTTCCAGATCCGCCATGATCTTATTGAATGGCAGAGCTGGCTCGACTAGCCAGATGGCCTACTCCTGCTCCTATTTCTTATGTTCTTATATACATATTAAATGCTTCCACAAAGTCCATTTTTCCATTTCAATTCCTGAATTGATTGGTTTAATAAGTAATAAAATATTCTTTCCCTGTATCCTTTCCCCAGTCCCATCTCTTTCAAATTTGTATTCCACTTTAATCTCAAACCTGATCAAACTCATTCAGACTTTCGTCTATCCTTGCATATACATCAGTACAGTCATCTTCTGACTTCCCATAAGAAGAAATAAATGTTGCTTGTGGAAAAAATAAGCATATCTTCCTCTTCTGAAGCCATATAGATGAACTGCAGCTACCAAATACACAATCGACACAAATCATTCTATTTATTTTGATGAGCCTGAATTAAGCAGCATTTCAGATTAAGTCCACCAATTACAATTGTGCTAAATGAGCATCAAGAGCAATACTTCTCTCCATCATTTCATTCCTATACTTCTCATTACTAATTGTTCATTTCCTTCCACTATCATCTGAAAAGAGAAGTGTTGATTCCCGATTCTTCTATTGTGACCTTCAAATCACATTCTTAGATTGATTTTCATGAGGCGTTCATTTATGCAGTGAGCTAGAGACCATTATTTTGTTACCCTGAGATGAAACACTGCTAGTTTGCATGCATTAAAAGTCAATCAATGATCTATGTCCCTAAAGCCCAGGTCTAGGCTACATTTAAATCCTGTTCTAACTGGGGAGGCAGTTTAATCTACAGGGAGCTTAGAGTAAAAGGAAAGTGTATTCTTATGCCATTCCTTTAGGTAATCCATTTTTTTCCTGTTTCTTAATGCATTGGCGCTGTGTTCAGTTTATTATTAAACATTTGTTTATTAAATTTCAAATACATTGTCCCTTTACAAGCTTGTTGCAATTTCTGCTTCAGCTCTTTATACAGGAATTCAAAGCCATGAATGTCCTTAACAATAATTACTCCCACCTCCGATGAACTTTGAACTCCACTTTGAAGTTTCTTTTACTCTTCAAACTTAATGCTAACTAACACTGTAGAACATTGAATAGTACAGCATAGAAATAGGCCTTTTGGCCCATGGTGTTCTGCTGAACTAATTAATTTAGTGATGCCTAATTACACAAATCACCTCTGCCTGCAAATGGTCTATATCCCTGCACAATCAAGTGCCTATCTAACTACCTCATTAATGTCTCTATGGCGTTTGGCTCAACCACCACCCCTGCCAGCATATTCTAGGAATCCACCACTCTGTTTAAAAAACCTTGTACCACACATCTCCTTTGAACTTTCTCTGTCTCACTTAAATGCATGCTGTCAGATATTAGATGTTTTAACCCAGGTAAAAAAGGTACTTTATCTTATCTATGCTTCTCATGATTTTATAAACTTAAATCAGGTCTCCCCTCAGCATCCACTGTTCCAGAGAAAACAACCCCAATCTGTCCAACCTCCGCCCATAACATCTACCCTCTAATTCAGACAACATCCTGGTAAGTCTCTTCTGCACCATCAAAGCCTTCACATGCTTCCTACTATGGAATGATTAGAATTGGTTCAGGTACCACCCAACCAGACTTTTTTAAATATAACTTCCCATCTCCTGAACTCACTGCTTAGACTAAAAAAGGGAAAGACCAAATGCCTTTTTTCCCATTGAAAGAGGGTTTCAGTAAATTGTGGGGAGGATGGCAACAAATCAAGATCAGTGTTTTGGACACCAGTGGACTGAATGGACCCCAGAATGACAGCATTGCAAAGGATGAAAGTAAACCTTGGCTGAAGATCTGTTCATGAACTGGTATCAGCTTACATAGTACTAATACAAAGATCGTAATAGTGGGGTAAACTAGCTCAGGCCTAGAGGTGACCTAGAATAATGGTGTTTGAACTAAACTGACCTCATGTTATGATTGAAACCTTTATGCTTGAATAAAACTGTGCTTCCTAACTTCTTGAATGAAGCAACCACACTACCCCATAGTGCTCCAATGAAGATAGCCATTAGTAATCTGGAAACATTATTTCTCACCCCACTGATGTAACTTTACCTGAAGTAATTCAAATCTTTTTTAATTTCAGTTTTCCAACAGTGGCAAAAATGTTGTTGTTGGATCACAGACTGCTGTTTTACTGGGCTTTTGCCAGCAGTCTGAAGCCAGCCTACATGGTTTATAATTTCTTGTAGGTCATCAAGAAATCCATGTGAATTTAAAGAGAAAGGAAGGAGTCTTCCAGCTGTTTACAGCAAGGCAATGGCAATCTTAGACCATGAGGCCATTAGCCATAGGAGCAGAATTAGGCCACTTGGCCCATTGCATCTGCTCTGCCATTCCATCATGGCTGATTTACTACCCCTTTCAACCCTATTCTCCTTCCTTCTCTTGGAACCTTTGACACCCTAACTAATCAAGAACTTATCAACCTCCATTTTAAATATAAATAAATACTGGACCTACACAGCCATCTATGGCAATGAATTCTACAGATTCACCACACTCTAGCTAGAAAAAACTTCTCCTCATCTCTGTTCTAAAGAGACTTCCCCCTATTCTGATGCTGTGCCCACTAGTCTTAGACACATAGGAAACATCCTCTCCATCTTCACTCTGCATAGGCCTTTCATATTTCAACAGATTTCAGTGAGATCTCCTCCTCGTTTTAAAATCCAGTGAGTACAGGCCCTGAGCCATCAAATGCTTCTCATATGTTAACCATTTCATTCCAGGAATCATTCTCATGAACATCTTACAAAATACAGTTTTCATAACTTTGTGAAACTGAAAAGGCAGTACAGCTCGTTATTTTGGCATAAAATGTTAATAATTTTTGATACAAGTATTTTCTCTCTGTTACAAATGATTGTGAGTACACTATCTGTACTGAAATGGCTCCTTGTTCAGGATAACGAGAGGAAGTTGTCACCACTGTGACATCAGCTTCAGTCACTGCCCTACTTCAACTGGAACAGTTGCTCACAGTGTGCTGTGCATCGCCAGTGAAATCATTCCCTGTTAGTTTGCAACAGTGAGCTGTAATGCAATATTATATGATGTCAAAAAAGTGTCCTTCACAGAGGACAGAATGCAAGAAAGCTGTGCAATGTGCTCCTAATTGCGCCAAAAACCTCCAGCCAATGACAACTGAATGAAATTGCCTTGGTAACTTCTGACAACATACAACACAAAAGCAGGCTCTTTGACTCACATAAAAGTTGCTGGTGAACGCAGCAGGCCAGGCAGCCTCTCTAGGAAGAGGTACAGTCGACGTTTCGGGCCGAGACCCTTTGTCAGGACTAACTGAAAGAAGAGCTAGTAAGGGATTTGAAAGTGGGAGGGGGAGGGGGAGGGGGAGGGGGAGATCCAAAATGATAGGAGAAGACAGGAGGGAGAGGGATGGAGCCAAGAGCTGGACAGTTGTTTGGCAAAAGGGATATGAGAGGATCATGGGACAGGAGGCCTTGGGGAAAGAAAAGGGGGAGGGGAGGAAAACCTAGGGGATGAGCAAGGGGTATAGTGAGGGGGACAGAGGGAGAAAAAGGAGCGAGAGAAAAAGAATGTGTGTATATAAATAAATAATGGATGGGGTACGAGGGGGAGGTGGGGCATTAGCAGAAGTTTGAGAAGTCAGTGTTCATGCCATCAGGTTGGAGGCTACCCAGACGGAATATAAGGTGTTATTCATCCAAGCTGAGTGTGGCTTCATCCTTATGGTAAAGGAGGCCATGGATAGACATATCAGAATGGGAATGGGATGTGGAATTAAAATGTGTGGCCACTGGGAGATCCTGCTTTTTCCCTCTGTCCCTCTCACTATGCCCCTTGCCCATCCTCTGTTTTTTTCCCCTCCCCCTTTTCTTTCTCCCTGGGCCTCCTGTCCCATGATCCTCTCATATCATACAAATTAGCCAGAGAAAGTGGCTCACCTGAGGACTGGGAGAAATTCAGAGTTCAGCAGAGGAGGCCAAAGGGCTTAATTAGGAAGAGGAAAAAAGATTATGAGAGAAAACTGACAGGGAACATAAAAACGGACTGTAAAAGCTTTTATAGATATGTAAAAAGGAAAAGACTGGTAAAGACAAATGTAGGTCCCCTGCAGACAGAAACAGGTGAATTGATTATGGGGAGCAAGGACATGGCAGACCAATTGAATAATTACTTTGGTTCTGTCTTCACTAAGGAGGACATAAATAATCTTCCAGAAATAGTAGGGGACAGAGGGTCCAGTGAGATGGAGGAACTGAGCGAAATACATGTTAGTAGGGAAGTGGTGTTAGGTAAATTGAAGAGATTGAAGGCAGATAAATCCCCAGGGCCAGATGGTCTGCATCCTAGAGTGCTTAAGGAAGTAGCCCAAGAAATAGTGGATGCATTAGTGATAATTTTTCAAAACTCGTTAGATTCTGGACTAGTTCCTGAGGATTGGAGGGTGGCTAATGTAACTCCACTTTTTAAAAAAGGAGGGAGAGGGAAACCGGGGAATTATAGACCGGTTAGCCTGACATCAGTGGTGGGGAAACTGCTGGAGTCAGTTATCAAAGATATGATAACAGCACATTTGGAAAGCGGTGAAATCATCGGACAAAGTCAGCATGGATTTGTGAAAGGAAAATCATGTCTGACGAATCTCATAGAATTTTTTGAGGATGTAACTAGTAGAGTGGATAGGGGAGAACCAGTGGATGTGGTATATTTGGATTTTCAAAAGGCTTTTGACAAGGTCCCACACAGGAGATTAGTGTGCAAACTTAAAGCACACGGTATTGGGGGTAAGGTGTTGGTGTGGGTGGAGAATTGGTTAGCAGACAGGAAGCAAAGAGTGGGAATAGACGGGACCTTTTCAGAATGGCAGGCGGTGACTAGTGGGGTACCGCAAGGCTCAGTGCTGGGACCCCAGTTGTTGACAATATATATTAATGACTTGGATGAGAGAATTAAATGCAGCATCTCCAAGTTTGCGGATGACACGAAGCTGGGTGGCAGTGTTAGCTGTGAGGAGGATGCTAAGAGGATGCAGAGTGACTTGGATAGGTTGGGTGAGTGGGCAAATTCATGGCAGATGCAATTTAATGTGGATAAATGTGAAGTTATCCACTTTGGTGGCAAAAATAGGAAAACAGATTATTATCTGAATGGTGGCCGATTAGGAAAAGGGGAGGTGCAACGAGACCTGGGTGTCATTATACACCAGTCATTGAAAGTGGGCATGCAGGTACAGCAGGTGGTGAAAAAGGCGAATGGTATGCTGGCATTTATAGCGAGAGGATTCGAGTACAGGAGCAGGGAGGTACTACTGCAGTTGTACAAGGTCTTGGTGAGACCACAGCTGGAGTATTGTGTGCAGTTTTGGTCCCCTAATCTGAGGAAAGACATCCTTGCCATTGAGGGAGTACAAAGAAGGTTCACCAGATTGATTCCTGGGATGGTAGGACTTTCATATGAAGAAAGACTGGATGAACTGGGCTTGTACTCATTGGAATTTAGAAGATTGAGGGGGGATCTGATTGAAATGTATAAAATCCTAAAGGGATTGGACAGGCTAGATGCAGGAAGATTGTTCCCGATGTTGGGGAAGTCCAGAACAAGGGGTCACAGTTTGAGGATAAAGGGGAAGCCTTTTAGGACCGAGATTAGGAAAAACTTCTTCACACAGAGAGTGGTGAATCTGTGGAAATCTCTGCCACAGGAAACAGTTGAGGCCAGTTCATTGGCTATATTTAAGAGGGAGTTAGATATGGCCCTTGTGGCTACGGGGATCAGGGGGTATGGAGGGAAGGCTGGGGCGGGGTTCTGAGTTGGATGATCAGCCATGATCATAATAAATGGCGGTGCAGGCTTGAAGGGCCGAATGGCCTACTCCTGCACCTATTTTCTATGTTTCTATGTTTCTATATCCCTTTTGCCAATCACCTGTCCAGCTCTTGGCTCCCTCCCTCCCCCTCCTGTCTTCTCCTATCATTTTGGATCTCCCCCTCCCCCTCCCACTTTCAAATCTCTTACTAGCTCTTCTTTCAGTTAGTCCTGATGAAGGATTTCGCCCCGAAACGTCGACTGTACCTCTTCCTAGAGATGCTGCCTGGCCTGCTGCGTTCACCAGTAACTTTGATGTGTGTTGCTTGAATTTCCAGCATCTGCAGAATTCCTTGTGAATGCCTCAAAAAGGCAGCATCAGTCATTAAAGACCCCATCACCCAGTTCATGCCTTGTTCTCATTGTTACCCCCAAGAATGAGGTACAGAAGCATGAAGGCACACACTAAGCAAATCAGGAACAACTTCTTCAACTCCGCCATCTGATTTCTGAATGGACTTTGAACCTATATTCACTAATTCACTACTTTTTTAACCCAGGCAACCCGTTCATATTCTATACCTTCACGGTATGGTCCAGGTCAATTTTGACCTGGCCCAAAAATCCCCTCATAACAAGTGTCTATACCAAATTTTGAACCACAGATCTATTTAGAATGTATAAATAGCCAATCTGACATTAATGAATGGGTGATTAATCATTAATTAATGTTTCAGAGATCTAAAATCCATTTCAATAGATACAGGTCAAATTGGACCCAGAACAGCCTCAATGTACAGAAATTTGTAGCACCTGTACAAAAGTATAGAATTTTAAAATATTTTCATTTTTGTGCATTTTGGGTCACTTTAGGAAAAGTCATCAAATTTCGGCTAACAAAATGGCAGTTAGGGTGTTTTTACTGCCGTTAAATGTCAAAACAGGTCAAATTTGACTGGAACAGTATGTAAGGGTTCAGTTTATATTTTTGCATCACTTATTAAGTTTAATTATTTAAGATATATAATTACTGTAATTCATGTTTTCTTTTCTCTATATTATGTATTGCATTGTACTGCTGCTGTAAAGTCAACCAATTTCATGGCATATGCTGGTGATATTAAACCTGATTCTGATTCAGATTCTGCAGCTGATCTATATCCTACTGTATTCTGTGCCAGTCATCTAAGCTATCCACAACACCACTAATCCTCATATCATCAGCAACCTTTCTAACCCAAACATTAACATTTTCATCCAGGTCATTTATGTACATCACAAACCCCAAAGGTTCCACTACAGCTGCCTGAAGAACACCACCCATCCAGCTAGAATAAATCCCTTTGACCACCACTCTCTATCTTCTATGGGCAAACCAATTATGAATCCAAACAAGTAATTCACTATTGATGCCATGTATCTTAATCTTCTGATGAGCCTCCCATGGGAGATCTTGTCAAAGACCTTACTAAAATCTATGTAGACAACATCCACAGCTCTACCTTCATCAATCATCCTCATCATCACATCTAAAAACTCCATCAAGTTCGCAAGACATAATCTGAACCTGCACGGAGATATTCTGACTCTCTCCAATTAGGCCATTGCATTTCAAAATGCTCCTAAGTTTTCTCGATAAGAATGCTCTCGAGTAACTTCTGTTAGACAGATGTCAGACTCACTGGTCTACAGTTTGCAGGATTATCCCTGGTTCTCCTCTTGAATAATGGAATATTTGCTACTCACCAGTCCTCCACAACCTCACCTGGGCTGGAGAGGACACAAAAAATATTGGTCAAGGCCCCAGCAACTGCTTCACTTGTCTCTCTCAATAACCAGAGTATATCCCAGCAGGCCCGAGGGACTCATCCATCTTAATGCTTTGTAAAAGACACAACATTGCTTTCTCCTTTACTTTAAAATGGTCCAGCATGTTAATACTCTCAGAACTGATCTCCCTATACTCCACATCCTGCTCCTTGGTAAATACTGAAGTAAAGAACACAGAAAGGACCTACCCACATCCTTCACATTCAAGCGAATATTTCCCCCTTCTTTATTGTTGAGTGGTCCCTAATTTCCCTAGTTATCTTCTTGTTCCTGATGCAGTATAGAATGCCTTAGGATTCTCTTTAATCCTACTTGCAAAGGACTTTCCATGGCCCCATCTGACTTTTCCTAATTCCCTTCCTGAGTTCTTTTCTGGCTTCTCTATAATGCTCCAGGGCTTTATTAGATTCTAGCTTCTTAAGCTTTCTATACCTTTTTCTGTTTCTTCTTGACTAAATTAATCATCTCTCTTGACATCCAAGGTTCTCTTACATTGATTATTTTGTCCTTCCTTTTGACTGGAACCACCTGCCTTGCACTTTGTGCAGTTGATCTTTAAATATCCTCCACTTGTCAGATGTGGACTTGCCCAAGAACAGCTGTTTCCAATTAACTCTAGTTCCTCTCTAATGTTCTCGTAATTTGCTCGGCTCCAGTTTAATACCTTTTCGCAAGGTCTATACATCCTTATTTATAATGATAATATCTTATAACTTAAGGAGTTATGGTCACTCTTCCCGAATTGCTCACCGATGGAAATGTTGGTCAGGATTATTACTCAACATCAGATCCAGTACAGCACCTCCTCTTGTGGACTACCTACATTCTGATTTAAGAAACTGTCCTGGTTGCATATAATAAATACTTCCTCATCTAATCCACTTGCTTTAAGAAGGTACCAGTTTATATTAATGAAGTTGAAGTTTCTCTATGAAAACAGCTCTATTGTTTTTACACCTTTCTTTCACCTATCTGCATATTTGTTCCTCAATGTCCCAGTGACTATTGGGAGGTTTGTAGTACAATCCCATCAGAGTGATTGCATCATTCATATTTTTGGGTTCTACCCATACAGAGTCAGTGAATGAACGCTCTGTTATGCCCCTTTGCGTGCAGCTGTGATATTGTCCCTGATTAGTAGTTTAATTCCCCCACCTGTTTTACCTCCCTCTCTACCTGTTCTAAAACATTGAAACCATAGGATCAGAAACCAGTCTGGTCCACTCCTGAGTACACTTTCCATCTGTGCTGGGTTGAGTGTCGAGACTGCAACTCGACCTCATAAAATAAAGGGAAAATACTGCGAAGATGTCTGTGTGAGGAGTGTCTCACCACACAGTCTCTCTCTCGCTCCGCGTCTTGTAAAAGCCATGAAAAAGGCATCACTACGGACGAACACACAGACACGCGCGCATGCACCCGCAGACACACACACACAGACTCGCATGCACGCAGGCACACACCAAAAAAAAAAGAAACCATAGGATAGTAAACCCCCATGCCAATATTCCTGTCCCTCTCTCAACCAAGTATCTGTAATGGTCACAACATTTTAGTTCCATGTACTGATCCATGCTCTAGTTCTTCACCTTTACCATAATACTCCTCACGTTAAAATGAACACACTAAAAACTATCCATCCTATCATATCTAATACTTTGTTCCTGCCTGTCTTTACTGGCAGAGGCAATTACCTTCCTCTGCATCCCTCCACTTTCTGTCTTCTCTCTGAAACCTTTGAGTTCACCTAGGTCACTTACTCAGCCTTGTTATATCTTTGGCTTCGACTGTTCAAGCCCAAGTTCCCGAATCAAGACAAATGATAACAAATGATTCAGCACCTTTAGCCTCCGTATGTTCTTGCTAAAGCCTCTTGAACCAAAGCCTGTCCAATCCAACACTGACCCACTCCAACAATAGCCGTTCCCCCTGTGGCTGCTCCCTCTAAATCTCCCTTATTTTTATTGGTGCAAATAAAACCTACACCTGACAGAACTTTTTCTTTCGAAATAGCCCCCGTCCTGCAATAATGCCACTCTCTCACTCACTAATTCAAAGAATGATTCACTCCTGACATGACTTGTTCCTTTCAAATGGCTCCCACCCTACAACAATGCTGCTCTCTCACTCATTAATTAAAAGAATGCTTTGTTGATTCAAACACTTGACTGGATAATTTTTGAAATATTGTGTGATCCTCGGTCTCCATTATACTCTTCGGCAGAGTATTCTAGATTCCAATCAACTTTCAGGTGAAAAAAAATCTTCCTGAGATCCCTTCTAAACCATTTATTCCTTATCCTAACATATCACACTAATACAAGACAGCTCAAAATATCTCCAAATCACTGAAAGAACAAATCAATTTCTGGAATTCAGATTTGTAAGCAATTATTACAAGAAAAATCTGTGACTAATCTTTAGTTACTAATCAATGTAATCAGTAATAAAGCAACATTTACAAAACATGTGAATACTCTATCTATAATCTTCCAAACTCTCATGATGTAAGAATTGCTCTTTGGACTGGAAAATTGAAAACGTAACAAAAGAGTGAGAAAAAACAGGATATTATAGACTTGTCAATCTTACATCTGTGATGGAGAAGTTACAGCAACATTTAATTAAAGACAATATAATTAAACACTTGGAGAAATCTGAGCTGATTAAAGAGTAAAAAACATGAATTTGTTATGAAGAAATCATCAACCGAATGGAATAAATTATTTGGAGATATAACTAAAGTGGGGATTAGGTAAATGTCTCTAGCTATAATTCATTTGGATTCCCATAAGGCATTCTATGTGTGTATATATATATATATATATATATACATATATATATATATAAGTGTATGTAAGAGATACTAGTTAAAATTGAAATGCATAGTATGAAAGGTTGGTGCAAATAGCTTAACAGTTTACATCCAGAGAACTGAACTATTGAGGTGCGAGTTTGAACCTCAATATGGTAATGGGGGAATATGTACTTAAGTAACAGAATGGACCTTAAATTAAAAAGCTGGCAATGGTAATAGTGATCCTGAAAATGAATTGATGCATGTTAGAAACTATGTATGATCAAATATTCTTCACAACCATTTGAAATGACTCAACAAACCACTCAACTGCATACAATATTGAATGCCAAAATCCTGTAAATAACTAAATTAAAGGATTGACATGATCAATCAATTGGTTTAACTGTCAAAATCAGAGATTGGTGTTGGACATAGAAATTGGGGTTACGGGTGTTAGGAATTATGCTGGAAATTCAGTCATTCATTACATTAATAAATTACTTAGTAAACAGAATAGAGAGCTATCTATTCAGTTTTGCTGCTGACGCAATTTGTTGGTATGATTAGCATAGACAGGAGCATTAAATTACAATGAGTACTGATGGATTAAGTCAGTGATCCCCAACCACCGGGCTCCAGACCGGTACCGGGCAGCAAAGCATGTGCTACCGGGCCGTGAGGAAACCATAGCAGTCAACTGTACCTTTCCTCATCCCCTGTCACGCCCACTGTTGAACATGAACACACGCAAGGTCATTACCCACGCGAGGACATCAGTCGGTCATTAACCCACAACTACTCGATGAGTAAAAAGCAAACGTCATTTGATAGTTTCTTTGGAAGACATGGTAGGGGACGTAAAAGGTCCAACGATGATGATAACACAGAGACAGCTGAGGCTGAGATTGCAAAAAAAAGAAAGCTTCTTTCAACAGAAAATACGATGAGCCGTACATAAAATATGGCTTTATTGCGACCGGTGACTCACACGATCCAAGCCCCCTGTGTGTAATTAGAAACATAGAAAATAGGTGCAGGAGTAGGCCATTAGGCCCTTCGAGCCTGCACCGCCATTTATTATGATCACGGCTGATCATCCAACTCAGAACCCTGCCCCAGCCTTCCCTCCATACCCCCTGACCCCTATAGCCACAAGGGCCATATCTAACTCCCTCTTAAACATAGCCAATGAACTGGCCTCAACAGTTTCCTGTGGCAGAGAATTCCACAGATTCACCACTCTCTGTGTGAAGAAGTTTTTCCTAATCTCGGTCCTAAAAGGCATCCCCTCTATCCTCAAACTGTGACCCCTCGTTCTGGACTTCCCCAACATCGGGAACAATCTTCCTGCATCTAGCCTGTCCAATCCCTTTAGGATCTTATACGTTTCAATCAGATCCCCCCTCAATCTTCTAAATTCCAACGAGTACAAACCCAGTTCATCCAGTCTTTCTTCATATGAAAGACCTGCCATCCCAGGAATCAATCTGGTGAACCTTCTTTGTACTCCCTCTATGGCAAAGATGTCTTTCCTCAGATTAGGGGACCAAAACTGCACACAATACTCCAGGTGTGGTCTCACCAAGGCCTTGTACAACTGCAGTAGTACCTCCCTGCTCCTGTACTCGAATCCTCTCGCTATAAATGCCAGCATACCATTCGCCTTTTTCACCGCCTGCTGTACCTGCATGCCCACTTTCAATGACTGGTGTATAATGACACCCAGGTCTCCTTGCACCTCCCCTTTTCCTAATCGGCCACC
This sequence comes from Mobula hypostoma, assembly GCF_963921235.1. NCBI lineage: Eukaryota > Metazoa > Chordata > Chondrichthyes > Myliobatiformes > Myliobatidae > Mobula > Mobula hypostoma. Next base: position 144,910,859 of record NC_086100.1, read on the forward strand.
ATTCAGATAATAATCTGTTTTCCTATTTTTGCCACCAAAGTGGATAACTTCACATTTATCCACATTAAATTGCATCTGCCATGAGTTTGCCCACTCACCCAACCTATCCAAGTCACCCTGCATCCTCTTAGCATCCTCCTCACTGCTAACACTGCCACCCAGCTTCGTGTCATCCGCAAACTTGGAGATGCTGCATTTAATTCTCTCATCCAAGTCATTAATATATATTGTAAACAACTGGGGTCCCAGCACTGAGCCTTGCGGTACCCCACTAGTCACCGCCTGCCATTCTGCAAAGGTCCCATTTATTCCCACTCTTTGCTTCCTGTCTGCTAACCAATTCTCCACCCACACCAACACCTTACCCCCAATACCGTGTGCTTTAAGTTTGCACACTAATCTCCTGTGTGGGACCTTGTCAAAAGCCTTTTGAAAATCCAAATATACCACATCCACTGGTTCTCCCCTATCCACTCTACTAGTTACATCCTCAAAAATTCTATGAGATTCGTCAGACATGATTTTCCTTTCACAAATCCATGCTGACTTTGTCCGATGATTTCACCGCTTTCCAAATGTGCTGTTATCACATCCTTGATAACTGACTCCAGCAGTTTCCCCACCACCGACGTTAGGCTAACCGGTCTATAATTCCCCGGTTTCTCTCTCCCTCCTTTTTTAAAAAGTGGGGTTACATTAGCCACCCTAATTGTACATAAAATATGGCTTTATTGCAACCGGTGACCCGTATGCTCCAAGCCCCCTGTGTGTGATATGTGGAGACAAGCTGTCTAATGAGGCAATGAAGCCCTCAAAACTGCTTCGGCACCTTGAGCGGAAAAAACATGAGCAAGTGGGACAGAAGCAAATGCTGAGAGCCACCACCTCCACAAATGCTGCTGCTCTGAGAGCATCGTACTTAGTGACTAGCCATATTGCTAAGGCTAAGAAGCTTTTCACTGTTGGTGACGAATTGATTCTGCCTGCTGCCAAGGACATGTGCCGTGAACTGTTGGGAGAAGCTGCAGCTTACAAGATGGCACAGGTTTCTCTTTCAGCTACCACAGTTTCAAGGAGAATCGATGACATAGCGGAGGACATCGAAACACAGCTGCTGGAACGGCTCAACGAGTCTGGTTTCACTACCTGAGTCAAAGAGGTTGCTCCTGAATGCCAGTCTACACATTGTGTCATACACAGGGAAATGCTGGCTAGCCGAAAAATGTCACCTGATCTTAACAGCGTATTGAGTGACGTTGTTGAAGTTATCAATCACATCAAAGCAAAAGCCCTTAATTCACGTCTGTTTGAGCAGCTTTGCGAGGAAATGGATGCAGAGCACAAATGCCTTCTGTTACACACTGAAATCAGGTGTCTATCAAGGGGGAGAGCCCTGGCCAGGGTTTTTGAGTTAAGAGAGCAGCTACAGAGATTTCTTTCAGGAAAAAAGTCACTACTGGCAACACACTTCAGTGATGAGGAGTGGATAGCAAAACTCCCTTATCTGTGTGACATCTTCAACCTGCTCAATGAACTCAATTTGCCACTTCAGGGGAGAATGACAACTGTCTTCAAGTTGGCAGATAAAGTGTCTGCTTTCACAGCCAAACTGGAACTGTGGGGACGGCGAGTGGACAGACGCATATTTAACATGTTCCCAACATTAGCTGGGAATTTGGGAGAGACTGAGGCTCACAGCTGGTGTGCGATCACCTATCTTCACTGTCAACAGAATTCGAGTGTTACTTCCCAACCGCAAATGACCCAAGACATGAAAAGGAATGGGTCCGTGACCCATTTGTGAATATCCCTGGTGAATCATCCATGTCAGCACGGGAAGAAGATCAACTCCTCGAGCTTGCAAATGACAGTGGGCTGAAAAGTATGTTTGACATAATATCTCTGCCTGCATTCTAGATCAAAGTCAAGGCTGAATATCCTGAGAGAGCCACGAAAGCACTAAAACCGTTGCTTCCATTTCCAACATCATATCTCTGCGAAGTGGAGTTTTCTGCAATGAATGCAATGAAAACTAAATTGCGGATTAGACTGGGCATAAAGGAACCCCCTTATAATTGACTTATCACTATATTCATGCAAGAAAAATATGCGCTGTGTGTTTAACATTAAATTTGTTAGCTAAACCCTTTTAAAAACAAAATTGAGTGTATTCGCCACTGATAAGTGACTTATAGTTGATTTATCACATATATTCCGGTTGTGATTAACACCACCCACCCCTCACAACCCCCCCCCCCCCGCCCTGATCAGCTGGTCCACAAGAATATTGTCAATATTAAACTGGTCCACGGAGCAAAAAAGTTTGGGGACCCCTGGATTAAGTAAGTGGACAGAGGTGTAGCAGAGTATATCACTATAATCAATATGGTGTCATCCATTTGAAATTGCAGAACAAAAGGATAGTTTGAAGGATTTCTTTAAATGGTGGGAAGCTAGTGAAATGGTGCTTCAGGGAGCCCCAGACCACCACTTAAATTGGTCACTAAACTGTAGAGTAAGAGTTAAAACTAGTGCAATGTTACCTATATATATCTTTCTCATATTTACAAGAGGAAGGTTTGATAATGCAAGGTCATGGTCAGATGACATCTGAAGTACTATTGGTAGATTGAATGCATTGGGATTGTACTGGAACAGCTCCTTGGAAAGGTCATATTAACATTGGAAGGTCTGCAGGACAGAGAGTTAACATTTTAAGTGGACACTAAGGGGCTGTATATCAAAGTTTAAAGTTCAAAATAAAATTTATTATCATATATATCACCACATACAACTCTGAGATTCTTTTTTCCTGCTGATACTCAACGAACCTATAGAAAAGGAAATGTGAACAGGATCAATGAAAGAGCAAGAGCATAGAAGACAAACTGTGCAAATGCAAAAATAAATTGTGATAAGTAACGAGAGTATGAAACAAGAAGATAAAAAGTCCTTAAAGTGAGATCATCTCGATAGATGAGTTCAATAGATTTTGTTCAAGAACCTGAGGGTTGAGAGGTAGTAACTGTTCTTGAACCTGGTGGTGCGAGTGCTGAAGTACTTGTACCTTCTACATGATGCCAGCAGTGATAAAGGAGCATGGCCTGGGTGGTGAGGATATTTGATGATGGATGCTGCTTTCCTAGGGGAACATTTCAAGTAGGTGTGTACAATGGTTGGCAGTGCTTTACCTGTGATGTACTGGGCCAAATCCACTACATCAAGTGATTGATGTTTCCATACCAGGCCATAATGCAACCAGTCAGCACACTTTTCACTGCACAAGTATAGAAGTTGGTCAAGGGTTTTGATGTCATACCAAATCTCTCAAACACTTCATGATTGTACTGTTTAAATAGGAAACATGAGTCACTTTGATGCATTGTAAGATAATGTATTTTCTTGATGGCTTGATTAACATAAAGAAAGCTTTCTGCTGATTACATTGAAGTTTCTGTATACGAAGGGCTCCAAACCTGCAGACTGCAGATCACTCAGTTAATGGCAGGGGTCCATGGCATAACGAAGGTTAGAACTCCTGTTGTATATGAATACATTTTTGATATAGAGACAACACAGGAACTTCAGAACAGGCAAAAGGATAAAAAAAAGTGTTGTAATTTGTAAAATGTGTGGGCACATGGCAAAGTGGTTAAGACATTGGACTAGTGACCTGAAGGTTGTGAGTTCGAGCTCCAGCCAAGGCAACATGTTGTGTCCTTGAGCAAGGCACTTAACTGCACATTGCTCTGCGATGACACCGGTGCCAAGCTGTATGGGTCCTAATGTCCTTCCCTTGGACAACATTGGTGTCATGGAGAGGGGAGACTTGCAGCATGGGCATCTGCTGGTCTTCCATACAACCCTGACCAGGCCTGAGCCCTGGAGAGTAAAGACTTTCCAGGCGCAGATCCATGGTCTCGCAAGACTAACGGACGCCTTTCAATTTGTAGAATGGGAAAGGAGTGTTAAGAACAAAGAGAATATCTATGATAGGTTTGAGCCCAATTTTGTCCAGGTGGAAAATTGCTTTCAGTGCTGCCTGGATTATCAATGAATAAAGGTGGGCTAGAAAGCCAGAAAAAAAAAACATCTGCTGGAACTATCTGATCATAGCAGTTGCTGAAAATCTGAAGTAAATAAGATTACCGAAAATTTCCAACATAGGCATAGAAGTGTACAGCACAGAAACAGTCCTTTTGGCCCAAATTGACTGTGCTGTTCATGGAATTTTAATTAATTCCACCTGCCTACACGTGTTCCGCTTAAATGTTACTATCATACCTCCTTCCACCACCTACTCTGGTAGCACATTTCAGTAATCAGTCGTTCGCTGTGTAATGTTTCCCACACAAATCTCTACTAAAGTTTCCTCTTCTCTCATTAAATCTGTTCAGTGTGGTATGTAAAATTTCCATCTTGAGAATGTATCTGACTATCTGCCTGATCTTTGCCTCCTATAATTTCATATATTTCTATCATGTTCCTTCTTAACTCCTGAGCTTTGGAGAAAACAATGCAAGTTTATCCAACCACTCCTTGTAACTAATATTTTGTTATCCAAGCAACAGTTGATGAATCTTTTTTGCACACTCCCCAGCAGATCTTCATTCCTGGAGAAAAATACTTAACTGTCACCTGCAGCATTTTAGAACAACAGCCTGGTTTCATCTCATACCCAACCTGCAAGCTCTTGATTCCCCCCTCCCCAACCCCCAAATGATTAAGGCTTGCTTCCTGACATACACATTGCTCGCCTCAAGATTCCTGCCACAGTGTATATCTTGTCTGCTAGGTCTTCAGTGCTTATCTCTATCCATCTCTTTCTCTCACCAAGTTTTCCTTAAAGGGATGATGCCCTTGTTGGAAAGTAAAATTTTCCAACTGCATTAAGTTGAACTCCTGTGTTGAACCACTGTCACTTCATAAAGTGCAAGCAGCATGCCACATTTTTAATCATGTTTTTTGGCCCTTTGCAAAGGATCTGACTATGTGTTAATATTGCTGGCAATGATCTTTAGTGAACCAAAAAGGAGAGAAAACAAATTGCGAGGGAACTCAGTGGTTTCATATGCTTCAACAATAAACTGGAAGATTTATATAGTGGAGAATAGCATTAGATGTAGGAAAGAATGGCCAGTTAACTACTGTTGCAATAGTATGTTATAATTTAATAACGTATCAACTTATCAAACAATCCCACGTGGGGAATATGTGCACCATTGTAGCCATTGTCATCTATCAAAGTGAAAGAAGTAATCATGGCCCAAAGATTGAAATGGGTCTGAAAATATGTGTTAAAATGGCATTGAAATTTTTGTGCTATGATCTCTAGCAGTAGTATTCTATCATGCATGAATTATCAATGCCACTTGTTACTTTAGGCCGTTTATGTCATTTTCACAATGTCTTTTTTTTCCCAAAAATGTTGTAAGGAATAGAAATTGTAGAAATTGCAAGTTTTTGGATTCAGGAGTGATCAACAAGGGGAGAGGACAAGGGAGTGAGTCACGATAGCAAGGACAGGAGGAAGGGCAATCCATTGGAAAGATGCTGGGACAGCTGGTCAGTGAACTGATTGGAACAGAGGTTTTTCGAGAATATGATTCATTAGAGGAGATGATCATGGGACAGCTTGAATAATCAAGAAAGGACTGGAGGAAGCTGAAGGAAAGAAATGAGAAAGGTGTGACAAATGGACAGCAGGAGGGACAAAGGGAATAATCACTGAAGAAAGAATGTTTCAGGGAGGAGCTTTTTGGAATATGAAAGTGGTTCAGGTAAGTTTGGATCTCCTTTAAAAACACTGAATGTGAATGTACTAAATGTTGCTCGTTATGCATCTTGTTTATGAAATGCAATCTTGTAAAAAATTGAAAGTAAGCATTTCCTGCATATTAATATCTCTGGACATGTTTGTAGGAGCCATGTATATATCTTATGTATTTTAGGAGCTACGGTAATTTGTGACGTGGGTTGGAGTATGTTAGATATTCATACTTTGTCCTAGTTAGTTTATTTAGTTAGAGGTAGCCAGGGACATGGATGATATTTTTTGTTGACCACTAATTACTTTTATTCCACTCATTTTTTATTTCACTTATTTCAGTTATGCTAATTTTTAATATCACTCTAAGAGTTGGATGATCAGCCATGATTATACTGAATGGCAGTGCAGGCTGGAAGGGCCGAATGGCCTACTCCTGCACCTATTTTCTATGTTTCAAAGAGCATTTGTCTCTGCTGGGTTCATAATAAAAGATGGAACGTACCTTACTTTAGTTTGATACTCAGTTATTAGGAAGTGTGTCACACAGTATCAACTCCCACACTCAGTCTTATCACAATTTTGGTTTGTTTTCAAGTAACTGCGTCAATGGTCAAAAGCCTCTGTGAATATTCAGAGACCTGGAACAAAATACTTTAAATTATATACATGTGGATTCCGGTTGATCCCAGTTAATTGGGGCACATTGGGACCAGTTCAATTTGGCTCAATTAAGTGGTTGCCCCAATTTGCCAAAGTTTCATGGTAATAGTTAAAAAGGTATAAAAAGACAAGATACCACTTAATTCAATAACAAATTATGTATGTAAATGAAATACAGAACCAATTAGAACACTATAAATACTAAATAAATGGGTATTAGTTACTGACAGAGGAATTATGCTGCCCTGATCTTTTGATTGACTGTGAACAAACAAAACCTAGTGTAGATAATGGACTGCCTTCATACAATTTTTGATAATTGCATCCTCAGATCTTCATTTTCATTGTAACGTTCAAGACAAATGCCAATACCTTCAAAATCTTTGTAGTTTCTAACTTGTTGAAGTAGTGAAATTGTTTTTTTTTCCCTCTCTCTCCCAGCCATTTCTGGCATCTCCAAGCCTGAATGGTTGAAACTACAGTGAACAAAACAGTTCTGAACTATCTTATTGCTTATTTCTCACCAACTATCAGTGACAAAAAATTGCTGCTTTGTGAACACAAGTACAGGCAACTGACGCTATTTCGTAACTGTTCACTCTAAGCATGGTGTAGTACTGTAACTAACAGCCACACAAGTTCACACATCTGACTCTAGTTAGAAACTGTCTGGCAACTGCCTCCTGCTAAATTAAGTGGCATGGTGCTCCAAATATACAAAGGGAATCTCAGGTATTTTCCCCGTTGGTTTTTGTTCTTTAAGAGTTGTCCCAAATAAGAATCTGCCCCGATTAACTGATTGCCTAATTAACTGGAATCCACTATATATATAAAATACAATTTTTGTTCTTTTTTTCTTTACCGTTAATAAGTTTTTTCTTACAACAATTGGAGTATAAATCTATATCCCTCTGCTTAAAAATATCATAACACTCCCCGCACATTCCTTGCTGCTATCATGTACTGTCACAACAACCTAAAGCTGATTGCATGTTTATTATAAAAAAGTTTACATGACTGAAGGTTGCAGAAGATGCTACATTAGTTGATGACAATCTGCACAAAGTTGATTAAATGCTCGGCATACAAATGATTATACTATTGACAGTTACAGGAGACCATCGGGATTGCAAGCCAGATGTTTCAGTATGAGTGCCAACTGCATCTATCTATCCTGCATTAAACATGTATCTTAAGCAAATAAAATGATTCTTCTCTCACACTAAAATTTTATCACCTTGGTTTATGTATGAGGACATAATTTCTGGGCAAATATTAACTTGTCTTTTGTCTGATGCAGAGATAAATACACTGAGTTAGAAGTGGAATAGGTGAACACCGATATATCCGTTATTTGTGAAATTTGAAGTGGTCATCAAAAAAGTTATGTTACTCCATGATTTTTTTTTTGTTTAATTAGGGATTTTTAAAGAAAATTAGCTAACAATATGTCAAAATCTGTTCAAATGAAGTGGTTGGTTATAATTTAGGATTTTTTTTGTTGTTAAGCCTAGAAGGGTTTCACTTAGTTGCTGATCATAGCACAGTCTCCACAGCACCCCTCTCCATCCAGTGCATTCACGGCTTCATTCAGCAATTACCTAAATCTATGTGTCTTCCTTTCTTAAATGAAGGTAAACGAACTGGACAACATAGTCCAGCTTTCATCTCAGTTTGCGTCTTATAATTAGAGCATTTGGGGCAAGTCTAATAAACTAATTCCCTAAAGCACAATTAGAGCACATTGGCTTTCTAATAACTTACTTTGTCAGCTAACCTGTAACAAGCACATCTCACAACAGTTCTGCTGGTTACTATTTCCCACTCTTCATCTTTTGGAGTATTATATCTTTCTTGCCAAAATGGTTGTTTTCAGATTTTCTTGTGCAACTGTTTAACATGTCCACGTCCTTTGTAGAATTTGTAAGTCCTTTTCACTTTCCCATCCAAGTTAAAGCGTTACACTTAGTCCCCTCAGTTATGTCATTAGTGTGAATTACTAAATAACTGAGAGCGAAACACTGATCCATATGTTGCACTACTAGGAACAGTCAGCCAAAATAAAAATCACTTATTTATTTTTACTCACGAATGCTTATCTGTTAGCCTATCGGCATTGCATCCTAGTACATTATCACCAACTTATCGCACCTAATTCTGCTTTAATAAGCTCCTGCATGTGTTCTTACAGGATTTAATTTTCAAATTACAGTACTCTATGTGCATTATTTTCCCCTTACCCAGGAGATTAAGATACTGAGCAAAAACAAATAGCAGAGGCAGAGAGTCAAAGACACAACAGAAGATAAAGAATTATGAAGATCAAAGATGCATTTTCATCGACAAAAAATGTGGATGGCGATAGAGCACCTTTCTTCCAGATGATACAATATTTATTTCCATCATCACTTTCTGTCTATTCCATAAATAGTAAGGCCACAAGACATAGTAGCAAAATTCAGTCATTGGCTCATTGAATCTGCTTCACATTCCATCATGATTGATTCATTTTCCTGTCACAATGGCGGGGGCATAGGGAGCAAGGGTGGACCCAAGTGCAAGACACATCTTGTGAGCTTATTTAAATTTAGTTTATTGTTCCATATCAGGAGAGCTAGGCAGGAGCAGGAGTAGCAAACTGGACAAGGACTGAGGGCTACAACTAGGCTGGGACCAAGGGTCTGGGCTAGGACTCGGAATCGGCTCCCAGAACTAGAGGAGACATGAAAAGGTTAGGGTATGGACTCCGAGCCCGAGACTGGGCAAGGACCCAGTACCTGGGTCTTGCCTCGGGCTCAGACCCCAGAACCAGGCATGGACATGACATGGGCTAGGGAGAGGAGGAACATGGGAACACAGAACCTCGGTCTCGGGAGAGCAGGTACATGGAGCCATGGACACATACACACACAGAGTCAGGACCCCTCCTTGGGTACAGGACATAGGGCCGGGACTCACACACAAAACAGAGAGCCGGGACCCCTCCTTGGGTACAGGACATAGGGCCGGGACTCATGACATTCCGCGGGGCAACGACAAGATGTCCTGACCTACCCTACGGAGGCGAGGACAAGACAAGACAAGACCAACACAAATAAACACCAGACAGTACCTATCTAGCTCTGGCGATGGAACTAGACCGAAGTGCAGGCGGGGGCTGCATACGAGGGCTAGAGACCAGAGGGGCACAGAAGGGATTCAGACAAGGGGGTAAGACAGGAATCACAGACTGCCAGGGCCAGGACTTGACTCAGAACTGGGAAGCCACCAGGACCAGGACTTGACTTGGTACTTGAATGCCCCTGGAGCCAGGACTTAACTTGGAGCTTGAATGCTGCCAGGGCCAGGACTTCACTTGGAGCTTGAATGCCGCCAGGGCCAGGACTTCACTTGGAGCTTGAATGCCGCCAGGGCCAGGACTTGACTTGGTGCTAGAATGCCGCCGGAGCCAGGACTTGACTTGGAGCCTCCGGTTAGTGGCGAGCTCTCAACTCGGCCTGGGAACAGTAGACAGTGGTTCTTGATTCCCTCCGGCAGGTTAACTGACGACCCACCTCAGTGAGGAAATTTTGCAGGCTCACTTTGGCAGGGTAACTGGACGGGGTTGCTCCGGTGAGGAGAGGCGAATTACTGACACTCAATTCGGCAGAGACTAGGCTTGCTCTGGCCAGATGACATCGGCACACCGTACCTTGGATGACTTTGCAGACGCTCCTGCGTCGAACGGCTGAAAGCTGGAGACTAAAAACTACCGGTTCAGCCGAGTGTTTATTGCCTCTAATCACCAAAGTCAAGGGACATGGGAAAACAGGGAATTAACAGTCCGGATCTTAACAAACAAGGTAAATTTAAAGGGACCCCGATCCGGACCATGACATTTCCTCTCAATCATATTCTCCAGTCTTTGCCCATAACCTTTAACACCCTTACTAATCAGAATCCTATCAACCTCTGCTTTAAATATATTCAATGACTTGGCCTCCACAGCTATTCCTTGGCAATGAATTCCACAGATTCACCTCCTTTTGCTAAAGAAATTCCTCCTCATTTTTGTTCTAAAGAGACATCCTTGTTAAGCTGCCACACGTGTGGTACTTTGTCAAGGGCCTTTTGAAAATCAAAGTAAGCAATATCCATTGACTCTTCTTTGTCTATCCTGCCTGTTTCCTCAAAGAATTGCAAAAGATTTGTCAGGCAAGATTTCCCTGTTAGAAAACCATTCTGATTTTGGCCTATTTCATCACATGCCTCCAAATAACTGGAACTAAATCCTTAACAATAGAGACCAACATCTTTCAAATCACTGAAGTCAAGCTAAATTGCCTGTAATTCCCATTCTTCTGTGCTTCCCTTCTTAAAGAGAGGAGTAACATTTGCTATTTTATAGTCCCCAAGAACCATTCCAGAATCTAGAGATTACTGAAGGATCATTCCTAATGCCTCCACAATCTCTTCAGCTTTCTCTTTCAGAACCCTGGGGTGTTCAGGGTCTAGGTGACATATCTACTTTCAGCCTTTTCAACTTCCCAATCAGCTTCTCTTAGTTATAGCAACAACACTCATTTCTGTCCCCGACACGCTTGCATTTCTGGCATTCTGCTAGTGTTGGCCACGGTGAAGACTGATGCAAAACACTTATTAAGCTCCTCTGCCATTTCTTTGTCACCCGTTACTACCTCTTTAGCATCATTTTCTATCAGTTTGATATCCACTCTTGTCTCTCTTTTACTCTTTATATATCTGAAAAAAACTTTTTGAATCCTCTTTTATAATATTGGCTAGCATACACTCATATTTCGCCTTTTCTCTCTTTCGCTTTCTGTTGTTTTTAAAAGCTTCCCAATCCTCCACCTTCCAACTAATTTTTGTTATTTTACATTCCCTCTCTTTTGCTTTTATGCTACCTTTGACTGCCTTTGTCAGCCACAGTTGTCTCATCCTCCCTTTAGAATGCTTCTTTGTCTGTAGAATGTAACTATCTTGTACCTTTTGGATTTTCCACATCAATTCCAGCCATTGCTTTTCTGCTGTCATCCCTGCTAGTGTTCCCTTCTAAACTACTTTGGGCAGCTCCTCTCTCATGCCTCTGTAATTCCATTTACTCTATTTTAGTACTGATACATTCAATTTCATCTTCTCCTTCTCAAACTGTGGGATGAATTCTAACATATTATGATCTCTGATTCTTAAGGGTTCCTTTACCTTAAGCTTCCTCATCAAAGTTGGTTCATTGTACAACCCCTATTCCAGGATTGCCATTCTCCTAGTAGGAGGCCTTCAAAAGCAAACTTTTATGAGTTCAAAGCTTATAGGTGCCTGTCAGAATAAAAGATAAAGATAACAAGCACAGGGAACCTTGGTTTTCAAGAGTTATTGAGGCCCCCGTTAAGAGAAAGAAGGAGGTGTATAGGCATACAAGAAAATACTTAAGAAATAAATAAGAAGGACATGAAGTTGTTCTGGCAGACAAGCTGAAGGATAATCTTAAAGGATTCTACAGATATGTTAAGATTAAAAGGATTACAACAGGCAAAATTGGTTCCCTGGAAGATCAGAATGGTAATCCTTGTGTGGACCCAAAACAGATAGGGAGATCTTAAATATTCTTTTTTGCATCTGTATTTACACAAGAGATGGACACATTCTATAGAAGGAAAGCAAAGTGGCATCAGTTTCATGGACCATGTACAGATTGCAGAGGAGAATATGTTTGCTGTCCTGAGGCAAATCAGTGTAGATAAATTCCCAGGGCCTGACAAGGTATTTCCTCGGACCTTACGGGAGGCAAGTGCAGAAACTGCCAGTGCCTAGCACAGGTATTTAAAACATCCTTAGCAACAAGAGAGGTACCAGAGGATTGAACAATAGCCAAGGTAGTTCCATAGTTTAAAAAAGAATATAAATAGAAACCAGGAAGTTAAAGGCAGGTGAGTCTGACATCAGTTGTGTGCAAATTATTGGAAGGTATTCAAAGAGACAAGATATATACATATTTTGATAGACATGGACTGATTAAGGATAGTCAGCATAGATTTATACATGGTAGGTCATGTCTAGCCAATCTTATAGAATATAGGACAGGATGCATTAATGAAAAAAAATAGATGGATGTTATTGTAAGGAAGACTTAAGATAGAAGAACAACTTCAGGTAAACTTCTGGTATTTATTATGATCCCATTATAAATATCAAATCTGCAAATTCAGAGTGATGGAAATAATTACTAATCTACAAGGATTGCATTTTCCCATCTTCCTTCTAACACTCTCCAGAATCCATGCAGATATTTTAATGTTTGTACACAGCACATGATACTGATTGAAATTCATAAGATTATAAGAATGCTGGAAACACTCATTAGAGAAACATCAGCAGATAGAGATACATTTTTAGGTTTGGGACCTTTCATCAGAACTTGGAAAGTGTTTCCTAGTCTAGTTGAAGAGCCTCAAACTTGAATCATTAATGGTTTTTCTTTCCATTATTTCTTGATTTTGAATACCATGCAGTTCTGGGTACAACACAGGTCAGGTTAGAGGCAGTCTGCAGATAAAAACCATACAAAAAGAATGATATATTTGCAATGATATGTAAATTGTCATGGTGTTCATATTGCTGAAATTTATTCATGTTTCAAATGCAGGAAAATATTATTATACACAGTAATAAGATGGATAACTTGTAGTGTTATTGATGAAATAACGCTGGTCAGGAAAATTCCAGACTCTGTTTAAAATTGTTATGAAATTTTAAATGTACACCTCATCTCAATTGGTTTCACAGTTTAGTCTAAAAGATGACACTTCTAACACTTAAGCACTTCCTTGGTTCTAATCTTAGTTTTATCTTGAAGTGATCCTACAATATTCTTTGAAGCAGAAGATATCAGTGTGATCAGTTCATTGATATTGAAGAGAAAAAGAAGCTGTCAGTTAAAATATATCAAAGCAGAAACACACAATATTTCTACAAATGCTATTCTTTCATTACAGAATTTTCGTTATTTATAATTTATATCTATATCCTTCTCTTCTATGCTCCTTGTCACTGTATCATGCTTGCTAATGGCCACTCATGTGTTTTTGGAAAGACTTAGACATGACTTTTTAATAGGCTGGTTTTTAAAGTGCAGAAATGAAAGGTCAGATGATGGAGGTTTGTGTTGGGGAGCACTTCGGGTCCAGTGATCACAATGCTATTAGTTTCAACATAATTATGGAGAAGAATATGTCTGGACCCAGGGTTGAGATTTTTGATTAGAGAAAGGCTAACTTTGAGGAGATGCAGAAGGATTTAGAAGGAGTGGATTGGGACAATTTGATTTATGGGAAGAATGTAATAGAGGTATGGAGGTCATTTAAAGGTGAAATTTTGAGAGTACAGAATCTTTATGTTCCTGTTAGGTTGAAAAGAAAGGGTAAAAGTTTGAGAGAGCCATGGTTTTCAAGGGATATTGGAAACTTGGTTCAGAAAAAGAGAGATATCTACAATAAATATAGGCAGCATTGAGTAAATGAGGTACTCAAGGAATATAAAGTATGTAAAAAGAATCTTAAGAAAGAAATTAGAAAAGCTAAAAGAAAATATAAGGTTGCTTTGGCAAGTAAGGTGAAAATAAATCTCAAGGGTTGCTACAGTTATATGAATAACAAAAGGATAGTGAGGGATAAAATTGGTCCCTTAGAGAATTAGAGTGGACAGATATGTGTGGAGCCGAAAGAGATGGGGGAGATTCTGAACAATATCTTTTATTCGGTATTTACTAAGGAGAAGGCTATTGAATTGTGTAGGATAGGGGAAACAGGTAGGGAAGTTATGGAAACTATGATGATTAAAGAAGAGGAAGTACTGGCGCTTTTAAGGAATATAAAAGTGGATAAGTTTCCGGGTCCTGGCAGGATATTCCCTAGGACCTTGAGGGAAGTTAGTATGGAAATAGCAGGGGCTCTGACGGAAATATCTCAAATGTCATTCGAAACAGGGATGGTGCTGGAGGACTGGCATATTGCTCATGTTATTCCTTTGTTTAAAAAGGTTTCTAAGAGTAAACCTAGCAATTATCGGCCTGTGAATTTGACATCAGTGGTGGGTAAACTGATGGAAAGTATTCTTAGAGATGGTATATATAATTATCTGGTTAGACAGGGTGTGATTAGGAACAGTCAACATGGGTTTGTGCATGGAAGGTCATGTTTGACAAACCTTAATGAATTTTTTGAAAAGGTTACAAGAAATGTTGATGAGGGTAAAGTAGTGGATCTTGTCTATATGTACTTCAGTAAGGCCTTTGACAAGGTTCCACACAGAAGGTTGGTTAGGAAGGTTCAATTGTTAGGTATTAATATTGAAGTATTAAAATGGATTCAGAAGTGGCTGGATGGGAGATGCCAGGGAGTCGTGGTGGATAACTGTTCGTCAGATTGGAGGCCGTTAACTAGTGGTATACCTCAGGGATCTGTACTGGGTCCAGTGTTATTTGTCTTATCATTAATGATCTGGATGATGGGGTGGTAAATTGGATGAGTAAGTCTGCAGATGATACTAAGATAGGTGGAGTTGTGGATAATGAAGTAGGTTTTCAAAGCTTGCAGAGAGATTTAGGGCAGTTAGAAGAGTGGGCTGAAATGTGGAAGATGGAGTTTAATGCTGATAAGTACGAGGTGCTACATTTTGGTAGGACTAATCAAAATAGGACATAAATGGTAAATGGTAGGGCATTGAAGAATGCAGTAGAACAGAGGTGATTTAGGAATAATGGTGCATAGTTCCCTGAAGGTGGAATCTCATGTGGATATGGTGGTGAAGAAAGCTTTTGGTATGCTGGCCTCTATAAATCAGAGCATTGAGTATAGGAGTTGGGATGTAATGTTGAAATTGTACAAGGCATTAATGAGGCCAAATTTGGAGTATTGTGTACAGTTTTGGTCACCAAAATATAGGAAAGATGTCAACAATTTACAGAGAGTACAGAAAAGATTTACTAGAATGTTACCTGGATTTTATCACCTAAGTTACAGAGAAAGGTTAAACAAGTTGGGTCTTTATTCTTTCGAACGAAAAAGGTTGAGGGGGGACTTGATAGGGGTATTTAGAAATATGAGGGGCATAGACAGAGTTTACGTGGATAGGCTTTTCTCATTGAGAGTAGGGCAGATTCAAACAAGAGGACATGAGTTGAGCGTTAAAGGGCAAAAGTTTAGGGGTAATATGAGGGGGAACTTTTTTACTCAGAGAGTTGTAGCTGTGTGGAACGAGCTTCCAGCAGAACTGGTTGAGGCAGGTTTGATGTTGTTGTTTAAAGTTAAATTGGACAGCTATACGGACAGGAAAGGAATGGAGGGTTATGGGCTGAGTGCAGGTCGGTGGGACTAGATGAGTGTAAGAGTTCGGCACGGACTAGAAGGGCTGAGATGGCCTGTTTACGTGCTGTAATTTTTATATGGTTATATGGGAAAATTGCCAAAATGCCCTTTCTGATCACAAAGACGAACAAAATGAGTTAGAATGCCGGACAGAATTTTAGGCAGTCCATCCTCCTACCTCCTTTTTTGAGGTGTTTTCTGCATTTAACCTTCCTCTAATTGAACATGATGTGCTTTCGAGTTGATCTCTGATCTGAATAGAATTTCAGTCTTGGAAATGGTGCCTGCAAGTGCAAGGTAGAGTAAAAGCTCTACCCATAGTGCACTAGAAAATTAAAATTAATAGGGAATTCATTCATAGCCCTGGCTTGGCTGGCTGAAAGTCCCTTCAAAATTCTATGTTTTTGAATATACCGTGTTCAGAAACAATTAAAAAATTCAGGAACTGCTTAATGTTAATGGAACTATTAAAACATGTAAAATTATTACACATTGAAAAATAAATTAACATTCAAAATCAGGTACACACTTAATGAAATAACTCATTTAAAATTACAGGTTCTCTTGATTGTTTAGTCCTGCAATTAAAACCATGATTAAATTTACAATTACATGATTAATCTCAATTAATTCTTTTAATCACCCAACAACAATATTCCACCATCCAGTTGCTTTTTCAATAGTTTGGTCAAAAAGCTACAATTATTCATGCACTCTAACCATCAGGTGCTCCTTCCACTTACCAACCTTTAGATTGTAACCCATTGTAGATTAAACACTGTATGTCTGGAGCTGTCCTTTCCATCATCTTTTCAGGATCCATGTTCAATCTATTATTTTTATATTTAAGGTCCATATGTCCACAAATTTATTTGCAAATTGTAGGCATTTTCCTGCAGGTCACTGGTGAAGCGCACTGGTGGTTGTTCCACTTCCTTTTAAACTTTATGGTACTCCGTTCCAGCACAGAACCATCACCTCTAATAATTACCTTTTGTTTGCAAAAATTATTCTGTTGCCCAAAATTACATCCAGCATCCTGAAATACTGCTACCTTCTTTAAAAGATTTACTTCAAAAATCAGTCCACCCAATGCTGACCAGGATTGCCTCATCCAGCCTAGTAATTAGGCAATTAACGTCATATCAATTAAAAGTAAGAAAAAGAAATGGCTATTTTCCAATAATAGTCTATTAAGAACTTAGGAAAATCATCATTTTGTGCCATATCATTTTTGTTAATATTAAGCAATCCACCCCCTGGCTCTATCCGAACAAGCTTACTTGATATCCATATTTTATCACCCGGACAATTTGTTTTTCAACATGAAGTAAATCTTACTCTATCAACTATAGGTGAATTGTCACACAATATTTCTCGGACAGTAGTTTTATTTCAGAAAGAACAAGAATGGGAAATAATGTCAGCATGAAAATCAGAAAAGTCACATTCCATACTTGGATCTGAGTTTCATTCAATTAATTTCAACATTCTTTCAGATTTTGGACTGTTTCAGTATATTATAGCTTCTGAGATTGCCAGTGTCAGCTTTGGCATTCAAACTTGCAGATATCTGTAGCCATTAAGCAATGTTGCAACAACCAGAGATTACTGAGCTCTTCTTGATTTGGTAAATCAATAGCATTTTGATTTCCAAATACAGTTAATCTCATGCAAAATGCACATCAGAAAAATACGTCCTACTGAGTAAACTTGAAAACTTTTTTAAATGCAAGTTATTAGTGTTTCATTACCGTTAAAGTATCACACAGATGGATAGGTATGATATCAAAGTCTTCTTGCTTTCTAATAAGATAAAGAATACAATTGGAAGAAAACAAATGCACATTGCCTTGTCACATCCATACTAATAAAGTATGATTTGAATATATTGCTTGCAGCTCACATCAATTTCGACAAGAAAAGCAATCAAGCGTATAATAAATGCAGTCTTTTAATTGGCAGCCTAGGTCTTGCTTTCAGCTTCTATATTTCTCATACAGCTCAGTATCTGCAAAGGACACTCACGTAGAAAGCCTCTGATTAAGAACAAGTTTAACCAAAAGACATAATTATAAATGGTGATTGCAATAATATTTTCTGTTACTACTTAATTTCTTTGATAATGAATTAATTTTGATGTAATTATCGGCATCACACTTTTCCTTAGCTTCAAGGTTTGGATTGTAGGAGCAACAAACTTGGAAGGATTAAGAAATGTAAACAAAGTTTACAATCTCAGACTTTGACATCATTCCATCAGTATATACTGGGGGCTCAGCATTATAATTTGCAAGCATCGAGTTTATTAGCTGATTCAATTTCAGATTACTCTTAATATAACTTGGCCAATATCATACCAATGTAAGTATAATTTATGGATAAAGTAGGTGATGACATTAATGTGAAAGATCATTATGCACCTGGGAAACACACAAAAACAACAAAATGCAAGAGGAACAGGGTCTAGGATATTTAGACCACTGCATTTCATGGAAAATATGGAAAGTGGAAGGACCAGATGGTTCTGAGAGGCTTGTGCTAAATTAAGATTGGGAGCAGGTAATTATGAAAGACTGCAGTAGCAATTAAAGTTCAAAGTAAATTTATTATCAAAGTACATACATGTTATCATATACAACCTTGAGATTCATTTGCATGCAGGCATTCACAGTACAACAAATAATTACATAGAATCAATGAAAACTACACACAAAGAGTCACAAGTAACCAATGTGCAAAATAAGACAAACTGTGCAAATACAAAATAATAAATAAGTAAATAAACAAACAAACAATACTGTGACATGAGTTGTAGAGTCCTTGAAAGTGAGCCAAAGTTTGTGAAATCAGTTCAGTGTTGAGGCGAGAGAAGTTATTCACACTGATTCAGGAGCCTAATGGTTGAAGAGTAAAAACTGTTCCTGAACATGGTGTTGTGGGACCTAGGGTTCCTGTACCCCCTTTCCAATGGCAGCAACAAAATGACAGTATGGCCTGGATAGTGGGTGTTCTTAATGATGGATGCTGTTTTCTTGTGGCAGTGCTCCTCATCAATGTGCTCAGTGGGGGGTAGGTTTTACCTGTTTTGGATGGGTCTGTATCCACAACCTTTTTCAGGCTTTTCCATTTGGGGGTATTGGTGTTTCTATACCAAGCCCCTATGCAAACAGTCAAGATACTGTCCACTGTGTATCTATCGAACCTTGTCAAAGTTTTAGATGACATGCTGAATCTGCACAAATATCTAAGAAAGTAGAGATGCTGTCATGCCTTATTTGTGAAACACTTACTTGCTGGTCCAAGAACAGATCCTTTAATATCTGCCAATAAATGCCAAAGAGTTTAATGTTATTGATCCACTTCATCTCCAATCACCACCCCCCGCCCCCCACCCCCCATGGGGACTGGCTCATTGACCTCTTGCTTATTCCTCCTGCAGTCAATGATAATCTCTTTGGTTTTGCTGACATTGAGTAAGAGCTTGTTGCTGCGGCACCATTCAACCACATTTTCAATCTCCTTAATATATTCTAATTCATCAACAGTTTTAATTCAGCCAGCTGTACTTAGTCCCGCAGTCATAAGTATAAAGTGAGTAGAGCAGTGGGCTAAGCTTATAGCCTTGTAGTGCACCTGTGCTGTGGATGATTTTGGAGATGGTGTTGCTACACCCAAAATAGCTGCTCCTACCAATCCAAGTCTAGTTCCTCTTGCATTATTGTGAGCAGCTTGGCCTGATTCTTCTTTGAAGTGTTGAATGGTCTTCATATATGATTGAAAAATAAATCATAAACCATATTTAAATACTCTAAGACAGTGGTCCCCAACCACCGGGCTGCAGACCGGTACTGGGCCGCAAAGCATGTGCTACCAGGCCGCGAGGAAACGATATGAGTCGGCTGCACCTTTCCTCATTCCCTGTCACGGCCACTGTTGAGCTTGAACGCATGCGAGGTCATTACCTGCGCGTCATCCATGTCAGTGCAGGAAGGAGATCAACTCCTCGAGCTTGCAAATGATGGCGGGCTGAAAAGTATGTTTGACATAACATCTCTGCTGGCATTCTGAATCAAAGTCAAGGCTAAATATCCTGAGATAGCCACGAAACCACTGAAAATGTTGCTTCCATTTCCAACATATCTCTGCAATGAATGCAATAAAAACTAGATTTCAGAATAGACTGGACACAAGGAACATCGTTGGAGTATCGCTGTCTCCCGTCACCCCTCGATGGGATCCTCTTGTTGCAGGGAACAAGTATTCAGCCCAGGGCTCCCACAGATACAGCGATATTGGTGTCTTGCAATGATTTTATATGTTCATATGGGGAAAATATGTGCTGTGTGTTTAATATCCAAACGTTACTTAAAATGTTATGATGCTATTGACTTATAAGTGACTTATATAACCATATAACAATTACAGCACTGAAACAGGCCATCTCTGCCCTTCTAGTCCATGCCGAACGCTACTCTCACCTAGTCCCACCAACCTGCAATCAGCCTATAACCCTCCATTCCTTTCCTGTCCATATACCTATCCAATTTTTCCTTAAATGGTAATATCGAACCTGCCTCTACCACTTCTACTGGAAGTTCGTTCAATACTTACTTCAAGCTCCCCTGTCCTCCCCTGATAATTGACTTATCACTGTATTCATGCGAGGAAAATATGCGCTGTGTTTAATATTAAATTTGTTAGATAAACCCTTTTAGAAACAAAATTGAGTGTATTAGCCACATCACCTATATTCCGGTCATGATTAACACACCCCCCCCCCCCCACCAAACAGAATTGCCAAAAACAATTTGTAGAAAAAAATCGGCACGTACACGCATGCGCAAGTCACGCATGTGCACTGGTGCCCGCGCAAGGTTTCATGGTCATTGTAGTCTTTCTCGGGGTAAACACAATGTATTTGACTGCTACTCTTGTCCGTTGGCAACCCTACCCCCACCCCCCCACTGGGTCGGCGGGTCCACAAGAATATTGTCAGTAATAAACTGGTCCACAGTGCAAAAAAGGTTGGGGACCCCTGCTCTGAGAGACATATATGTATGTCAATATTAACTTGCAAAAATCAATATTTATGTATTGTTACTAAATTAGTGATTCTGTTCATGTTGACCCTGTAGCGGTTGCTAATTTCAGAAGCACCTATCATTTCCTATCTGTACCAAATGACAAGCCAGAATCAGAATTATATTTATTATAATATAAATATAGAGATTTTGCGTTAGAGATTAACGCAATAGAAAGGAAGGACATAAGCCAGGAAGATGTGGAATCGATATGGGTAGAGCTGCGTAACACTAAGGGGCAGAAGACGCTGGTGGGAGTTGTGTACAGGCCACCTAACAGTAGTAGTGAGGTCGGAGATGGTATTAAACAGGAAATTAGAAATGTGTGCAATAAAGGAACAGCCGTTATAATGGGTGACTTCAATCTACATGTAGACTGGGTGAACCAAATTGGTAAAGGTGCTGAGGAAGAGGATTTCTTGGAATGTATGCGAGATGGTTTTTTGAACCAACATGTCGAGGAACCGACTAGAGAGCAGGCTATTCTGGACTGGGTTTTGAGCAATGAGGAAGGGTTAATTAGCGATCTTGTCGTGAGAGGCCCCTTGGGTAAGAGTGACCATAATATGGTGGAATTCTTCATTAACATGGAGAGTGACGTAGTTAATTCAGAAACAAAGGTTCTGAACTTAAAGAGGGGTAACTTTGAAGGTATGAGACATGAATTAGCTAAGATAGACTGGCAAATGACACTTCAAGGATTGACGGTGGATATGCAATGGCAGGCATTTAAAGGTTGCATGGATGAACTACAACAATTGTTCATCCCAGTTTGGCAAAAGAATAAATCAAGGAAGGTAGTGCACCCGTGGCTGACAAGAGAAATTAGGGATAGTATCAATTCCAAAGAAGTAGCATACAAATTAGCCAGAGAAAGTGGCTCACCTGAGGACTGGGAGAAATTCAGAGTTCAGCAGAGGAGCTTAATTAGGAAGGGGAAAAAAGATTATGAGAGAAAACTGGCAGAGAACATAAAAACGGACTGTAAAAGCTTTTATAGATATGTAAAAAGGAAAAGACTGATAAAGACAAATGTAGGTCCCCTGCAAACAGAAACAGGTGAATTGATTATGGGGAGCAAGGACATGGCAGACCAATTGAATAATTACTTTGGTTCTGTCTTCACTAAGGAGGACATAAATAATCTTCCAGAAATAGTAAGGGACAGAGGGTCCAGTGAGATGGAGGAACTGAGCGAAATACATGTTAGTAGGGAAGTGGTGTTAGGTAAATTGAAGGGATTGAAGGCAGATAAATCCCCAGGGCCAGATGGTCTGCATCCCAGAGTGCTTAAGGAAGTGGCCCAAGAAATAGTGGATGCATTAGTGATAATTTTTCAAAACTCGTTAGATTCTGGACTAGTTCCTGAGGATTGGAGGGTGGCTAATGTAACCCCACTTTTTAAAAAAGGAGGGAGAGAGAAACCGGGGAATTATAGGCCGGTTAGCCTAACGTCGGTGGTGGGGAAACTGCTGGAGTCAGTTATCAAGGATGTGATAACAGCACATTTGGAAAGCGGTGAAATGATCGGACAAAGTCAGCATGGATTTGTGAAAGGAAAATCATGTCTGACGAATCTCATAGAATTTTTTGAGGATGTAACTAGTAGAGTGGATAGGGGAGAACCAGTGGATGTGGTATATTTGGATTTTCAAAAGGCTTTTGACAAGGTCCCACATAGGAGATTAGTGTGCAAACTTAAAGCACACGGTATTGGGGGTAAGGTATTGGTGTGGGTGGAGAATTGGTTAGCAGACAGGAAGCAAAGAGTGGGAATAAACGGGACCTTTTCAGAATGGCAGGCGGTGACTAGTGGGGTACCGCAAGGCTCAGTGCTGGGACCCCAGTTGTTTACAATATATATTAATGACTTGGATGAGGGAATTAAATGCAGCATCTCCAAGTTTGCGGATGACACGAAGCTGGGTGGCAGTGTTAGCAGTGAGGAGGATGCTAAGAGGATGCAGGGTGACTTGGATAGGTTGGGTGAGTGGGCAAACTCATGGCAGATGCAATTTAATGTGGATAAATGTGAAGTTATCCACTTTGGTGGCAAAAATAGGAAAACAGATTATTATCTGAATGGTGGCCGATTAGGAAAAGGGGAGGTGCAACGAGACCTGGGTGTCATTATACACCAGTCATTGAAAGTGGGCATGCAGGTACAGCAGGCGGTGAAAAAGGCGAACGGTATGCTGGCATTTATAGCGAGAGGATTCGAGTACAGGAGCAGGGAGGTACTACTGCAGTTGTACAAGGCCTTGGTGAGACCACACCTGGAGTATTGTGTGCAGTTTTGGTCCCCTAATCTGAGGAAAGACATCTTTGCCATAGAGGGAGTACAAAGAAGGTTCACCAGATTGATTCCTGGGATGGCAGGTCTTTCATATGAAGAAAGACTGGATGAACTGGGCTTGTACTCGTTGGAATTTAGAAGATTGAGGGGGGATCTGATTGAAACGTATAAGATCCTAAAGGGATTGGACAGGCTAGATGCAGGAAGATTGTTCCCGATGTTGGGGAGGTCTAGAACGAGGGGTCACAGTTTGAGGATAGAGGGGAAGCCTTTTAGGACCGAGGTTAGGAAAAACTTCTTCACACAGAGAGTGGTGAATCTGTGGAATTCTCTGCCACAGCAAACTGTTGAGGCCAGTTCATTAGCTATGTTTAAAAGGAAGTTAGATATGGCCCTTGTGGCTACAGGGGTCAGGGGGTATGGAGGGAAGGCTGGGTTCTGAGTTGGATGATCAGCCATGATCATAATAAATGGCGGTGCAGGCTCGAAGGGCCGAATGGCCTACTCCTGCACCTATTTTCTATGTTTCTATGTTTCTATGTTTCTATCACTTACACATGATATAATTTTTGTTGCTTTGCGGCAGCATTACAGTGTGAAAGCATAAAAACCCGTAACTTACAAACATAAATAAATAGTTCAAAAAAGGAATGATGAGATTGCGTTCATGGGTTCTTGGACTATACAGAACTCTGATGGTGGAAGGGAAGAAGCTGTTCTTCACTTGTTGAGTGTGGATCTTCAAGCTCATGTACCACCTCCTTGATGATGGTGGCAAATAGGCATGTCCCAGATGGAGAGAATCCTTAATTATGGATGTTGCCTTCTTAAGACATCAGCTGTGGAATATGTCCTGGTGGGGAAGTTTGTGCTCATGATTGAGCTGGATGGGTTTATAATCCTCTGCAGCTTCTAGCGTTCCTGCGCTTTGGGCACTCCATACCAGGGAGCGATGCTACCTGTCAGAATGCTCTTCACTATAGATTTGGATCTTATTGTATACGTCAGTCCCTGACTGTAATTCATGGTCAGAACTTTCATGGTGAATAGTCTTCAAACCAAACTACTGCTGAGGTAGCAAGAAAGGCCCTAAAAATAATTGAAAGGTACAAATTCCCTCTCTGGAATTTGGATCTATTGACTTTAAAAAGTTAATTTTTGAGGATGCATTGGATACCTGATATTGGGCAAGTTTAAATCTTATGAGCAGGTTTGCTCACTGTTTCTATGAATAAGAGACCTGTCATAAAAAAAGCATATTTAAAATTTAGTTTAATGATTTCTGCATTGTCTCAATTATTATGACTTATTCTTGACAGAACAAAATACCCCATCTGATTGCCAAGAAGGTTACTGCTTGGAAGGTATAATAGAGGTCTGCATGTACTAACTGTGACAATATGAATATAACTAATAATGCTTCTGCCAATTCCATCAAAATTAATGGGCATTTCAGAGTACTAGACTGCACCACTGCCATCAAAATTAGATGATCTCACCCAAAGGGACAGGAAGCATTTGCCTCTGCTTTTTGTAGTGGAGAGTTATTGAAACCCTGGAAATGATAGATGTACAACAGAGTGCTCTACACACTGCAAGATGGAGTGATGCCATTACAATCAAAAACATGCAGCACACTATTTCACTAAGAGTTTTTAGCAGTCGCAGTAAAATGTCCTCAGTTCCATCTAAAAATAGGGACAGATTTATTAAACTGAAAAGTATTGCTTTACATCTCTTCACTGAATACTGTTCAGTAAATGTCAGCATTGACACATAGTGATCTGAAACTCATCCTGAAGAGCAGATCTTTGAGTTAAGTTCATCCTGCTTTTATAACACATGGAACATAGAACAGTATGGAATTGGACAGGCCACTTCGCCCACAATATTGTGTCGATCTTGATGCCAAGTTCTATTAAATATACTCCTGTGTATCATCCTTAGCGCGCATGCGCCGGTCGTGCATGCAGCCTGTTACAGCCGTTTCGATGGGATTCTTACTTTTTTCTTCTTACTTTTTAACTTACATTATTTTTTGTATTTTTTTTCACGGTAACACGCCGAAGCTGCACCCTCTCTAACGTACTGGTAGAGAGAGTTTTATTTGGGTTTTTAAGCACTGGAAATAGTTAAATCCTGACACACGGGGCAGCAGTATGGTCGCATTGTTCACTCCAGGGACCAGCTGCTTGCGCTAATGCCGGCCGGTTTAGCGAGCAGAGCGGCAGACACCCCTGCTGAAATCTGGAGGAAAACACACAGAGGATGCAGAGGGGGATCACAAAGTTGATGAAAGAGGACCGGGTCGAGACAACAGAGATTTCTGGAGAAGAGGAGTTCGGTGGGTAATAAAATGGTCAAGTTGACAGCGCTAGCCAGGAGTCAGAGAACATTTCGGGAGTGCAGTGTTAGGTGTTTCACTGGAACGGGGCTGCACGAGGACATACCTGATCAAAACTTCTCCATGGACGGCTTCTAGACCGTTCCGGCTGACCGGAAGTGCACTGAGATCGGTAAGCATAAAGAAGTTGGGGGCTTGCTGTTCTGATTAACAACAGATGGTGCAATCCGGGTTATATTACAATCGAGGAACGTGTTTGTAGACCGGATATTGAACTTTTTACTGTTGGACTTCGGCCACATTCCACTGAGATTCAACACTGGGCGGCAAGGGAGGTCGCTCCTGCCTGTGGCCATCGAACTTCCAGCTCCTTCCGTGGAGGGTCAGACCCCCTGAGCCAATAGACTGGTCCTGGACTTTTTTCCATCTGGCATAGTTTGCATTTTATTGTTTGATTGTTTGTGGTTTTTGTATTGCTATACTTATGCTCTATTCTTGGTTGGTGCAGCTGTAACGAAACCCAATTTCCCTTGGGATCAATAACGTATATCTATCTATCTATCCATATTGCTCCATTCCCTTCATATTTATGTGTCTATCTAAAAGCCTCTTAGGCTTCACTAAGTTGCTACTATTATCACTATTAATCCATTCCAAGCACCTACCACTCTCTGCTAAGAAAACTTTGCCTCTCATGTCATCTTCGTCCTCTCCCTGGATCCCATGCATCTTTGTTTTCTGAATCAACCTACCATGAAGGAATTCATTAAATGTTCAATTAAAGTCCATGTAGATAACATCCATAGCCTTATCCTCATCAAACACCTCTGTTGTCTCCTCAAAAATCTTAATTGTAAGACATTACTTGTCCTCACTAAGGAATGCTGACTGTCCCAGCACAGGCCCTGCTTTCCAAATCTGCATCAGTCATATCTCTTAGTATACTCTCCAATAGCTTTCCTACAACTGAAATGAGATTTAATTGGAGCAATTAAAGTCCCTCATCATGACAACTCCGTTGATTCTGCACCTGTCCATTATCTATCTACATATCTGTTCCTCCACCCCTCAGTAGCTGTTGGAGAGCCTATGTTATAAACCAGTCAGTGTAATTGAACCTAAATATATTTCTAAGCTTCACCCAAATTTTCTCTGTGGACAGGTGCTCCAGTATGTTCTCTAAGAATACGACTGTGCCATTCTTCCAAGAAGCAACCTTTCCACCATTTTTATCCCCTTCTCTATCACACCTAAAGCAATGTGACCCTGGGATATTGAGTGCCAGTGCCAGGCCTGACCCTCACAGCTCATAGCAACATTTTAATCCCATGTACAGCTCATGTTCTTCATAGTACTCCAAGCACATTTCAGCCCATCATTTCCACCATGGTTATTTGCCTGTCCATCCTTTCAGTCTTGTCATGCCATATGTCTTACCTGCAATGCTACCACCAATTGCTCTGCTGCTATGGTTCATATTCCCCAGCCACTCTGAGTACACTAGCAAACTTGTGCAGAGGATGTTGGTTCGATTCCTGTCCAGATGTAAACTATTTTGTTTATACATGTTCCCTGCCCAGGAAGAGAGCCCGATGATTCATAAATCTGAAACATTCCCTCCTATACCAGCTCTTTAGCCATGTATTGAACTGCACTGTGTATCTGTTTCTCAACTCACTAGCACATGGTATGACTAGTAATCCTGAGATTACAATCCTGGAAGCCTGTTTTTTAAGTTTTCTACCTATTTCCCTAAAATCACTTTGCAGGACCTCTCCTCTGCTCCTACCTATGTTATTAGTACCAATATGGACACAACCCCTGGCTCCTTACCCTTCGCCCTCAGAATATTTGGTATTCTCTTTGCGATATCCTTGACCCTGGCACCAGAGAGGAAATACACTATCCTAGAGTTTTGATTAAGGTCACTGCAATGCTTATCTGTGCCCTGTACTATTGAGTCCCCTCTCATTATCACTCTGTCTGGCTTCACACATCCTTTTCATTGCCTCAGAGTTGGGCATGGTGCCACTGACCCAGCTACTCCTGCTGGCCTCTGAAAGGCCACCTCCCTCAACGCTATCCATGGGATATACTTGAGAATGAGGTTAAAGCCACAGGAAAATCCCGGCCTGTCTGTTTACTTCTATTATTTTTCCTGTGGCCGTCCATCTATAATCATGCCTGCAGCTGAGGCATGATCATCTTACTAAAATGCTTGTCTATGATATCCTTAGAATCCCAAATGATCCTAAATACAACCAACTCCAACTTCAGTTCTGGTTCCTTGACCTGGTCTTGATCACACACAAGTTTGAGGGTAGTGATCAACCAGTTTTTTTTTCATCTGTTCACGGAATCCAGTAGAAACCTTGGGATTTATAGTCCATTCATTAATAGTCTCTGAACTGAGGAAATAGTTAATTGTCAACCACATTATTGGATCTGAAATTGCACTTGGGACCGATCAGATGAAGTTAGCAGATTACTTCCTCTGCAAAATATTAGTAAACCAGCTCAGCTTTTTTAACAGTTTGGTAGTTTCACAAAATTAACAGCTTCAGATTGACTCAATTACTTGAGTTTAAATTCTTCAGCTATCATGGTGGGTAATGAACTTCCATGAGTGAGCTGGCTTATCGTCATGGTTCAGACTACTGAGGGTAAGCCAGCGGTTTAACCATTGCTCTACCTGGCAGTACCTGACTATATTAAATACTGTAGCATTCTGAACTAGCATTGTGAGGTTTTAATGTCTGCGGAAGGAAAGACGATTCTATAATGTGTAATTGATATGTATAGCTGCTGACTAGGTGCCACAGAAACACCTTTGGATTCAGTCTGATGCTTTGCGTGTCTGTTGTTTCAATCCAATATGGTCCAAGGATGTCTGAAGATCTACAGTCGATAGCCCTCAACTGGGAGCAATGACATCCAATAAACGAAAGTGATTGGCCATGGTACTACAGAAGCAGTCCATATCTGAATTTTACCTGGTATGTTAACAGTTTTCAAGGGATATTGGAAACTTGGTTCGGAAAAAGAGAGATATCTACAATAAATATAGGAAGCATGGAGTAAATGAGGTGCTTGAGGAATATAAAGAATGTAAAAAGAATCTTAAGAAAGAAATTAGTAAAGCTAAAAGAAGATATGAGGTTGCTTTGGCAAGTAAGGTGAAAATAAATCTCAAGGGTTTCTACAGTTATATTAATAGCAAAAGGAGAGTGAGGGATAAAATTGATCCCTTAGAGAATCAGAGTGGACAGATATGTGTGGAGAGATTCTGAACAATTTCTTTTCTTCGGTATTCACTAAGGAGAAGGTATTGAATTGTGTAAGATAAGGGAAACAGGTAGGGAAGTTATGGAAACTATGATGATTTAAGAAGAGGAAGTACTGGCACTTTTAAGGAATATTAAAGTGGATAAGTCTCCGGGTCCTGACAGGATATTCCCTAGGACCTTGAGGGAAGTTAGTATGGAAATAGCAGGGGCTCTGACAGAAATATTTCAAATTTCACTAGAAATGGGGATGGTGCCAGAGGATTGATGTATTGCTCATGTTGTTCCTTTGTTTAAAAAGTGTTCTAAGAGTAAACCTCACAATTATAGGCCTGTGAGTTTGACGTCAATGGTGGGTAAATTGATGGAAAGTATTCTTAGAGATGGTATATATAATTATCTGGATAGACAGATTAGAACATAGATTTGTGCATGGAATGTCATGTTTGACAAACCTTATTGAATTTTTTGAAGAGGTTACTAGGAATGTTGATGAGGGTAAAGTGGTGGATGTTGTCTATTTGGGCTTCAGTAAGGCCTTTGACAAGGTTCCACACAGAAGGTTAGTTAGGAAGATTCAATCATTAGGTATTAATATTGAAGTAGTAAAATGAATTTAGCAGTGGCTGGATGGGAGATGCCAGAGAGTAGTGGTGGATAACCGTTTGTCAGATTGGAGGCTGGTGACTAGTGGTGTGCCTCAGGGATCTGTACTGGGTCCAATGTTGTTTGTCATATACATTAATGATCTGGATGATGGGGTGGTAAATTGGATTAGTAAGTATGCCGATGTTACTAAGATAGGTGGCGTTGTGGATAATGAAGTAGGTTTTCAAAGCTTGCAGAGAGATTTAGGGCAGTTAGAAGAGTGGGCTGAAAGATGGCAGATGGAGTTTAATGCTGATAAGTGTGAGGTGCTACATTTTGGTCAGTCTAATCAAAATAGGACATATATGATAAATGGTAGGGCATTGAAGAATGCAGTAGAACAGAGGGATCTAGGAATAATGGTGCATAGTTCCCTGAAGGTGGAATCTCATGTGGATCGGGTGGTGAAGAAAGCTTTTGGTGTGCTGGCCTTTATAAATCAGAGCATTGAGTATAGGAGTTGAGATGTAATGTTGAAATTGTACAAGGCATTGGTGAGGTCAAATTTGGAGTATTGTGTACAGTTTTGGTCACCAAATTATAGGAAAGATGTCAACAAAATAGAGAGAGTACAGAGAAAGTTTACTAGAATGTTACCTGGGTTTCATCACCTAAGTTACAGAGAAAGGTTGAACAAGTTGGGTCTTCATTTTTTGGAACGTAGAAGATTGAAGGGGGACTTGATAGAGGTATTTAAAATTATGAGGGGGATAGATAGAGTTGACGTGGATACACTCTTTTCATTGAGAGTGGGGGAGATTCAAACAAGAGGACATGAGTGCAGAGTTAAAGGACAAAAGTTTAGGAGTAACATGAAGGGGAACTTCTTTACTCAGAGAGTGGTAGCTGTGTGGAACGAGCTTCCAGCAGAAGTGGTTGAGGCAGGTTCAATGTTGTTGTTTAAAGTTAAATTGGACAGCTATATGGACAGGAAAGGAATGAAGGGTTTTGGGCTGAGTGCAGGTCGATGGGACTAGGTGAGAGTAAGAATTTGGCATGGACTAGAAGGGCCGAGATGTCCTGTTTCCGTGCTGTAATTGTTATATGGTTATATAGTTCTGGAATTAAAATTTTGAAATGTTTAATCCTTGGATTAAAGTATTACAGAAATTTACCACCATCTGTTCCACAGACCTAGGTTTTGAGTGACCAGCCCCAAACATTATAACTGTCTCCTCATTTGAGATTCACCCACTAATAGAAACCCTGTCATGCTTTCTATGGATGTTGCATGTTTCAATAAGATCCTTTTCATTCTTCTAAACTCTGATGAATTAAATCTTTGTTTAGCAGCTTGCAATAGGGCAATTTGTCAAGCCCAGGAATTAGCTTAATAAATGTGTTTTAGATTGTCTCCAACGGAAGTATATTCAAGAATTGAGAGCCAGCATTAGACAGAGTGAAAGTATCCCCCTGAAAAAGAGGACAAGAATTGGTAATAGGATTCTTGGATGGTGCTGGGAATGTAGAACATGTTCTGTAGTTATGTGATGGAAGGAGAATGAAATCTTGTTAATTGAAAAGAGTTCATGTAAGCTGAAAATAAGATAGAAAATAGTTGCAAATACACAGTGATTGTATAATTTATGATACATGAGATCTGAATGGTATTAGAGTATGAAGTGCTTGAAATACGCATTGAAATATTTATAAGAGATTAAAAATCTTTTGATTGGTGGTGAGTTGGAAATAAGGAAGTTGGAACTGAGGTGAAGGAAGAGGTAGCAGAAGGGAAGGAGTATGAAAAAAATCATACCAGCCGAAGTGATCACTTAAAGAATGTTCTAGAGTACTTGAACTACAATACTAAATTTGTATTAAAATACTGGGTGTGTGGTATAAAATTTGTCAATCTGGTATTTTATGTAGTCTTCAGATTCTCACTCTAGCTGAATCTTATGTAAATTTAAAAAAACAAGTCAGGTCTTGATTCCTCAATAAGTCTGAATTATCTCTGATGTTTTTATTTTGTCATAAATAGTTCCTCACTGTAGCACTGAAGAGATACTATTACTTGATTTCTGTCACAGATTTCACTAATGAGGAACACCATGCAAAGCATGCCACCTCAACACAATTCTTGACAAATTGCATATGGAGTAAGGTCTGCAGAATAAATCTTTCATTTTGATCTGTGAATCCCAACATATTTCTTTGAATTTCGCTAAAAGTTGAGGCAACAGTCATTATTCATTTTCTTGTCCATATTATTTGCACTCATAGCTCTTGAACAATGTAACAAGTAAAATACAGTCACAAACAGCTGATCACATTTAAAATATCTTGGCAGGACCTCTGCCTGGTTAAATTTCAACATATATTCAAATATAATAACTACTGTTACCAGCTTTGACCAGCAGTGCCAACTTCTGCTGTAGGGAAGTAGAGTGAAAAAATAGTGGTGATGTAGAGTGGGGAGACTGTGGCATGAAGAATATGGGAATGGTAGGGAGGACTAAGCGGGGGAATGATGGAGAAGCAGAGTGAGGGAAGGAGCAACCAACTGGCAGTTGAATGCAGACAGATATTACTGTCAGTTGTGACAGTAGGTTTGGACCAATTGTAGTTTAGACCGACATATTGAGATTAATAATCCAAATTTTAGGTCTGAATTTGAAAGCAATGATTTGTTGACTTAAATTTGCAGAGAGCCTTTAATGTAGTAAAGCATCTCAAAATACTGTACCTCACTATAGCATTATCAAAAGAAAATGGCACTGAGCAGCATTAGGCATAATGCAGTGAAAAAAAAAATTGTTTGAAATCCAAGGTTTTAAGAAGTAGTTTTCCTGACCTTGACTTCTTTCATAAAATGCCTTCTAATATACTATGTTTAATTTTGGGGAATTCAGATTAAATTTACAATTTTGTTTCCCCACTATATCTTAAGTTTGCTGATAGTTTTTTTTTGTATTTATATTATATGTTACAACGATTCAAGCTTCTTAGTTTCTGATTGTTTAAATGCATTCAGCAGGAAATGTGGTAAAAATAAATGTTGAAGAATGATTACTAAAAATAAATATCCTGAAAATAGGTGCTTTCAGATGTGTTAAAGACTAAAACAATACAACCACAATAATTTAATAGATCTCCATATGCACTCCATTAGTATAATTGGGAATTATATTCTTTTACATGAAGGCCTCTTTCATTCATATCCAGGCAGGACATCATGCATTTGACTATGATGCAAAATGTGGCCTTCAGTGAATCTGAGTTGTTTGGCTGGATTCCATTAATTTGCACTCCAGTGAATCTGGGTCATGAAAGAATCTGGTTGTAGATGGAATAAGATGCAGAGAAGTAAGAGCAGGAGAAGGAATCGTAGAATTACTGCGGGTGCTGGCATAGCCTCGATGGGGTAAATGGCCTCCTTTTATGATCATATGAGTTTTGGAAATGGTGCAACACAGGTAGTTGCTACTAAATTAAACCCAAGCTACCGATGTCTAGTTTTACTCCCTTTTTTTAAAACTTCCATCAAAGTTAAGTTGAACAATTTACCCTATTTCTTAGGCACGTTACAATCTTCCACAGCACACTGTCTTCCAAAGACAGTGCACTGGCACCCTTTTAGTAGAAGTATTTGCATTTTAAGATTGATTACGTTATGGGACTAGTCGGACACAGGTTTCCAACATTGCTGCCTACTTCTGACTGCACACTCCAGCCATTACCCTATTGTAATGTGGCAAAGCAGAGCATAAAGTTAGTTCTTATTTAAAGAGGTCCAGAGATCTCAATACACTTACCAGCAACTTCTTCTAGTTTCTGTTGCAATTAGACATATTTTCAGGAACTCTCTGTCCTTAGTTAAATCTTAACCAACCTTCAGAGATGCGTGGTTTGTTTTGGAGTAGTTTCATATTAATTTTATAATATATGTTCAACCAAGCATATATTGAAATTCACCCTCAGTTCCAGTTCTGAATTTATTACATATTCAGAATCAATTCGAATCAGAATCAGGTTAATATCGCTGGTGTATTGTATGTCATGAAATTTGTTCCTTTGAGGCAGTAGTACAATGGGGTGTATGGGGTGTCAGGGAGGAGTAGCACCTCTGGTGGGGGAACATGTGGCGCCTTTTTCAAGGTGGTTATTCCACCTTTGGTCCGCACCTGGCACTCAGATCTCACCTGTGACTCCCCGTAGCTGTTTACACTCGACAACAGGTTCAACAAGCCGGCTAAAACAGGTGAGGGTAGCTGATGGGTCTCAACCCCATGGTGAGATAGAGAGTTGTCTATCCCAGCATGTAAAGAGAGACTCCAGTGGATTGAGTGGACAGGACCAATGGAAGTTCCAACGGTAAAGAATGCGGTCTCTGCTAGCGTCGTGGAACGTGTAGAGCAGGACAAGGCACAGAAGACTTCCTGGTCATCCACTGCACTTAGTCCCATCTCCAGCTGTCTCGACTCTGTCTTGCCACTGGATCCAGATGGGAATTGGGAAGAGAGAATGAGGCTGACGTTGTGCAAATCTCCCTCACTTAAATCCAAATCGCGCACTAGTCTCGACACCATCATAATGATGTCGAGGTAAGTTTCAATAGGTTCAATCAATACATTTAAAGTCAGAGAAACGTATACAATACACATCCTGAAATTCTTCTTCTTCACAAACATTCACGAAAACAGAGGAGTGTCCCAAAGAATGAATGACAGTTAAGTGTTAGAACCCCAAAGACACCCCAGCTCCCCTCTCTCAAACATAATCAGGAGCAAAAGAACATTAGCGCCCTTCACCAAGCACTCAAGTGTGCGGCAAAGCATCAATAAAGGCATAGACTTGCACCACCCCAAAGACTACTCATTCGCCCAGTAATTTGACATATCACAAATTCTCTCTCTCTCTAATAAGAGAAAAAGAGGTGTCCCTGTTTCACAGCGAGACACGAGACATAACTGAACAATTTGCTGAGTTATGATGTTAAAAGTCTGTTGCATTGCTTTTTCCAAGCCTTATGCCCAAAGCAGTCAGGTCTGTGGGCACAGCCAGCTTGCTGCTTGCAATCTTCTATCTCCCATGGCTCATATGTGTATTTTTCCCTCAGTATCCTTTCTGTTCCTATTAGTGCACTCTTCTGGACCAAGATCTCAGATGTTGTTCCAGCCATCTGTTGGAGCCACTCTCCCAGTCCGGGTGTCACAACTCCAAGTGCTCCTATTACCACCAGGATTACTCTGGCTTTATCCTTCCACATACTTTCTCTGTGTTCCTTCAAGCCCTGATTTTCTCCAGCATCTCATTCTTTTTTCCTGATGTTACTGTCATTTGGGGTTGCCAAATCTATTACTATTGCCTTCTTCTGTTCCTTGTCCAGTATTACTATGTCTGGTTAGATGGCCAGTACCTGCTTATCAGTCTGTATTTGGAAATCCCACAGAATCTTAGACCTGTCATTCTCCACTTCCTTCTCAGATGTTTCCCATTTGGATTTGGGAGTGTCCAATCCTCACTCAGTGCAGATGTTCCTGTGCACGATTCCTGCAGCTTGGTTTTGCCGGTCAGTGTATCCCTGCCTGCATCTTGCCCCTTGCTACTATGTGCTGGATGGTTTCAGCAGATTTCCTGCTCAGTCTGCATCTTGGGTTTTGTCTGCTGTGATAGACACCTGCTTTTATTCCTCTTGTGCTCAACGCCTGTTCTTGCACAGCCATAAGCAGTGACTCTGTGTTGCCTCTCAGCCCTGTCATTTCCAGCCATTGGTAGGACTTCCTAATGTCAGCCACCTCTGATATCTGCTGATGGTACACCCTGTGAGTGGCTTGTTCTGCCATGGCCTCTGGTCCTCTGGATCTACTTCATCCACTTCGATTTCCATGTCCCCTGCCTGCTGTCTGAGGTTTTCTTCTGGCAGATCATCCTTAGGGGCCATCTTCCTGATATACTCATGGATATTTTGCATTGCTTCCAGGACTGTGGCCTTGACACTTCTGTGAATTAAAAATGGACACCAGTGACTGATTATCAGTAGTGAGGGTAAATTGTCTCCCATACAAGTATTGGTCAAAACCTTTCATATCCCAAACCAGCCCCAAGCCCTCTCTGTCAATCGGTGCATAATTTTTCTGTACAGCTGTAAGAGAACTTGATGCAAATGCTTTGGGGCATTCACTTCCATCACTCATAAAATGTGACATGACTGCACCTATACAATAAGGTGAGGAATCACAGGCAAGCTTCTCTGGACGATGTAGGTTTTTTCCAATATGTGGTATTGAGTTCCAAGGGTCGAGGCAGAAGCCAGGTTTGACGGGAATGTATTATAATAATTGACAAATCCTAAAAAGGACCACAACTGTGACATGTCAATGGTGTGATCACAGTAAGTAATGCTTGGTTTAAAGAAATCACATTTGTTGCATCATGCTTTGAGTCCATAATCTTCTCATCTTTCCAATACAGTCTTGAGGTTTTGGAGATGTTCCTAGTCATCCTGTGGAAGCATTGGAAAGGGTACAGAGGAGATTTACCAGAATGCTGGCTGGTTTAGAGAGTATGAATTATGATCAGAGATTAAGGGAACTAGGGTTTTACTCTCTGGAGAGAAGGAAGATAAGAGGAGACATGATAGAGGTATACAAGGTATCAAGAGGAGTAGATAGAGTGGACAGCCAGTGCCTCTTTCCCGGTGCACCACTGCTCAATACAAGAGGACATGGCTTTAAGGTAAGGGGTGGGATGTTCAAGGAGGATATTAGAGGAAGGTTTTTTAACTCAGAGTGGTTGGTGCGTGGAATGCACTGCCTGAGTCAGTGGTGGAGGCAGATACACTAGTGAAATTTAAGAGACTACTAGACAGGTATATGGAGGAATTTAAGGTGGGGGGTTATATGGGAGGCAGCGTTTAAGGGTCGGCACAACATTGTGGGCCGAAGGGCCTGTACTGTGCTGTACTTTTCTGTGTTCTATGTTCTATGTTCTATCCTCATCGGTAGCAATAATGTTATCCAGGAAGCACTGGGTGCTGGGCATTATTACATCACCTGGTCCATAGCTCTCTGCAAGCATGCAGGTGCAGATGCTACTCCAAAAGTAGGCATAGTATGTGATAGAGTTTTTTGTGAGGGCAACTAATGTATTGAGCTGCATAGATTTCAAAACAAGAAGTATTGTAATATGAGCTCAGACATGGATCCACACCTGGAATTATGATATTGTAGCCATTAAGAGTTTTGGCTGCAGGAGGGGCAGGACTGGCAGCTCAGTATTTTAGGGGTCTGTTGTTTTAGATGCGACAGAGCAGGATGGATTAAAAGAGGAGGTGTGGTGCTGCTTGTCATCACAATGCTCAGTAAAGACAGACTGGAGACCTCGTCTAGTGAGGCATTATGGGTGGAACTGATGAATATGAAAGGAATAACCACTTTAATGGGGCTATATTATAGGCTACCGAACAGTCCGTAGGACTTAGACGAACAAATTTGTAGAGAGATCACAGACATTTTCAAGTAACATAAGGTTGTTACAGCAGGTGATTTTAACTTTCCACATATTGACTGGGACTCCCATGCAGTAAGAGGACTAGTTGGGATAGAGTTTGTCAAATGTGTTCAGGAAAGTATCCTTAATCAGTACATAGAACACCCAACGAGAGAGTGTGTGATACTTGATTTATGATTAGGGAATGAGGCAGGGCAGGTGACAGAAGTTTGTATAGGTGAACACTTTGCATCTAGTGACCATAATACCATGAGCTTCAAAGTAAAAATGCAGAAAGATAGGTCTGGTCCATGGGTTGAGATTCTAATTTGGAGAAAGGCCAATTTTGATGGTATCAGAAAGGATCTGACAAGAGTGCTCTGGGAAAGCTGGACTTAGCAAATGAGAAACCTTCAAATGAAAATTTAAGAATACAAAGCACATTTGTGTGTGTCAGATTAAAAGATTAAGATAACAGATGTGGGAAACCTTGGTTTTCAAGAGATATTTAGAACCTAGTTAAGACAAAAAATGAAGTGCGTAGCAGATAGGAACAAATGAGGTTCTTATGGGGTATAAGCAATTGAAGAGAACACTTCAGAAAGAAATCAGGAGGACTAAAATAAAGTATAAGTTTGCACTAGCAGACAAGGTGAAGGAAAATCCTAAGGAATTCTACAGATAGGCCAAGAACAAAAGGATTGCAAGAGACAAAAATGGTCCTCTGGAAGACCTGAATGACAGTCCATGCATGGAGCCAAAAGCACTAGGGAAGACCTTAAATAAATTCTTTGCATCTGTATTCACTCAAGAAACAGACACAGAGTCTTTAGAAGTGAGGTGAAGCAACATTAACTTTATGGATCCCATACAGATTACAGAGCAGGAAGAGTTTGCTGCCTTGAAGCAAATTATGGTGGCTAAATCCCCAAGGACTGACAAGGTATTCTTTTGGATCCTGAGGAAAGCAAGTGCAGAAACTGTCGGGTTCCTAACGGTGATATTTAAATCATCCTTAGTGACAGGTGAGGTACCAGAGTATTGGAGGATAGTCTTAAGATTTCCGCTGTTTAAATATCACTCCAAAAATAAAACGGGAAACTATAGGCTGGTGAGCCTGACACCAGTAGTGAGAAATTTATTGGAAGGTATTTTCAGGGACCAGATATATGCGTATTTGGATAGATATGGACTGATTAAGGATAGTCAGCATGACTTTGTTTGTGGTAAGTTGTGTCTAACCAATCTTAAAGAATTTTTTAAGGAAGTTATCAGGAAAGTTGATGAAGGCAAGGCAATATATGTTGTCTATATGGACTTTAGCAAGTCATTTGACAAGGGCCCATATGTGAAGTTGGTCAAGAAGGTTCAGTGGCTTGGCATTCAAGATGAAGTAATATATTGGATTAGACATTGGCTTTGTGGGAGAAGCTGGAGAGTCTTAGCAGATGGATGCTCCTATGAATGCATGCTTATGAGTAGTGGAGTGCTGCAGGGATCGGTGTTGGGTCCATTGTTGTTTGTCATATCAACAATCTGTATTATAGTATGGTTAACTGAATCATCAAATTTGTGGATGACAGCAAGTTTAAAGGTGTAATGGACAGCGAGGAAGACTATCATGGCTGAAAAATGGCAGATAGAATTTAATGCAGACAGGTTTGAGATGTTGAACTTTAGCTGGACTAATCAGGGTAGGTATACACTGTGAATCGTAGGACAGTGAATGAGTGCAGTAGAACAAAGGGATCTGGGAATACAGGTCTATAATTCTTTGAAAGTGATGTCACAGGTTGATAGGTTCGTAGAAAAGGCTTTTGGCACATTGGCCTTCATAAGTATTGAGTACAGGAGATGGGGTGATATGGTGAAGATGTATAATACATTGGTAAGGCTTAATTTGGAGTATTGTGTGCAGCTTTGGTCACCTACCTGCAGCAAAGGTGCAAACAAGGTTGAAAGAGTACAGTGAAAATTTACAAGGATGTTTCCGGGTCTGGAGGGCATGAGTTATATGAACAGATTGAATAGGTTAGGGCTTTATTCCTTGGAACATAGAAGATTGAGAATTGATAGAGGTATACAGAATTATGAGGGGTATAGATAGGGTGAATGCAAAAGGTTGAGTGGGACTACAGCAGAGGTCATGGGTTAAGGGTGAATGGTGAAAAGCTTAATTGGAACATGAGAGAAGATGCCTTCACTCAAAGGGTTATGAAAGTGTGGAATGAACTGCCAGTGCAAGTGTTTCATGTGAGCTCAATTTCAAATTTAAGAGAAGTTTGGGTAGATACATGGAAGGCAGGAGAACGAAGGGCTATGGTCCCAGTACAGGTCGATGGGAGTAGGCAGTTTAAATGGTTCAGCATATACTAGATGGGCTGAAGGGGCTATTTCTGTGCTGTACTTTTCTATTCTTCTATGTCTCTATGACTTTACCCTTGACATTATTGAGTGTTCCACCGTCATCCTTGAACATTGCTGTAGCATTATCCAGTACCTTTCTTATTTCTTTTTCAATTGACTCTATTTCAGGGGATGTTGCAGGAAAATTGCAATGGATCATTAATCAAGAGGTAATTGTCTCAGGCAATCACAGCCCTATAATGTTGGCCCTGCTGTTTTTACCGCATACAAACCTTATGTGGTTTGTTTGTTGTTGTATTTCACTGTTATAAATGTCATTCCCACATGAGTTATCTTTTCTCCAGTATAAGTTCCTAGTTGGATATCTGCAGATTTCAGTTCACTATCTTTGAAATACCATTTTGTGTAATGACTGTAACAGCTGAGCCTGTGTCCAATTCAGCTTTAATTAATCTGCTGTTCATTTCTAGGATAAGCCATATGATTTGTCTCTTGTCAGTTTTCACATTATATCTCTCAAGGCTACTCAGTCCTGTGTGATTCTCATCATTATCAGATTTTTCATCAATTGTGGGCAAATTAATGCTCTTTTTGAAAATGGAACTTGATTTTTTTCTTTTTTTTCTTCCCTGTGTAGTCCATTTATTTTTGTCTGTCTGATAAACTCTTTGTACTTGTCCTACTTTGTTGCATTTTCTGCAACATTTGCCTTTGAGTCTGCAAGTGAGCTCCTGCCACAATGGTAACACAATTTGTTCAGCCAGGCAGGTTTCTGTTTAGATGCTGCAATTTTATTCACACTAACGTTCATTCCTGACTGCCACACAATTATGTCTCTGGCTGCTGTTTCCATTGATATAGTGATTTCAATTGCTCTTTTTAATGTGAGTTGTGCTTCAGTTAAGAGAATTTTTTAGATGATTTCTTGTAAGATTACATAAACTAAATGATCTCTCAGTGCATCATTAAGACCATCACTGAACTGATAATGCTTGGACAATGTCTTCAATTCAACCATGTAAGCTGAAATGGAATCCCCTTCCTTTAGATTCCACTTATGAGACCTAAAGCATTTTGTAGTCAACAATGGATTCTGTTTTAAATGTTGCTGCATTACATTCACAATATCATCAAAGCTCATTTTGGTTTGGTTGGAACAGATAAACTTTCAAGTAAACTGCTTGCTTTTCCACCTGTTGCACTCAGTAACATGGGCACTCACTTTTCATCGGCTAGTTCATTTGCTTCAGAATACTGCTCAGTTTGTTTAGTATACA
Source organism: Mobula hypostoma (assembly GCF_963921235.1). NCBI lineage: Eukaryota > Metazoa > Chordata > Chondrichthyes > Myliobatiformes > Myliobatidae > Mobula > Mobula hypostoma. The sequence goes on from NC_086100.1 coordinate 144,951,382, forward strand.
TCATCCAGTTATCTGTTGTGCAATCAAAAGCATCTATCTTTCTGAAGTAGCCAACCTTTTCTGTTTTTTTATTATTAATATTAATAGTATCACCAGGTACTTATTGTTTATGAACCCTTGAATTCTATCTATTTTCTGCCCTGTTTTAAACTTGAACGTCTCTCCCCTTGTGAAGAAAACATGCTGCATTTCAGAATCAGAATCAGATTCAGTTTTTATGTATGCTTGAATGTCTTGCTGTGCTTCAAAAGGTAGGTAGTCAGCTTGCATTTGTTTTAAAACTTCCTCATTGCCACTATTATGTTTGATACAGGAGCACAAGATAACTTGTGAACTCTTCGTTTCACTTGACTGAGGAGCTCACATATGACATGGTGGCTTTATGATGTATGCCATTCAAGTACTTCTTACATTTATCCCATAATGAATTCTGTAAACAAAGAATGCTTAATCTAACATTATACTTATAGTATTATTCAAGTATTACTGAAGTAATAAAGGCACTGCATTGTTGACTTGTGTATTAATGGCCCTTGTGACTCTTACCCCTATTGGAAAGAATGAAGCTCCCTAGTGTATGCCCTGCAGTGCGTTTGAGTGAAATTGTTGATTTGATTGGATAGTGGCTAGTGTGTGAGTTGTCCATTGTTGGTATGTGGTCAACAGTACTGGCGTGAGTGTGAGGGAGAGCCAAAGCAGATGAATTGACTTCTTACTGATTGGTAAGAATTTTTAGTGTGGAAACTGAATTGAATAATGGGTGAGAGTGGTGGCATTTCAAAGGAGAAGACATTTGAAGAGTGCCTCACTCAACTGGATTATTAATGATTGATGATTCAACCTTTTTTTGCACTGCTTCCTGGTTCCAATGGCAACAGTCCTGGAATTCACATCTAATATTACCGCCTAGTGAGATCATGTTTGGAGGATGCTCTGGCTCCTTCTGAAGAAGAGTGTTTCTCCTCCCCATATCTTGTATCAGGATCTCTGGTGATTTACCCAAAAACTTATCTACCTTGCATGTTTAATTATCCCTCAAAGTATTACAACACTGTATGACTTCTGTTAAAAAAAACTTTTTTGAGATTATGAGAACACTCAGTCCTCTTCTATTGTCATTTGGAAATGCATACATGCATTAAGAAATATACAATATTTCTCCGGAGTGATATCACAGAAAACAGGACAGACCAAAGACTAACACTGACAGAACCACATAATTATAACATATAGTTACAGCCGTGCAAAGCAATACCATAATTTGATAAAGAGCAGACCATGGGCACAGTAAAAAAAAGTCTCAAAGTCCTGAGTTGATCGACTCCCGAGTCCCCAATAGCAGGCGGCAATAGGGAGAAACTCCTTGCCATAAACCTCCAGGCACCGTCAACTTGCCGATACCAGGGTAGTTGATACCTTGGAAACTGAAACCATTTATGGTATTTATCATTTATTACAGAATCAAGCAATGATGTAGCACTGGCTAATTATGTGTTGCAATCTCTTAATTGAGTTATGGGACAGCCCACATCTTTGAGCTGACTTTTAATATATTTGATTCATGGGTTATACAATATCTTTTGCTAGTCTTTTCTTATATTGCTCAGTTCAACTTTACACAGAGTCTCTTAATTTTCCATTTCTGGCAAAGATGACTGCAAATCCTGGCTGAAACAGTTAGGAGAGGAGAGGCAAAATTAGGGAATTGGATAGGATCCAACAAATTTCTGACCCAAACATTTCTTTCTCTAAAAATAACTTGTGTTTTTTTTTGTCACTCTAGGATTGTCTGAAGTTCTTTTAAACTACAGAAATATTTCAAGTAATAATGTACTGGATAAAGTGGATCAAACGAGAAGCTCGCAATTAGTTTCCACAAAATTGAATGAGATAATGACCAGATAATCTACTATTTTTATTGATGTGAATTAAGTCGAAAATATTTGCCAAAACGCCAAGAAGAATGTTTTACTCTTTTTCAAGAAAATAACACCGAAGGTATTATCATCACCCTATAAGACATTTTGGACACTAACCTAATGACATCAGTACCTTTGACAGGTCAACGTGTCCTCAATATCACACTGGACTGCCAAAGTAAATTGTATGTCCAAGTTACTGGATTGGGATCTGAAAAAGACAGCATAAAATTCAAAAAGTGACCATACTACCCATAGCCATCGTTTTAGATATGTTTATGTTATTTTACATTTTTTTGCATTTCATGTTTTGCTCAACTGGGAGAAAAATGAATCAATCGTATGACATTCCAAATCATTTCCCAAGAACACTCTTTCCTTGACCAGGCCACACAAGCAAGAGCACAAAATTAAGCTATTAATCCACTTGACATTCAATCCAGTTAATGAGAAAAATAAAGCTCATGCAAATGCAATAAAGAATTAGTCTCATGATCTCAGTGTGTGGCATACAGTATAAGGTCCAGGCAAACATTGTTATGGAAAATCATGAGATTAACTACAGGGTAGTTTTTAGACCTGAGGATTGTTTTACTTGCTGTAGACTAGCATGAAACTACTTGTTAATTTTCTCTAACCCACCTTCTGCTCTGTTTCTGGTCACAGCAGTAGGTTAGATAGTAGTTAGTCCAATGTATTTTATAACATAATTCCACTGTGTCTTTCCACTGGAACTGTGAAGTTCTTGATAAAGAATGGTACTTAGAGGTGGTGACCCTACTCTGATGAACATGTGGTGCTGCCATACCTCAAGCCACTATCTTTTTAATGTTTCAGGCTTATTACAGCAGCCATACATGTCTGGGAAGGGGAGAATTGGGAGAAAGTTGAACACTGGCTCCTGCTAGGTAATGGTGATGGATGCAAAGGATGTAAGATTGAAACCACGACTGCCTGGGGCAAGTGGGAAGGGTCTGTCAGTAATGAAGAATATTGCACATACATTTTATGAGTACAGTAAGAAAAACAAGTTTAAAGTCATAACGGAAAAGATCTACTGAAAGAATACTTGCAGTATGATGAACAGTTCGATAGTCATGCTTACCCTTTACATTCAAAACCAATTTAGGATAAAGGACAAAGAAAGGTTACTTATGTCCATCATTTTTTGGTGTTTCTTTTTTGTTTGACAGCATCCATCTTATGTGGAATTAATTCAAGGGAAGCTATTTATACAAAATTTTAGGTGGTGTTTCGGATAACATGAAATCAGCTCAGCTACATTAACCATGCCACCTCTATACCCCACCCCAGTAAGTTTGTCAGCACTTTTCTTGTTCTAAAATATATTTGCTACTTATTTTACTTCTTTCAGAATGCACTGCCCTAACAAAGAAATCAGCGTCCCTTGTTTCTGGTTTCTTTTTAACTGTAAGGTACAGGGCTAATCTCTTTAACCTCAAGTACAATTATTTATTAATAGAAAATGTTCTACAATCAAATGTTCCACCATGCCCACTAAACTCTAGTTAATTATTTGACCCAGTCAAGTGCAGTGTGACCTTTATGATAGTCTGCACTTGCATACACTACCTCTTCAAGGCACACTTGAATTATTCCACTTTGTCTCTTTGTAAAGTAATCACTGTGACTAATGCCCTGCTTGAGTAAAATATATTTTCAACTGAAACAAATACTTCACTCAAGCACAGCATAGAAGTACAAGGGGCCTGTTTATCTGAACAACATTATTCTGCACCTCTGTAGCTCTTTGAATTATGGATACAAAAACTTAAAAGAAAATGTTGAATCACACTATGAATTAATGATGAGTAATACAGATAAAACAAACAGCGCCATAGAGTGTTGCATTTTCTATCTGGTTCAGTAACGCTGACTAAATAAACTGACGTTTGATGCCAGATTGCTTGTTGTTTTGCTATACAGGGTGTAACATTAAACCAGCGCATGCAATCCCTAAGTAACGGAAAAAATAGCACGGACATCTGCAAGATTATTTTGTAAGAAGAAATGATGAGCGTTGTAGTCTGTGTTAACTGTGCATATGGAGTTGGTGCTATCCCGCAGAGTTTTGTTGCTTGGAACATATTGAGCCAGATAATCAGATTCAACTGCTAATGGGAAATGTTTCACTGTGCCTAAGCAGCACAGACAACTGCACTCAAAAGGTAAAATTTAATCTGGCTGTAGTGTTTAATGCTAAATGCCAGCGTGTTAGGGAAATCTACTAACAGCATCAAAAACCAAAGAGCTATATTCTGATATAAGACTATAATCTGATTTTTGTACTTAAATGTTAAGGCCCAGCACGCTGAGGAAATTTTCCAATAAAATAGAATCTATTGTGAAATCTCTCCTGGCAATTCCCAAAACTAGATTTTATCAGAGTTTAGTTCAGTGTATGAAGTCACTGGACTCAATTGTAATTTTTAATTTGCGGTGGAGCCATAACAACACAGGGGTGGACGAGTGGACAAGTTAACCCTTTGCAGGTCGCTTCACCATTCACTTAGGTCATAGATGATCTGTTCCTTAACTTCATCTATCGTCTTTGCTTCTGTAACTCTCAATACCCATTCCTCAACATGAATGATGATTTTGCACAGACATTTTGGAGCTTGTGTATTCTCATAGTTTGGAACATTGAATTTCTGAAATTTGGCTTTGGGTCTGATTGAAAATGTCTTTTTAAAAATTCTATCATTCCGTTAAATTTCTAATTGTACGTGGCCTATCAGCGGTGTCAACAGTGCTTTACCGAGAGGGATTTCTTGCAGGTCGGCAGCGGTTATTTAAAAAGGGAGCTTCGAGAGCGTTTGTCCATTGTACGTGGCCTATCAGTGGCTATAACCGGAGCACCAATAGTGAGTTAGATGGCAGGGAAGGTTCAGGCAAAAAGGGGATTCATCGCCTAGCGGAGCGGTCATCAACGGAGTGATCTGAGGCAGAGTGGTAGGGCTTTGGCTCATTTTGGCTTCAGAAGTAATAGGTCGAGAAGAGGTAAGTTGCCTGTGAGGAATTGAAACAGGAAGTATGTCTATGAGGCTGGTGTTCTGCACTGGGTACCAGATGTGGGATGTCCGGGAGACTCCCAGCTTCCCAGATGGCCACATCTCCACCAGGTGGATTGAGCTGCAGCTCCTTAGGGACTGCGTTAGGGAACTGCAGATACAGTGCGATGACCTTCGTCTGGTCAGGGAAAGTGAGGAGGTGATAGAGAGGAGCTATTGGCAAGTAGTCACACTGGGGCCTGGGGAGACAGATAAGTGGGTAACAGTCAGGAGAGGGAAGGGCGAGAGTCAGATACCAGAGAGTACCCCTGTGGCTGTCACTCTTGACAATAAGTACTTCTGTCTGAGAACTGTTGGGGGGGGGGGACGGCCTACCCGGGGGAAGCAACAGTGACCGTGCCTCTGGCACAGAGTCTGACCCTGTGGCTCAGAAGCGTAGGGAAAGGAAGAAGGCAGCAGTGATAGTGGACTCTCTATAATTAGGCGGTCAGACAGATGATTCTGTGGATGCAGGAAAGAAACATGGATGATAGTTTGCCTCCCAGGTGCCAAGGTCCGGGATGTATCTGATCGCGTCCATGATATCCTGAAGTAGGAAGGTGAACAGCCAGAGGTCATGATATATATTGGTACCAACGACCTAGGTAGGAAAAGGGAGGAGTCGGAAAACAGACTATAGGGAGTTAGGAAGGAAGTTGAGAAGCAGGACCTCAAAGGTAGTAATCTTGGGATTATTTCCTGTGTCACACGACAGTGAGTATAGGAAAAGAGTGAGGTGAAGGATAAATGCGTGGCTGAGGAATTGGAACAGTGGCAGGGATTCGGACTTCTGGATCATTGGGACCTCTTTTTGGACAGGCATGACCTATACAAAAAGGACAGGTTGCACTTGAATCCGAAGGGGACCGATATCCTGGCAGGGAGATTTGCTAAGGCTATTGGGGAGAAAGCTTGGAGACAGTATGAGAGGAAGGATAGGCAGGTGATAGAGAATGGATACGCTCAGACCAATGGTTTGAGCTGTATCTATTTTAATGCAAGAAGCATCATGACCAAAGCAGATGAGCTTAAAGCATGGATCAGTACTTGGAGCTATGTGGCCACTACAGAGACTTGGATGGCTCAGGAGCAGGAACAGTTACTTAGAGTGCCAGGCTTTACATGTATCAGAAAGGACAGGAAAGGAGGCAAGAGAGGTGGGTGTGTGGCACTGCTGATCATAGATATTGTCACGGCTGCAGAGAAGGAGGAAGTCAAGGAGGGATTGTCTACTGAGTCCCTGTGTGTAGTAGTTAGAAACAGGAATGGGTCAGTAATTCTACTGGGTGTTTTTTATATACCATCCAGTAGTAACAGGGGCATCAAGGAACGGATAGGGAGACAGATTCTGGAAAGGTGTCATAATAACAGGGTTGTCTTAGTGGGAGATTTTAATTTCCCAAATATTGATTGACATCAAGGGGTTTAGATGGGGTGGAGTTTGTTAGGTGTGTTCAGGAAGGTTTCATGACATAATATATAGATAATCCTATTAGAGGAGAGGCTGTACTTGATCTGGTATTGGGGAATGAACCTGGTCAGGTGCCAGGTCTCTCAGTGGGAGAGCATTTTGGAGATAGTGATTACAGTTCTAACTCCTTTACCATAGCATTGGAGAGGGATAGGAACAGACAAGTTAGGCAAGTGTTTAATTGGAGTAAGGGGAAATATGAAGCTATCAGGCAGGAACTTGGCAGCATAAACTGGAAACAGATGTTCTCAGGGAAATATACGGCAGAAATGTGGCAAAAGTTCAGGGAATATTTGCATGGCATTCTGCATAGGTATGTTCCAATAAGACAGGGGAAGGATAGTAGGGTTCAGGAACCATGGTGTATAAAGGCTGTTGAAAATCTAGTCAAGAAGAAAAGAAAAGTTTATGAAAGGTTCAAAAAACTACGTAATGATAGGGATCTAGAAGATTATAAGGCTAGCAGGAAGGAGCTAAAGAACGAAATTAGGAGAGCAAGAAGGGCCATGAGAAGGCCTTGGTGAGCAAGATTATAGAAAATTCCAAGACATTCTACAAGTATGTGAAGAGCAAGAGGATAAGATGTGACAGAATAGGACCAATCAAGTGTGACAGTGGAAAAGTGTGTATGGAACCAGAGGAGATGGCAGGGGTACTTAATGAATACTTTGCTTCAGTATTCACTATGGAAAAGGATCTTGGTGATTGTAGGGATGACTTACAGCAGATTGAAAAGCTTGAGCATATAGACATTAAGAAAGAGGATGTGCTGGAACTTTTGGAAAGCATCAAATTGGATACGTCTCCGGGCCCGGACGAGATGTACCCCAGGCTACTGTGGGAGGCGAGTCAAAGATTTGAATGATGGAATCGATGGCTTTGTGGCCAAGTTTGTGGACAAAACAAAGATAAGTGGAGGGGCAGGTAGCTTTTATGAAGTAGGGAGTCTGCAGAAGGACTTAGACAGATTAATGGAATGGTTAATAAATTCAGAGTGTTGGGAGTTGATGTTCATGCACATTGGTAGAAGGAATTGAGGTGTAGACTATTTTCTAAGCAGGGAGAATAATCAGAAATCAGAGGTGCAAAGGGACTTGGGAATCCTCATGCAGGATCCCTAAAGGTGAACTTGGAGGTTGAGTCAGTGGTAAGGAAGGCAAATTTATGTCAGCATTCATTTCGAGAGCATTAGAAAATAAAAGCAAGATGCAATACTGAGGCTTTAAAAGGCGTTGGTTAGACTGCAATTGGAGTATTGTGAGTCCTAGGAAAAAGTGTGGGCTCTGGAGAGAGTTCAGAGGAAGTTCACGTGAATTAAAAAATTAACATAAGAGAAATATTCAAGCATCCTAGGTCTGTACTCACTAGAATTTAGGAGAATGAGGGGGAGCTAATTGAAACCTATTGAATATTAAAAGGCATAGAGAAAATGGATGTTGAGAGGATGTTTCCTTCTGTGCGAAATCTAGGCCCAGAGAGCACAACCCTAGAATAGAGGGACATCCATTTAGAACAGAGATGAGGAAGAAGGTTTTTAGCAGAGGGTGGGGAGTCTCTGGGATTCATTGCCGCAGATGGCTGTGGAGGCCATGTGATTAAGCATATTTAGAGCAAGGTTGCTAGGTTCTTGACTAGTTAGGGCATCAAAGGTTACAGAGAGAAGGAAGGAGAATGGGGTTAAGGGGGATAATAAATCAGTTATGATGGAATAATGAAGCAAACTCAATGGGCAGAATGGCCTAATTCTGCTCTTACGTTTTTATAGACTCTACAACTCATGTTCTAAGTATTTTATATATCGACTCTTTAAAATTTTTCTCATTGCTTATGGGTGGTGTGTATGTTCGTTTTTTGCTCCATCTCGGTTCCTCAACCAGAGATCTGGGAGCCTGAGGTTTCGGCACAGTACCTTTTCTGTTCCTAACAGTATGCTCTTCTGGACCAAGATCTCAGATGTTGTTTCAGGCATTTGTTGGCGTCACTCTCCCAGTGCAAGTGTCATAACTCCAAGTGCTCCTATCACCATCAGGATTACTCTGGCTTTATCTTTCCACATACTTTCTCTCTGCTCCTTCAAGCCCTAATTTTTCTCCAGCATCTCATTCTTTTTTCCTGATGTTACTGTCATTTGGGGTTGCCAAATCGATTACTATTGCTTTCTTCTGTTCCTTGTCCAGTATTACTATGTCTGGTTAAATGGCCAGTACCTGCTTATCAGTCTGTATTTGGAAATCCCACAGGATCTTAGACCTGTTATTCTCCACTTCCTTCTCGGATGTTTTCCATTTGGATTTGGGAGTGTCCAATCCACACTCAGTGCAGATGTTCCGGTACACAATTCCTGCAGCTTGGTTTTGCCGGTCAGTGTATGCTGTCCATGCCTGCATCTTGCCCTTTGTTACCATGTGCTGGATGGTTTCAGCAGATTTCTTGCACAGTTTGCATTTTGGGTTTTGTCTGCTGTGATAGACACCTGCTTTTGTTCCTCTTGTGCTCAACGCCTGTTCTTGTGCAGCCATAAGCAGTGACTCTGTGCTACCTCTCAGCCCTGTCATTTCCAGCCATTGGTAGGACTTCCTAATGTCAGTCACCTTTGATATCTGGCAATGGTACACCCTGTGAGTGGCTTGTTCTGCCATGGCCTCTGGTCCTCTGGATCTGCTTCATCCACCTCGATTTCCATGTCCCCTGCCTGCTGTCTGAGGTATTCTCCTGGCAGATCATCCTTGGGGTTCATTATCCTGACATTCTCATGGATATTTCACATTTCTTTTGGAACTGCAGCCTTGACATTTCCAAATCCCAGTCCTCCTTTATTCCAGCGGGTGTACAGTTGTACGAATTTGGACTTTGAATGGAGTCCTCCATGCATTGTCAGTAGTTTCCGGGTCTTGATGTCAGTGGCTTCTATTACGTTCCTTGGCCAACACAGTATCTGATGACTGGTAGGGCGAATGTGTTAATGGCTCTGAACTTCCGTCTTCCTATTCAGCTACCTCTTCCTGTCTCACTCTTTTGAGGTACTTGAATGTTGCTGTCATGGTCCGGATCGGGGTCCCTTTAAATTTACCTTGTTTATGTTATGATCCGGATTGTTGATTCCTTGTTTTCCTGTGTCCCTCGACTTTGGTGATTAGAGGCAATTAATGCTCAGCTGAACCAGTAGTTTCTAGCCTCCGGCTTTCAGCCGTTCAGCGCGGGAGCATTTGCACAGTCACCAAGGTAAAGCGTGCCAATGTCATCTGGCCGGAGGAAGCCTAGTCTCCGCCCGAAGCAAGTGCCAGTAATTCGCCTCTCCTCACTGGAGCAACCTGGCCAAGTTACCTCGCCAAAGCGAGCCTGCAAAGTTTCCTTACCGAGGTGGATCTGTCAGTTAACTCGCTGGAGGGAATCAAGAACCACTGTCTACTGTTCCCGGGCCGAGTCGAGAGCTCGCCACTACCCGGGGGCTCCAATTCAAGTCCTGGCCCTTGTGGCATTCTAGCACCAAGTCAAGTCCTGGCCCTGGTGGTCTGTGATTCCTGTCCTACCCCCTTGTCCGAATCCCTTCTCTGCCCCTCTCGCCTCTACCCCTCGTCTGCAGCCCCCGCCTGCACTTCAGTCTAGTTCCATCGCCGGAGCTAGATAGGTACTATCTGGTGTTCATTAGTGTTGGTCTTGTCTTGTCTTGTCCTCGCCTCTGTGGAGTAAGTCAGGCCATCTTGCCGTTGCTACGTGAGGGGTCATGTTTTGTCTTGTCTGGTCCTCACCTCCGTGGGATAAGTCAGGCTGTCATGCCGTTGCCCCACAGAGGGTCATGAGTCCCAGCCCTATGTCCTGTACCCAAGGAGGGGTCCCGGCTCTCTGTTCTGTGTGTGAGTCCCGGCCCTATGTCCTTTACCCAAGGAGGGGTCCCGACTCTGTGTTCTGTGTATGTGTCCATGGTTCAATGCACCTGCTCTCCCGAGACTGAGGCTCTGTGTTTCCATGTTCCTCCTTTCCCTAGCCCATGAAATGTCCTTGCCTGGTTCTGGGGTCCAAGCCCGAGGCAAGATCCAGGTACTGGGTCCTTGCCCAGTCTTGGGCTCAGAGTCCATACCCTAGCCTCTCCATGTCTCCTCTAGTTCTGGGAGCCGATTCTGAGTCCAAGCCCAGACCCCTGGTCCCAGCCTAGTAGTAGTCCTGAGTTCTTGTCCAGTTCGCTATTTCCTGCTCCTGTCTTGCTCTCCTGGTATTGAACAATAAACTAAATCTAAGTAACCTCACAAGATGTGTCTTGCATTTGGGTCCACCCTTGCTCCCAATGCCCCCGCCATTGTGACAGTTGCAGCCTTTGTTGTGTCCTCCTCGTGGCTTCCACGCACCTGCAGGAGCTGTCCTGTACATCTGGGATGTTGTCTTCAGGTAAATCAATGTTTTCAGTCTTGATGAATTTGCCTCTTTTCACTATCATCCACCTGCACTTTTCCACTCCAAATGACATCCTCTGTCTCTGCTGTACACCTTCATCAGGTGGATTCGTGAGTCAATGTCTCTTTCATTTCTGGCATACAGCTTGATGTCATCCATGTACAGGAGGCGACTGACGGTCACTCTTTGAGATGATCTGGCTGGGGGTGGGGAGGTTGAAGCCTCTGCAGAGCAGCAGTGAAGATAGTGCATCACCCTGGTATATTCCACATCTGATGATCACTTGTGCTACTGGCTTTGAGTTAACTTCTAGAATTGTCATCCAATGGCCCATTGAGTTCTTGATGAAGATCCTTATTGTCTTGTTGAACTTGTACAGAGACGGGCATTCCAGGGGGATTGAGTCATATTCAAGCTAGTAGCTGATCCAGGCTGTACTTGGGTTGGTTTCCCTGGTCTTGGAGTCTTGTATAACTGCTTTGTCGACCAGTAGTTGGTGCTTGGAGCATCTGGTTCCATTACCAATCCCACTCTGAGCAGGGCTCAGGAATTTACACACATGTTTCTTCTTTTTGGTGGCTATGATGCCTGATAGGAGCTTCTATGGTGCTGACAGGCAAGTAGCAGGCTGGTAGTTTGATGGTGTTGCTCCTTTGTCACAATTCTTCATGATGCGCACTGTCCTTCCTTGAGTGAGCCAGTCAGAGTGGGAGCCTACTTCAAGCGGTTGTTTCATTTGAGCTGCCAGCTGTGTGTGCAATGCTGTTAGTTTCTTCAGCCAATAGATGTGAATCATGTCAGGCCCTGGTGATGTAGAGTTCTTCATAATTGCTACCCGTTGCTGGATATCTATTGACTGCTGTGATGGTGACTGGTTCTTCCACTGGGAGACTGCGGAGGCTTGCTTGTCGGTCTTTCAGCCATTGGGCACTGGTGTTATGTGATGCTCCTTTCTCCCATATACTCTTCCCGTGCTCTTCATTTGCTGCTTTGTTTGGTTCAGGTACTGGCATGTTGTTGTTCTGGAACTGTATGAATACTATTCCTGGCTCTTTGGAGAAGAATGCATTTATTTGCTTGGCCACTGCGTAATTAGTGTAGCTCTGTAGTCTGGTAGACAGAGCTGTTAACCATCACTTGGCAGGTTCCAGGGCTTTGGCTATGAGCATACCTCTGAACTTCCTTAGTAGATGAGCCTTTGATCTTCACACCTTTCTACAACTCAGTTAGTCTGCTGACCTCCGCGCTTGCGGTTTTCATCGTGGTTTCCAAACATTGTCTCTGGGGAGTGTTGGGGGTGGAGGGGATGCGTTATGACAGTACTCACCACTGTATTTCATTTTGTAGCCCAGCATTTCTAGAATTACTGCTGATGATGCAAATATCAGGTCATTGGTCTTAGTTATGTTGAAATATATCTCAGTTTCTATATATATAAAACACAGTTTGTCTTTTACACATTGCCTGTTTGTCATTCTTTGTGTGTTTAATGATACCTGATTATTCCTGTCAGGTGCGGCCTTTCATTGATTCTGTTGTGTTTCTTGCCTTTCCTGTTAATGCCTGCAAGATAGTACAAGTGGGATATAAGTACGTTGCTAATATAATTACTTTTAACTTGATATTAATAGAGGTGGCAGTCACAGATTCTCTGGAATTTGAGGACACGTGTCAAAGGTTCAGGTTAAAGGAAGTGCATTAGAGCTGAGAGCACTGGGTTCAGCATGAATGGGCACCATTCTAAAGATGGGTTAGTAGGTTAACTAGTCAAATGGGTGTAATTAGGCAGTGCCCACTCATTCAGTCCAATAATAAATAAATAAAATAAAGATGATAGAAAGGCGAACCAAGTCAGGCAGCATCTATGAAAGAGAAACAGCTAACATTTCAGGTCAGAGGCCTTTCATACAAGACCATTTGTTCTGCCTGACCTTCTGAATGCTTCCAGTATTTTGTTTCCATTTTACTTTTGCCTGATTTCTCACATGTCTGCGAACTATATATAATTTGGACACAGCTGATGTGACACATATAAAATGATTGACAGCATTGTCGCATGTCTGAATAATACATGACTTGCCCTGTGAACAGTGTGGACCACTCATGCAGGAGTGAGTTTCCTCAGTGTTTCTGGAGTATCCATTAACCTCATATAATCACCACAAAACTGAATAAAATGCAGCATAATGCAGTTAATAATTCTCCAGATGATTGGTAAGAATATGGAACCGGGAATGCCATATGTCTACATTTTGCAAAGCTGCATTTTTGCATGTGCACTAGTAAAAATAAAGAACTGAGAAGAAAACAAAAATGTGCATTTCTACATGTGCTAGATTACAAACAATGTGATAAATGTGGCTTCAGATGATGTTGTTTTGGTCGTTTTATTCCATGTAGTAATGCAGGACTATTAAATTCATCTGAAGCACTGAAATATCAAGAAATGCTCTTTAAGAAACTAAAATCAGGCCAGGTTTAAAAATAAGATGCAAAAGAAAGCTACAAGGTTTTTATGTGCTGCTATAACATCAGTAGTCAAGAAGAGTTACTAGCAGCGTAGGAGTAAATAGTGTTCCATTTAGAAGCACTTAATTGCAAATCACATCTCTTACTATTTAAGGAAGCCACAACCTTATGATTCCTCTCCCAAGTGACTGTATATTTGGTGATGGTTTGTGCCTGCTAATCCATCAGAAAAGTCCAATGTTTTATAAAATTTTTAGCAATCTTTTTGTGGAATGTAGTTAATTAGCTTTGTTCTTTGATATCCTTTCATTATGCTGTCACAACTCGAGCTACAGTAACTGTTTCAATGGTATTCCTTCATGATAATGTGAAGCACATCAATTAATTTAACAGTGCAGGAATGTAGGCCCATCTGGTAGCCTTAATGTGCAAAAGCATTCTTCATCCTGCAGTGCAAAACCTTGTATTAAAGCAGTAACATTGCAACATTATTTTCATAGCACCAGTCATAAACAGGGGAGACAGTATAGTTCTGGATCTGCGGCACCTTTGTTCCCAGGTCCATAAGATGCAGATGTTCATTTTTATGTTGTTGATCATTATAAGGATTGATGTTGCTAAATAGTAGTTTCCCAGCATAAAATTGAATGTGAGACATTGTGTTGTTCTGGCCTGATATGCAAGAGTGAGTCTCTATGTGCAGTCAAAGTGAGTGTTAGTCTAGAATTCACTGGGGAAAAAAAGACTCTTGGCCTGAGGGGTGACAATAAAAATCAGATTTCTGGAGCACACAAGATATTCTGTTCCAATAAATTGTTAGTCTGTGTGTCAGGTTAATCTTGTAAAATTTCACTCTATTTGTGAACTTGACAATAAAGACTGTATTAATGAATACGCATCTGATTGTGTGACTGACACATAATTGATATATGCTTATAAAAGCCCAGAGCATGAATTGCTAATGGAGGATTTCCAGCTAGCAGCTGAATCAGTGCATCAATAACAAAAGATAAAACATAGAATAAAATATGATTAGACTTTTGCTGCCTCTGACAGTGGATATAGGACCGCTAGAAAATGAGGCCGGCGAAATAATAACGGGGGACAAGAAGATGGCAGATGAACTAAATGAGCATTTTGCATCGGTCTTCACTGTGGAAGACATGAGCAGTGTGCCAGATTTTGGAGGGTGTGAGAGAAGAAAAGTGAGTGCAGTAAATATCACAAAGGAGAAGGTGCTGAAAGGTGCAAGGTTACATTAGTCACCTGGGCCAGATGAACTACACCGTAGGCTTCTGAAAGAGGTAGTGGTAGAGATTGTGGAAGCATTAGTAATGATCTTTCAAAAATTATTGGACTCTGACATGGTGCCAGAGGACTGGAAAATTGAAAATGTCACTCCACTCTTTAAGAAAGGGGAAAGACAACAGAAAGGAAATTATAGACCAGTTAGCCTGACCTCAGTGGTTGGGAAGATGTTAGTGTCAATTGTTAAAGATGAGGTTATGGAGTACTTGGTGACACAGGGCAAGATAGGACCAAGTCAGCAAGGTTTCCTTAAGGGAAAATCTTTCCTGATGAACCAGTTGGAATTCTTTGAGGAGATTACATGCAGGATAGATAAAGAGGGTGCAGTTGATGTTGTATATTTGGACTTTCAGAAGGCCTTTGACAACGTGCCACACATGAGGCTGCTGACCAAGTTAAGAGCCCATGGTATTACAGGAAAGTTACTGGCATGGTTAGAGCATTTGCTGATTAGTAGGAAGCAGTGAGTGGAAATAAAAGGATCCTTTTCTGGTTGGCTGCCACTGACTCATGGTTTTCCGCAGGGCTTGGTGTTGGGACCACTTCTTTTTATGCTGAACATCAATGATTTAGATGATGGAATAGGCGGATTTGTTGACAAGTTGGCAGATGATACAAAGATTGGTGGAGGGACAGGTAGTGTTGAGGAAACAAGTAGGATGCAGAAGGACTTAGGAGAATGGGCAAGAGAGTGGCAAATGAAATACCATGTTGGAAAATGCATGGTCATGCACTTTGGTAGTAGAAATAAATGTGCAGACTATTTTCTAAATGAGGAGAAAATCCAAAAATCTGAGATGCAAAGGGACTTGGGTGTCCTTGCGCAGAACACCCTAAAGGTAACTTGAAGGTAGAGTCGGTGGTGAGGAGACAAGTGCAATCTTAGCATTCATTTCAAAAGGTTTAGAATACAAAGAGCAAGGACGTGATGCTGAGGGTTTATAAGGCACTGTTGAGGCCATACCTTGAGTATTGTGAATACTTTTCGTCTCCTCAGCTAAGAAAAGATGTGCTGGCACTGGAGAGGGTTCAGATGAGTTCCACAAGGATGATTCTGGGAATGAAAGGGTTATCATACAAGGAACGTTTGATGGCTCTGGTTCTGTAATCACTGGAATTTAGTAGGACGAGGGGGAATCTCATTGAATCCTTTCGAACTTGGTAAGACCTGGACAGAGTAGATGTGGAAAGGATATTTCCCATCGTGGGGAGCCTAGGGCCAAGCGGGCACAGCCTCAGGATAGAGAGCATCCATTTAAAACAGAAATGAGGAGAAATTTCTTTAGCTAGACAGTGGTGAATTTGTGGACTTTATTACCACTGGTAGCTGTAGAGGCCAGGTCATTGGGTATATTTAAGGCAGATCTTGATAGGTTTTTGATTGGACATGGCATCAAAGGTTATGGGGAGATGGCCGGGTAGTGGGGCTGAGAAAGGGAAAAAACAATCAGCCAGGATTGAATGGTGGAGCAGACTCAATGGGCCAAATGGCCTAATTCACTCCTATGTCTTATGATCTCATGGTCTTAGAATGGTCAGCATCTTAGCAATGCTGTGAATTTTTTAAATGATGATTAAAATCTTGTAAACACCATGATTGAAAGAGCACTACATATGATGTATATCAGACCGAAGATATAGGAGCAGAATTAGTCTATTCAGTCCATTAAACCTATTCTGCCATTCCATCAGGGCTGATCTGCCATTCTCCTGCCTACTCCATGTAACTTTTGACACCATGACTAATCAAAGACCTATCAACCTCCACTATAAATATGCGCAATAACTTGGACTGAACAGCCATCGGTGGCAATGAATTGCATAGGTTCACTACCCTGTAGCTAAAGAAGTTCCTCCTTATCTCTGTATTAATTGGACAACTCTCTATTCTGAGGCTGTTCCCTCTGGTTCAAGATTCGCCCATCATAGGAAATATCCTCTCCACATCCATTCTGTTTCGGCATTTCAATATTCAATAGGTTTCAATGACATCACCCCTCATTCTGCTAAACACCATCGAATACAGGCCCGGAGCTATCAAACCCTTTCATTGTCAGCATGATATAGTACTTGGTCTCACAGGGTGGCCTAGCTTTCAAGCACAAGTGCTTCCCAGCTGTTAATTATATTTCTGAATTCAGTAAACTGCTGCACTGAAGTACATAATGCCCTGGAGAGCACATATGTACTGGTCTTCCGATTTTCCATTCTAAGTCGTAGAGTCATGGGGTCATGTAGCCTTCAGCCTATTGTCTCTGTGCAGGCCTACTGCTACCTATTACATTACTACTGGTTAGAGGGACAGCACCTCATATTCCATCTGGGTAATCTCCAACCTGACAGCATGAACACTGGATTCTCCAAATTCCTGGAACCACTCCTGCATTCTCCCTTTTCCAGTTTTGTCTCCTCCTAATCCACGGGGCTCATATCACCTGAACTCTTTCACCTGTTCCCATTTACTTTATCTGCCCTTCACCCACACATTCTTCTACTAATTCCCTTGCCCATCTCCCTCCCTGTATCACATGCTCTGCCTTTCTCTCTTATCTGATTCCAACATCCTCAGCTTTATATCACTTGCATTTCTCACCTCCCAGCTTCTGATGCCATTCTCCCTTCCTCCTTCCTCATCTCCCTATCACCCCTCTCATCTGGGTCCACTTCTCACCTCTCTGTTCTGGCATGACCTCTCCCCTCCACCTTTTAACACTCTCTTCTTCCTTTCATTCCAGAAAAAGGATCTCAACCCAAAACATGGACTGTACATTTCTCTCCTGACCCGTTGAGTTTCTCCAACTCCACCCATCAACGGACCAAATTCCCAAGGACAAAACTTACTGAAAGTCAATAATAGGCATGAACCTTTCAAGGACAGAGAATGAGTGTCTGCTGGGAGAAACACATCCAAAAACTCCTCAGCTCTAATTCTGTCGAAGATGATGACATCCTTAACCCCATACAAAGTAAAGTCCTCATGTCTCTATCACTGCCTCACATGATTGTCAAGTGGTCTCTGGCCAATTAGCCAACTGAAAATAAAAACAAGATTTTGTTAACAAAAAGCTCTATAATATAACAATAAGTTACTTGGGTCACAAATGATCAAACATATGTCCTTCAATTTGGAGAGAAGGACAGAACAGAGGATATGAGAAAAGTTTAATGAATCATACAATATAAAATCAAGTCCTTCAGACTGTTTCACTTACGCTGATCATCAGGTAGTCATCTTACTAATTCCATTCATTAACACGAAAGACTTAAAATATCTTCATTACATTTCCTCTTAGTCAACTTCATTCTAGTGGAAATAATGTCATAACCTGAGGATGTTTCATGTTTAGTCCTTATCTTCGTAAACTCCTGATAACTGTGTTCTACAGTGACACTCCATATGACTTTAATGATCTTTACATAATTGATGATCTAGAGCTGCAAACAATGTTCTTACTGTTTGTGAGATGTTTTACATTGCTTTAAAATATCCTCCTTGGGACATGAGCATGACTGAGAAGGTGTCCTTCCTGAGCCACAGTAGACCTGCAGTAAATGTGCTCATACCTTGTTATGGATCTGGTAAATGGCAGTGTATATCCAAGACTGGCTGTTTTGTAATTTTGAGGGAAAATTAATGGCAGTGACACTCCCAATGTTCCAGCTGCCCTTTTTGCTTCCAATTATTAATGATCATGTTTTCTATTTTGCACACCCACCATTACTTACAAAGCTAGAAATTGTGTTTTTTTTATTTGCTCATAGATTGTTCATGACCATTCCTAATTGCTCCGAACTAAGGCGATTAAAGACAGTTATTTTGCATGATATGGGGTCATAGATAGGTCAGCAGGTTTTTTTTCCCTGAATAGGTTTTACAAACCACTTGAGTTCCTACAACAATTCCATAATATCCTAATCGCCATTACTGAAACTACCTGTAATACCACAAATTTTAATTACTTCAATTTAAATTCTATTGTGGAATTCAGACCTGGTTCAATGGTAGAAAAATCTAGCAGCTGATTCAATAATATAATTGTTAAACTACTGTATCCATTATTTATAATGCTTACACTTTCAGGGAGTAATGTCCTTGAACAATTGCTTTCTCTGTTCATCCACATCTTTCTCTGCTTTAAGTTGAAGTTATGCTTCCAGTCATCACTTTCCTACTTCCCAGCTCTAGTGGAAAAAGATTCATCCTTTATTGTATATTAAAAATGCAGATCAGTAGATTCAGTGTCTTGTAATCTGAGGACCACATAATGCAGCTCCCATTAAAATGTGTTTCCAGTTTAAGAAACTGAAGTCTTGTTTCCACTCAAGCTGCCTCATGCTCATATATTTTAATCTTGCATCTGCTGTACCTTTATTCTTTTCACTGCCCCGCATTCTCTTCCAAAGGCCCTCAGTCTCCAGAAACCTCCAGTCTTATGACATTTCCATATTTTAAGATTGCCTACTTGCCTTTCAAGACTATAATGCTAAGCAGTCTGATCATCTTATTACACCAATTCTTACCTTGGTCCATTCAGGCTAGCACGTATTTGTTCTGATTTTTTTTTATTTGTTGTTTATTAATGTATTACACATATGTATTACGGCATTCCTTATATGTAGTTATGCATAGTCCTCTTTATGTACACTTACAAAGTACAAACATATATCCAATTGCTGATAGTATTCCAGCTATTCTCTGCTCAGCTCTGCTATTTTAAGCTTCTTATTCAGTTTGATAATATCAGATTGCAACCTCAGCAATTCCCAAGAAATATCTTCAACAGTCCTGACCCTAAAAGTGGTGAAACGTGTCTTTCCACCCATACTAAACAGAAGAGGAAATGTAGAATTATTATTTTAATTATTATGCACCTATTTTTACACATCTTCATATATTATTTCTCAATTAAAGTGTGACATCACATTGGATACAGCCCTATTTAAGATGCAATTGCCAAAACAAACTCAAAGATTTTTTTCTCTCATTCTGCAGAACCCTACAGCAGATTACTGTGCATCCCTCAATGGTAAATAAGCAGCACTTTGAGGTGAAAACAAGTGTTTATCTTTAAATTTATTCTTCAAAATTGATCCAAAAAAAATCAGTGCTTTATAATAACATACAGTATATCTGTGAGAAATAAGATCAGCATTAGATGTTCTATTTGTAATAGGAATGATCAAAGGCTTATGTGATTAAAGGGAGGATACCAGTGCCTCAATCCTGTTATTATTAATCTGCATCAGAAAGGATTTATTAAAGTGTATTAAAATATGAGTGAAATTAAAAGCTACTTACTTAACCTGCTAAAAGCATCACTAAAATAGTAGGGGAGAATTTCAGAAAAATGCACCAGATTACATAGGATTACATAAATATTAAAGTGTAGAAAGAGGTCTTTTAATAGCACTAATCTACGTTGATATTTGTCCTTGGTACAAGCAGTAATCCAAATCCCTTGTGCCTCTCCCTATTCCCATATCCTTTTATCCTCCTTCAACCATATATCTAACCTATTGTTAAAAGTTGGCAGACTCATAGGCTATTAACCCAGGCAGTAAATTCAGAGCTAAAGATTCTAGAGGGCTACCAAAAGTCAGCAAATCCCCACATGAGGGACCACTAATTGAAAAAAAAGCAAAATATTAAATGGATTACATTGAAGCCATATTGCAAAAGAAAAATAACTGTTTACAGAAAATTATAAAAGCTAAGATATTCAAAATAATTGTGTAAGTGAGATTTTCATTTAAAGCAGTATATACTGTAGAAGCCTTGTGATTTGGAATATGTCATGAGAAGCCTTAGATTAATTAAATCACCCAGCACATAGGTTGTGATAAGTAGTAGCTAAGCTTTGGACATTATAAGGATTCTAAAATGGTACTTAAAGGTATTTGTGAGGAAAGGCCCTACATGAATGCTTCTCATTGGAATTGACCATGATAGCGAGTTCGTCATCGTTAGGTCGCATCTGGAATTTCCAGTTGGCGGACGATTTCCCTCCACACCGCTCTGTCCCAATATTTTTGAGACGGACATAGTGAGTTCATGTAGAGATAAATGGAAGCAGATGTAGCTATTAAGGTGGAGATATTAGATGTCCTTGTATACTTAAGGCTAAATAAATCTCCATGGACAGATGAGATCTTTTTTCAAATGCTGTGAGAAACAAAGAAGAGTGCTGATGTCCTGATGAAAAATGCTGCATCATTGTCAGTCACAGGTAAGCAACTAGAAGCAGAAGGATAGCTAAAGTTGTTCCTTTATTTAAGCAAGGCATAAATCAGGTAACTGCAGATTGGTAAACCTTATATCATGGCAAGAAAGCTATTGGATAAGATCCTTAGGGAGAAAAATTATTTTACATTTGGAAAGGCAGGGACTGATCAGGGTTAGTTAGCATAGCTTGGTGAGATTCAAATCCCATCTCACTAATTTGATTAAGTTTTTTGAGAAGGTAACCAAGAAGACTGAATAACACGTTATCTAGACTTCAGAAAATCAGTTGACAAGGTCCCACATAGCAATATTGTCTAGAAGATTAAGACAATTGGTAACTAGTTCATTATTGTCTCATGTATTGAGATAGAGTGAAAAGCTTTGTTTGCATGCCATATCTTCAAATCAGTGTGATAAACCATTGCTAATTGTGGCTGATGTAACATCCATGTAAAGCAGACTTGAATTAAAATAATGTGTAAATTGACAGGAAATGTAGAGGAAGCTTGATCAAAATGCAGAACAGTAGAGATAATTCAGCAGTGGGCAATTACTTTAATAATAAACTACAAAATAACAAGTCACAAGTGGGCACAAAACAAGGCAAAATGGACACTTGACATGACAAGGCAACCAGATAAATGAAGACTAGAAGCAACTGGTTGAGGGTGGCTGGTTTGAAGAGTGAGCAGGGTTTGTGGATGAGAGCTGGGTTTAAACAGGCTGCAGGTGATGAGTTGGAAACAAATGGCAGGTGACTCCTGTTAGCTGGATGAAGACTGGGAGCAGCCTGCCTGTGAAGGGCTGACATAATTATATTCATATACTTCATACTTCATTGTCGTCAAACAATTGACACTAGAGCATACAATCATCACAGTGATATTTGATTCTGCGCGTCGTGCTCCTTGGAGCACAAATCAATAGTAAATTTTAAAAATATAAATTATAAATCATAAATAGAAAATAGAAAATGGAAAGCAAGGTAGTGCAAAAAACCAAGAGGCAGGTCCGGATATTTGGTGGGTACAGCCCAGATCCAGGTCAGGATCCGTTCAGCAGTCTTATCACAGTTGGAAAAAAGCTGTTCCCAAATCTGGCCATACGAGTCTTCAAGCTCCTGAGCCTTCTCCCAGAGGGAAGAGGGACAAAAATTGTGTTGGCTGGGTGGGTCATGTCCTTGATTATCCTGGCAGCACTGCTCCGATGGCGTGCGGTGTAAAGTGAGTCCATGGACAGAAGATTGGTTTGTGTGATGTGCTGGGCTGTGTTCACAATCTTCTGCAGCTTCTTCCGGTCTTGAAAAGGACAACTTCCATACCTAGAAGAATGCTTTCTACGGTGCATCTATAAAAATTAGTGAGGGTTTTAGGGGACAGGCCAAATTTCTTTAGTTTTCTCAGGAAGTAAAGGTGCTGGTGGGCCTTCTTGGCAGTGGACTCTACTTGGTTGGACCAAGTCAGGTCATTTGTGATATTGACCCTGAAGAACTTAAAGCTTTTGACCTGTTCCACTTGCGCACCACCAATGTAAATGGGGTCGTGCGGTCTGCTACTCCTGCTGAAGTCAACAACCAATTCCCTCGTCTTGCTGACGTTGAGGGATAGGTTATTGTCTTTGCACCATGCCACCAGGTTCTTAATTTCCTCACTGTACTCAAACTCGTCATTACCCGAGATATGGCCAACAATTGTTGTGTCATCAGCAAACTTATATATTGAGTTCGATGGAAACTTGGCTACACAATCTTGGTGTACAGTGAGTACAGCAGGGGGCTGAGTACACAGCCTTGTGGGGCACCGATGCTCAGAGTGATTGTAGAGGAGAGCTTGTCCCCTATTTTTACAGCCTGGGTCCTGTCTGTGAGGAAGTTGAAGATTCAGCTGCAGATCTGAGTTCTAAGGCCCAGGTTCCAGAGCTTAGGAATCAGTTTATTTGGAATGATGGTATTAAAGGCAGGGCTTTTAATACCATATGACAGCAGATTGAATGTATCCTCTTTGTTCCATGAAATAAAGATCTGTTGGTTTTAAGGAACAATTATTTTCTGTTTGTAAATATATAGCAAAAATATCTTGCATGTCTGAGGATTTGTGAAGAATTTCTGGTATATTTGTGTGGAATCTGGCATGCTTTTGTGAAAGTGCCACCGTTTAACATTCCCATGTATATTCCCCATCTTGCTGCCTGTACGCTGGCAGCCATTTACAATTTGTTATTCCTAATGCTGGGAAACTTGCCTGCTGAACCTGCTTGGACCATACACAAAAATGACATTTCCATTCATGTGAGTGAAGTGTTTGCCAAGGACAAAAGTAAAATGCTACTTACATTTTATGTACTAATTGAGTTTAGTGACATATTAACTGCATCAAAACATTCTTAATTATTTTGTGTTCAAGTACTTGCTTATCTTATGATATTTTAATCATTTTATTTACGAGTTTTAATTGCATGCATTAGATTTATCTGTTTTTTTAAATGTTCTAAATGTTTTGTACTGCATCTTTGTCAGTGCACATGTTCTGTCCTCCCCTACCCTAGAGGAGACAGCATTTATAGACATAAGGTCCTATAATCAGGCAAAGTCACTCTAATGAGGATCAGATTAAGTTCAGTCAGTGAATTAATGCCAGAAAGTCCATGACGTTAAGATTGTACTTTCCACTCAGCACTCAGAAAATTCTAGGCTTTTGCCATTTTGTCTCGATCATTATACAATGTACAACTTACTGATTTCCATGTCCAGATGCAGTAGACAGTTGCTGACATTGGCATCAACAAGCTGGCACCAGTCTAATCTCACCACACAATGCATTTTCGCATACAGGTAGACAAAACCACGCTGCAATATGTGCTAATGAAAATGAAGAGGGGAAATATCACACTGAATACAGCAGTTATATTTACATTAGAGGAGATATCAGATGTGAAGGTTAACACCATTTCTATTTCTGCAAATTAATTAACAATATTAGCTTTGTACTGGAACTAATACCTTATTTCTAATATTAGTTTCAATCACTTCAGCATTACAAATATTTTGTGAAAAATGTCAAATTTTCTGATTGCTTCTAAACATAGTCTAGCTAATGTGAAATACTGTGTTTTTAATAAACCAGAAAATCTTTATAGAATTAGTTGAATACAATCATTCAAAATAAACTTTATTAAAAGGATCACAACATTTTTATAAGCTGTTTTGTGATATTATGATCCAAGTGGCTGGAAATGGAAGACTAAGGTAATGATTTATGCATTAATAGCAGAAGGTGAGTCCTTACAAATTTAATACTAATTCAACAGACATATCCTGTTAGTGTTGCTGACACTGTTAAGATAAAATATTTATTTACGTAAGACAGATCAGTGATTAACTGAATTTAAATTAACATTGATGCTGGAGGTAATTTAATTTCCATTAAGTTATTCCAAATAAGAGGCTTGAGCTGTACAGGAAAGAACATTGTGACTTACATTTTTTCTTTCCCCTGAGGTGTAGATAAAGGGTGTGAAACAACAATATAATCCAAATAAATTTGAAAACCATTTTGATTCATGTTCACAAAAGTTGTTGAGCATTCACTTCGTGTTCACCATAGTGGTATAAAAAAACATCGCTCCACAATTAGTACGTCCTTGTCCAATGATACTCATGTGGGATTACTGCAGCAATTTACATGATTTCAATAATCAGTAACAAGAATTTTCATTTGTTTCAGGTTAATGATCTTTTGTCAGACTGGGAGCCATGGATGAACAACTTATAAGGAAAAAGAGTTCAAGGAGATGGAACACTTTGAAATGGTAGAAAGGGAAGTGCGAAGTGGCTGTGAGGAAGTAGATGATAGGAAATATTCAAATGACAGAAGTTATCACAGTGTAACAATAGGAAGCAATAATGAGGGAATGGGAACAAATAAAAGGTGCAACTGAGACCCACTGCTCACCTACATCATCTTCCTGGTCTGAAGAAAATCAATTATCTGAAGTGTAAATTCTATCCTTCTACTCCACCAATGCTTTCCTACTCGTTCTGCGTTTCCAAGAATCTTCTGTTTGACATTCCTATTACGCAGCATTTACACTGTTTCCTCTTGTATTATACTGAGTGCTTAATTCAGTCATAGTGTTGTATAACACAGGAACAGGCCCTTCAGCCCAACCTGACCATGTTGACCAGGATAGCCATCAACACTCATTTCATTCGACTGCGTTAGGCTCATATCCCTTTAGTTCTTTCCTATCCAAGATTCAAGGTTCAAGATTCTTCATTGTCATTTATTAGTACAAGAGGGTATGGGAGAATGAAATGATTGTGACTCCAGATCTGATGCAGTGTCGGAAATCACAATAAGCATAAAGAACACAATAAAAAAACACAATCAATATAAATGTAAAAACAATATAGAAGTAACTGTTTGAGCGCTGCATATATACATGAGATTAGCTTATACAGATATACACTGATTCTATGTACATAAAATAACACCAAGTGTAGAAGAATCTGTAAATAAGGTGACTGACAGGAAATGATAAAGTAGCATAGCCACTCTTGGTAAAAGGAACTACACTAGGTAACGGCATGACATATCAAAACATTGTAGGAGAGAAGCTGTTAGTGTAGGTATGAGGTGTGGAATGTAAGCATAAAGTGAGACTTCATAGATGATGAAGGGTATTGAGGGTCTGTGGAGAGGAGTGCCTGATGTGTATGTAGTGGTAGGTGGGTTAATGGATGGAGGTGTTCATCAGCCTCACGGCATGGGTGGAGTAATGTTCTAAGTCTGGTGGACTTGCCATGGATGCTTTGCAGTGGCTTCCCTGATGGGAGTGAGACAATTAGTCCATAAGCACGCTAGGTGGGATCCCTCATGATATTGCTGGACTTTTTACAGCACATTTCTCGAAGACTAATGATAAAATCAGTCAAAGTCAGCAAGGATTCCATAAAAAGAAATCTTGCCTGTCAAATCGGTTACGAGTTCTTCGAGGAAGTAACAAGCAGTGCGGAAAAGGGAGAGAGAGTGGATATCATTTACTCGGAGTTTCAGAAGGCCTTTGATAAGGTGCCACACATGAGGCTGCTTAACAAGATTAAATTCCATGACATTACAGGAATGATACTGGCATGGATAGAGGAATGGCTGACAGGTAGGAGAAGGCGAGTGGGAATAAACGGAGCATTTTCTGGTTGGCTGCCAGTGACTAGTGGTGTTCCTCAGGTGTCGGAATTGGGACCACTACTTTTCACATTATTTGTCAATGACTTAGATAATGGAGTTGATGGTTTTGTGGCCAAATTTGCAGATGATATGAAGATGGGTGGAGGAGTAGGTAGCGCTGATGAAGCAATGACAGTACAGAAGGACTTAAACAAATTGGAAGAATGGACAAAAAAGCGGCAGATGGAATACAGTGTTGGGAAATGTGTGACGTTTAGTCTGGAGGCAGGGCAAAGTTAAGATAGCGCTAAACGGCAATTCCTTTACTTGCATCTTCCAAAACAGCTGTATTTCTATCTTTAATGTCTTGATTTTCCCTTTCAGGGTTCTTTTGAAGACCCTGACCTGGAGTTACATGCTGACTTCAGTTCTTTGCGGGAATGGGACCCACTCTTGGGGTTCCATAACTGGCCGTTGTTCGGCACGCCAAGGGTTCAGCCTGAGTCTGGCTTGAATTTGTAAGTCTAAGATCTCAGGGCTCCGGAGACAGGCGGATCGACTGTCAGTGTCATGGCAGGAGACCCGTGTGTCATCAGGGAAGTCAGGCTATCTGCTGTGGGCCCGAAGATCTGAGATCTTTGCAATCTTCAGGCACAGAGTTCCGAAAAAGCGACGTAACGGCTTTTAACATCGTAAACCAACCAGTTGTTTGTTATGTCTCCCCACTCGCTGGTGAAAAATGGAGACACCTTTTACCCCCTTATTAGGGAGAGAGAGAATCTGTGGTATGTTGTATGCTGGATGAATCGGAAAGTCTTTGGGGTTATTGCAAGTCTGTGTCTTTGCTATTGCTTTGCTCATGCTGAGTACTCGGTGGTACCGATGTTTGCTTTCTTTTGCCAGTGGGGGGAGGGGGGAATTGTTGCTCACTGCCGCTTACACACGGGACGGACTTTGGGGTTCTTATGTTGTTCATTCGTTGGGGTACTTCTCTGTTTTTGTGGATGTTTGTGAAGAAAAAGCATTTCAGGATGTATATTGTATACATTTCTCTGACATTAAATTGTACCTTTGAACCTTTGATAATATATTTTGGTAAAAGGAACAAAAGTGCAAACTATTATCTAAATGGGGAAAAAAATTCAAACATCAAAGGTGCAGAGGGACTTAGAAGTCCTCATACAAGGCTCCCAGAAGATTAATTTACAGGCTGAGTCTGTGGTAAAGAAAGCAAATGCAACGTTGGCATTATTTTAGGAGTATAGAATATAAAAACAAGAAGATAATTCTAAGGCTTTATAAGATACTAGTCAGGCCGCACTTGCAGTATTGTCAACAGTTTTGAGCCCCTTAGCTCAAAAAGAATGTGTTGTTAATGGAGACCATCCAGAGGAGGTTCAAAAGGATGATTTCGGGAATGAAGGGTTTCACAAATCGGAGCGTTTGGCAGCTTTAGCCCTGCATTTACTGGAATTTAGAAGAATGCGTGAGGATCTCATTGACCCCTACCAAATGCTGAAAGGACTAGATAAGGTAGATGTGGAGAGGATGTTTCCTATGGTGGGGGTGTCCAGAACTAGAATTGAGGGGTGACCCTTTAGAACAGAAGTATGGAAGATTTTTTTTTTTAGCCAGAGAGTAGTGAATCTGTGGAATGTTCTGCCAGACAGCTGAGGAGGCCAAGGCTATAGCTATACTTAAGCTGAAAACTGATAGTTTCCTGATCTGTCAGGGCATCAAATGTTATAGCGAGAAGGCAAGTTTATAGGGCTCAGTGGAATTCAGGACCATCCACGATGGAATGGCAGAGAAGATTCGATGGGCTGAATGGCCTACTTCTCTTATGTCTTATGGTGGTCTTAACGTCTTAAAAGTCATAAAGTTATATAAATTATAAATAAATTTAATAAGAAATGTATGTTGAACTTTGGTGGTTAGAATACGGAAATCAATTGCCTCAGTCTGTTAAGTAGAAGCTAAATGAATATGAGAGAAGAATGCATAGACAACTATGATGATAACAGATGACAAAGAGACAGCAGATGTTTGTAATGCAAACAATGACAATAATCAAGGGGGCAAAATGGTCTATTTGTTCCGTATATTCTAAAAAAAAGTTCTATTCAAAAGTAGCTACTGCAGGGGATTTGGGAAGTAGTGTAGAGCTTTCAAACCTAGCTTGATAATTGATGATGTTAGTAGGGGGGATTATGTGCAGCTCTTGGTGAAACGGTGGTGTTGGGGTATATTAAGTTTATGGTTTCCATTAGTAGTAGTTTTAGATAACAGACTGAAAAAAATGTAACTCAGCTACTGGTAAAGTAGATGTGAAGGTTGGTGCTAGATAATATCAAGTGACTGGCAAAGGAGGAAGTGTAAGAACTGACGATCTTCAGAACTTGTTTGAAGAGAGTCTTTGAAGGTTGGCATTCCATCTTCCTGAGTTGAGACGTAGAAAGTTCTCCAGCATAAATAAATATTGCAAAAAAGCAATAAATTTCACATCACGTTATCATATCAGTGATAATAAACCTGATTCTGATTCTGATGCAAGGGTTTTTGCAATCATTGAACAACAGATTATTTCAATGATAAAGAGACCTGATACACAAAAGCCAATGATTCTGATGAAGGGAAGATGAAATTCCCTTGGGAAAAAAGTCCTTTTCAGCTTCTGAAAACTTGTAACATAGTGGGGAAAAAGATGGATTATGTTTGCAAAACCTGAAGGAATGAGATGAGGGACGTTAGAAGCATGCACATAGATGAAAGAGAATTAATGTGATGTTGAGAGGAGTTTGATCTAATATCAGTGATCATGTAAAAAAATCTCTGACCTAAAAATATGAGTTTACCATTCCTGTGTGCTCCAAGGTAGAACTTTGATGAAAAATATTTTGTTACATGAAACTGTGACGTGGTAAGATTTGTGAGAATTATTTTCATTCTAGATCTTGTTTAATTTGTTATGGCAATAAGCAAAGGTTGGTGGTCATGTGCTGTGGTGTTAAAAACCATGCATGCAGTCTACACTGTAAGAATGGTCGGGTGAAGGAACCATGGGTGATAAGTGAAGTGGAAAATCTAGTCTGCTGGAAGAAGCCAGCATACATGAGGTTTAGGAAGCAAGGATTAGATGGGTCTATTGAGGAATATAGGGAAGCAAGAAAGGAGCTTAAGAAGGGGCTGAGGAGAGCAAGAAGGGGGCATGAGAAGGCCTTGGCGAGTACGGTAAAGGAAAACCCCAAGGCATTCTTCAATTATGTGAAGAACAAAAGTATGACAGGAGTGAAGGTAGGACTGATTAGAGATAAGGGTGGGAAGATGTGCCTGGAGGCTGTGGAAGTGAGCGAGGTCCTCAATGAATACTTCTCTTCGGTATTCACCAATGAGAGGGAACTTGATGACGGTGAGGACAATATGAGTAAGGTTGATGTTCTGGAGCATGTTGATATTAAGGGAGAGGAGGTGTTGGAGTTGTTAAAATACGTTCGGACGGATAAGTCCCTGGGGCCTGATGGAATATTCCCCAGGCTGCTCCGCTAGGCAAGGGAAGAGATTGCTGAGCCTCTGGCTAGGATCTTTATGTCCTCGCTGTCCACCGGATTGGTACCAGAGGATTGGAGGGAGGCGAATGTTGTCCTTGTTCAAAAAAGGTAGTAGGGATAGTCCGGGTAATTATAGACCAGTGAGCCTTACGTCTGTGGTGGGAAAGCTGTTGGAAAAGATTCTTAGAGATAGGTTCTATGGGCATTTAGAGAATCATGGTCTGATCAGGAACAGTCAGCATGGCTTTGTGAAGGGCAGATCGTGACTAACAAGCCTGATAGAATTCTTTGAGGAGGTGACCAGGAATATAGATGAGGGTAGTGTAGTGGATGTGATCTACATGGATTTTAGTGAGGCATTTGACAAGGTTCCACATGGTGGGCTTATTCAGAAAGTCAGAAGGCATGGGATCCAGGGAAGTTTGGCCAGGTGGATTCAGAATTGGCTTGCTTGCAGAAGGCAGAAGGTTGTGGTGGAGGGAGTACATTCGGATTGGAGGATGTGGAAGCATTGGAAAGGGTACAGAGGAGATTTACCAGGATGCTGCCTGGTTTAGAGAGTATAGATTATCATCAGAGATTAAGGGAGCTAGGGCTTTACTCTTTGGAGAGAAGGAGGATGAGAGGAGACATGATAAAGGTATACAAAATATTAAGAGGAATAGATAGAGTGGATAGCCAGCACCTCTTCCCCAGGGCACCACTGCTCAATACAAGAGGACATGGCTTTAAGGTAAGGGGTGAAAAGTTCATGGGGGATATTAGAGGAAGGTTTTTTTACTCAGAGAGTGGCTGGTGCATGGAACGCACTGCCTGAGTCAGTGGTGGAGGCAGATACACTAGTGAAATTTTAGAGACTACTAGACAGGTATATGGAGGAATTTAAGGTGGGGGCATATGGGAGGCAGGGTTTGAGGGTCAGCACAACATTGTGGGCTGAATGGCCTGTACTGTGCTGTACTATTCTGTTCTATTCTATTCTATTCTATACCTGAATCTCACTTTAATGGCTTTCAGTGATCGGTGCTTGGTGCTTGGTGAAATGGGCTATCTATCCAGATGTAAATCTTTGCAACATATGAGAGGAATGCCACAGTGTATTATAAGGACCTGCCTAAAGGGTTTCTTGTGCCTTCTCCACCCATGAAATCTGGTGTAAAGTACTGGATTTAAGTAGGTCCACTCTAACCTAAAATAGACTACTGAAACAGATTTTTTCAAAATGCCCAAACCCTCTGCCCATCATCATAAATCTATACCTCCGAATCAACATTCAAATGCAAACCTACTGGATGGATGATCTAACTAAACTTGAGGTCTTGATTCTACCTTCATTAACATCAGGTCCTTCCATGACCACACCCAACTATGTTCCACTTTCCCCACTACCCTACCCTGAACTTTACCTTTCTCCTCCTGCCTACTTCACCACCATGCTTTAAGCGTAAATGAATCTTGCTTTGACAAAAATGTCATTGCTGTGCTACACATCTCCCATTTAATATATCATGGATTTTGATTGGAACTGAATAATGAAGCCTTCAACAATGAATTCAGTGAATTAGCAGGGAAAAAATAAATGGTGCAAATGCAAATGAAAGTGCTTGTTCCGTATCTTGATTTCCATTATGGTTCAGAATATGGTGTCATAACCCCAGAACCCACAATGAGCATAATCTTTCCCTTCCAAGAAATAATAAAAAATGTTTCTGAATGCAGAGTGCATTTGGTTTTCATTTTATCCAATTTTTCAGGTAACTTTACCATGGGAAAAAAATAAATGATATATTTCACTGTCACAAACTGTTTTCAAATATATAGTGTATTAGCTGAGTTAAACACAACAATCATAGCACTTTCTGATGTTCTCATGCTTATGAGGCTTCCATCTATAATACGGCATATTCCCTCTCAAGTAATAAAAGAAGGAAGAAGGTATTCATCATCCACAATGCAGTTAAAGACTTCCTTGAGGCTTTCAATTACTCTCACAATAAAGCTATTTCGCTTTTTCATCTTTTAATTTTAGACTCTATGTCAGGCAGAACAATTGACCTGCCTGGAATAATCGGTCTGTTTGGCGGCGAAGCAAGCTCCAAGAGTTGCAGTTAACAAGCGCTGCCACCCTTTGCATTTCTGATTTATTATGTTTTTATCAAATGAGGTAGAAACAATTTAATTTGCATAGAACACAGCTGTTAACAAAGCAATAGCGACTATGCTATACTTGTTTGGCATTTCCCATAATTCTTTTTAATAGCTTAAAATGCTTCAAAAATCCCAATAGTCAGAAATTACAATATGCATAAATAGGGTAATAAATACCTAAATTTATTTTTTTGAAGCCTATCTGTTTAGATTTTCACTTAAATTCTGAAAATAAATGGATGATGAGAGATTTATTTATTATCACATTGATAATATTCCACATCAGTTTTTGTGGATATAAATTACCTTTAAAATAATGCTTCATTATCAAAACAATCTGTTGTTTCTAATGTATTTTGTCTGAAGTAAGCACACTTTTCTGAATTGGATTTAAGAAGAACTCTTTTAATCCATCAAGTATATTGTTTGTGCAATCATTTGAAGTCAGCTGGAAAGCATTCGGGTGTAGAATTGGTTTCACAGCCACTAGCTCAGAAATGGTAACACCCAGACAGCCAGCTGTTGTGTAGTTGTAATGGAATTCTACAAGCTCTGTGATGCCAGTGGTTATAAAATACTACAAGAACAAAGTTTTAAGTATTTCAATAAGTAATAAAAGAAGGATCTGATGCAGGGAAAATTGCCTCAGAGGAAAAATAATCCATTATTTTTACATAATATATATTGGATAGAATTTAACTTTCAATAAAGTATTCAAACCATCAGTTAAGAAATAAATAATGTTTTCCAAGTTAGAGTGCTGTAGATACATATGTTTAGAATAGTTTTGGCAAGACAAGATGATACCAAAGTCAGTTTCAAAATAATAAAATTTGGCAAGGAATCAAGAAAGACCTTCTGGTATTCAATATTTTTATGACATGCACATTGCTCTTTCAGTTATCTATTGCCCTCAGCTCACAATAATGTTTTTAAGTTCTTCTGATATCTGTAAATCAATCCAAATGTGTGCTTTGTATAAACAGCAGACATATACCTGGTATCTTCAACATTCTAATTCTTTATTTGGTAATTTATCTATAAGCAGTTATTGATCCTGGTACATCTGACAAATAAGCTGTTTATTTACACATGTTTGATGTCCATAGTGAAATCCATAACCTGGATGAAATATTACAGTGAAACATCCCTTTTATTTGACCAGGAATTTTAATCATTTCAAAATAGGCATTAATCTGCTGTACAGAGATGTCAAATAAAATTCTAACAGAATATCTAGTAATGCCAGTGGAAAAAAGTATTTAAATCTAAAGATCTTCCTTCAGAAATTTAAAGGTTTGATGCAAGGCACATTAACTCCATTTCTCTCTCCACAGTTGCTGCCTATCTCTCTGACTATCTCTAGCATTTTCTGCTTTATTTTTATCTCAGACTTCCATCATCTGCAATATTTTGCTTATATATTTGGCAATGTTTCAAGGCTTTGTTAAAATGTCAGCAGTAGATTATTTTAAGTGGACTTCTTTCATGGTTTGAAGTGATTAGAATTTTCCATGCTGTTAATTTTAATGATACCAAACTGGGCAAATATAAATACCCTTTACTGCTCATCCTAACTCTAAAATTTTATTGGTGATCTGTCAATGTTACTGACTTCCACATTAAGAGTTTGCTTTTGCTTTTCTCACATTGAAATTGATATTTATAGTATGAAAATGACTTATTTAAGAGCTTCAAATATTATACCTTCCAATGAGTTAAAAAGAAATCCACAATAAAGCTAAAGAGAGAGAAATTCAATGCAGTTCCTATTCTGCTTTACTGACTGGTGTTGACTACACTACTTAGAGAACGTAGCACAGCAAACAAAAGATGGCATATAAGAATAGATTCAATGTAGTAGCAGCACAAGGTACTCTAAAACTAAGTGTCATCTGGATAAATCATGATCCAGACCAAGAATGAAAAATAGAAAAGAAGCATCTTATTGACAGAGATCCTGTAACCTTTGGATCAGAATCAGAATTAGATTTAATTTCTCTGGCATATGTTGTGAAATCTGTTGTTTTGTGGCAGCAGTGCATTGGAATATGTAATAATTAAAGACTATAAATTGCAATAAGAAGCATATGTAAAATGAGAAAATTAAATTAAATCAGTAGTTCAAAAAGAGAGGAAAAATATACCGAGGTAGTGTTCATGGGTTCATTGTACATTCAGAAATCTGATGGCAGAGGGAAAGAAGCTGTTCCTGAAACAGACAGTGTGTCTTCAGGCTCCTGTACCTCCTCCTTGATGGTAGTAATGAGAAGAGGTTATGTCCTGGGTGATGGAGATCCTTAACAGTTGATGCACCTTTTTGAGACATCGCCTTTTGAAGGTGTCCGGGATGCTGGGGAGGCTGGTGCCCATGACGGAGCGGCAGAGTTTACAACTTTCTGCAGCTTTTTCCAATCCTGTGCAGAAGCCCCTCCGTACTAGATGGTGATGCAACAAGTTAGAATGCTTTTCATGGTATACCTGTAGAAATTTGTGAGTGCCTTTGGTGACATAGCAATTCTCCTCAAACTCCTAATATAGCCGCTGTCCAGCCTTCTTTATAATTACATCAATATTTTGGGCCCAGAATATGATCTTCAGAGATGTTGCCATCCAGGAATTTGAAGCTGCTCACTTTTTCAATTCTGATCCTTTGATTAGGACTGGTGTATGTTTACTCAACTTCTGCATCCTGAACTCCATGATCAATTTCCTGGACTTAATGACAATGAGTGCAAGGTTATTGTTGCAACGCCATTGAACCAACTGATCTATCTGGCTCTTGTAGCCCATCACAATCTGATATTCTACCAACAACAGTTATGTCATCAGCAAATTTATAGATGGCATTTGAGCTGTGCCTAGACATACCATCTTGGGTGCAGAGAGCATAGAGCAGTGAACTAAGTACGCATCCTTCAGGTGTACCAGTGTTGAATGTCAGCGGGGAGGAGATGTTATTTCTGATCCACACTTCCTGTGGTGTCAAGGATCGGGTGCAGAATGAGGTACAGAGGCCTAGGTTCTGGAGCTTGTTGATTCGAACTAAGGGTAAGATTATGTTGAACAGCAGCCTGATGTACAAACGTTTGTCGGTATTACTATTGTCCAGGAGATCCAAGGCTGATTGGAGAGCCAATGAAATGGCATCCCCTGTAGACATACTTTATACTTTATTGTCGCCAAACAATTGATACTAGAACGTACAATCATCACAGCGATATTTGATTTTGCGCTTCCCGCTCCCTGGATTACAAATCGATAGTAAATATTAAAAATGAAAATTATAAATCATAAATAGAAAATAGAAAAATGGAAAGTAAGGTAGTGCAAAAAAAACAGAGAGGCAGGTCCGGATACTCGGAGGGTACGGCCCAGATCCGGGTCCGGATCCATTCATCAGTCTTATCACAGTTGGAAAGAAGCTGTTCCCAAATCTGGCTGTACGAGTCTTCAAGCTCCTGAGCCTTCTCCCAGAGGGAAGAGGGATGAAAAGTCTGTTGGCTGGGTGGGTTGTGTCCTTGATTATTCTGGCAGCACTGCTTCGACAGCGTGCGGTGTAAAATGAGTCCAAGGACGGAAGATTGGTTTGTGTGATGTGCTGGGCTGTGTTCACGACCTTCTGCAGCTTCTTTCGGTCTTGGACAGGACAACTTCCATACCAGGTTGTGATGCACCCAAAATGAATGCTTTCTACGGTGCATCTATAAAAATTAATGAGGGCTTTAGGGGACAGGCCAAATTTCATTAGTTTTCTCAGGAAGTAAAGGCGCTGGTGGGCCTTCTTGGCAGTGGACTTTGCTTGGTTGGACCAAGTCAGGTCACTTGTGATATTGACCCTGAGGAACTTAAAGCTTTTGATCTGTTCCATTTGCGCACCACTGATATAAATTGGATTGTGCAGTCCGCTACTCCTTCTGAAGTCAACAACCAATTCCTTCGTCTTGCTGACA
Organism: Mobula hypostoma; assembly: GCF_963921235.1. Classification (NCBI taxonomy): domain Eukaryota; kingdom Metazoa; phylum Chordata; class Chondrichthyes; order Myliobatiformes; family Myliobatidae; genus Mobula; species Mobula hypostoma. Next base: position 144,987,046 of record NC_086100.1, read on the forward strand.
TTGAGGGATAAGTTATTGTCTTCGCACCATGCCACCAGGTTCTTAATTTCCTCTCTGTACTCAAACTCATCATTACCCAAGATACGGCCTACAATTGTTGTGTCATCAGCAAACTTATATATGGAGTTTGATGGAAACTTGGCTACAAAATCCTGGGTGTACAGTGAGTACAGCAGGGAGCTGAGTACACAGCCTTGTGGGGCACCAGTGCTCAGAGTGATTGTAGAGGAGAGACATATTGTGATGAGAAGCAAATTGTGGCAGTCCCAGGATTTTGTTGAGGCAGGAGTTGATTGAAGGCATGACCAACCTCTCAAAGCACTTCATCACAGTAGATGTGAGTGCAACCGAGTGATAGTCATTGATCCTGCTCCTCTTGGGCACAGGTATGATTATTGCCCTTTTGAAGCAGGTCGGAACCTTTGACTATGGCAGTGAAAGATTGAAGATGTCTTTGAGCATTCCTGCCAATTAGTTGGCACAGATTTTCAGAGCCACACCTGGTACACCATCAGGGCCTGACACCTTGCGAGGTTTTGCCCTCTTGAAAGATGTTCTAACATTAGCCTCTGAGACAGAGATCACAGGGTCACCAGGTATTGCAGGGATTTGCACAGGTGTAGTTTTACTGTTTTTTCAAAACATGCATAAAGGGTGCTGAGCTCACCTGGGGCTGAAGCATCACAGCCATTAATAATGTTAGGTATTTGCCATGATTTCAGCATTTTTGATCAAACAGTGGTTAATAAGCATGTAACTCATGTGGAAGCAAAGAATAATGAGGTTAGAGTCCACAATTATGTCTAAAAAGAAAGTTAAAATATGTCCTGTGTTCACGAACTAGTAGCACTTGTAGTCAAATGTTTCAATTATATCTACAATATTGGAAGTTACCCAAAGAAGTGGATTGTTTGTAGGATAAATCCTACTTTTTTAACGAACCCATCAGTTGTCAATTCAATTATGGAAGATGCAATCTAATGATATGGTACCACACAAACATTACTCACTAATTAGCTTGGTTTTGCAAAGACCACATAGCTCCGTCTGCCTTAGAATTTTGGCTTAAACATCAACGAAGGAGTTGAATTGATAAGGTGAAATGAGAGTGACAGCCTCTGACATGGAGGAATCATGTGACCAAGTGTGACATGATTGAACACACATAAACTAAAGCCAGTGGGATTTGGGTAAAACACTACACTGGCTGGAAACATGCCTGGCATAAAGATTGTGGTTGGTGGAGACCAATGAACTTGGCCCTAAGAAGTGGCAATGTTTGCTCATTATTGTGCAAAACTGATAAGTAATTAATTTGCATCAAAATGCAACCAGACTGAGTCTTTGTATCAATACAACATAGAACATCTGGATGATAGAGTAGCATGGCAGTTGGCGCAGCAATATTACAGCCCGGGGTGTCAGAGTTTGTTGTTCAATCTTGTGGTCTTCTGTAAGAAATTTCTATGTCCTCCCTGTAGAATACATGGGTTTTCTCTGGATTCTCTGTTTTCTTCCCATGGTCCAAACACATATTGGGTAGGTTAATTGGTCATTTGCAAATCGTCCCACGATTAGGTCAGAGTTAAATCGGGATTGTTGGGGGTTGCTGGGTGGTGCAGCTCATAGGGCCAAAAGGGCCTGTACAGTATCTCTAAATAATATAAAAATTACATTGACCCTGAGACTTGGGTGAGTGGTCTGGTGTTAATTGGTTACAGATCTTCCAGAATCTGCTGGAACATTTTCTCTATATATGGTTATTGCTGTATCCTTTGCCTCAATAGCCTCTTAGATGAGAATGTGTTTTATTATGTCATTTTTTTTTCATCTTGGGAACAATTACTCATTTGCCTCTAAAGTGCTTATTTAGCTTCTCAGGTGGAAATGACAATGTCTCCTTCCATTCAATTTGAAAATTGGAAAATTGGAATAGGAATAGACCACCATGCCTGTCAAGCCTGCCCCACTATATTGTAGAAATGATCATGGCTGATATATGCTGCCTTCAGCTCCTCTTCTGTGCCAGTTCCACATAACCCACAAGTCTTCAATCTTCCAATGCCACCATTAGGAAACAGTGCAGAAGAGGCTTACCAGAGTGGTGTCTGGATTAGATAGCATGTGGTAGAAAGAGAAATTGAACAAACTTGGGTTGTTTTTTTTGGAGCAGCAGAGGGTGAAGGAAGATTACGTGAGGCACAGTTTGAGTGGACAGCCAGTATCTTTATCTCAAGGCTGAAATGTCTAATGTCAGAGAGCATGAGAGGGGTAGGTTGAAGGGAGGTATGTGGGCAAAGTCTCATACACAAAAAGTGCCTTGTGCCTGAAAAGTGTTGTCAGGAATGGTGGTGGAAGCAAATATGATAGAGATATTTGAGATAGGTACATGAGCGTGTAGGAAATGGAAGGATAGGCTGAAAGGATTAGTGTAGTTATATATTTTATTACTAATGTAATGAGTTCAGCACACATTGTAGAGTGGAGGGCCTGTTCCTTTGCTGTACTGTTCAATGTTCTATGCTCACAGATCTCCACTTCCGTCTGGGCAATGAACTCCAGAGATTCACTTCCTTTTGGGAGAAGACTAGACCACAATTGTCTAGCTTTTCTTTAAAGGAGAACTGTCACATCTCAGGAATTTGCCTGACAAATCTCCATTGGACTGAAACCAAAGCTACTATATCTTTTTTTTATATAAGGATACCAAACAAGAAAAAATCTGCAGATGCTGGAAATTAAAGGAATACACACAAAATACTGGAAGAACTCAGCAGGCCAGGCAGCATCTATGGAACAAAGTAAACAGTGGAAGGGTCTCGGCCCAAATCGTCGACTGTTTACTCTTTTCCATAGATGCTGCCTGGCCTGCTGAGTTCCTCCAGCATTTTGTGTGTATTTCATTGTATTCGATATATGGTCTCATCAATGCCAAGGACAATTGTATCAAGGTCTCCCTATACTTAAACCCTATCCTCCTTTTTAATAAAGGTTAAAATGTAATTTGTCTTCTTATCTACTTGCTGAACCACCTTGCTTCCCTTGTGATTCATGCACTACAACACTTACATAGATTCCTCTGTAGTTCATTTATACTTTCATTCATTTGTAGTTTTTTCAACTCTCTCCATTTAGGTAACTAGCTGCATTTTGTTTCCTCTTCACTGAAATACATAACCTCACATTGGCCCACATTAAACTCCAGGTTTTGTGCCAATCTCTCAATGTTTCTATATCCCACAGCCAAATTGCAGTGTCTTCATTACAACTTGCTCTTCTATCTATTTTCATATCATTAGCAGACATGAACATTACGGTTTGCTCCCTCCTCCCGGTCATGAATGTAAATACCTTGGCCTCGTAATTTAAACATCAGCTTCTTAAGTGGCACGTTGTCAAGGGGGATCAGAGGACGAGAGGGTCAGCAACTTTAAATTCCTTGGGAAGAGGTATCACAGGAAAGCAGCATCCATCAAGGCCCCCCACCATCTAGACCATGTTCTGTTCTCACTGCTGCCATCATGAAGGAGGTACAGGAGCCACACCACCAGGTTTAGGAACAGTTAACAACCCTCAGTCATCAAGTTCTTGAACCAAAGGGGATAACTTCACCAAACTTCACTTGCCCTATCACTGAAATGTTCCCTCAACCTATGGACTCACGTTCAAGTACTCTCCAACTCATGTTCTTGATATTGCTTATTTATTTATTTACGTATTTGTGGTTTGTTGCCTTTCATACATTGGTTGCAAGATGGCAGCATGCACGGATGCAGGGGCCACTCTGGCTCTAATCTTTTCTGTGATCAGAAAACACTGCTGATCATAAAGAACACTAAAGTTGGAATAACAAATCTGTTGTGCAGTTACAGAAAAATGCTGGAAGTGGGCCATTGACTACACTGTGGTCTACACAACTATTTGGGGAGGCAGCCCTCAGAAGCGATGTGTTCAAATGCAGAAGCACAATAAACATGTCAGGGTTCAAGCAAGATTTAAAGCAGATCCCTGCAGTCCCATGCTCCAGATGATTCTACTTGCTAATGTTCGATGACTAGACAATAAACTGGATTACCCATTTGTGTATGAAGCTGTGGGAGATGAGGAACTGCTGCATACTTGTCCTGACAAAAATGTGGCTCCAGAACACCATTCCAGACTCAAACATTCAGCTAGAAGGCCTAACCTCCATCAGACAAACAGACATGCTGTGATCTTTGAAACACCTTGGTAGTAACAGTCCTCTGCTCACGACATATAGATTTTTTAATGGTGAAGTGCAGGGCCTTCTACTTACTGAGAAAGTTCGTAGCCACTGGGATTATTGTTGTTTACATCTGCCCTTCCTTCCCCCACTACCACCCCCTCCTCCGTGCTGGTGAAGCGCTGCAGGAGCTCTATGGCGCCACCTGTAACCTCGAAGACACTCACCCCGATGGAGCCTTAATTGGTGCTGGTGACTTCAATCATGCCAACTTAAAAAAAACAAACATTCTGAAATTCTACCAGCATGTCAACTTTGCAATCAGAGGAGAGAATATATTAAACCTGGTTTAAACCAACGTTCATGGAGTCCACAAAGCTCTCTCCTGCCTCCACCTCAGATGCTCAGACTACATATCCACTTTGCTAATCCCTGCATACAGCCCACTGGTTCAACAAGTCAAACCAGAAGGTACAACCTGTGTGCTGCAGAATTGCCTTGAAAGCATGGACAGGAGCTTATTCAGGGAGGCAGCTACCTATGATCATCAGGTCAATATTGATGAATATGGGGGATCAGTGACTGGCTACATAGGAAAGTGCATTGAGGATATTACAGTGATTAAGCACTACACTGGCAGCGAAAACCAGAAATCATGGCTGACTGCAGATGTTTTTGAATTGCTTCATATCAAGGAACAGAACAATTCTAAGGTCAGTGTGATCTGTGCTCTCCCATTCCATCGGGAGGGCAAAGCATGTGCATGCACAAAAAATCTACAGATACCTTTGTGATGACAGAGACACGTGTCGCATGTCAGAAGGTATAGAAAGCATATCGATTACAAGTCAAGCCTGAGCATCATTGACAATGATGCCTCCATTCCATGCTATATTGATGTATTGAATCATATGGCATCGAGGAAACCCCCCTCTGCTTCAGGGGACAGGCACCCTGTCTGACTGCAGCCAAGGCAAGGAGGAGCCTGGTCAGGGTAAACCCATGCAAAATTATGGGACTGACGATATACCTGGTCAGGTGCTGAGGGACTGTGCAGCCCAGTTAACAGAGGTCTGAGTAGACATTTTTAATACCTCTCTGAAATAGTCCACTGTTGCTGTAGGCTTGAAGGCAGCCACCATTATTCCTGTGCCCCAGAGTGCAATGGTAACTGGCCCAAATGTTTACTGCCCAGTAGCACTTGCTTCAACAATCATGAAGTGCTTTGAGCCACTAGTGATAGATATATAGAATCCCAACTTCCAGCTATGTTGAACCCTTTCCAGTTTGTCTAACACTCAAAATGGTCCACTGATGATGCCATAGCCTTGGCCCTCAACTCTGCCCTGTCCCACCTAGAAAATGATGCCTCATACGCCAGGATGTTGCTCAGAATTTGAAACAATCATCCCTCAGAACCTGGTGGGTAAACAGTCTTCCTTGGGACTCAACACCTCTTCTCTGTAAATGGATCATGGACTTATTAATGGAAAGACCCCAGTCAGTTCAAGTCGGCAGCAACATCTTAAGTTCCATCATGCAGAGCACTCGTGCCCCCAGGACAGTGTGCTCAGCCCACTGCTGTTCACGCTGTTGACTATGACTGCACTGCCTGATTCAGCTCAAACTCTTCTGAGGGTGGAGCTTAGTCAAGATAGTGCTAAACGGTGACCCCTTTGCTTGCATCTTTGGAAACAGTTCTATTTCTCGTATCCCTTTAGCCAATCACCTGTCCAGCTCTTGGCTCCATCCCTCCCCCTCCTGTCTTCTCCTATCATTTTGGATCTCCCCCTCCCCCTCCCACCTTCAAATCTCTTAATAGCCCTTCCTTCAGTTAGTCCTGACGATGGGTCTCGGCCCGAAACGTCGACTGTACCTCTTCCTAGAGATGCTGCCTGGCCTGCTGCGTTCACCAGCAACTTTGATGTGTGTTGCTTGAATTTCCAGCATCTGCAGAATTCCTCGTCTTTGCTATTTCCATCTTTAATATCTCTATTTTTCCCTTTCAGAGTTCTTTTGAAGACCCTGACCTGGAGTTACACGTTGACTTCGGTTCTTTGTGGGAATGGGACCCGCTCTCTGAGTGTCATGACTGTCCGTTATCTGACATGCCAAGGGCACGGCCTAAGAGTTTAGCTCACCTTTGGAGGTCAACAATCTCGGAGCCCTGGACACGGGCGGATCGAAGGTCGGTGTCCCGGGAGTTGGAAGATCTTTGGCTGTGTGCCCAGAGAACTGAGATCTTTGGGCACAGAGCTCGGAAAAAGCGATGCAATGGACTTTTAACATCGTAAACCGGTGGGTTGTTTGTTATGTCTCCCCTCTCGCTGTGAAACAGAGATACCTCTTTCTCCCTTATTAGGAGAGAGAGAACCTGTGGTTTGTCGAATACCAGGTGAACCATAGTCTTTGGAGTACTGCAAGTCGATGTCTTTGCTTTTGCTTTTGCTGCACACTTGAGTGATCGATGGCGGGTGCTGATGCTTTAATTTTGCTGGTGGGGGGAGGAGGGGATCGTTGTTTTCTGCTGCTTACATATGGGAGGGAGGGAAGCTGGAGGGGGGATTTGGGATTCTAACATTTGACTGTCATTCATTCTTCGGGACACTCCTCTGTTTTCCTGGATGATTGCGAAGGAAAAACATTTCAGGATGTACATGGTATACATTTCTCTGACATTAAATGCACCTTTGAAACCTTTAAAACTACGTCATCAAGTTTACTAATGATACTACAGTGGTTAGCCTCAATCAGCAACAATGATGAGTTGGCAGACAGAGAGGAGGTAGAGAGGCTTGTCAAAGGATGCAAGAACAAAAACCTGAGTTTCAACATGGACAAGATAAAAGGGATGATTGTGGAGTTCAGGAAATCACAGGTCAACCACTGTCCATTGTACATCAATGGCTCTGCCATGGAGAGAGTGAAGTGCACAAACTTCCTTGGTGTGCGCTATATGGAATATCTTACCTGGTCCCACAACATCTCCTCACTAGTCAAGAATGCACAGCAGTGTCAACACTTCCTGAGGAAACTGAGTTGAGCAAGGGTCCCTCTTCCCAATTCTCACAACTTTCTACAGTAGCATTATTGAGAGTGTCCTCTCTGGGTGCATCATTGTGTGGTACAGAACCTGCAAACCATTGATCTGCAAGCCATTGGACTGCAAGACCCTACAGAGGACAGTAAAAGCCACTGAGAAGATCATCAGGGCTTCCCTCCTCTTAATTGTGACATTTACCTGGTGCTTTGCAGATGTTCGGCCAAGTGCATTGTTGAGGATGCCTACCATCCATCCCACAATCTCTTTGACCCACTACCATAAGGAAAGAAATACTGAAGCATCAGGATTAGAACTGCCAGACTGGTAACAGCTTCTTCCCTCAGGCTGTGAGACAAATGTACACCTTGCCACCACCAAGGTCTTATCACCAGGACAGCAAGCTATTAACTCTTTACCTGTGCTGCACACTACATCGTTTTGAACTATATTTTATTAACTTATTATGATAATAGTTTGCTTTATGTGCTGTATGTGAGATATGTACTGTGGGTGCATTGTGATCCAGAGGAACATTATTCCATTGATTGCATCTATGCACACTCAAATGACAATAAACCTGAATTTAAATTTAAATTTAAATTTGGTTGTTTGTCCATCTTGTTGCGTACAGTTTTTCATTGATTCTATAGTGTTTATTTGCATTCAATGTGAATGTCTGCAAGAAAATGAATCTCTGGGTTGTATATAGTGACATACAGTATGTGTATTTTGCTAACATAATTACTTTGAATTTTGTCACTTAACTTTTAGAAATCTATAAACAGTACACCTACAGGTCAGCATCTATTAGCTTTCCTTGCCATATCCTCAAAGAATTCTAGCATATTTCTCAAATATGGTTATGTCCCGGACAACAATTTTGCTACTAGGTATGAGTTTCCCTCATGTGTTATCCCATGTGATTCCAATTTTACAAGTTCATCCCTGTTCTTTCACATTATCTTTACAATCATTTCAGGTAATGCATAATATTGTCTTGTCCAGAAGCCTCCTCACTCTCCTGTATCAATGCCCAAGAAATTGATAGATTTTGTTCCATGTTGATTGCCTCAACCTCAGGGTCAGCATTTCTTCCATGCTGAAGTTAGCTTGGTTTGGGTTATTGACTATAAGCATTTGCTGAATCTTTACATTATATTCTTATAAGCTCATAAACATTCTCTGCAGGTGCCCGATGACCAGTAGAGAAGCACCATTGCAATGATCTTGAAGGGCTTGTAATCACTGTGTGTTTATGTAATTCTTGCATTCAATTTCTCCAACCCATAAGTGATAGCAATTAGGTCCTTCTCAAGCATTGTTTAATTAATGCATCTCTGCTTCCGTCAGAGTTCCATCATTGTATCAGACATGGCTGTAGGAACATTTTATCCAGATCACTGCAATGTCAGCCCCTTATTATCATCAAAGTTTCACAGCAGGGGATCTGCTATGACTGCCTTTTTAATCTATTTAACTGTTTGTTCATGTCTGTCCAGGCAACATCCTTTCATAACAACACACACAAAATGCTGGAGGAACTCAGTGGGTTAGGCAGCATCTATGGAAAAGAGTAAACATTCAATGTTTTGGGCCGTGATCCTTATTTTTATGAGGCCGGGTTGCTATCTCGAATCTCAACCCAGCACAGATGGAAAGTGTGCAAGGGTTGTATAGTCAGCAAATTTGTAGATGGTATTTGAGCTATGTCTAGCCACACAGTCATGTGTATTCAGAGAGTACAGCAGTGGGCTAAGCACACACCCTTGAGGTGTGCCAGTGTTGATCGTCAGCGTTGATGTGTTCATATCCTTTCTGATTAGCTCGCACATTCAAACACTTCTGATGGTTGAAGAACCCCAGAACGTGTTGCACTGTATCATTAGTTGTGCTTGGCATCTCCTTTATTGCCTTGGCTTTTGCTGAATCCAGCTTTAGGCCATCTCTTTATGATCAAGTACCCATGAAGGAGATTTCCATCAATTTAAATTACAATTCTGCTCAGTTAACTGCAGTTACTTCCCCTTTGCATCAGTGCATCAGGATTCTAAGCTTTCACTTGCAGCCTAACTTTATCTTTTCCATTGCTATTCTTTCCCACAGACCCAAAAGTCAGCTGTTATGTTTTCTGATCTCTGAGGTATTTAATAGCAGATTCCAATCTTTGTTAAATTCCTTCTCCTGCTGCATTAATTCCAAGACAAAAGTATTCTTCTCCAAAGGTCTCTGCTAAATGATATGTTGAAACAGGTTGAAACGGGGACACCTCTTTTTCCCTTATTAGGAAAAGAGAGAGCCTGTGATATGTTGAATTAACGGGTGAATGAGTGGACTTTGGGGTACTGCAAGTCTGTGTGTTTATTACTGCTTCGCGGCATGCTTGAGTGCTTGGTGGAGGGTACCAACACTTTTTTTTGCTGGTGGGAGAGGAGGGGATTTTTGCTTGTTGCCACTTACGGGATGGAGGGAGGAAGCTGGGGGAGACTTTGGGGTTCTAACATTTTACTGTCATTCATTCTTTGGGGCACTCCTCTGTTTTCATGGATGGTTGTGAAAAAAAAGTATTTCACAATGTATATTGCATACATTTCTCTGACATTAAATGTACCTTTGAAACATGGTTTCCCCACATCAAGAATTTGCTTTGCATGCAGTATATAGAAAATTATTACTCTATTCAAATTGGCCAAATCATCTCTTAAAATTATCAGAACTCCATTAATATTGCTTGTATTGAGTCTGATTCACTGTTTACTAAAGGTTTCAAAACACACTGTTTTTCAGAGCCTAGTTGAGTCTACTGGGTCATTAGACTTTGTTTCATGGTCACCTTGAAATGGCACAGGCTGCTTGCGCAGCAACACCTAAGCTTATGTAGATCCATGAGACATTTTTGTTTTCACTGAAACTGGTTTGGCATGAGGTATTTGTATTCAACTTGTACGCTGAAGTGACCATCTGTCCCTGTACTATTTCATGGGAAGCAAGAATCTTCACATACAAAGTTACAGAGCTTCATGTATTCTTTGCTGAAATTATTTCCACATCCACACCATAAACATATTTCTGTATACGCGGAACATTTCCCTTCGAGGCACTCACAGTCCATGCAACAGCAAGACTTTGTTGTCAGTACCTTCCCACATCTTCCCTTTCTCTCATTTGTCAACATGTGTGCAGTACTATTGTTGACCCTTCAGTCTTTCCATTCTGCCTTTGTACAGCTCTGTGCCTTTACATGTCTCCATTGACTTTTGTAAATTACACCAGAAAATAGGCATTCTGTTGTGGAAAATTCAGCTGATGACTCCCCATGACCTTACCATCATCTACACGGCATTAGTCAGCAGTCTGAAAAGTTTTCAGTTGCGTTACTGAATATTGTTCTGTGCAATATGTGAACCATTTACTTCTTCATAATACTATTCATTTAGAACACTAGTTCTCAAGTCAATAGAGCACAGAACTTACTGTAGAACTGTGTGTAAAAGATCAGGTCTTTTGGCGCATAATATTAGGCTGAGCCAATTAAGCTGATAATTAAATGCCTAACTAAAATAATCCCTTCTGCTTGCACTATGTCCATATCCCTCCATTTTCTGCACATTTATGTGGCTATCTAAATGCCTTGATATAAGTCTCTCTTATTTGCCTCACTATAGTCCTTGGAACACATTCCAGGTGTCATAAATCACTGTGTAAAAATTTGACCAGTACATCTCTGAACTCAATTTAAATCTACACCCTCCACTATTACATGTTTCGATTCTGGGAAAATGATACCAGCTCTCTTTTTCTATTCATTCTTCTCATAATCATATAAATTTCTATCAGGTCTTCTCTCACCCTCCATGACTCCAGGGAAAACAACCCAAGTCTGTCCATCCCTGCCTTATAGCAGATTATCCTTAATTCAGGCAGCATCCAAAGCTTACACATCGTTCCTATAATGGGGTGAATAAAATGAATACAGTGCTCCAGGTGCAGCCTAACTCGAGGTTTATAAAGGTGGAATATAACTTCCTGACATTTGAACTCAGTGCGTCAGCTAATAAAAGTATATGAAATGGCTACTTTAGCACCCAGCCATTTTCATGGAATCATGGACTTCAACCCCAAGATTCAAGGAAGAGAGTATATTGACTGGTTGTATCACAGCCTAATGTGGAAATACCAGTGCCCTTGAATGGAAAGCCTACAAAAATACAGGATACTGCCCAGTCTATCACATATAAAGCCTTCCCCACCATTAAGCCCATCTACAAGAGCTGTTGCATAAAAGAAGCATCCATCATCAATTACCCCCACCATCTAGGCCATGTTCTCTTCTCACTGCTGCCATCAGGAAGGAAGTACAGGAGCCTCAGATCCCACCCCGCCAGGTTCAGGAACAGTTATTCTCTTTCAATCATCGAGCCCTTGAACCAGAGGGGATATCTTCACAACTTCAGTCACCCCAACACTGAACTGACTCCACAACCTATAGACTCTCTTTCACAGACTCAACAACTCAGAATCTTGATATTTATTGGTTATTTATTAATATTATTATTATTATTATTGTTATTTTTTTACTCTATTTGTATCTGCACAGTTTGTTGTCTTTGCACTTTGGTTGTTACGTTTGTCTTTGTGGTGTATGGTTTTTCATAGATTATATTCTATTTCTTTGCAGTTACTTTGAATGCCTGCAAGGAAATGAATCACAGGTAATGGTGACATATTTGTACTTTGATCTTTGAAACTCTGCACTTCAGGATTGTTAAGGATCTTGCCATTAACTATGTAGTGAACCTTTATATTTGAAAAAAAACAGATAATATGTAGGGTCAACACCATCTCTAAATCTTCGTCAAGTTGTATACACATTCATTGAAAACACATCAGTACTCTTTCATTGTTACTAGATCAAAATCCTGCGTCTCCTTACATAATGGTACTGTGGGAATTCCCTACCACCTGAATTGATGCATACAAGAAAGTAACTCGAGGTTGTTTAAGTATCTATAATAAATGATAGTCTTATCAGCAACATCAAATTCACTAAAAATGCATGTACAGAAAATAACACAGTACAAAGTAAATGGCAGGATACTTGGTAGTGTGGAGGAGCAGAGGGATCTCGGGGTACATGTCCACAGATCCCTGAAAGTTGCCTCACAGGTAGATAGGGTAGTTAAGAAAGCTTATGGGGTGTTAGCTTTCATAAGTCGAGAGATAGAGTTTAAGAGTCACGAGGTAATGATGCAGCTCTATAAATCTCTGGTTAGGCCACACTTGGAGTAGTATATCCATTTCTGGTTGCCTCACTATAGGAAGGATGTGGAAGCATTGGAAAGGGTACAGAGGAGATTTACCAGGATGCTGCCTGGTTTAGAGAGTATGGATTATGATTAGAGATTAAGAGAGCTAGGGCTTTACTCTTTGGAGAGAAGGAGGATGAGAGGAGACATGATAGAGGTATACAAGATATTAAGAGTAATAGATAGAGTGGATAGCCAGCACCTCTTCCCCAGGGCATCACTGCTCAATACAAGGGGACATGGCTGTAAGGTAAGGGGTGGGAAGTTCAAGGGGGATATCAGAGGAGAGTTTTTTACTCAGAGAGTGGTTGGTGCGTGGAATACACTGCCTGAGTAAGTGGTGGAGGCAGATACACTAGTGAAATTTAAGAGACTACTAGACAGGTATATGGAGGAATTTAAGGTGGAGGGTTATATGGGAGGCAGGGATTGAGGGTCGGCACAACAATGTGGGCCGAAGGGCCTGTATTGTGCTGTACTATTCTATGTTCTATGTAATGCAAAATATTTTAACTGAAGTCATACTGAATATGTTTGCATCTATTCTCAATAAAAATTAAAGATGCATTTAAAAATCACAGCTTAGAAAATAAATAGTTAAAAATCATTCAGTTGAAATGTCACTGAGTTCTTTTATAGCATACCACTTGGGGAGTACTCTAGCACAATCGTTTGCAGTGTAAAATAAATTCACTAAATTGCAAAAGTTTATTGTGGTGAAACTATTATTATTAAACTGGAGAATATGATGAATCTGATTGTTTAATAATCTTTGTCGGTCTTTAAACTTGGAACAGCTTGCATTACCTTTACTCTGTAATGCACAGCTAATCTTAAGTGATTTTAAGGTATATTGAATCCATTACCTTGCAATTATATCTCATAAGAAGAATACTACAGCAATATTATGATAATAATGAATACAAAGTTATGTGCTTATTGCACATTTCACCATGCAAGAATTGATTTTAGTGACTTTAGTAGTTGCTGATTAGGGGATGCAGATGTTCTGAGTTTCACAAAGTAGCCGAGTGCATTATGAGGAATAAATCCATTATATTAAAGATTTGTGCATCACAAAATATAGCAATGTGTTAATAAAAGCACGTATTAGACCAAGTGGAATGGATACAGATTCTTAACTGGAAATTATCTCATGTGTTGTTGGAATTCACAAGTAATAATGTGCCTAATTATAGGACAGTGTCCATCCCACTGTTATCAGTCTATTGTATGGACCTCTTGTACTTAAGATGGACTCTTGACCAGACAATATACCTCATTATGATCTTGCATTTTATTGTTTGCCTGCACTGCACGTTTTCTGTAGCTTTTACAGTTTATTCTGCATTGCTATTGTTTCAGAGCACAGAATGCAGAAGAGTACAGAATGGTACAAGACCATCGGCCATTGGCCCCCACAACGCTGTACCAAACTTTTAACCTTTTCCGAGACCTGTCTAACACTTCCTTCCCACTAGCCATCTAGTTTTTTTCATCTATGTGCCTACTTAAAAGTCTATTAAATAACCCTAATGTATCTGCCTCTACCACCACTCCTGGCAGTGCAATCCACACACTTACCACTCTCGATATATTTTAAAAAATCTACTTCTTTCATTCCACTACAAATGCAAGTAGCCATTTTCCACTGAGATTGGGTGGGAATACAACTAGAGGCCATTGTTTAATGGTTATAGGTGAAACATTTAAGGGAACACAAGGAGAAAGTTCTTCACTCAGAGGGTCATGAAAATGTGGAATGGACTGCCAGCACAAGTGGTGTATGTGAGCTTGATTTCAATGTTTGAAAGAAGTTTAGATAGATATAGGGATAGTAGGGGTACGGATGGCTATGGTCCAAGTGCAGCTTGTTGGGACTAGGCAGTTCAAATGGTTCAGTATGGACAAGATGGGCCAAATGGCCAGTTTATGTACTGTACTTTATATGACTCTATAATTTCTTCCAATCACCTTAAATTTATAGCCTCTTATAGTAGTCATTATCATCTTTGGAAAGAGGTGCTGGCTGTTCATTCTATCAATGCCTCATATCAGCTCTTATTCAGCTCTACCAAGTCTCCTTTCATCCTCCTCTGCTCCAAAAAAAAATCCCTATCTCACTCAAACATTTCTCAAAAGACATATTCTCTAATCCAGGCAGCACCCTGGTAAATCTCTTCTGCACCCTCACTAAAGCTTTCATACCCTTCCTATAATGAGGTGATCAGAACTGAAGACAGTACTCCAAGGTTGGTCTAACCAGAGTTTTCTAAATCGGCAACATCACCTCATGACTCTTGAACTTAATCCTCTGAGTAATGAAGTTCAACAAACTGTACACACAAGAGATTCTGCAGATGCTGGAGATCTTGAGCAACACCCACACTATGCAAGTCAAACAACATCTATGGAGGGGAATAAGCAGTCAATGCTTTGGGTTGAGACCCTTTATCAGGACTGCATTCCCAAATGAGAGAGCCTGTGGGTGCTCCTGGAAGGAAGTTTCAGCGACCAGAGGATAAAGAGCTGAAGATAAAAGAATGTGACTAAGCTGCAGTCAGCCTGCAGGGAAAAAGCCAACAGGCACACGAAAGGAACCATATTTCTAAAGACTTAGAACAGCCTCTCTGATTAACATGACCGCAGGGAAAGAGCCGACAGGCACACGAAAGGAATGGCATTTCTAAAGACTTGGAACAGCCTCTCTGCTGAACATTTGGTAGGTAGTGTTTTGGGAATGCTAGGATAGATATCGAGGTACACACAACTGGGGGGGATTTTCAAGACAGGGCGTTTTTGCTGCCCTATTTGAGCAGATCCTCCTAGGCTGGCCTTTCCTGGTACAAATTTAATTTTTGTCCAGGAGGGCCAAGAGGAGAGACTGTTAGAGTGAGTTTTTGGGTAGCTGATTCATTTACACTTAAATGACTCTGGCCACCAGTCTTCTATTTGACAAAATACTATGGATTGAGTTCACAACAATGCATTTCCTAAAAGCTGTGAATACCAGACGCTGCTGACACCGTAGTTTGACCAGATGCTGTAGTTTCGAAGACAGTATTATCTATATTTTATAAATATTAATTGTCCTCTATGTCAGCACATAAAATACCAAATAAATGTATTGTGGATTTAACTTGCATTCCTAAAGGCTGAGAGTACCAACCTAGAAATGTTGGCGTCAGGAGGAAAGGATGAAGTCAGAAGGTGTGATGTTTTGTATGCAGCTTCAAAAGGAAGCATGATAGTGTGCATGCGCTGGTCGTGCATGCAGCCTGTTACAGCCAGTCCAACTAGTTTTCTTACTTTTTTCTTCTTACTTTTTTAACTTATTGGAGAGAGTTTTATTTGGGTTTTCAGCGCTGGAAATAGTTACATTCAGACGCGTTTCATTAGCGGGGCAGCAGTATGTTCGTATTGTACATTCCAGGGACCAGCTGATTGCGTTTATGCCGGCCGGTTTAGTGAACAGAGCAGCGGACACCCCTGCTGAAATCTGGAGGAAAACACACAGAGGATGCAGAGGGGGATCACAAAGGCGAGGAAAGAGAGACAACAGAGACTTATGGAGAAGAGGAGTTCGGTGGGTAATAAAATGGACGAGTTGACGCCGCTAGCCAGGAGTCAGAGAACATTTCGGGAGTGCAGTGTTATGTGTTCTACTGAAACGGGGCTGCACGAGGATATACCCGACCAAAACTTTTCCATGGAGGGCTTCCAGACCGTTCGGGTTGACCGGAAAAGCACCGAGAGCGGTAAGCATAAAGGAGTTGGGGGCTTGCTACTCTGGTTAACAACGGATGGTGCAATCCTGGTCATATCATGATCGAGGAACGCGTTTGTAGATTGGAGATTGAACTTTTTGCTGTTGGACTCCGGCCATATTCCACCGAGATACAACACCAGGCATCATGGGAGGTTGTTCCTGCCTGTGGCTATCGAACTTTGCATCTCCTCCCGTGGAGGGTCAGACACCCTGAGCCAATAGGCTGGTCCTGGACTTATTTTCATCTGGCATAGTTTGCATATTGTTGTTTGATTGTTTGTGGGTTTTGTATTGCTATATTTATGCTCTATTCATGGTTGGTGCAGCTGTAACAAAACCCAATTTCCCTCAGGATCAATAAAGTATATCTATCTATCATTGTCTATAACTTTGTAAGTAGCGATTGCTTTTTGTGATAAGCATATAAGCAGACCTTTCCACCAAAGGGTCTCCTTCAGTATGATGCCTGCTGTACCTTGTTGTGTCGAATAAAGAAGCTGCTTTGTATCTACCAGTAACTCTGTCTCTCGGTGATTTCATCCACCCCACAACACTAACGATAAAACAAGTCAGAGTCAGCACAGTTTCTGTGACGGGAAATCTTGCCTGACAAATCTGTTAAAGTTCTTCAAAGAATTAACAAGCAGGGTGGACAAAGGTGAAACATGGATGTCATTTACTTACAACACGCTGGAGGAACTCAGCAGGTTGGGCAGCATCCGTGGAAAAGATCGGTCGATGTTTCGGGCTGGAACCCTTCGTCAGACTGAAGAGGGAAGGAGCAGAGGCCCTATAAAGAAGGTGGGGGGAGGGTGGGAAGGAGAAGGCTGGCAGGTTCCAGGTGAAAAAACAGTAAGAGGAAAGATTAAGGGGTGGGGGAGGGGAATCAGGGAGGTGATAGGCAGGAAAGGTGAGGAAGGAATGGGGAAAACACAATGGGTAGTAGAAGGAGGCGGAACCATGAGGGAGGTGATAGGCAGCTGAGGGAGGAGGCAGAGTAAAATAGGGATAGGGGAAGGGAGGGGGAAGGAATTACCGGAAGTTGGAGAATTCTATGTTCATACCAAAGGGCTGGAGACTACCTAGACGGTATAAGAGGTGTTGCTCCTTCAACCTGAGTTTAACCTCATCATAGCAGTAAAGGAGGACATGTATGGACATATCTGAATGGGAGTAGGAAGCAGAGTTGAAGTGGGTGGCTACTGGGAGATCTCCCACCCGGCACTTATCCCTGTAAGTGCAAGTGCTACACCTGTCTCCACACCTCCTCTCTTGCCACCATTCAGGGCCCAAAACAGTCTTTTCAAGTGAGGCAACACTTCACTTGTGAGTCTGTTGGGGTCATCTATTGCATCCGGTGCTCCCGGTGCAGCCTCCTCTACATCAGTGAAACCCGACGCAGATTGGGGGACCACTTCGTCAAGCACCTCCACTCCGTCCGCCACAACAGACAGGATCTCCCAGTGGCCACCCACTTCAACTTTTTCTGGTTGGTTGCCATTAACTAGTGGTGTTCCTCAGGGGTCAGTATTGGGCCACAATTTTTCACATTGTTTGTCAGTGATTTGGATAATGAAATGGATGGTTTTGTGCCAAAGTTTGCGGACGATACGAAGATAGGTGGAGGGGTAGGTAGTGCTGAAGAAGCAATGTGATTGCAGAACAACTTAGAAAAATTGGAAACATTGTGAAAAGAGGGGCAGATATTTGGCCTGTCCCCTAAAACCCTGACTAATTTTTATAGATGCACCGTAGAAAGCCTTCTTCTAGGGTGCATCACAATCTGGTATGGAAGTTGTCCTGTCCAAGACTGAAAGAAGCTGCAGAAGATCGTGAACATGGCGCAGCACATCACACAAACCAATCTTCCGTCTGTGGACTCACTTTACACCGCACACTGTCGGAGCAGTGCTGCCAGGATAATCAAGGACACAACCCACCCAGCCAACATACTTTTCGTCCCTCTTCCTTCCGGGAGAAGGTTCAGGAGCTTGAAGACTCATACGGCCAGATTTGGGAACAGCTTCTTTCCAACTGTGATAAGACTGCTGAACGGATCCTGACCCAGATCTGGGCCGTACCTTCCAAATAACCGGACCTGCCTCTTGTTTTTTTGCACTACCTTACTTCCCATTTTTCTATTTTCTATTTATAATTTATAATTTAAAATTTTAATATTTACTAATTTAAATTATTTTTAATGTCTTTAATATTTAATATTTGTAATCCAGGGAGTGTGAAGCACAGAATCAAATATCGCTGTGATGATTGTACGTTCTAGTACCAACTGTTTGGCGACAGTAATGTATAAAGTACACATTGGGAAATGTATGATAATGCATTTTGGTAAAAGGAACAATAGTGTGGACTATTATCTAAATGGGGAGAAGGCTGAAACATCAGAGGTGCAGAGGGACTTATGAGTCCTTGTGCAAGACTCCCAGAAGGTTAATTTACAGATTGAGTCTGTGATAATGACGATAAATGCAATGTTGGCATTTATTTCAAGGAGAATAGAATATAAAGGCAAGGAGATAATGCTGAGCTTTTATAAGATACTAGTCAGGCCTCAATTTTATCCACAAAGGATAATTTGCCACTGGGAAAGAGTCCAGAGGAGATTCACGAGGATAATTCAGGGAATGAAGGGGTTAACATATGAGGAGCATTTGACAGCTTTGGGCCTGTACTCTCTGCAATTTAGAAGAATGCGGGAGGGATCTCATTGAAACCTATCAAATGTTGAAAGGACTAGATATTGTGGATAAGGAGAGGATTTTTCCTATGGTGGGGGTACACAGAACTAGAGGGCACAGCTTCATAATTGAAGGGTAACCTTTTAGAACAAAAGTAAGAATTTTTTTTAGCCATAGAGTAGTGACTCTGTGGAATGCTCCACCACATACTGCGGTGGAGGCCAAGACTGTGGGTATACTTAAGGTGAAAGATGATCACCTCCTGATTGGTCAGGGCATCAAAGGATATGGTGAGAAGGCAGCTGTATGGGATTCAGTCGCATCTGGACCAGCCATGATGGAATGGTGGAGCAGAGTCGATGGGCTGAATAGCCTAATTCTGCTCCTATGTATTATGGTCTTAAATCCTCTCCAGCCCGAGGACCTATCTATCCTAATATATTTTTCTCAAAAGTTCCAGAATATCATATTTCTTCATGTCAACATTTTCAAACATGTCAGCCTGTTTTCTGTTGACCTCATAAATATGAAGGACCCTTTCACTGGTGAATACTGAAGCAAAATATTCATTGAGGCCTTTCTCTACTTCCTCCGATTCCAGTCACATGTTTCTTCTTTTATCAGTCCTACCCTCACTCTAGTCATCTATAGTCATCTAGTTCTTCATGTATAAGTAGAAAACCTTAAGGTTTTCTTTCATCCTACTCACCAAAGCCTTCTCGTGTCCCCTTGTAGTTCTCTATGTTATTTCTTTAGTTCCTTCCTGACTAAGTTGTAACTCCCAAGAGCCCTGTCTAATCCTTACTTCCTAAACATTAAGTATAGTTTCTTCACTCTCTTGACTAGATGTTCCACCTCTTGTGTAAACCACAATTCCTTCACCTTACCATCCTTTCCCTGCCACAATGGGACAAACCTACTCAGAACCCCATGCAAGTGCTCCCAAAGCAATTTTCATATTTTCCTAAGAGCATTTATTTCTAATTTACTCTCCCAAGTTTCTGCCCAATTGCATCATAATTCACCTTCGCCCAATTAAATACTTCCCAATACAATCTGCTCCTATCCTTATCTAAAGCTAAGATAAATGTCAGGGAGTTGTGCTGATTGTCTCTGAAATGCTCATTGACTAAGAAATCAGTTACCTGACAAGGTACATTGCCTAGTACTAGATCTGGTATGGCCTCTTCTCTAGTCTACCTATCAATACATTGAGTTCATGAATCCTTCCTGAACACACCTAACAGATTCAGCTCCATTCAAATCTTTTGCACTAAGGATATTGCCAATCAATATTAGGAATACTGAAGTCACCCATGACAACAATCTGGTTATTTTTGTCTAAAATCTGCCTTGCTGTCTGCTTCTCAGAGTCTCTGGTGCTATTGGGATTTGGGTGGAGGATCTATAGAATACCCCGGAAAGAGTGATTGCCCCTTTCATCTTTCTGACTTTCACCCACATATAATCCCCCTTCAAGGTCTTCCCTTTCTGCAACTGTGATGCTATCCCTGATTAGCAATTGCACTCCCCATCTATTTACCTCCCTCCCAACAGCACCAGAGAAGACCAAGAAACTGATGGTGGACCTCAGGCAGGGGACGTGGAGGGAACACACGCTAGTCCTCGTTGAAGGATCTGTAGTGGAAAGGGTGAGCAGTTTCAAGTTCCTTGGTGTCAACAGCTCTGAAGACTTATCCTGGGAGTGACATACAGATGGAATTACAAAGAAGGCACAACAGCGGCTATACTTCATTAGGAGTTTGAAGAAACTTGGTACAATTCCAAAGGTTTCACAAATTTCTACAGATGCTGAGTAGAAAACATTCTAAATAGTTGCATTGCTATCTGGTATGGATCGGAAAGTGCTGCGGAAAGTTGCAAACTTTCATGGATACTAGCCTCTCCACCATTGAGGTCTTCTTCAAACAGCAATGTCCCAAAAAAGTGGCATCCATTTTTAAGGACCTCCACTCCACAGGACAAGCCCTCTTCTCATTATTGCTACCATCAAGGAGATGGTACAGGAGCCTGAAGACAATCTCGACCATTTAGGAACAGCTTCTTCTCCTCCATAGATTTCTGAATGGACAATGAACCCAAGTATACTACCACACTATTATTTTTCTACTTTTGCTCTATTTTTTTCACTACATACTGTATTTAATTTATATGTGAAATATTGCAGAATATTAATAGCTCGGGTTGGCTATTTGGAAGTTCGGTTGACCGACAAGCTTGGCAAAATATTTATATAATTTATATATGATTTAAATACCATTTATATACAGTGCATATACAAATATTCATCCCCTTGCAAGTTTTCATGTTTTATTGTTATACAGTATTGAATAACAATGTATCTAATTTGGCTTGTTTTGACACTGATCAACAGAGAGAGACACAAAGTGAAAACAAACCTTTACAAGGTGATCTAAATTAATTACAAATATAAAACACAAAATAATTGATTGCATAAGAATTCACTCCCTTGTTTTATATTTGTAATTAATTTAGATCACTTTGTAGAGTTTTGTTTTCACTTAGACATGAAAGGCTCTTTTTCTGTTAATCAGTATCAAAAAAGCCAAATTAAATCCACTGTGATTTAATATTGTAAAACAAAAAAAACTTCGGGGGGGGTGAATACTTTACATAGGCACTGTATTATATATATATACACACACATATAAATTAAATAAGGGTGGAGGTATTGATCACTTGGACACTTTGTGGGAATTGGGAATTGTCTCACAACTACTCAAAAACAAATATCACCAGCAATATTTCACAGCATAAGGATACAATGAGGATAAATAAAAGTTTTATGGTCAAATATTTATTTATTTATTTCATTTCTACTAAAAAAAATGTGTAAACAAAGGAATCACATCCTTAATGAGCATTGTATGTAGAACATAGAATAGTACAGCACAGTATAGGCCCTTCAGCCCACAATGTTGTGCCGACCCTCAAACCCTGCCTCCCATATAAGCTCCCACCGTAAATTCCTCCATATACCTGTCCAGTAATCTCTTAAACTTCACTACTGTATCTGCCTCCACCACTGACTCAGGCAGTGTGTTCCACGCACCAACCACTCTCTGAGTAAAAAACCTTCCTCTAATATCCCCCTTGAATTTCCCACCCCTTACCTTAAAGCCATGTCCTCTTGTATTGAACACTGGTGCCCTGGGGAAGAGGGGCTGGCTATCCACTCTATCTATTCCCCTTATTATCTTGTACACCTCTATCATGTCTCCTCTCATCCTCCTTCTCTCGAAAGAGTAAAGCCCTAGCTCTCTTAATCTCTGATCAAAATCCATACTCTCTAAACCAGGCAGCATCCTGGTAAATCTCCTCTGTACCCTTTCCAATGCTTCCACATCCTTCCTATAGTGAGGTGACCAGAACTGGACACAGTCCTCCAAGTGTGGCCTAACCAGAGTTTTATAAAGCTGCATCATTACATCACGACTCTTAAACTCTATCCCTCGACTTATGAAAGCTAACACCCCATAAGCTTTCTTAACTACCCTATCTACCTGTGAGGCAACTTTCAGGGATCTGTGGACAGGTACCCCCAGATCCCTCTGCTCCTCCACACTGCCAAGTATCCTGCCATTTACTTTGTACTCTGCCTTGGAGTTTGTCCTTCCAAAGTGTACCACTTCACACTTCTCCGGGTTGAACTCCATCTGCCACTTCTCAGCCCACTTCTGCATCCTATCAATGTCTCTCTGCAATCTTTGACAATCCTCTACACTATCTACAACACCATCAACCTTTGTGTCATCTGCAGACTTGCCAACCCACCCCTCTACCCCCACATCCTTTTCATTAATAAAAATCATGAAAAGCAGAGGTCCCAGAACAGATCCTTGTGGGACACCACTAGCCACAACCCTCCAATCCGAATGTACTCCCTCCACCATAACCCTCTGCTTTCTGCAGGAAAACCGATCTTGAATCCACCTGGCCAAATATCCCTGGATCCCATGCCTTCTGACTTCCTGAATAAGCCTACCGTGTGGAACCTTGTCAAATGCCTTACTAAAATCCATATAGATCACATCCACTGCACTACCCTCATCTATATGCCTATATGTAATTGACCAAAAATTTTCAGAACATTTGCAGTGTTATAGGTACCATGGAGACAGAACAAAGATTTCTAGATGCTGAAAATCTGGAGAAACATACAAAAAACTCCAGAGAACCCAGCAGATCAGGTGGCATCTATGGAGGTTAATGAATGGGTTTACATTCTTGCCAAGACGCTGAGCCCTAATGAAGGCTCTCAGCCTGAAACCTCAACGTTTCATCTCCTTCCCTAGATGCTGCATGATCTCTGGAGTTCCTCTGGTGTTTTGTGTGTGTTTTTAAATGAAGTTCCTTCAGTTTATATGAATTAATCTGTGCATTCTCTGGAAACATAGTAAACCATGCCTTCTTTTAGTCATAGTCATACTTTATTGATTCTGAGGGAAATTGGGTTTCGTTACAGTTGCACCAACCAAGACTAGAGTATAAATATAGCAATATAAAACCATAAATAATTAAATAATAATGTGTAAGTCCAGGACCAGCCTATTGGCTCAGGGTGTCTGACCCTCCAAGGGAGGAGTTGTAAAGTTTGATGGCTACAGGCAGGAATGACTTCCTATGACGCTCTGTGTTGCATCTTGGTGGAATGAGTCTCTGGCTGAATGTACTCCTGTGCCCAACCAGTACATTATGTCCAAGATGGCATGCAACTTTTATTCAGTCAACTCACCCAGAACATGTTGTCCAAGATAGAATGGGAAGGAATGACGATCTACTAATTCAACCAGCATATACCGCCAGCATTATCATGCCTAAGGAAATATTTTTTTTCTTATATAGCATCTTACATGACCTCATAAAACCCAAGGGGTTTCATTGCCCACTTGTAATGGCCAGTCAACTACACGCACCAATGTTTCAAGCAGTTGTGAGGCAGAAACAACAGATAATCTGCTGGTTACAAAATATAGATGGACTATCATACCAAGAGTCCTGAAAGGTAAACATTAAATTTCACTACATCTCTTTTGACAGACAGCACCTCCTTCAGGGTAACCTCACAACTATAAAACTCCGGATTATTTATTGAAAAGAACATGAAACACCAATCTTCTGACTTGGAATATTATCACTGGTAACAGAGGATATTTTTCAGTTAAAGCAGCTTTCTGGAATGACTTTTATTTGAAATGGAATCACAGAGTAATACAGGATGGAAACATGCCTAACCCATTCTTGCCAACTATAGTACCCACCATGCTCGTCTCATTTGTCTACATTTGGCCTACACCTCTCCTAAACATGTACTTCACCAAATGTATTTTAAATGTTGTTATTCATCCGCCTCAGCCACTTTCTCTGCACCTTATTTCATGCATGCACCACCATCTGCATGAAGAAGTTACCCTTCAGGTCCCTTTGAACTCTTCCACACTTCACCTTAGGCCAATGCCCTACTTTGAGATTATGTACACTCTCTCTATCCATACGTCTCACGATTTTGTACACCTCTATAAGGCTACCCCACAATCTCTTCCATTCCAGGGAATAAAGACCAAGGCAGTACTACCTCTCCTTATAGCTCAAGCCCTTTAGACATGGCAGCATCCTTGTAATTCTTCTCTGGACTTTTCCAGTTCAATGATGTTTTTTCTATTCAAGTTCAAGGTTATCATCATCCAACTGTACATATATAAGCCAAATAAAATAGTGTTCCTGCGGACCATGGTGCACCCACAATGCATATATCACACACAACACATAAAACTATATATTACCACAAATCATTTAATAAATATAGCTCCAAATACATAAGAAGTGTGACCACAGGTAAATAGTAAACAGTATAGAAAAAAGTAAAAAGCTCGCTGTCCTAGTAATGAGGCCTCAGTGTTAACATGGTATCGATTAGTCTCAGGGCCTGGGTTAAGAAGCTGTTACCCAGTCTGGCAGTCCTTTTCCTGATGCTTCTGAACCTCCTTCCTGACAGTAATGGGTCAAAGACATTGCAGGATGGATGGTAGGGATCCTCAACAATGTTTCAAGCCCTTCATATGCTGTACATCGCTCCTCGTAAATTACAAGACAACCAAAAGTGTACACAATATAGTCCCACCAAGATCTTGTGCAACTGTAACATTACATTCCAATACCTATATCCAATGACCTGATTGGTGATAGCCAGTGTAAAAATTGTTGCTTCACAACCCCACCCCCACCTCACCTATCTGTGAGACAACTTTCAGTGAGCTATTTACTAGTATTCCTAGGTTCCTCTGTTCTACAATACTCCCCAGGGTGTGACCATTTACTATACAAGTTTAATGTACAGAAAGGAATACGCATTTCTGAAAAATAAGACTGCTGTTTCACAGGAAGAATTCCAAGTTATTTGCTGTTCAGTTTTATTTATTAGCTTTTCCTTTATTCTCGACCTTAAAATCCTTTCATTTCAGCGAGTGGAAAAAATGTAAAGATTAATGTTTTTTTTTAAATGAATGAAATAATTTTCTCTATGCAATTTTGCTAAATTCTAATAGTTTTAAACTAGCTTATGTAATTTTCTTCATTCCCTGAGCTCATATATTTTAAAACCATTTAAACTCATGATCTTGTTCAAAAGGCCCCTTATTTTTGATCATAATACACTTTCCACAAATGATTTTCTATTAAAAAATGAAAAAAAATCCATTTGTCACCAGCTCTCCCCCATCACTATGTAATTACATTTCTGAAAGAGAAAGGTGAAATACTTGTTTCTCAAAGAAATTGCGCTATCATTCTTATAAACAGAGCTTGATAGCTAAGACTCTTTAGACAAAACGATTTATCATTTGTCTAATCACAACTTTAAACTTCAAATTGCTTATTGCAAAATATGAATATCAAGCCACAAATCTCTTCAGGATAAATGCACTTGTCTGAATGCTAATGTGGCATGTTATTTTCCTCAAAATCCGGCCCCTCATACTTTGATGTATTAATATTATGGGAAAGGCAGCTGCTATTATTTTTTTATCTTTATTAAGTAAGCATGTTAACCACTTATTTCCCTCACATCTCAGGAAACAAATGGGCATTGACTTGGCTGAAATAAACTGTAGACTGGTCTTTCATTTTCAGATCGATGGATGTCATACTCATGTCTCAGAGTTCTCAAATAAGCCGACTTGAGGCACAATTCATATCGTTGCTTCCTACTACAGGTGCTAAGTTTTTCTTTAGAGGTAAAACTGAGGAAAAAGTAAAAGTCTGTTTTCCCATAATTCTTGTAACCATTCATTTTGAACAAATAGAAGTAGGAAGAATCTTAAAAATTTCCATTTCTTTTATTGATAACATCATTTGTCATAAGAGCGCTCATGTGACATGCTGATGAACTTTACGTATTTCTCTTAGCACTTTATGAGTAATGAAATCCGATGGTCGGAGTGGAGGAGAGGCAGATTTGAGATCCATCCACCTAAGCCAAGAGCGAGGTTTTATTGATATAAGTACCAGGCTCATTTGGAAAAGTTGCTTACAGGCCAAAACCTGGCCATGGGGTCCAGGCCCTGAGCATATTGCTGCGACAGGGCCCGGGTCGTAGTGTGAGGAATGACCTGATGTTTGGATGGTTTAAACAGTGGACCAGTTAGATTGAAAAGGCAGGGGGTTGGGAGAAAAGGTAAGGGTCAGGTTGGTTCTTCTCACTGCTCTGTGACATTTACTCTGCTCTGCGCTGAGCTAAGGATGAGATTGTGGCCTGCTCTAGTCTCCACGTCTGAGGGCTCCACGATGTTTACTAGCTATGTTGAACTGCAGCTGAGGTTGTGGCTGTGGCTTGCTTCAGCTCCTCCAGTCCCCATGTTTGAGGGCTCCATGATGTTTACTCAGCTCTGGCCTGCTCTGACTGTTCTGGACTTCATGTCCATAGACTCACTTTTGCTTTGAATGCTATTTGCTTATTTTTATTCTTTGTATGATTCCTGTTTTTTTTTGTCCTATCTTTGTACATTGGATGTTTGATTGTCTTTTTTTTAAATGGGTTCTTTTGGACTTCTTTGTTTTGTGGCTGCCTGCAAGGAGACAAATCTCAAGGTTGTATGATGTACAGTAGTGGTCGCCAACCAGTCGATTGCAATCGACCGGTCGATCTTTGAGACTTTCTCAGTAGATCCCAAAAAAAAAAGTAAATACACAAATACATTATGCCTGATAATCCTTTTGATGGAAAAGCAAATTTTATCCCTAGAGTGCATGTCTGAGTCATATGTAGTAACTTATACTTTGAAATAAGACCACTCGACAACTCCATGTCTAAAGGAACAACTTTATATGGGACGACAAAGCCAATGTGGCGGAGGGGCTTAGACACACATGCACAGAAAAGACTGGAAGTAAAACTCCACAATCCCGGAAACAAAAACATGAGGAAATCTGCAGATGCTGGAAATTCAAACAACACAGACAAAATGCTGGTGGAACGCAGCAGGCCAGGCAGCATATAGGAAGAGGGACACTCGACGTTTCGGGCCGAGATCGTTCATCAGGACTAACTGAAAGAAGAGAGAGTAAGAGATTTGAAAGTGGGAGGGGGAGGGGGAGATCCGAAATGATAGAGAAGACAGGAGGGGGAGGGATGGAGCCAAGAGCTGGAAAGTTGATTGGCAAAAGGGATACAAGGCTGGAGAAGTGAGAAGTCTCCATGGGACAGGAGGCCAAGGGAGAAAGAAAAGGGGAGGGGAGCATCAGAGGAAGACACAGTGAGAGGGACAGACGAGAAAAAAAGAGAGAGAAAGAAAGAAAGGAAAAAATATTAATAAATAAATAAATAAATATGGGATGGGGTACGAAAGGGAGGAGGGGCATTAATGGAAATTAGAGAAGTCAATGTTCATGCCATCAGGTTGGAGGCTACCCAGACGGAATTTAAGGTGTTGTTCCTCCAACCTGAGTGTGGCTTCATCTTGACAGTAGAGGAAGCCATGGATGGACATATCAGAATAGGAATGGGACATGGAATTAAAATCTGTGACCACTGGGAGATCCTGTTTTCTCTGGCGGACAGAGCGTAGATGTTCAGCAAAGCGGTCTCTCAGTCTGCGTCGGGTCTCGCCAATATATAGAAGGCCGTACCGGGAGCACCAGATGCAGTATATCACCCCAGCCGACTCACAGGTGAAGTGTCGCCTCACCTGGAAGGACTGTTTGGGGCCCTGAATGGTGGTGAGGGAGCAAGTGTAAGGGCATGTGTAGCACTTGTTCCACTTACAAGGATAAGTGCCGGGAGAGAGATCGGTGGGAAGGGATGTGGGGACGAATGGACAAGGGAGTTCCATAGGGAGCGATCCCTGTGGAAAGCAGAAAGTGGGGGTGGAGTGAAGGATGTGCTTGGAGGTGGGATCCTGTTGGAGGTGGTGGAAGTTACGGAGAATTATATGTTGGACCCAGAGGCTGGTGGGGTGGTAGGTGAGGACAAGGGGAACCCTATTTCTAGTGGGGTGGCAGGAGGATGGGGTGAGAGCAGATGTGTGTGAAATGGGAAAGATGCATTTGAGAGCACAAAGATTCTTCTCTAGGCTTCCTTACTAAGCTTACAATTGTAAACATTAACTGAAGCATCACATGATCCATCTTGCAAGCTGCAAGGATCGGCAGTGTCCAGAGAGTTTTTTTCCCGAGACGGGTTGGGCAATCAGATGAGGGATAGGAAGGGGGTGGGGGAAGAAACAGTTACCCCTCCAGAACACACAGCTGCCGACCAGAGCAAGGGCCGCCAGCCTGGTAGTGGGGTAGCAATTGCCATCTCCTGGATGGAGTCGGCCCTGGACTGTGTGGTCTCCAACCGCCGACCTTCCACCTTTTATTTCATCCCATGTCTCCCACCCAGATGACTGAGCTGCCAGTTCCTCTCTTGTGTCTCGCCTGCAACAGCTTACAGCTGCACTGAGCTTGGCTGCTCACCTGTCCGCATGTGTGTGGGTGTGTTTTATGCCAGCGACCAGCGCCCTGCTGCCCCAGAGGTTGTTTCCGGGATTGAGAGGTTTTACTTCCGGTCTTTTCTGCACATGTGTGTATAAGCCCCTCCACTGCATTGGTTTTGCCGTCCCAGATAAATTTGTTCCTTTGGACATGAAGTTGTCAAGTGGTTCTTTTTCAAAGTAGAAGTTATTACAAAAGGTATGAAGTATTGTAATATTCTTAGAGAAAGATAGCTATGGCCTGTTTGATATGCTAGTTTTCTTGGTTGAATTAATTTAAAAGTTTGACAAAAGCATTTTATGTAATTCAAATACAATTAACCCAAATAAAAGGCCTCAAGTTGGAAGTCCAATCTGAGTTGTCTTTTCTCTAAATGATTTAGTAGGTAGATCTTGCCTTTCACTAAGGCTGAGGTAGGGGATCTTGGTCTTAGAAAGGTTGGTGACCACTAATGTACAGTATATATACTTCGATAATAAATGTACTTGGAACTTTGAAGAAACTAATCCAGAAGGTAACAAATTCTATGTGCAAAGGAAACAAGTGCTTATGGTTTGGATGTTAATTAGACTGAATTTCTTTACTATTTTTATGGGAATTACAATAGAATTTTGTAATGAGAGGAGTGCAAAAGTCATTCTACCATACAGCTACATATAGATTGCTGATCTGAAGAACGGCTTGGATCTGCTCCATTTTGCCTACCGTTACAGCAGGTCAATATCAAATGCTGTTTCATTGGCTCTCCACTCAGCTCTGAACGTCTGGATGATAGAACTGTATTCAATCCTTTCATTCACAAAAAGCAATCAATAGACTTCAAGGCCAAGATCTTCATGCATTTGGATCCTTGATTTCCTCCCAGTCACTTTGGGTTGGCAGCCACATCTCCTCCACAATCACCTTCAGCATAGGGGCACCACAAATTAGTGTGCTTAGCCCCCTGCATTACTGGCTCTATACTTATGACTTGAGGCTAAGCTCAGTCCAATGCCATACTTAAGCTTGCTGACAACTCCACTGTTGCTGACCAAATCATATGTGGTGATGAATCAGCATATAGGTGGGAGATTGAGAATCTGGCTGAATAGTGCAATTACAACAACCTTTTACTCAATGGCAGCAAAATCAAAGAGCTGATTATTGATTACTGAAAGAGGAAACGAGAGGCCCATAAGCCAATCCTCATCTGGGAATCAGTGATGGACAGACTCGGAAACTTTAAGTTCCTCAGTATTATCCTTTCAGCATGTAAGTGCCATTACAAAGAAGGCATAGCAGCGCATCTACTTTCTTGGAAGTTGGGGTAGATTCAGCGTGTTATCTAAAATTTTGACAACCTTCCTTTTATGTGCGGTGAAGAGTACACTGGCTAGTTGCATTAGGGCCTGGTTTGGGAACACCAATGCCCTTTAACAGAAAAAAAAAATCATCTACAAAAATCAGTGAATATTACAGGTGAAGCTTTCCCACCATTGAGCACATTTACAAGGAGCACTGTCACAGGAAATCAGCATCCATCATCAAGGACCCCCACCATCTAGGCTATGCCTGTTCTTACTGCTGCCATCGAGAGGTAGGTACATTAGCCTCAAATACCACACCACCAGGTTCAGGGACATTTATTACCACTCAACTATCTGGCTCTTGAACCAGAGGGATTTAACCAGTCACCCCGACACTGAATTGATTCCATAACCACTTCTAAGGGCTCTACAACTTATTTTCTTGATGTATTTTGCTTATTTATTTATTTATTTTTCTTCTTCTGTATTTGCACAGTCTGTTGGCTTGTGCACCTTGATTACTTATCTGTTTCTATCAAGTGCATTTTAAATAGATTCTGTTGTGTTTCTTTCTATTTACTATGAATGCTCACTAGGCAATTAATCACAGAGTAGCATATGGTGACATATATGTGACACTGATAATGAATTTACTTTGAACTTTTGAACTTTGACAAATTGTTGACCTGAGACATTAATTCTGTTTCTCATTCTGCCGATGTAGCGTGATCTGCCATGTCTTTTCAATAGTTTTTATTTTTAACTTAGAATTTCAGCATCTACATTTCAGTTTTGCATTGAAGTATTTGTACTCTTGGGGAAAGAACTGTGTGATTACTCTCATGATCTCTACTGGCCATTCACAGAAAAGTAAGGCAAAGTAAGGCTTGGCTGAGGAGATCTTAATGAGATGTAAACTTTCACACTACAATGAAATGAACACAATATGGATGGTAAAGCAACAAAATAGAATACACAGATTAATTTTGAGTTAAAAACTGTTTGACATACTGGTAGAATGGAGTGTTTACACTCAGGTCATCTAGCAGCTTGTTCATGGAACATAGTTAAAAAAGCCAGATATTTACATCAGCTAACCAATTGATCAGATCAGGGAGAGCAGAGGCTGGTAATGGGATGGTAATGTGAGGGGGTTTGGGGGTGAGGCAAGAGGAAGGAATAGACACAGAATTTTTTTGTGGAATGCAGAATCTAATATTGTAGCAGAAGAGGACAGTTTAAACCTGTTCAACAAGTGAAAAAAAAAATAAATCAGGGAAACTACAGCGACGAAGTGAAAAAAGCAAAATGTGTTGTGAAACAAGGCACAATTTGTAAAGTAATTAAAATAAAAAGAAGTAATAAAAAAGAAGCACTTTATTATCAATATTCTGTCATGACTGGATAACACAGTGAATGCATATAATGCACTTAAAACAAAATTGGAGAATTTGAACCATTAACAATAATGCTAGTGTATTAATTAATTAATAGTTTTAAAAGATAACAGAATGGAAGAGAACTCTGCTTACTGAAAAGTTCTTAACTGGATATAAATTAGGGTTTTAACTCTCTCCATCTGGCACTACAATGCTATCACCTTTTTTTCTATTTCACAACTGCTGTCTTCTAGCATTATTAAAGCAAAATTCTGGTTTAGAAGGAATCTAATGAAGGATTATTAATTAGGGTATAATGATATAATATTAACTACCTGCATACTAGACTATCTATCAAGTGCAAGCAAATTTAAAAATGGCCTAGAAATTCTGATTTGGTTGCTAAAAATGCTCCAGTCCTGTTTAATATTTTGTTTGTCTTAAGGCATTACTCTTTCTCTTTAGCATTTTGCTCAAACTTGTGCCTTCATTGCAAAATGTAAAAACTGCTAAGGACCAGTCTAACAAGGTAGGTTGAAATATCAGGTTTAAATTCATGTTGAATTACAATTATTAATTAGTATATTTAAAAGAGGTAAAGGGACAAATATTTCCAAAGATCTAATACAAAACAAGGGAATGTAGTTAACAAATTAGACTTGGAGCAATGTGAAATGATGCATCATGAAAGCAGGAGTGCAGACAGAAAGATATTCTTTAGTTTTTCTTACCAATTATTGCAGCATAAATCTTGGCAGAATTGGCTTTATCAGCAAAGTGAATATTTTAACAGAAATGAGTTGAGTGAAGAAGTTTTTGTTTGTGTCTTGCTATTATCTTTGAACCCTTTTTAAGATTCCTTTCAAACATTTCAAGTGTTGCAATCAGAACATTTAGTTTGCAAAATTAGTTAATTTCAGTAATTATGTTAATTTGGAAGGAATCCTCATATGCTTAATTTCTTCATTATAGAAACAATTGGGGAAAATTTTTGCTTAGGTCAGATGATATGTAATATATTAAGAATGGAAAGGATGAATTATTAAGTGATGAAGGAAATATATTTTTAGAGTCTATTCAGAGCTGGGCAACTCTGGGCAACTGTTATATACAATTTCAGTTCCATTTAATAAATTGCACCAACTTAATATTCTTAAGTATACCAAGGAATACTACTCAAAAGAAAAAGTAGTATAAAATGTTATATCATATTACATTCCATCACAATTTACATGACATAACCATACCTTTTAAAATTAAGTTAATCAGAAACTTGAATTTCAAATTCAAGCTTTTGATAAACAATTTAAAAATGTACACTTGAATTTCAGATTCAAGTTTAAATGCATTATTTTTTTAATTCTTTCTGAAGTGGAATCCCATTGGATGTATGCAATAAATAATAAAAAATTTTAATATAGTAGAGAAGCAGACGGACTTGAGCATTGTAAATCTTTAAATTGGATGATAGAAGTTGATAATGATGTAACAAAAGAAAATATTGAGTCCTTGGATAGAAAATAATCCTCAGCTGACACTGTGAAAACACCAGAGCGAAAATTGTATCAAATCCAATCTTAACTTTACATAGAGTAACTGTAGAGAACATTACCAACTTAAATGTTGCCAGATGTGACTGTCAAATGGCAATTCTGTGCAATAATCATGTTAGCATATCTGACATTTTCCTGGCAACGTTCTCACCCTTTACCATCCAAACCATACTAGATAGATCTCTCTGATGAACAAGATATTTACATGCTCAGGTTTCCCAAGGTTGTCATCACTGAGATATGAGTTACAGAGAATAGATAAATAGGTTAGAACTTTATACTGTGGAGTGCAGGTGAATGAGGGGAAATTTGATAGAGGTATACAAAATTGTGTATAGATAAGGTAAATGAAAGCAGCCTATGGTCCTGGTGCAGATTGTTTGGATGAGGTAGAGTAACAGTTTGGCATGGGCTAGATCGACCAAAGGGGAGGTTTCTCTGCTTTAGTGCTTTGTGACGTTACGACTCAATGTAAAATTTCAAAATCAAAATGCAACCCACAGCTTTTCAACCAAGGGCACTTATCTTTAGATGGACTTTGTCTTCCCCTTTTAAACCTAGAATACGAGGGGTGATTGATATGTTCATGGCCTAAGGTAGAAGGAGTCAATTTTAGAAAACCTAGCACATTTATTTTTCAACATAGTCCCCTCTTACATTTACACACTTAGTCCAGCGGCTGTGGAGCATACGGATCTTGGACCTCCAGAAAGTGTCCACAGATGGGTGATTGATAAGTTTGTGGCCTAAGGTAGAAGGAGATGAGATATACAGCTCTCGTACATGCACGTGCAGCTCAACTTTTTGAAGTGATTATGCAGAAAATTTGAAGTTAATAACTCATCTCTTTCTGCCTTAGGCCACAAACTTATCAATCACCCCTGATGAGTTATTAACTTCAAACTTTCTGCATAATCACTGAAAGAGTTGAAATGCATGTGTATGTATCGAGAGCTGTATAACTCATCTCCTTCTACCTTAGGCCACAAACTTATCAATCACCCCTGCTATGGACATTTTCTGGAGGTCCAATATCTGTATGCTCCACAACTGCTGGACTAAGTGTGTACATGTAGGAGCGGACTATGTTGAAAAATAAATGTGCTAGGTTTTCTAAAATTGACTCCATTTACCTTAGGCAACAAACTTATCAATCACCCCTCGTGTATTGCTTCAAATGACAGCATAACATCTGTGCTGTGCTATCTATAATGCATCTCAGGTCTTGGAAAAGAGCAAAAATGGTGCACCTCCTTAACACATTGTAGAAGACATGAGAATTCTCAAGAGAGATTCTGAGCAAGTAAGTCAAAATAAGAATCATAAATTCATAGTTAAATTGAATTGCAAAGTGTTGAGAAAAAGTCTCTTGAATGGTTCATCTTGTATATTTAATATTTCAGTAGCATTTGAGTAATATTGTAAATCTATTGTTTGATTCAGCGCTCTTGTTTGTTTAAATAATTCATTTTGGGTTCTATGTAAAAATACATGACTTGCATTTGTCATGACGCTACTATCTGATAAGTGTGTGCCTCGCTTAAAACAGAACTAAGATTAACTCTCATTTTGGACCTGTTTGTTCTCCTTTCAATTGATTTTATATTTCGGAGTTACAAAACGTAACAGTAGTGACAAGTATTTTTAAAACTAACCCGAGCATACTCCCTACCTGTGGAAATGCAGCAAGACATCTGAGTTAATAAAAGTGAAAAAGCCACGTAACATGTGTTCTTCGGAAGGGAAGACGTGATTCAGGTTTTTTTTGTAAAAAGGCAGGAAATGAAAGAATTTCTGGATTCATAAACAAGAGTACTGGGTGATAATAATCATAAAAAAGAGCATAAATAGCTCACTACATCAGAGAAATTGACACGTTCCATTGCACAAGCACAAAAGCTAACTGGATATTGTGAGCTGTATTTCGAAGCAAAGGGAGTAACCATTGAGAAATGCATACCAAATCTGATGAGTGCATTGGGTTTAATGGCATGAAGTTAACTTCAAAGTATAACTGCTTCACCCAAATCAGCTGAAATAAGCTTTGCTGATTTTATGAAGTAATGCAGGGACCAAATATTCGATCTTTTTTGCTTCATCCGTAATGAGTACATTAAACTCTATCTTATTTGATTGTTTGGGCTTTCTCATCTTCTTCAAATGCACTCTCATGTCCAATACCACAGGGCTGTGATCTGTATAACAGTAAGCACCAGGGTACGTTTTCACCTGCTTCACTCCATTTCTGAACTGATTGGATACTAAAATATAGTCAATTTGGTTTTTTACTGAACCATCAGGACAGGTCCACATATACAGTCTCCGTTTTGGCAGACTGTACCAGGTGTTTGCAATCATTAGTTTGTTAGTTTTTGCAAATTCAACCAGTCTTTCTCCGCAGTCGTTTCTTTCCCCAAGCCCGAAGAATCCTACAGTCAAAATTTCTCTTGTGCTGCCAACTTTGGCTTTAAAATCATCAAGAATCACAGTTACTTTGTTGTTTTTAGTCTTTTTCATTAGCTTTTCAACTTCTCCGTAGACCATATTGACTTTGTCATCGTCATAGTCCGTGGTTGGCATATAGACCTGTATGACGTTAATGTCAAATGGTTTAGCCAAGATTTTAATCATCAACACTCTTTCATTAATGGATACACTGCCTTTGATAGTTCTCACTGTTTCCTTGTCTAACAAAATTCCAACTCCATGCTTATGTTCACTTCATCCTAAATAGATCCGTTGGTATCCGTCATCCCTTCTCAGCCATCCCCCCTCTGTCCATCTTGTTTCACATAGTCTGAGTATGTTTATCTTCAGTCTTTTCATTTTCATAACCACATTTTCTAGTTTACCTCATATATTCCACGTAGCTATCCTGACATGAGGTTTTCGCTTGATGACGACCCTGCTAGCTTCATTCCAACCGTTGCCAGACGCGACTCCACTACTGTTATTCGTGGCTCCGTTAACGTCATTGTTTTGATCCTTTATTGAGACTGACATATTGGGAAATCATGTACTTGGCAGGTTACAGCAGTGGTTTGCCTCTGCCTTCTGCGGGCTGAGTTTAAAGAGATCAGCACCTCTCTTCTTGGTGATCATCTGCTTGCAAAGCCACTATTGTCTTCCAAGGTCATAGCTCTTCCGCGTTCCCCACCAATCTCTTTTTGGGTCCGCAGTTGGCCACCTCTCATAATCCCGAGCAAGGGACCCTTACCAGGTGCCTCCAGCTGGGTCAGCTGGACCTGGGGTGATTCGCAAAGGAAAGGTCGACGACACCCTTAGGCCAACTTATGGCCCTGCTACACGGGTTTACTTGATACAAATACAAAAAATTAAAAATATAAAAAAAGATTGAATATTTGGTCAAAACAGAGAATAAATTTTCAGTCTTAGATGACAAGGGTAGCAACATGGCAGTGGAGAACATCTGGGAAGAGTTTAAAACAACAGTGACAGAAGTTGCAGAAAAGACTTTGGGTTTTCGGAAAAAGAGCAAAAGACGTAACCCTTGGTCCACTGATGAGTTGAGAAAGTTAACTGAAGAAAGAAGAAAGGTAAAACATTGGGATAATGAACAACACAAAGCCCTACACCGCTTGATTCAAAGAAAATGCAAGGAAGCGAAAGAGAATTGGATAATTGAACAGTGCGAAGAAATTGAACAGTATGAACAAAGTTATGATTATAGAGGCCTTCACCAAAAGGTAAAGGATACGATGAAATTAAAGAGCACGGTGCCATCAACTGGGCGTATCAAAGATGGGAGTGATAATCCATGCTTTGAAAAAGAAGAGATCATGGACAGATGGGTTGAGTACATCTTGGAACTATTTGAAGATAGCAAGATTGAGGATTTACCAGAAGTAAATCAAATGACTAATCAACCTAAAATATTTATGTCAGAGATGGAAAGTACAATTTGGTGTCTAAAAGTCAGAAAGGCGGCAGGTGAAGATAAAATTTCCACTAAAATTCTGAAATCTCATGGTCCAAAGGGAAAAACAAACCTTTTAGCGATATTAAACAACAGTTAAATGACAGGAAATCTTCTGGAGGACTTTCTGAAATTGGTATTTATCGCCTTACCAAAAAAGCCAAGGACGATAAAATGTAACGAACACAGGATGATAAGCATAGTGTCTCTCTGCATCAAGTTACTGTTGAAAATAGTTTTCGGCAGAAATGAAAGCTACAATCAGCGACAAAATTAGAGAAACGCAGTTTGGTTTTCGTAAAGGCTCAGGAACAAGGGAAGGAATATTTGCGATGATGAACATCATGGAGAGATGCACTGAGGCACAGAAGTCCATCTACTTATGCTCTATTGACTATGAAAAGGCTTTTGATAAAGTAAGACTCAAGAAAGTAAAGAGGTGCTGAACAAGTATGATCTGGGATGGGAGAATGTGCAGATTATTATGAACTTGTATTGGAAACAGAAAGTGGCGGTCAGGGTAGAAAATGAGCTATCACCATGGGCATGTATTAAACGAGGAGTAAAGCAAGGCTGTGTTGGCTCGCTGGATATGTTCAACCTCTACGGAGAATGGATTTTTCGTGAGTGCGACCATCAGGAGACAGGTATTTCAATCGGAGGTCGGAAGGTGGATAACATCAGGTATACGGATGACACTGCGTTGTTAGCTGACAGCGAATGCGAATTGCAAATTATGCTGAATAAAGTGAATGAGAAAAGCCTTGACTACGGACTTAAAATCAACCCTAAGAAAACAAAATCGATGGTGGTAAGCAAAACAAACACTAAAGACTCATTCATGATGGTATCGTTACAAGTGAATGGACAAGACATTGAACAGGTGCCGAAGTTTGAATATCTTGGCAGTTGTCTGACAGATGACGGGAGATGTGAGGTTGAGATCAGAAGGATAATAGGTATGGCTAAGACCCAGTTCATGAAGCTAAAAGATCTACTATACAATCGAAAGGTAGACATCCAAAGTAGAATCCGCTTCCTCGAGTGTTACATATGGTCAGTGCTGAGGTATGGATCAGAAACATGGACCCTGAAGAAGGATGACATAAAACAAATTAATGCCTTTGAAGTGTGGTGCTATCGACGAATGTTGAAGATCAGCTGGGCAGAGAAAGTTTCAAATGAGAGGGTTTTGTCCGAAGTTCATAGACCACGGATGTTGTTGGAGAAGATTATTGAGTTAAAAGTTGCTTATTGTGGACACATTACGCAGAGAGATAACATCTTGTTGGACTTGCTAAATGGAAAGGTAGGGGGAAAGAAAGAAAGAGGAAGGCAAAAAACAACGTGGCTGGATAACATCAAGGATTGGACCAAGCTGGACAAGACTAAGGATGCTTGTGGACAAGTGTTGGGACAGAGCTGTGTGGAGGGAAATCGTCCGCCAACTGGAAATTCCAGATGCGACCTAACGACGATGACAAATGCAGGGACATTTAGAACCAAAACCATTGTTGATTGTAAAATGCTTTAGGATTGGTAAGTTCAATTAAAATGAAGGAAAGTCCACTTCAATAGATATGGCTGAATTGAAGATGTTGTCTTAGCATTGTCAGTTCAGTACTGATACACTGAGAGATCATTTATTTCGTGAAAAGTTTCAAAAACAGCTCCTAACTGAAGCACAATTTATATTTAAAAGAGCAGTTGAAATAGCTATATCAAAGGAAACAGATAGAGATGCAACTGAGGTGAAGAAAATGGTCACATACAAAAGAGCATGTTGGGCAGACAAAAACAAATGGAATAAACACTGCAATAAAGACACCTGAAAGCAAATAAAGAAAGATACTGGATGATGCCACAACTCTCTCCATGCAGTATACCATGAAACATTGCTCAACAGAGGACAAGCAGGTGTTGGTGCCAACCTCTGTGCCTCTGGTTACAAAGCATAGTGGACCAATGAAGGACCATGTTGCTCGAGGAATCATGGAAATGATAAAAGCAGTGGTATGACTACATACCTGAGAAAACTTCTGGTATATTCATCAGGCAGTTACTAGCGAAATGTGACTTGGTTTTAAGCTGGAGAGAGTTCAATAAGCTTCAGTACAGTTGTAAGCATTCAGCTTTGTGAGTATAAAGAACTAGAATCTACTCTGTATGCATTAAGGTTATTGCATGAACTTCAAGTGGGACACAAAAAGTTGTTTGTAAAAGTAGATGCCAAGATCAAAGGCCAGCTGAATGAATGGAAGTCCAAAAGAAAAGGAGTTAATGGAGATATGAAAAAAGAGGATTCATCAGATGATGTTGTAGATGAGGAAACTGAGAAGAGAGATCAGGTTGTAAAGGGAGCAGTAGAAGGATTAATAAGAGAATACACCAGTGAATGAAATGGACATTCCCAAGACCAAGATGCATAAACTAGAAGAAGAAAAAGGAAGGAGAAGAAATGAATCAGAACCACTTACTGCAGCCTCAGAGCCAACTCCTACAAGCACCACAGAGGAGGCCTGAAATTATTTTCACTACAAGTCTCACCTGCCAAACAGAGTGATCTCCCTTGCAGGAAATACATTATCCTCCAAGAGTAAGAAAGCCTCCACAGCAATTAAATACTTAGGCCTGAATGGGACAATTTAAAATTTACTTTGCTGTGGATGTCTGTATAGTGTT
This sequence comes from Mobula hypostoma, assembly GCF_963921235.1. Classification (NCBI taxonomy): domain Eukaryota; kingdom Metazoa; phylum Chordata; class Chondrichthyes; order Myliobatiformes; family Myliobatidae; genus Mobula; species Mobula hypostoma. The sequence continues at coordinate 145,026,909 of NC_086100.1, forward strand.
TGTATTATACAGTATGCTGTGTATATATCTGAGGTGCATTCTATATTGAATTGGAGTTTATACCGAAGCAGGGAGGAATGTTGAGTATTTAATAATACAGTAGTTTTTGAGTATTGTAAATATATTGCTTGCTTCAACATTCTTGTTCATTTAAATAATTCATTACAGGTTATATGTAAAAGTACATGAATTGCATACATCATTTGCAGATACAAAACATAACACTTCACTTTTCTGGATTTCAGTTCAATGTTCAACACTATTGTCCCACAGACCTTGGTCTAAGTACACCACTGTGCAACTAGGTGCTGGATGTCCTAAGCAGCAGACCTCAAGTAGTCAGGATGCATATCCACTCCTCCCTCCCTATCATCAGCCTAGGTCTGTGTGCTGAGCCCACTGCTGTATACACTGCTCATACATGACCACATGGCCAAAACCTGAGTAATCACAATGTCCATTTCGCCAATAACACAACATTGGTGGGTCTGATCACCAAGAATGATGAGACAGCCTACAAAGAGGAGGTAGAAGAGCATGAGGCCTGGTGCCAGGCAAATAATCTTTTCCTCAATGTCAACTAGACAAAGGAGATGGTTATCGACTTCAAGAGAACTCACATCACTCACACCCATCTTTACTTCAGCAGCACAGCAATGGAAACTGCAAGCAATTTTAAATCTCTGAGCGGGCACACATTGCACATCCGCTCATGGTCTCAGGACACATCCTACCGAGCCAAGAGTGCTCTACCACTGCCTCTACCTTCTGAGGAGGCTGAAGAGAGCTGGATTATGCACATGAATACTCGGATCCTTCTCCAGATGTGCAATACAGAGCATCCTAACATGCTGCATCACTTCATGGTACTGAAACAGTACTGCCACAGACAGAAAGGCTGTACAACAGATAAGTAAAACTGCCCAACGCATTACCAGCCAAAAAGGTGCCAAAAAAAAGGCCAGCAATATTATAAAAGACCCCCAACCACTCTACTCATGGACTGTTTGCCCCAATCCCATCAGGGAGGAGACTATGTAGTTTCCACCACCGGGACCACCAGAATCAACATTAGTAACTTTCCTCAAGCAGTAAGGCTAATCAACAACTCTACCCACAACACCAGGGTTTCTGGTTTTGAAGATTAGCTTTATTTATCACATGTGTGTTGAGACATTGAAATGTACAGTGAAATGTGTTGTTTTGCTTCAACAAACAACACAGTCCGAATATATGCTGGAGGAAATCCGCAAGAGTCACCATGCTTACAGTGCCATTTAAATGTCTATCTGCCCATGACAGAAGCCTCATTATAATTTATATTTAAATGTCTATGGGCCTTGCTGTTGCTTTAACAGAAGAATCAGGCACCATGTTGTTTGAAGTTCTAAAGACAAACTTCAGTAAGCATTCCAATGCCATAGGAAAAGCTGCAGAAGAATTTTAATAAAGTTAAAATATTAACTTTAAAATATCGCAGGGTGTGAAGATAAGTGGAGGCTTCAATTAGAAGATTAGTGCTGATTTTTTTCTCATCAAAACAAAAAGTTAAGTCAGATCAAACAGAGGTATTTTAAATCATGACAGGATTTATAAAGTAAGGACAATGAATGAATTCCCTTGGCTGGCAAATAGATAACTGAAGGGCATGAATTTATGATTATGCCAGAAAGAATGCTGAGTTGGAAAGTGGAATTTTATGTTACGTCCAAGAAATTGTTTGGATAAAGAACCATCAGCAGAAATAATAGTTCACGAAGAAGCTGCAGCAGACTTTGAATGGAAACTGAATAAGTAGTTGAATAAAAGATACATACCAGGGTCATGAGGAAAATATGGTGGACTGGATTATCTGGACAGGTCCAGTTCTACCTATGTGGATTTTTGAATTGTCTGCCTGGTATTATAAAAACAATTATCTACTCCCACTGTTAATTCCTAAGTTAGCATGAGGAATTGTTGTTCAACCAGAGGTGATGCCATTCAGTAACATATTGAAGTGAAACCTCAGTTCTTTCCTCGGGTGTACAGTACTGAAAATATCCCAAAATGCCATCATTGTTTAAAAAAATGTCCGAATGTGTACAGTGGCTGAAAACCTAAATGAGTTAAGTGTTGAAACTGCTTGTACAAACCTACCTCATTTTAGTTTGAAAATGCTCACTTGTAACTTACTGCTGCCAATGTATTCGAATTTCCTTTTACCCTTCAGGGTTGGTAGATGCAGCTGTCTTTGTCCCACTTTTCTCAATCTATACGAGGAAAATATTTCCTACATCCCACTAAGAGGCGTATATTTATACAGCTTGTAGATGATCCTTTTCAGTAAATGACTTGATCACAGTCATTGAGATGGGCCAGCACAGACCATGGGATTTATTAGTCTTCATCACAAAAGTTGGCTATTTTCTTGAATATTCCTATACTTTCTATAATTTTACCCACAATCTTACTGATTCATTTATTTGACAACAACACCTCCAAATGTTACAATGCTGCCACTAAAGATCTTATGTAAACAATGGCCATCTCTTTCATTCTTTATTTTTCCATCACTCTCAGATTGCCATACATGAACTAAACTCCTAAATGTTGCTAGCCTTTGTTGCTAACAGCTGTTTTAAAGATATCTAAATGTCATTATCTTATCAATCAGCATTACTCATACATCATCTCTGTGGATCTCCTGTTTATTTATCCAAGATATTTAAAACAGTTGATAATTTAAACTGATAGTAATCATGCATGCAAGGAGCTAAAACGACAAAGGATCAGTTGGCCATGAGTCATGTTGCCCAGCGTAAATGCTGGGCAACTTACTGTGCGGGACCTACGAACTAGGCTCGCCAAGAACAAAGCAGGCACACTCAAAAGCATGGTTAAAAAGAGGGAGTCAATCGGCCAAGTAACATTCATATTGTAGATCATACAAGGTATAAATTGACATAATCTTTGCCTGTAAATGTGATGCATGACTGCTGAGTTCCTTCAACATTCTATTTTGTCTTTCCTTCATGATTTAGTCATCAATAAATATAAGAAAATACTTATTTGGTCTTTAGAATTTGGCATTCAAGTAAATTCCATCATGAGATATTGTTTTCAGGACAGAGAGTTCCTCCTCGACTGGTTAGTTAATGCAAATTTCACATCATTTTAGACAAATGTTGTAGGTTCATAAGGGAAGTGTTCTGGAAATATAGCTTTGAGATCTCAAAAAAAATGTGTTTCAGATTTCAGCATCTGCACTCTCTTTAGTCTTCAATGTTCATACTGTGTCATCCTTCACAAAAAGACTGCCCTTGGAACTTCCTCCCTTTATTGCTGGGACCCACAGAGGATCACCTGACACAATCCCAAGGGTTGACATCAATTAACCAACAATATATTGTCTACAAAATAATAATATTTCCGATGTGTAAGTAACAAATTTAACTTTCTCTTTTTGTATAATGTTTAAAAGAAGCATGACAGCAGTGGTGGAACATGTGAAACATAATTTATTTTTTCACATCCTGTAGGAAAAAAGTACAGTCTGTTGCACCAAGAGCAATAAATCCTGCTTGACAGAGCTTTGCTCAGCCTGCTGGATGACTCCACACTCAGTTCTGCTCAATGCCCTGTCTCTGACTGCCTTTCTACTAAATTACAGATTCATTCTGCTGTGTGCCACAAGGAATTAGTTTAATTGTTACACTAGACTGTGCCCTTCTCAAGAGAACTAACTATTCTTTCTGTTCCTATGGCAATACATCACAGAGATGTAAATCTTGGAGAAAATTAAATTCATCTAAGATAATAAACTCAAAAGCTTCCCTCTGCATGGGGAAAGGTATTGTTTAGATTGCTGATAGTGAAAAGCAGATATTTTTTAAATAGGCAAATGTTAAATTGCTGAGCAAAATGTTTGAAATGACGAAGTATTTTGACTGACATGTCTTCTAATATATATTCAGGTTTATAATGGAACTGAAAGTCCCAATCATAGAGATATAATTTGCCTCATAATGAACATAACATTTTCCCCAATCTTCTGCTGAAAAGTCGACACATCTGCTTGCATCTGTCAGTTCTTATGCATTTAATTGAGTGGAAGGTCAAGATTGAACATAAGTGGAGGAGTCCATTTGAAATGAAAGGGAGGAATTGGTTATTGGGATGAAGTGTGAACATTTCTGTTTGACAAAATCCAGACAAGTTAAATACATTTAGTAGTTTTTAAGACTGTTCCTGTTCTATAAGTTTATCTTTATTTTAAAAAGTTACATTTTATGTCTTTTTATATTTTTTCTTAAATCTTGCTCAAGTGCATTTCAATGTGCTCAAACCTACTGCCAGAGCCCCAGAGGTGATCATTGCCATTGTGGAGTTAGAGCTGAACACTTGTTCTCGGAGGGACACTGTGCTGTGGGGTGTTTCATTAATCTACTCAGAACATGCCTTCCACATGAAGTCTGTGCCATGGGCCCAGCTGGGGGAAGCGGCTTGCTCCAAGAGCTAGGAGACCTGTGATCTTGAGCTGCTTGCTGGTAAACGTAAGATCTGAGCCCTTAGTTTCTTCTCTTAAGGATCAATAGTTACCTCTGGTCTCCTTGGAATGGAAACTACATAACCTCTGTGGACTTTTACCCCTTTAAAAACCCATCTCCCCTCCAATAATAAGATTAATAAATTATGAGATTGCATTTATATAGCATCTGTCATTACTTTAGAATATCACAAAGTTCTTTAGAGCCAGTAAAATACATACAAAACCGAGAAACTCATTTACTATTCTCATAAAGCGAAGAACAAATTGCTACATAGCAAAATCCTGCAAAACATCTATGCAATAAATGATTGCTATTTAGATATTTTATTTCAGTGAGATCAAACAGTAAGTTCAGCATATTTAATGCAACAAACATGTGCACTTACCTTTACTCTGTGTTCTTTTTACACATTTTGTGTTAAGAAATAACTTAATTTATTTCCTAAATACATATGTAATTGGTCTATCTTTCCTAACTTGGTTAACTCAATTTATTGCACCAGCAATAGATCTTCCACATACTCCTCTCAATGTTTCCCTTTGACTGGTGAGTTGGCAGCTTGATTAATTAACTAGTAATTGTAATGCATGGATCTATTTCTTTTAGAGCAATGATGTCCCCCCCCCCCCCCCACGCACCCAGCACCCCATATTCATCTATGGGCTGCACATGTACTGCTGTCTACGCATGCACATTGTTCTCTCTCTCTCTCTCGCTGCAATGTGAAAACACCAGTTAAAGCCATCTTCCGTGCGCGTGTTTTTATTTGTCAGAGAATATCATGAACTGCACCGACACTTACGGGACAAGACAGTACGAGTTAAGTAGTATGAGAAAGCCAAAGGATGCATGAGTAATAGTGAAAGACATGCTGAATTTAACGTTAAAATAATGTGGCGATGGCTCCTGCCAGAAAAGTTGATGAATTTCACAGTGCTGATGAAGGCTGGGAGTTGTATATTGAGAGGGCTGAACTGTATTGTAACGCAAACAAAAGCAAAAGAAAGCCCCTACACTCTTTTGTTTAATGGGCTCAATAACATACAGTCTCTTACACAACCTAGTAATCCCTGAAAAGCCAACAAACAAGATATTAGACACAATTGTTACAATTTTACAAAAGCACTTGAACCCTAAACTGCTGGTAATAGTTGAAAGATTTAGATTTTACAAAAGGAACTGGTCAAAAGATAAAAGCATTTCTGAATACATTGCAGAACCTTGTACACTTTCCCAGTACTGTGACTTTATAGAGATTGCCTTTCTGATGCACTAAGGGGTAGCCTTGTATGTGGCATACATAGTCAAAGCACTCAAAAGAGGTTACTGTCTGAAAGAAAGCTAACTTTAGACTGGGCATTGACAATTGAAAATATCAGTAGAGACTGCAGCAGAACTAGAGAAAAGGAGGTTAGAATGTCAAATGCACAGAATGTCTCTAAATGATGCAAAAACCCAAAGAAGTTGTCGACGTGGCAAATCCTCTTCATGATGCAAATGACAGTTTATTCAAAGAAAAAGTCTTCAGAATTTGTCACAGACAAAGTCACACAGAGAGAATGTGCAAGGCACACAAAAAGCACAACCAGTGAAAAGACCCATACAAAAAACTAAGCAAATTCATGAAGTAGCCAAATGTAAAACAGAATCAGACAACACAGACTCAGACAAAGGTGAATGGTTATGCCTAGAACTGCAAAATATTACTGAAGCAGAGTTGATCTGTTGAGAAATGGAAGGCCAGCACTTTTCAGACGTGAATGGTTGTGAAAAATCCAACTAGAGTGGCATTCAATCAAAGCTCTCAGTGTGGCATCAACAGGCAACTGCAGCCCAAATGATAGCACTAACCAGAGACTGGCACAGCTACCTAATGTTAATGAGAAGGTGTTTGAGGAGGGGATGAGTAAACTCAAAGTCATGAAGGCCAGAACTGAACTGGATGAAACAGCGTCACCAAGATTCCACAAAGCGTGTCTAGTGCCTTATGCACTATGTCCTAAAGTGGATGCTGAACGTCAGAACTTGGAGGCATCTGGAATTCTCTCCAAGGTTGAGTGGAGTGAATAGACCACGCCCGTTGTCCTGGTGATCAAGAACGGGAAGGCCAGAGACATTTGCATGTGGGGATTTCAAGGTTAGTATCAACCCGGTGCTGCATACTGTGCAGTATCCCCTGCTAGAAATAGAAGATATTTTTGGATTTTTGGCAGGCGGGGAGAGATTTTCAATGATTGACTTGTCACAAGCCTATCTGGAAATGGAGATCATAATCAGAATCAGGTTTATTATCACCGGCATGTGGCGTGAAAATTGTTAAATTAGCAGCAGCACTTCAATGCAATACATAATATAGAAGAAAATAATAAAATAATAATAAATAAATAAATATTATTCAGTATACCTTATACAGTATACGTATATTGAATAGATTAAAAATCATGCAAAACAGAAATAATATATGTTTTTTAAAAAGTGATGTAGTGTTCAAGGGTTCAATGTCCATTTAGGAATCAGGTGGCAGAGGGGAAGAAGCTGTTCTTGAATCACTGAGTGTGTGCCTTCAGGCTTCTGTACCTCCTACCTGATGCGAACAGTGAGAAAAGAATATGCTGTGGGTGCTGGAGGTCCTTAATAATATGTCAACAAATACATCTATAGATGTACCGTGGAGAGCATTCTGACAGGCTGCATCACTGTCTGGTATGGGGGGTGTGAGTGGGGGGCTACTGCACAGGACCGAAAGAAGTTGCAGAGGTGTCTTGGGTACTTTGTAGGCTAGTACCCAAGATGGAGCAGACTAAATTTATAACCCTCTGCAACTTCTTTCGGTCCTGTGCAGTAGCCCCCCACTCACACCCCCCATACCAGACAGTGATGCAGCCTGTCAGAATGCTCTCCACGGTACATCTATACATGTATTTGTTGACATACTAAATCTTTTCAAACTTCCAATCAAGTATAATCACTGTCTTGCCTTCTTTATAACTGCATCTATATTGATGGATTGATGCCTGGAAATATGATGTTGTAGCTATTAGTGAAACGTGGTTGCAGGAGGGGTGTGATTGGCAACTAAATATTCCAGGATTTTGTTGCTTCAGGTGTGATAGAATAGGAGGGGCAAGAGGGGGAGGTGTTGCATTGCTTGTCAGAGATTATATAACAGCAGTGCTCTGGCAGGATAGATTAGTGGACTCATCTAGGGAGGCTATTTGGGTGGAATTGAGGAATAGGAAAGGTGTTGTGATGCTTATAGGGGTGTATTATAGACCACCTAATGGGGACTGAGAATTGGAGGAGCAAATTTGTAAGGAGATAGCAGATATTTGTAGTAAGCACAAGGTTGTGATTGTGGGAGATTTTAATTCTCCACACATAGACAGGGAAGCCCATTCGGTAAAAGGGCTGGATGGTTTGGAGTTTGTAAAATGTGTGCAGGATAGTTTTTTGAAGCAATACATAGAGGTACCAACTAGAGAAGGAGCAGTGTTGGATCTCCTGTTAGGGAATGAGACAGGGCAGGTGATAGAGGAAATTGTTGGGGAGCACTTCGGGTCCAGTGAACACAATACAATTAGTTTCAGTGTAATTTTGGAGAAGGATAGGACTGGACCTAGGATTCAGATTTTTGATTGGAGAAAGGCTAACTTTGAGGAGATGCGGAAGGATTTAGAAGGAGTGGATTGGGAAAATTTGTTTTATGGGAAAGATGTAACAGAGAAATGGAGGTCATTTAAAGGTGAAATTTTGAGGGTTCAGAATCTTTATGTTCCTGTTAGGTTGAAAGGAAAGGTTAAAAGCTTGAGAGAGCGATGATTTTCAAAAGATATTAGGAACTTGGTTCAGAAAAAGAGAAAGATCTTCAATAAATATAGGCAGCTTGGAGTTAATGAGGTACTCGAGGAACATAAGGAGATTTTGAACAATTTCTTTTCTTCGGTATTTACTAAGGAGAAGGATATTGAATTGTGTAAGGTAAAGGAAACAAGTAGGGTAGTTATGGAAAGTATGTCAATTAAAGAAGAGAAAGTACTGACACTTTTAAGGAATATAAAAGTGGATAGGTCTCCGGGTCCAGACAAGATATTCCCTAGGACTTTGAGGGAAGTTAGTGTAGAAATAACAGGGGCTCTGACGGAAATATTTCAAATGTCATTAGAAACGGGAGTGGTGCCGGAGGATTGGCGTATTGCTCATGTCGTTCCTTTGTTTAAAAAGGGTTCTAAGAGTAAACCTGGCAATTATCGGCCTGTGAGTTTGACGTCAGTGGTGGGTAAACTGATGGAAAGTATTCTTAGAGATGGTATATATAATTTTCTGGATAGACAGGGTCTGATTAGGAACAGTCAACATGGATTTGTGCGTGGAAGGTCATGTTTGACAAATCTTATTGAATTTTTTGATGAGGTTACTAAGAAAGGTGACGAGGGTGAAACGGTGGATGTTGTCTATACGGACTTCAGTAAGGCCTTTGACAAGGTTCTACATGGAAGGTTAGTTAGGAAGGTTCAATCATTAGGCATTAATATGGAAGTAGTAAAATGGATTCAGCAGTGGCTGGATGGGAGACGCCAGAGAGTAGTGATGGATAACTGTGTGTCAGATTGGAGGACAGTGTGTAGCTGTGTGCCTCAAGGATCTGTACTGGGTCCAATGTTGTTTGTAATATATATTAATGATCTAGATGATGGGATGGTAAATTGGATTAGTAAGTATGCAGATAATACTAAGATAGGTGGTGTTGTGGATGATGAGGTAGGTTTTCAAAACTTGCAGAGAGATTTAGGACAGTTAGAAGAGTGGGCTGAAAGGTGGCAGATGGAGTTTAATGCTGAAAAATGTGAGGTGCTATGTTTTGGTAGAACTAATCAAAATAGGACATACATGGTAAATGGTAGGGCATTAAAGAATGCTTTAGAACAGAGGGATCTAGGAATAATGGTGCATAGTTCCCTGAAGATGGAATCTCATGTGGATAGGGTGGTGAAGAAAGCTTTTGGTTTGCTGGCCTTTATAAATCAGAGCATTGAGTATAGGAGTTAGGATGTAATGTTGAATTTGTATAAGGCACTGGTAAGGCCAAATCTGGAGTATTGTGTACAGTTCTGGTCACTGAATTATAGATAGGATGTCAATAAAATTGAGAGACTACAGAGGAGGTTTACTAAAATGTTGCCTGTGTTTCAACTCCTAAGTTACAGAGAAAGGTTGAACAAGTTAGGTCTTCATTCTTTGGAATGTAGAAGGTTGAGGGGAGACTTGGTAGAGGTGTTGAAAATTATGAAGGGGATTGATAGAGTTGATGTGGTTAGACTTTTTCCATTGAGAGTGGGGAAGGTTCAAACAAGAGGTCATGGGTTGAGAATTAGAGGACAAAAGTTTAGGGGTAATATGAGGGGGAACTTCTTTACTCAGAGAGTGGTAGTTGTGTGGAATGAGCTTCCAGCAGAAGTGGTTGAGGCAGGTTCTATGTTGTCGTTTAAAGTTAAATTGGATAGATATATGGACAGGAAAGGAATGGAGGGTTATGGGCTGAGTGCAGGTCGGTGGGAATAGGATAGAGTAAGAGTTCGGCACGGACTAGAAGGGCCGAGATGGTCTGTTTGCGTGCTGTAATTGTTATATGGTTATATGTTGGGACCAGTTTAGATCCTCAGATATCTTGACACCTAAGGACTTGAAACTGCTCACTCTCTCCACTTCTGATCCCTATGAGGAGATAAAGGAGTCAAGTAGGAAGTTCCTCACAAAGGTATGTTCCGGTAAAATTTTGCCCTCTTAGGCATCACATCAGCTCCAGCAATTTGGCAAAGAGCAATGGACCAGGTGTTCCAAGATATGCCATGAAAACAGTGACATCATGTCACCTTGATGACATCATCGTGACTGGCAAAAATGATGAAGAGCACCACCAGAATCTTGATAAAGTGCTTACCAGGCTGAGTGAGTATCATATGCATGCAAAGAGAGAGAAAAGTGAGTTTTTCAGGAATGAAATCTCATATTGTGGACGTGTCATTGACAAGCACAGCTTACATAAGTACAAGAGAAGATTAAAGCAGTAGCATAGGCACCAAAACCAGAAAGTTTGTCAGAACTCCGATCATACTTCTGCCTAGTAAACTACTACCACCAGTATTTCCCAAACATTGCTACAGTGCTGCATCCATTGAATGCACTGTTATAGACAGGAGCAAAGTGCGAATAGTCAGAAAGATGTGAAAAAGCATTCAAGGAAACAAAGAGACTAATAGTATAGTCATAGTCATAGTCATACTTCATTGATCCCAGGGGAAATTGGTTTTCGTTACAGTTGCACCATAAATAATTAAATGGTAATAAAACCATAAATAGTTAAATAGTAATATGTGAACTATGCCAGGAAATAAGTCCAGGACCAGCCTATTGGCTCAGGGTGTCTGACCCTCCAAGGGAGGAGTTGTAAAGTTTGATGGCCACAGGCACGAATGACCTCCTATGACGCTTTGTGTTGCATCTCGATGGAATGAGTCTCTGGCTGAATGTACTCCTGTGCCCAACCAGTCCATTATGTGGTGGATGGGAGATATTGTCCAAGATGGCATGCAACTTGAACAGCATCCTCTTTTCAGACATCACCATCACAGAGTCCAGTTCCATCCCCACAACATCACTGGCCTTGCTGAAGAAGATGAGTTTGTTGATTCTGTTGGTGTCTGCTACCCTCAGCCTGCTGCCCCAGCACACAACAGCAAACATGATCACACTGGCCACCACAGACTCGTAGAACATCCTCAGCATTGTCCGGCAGATGTTAAAGGACCTCAGTCTCCTCAGGAAATAGAGACAGCTCTGACCCTTCTTGTAGACAGCCGCAGTGTTCTTTGACCAATCTAGTTTATTGTCAATTCATATCCACAGGTATTTGTAATCCTCCACCATGTCCACGCTGACCCCCCGGATGGAAACAGGGGTCACCGGTACCTTAGCTCTCCTCAGGTCTACCACCAGCTCCTTAGTCTTTTTCACATTAAGCTGCAGATAATTCTGCTCACACCATGTGACAAAGCTTCCTACCACAGCCTTGTACTCAGCCTCATCTCACTTGCTGATGCATCCAACTATGGCAGAGTCATCAGAAAACTTCTGAAGATGACAAGACTCTGTGCAGTAATTGAAGTCTGAGGTGTAAATGGTAAAGAGAAAGGGAGACAAGACAGTCTCTCTTGAACATCCAATGAACTGCTCACCCATTAAGACCCATCCCTGCCCTTCAGACTGACATGCGATGCATCCCCTTACGACATTGAAACCGTTTTGTCACAATTTATGAAAGATGGATCTGAAAGCAAAATTGCATTTACATCAAGATCACTGATGAGCCCAGAACGCAACTATCAACCGAGAGGCCCTTAGTCTAGTATGAGGAATAAAGTAGTTCCACTACTAGCTCTATGGACAAATGCTTACACTAGTAACAGCTCACCAGTCCCTTGTGGCCATTTTTAATGGGAATTCCAGTGAAGACAGCTATCTGGTTACAACATTGGCACTATTCCTAGGAGCCCACTTTTATGACATAGAGTTCAAGGCTCCCAAACAACACAGCAATACAGATGGTTTGTTACGTCTTCCACTATTGGCAACTGAGAAGGAAAGTCTTCATACTTAGCCCAGTAGAAGTGTTCCACTCCGCATTGGTGGACCAGTGGCTGATAGCAAATTCCGAGATACTAAGGGAAACAAGGAATGACCCGACATTGTCATAAGTCTAAGAAATCACCATGCAAGGATGGTCAGCTCATGGTAACCTTGTGTTTCCAGAGTTCTCTGTGAGATATACCAACTGTTGGTATGTCAAAGAATATTGATGTGTGGATTTTACATTGTGGTTCCCTAAAATTGCACATCAGAGTGTTAGAAAATCTGTATGAAGGACACCTGGGTACAGTCAAGATGAAGAGTCTCACCTGGAGCTACGTGTGGTGGCTGTGAATAAATAAACAGATTGAAGACCTGGTCTGAAGCTGTTTAGGATACCAAAAAGTTCAAAATGCACCCCTGTAGGCACCAGTACACCCATGCTGCCATTGTCCCCATGGCATAGGGTACATATTGACTTTGCTCATCCATTCATAGACTCCTTGTTTCTGTTTCTGTGGATGCTCATTCAAAGTGGCTGGAGATATATCAATGAAGTCAACCACCTCAGCAAAGACTGTCCATGCTCTGAGGACCATCTTTGCCAGAAATGTCTTATCAGAACAAATTGCAAGTGACAATAGAGGACAATACACATCAGAAGAATTCCAACTGTTCGAGAAGAGAAATGGCATCAGACATTTCAGGTTGGCTCATCACCACTCAGCAATAAACGTGTTAGCTGAAAAAGGTTTATCCAAACCTTCATGAAGTCCATTAAAGCAATGGACAAGGACGAGATTTCTCCACAGCACAATGTGGACAATTTACATTCTGTGTATCAGAACTCCGTTCATGTGATGACAAATCAAACACCTGCAATGCTATTCATGAACAGGAATCGAAGATCTCACATGGACCTCCTGAAATCTGACCTCCAAGGGAAGTACAGAATAGACAGTTCAGCCAGTTGCCCAGTGAAGCAGCAAGGAGCTTTGAGCCTGGAAAGAAAGTCCTTTTGCATGATTACCGAGAAGATAAGTGGACATCGGTAGGATAGCTACAAGAACTGGACCACTGATGTAAACAGTGGATGTTGGAGATCAGACATGGAGACATCATGTGGGCCAGATACTGAATGCTCAACTGAAGAACAAACTTTAGTCGACTGCGTCCAATAAGACGGACACATTACAGTCACCAGACCTACCTCTCAGTGATGATCCTGTCACTGATAATGCAATATGAGGCGGCAAACAGAAAACGTTGTCTTAGTTAAGATACCTGCCAAACCTGATGCCACTCAACAGGTCCAGAGGTGCTATCCTGAAAGAAGCAGCATACCACCCAAAAGATTGAACCTTTAGAACTGTGTAGTTAGTTATGGGCTGTTATTGTGAAAACAGGTTTATTTGGAATATGGGTTTATGAAAAGGAAATTGTATATATACAGTTTTATGTTGCATTAATATAAAGGGGGAGTTAATGTAATGTCATTTCTTTTAAAGGAATGACACCTGCCCCACCTTACCCTCAGCACTACATATTGATCTGTTGTCTGCATACGTACTGTTGTCTACGCTGGCATCTCTCTCTCTCTCGCTGCAACGTGAATACACCAGCTAAAGCCTTCTCCCGCATGCGTGCTTTTATTTAATTGATATGTAGCTGTGCACAAACACAACTGCAATATTATGTTTGTAGTGTTGAATGAACACTGGCCCTTTCTGTGTATGTTTTTTCAACTCTTATTTAGACAATCTGGGGACAGCTCTTCATACTATAATAAAGTTATGCCTTTGTCATTAAAAATGGAATCTCACACTAGGAGTTTATTGAAGTAAAACAAAAGTAAGGGAAATCAAATTTCCTTTAGTACTTTAAAAGTCTGTTGATTTTAAACAGCGAATGATGATTATGCTTTCAATGATGCATAGTTTTGCAGAATCAAAATAAGCTGCTGAGGTTGTTTCGCAGAAATCAAATTAAACCAAAAGCTTTATATATGTGGGATGTATGGGGTGTGCCGGGAGGGGAAACACTTCTGGTGAAGGGGCTTGTCATGTTGATCCTGGGGCAGCTCATTCACCATTCACCTTCACTGGACACTCAGCTCCAAGTGGCTGTTTGCATGTGACAGTAGCCACACCCTGGTATGCTGCTTCAACAAGCAGGCTAAAGCAGGAGAGGGTAACTGCTGGCCTCGTACCCTGGTGAGACAGGCTCGAGCATGCCAATTCAGGTGAGGGTTGCCGCTGGCCTCATACCCTGGTGAGACAGGGATATTCCTGCTCGAGCATGTGAAGTCAGCTCTGTTGGACAATTAAGATCTACAGCGAGATCCAGTGGCCAGGAAGGTGGTACGGCAACACTTTGTGGAGAGAATAGGGCATAACAAGGCACAGAAGACGTCACAGTCATTTACTGCAACCAAGGGTGATCCAGTTTGTGACACTTGTTTGTACCACTGGACACAGCTTTCTGAGGCCGAGAGCATGGAACCACCCCTGTGCAGTGGCTTTTCCACTTTAAAAACTCTCCCACTGAGGTTTCCTGTCATCATCGGACACAATGGACAGTCACCAAATTATATATGTCATTCAAGACTGATAATGCCCAGAAATGATTTATTTAATAATTAGTGTAAACTTCTATCTTTTTGAGAGGGTCTTTATTGTCTATATTGTTCTTGGAAGATAAAAATCCTTTACAGTTTCTATTGAACCTAATTCCCTGTATTAGTTTTAGTAGTTTTCAGCAGCTGTCTCAACTTTGGAATCAAAAAGTGCTTCACAACAATACGTTTTTGAAAAAGTTCATTGTAACAATATAGGAAGCAAGCAATCATTTTTACACCCCATAAATAGCAATATGCAATATAAGTGTCATGACGTGAGACCGTATTTCTAAGTTTGTTTTGTAAAATACACTTCTTATTAATTGATATGTATTAGATGATGCAATATTGAGTAAAGAGGATGATCCATTAAAAAAAGCAGTATTTATTGAGGAAACCGGTAATTGCCTTATTGTATTGCAGAGTGCAATTGTCTGTTCTAATTGAGATAAAGTGTATTTCACAAAAATAAAGACAATTTGTTGATTGGATATTGTAAAAGGAATTTAATATAAATGTTAATTCATTCTAACAATCTTACTTTCACAAAAACGTGATAACGATATCCCATTTTAAACTAATAAAGCATATCAATGCTACACAATTAAATGTCAACAGGTGGTCTAAGACAGAGATTCCTACTCAGGTTGTCTTGATGGCTTGTGGGAGGGCATGAGTTGGTTCATCATTACCCAGGGAATACTACAGTGTGAGCTACTCATCATTTCTAGCCACTAAACAGTCTAGTCATATGCTCATGCTAACAGTTGATCAGGACTGTCAGTGCAGAAAGGAGCACAAGGATAGTGTATAACATTTAATTAAAATACTGTAGAAAATATTTTTTAATGGAGTTCAGTGGATTCTGGTTAATTGGGCCATGTTTTAACTGGGGCTGCCACTTTATTTGGGGCAACTCATAAAGAACAAAAAAAAAATCAACAAAATAGTTAGGATTCCCTTTGTTTATTTGGGACACTATGCCACTTAATTGGGACAGCAGCCTGTTGTTAACTTGCATAAGCAGCATGTACTTGTGTGGTTGTTAGACACTATACTGTGCTTAGGGCAAACAGTTTTTTTTAATAGTGTCAGTAGCACCTGTTTGTGCTGCAAAAGCAGAGACCTTTGTCCCTGGCAAGAAATAAGCAGTAAGACAATTCATAACCGTTTTGCTCACTGTGGTTTCAAGCATTCAGGCTTGGAGATACCAAAAACAGCCGTTAGACTTTATGGAGTGAACAGTTTTTAAATAGTGTCAGTTGCATGGGTTTGTGTTATGTTATCTACTTGATATACTGGACACCGACTCAAAATCCAGTGATTTTTGATCATTTTGTTTTTTTATTTTAACTTTATGCAGGAAGGCAATGAAGGCAGTCCATTATCTGTGCTGATTTTGTTCATTTACAGTTAATCAAATGAACATGGCAGCGTACACTGGATTAATTTCTCCGTTGATAACTATTAGGGACTAATACACAGCGTTAAAGTACTGCAGTCATTTTGGTAGTGTTCTAATTTGTTGTATAATTTATTTCAATACAGAATTTGTTACTCAGTTAAATAGTAGCTTGTACTTTTTAACTACTTCCATGAAAATTTGGCTAATTGGGGAAGTTGCTTAATTGGACCAAAGTGTACTGGTCCCAATGTGTTCTAATTAACCGGAATCAACCATATTTACAAATGATAGATCATTGTATTTTAGGAAAAGGAATTTGTAATTCATTAATGTATTCAATTAAATTTATCAATGTACCTGTAATTTTGCGTTCACTCTCTTAATGTGCTGTACTCCTTTGCATTTGGAGATAATTGATTGCCAATTAAAAAAATAATTTACCATGTCTTTTGTTCAACTCCACCTGTAGCAACCATAACTCATCACTGTAATTTGTGTCCAAGCTTGTGTTTCTAATTGCTGGCTGCAGAATTATATTCATACTCAATTTGTTCCGATTTAATCAAGAGGATTTCAAACCTCAAACTGTCTACTTGCTCATCAGTGATTTAATTTGAATATGAAGTTTTTTTTCTTTTCTTGTAACTTCTCAATGCTTATTCATGCTGAACAGTCTGTTTTCAAAGTGAAAGACAACTCAGCATGTCAACTGGTCCCCTGAGTACAGAAACCAGTTTGAACTCCATGCTCTCAAAAATTATTTTCAATATATCAGTTTAATCTAGTAGAACTGGTGCATTTATGGTTCACAGATACCAGAATTTTATTCCAGTGGCCAGTAAAACTTCAGTAGTATCTCTATTTCAAAAACCATTGTTAAAATTCAGTAAGAAGAAACCTGTATGTGAAACATTGCCTGGAATTTTGATTTGGCTGAGGTCAGTATTTTTTCCTATTTATTGTGTTGATCATTTTAAGTTCATAGTGCAAAAATGATGCTCCCTCAGTAACACAGAATAAACTTTGTAGATTAAAGGGAAGTAAACTACAGAGCCTGTTGACCCTATTTAGACAACTGTGTTTACATAATTCTTCAAACATGTAATATACTCAATTTCTAATATTTCAGTTGCTGACATTTCTTTGTTTGTACTGGTTTCAACTATATTTCCATTTTTCTTCAGGTTGGTTTCTTCTGTAATGTTAAAGTTAATCTTATCTATTAATGCAGGGAATTAAGCTCTAGAAACAGATTGATCTACACCAGCAACTTTGATGTGTGTTGCTTGAATTTCCAGCATCTGCAGAATTCCTGTTGTTTGATCTACACAGTTTCAAGTTTTCTCCAAGAAAGCAAACCTAGTTCAATATTTTTTATCAAAATGTTTACTCAATATCATCAAGACAATGCTTCTTTTGGGAACTTATATTAAGACAACACTCCATGGGGATCAGAAGTAACATCTCCACCTCATGGACAATCAAGGTTGGCACATCTCAACGATGTGTGCTTAGGCCACTGCTCTACTCTCTCGACACTTATAATTGTGTAGCTAGGCACAGTTCAAGTGCCATCCATAAATTTGCTGATAATAGTACTATTGTTGGCAGAATTTCAGATGGTGACAAGAGGGTGTAAAGGAGTATGATTTATCAGCTGAAAAGTTGAAGATCCAGTTGCAGAAGGAGGTACAGAGGCCTAAGTTCTGAAGCTTTTTGATCATAATTGTAGGAATCATTGTGCTAAATACTGAACTGTAGTCAATAAACAGCGCCCTGACATACACACTTGTATTATCCAGGTGATCTAAGGTCGCATGAAGAGCCAATTAGATCACATGGGCCATAGACCTATTGTGGCAGTAGGCAATTTGCAGTGAGTCCAGGTCCTTGCTGAGGCAGGAGTTGATTCTAGCCATGACCAACCTCTCAAAGCACTTCATCACTGAAGGTATGAGTGCTACTGGATGGTAGTCATTAAGGTAGCTCACCCTTCTCTTATTGGGCACCACTATAATTGTTCCCCTTTCAAAGTAGCTGGGAAGTTCTGACTGTAACAATAAGAGACTGAAAATGTCTTTGAGCAGTCCCTGCCATTTGGTTGGCACAAGTTTGATAGCAGAATAGTGAGGAGAGAGTTAGTTTTTTAATGATTAGTAAAATTATAGGTGGTGGCACAGTATGTCGAAAAAATTGCAGTTTTTCTATCATTTTGAAATTAGGGGATGATATTTTCCATAAATCTATAAGCATAAACTAGGTATGTGGTTCTTCAACCCAAACAAGGCATCTCCCCCTTGTTTTATTTTTTTGCTGGCCTCTAAGTTCTCATTTGCAGTGTTGATTACACTTACAGACTACACCACAATTCAAAATCATGAGATAAAATTATTTGGCCAAAGTATTCAAGATTCAAAATAGTCTATTGTCAATCTTCAGTACACAAGTGTAAAGGATCATGAAATGATTATTACTCTGGATCCGATGTGGCATAACAAACACACAATAACCACCACATGTTTTTATATTGTGGTGTAGTCTGTGTGTTCTTGATGTCCATGAGTTGGTTGATGAGGGGATTAAAATTAGAAAAGTAACCATACTTCAAAACATAGTTCTTTGACTGTGAAATCTTGGAATATCTTAAGATTGCAGAAGAACCCATTTATTTTCCAATATTTTTTTATTCTAAAAAAGGTAAGATTGCCAAGAGAACATCAGCAGGAGCAACAACTGTTTCTGGTGAATAAGCATCAGGTGATCAATACTGCAAATGAGAACCGAGAGGCCAGCAGAAAAATAAAACCAATGCCTTGTTTGGGTTGAAGAACCACATACCTAGTTTGGGTTGAAGAACCACATACCTAGTTTATGCTTATAGATTTATGAAAACTATCATTCCTTAATTTCAAAGTGATAGAAAAAATATAACTTTTTCTACATATTGTCCCACCACCTATAATTTTACTACTCATTAAAAACTAACTCCCTCCTCTTTGTTCTGCTATTTAGATCCGTACATTAGCCCTGCCAGCTCTACTAGATCTCTCCTTTCTGGTTTACTAACTGTTGTCATCCTGAATGTTTGTACTTCTGAATTTCTCTCAGCCCTACACAATTGCTCCATATTTCATTTTCTTTTCTTTCCTATACACAACACGAGGCTGCTTAACAAGATGGTATTATAGGAAAGATACCAGCATGCATAGAGGATTCACTTACTGGCAGGAGGTAAAGAGTGGGAATAAAGGGGGCCTTTTCTGGTTGGCTGCCGGCAACTAGTTGTATTCCACAGGGTACAGTATTGGGACCACTTCTTTTCATGTTATATGTTGATGATTTGGATGACAGAATTGATGGCTTTGAAGGCCAAGATTGCAGGTGATACAAAGATTGGTGGAGGGGCAGGTAGTGTTGAGGAAGCAGGGAGTCTGCAGAAGGATTTAGAGAGATTGAGGGAATGGTCAAAGAAGTAGCACATGGAATATAATGTAGGGAAGTGCATGGTCATGCTCTTTGGTAGAAGGAATAAAGGTGCAGATTATTTTTTAAGTAAGGGGGCAATCAGAAGTACAAAGGGTCTTAGGAGCCCTTGTACAGGATTGTTTGGAGGTTTATATGCAGGTTAAGTTGGTGCTGAGGAAGACAAATGCAATGTTAGCATGCATTTCGAGAGCAGGATGTAATGCTGAGGCTTATAAGGCATTGGAGTATTGTGAGCAGTGTTGGGCTAGTTTTCTGGGGAAAGATGTGTTGCCATTGAAGAGGATCCAGAGGAGGTTCACATGAATAAAAGAGATAGCATAAGATGAGCTTTTGATGGCGCTGGGGTTTAGAAGAATGGGGGAGGGGGAATATCATTGACATCTATCGAATATTGAAAGGCATAGATAGAGTGGATGTGGAGAGGATGTTTCTTATAGTTGGTGAGTCTAGGACCAGAGGGCACTGCCTCAGAATAGAGGGACATCCATTTGGAACAGAAATACAGAGGAATTTCTTTAGGCAGAGTGTGGTGAATCTGTGGAATTTATTGCCATGGACTGCTGTGGAGGCCAAGTCATTCAGCATATTTAAAATGGAGGTTGACAGGTTCTTGATTAGGTTGGAGGAGAAGGCAGGAGGATGGGATTGAGAGAAATAATAAATCAGCCATGATGGAATGGCAGAGCAAATCTGATGGTTCAAATGACCTAATTCTGCTCCTATGTCTAATGGAAAACTCTACTATGGATGGTCCCAAGTCTGGCTGCTAAAGGAGGAGGGTTGGGCATGGGACTGGAAACTTCATCCTATGAAAATCCACTGCTACTAAAATGCCAAAAGAAGCTCTCAAGGCCTCATCCTTGGGAGAGAAAGGATACATCAAGAAGATGGGCTATACTTGGAGACAACCTAAAAGACTGGCTCAGGACAGAGGAATCTAGTGAGCTACTCTCAGTGGTCTATGCCCAGCTGGGGTGATGGGGCTAAAGTAAGTATGTCTTATAGTCACATACTCTACAAGTTGAGCTACGTACTATACATGTCTTTCAACTTTTCATGACATCTATATGTTGTACACCATGTACACTAATGATTCATTTTATTCTGATCATTTCTTGCCACTGAGACTTCATGGAATAGCCACTGCAATAATAAGCCTGATTCATGACTATGTAAGTATTTTCTAACCACTTTATTGAAACACTCTTTGGACTTCAGGAACAGGCTATTTTCATTTTTAAACTTGGAATTGGTCTTGGGGCCGGACTGAAGCCGTGAAGCCCATGCTCAAGAGTGAATAATTAACCAATGTTAGGCTAATTTAAACACCGAACAGGTTTAGAAAACGTTTAAGGCATTGTGGCTAAGGGTTGGGAGGAGGAGTGTGTGGTGAGGATAAACCGGTGTTCAGCTCACTACTCCGGGAGGCTTTACTTGGTGAAGTTACTCTGCAGCTATCGGAACTCGCCTCAGCACTGAACTTGGCTCCGCAGCTGTGGCCTGCAGCTATTGGGCTGTTGGACTGGCTGTAGTGCTGAACTGGCTACATGGATGTGGACTTACTTTCAGTGACACTGTGGATTGGTTGTTAGCTTTGTTTTTATTGTTTCCATGGTTTGTTTATTTTTTTCAATTTTGCACATTGTATACATGACTGTCTTTGTGGTGTCGGTTTTTTTTTGTGAATTTTATTGTCTTTCTTTATTTCGCGTCTGTCCATAAGAAGATGAATATTAGGGTTGCATATAGTGTACATACTTTGATAATATATATACTTTGAATTTTAAGCTTGATGGCCTGTAAGTTCCACTAGCAAAACTATGTTTATGACTATCTAGGTTCTGAGTCATTCAGTTAAAAATTTGATGTTGATTATTTAATCAGTTTCTATAAATTCCCTATAATCCACTCTAGCACTGGATCTATTCTGACATCAGTATTCAACTCTGTTCAATATCTAACTTTACCTGACCCTTTCCCTAATGTTTCTCAGCTATAAGCACATTGGACAGCAGTTTTTTTGATGGTGTTGCTTCCTCTGAATTTTCTTTTGTTTATGATGGACCCCTTGAAGCTGAACACAAATATTATTTCAAACTGTTTGTATCATATAGGAATTTAGAAAAACAAGAAATTAACTTTTATTAAACAAAATGTATTTAATTACATAATGGTGCTGATACTTTGCAATAACTTATCTAAACTAGAAAATGTTTTGTTGATGACTTTCATTTGTATTCAGTGTCTAAGGCTGCTCGCTTAGTGCCCAACAATAATCAGCCAGCATTTTTTGGATTCGAATTGCCCTAATACTGTTTCTCCATGATCACAATGTCCTGGTGAAATCTCTCACTATGCTTGTCACTGACAGCACCAAGATCTACAGGGAAGAAGTCTAAATGTGAATGTAGAAAATTAATCTTCAGTGACATGTTTAACTTCATGGTTTTGTATGCTTGAAGCATGTTGAAGCATGCTTGAATCAGTTAAGTTAACCACTCCTCCTCCACTGTCACCCTGAACACTGGCGTGCCTCAAGGCTGTGTGCTGAGCCCTCTTCTGTACTCCCTTTTCACCTATGACTGTGTTCCTGTACATGGTTCTAACTCCATAATCAAGTTCGCAGACGACCCCACGGTGGTTTGCCTGATCAGAGGGGATGATGAGATGGCCTACAGGGCTGAGGTTCAGCACCTGACCATATGGTGTGCTGACAACAACCTGGCCCTTAACACCCAGAACACCAAGGAGATCATTGTGGACTTCAGGCATGCTAGGAGCCACACTCACGTCTCCATCTACATCAACAGAGCTGTAGTGGAGCATGTAACAAGCTTCAAATTCCTTGATGTCCACATTTCCAAGGATCTCACCTGGTCCCTGAGCTCCTCCATCCTGATCAAAGAGGCGCAACAGCGCCTTTATTTCCTGTGGAGCATCAAGGAAGTTCACCTCTGTCCCAGGATACTGATGGACTTTTACCGCTGTACCATTGAGAGCATACTCACCAACTGTATCTCAGTGTGGTATGACAATTGTCCCTTATCGGACCGCAAAGCACTCCAGTGTGTGGTGAAAATTGCCCAGCGGATTATCGGCACTCAATTGCCCACCATTGAGAACATTTACCATAAACGGTGCCTGGGCAGGTCGAAAATCATTATCAAGGATGCATCTCACCCTAACCATGGACATTTTACTCTACCCCCATCTGGTAGGCAGCTACAGGAGCCTCGGCTCCCACACCAGCAGGCACAGGAAGAGCTCCTTCCTTGAGGCTGTGACCCTGCTGAATCTCACATCATGGTGCCAAGCAGTATTGCACCCATACTGTATTGTCTTAGTACTTTTATATTTGTGTGCTGTAGCACTTACTCTTTATTCGCAGTTATTTTGTAGATAACACTATTCTTTACATTTCTGGTTAGATGCTAACTGTATTTCACTAGCTTTGTATCTGTACCCAGCACAATGATAATAACATTGAATCTAATCTAATCTAATGTTGTCATCAGCTGCACGTAATTTGTTGCTCTCTAGTTGCCAAGAAAATTTTCAACAACATCCAAGAATACGTTCCATGCAATTTTCTCCAGTCCCACTAGAAGTTCTTCATATTGCCTGTCGCTGATGATCTATTTGATTTTTGGATCAATAGAAATGTCTTCTTAATTTTGACATCTGTCTCAAATATCGAAACCTTTCATGGAACTTCTTGTGACTAGTGACAGCAGATGCCATCCTTGCAGTCTTGAATCCAGTAATTCTGTGGTCCACCTTCACTGCACTAATGTGTTTTGGGACCATCTGGTGAAAGAAGCCATTGAAATAAAACTAGAGGAAAAGATTTTTAACAAAGACGAAGGCCTCACTCTAAGTAAGAACTGGAATTTAATTGTAAACAAGGTAGGACAGCGGAAAACTGATTGGATGAGGACCAACTAATCAGGAGATATGAATGTTGGGGGTATATATAGCACTGTACTAGACATCATCTCTGATGAAAATGACAGAATTTGTCATTGAAACATCGATTAAAATCAATACCTGTACCCGGCTAGAAGTGTGAGAAGAATTTATCTGTTATGTACACCAGGAAAGCATTAGATCCCTTTTCAGCTTACACAGTGGACAACATTTTAATTGACTTGAGTTATGAATTGAAATAATAAATGCAGGTTATTTAAAAAAAATAATGCCTGATAGAGAAATTTCATGATGATGGTCCTGGTGCAGGTCAATGGGTGTGGGCAGTTTAAATGGTTTTAGCATTACTGGATGGACCAAAGAGCTTGTTTCTGTGCTGTATTTCTCCATGACTATTTTCATGATCAGCAGTCCAAAGCCCATAAGATACAGCCAAAAGTATGCATGAAGCAAAACTTTGTTATCCAGTGTCATTTATATCTTTTCTCTTACTTCAACATCTAGGAATCTCTCTACTTTTGGTCCATCAACGAATCCAATACTTGCATCTTTGAGTTGTTCAGCCATATGCCAGGAAGATGCAGAAAGATTATGTGTTGAATTATACAGCAGTAAATGGAACCTCTGAGTTGTAAAATCAGAAATACTACTTTAACAAGATACATAGAAAACAAATAAATAACAGAGCACAGTTATGAAAGCTAATCTATTTAATTACAAATTCATGTTCATTAGTAATTAATATCTTATTATCTGCCTTTCATTATTTCAGTATGCCACATTTTTTTTCTGGGCTAAATGACTTTGTAAACAGGCAAAAGCTAGTGAGATTATTATGCATGAACTTGTATTGTAAGGTAATTAAAAGATTTTTTATATGAAATACAAATATGACAGAACTTTACATTTTAAGCAATTACTGAATTAGTAACCCAATGATATTCATTGTTATATATTTCTCATTTAACTGATTGTAGATATATTTTATGTATACATTCGCAGGTTTCTTTATATTATAAAAAATTAAAATTCTAAAATGCTGTTAAAATAACCTTTTGATATTAACAAAGAAATCAGCCTTATCCAGACATAATTAAAACACTAAAGCATTAATAACATCAGTGAAACAACATTCACGGTTCATTACAATTTCAGATATCTGTAAAACTATCAAAAAAATTCAACAGCAACTCAGAGTACTTACAGATAACTTTCAATACTGTGTCCAATTGCAGAAATTTGTATCTTGTGTAAACAGGGTCTGTTCCGTATGACTCTTCATTTAAGAAGATTTCAGAATTGTTCTTGAAGTAAGTAGGGTCTAAATCAGGAATATAGAAGTATTTAAATATGTCAAAATAGTATTGTAGTAGTGACATGGAAATTACTGACTTGTGAAGATCTACTAAGTTCATTAGTGTCTAGTGGAAGGAAATTTGGTCTCTGCAATGTCTAACCAAAATGTGATGCAGACTTTTAACTGCAGTTTGAAATGGCCTAATGCACTATATCATTCAAAGGGCAATTAGGAACAGATAAATGCAAACTCTAATGGAGATATTTAGATGACCTGAATTCATAAAATTATGCACAAATAACAATAATTTAACTCTGAAGGAGTGAGGCACTTCACTTTTTCGACTAGGGAAATTGTCTGATACCTTTTTAGGAATATCACACCAAGAAAAAAATCAAATTTGTGGAGAAGAAACTCATCTGAGCCTTAGCTCTGGTTTTACCTACTTAACTACCCAACAAGATGGCAAAAGTTCGTGCCTAATTACTCCATAATCATGTTTAAATTTTTACTGCAAAATCCGGCTAATTATGCTTTGGCAGAACCTAAAGTATAAGGTATTGTATGTAATGAGTGTGGCTTATGTAATGATGTTCACATTTTGAGAAGTATTGTATATGACCAACTGTTTCTTGTATGTTGAAAATAATGTTTCACTAAAATATCCAACAGAACAATTGATTTGTGTTGAAGTAAGCTACTGCATGGATGATGTCCCTTTATTTTTTTTATTTTTGCTCAATAAGGTGACCTTTTAATCTTTATCATTGATTATTATCCAGTATCGTCGGGTAAGGTATTCTGAGACATTGCTTCAGAAGTGCTAGTCAATGAATCTAACATTTAGATGCTGCACTTGATCAGAGAGCCAAATTCAGGGCAGGATGCTTCCCAATTGTGGTATTACACAGATATGCTCTGAATCCTGCCCAGAGACAGTGTGTTGAATGATTCATTTGAAAAAGTAGACAATGAAGCAACTAAGCCTTTGGATTTCCAGGGAAATGTTTGAACTCTATATAGAATAATTTACAAGTGGATAAGCCAGATCAGAGGAAAGTATAAATGCTAGTAGATGTCATTGGCACTCAACCATGAAGCCCTCAAATCAAACAGTGAAGAATGTACAAGATCCAAGGCAAACATTTTACATTCAACATAGAAGTAAAACTATTGTCTGTTACTGGCACTTCATTCATAACTGGGAGCAT
Organism: Mobula hypostoma; assembly: GCF_963921235.1. Classification (NCBI taxonomy): domain Eukaryota; kingdom Metazoa; phylum Chordata; class Chondrichthyes; order Myliobatiformes; family Myliobatidae; genus Mobula; species Mobula hypostoma. Next base: position 145,053,007 of record NC_086100.1, read on the forward strand.
GGAGAATCAATTTGCTAATAACTGTACTTAGGCATATTTGAAGGGCTGACTGGCTCATCTGTGAATGGATTATCTCTTTGACTGCAGAGCACAGGCTCATAGAAAAAAACACTAAACAAGATGAAGCTAACTCCAGAGAAACGCATGTAGTCATTTAAATCTCCAGTTATCCAAAACCAGGGAAGAAATACTGGAGAGTCAACAGGAGGAAGAACATAATGGGAAGCACAAGCCAAAATGAGGAGGAGGTAAACTATAGACAAGGTTGTTTAAATACTCCAGGTGTTCTGGTCACCAGGATTAAGTGTTGAAAAAGAAGTGCACTTCAATATAGAAAAGAGTATTATTGTGTACCATTCAGCTTGGTTTTCTAATATACAGACTACAACAAATTATATGCACATTTATTACTTGCAAGGGAAAGTCTACATCCATATTTTAAGTTGGTAGGTAACTTCAAACTTACAGCTCAAAAAAACATTTTTATACTTTTACAGAGAGCAGTAATTCATCAACTTTATGTCTTTGAGGTGGATTTATCTCATAATGGCACTCTGTCTTATCTGCGTATATCTTACACAAATCCATTTTCCTTTTGAGGTTTTGCCCTTCATGGCAGCGGTGTCCTGTTCTTCTTTGTTGTAAAAACACTATCTGGCATAAGCACGCCTCCTGCTATAAAACACAAACACAGACTTCTTGTAAACCTCCCATCCAAACAAACCAACAAAGCAGCAAAGCACTCTGGGATCACATAGATTCCATTTTGTCACTTTGCAGTTTACTAAATTTATAAATTCATAAAGACTTCTGGATTACAGATATATTTCCACAGCATTACAATGTGATTGTTTTTTTTTACCATCACAGCATTATAAAGAGAATACAGAAAGTCCATGGGTAACTGATGGAGTAAATTCACGTTCAGATTCAGAAAACAATTTGAATGCAATGTTATCAAATGAGATCAACCCAACAAATCAAGAAAGCTGTGACGTTGATTTTGTTGCATTAGACCAGAAAGACATCATATCTACAGTATATTTGGAAATAAAATATGATAAGCCCTGCTTTTTAGTCAATTTTCTTTTCATACTGTCATATATATTTCATCCTATACAGTATAGCCTTCCAAACCCCTTAAGGTTGGAGCAGTCTACCACTGTACCTACAACTATTTAATAGGTGTTAGAAGTGGAAACAGGTAGCCATAATTCAGCACCACACCCCAGATCAGAGAAAATCAAGGGACAGGAGGTTAACTGACAGCACAGTTTGACTGAAATCAGATGAAGACTGTAAAAGATTCATAATTTCCAAAAGGAATTTTTTTCCACAAAACAGGCCCCGTGCCAAAATGAAGGAAATGTCCAAAATATATGAATATATCTGAGAATAGTTCCTGCTTATGTTAGTAAAACTGCATCATAGGACAACTTCTAAACAAGTCCAGGAAATTCTTTTAAAAACATGAACATTATTGTTTTCTCAAAGCTGCCTGACGTTGGTAGTTCAACAAAGAACTTACAGTCAACACAAAATGCTGGAGAAACTCAGCAGACCAGGCAACATCTATGGAAATAAGTGCAGTTAATATTTTGAGCCGAAACCTTTCGCCAGTCCTGCCAAAGGGTTTCAGCCCAAAACGTTGAATTTACATAGATGCTGCCTGGCTTGCTGAGTTCCTCCAGCATTTTGTGCGTGTTGCTCGGATTTCCAGCATCTGCAGATTTTCAGTGGGTGAGCTTCTTGGGGGACAGTGACCACCACTCCCTGGCCTTTAGCATTATCATGGAAAAGGATAAAATCAGAGAGGACAGAAAAATGTTTAATTGGGGAAGCGCAAATTATGAGGGTATAGAACTACAGAACTATACTATTATGAGGCTATAGAACTTTCACGTGTAGATTGGGTTGATGTTTTTGCAGGGAAATGTACTATGGACATGTGGTCAATGTTTAGGGATCTCTTGCAGGATGTTAGGGATAAATTTGTCCCAGTGAGGAAGATAGAGAATGGTAGGGTGAAGAAACCATGGGTGACAAGTGAAGTGGAAAATCTAGTCAGGTGGAAGAAGGCAGCATACATGAGGCTTAGGAAGCAAGGATCAGGTGGGTCTATTGAGGGATATAGGGTAGCAAGAAAGGAGTTTAAGAAGGGGCTAAGGAGAGCAAGAAGGGGTCATGAGAAGGCCTTGGCGGGTAGGGTAAAGGAAAACCCCAAGGCATTCTTCAATTATGTGAAGAACAAAAGGATGACAGGAGTGAAAGTAGGATTGATTAGAGATAAGGGTGGGAAGATGTGCCTGGAGGCGGTGGAAGTGAGTGAGGTCCTGAATGAATACTTCTCTTTGGCATTCACCCATGAGAGGGAACCTGATGATGGTGAGGACAATATGAGTGAGGTTGATGCTCTGGAGTATGTTGATATTAAGGAAGAGGAGGTGTTGGAGTTGGTTAAAATACATTAGGACGGATAAGTCCCTGGGCCTGACAGAATATTCCCCAGGCTGCTCCACGAGGTAAGGGAAGAGATTGCTGAGCCTCTGGCTAGGATCTTTATGTCCTCGCTGTCCACGGGAATGGTACCGGAGGATTAGAGGAAGGCAAGTGTTGTCCCCTTGTTCAAAAAAGGTAGTAGGGATAGTCCGGGTAATTATAGACCAGTGAGCCTTACATCTGTGGTAGGAAAGCTGTTGGAAAAGATTCTTAGAGATAGGTTCTATGGGCGTTTAGAGAATCATGGTCTGATCAGGGACAGTCAGCATGGCTTTGTGAAGGGCAGATCATGTCTAACAAGCCTGATAGAGTTCTTTGAAGAGGTGGCCAGGCATATAGATGAGGGTAGTGCAGTTGATGTGATCTACATGGATTTTAGTAAGGCATTTCACAAGGTTCCACACTGTAGGCTTATCCTCAAAGTCAGAAGGCATGGGATCCAGGGATGATTGGCCAGGTGGATTCAGAATTGGCTTGCCTGCAGAAGGCAGAGGGTCATGGTGAAGGAAGTACATTGGGATTGGAGGGTTGTGACTAGTGATGTCCCACAAAGGTCGGTTCTGGAACCTCTACTTTTCGTGATTTTTATCAACGACCTGGATGTGGGGGTAGAAGGGTGAGTTGGCAAGTTTTCAGATGACACAAAGGTTGGTCATGTTGTAGATAGTGTAGAGGATTGTCAAAGATTGCAGAGAGACATTGATAGGATGCAGAAGTGGGCTGAGAAGTGGCAGATGGAGTTCAACCTAGAGAAATGTGAGGTGGTACACTTTGGAAGGACAAACTCCAAGGCAGAGTACAAAGTAAATGGCAGGATACTTGGTAGTGTGGAGGACCAGAGGGATCTGGGGGTTCATGTCCACAGATCCCTGAAAGTTGCCTCACAGGTAGATAGGGTAGTTAAGAAAGCTTATGGGGTGTTAGCTTTCATAAGTCGAGGGATAGATTTTGAGTGTCATGAGGTAATGATACAGCTCTATAAAACTCTGGTTAGGCCACACTTGGAGTACTGTGTCCAGTTCTGGTCGCCTCACTATAGGAAGGATGTGGAAGCATTGGAAAGGGTACAGAGGAGATTTACCAGGATGCTGCCTGGTTTAGAGAGTATGGATTATGATCAGAGATTAAGGGAGCTAGGGCTTTACCTTTTGGAGAGAAGGAGGATGAGAGGAGACATGATAGAGGTGTACATGATATTAAGAGGAATAGATAGAGTGGACAGCCAGTGCCTTGTCCCCAGGGCACCACTGCTTAATAGAAGAGGACATGGCTTTAAGGTAAGGGGTGGGAAGTTCAAGTGGGATGTTAGAGGAAGGTTTTTTACTCAGAGAGTGGTTGGTGCGTGGAATGCACTGCCTGAGTCAGTGGTGGAGGCAGATACACTAGTGAAATTTAAGAGACTACTAGACAGGTACATGGAGGAATTTAAGGTGGGGGGTTATATGGGAGGCAGGGTTTGAGGGTCGACACAGCATTGTGGGCGAAATGGCCTGTACTGTGCTGTACTATTCTATATTTTGTGTTGTTCTCTTGTTTAGGAATTTACAACCACTTATTTGTTAGTGAGTTTTAAGTGGAAAAAAAGAATTATCAAAATCATTGTGATTTTTGAATGCAGTTTAGACCTTGAATGAACAAAGCATTTCTGTGTAACCTGCAGCCTATAATTTTATTTCAATTTTTATATTCATCCATGATGTTCTTTTTAACAATAAACACATGATAGGGCATAATGCTTTGTTTGCAGTCTTCGAAAAAAAATATTTTTTTTCTCTTGTGAGTAAGTACTAAGCTTTACCCTTTATTCCTTGTGATCATCATGTCAGTCAAAAAGGTGGGATTTTTGAATGTTATTATTTTCTGCAGCAGAGACAGACCTGTTGTCAATTCACACTGCTCAAGCGGTTAATGAGTTGATTATTCATTAGTACTTGGTTGCAAATGCAGTTGCCCTGAAAGAATGCACAAGTGGTTGCCAAGGTTTTGAAACGTTTTCCAAGTGTGATCTCGCTGTCTGTCTGAAAGCCTGCATCAGAATCACCTCCATCCTTCCCCCCTACTTTTCATACTTGGTATCATTGTTCTTTCTTTGCAGTCCTGATAAAGAGTTTTGACTTGAAATATTGATTGTTCATTTTCCTCCAGAGACACTCCCTGACTTGTTGAATTACTCCAGCTCCTTTGTGTGTTGCATTAAATTTAAAACCATCTTTTTTTTTCCTATGACAAAACAGGGTCAGATGCAAACTTTTCTTGGCAACTTAATTGAAGGAAAGAGCCACAAGCAACATGGAAATTTACAAAAATTCATGAAAATAGGAAGTTCTCAAATACTAGTGAAACTCAGGGAAATTATCCAAATCGTCTGATGATACCTATAGATTACTGGAAAAAGTACCTCCTTGTGAATCAGATCTGAAAATATTGCAAAATGATCAATTAGCAAAGTTGCGTTGAGGTTTGGGAAAGAGTCCTAGATCAATTGTGGTCACAGTTTTAATATGTCAGTTGTTGGTATCACAAGCAAAATGCTCGTCATATTGCAATAAAAAGTTCAGAAAAAATTCAGATCATTTGCTGAATGGTCTGCTTATTAAAATAAGAATGTATTGACGGAGTCAGACCCTCCAGGCAGTTCTGTCTCTCAGATTGATTATGGCTGATCTAACTCACTTTATTTGGCTTTATATCACTTAACACTTTCAAGTAACAAAAAATATTTTCAGTCTCAGTTCTGAAATTTCAATAGCGTACTTTCAACAGTTTGCTGGATATATTTCTTATTTTTTCATGTCTCTTTCTGTGAAGGAGTGCTTCCTAAAATAATCCATGAAAAAACAACACTGTTTAAACTTGTGAACCACCCACCAAATGAATTATCTTCTCTCTGTACGCCCAAAGTGTTTAATCATCATAAACTCTCCATCATAATACCCTTCAAAATACTTTCCAAATGTGAATACAATTCTCACCCAACCTGACGTCAATATATAAGTCCGACACTGTGCCAGTGAATCTATGGCAGAGAATTTGCAGGCTAATATATCCTTCCTGAAGTATGATGTCAAAGAATGAATGGTGCAATCCAAATATGAACTAATCAGATCTTTGTAAAGCTATAATATAACTTACATACATTTTCACTGCTGTCCTCACGAGAAAATCCTCAAAAATTATCCCTTGTTGCCATCTATAAGTTTTATTTATGTCCTAAATCTCTCTGCTTCTCCACAATTACAATCTGTTTATCCATCCAATGAGCTGTCTTCCGTTCAAAGTGTTGACCTCATATAGCCATACTTGCAACAGGTTTCTCCATTAACTGATTAATGTCCTTTTCAAATAAATATTGATTCTTTAACGTTTAACAAACAGTTGCATGAACAACCTCCAAGTAAGGGTTCAAAATTCTGCTTAATTGCATGCAGAAAGTGAGGAATCTAGAGCCAAGTCAGAAATCCTGATCTTCATTTCGGTACATCCCAGGACATTTGTACTCTTTCACTGAGCTCTTTGTGCAGTGCAACTTGAGCTGTGCAAACATTCAGAAATTTCCCAGCACTTAGTCTGAGAAATCTGCTTCCTGAGCCTGCATTGGTAACGCAATAAGTTCTGTAGGCACACTCGTTTAAATAAGATGAAAGGGATGTGGATAAAATGGTAAGTAGAAGATAATTTCTTCTTATTCATTTTATATATTAACAAGGGTGTTTGATTGTTTTAAAATACTATATTTTTGATATTTTTATGATCAGTTCATTCGGGTCACTCTTTCCATAATTACTGACATATTCCCTCTAGTAATTATGTAACTATAGGTTTATAACTTCCTGGTTTATCTCCTCCATTCTTAGATGATAAGAGATGTTGCCAATGTAATGTATTGTGTGAGTATTCATAGCGTCAGAGTGCGTATGACGTCAGGATGAAGAGAAGTAAAATGGAAGTCTGGTGAATAAACGTGGTTGTTCAATCTACAGCGATGTCCGAGTCACATCAATAGTACAGGGTATCAGATGAAATTGAGAAAAAAAAGGAAGAGAAGACAGGTAAAAGACGTCACAGTTACAGCCACCGTCAAGTTTAAGGTTACAAGGTAATCTTGCTGAGAACTGGAAAATAGGGATCCAGAAGTTTGTGCTGTTTTGCACCTCTAATGGCGTAGCTGAAAAGACGGAGAAAGTGCAACGTACTTCATTTCTGCATGTGGCGGGAGAAGAGGCAATAAAGGTTTGCAACAAGTTTGTCTTCCAAGATGATAAGGAAGATAAAATTGAAGTGTTGAAGATAAAGTTTCAAGATTACTGCGAACCGAGAAAAAACCTACCGTACATCTGACACAGATTTTTCACGAGGGCTCAAGGACCAATAGAGACCATAAATGCCTATGTAACAGATTTGAAGAACAAGGCAAAAAACTATGAATTTGGACAACTGCATGACTCTTTAACATGTGACAGGATTGTATGCGGCATACGGGATGATCAAGTGAGAGGCAGGCTATTGAGAGAGGCGGATCTTACATTAGAAAAGGCGATTGACGTTTGCCGTGCCAGCGATATCACGTCGTCAGGTTAAAATGCTCAATGCAGAGATTGAAGTGCACAAAATAAAAATTGTGAAAACTGACAAGAGTAGGACAAAGCCAGCTCCACAGGATAATCAAAAGGAAGCAACAGATGTGGTTATAAACATGGATACAGAAAATGTCCAGCCTTTGGTCAGACATGCAAGTTATGCCAGAAAAGAAATCACTTTGCAAAGATGTGCAAATCGAAGGAGCACGCAAGGAAAATGCATGCTGTGGAACAGAGTGAGGGCAACAGTGACATATTCATTGGTACAGTTGAAGTGGAACAGGAGGTATGCGTCAAGAATGTTGACAATGCAGAGATGGAGGATGAAGATGATTGGAATCAAGATCTGATAATAAACAGGAGGAATGTGACACTTAAGCTTGACACTGGGGCAAAGTGCAATGTAATGTCAGCAGAAACATTCAACTCACTGGACATCAGAGGAAGACTGAGAAAATCTGCCTGCAAGCTTGTTGCATATTTTGGCCACAAGATGGTGCCACTGGGCAAAAAAGCATTCACATTGTGTGTACAAAGGTCAACAATACAAGATCGAGTTTGAAATAGTACAGCAACATGTTTCAGCAATACTGGGCAAAGCAACATGCACAAAGCTAGGCCTGGTGAAGTGAATTTATGGTGTTGAAGAAGAAAATGACATTCTCAAAGACTTTGATGACTTGTTTTCTGGATTGGGATGTTTACCAGGGAAACACCATATCAGGATGGATCCAACTATTGCATCAGTCGTGCATTCCCTGAGAAAGATTCCAGTAGCTCTCAGGGATCAAGTAGTGGAGGAGCTACACAGAATGGAACAGATGGGAGTCATAACAAGACAAATAGAACCGACCGACTGGGTGAATAGTATGGTGACAGTGATCACAGAAAAAAAGACAAGGATTTGCATGGATCCACAAGATCTCAACCAAGCCATCAAAAGAGAGCACTATTCGCTGCTCACGGTTAAAGAGGTTGTCTCCCGCATGGCTAATATGAAATACTTTTCAGTATTAGATGCAAATCAGGGTTTCTGGCAGATCAAGCTGGATGAAGAAAGTTCAAAATTATGCACTTTCAACAAGCCCATAGGGAGATATTGTTTCCTGCGTCCACCCTTTGGGATTTCTTCTGCATCAGAGGTATTCCAGAGATCTGTGGCACAAAAGACTGAAGGCCTGGACGGGGTGGTCAACATCACTGATGATTTGCTGATATGAGGTGACACAATTGAAGAACATGATCAGAGACTGAGGAAGCTCCTGGAGAGCGCACGTGAGTACAACCTAAAACTGAACAAAAGTAAATGTAAGATCAGAACTACAGAGATCAAATACATAGGTCATGTGCTCAGTGCTGATGGGCTAAAACCAGATGATGAAAAGGTCAGAGCTGTGGTACAGCTACCACCACCCAAAGACAAGCAAGAACTATTGAGGTTCATGGGCATGATACAGTATCTTGCCAAATTCATTCCCAACTTATCAGAGGTCAGCGCTGCACTCCGAAAGCTACTAGAGAGCAACACTGAATGGCATTGGGAAGACAAACAAAAGAAAAGTTTCAACACATTGAAGCAGTTGGTTACCAATGCACCAGCACTCAAGTTCTATGATGTCAATAAACCGGTGACAATGTCTGTGGATGCCAGTTTGGAGGGAATAGGAGCTGTTATACTGCAGGATGGGAGGCCTGTGGCGTATGGATCACGAGCACTTACGGACTGCCAACGCCGATATGCTCAAATCGAGAAGGAATTACTCGCCATAGTTTATGGGTGTGAGAAGTTCCATGAATATGTATATAGCAAAGAAATCCAGGCTGAGAGTGATCACAAACCACTTGAGAGCATCTTCAAAAAGCCACTCCACCAAACTCCTATGAGGCTGCAAAGGATGCTTCTCAGGCTACAGAGGTACGCTCTCACAGTCACCTATAAGCCAGGAAAAGAACTGCACATCACTGATGCTTTGAGCCGTGCTTACCTCAAAGAGCTAAAGGAAGAGTTGCTAGGAAGAGAGCTGGAGGTCAACTGGGTTACACCTCAGTTGAACATGTTTAGGAAAGCGACTGTAGATGATCCTGAAATGCAAACGCTAAGAGACATTACAATTAATGGATAGCCAACAGAAATAAAAGATGTTCCAAAGGAAATGCAGAAATACTGGACAGTTAAAGAGGAAATCAGCTATGCATCAGGGCTAATGTTCAAAACGGCAAAACTCATCGTACCAAACCAAATGAGACAGGAAATGCTCAACAGAATTCATGAGTCACACCTGGGGATAGTGAAATGTAAAGAAAGAGCAAGGGACATTCTCCATTGGCCAGGCGTGTCAACTCAGATAGAGGACATTGTGTCTCAGTGTGATGTCTGTAAGGAAATCAAAAACAGCAATCCAAGAGAGCCTCTACTTCCCCACCCACTACCAGGAAGAACATGGATGAAGATGGGCACCGATCTCTTTCACTACAAAGGTGCAGAATATCTGCTTTGTGTGGACTACTATTCAAAATATCCGGAGATCACTAAGTTAAGTGACACGTCCAGTCGAGGTGTCATTACCACAATGAAGTCGACATTCACAAGACATGGTATTCCAGATATTGTCGTTAGTGACAATGGTCCACAATATGCCAATGGTGGGTTCAGAGGGTTCTCAGAAAGCTGGGAATTTCAACATGTTACTTCCAGTCCAGGCACGCTCAGTCTAATGGACAAGCAGACAGAACTGTACAAACTGTCAAGAACATGCTCAAGAAGGCACAAAGCAGCAACGGTGACCCTTACATTGACCTGCTTGAATACCGCAACACACCGATTGAGGGTGTGGGGTTCTCTCTGTAAATGGGATGTCGTCTGAGATCCAAACTGCTAACATCCACAACTCTACTGACTCCTGAAGATAATGCTCAAGTACATGACAAGCAAAAGTACAAGCAAATAAAGCAAAAGAGCTACTATGACAGATGTACAAGACAGTTGCCAGATCTGCATACAGGTGAAAATGTCAGAATACTTGACAACCAGCTGTGGTTGTGAACAGACATCAGCAACCAAGATCCTTCATAGATCACACGCCGGATGGAAGAGTCTACAGGAGGAACAGGAAGCATCTGCTGAAGACAGGCGAGAGGGAGTTTCCACGTGCAGGTGCACAGGATATTTCCACATATACAGACATGGAAACAAACGACACCAAGATGATGCAGACCGCAGAGACACAGAGGTCACTCAAGAGACTGACACTGATGAAGGACAAGCACAGTCACAGTTGTATCACACACGGTCTGGGAGACAAGTCAAACTTCCAGCTGGACTCAGAGACTAGGCATACATACAGTCTCACACAGTTTGAGGCAAAGTCACACATGTTATAAGTTCCAAGGTGTGAAATAAAAGGTTTATTAGTCTATGTTAGTAAAAGAAAATACACTGCTGTTAGTATTGTAAAATACAATGCAGAATACAGTACAGGAAGGTAAGATTTTTTTAGTTTATGTCATAGTTGTTGCACTGTAAGAAGGGCATACCTAGAGGCATTGTTCTGGTAATTCACAGTGTTGTAAAAAATATCTTGAGAAGGGGGATGTAATGTATTGTGTGAGTATTCGTAGCGTCAGAGTGCGTATGATGTCAGGACGTAGAGAAGTAAAATGGAAGTCTGGTGAATAAACATCGTTGTTCAATCTACAGCGGTGTCAGAGTCACATCAATAGTACAGCCAATGTTCTATTTTAAATCATTTGTGAAAAACAAAAAATCATGACATCTTGGAGAATCATGGCAAACGCAATTACTGTTGTCTCATCTATTTGTTTTGCTATCATGTGATCAAAGCCATCTGTTATTGTTTACATTTTTCTCTTTCCTTTGCTGTATAATTTTTCAGGTGACATTGAATCATATAAATCACTGCCTTATTTTATATTCTTCAATGATCTTTGATGTTTGACCCTACTCCTATCAACTTAGAAGAACCCTATTCCTAGCAGCCGATATAAACACATTTATCTAATTGATAATTCTTGAGACATACACTGAAGTGCTTGTCCTATTATCAACACTGTACTTATGAAGTTTAAAGGACAGTGGTACACATTTATTTAGTTATTTTTAGCACTAGGTCACTATGAACAATCTGCATATTTACCCTTTGTTTTGCCAGTATTTCCAATTTCATCTAAAAACCCAGCTGGATTGTAATCTTGACCAGTTAAATAATATTACAGCTGAGTACCTCTATCAGAAATTCCAAAATCCAAAATCTTCCAAAATCCAAAATTCTTTTGGCCACTGAAACAATGTCACAAAATGGAAAATTCCACAAGGTGCTGGGAAGGTTCCCAGGTAATGCGCAGGTCTCTGAGCGCTACAGACAATTCTGAGAAGTGACCTCACATATGTAATGAACAGAAGTTAATGAAACATAGAAACGCATCTAAATTTGATTTTACCTCAGTACTTCTACTCTTATCCCAATTTTAATCCATTTAATTTAGGCTGGAGGAGAAGATGGTGGTGTGACGCAGCTCACAGCGGCCACTCTGGTGGTGATTTCTGTTATTTATCAAGTAGGATGCCGTGCACAATCCTGATTTGATGGAGACGGACGTGAGAGCATGGAGGAACATCTGGTGAAACTTCTGAAATGCCTGCTTCACTGCTGCTGCTGCTGTGTGGTCCAGAATCTCCGGAGGAGAAGGCCCTGAGTCCTCAGCTTTGCTTGTTCCTCGGCGGCCGGGGCGGGGTCGAAGTGCTCGGTAGTGGATGGTGCTCGGAGAGGCTGTGTCGGAGGGGCTGGTCGGAGGCTCGAAGTTTTCAGACGGACTCAGAGTCCGCTGCGGTCGGGTGCTTTCAATGGTGCTGCATCGGCACGTTGGCGGCACTTTAAGGTTCATGGCAGGGAGAGTTTCTCCCTTCTGCTGCCTGCGTGAGATGATGAGTCTATCGGGACTTTGAGACTTTTTTTTACTGTGCCCATGGTCTGCTCTTTATCAAATTATGGTATTGTTTTTCACTGTTGTGACTATATGTTATAATTACATGGTTTTTGTCAGTTTTAGTCTTGGTTTGTCCTGTGTTTTCTTGTGATATCATTCTGGAGGAACGTTGTATCATTTTTTAATGCATGCATTTCTAAATGACAATAAACGAGGACTGAGTGTCCTCATAATCTAATATACTTGGAAAACCAAATCTTAATTCTTGATTATTGGATCATTGTACAAGTGGGATGGGTTGCATCTGAACTGGAGGGGAAACTAATATCCTGCCAGGGAGGTTTGCTAATGCTATTGGGGAGGGTTTAAACCAGATTTGCAGAGGGTTGGGAACAGAAGTGAAGAGGCAGAGGAGGTGGTAGTTGGTGCACAAGTAGAGACAGCTTGTAGAGAGTTTGTGAGACAGCTTGTGAGGAAGGATAGGCAGATGATAGAGTAAAGCTGAACTCAGCCAGATGGTTTGAGATGTGTCTTTTTTAATGCAAGGAGTATCATAAACAAGGCAGATGAACTTAAAGTGTGGATCAATATGTGGAACTATGGCGTTGTGGCCAATACAGAGACTTGGATGTCTCAAGGGCACTGAGTGTGCAAGGCTTTAGATGTTTCAAAGAGTACAGGAAGGGAATAAAAGAGGTGAGGGTGTGGCATTGCTAATCAGGGATAGTATTATGGCTGCAGAAAAGGAGGAAGTCATGGAGGAAATGTCTACTGAGACAGCGTGGGTGGAAGACAGAAACAGAAAGGGGGCAATAACTCTTCTGCATGTTTTTATAAACCCCACAATAGTAAGAAAGATATCGAGGAGCAGATAGGGAGGCAGATTCTGGATTCTGGTTGTTTTTATGGGTGATTTTCACTTTGTAAATATTGACTGGCATCTCCTTAGAGCAAGGGGCTTGGACGGGATGGAGTTCGTTAGGTGTGTTCAGGAAGGTTTCCTGATACAATATGTAGATAAGCCAACTAGAGAGGAGGCTGCACTTGATCTGGTATTGGGAAATGAACCTGGTCAGGTGTCAGATCTCTTGGTGAGAGAGCATTTTGGAGGTAGTGATCCCAACTCAATCTCCTTTACCATAGCGCTGGAGAGGGATAGGAGCAGACAATTTGGGAAAACTTTTATTTGGGATTATAGAAAATATGATGCTGTAAGGCAGAAACTTGGGAGGATAAATTGGGAGCACATGTCTCAGGGAAATGCATGGCAGAAATGTGGCAAATAGTCAGGTAACATTTGCATGGCATTCTGCATAGTCATGTTCCATTGAGGTAGGAAAAGGATGGTGGGGTTAAAGATCCATGGTGTATGAAAGATGTACAAAATCTAGCTAAAAAGAAAAGAAAAGCTTACAAACCATTCAAAATATACTGCAAAGTGGTTTATTGGCTCCATAGCAGTTTCAAGATTTTCTGAAGGCGCAGGAGAAACTGCAATAAGTTCTTTATTTTATGCTGGTATCTCAAGCTTCAAAAAGGATCGAGTATGGATTTAAAGATCTATATTCTATTTGAATTTGGATCTAACTTTTTCTCCAAAGTCAGATTTTTACCTTGTGGAGCATTTTGTTCACAATCCAGCAATGATTTTGCCAATCATGCTTCCTTCTGTGCCACAGGAGCTAAGAGTCTGCTGACCTGGTTTGGGGAAAAGCATCAGAAATTAAAGAAAAGGAACATAATAATTCAATATATCTTGCAAGTGAAGTCTTTGTGCTTTGCTAAAGGTGCAGTGGAGACTGGAAATGGGGATCCCAGTAAGGTTATAAGGAGACTAGGAATGAGGTCCTGGTAAGTTTATAAGGAGGCTGGGAGTGTGGTCCCTGTGAGTTTATAAGGAGATTGGGAATGGGATCTGGATATTGGAGATAATCTCTTACTAGCTTATCAATAAGTCTACTGTTTTGAATTTGTGAGTTAAACACCAGAAAAACTGACCACTTTGTTAGTGAGGAAGAAGCAGCAACATGTTCTGTGAAGAACTACATGTGTCTGAAACAGAAGCGATATTTGTTAGGACTGAATGTTCTTCCATACAGATTGTAAAAGGCACATTCCAATGGGAAAAGTTATCTAACATGATTGACTTTCAATCTGCATTCAATCTCAGTATTGCTAGTCTCTTTCATAATGCTTTTGCATGGTGCAGCCGATGTAAGTGTATCAATATACATGAGATCCATATATTGTATTTAAACATCAGCAAGTCCAAGTTTGTTGGAAACATCCAAAATGATGAAGCTGATTCTCCAAGGGATACTTAGTTGTAGAAGCTCAATAACAAGCAACCAACTCCAGTCTTTGTTAAGGGAGAGCCATTGTTAATTTAGTTTGGCCCTATTTTTGGTGTCCCTTTAAATGATATGATTTACTTTGCAGTTGTTGAATGAACCGAATATCTTAATGTCTGGTCTGCTCTACTCTTGGTGTTTCACCTGCAACCATCACAAATAGAGGAACTTGGAACGGGATTTGTTTTCTTTAACACTCTAGTCCGCATGTTTTGATGCCCTCCGCATATTCCTTCACCTTCCCCTTTTGGAACACATCACCACACAGGGAATACTATAATCACTGTAATATCATTCCCTTGTCAGGAAAGATGTTATCATCCCCGACTCTCATGCCCACGATCATCCTTGAGGGCCATTTGCAGGGAATCCTGCGTTATGGCAGGTGGTGTTGTTGTGATGTTGTACATGGTTCCAATCCCACTCTGTAATCACTTTTCTTGATGATTGGAGATCTATTGTCAGAGGTTTAGGTTTTTAATGTGATTCTAGGGATCAATGAGATTTGATCATGCTTTTCAGTTCTTGCAAAGTTAGTCAAACAATGGATTCCCTCAGCAAACTGTAGTTTCCCTGAAGGGATGCCCAGAAGCCAAGTGATGGAAAAGAAAAACATGGATGATGCAATTTTTTTTTTTTTTTTTTGGTTTTCTCCACGTCTTACTAATCCGCTAACAAACTCAACAGCTCAAGACAGGAAGATAAGTTATCAAACCACTAGTTGCTTAAGTTTTTGAATATGACTATTCTGTAGAGATATCTCAGGATCCTTTATGAAGAGATATAGATGCTTATGACAATCCATGGCACTGATGACAAGAAATAGACTGCCATAGAGAAAGCATATAGGAAGACTATTGGATTAGGTGGGAAAGTTAGTTATTCTTCAAAGAGAAGTGCTGGGCAAAGAATAATAATTGCAAATGTATAGTCTATAAAATCATTAAATAATATTAGCAACATTAATACAATATGTTAATGTAATAAAATGTCATTACAAGATTAAAACCAAGGGGATAAGGATGAATTTTCATGAATGTATTAAAGTAAGCAAGGTAAAAGGCAGAACAAGTTGCCCCGGGAATCCCTGAACTTTGGGCTTAGGAAACTGAAGGCGTAACCAGTAAAATGTTGAAAACTGAAGATGAGCAAATGTCTGTTGGTCAGAGATATTGAGAAGATGGAAGATGTCCTAGAGCCAGGGATGGAACAACCTGAAAACAAGGAAGGTGATTTACAAGTAAGATTGCAGCAGGCTGGATGCCAATGGTGCCCATCTGTCTGTGGTACCATGTTTCCTTTGGTAGCAGCACACAAATGATCATTTAGACCTCATAAGCCCTTGGCCTGCACAAAGACAAAAAGCACCATTTCCATTAACATGCAGTTGGTCTTATTGCACAGAAACTGAATTAAGCAACATCCTGAGATAATTCTTGGTGCATTCCCTATAACACAGTTAAATGTGCAGAAATTATTTAAAGGAAGTGATATATCAGATGGGTAGCTGATCTTTCCAAAGGTCCAAGTAGATTTCTAGTTAATGGCCCCTTTGATAAAATGACAAAATAGGAGCAGAGTGCAGGCATAATAAAGCTCACACCTGCTGTGAATTCTGGTCAAACAAATCACTTGTGCATTCAAGCAGAAATCTCACTGTTTTGGACAGATCAGAATGTTCCTCTCTGGAACTCTGAAAAGGTCACAAAATATCTATTGTCTGTTGTACTATGCAGTATTCTACCAACCAGAGAGGAGAAAAAAACCTTAACCATTGCTGGCCATGGGGTTCCAGAAAATTTTCAGCCAACAGGAAATGTGGATCAATCATTTTATAGTGTTATTCACTATTCTGTAATCCAGATTCAATTTGAATGATCCTCTCCTACTGTGTCTCTATAAATAGCTCACTTTCCATAACAAACTGTAAGTTAACTACCATGCAGAGCTCTTCAACCTACCAAGTGCTCCTTTAATATATCCCTTGGGTTTTAGATGACCTGTATTATTCATGGTCAAGGGGAAGAGCTGGGAAAGCTACAGCCATAACTTATGAATACAGCAACTGAAAATAATAAATAACAAAAATATTGCTAAAATCCATAGGGCACAAATGACCACTCCTTAAATCTTCTTCTTATGCATCTCCTTAAGGCTGAGTATGACCTAAACTACAGTTCTGTGGATTCTTAACAGATTGGAGTTCTCTATTGGAGATCTGCAGACTCTATCACAAGTAGGGCAAGTGGTGTTTGACAGGGAAAGGGGGTGTTCTTCTGGAGATGTTGTTGCTTCTTCTGTTGTTTGTACGTAGCCTGTATGTGATCTGTGCCTTCCACCTAATATTGTGCAGCAGACATGACAGATCATGTGAGGGATAGTGTGTTAATTTCACTTAACCAATTGCAGTAGAGGTTATAATTTATAATTTACTTTGTTGCTCTAATGAGGTAAGACCACAACACTGACAGGCAGTCTAAAGTCAAATGATCCTACTGCCTGACACAGTTCAGTGTTATTGTCATAGAACTAACTCCATTAAAACTGTGAGAACTAAAGTTATCTCATTGGGTCTAAAGTAACTGTAAGCAGTAACAACAGTGAGAAGATTTATATTATTTATTATTCTTCCAACGGTGAAAAGCTTTAAGAATGGAAAAGGTTGAAACTACTCAGTAGTGATGAATCAACGTGAATCACATGAATTGATATTTCTCTGCTGGTGGTAAAAGAAGTGGAAAGTGTTTTAAGGTTAAGCTTACCATTTTAACAAATATTTCAACAGATGCTGTATAGAGCACAATGAGATCAAGCGTTAGAATCACTCACGTAGTTGCTAGAGGTCAATCACTTCAGCCCAGGATATTTCATCAAGCATTCCTAAAGGCAGTATCTTAGTCTCAACAGCAATATTGAAGTAGACCAGTAAAGTATTCATTAATGGTCTTGCTTATACTGTAAGTTCAGAGTCAGGTGTGTTACAGATGATTGCATAGCATTCAGATTGTTACAATGTTCTTTGGTTTGTATGGCAATCTGCACCAACATACAGGGACATTTGAATTCTGACCAGGCTTAGGCTGTTAACTGGTGGTGAATGGGCGCCAGGAATTCACTTCCTCCAGCAACAGAGTATTGTGATTCTACAGTGAGTTATCAATAGGTTCTTTAAGTGGATGCAAATAAAACAAATGAATTTTAACATGTAAAGTCATAAATTTCAGTAAGATGAATTAAAAAACAGACTATTGTTTTTATGGAAAGAAATTACAAAAGAGTAAACTCGTGTGGGATTTACATGTTCTTGTGCATCAATTACAGTAGGTTGACAGGAGTGTTGTACAAAAAGTTAAGAAGGCTGACAACATATTGTCTTTTACTAGGAAGATTAGAGTTTTGAACTAGTGATGTACTTTCATAACTTTATAGGTAAGGCCATAATTGGAGTGCAGTTATGCAGATTAGTTCCCTTATTTAAGAATGGATATGATAGAGTTGGATGCAGTCTAAAGAGATTTGTTATGCAGTTAGCATAATGCTGTTACAGCTTCAGCAACCCAGCTTCATTTCCACTGATGTCTGTAAAGATTTGTACCTTTTCCACGTGACTGCCTCTGTTTCCGCCGGCTGCTCCGGTTACTTCCCACAATCCAAAGACGTACAGGTTAGTATGTTAACTGATCACATGGGGTCATGGGCACATTGTCTCCAAAGGCCTACTGTGTGGTATCTCTAAATAAGAAAATAAATTAAGATAATTTCTGGAATAAGAGAATTGTTTTATCGTAAGAGGCCGAAGAAGCTGGACCTATATTTTCCAACATTTCGAAGAATGATCTCATTGTATCAGCTGAGTTTACTTTATCTAAAATTCCAAAAACCTCCAAAATCTGAAAAATTTTTGAGCACTGACGTGATGTCACAAATGGAAAATTCCACAAGTTGCTGGGCAGGTTCCCAGGTGATGCACAAACAGTTCTGAGAAGTGATCTCACATATGTAATGAACAGAGATTAATGGGAAATAGAGAAACACTGCATAAAGTGAAAAATTAAGATCTCAACTGTGTATTGAAAGAGTGAATTTATCAGCTTCAGAGTCTACATATGCCACTTAATGGTATGCTGATCATGGAACAAGCAAAGATCTATAATGGTGAACTGAAAATTATTTCATACATGATATGATTTAAAATATTATATAAAACTACCCCACCCTGCATTGGAATGTGGAGCAACTTCCTCTTGCACATAACCTTGCACGGACCATGTGCCAAAATCGTGATCTTGTATTCGCACTTGATCACCAGGCTTCAGAACTGATAGGCCATTTGCAGTCTTGTTGTGATACTGTTTCTGTTTTTTTTTTCTCTTTCTCTTTCTCTTTAGCCATTTTGACTTTATGTGCTCCTTTAAATGTCAACAAGTTTTTGTGCAATGGAAGGTTACTGTGTATGCGACGACATATCAACATTTGCGCTGATAAAAGGTCATTCTGCACTGGTGCACTTCAGTAAATCATCAGCCTTTAGTGGAAGCCTTCAGTACCTTGACCAAAATCTGTGCTAGGTCATTAGGGTTTTTGGTGATGTGGGCTTGAAGTGACCTGTCGATACCCTCAATCATTAGCAAAGGACTCAAATTCACAGCTCAAAATTTTGGACCGTCTGATACTACCTCACATGGAACTCCATACCTCACAGACACAGCTTTCAGGAAGGTGCTGACTACATTACTGGATCTTAATTGCAGCGTTGCATCCTTCTCGGTAATTGGGAAAATAGTCTGTTACAACATTATGACTCTTCCCATTACAATCAAACATATCCACTCCAACTTCAAAATACAGCCTGTCTGGTATAGGGTGTGTGTAAGCAGTTCTGCTGGCTGCTTTGGTCTGAAGGTAAAGCATATTTCACATAAAGCTGGATGATGTCTTGGTTCATTCTCGGCCACTACATCACTTCAAGAGCATTTCCTTGCATAGTGACACTGGAATCACAAATCTATTCCCTTTGAAGACCATATCTTCTACTACTGACAGTTCAGCTCTGCTGCCCAATAATCCTGAATATACATTGGATAATCAACCTTAGTTGCTGACCACCCTTTCTGTAGTATCCCTTTGAGTACATTCATTGTTTCATCTGTCCCTGCTGCTGTCCTAATCTTCTCTGTTCTATTGGGAGATACTGGAAAAGAGGTGACAATCACGTCAACATAGGCCTGTATATCTGCATTAATCTCTTGGTCACACTTCTCTTTCTTGCTGACTGTTTAAGATAGTGCATCAGCAACAAACATATATTTTCCCAGTGTGTAGATCATCTTCACGTCATATTTCTGCAGCCTTATCAACATGCTCATGGGCAGTCATTCAGGGGTTTGGACATAAATGAGACCAGTGGTTTATGGTCTGTCTCCACTTCAAAAGCTTGTCCATAGATACACTGATAAAACCATTTGCATGCATACATGCTGGTAAGAAGCTGAACGGACAGCTGTTTGAAATTGATGGTGGATATGAAGCCAATTGCAGTGCTGGAATCTGATAAGGAATGCTCTTGGGGGCAGTTATTCAAATTTGAAAATCTGTGTAGGACCAAGCTCCATCACGTCAAACTGTGCTCCAACTGTGAACTGTTCACACTGTGAGCTTCACACCAGGTATACATAAGGTGTATAAGTAATGTAAATGGATTTTGTGTTTAGACAAAGATAGATTCAAATATTCCGAAATTCAAATAATTCCAAAATCGAAAACATCACTTACCCCAAGCATTTTTTTTAGATTATGTCTCAGTCCTCATTTATTGTCATTTACAAATGCATACATGCATTAAGAAATGATACCATGTTTCTCCGGAGTGATATCACAGAAAACAGGACAGACCAAAGACTAACACTGACAGAACCACATAATTATAACATATAGTTACAGCAGTGCAAAGCAATACCATAATTTGATGAAGAACAGACCATGGGCACAGTAAAAAAAAAGTCTCAAAGTCCCGAGTCGATTGACTCCTGAGTCCCCAATAGCAGGCGGCAAAGGGAGAAACTCCCTGCCATAAACCTCGAGGCACCGTCAACTTGCTGATACCTTGGAAGCAGCCGACCACAGCCAACACTGAGTCCATCCATCCGAAAATGCCTAGCTTTCGACCAGCCTCTCCAATACAGCCTCCCGAGCACCATCCTCTTTCAAATAAGGGACGCCAACCAGTAATATGGAACAGATGTTGAGATATTTCTAGTATTAGAAGGGTATTGAATATGGGGACATAGATAATAAGGATGGATAGATTGGTACTTTTTTCCTTGGAACATAGCAGATTGAAGGATGATTGATAGAAGTACTGCTTATAAGATCATAAAGGGTGAAAGCATGTAATCTTTTTTGAGGGAGGAGGTGCTAAAAACTACAGGGTATAGGATTAAGATTAGAGACATTGGGGCAGCCTCTTCAGTCAAAAGATGATGTGTATCTAGTAATAGTTGTTGAGGTGGGGACATGAGCGATGCCTAAAAGGCATCTAGATAAGTACCTAGATTTAGATGGCAATGAGCCAAACATGAGCAGATGGAACTAGCTTGCTGACAGCACATTTGATGCAGACGAGTTAGGTCAAAGTGCTAGAATCAATGTTTCTATGACTCCATGACAAGTTAAGGTAGTTGTTTAAATCTGAGGTGCATAAAAAATATTGATTTTGTAGAAGGTGATGGATCTTGGGAATCCTTTTTACTGGAAGGCTATGCTGTCTAGACCACTAGAGGTATTTCAAGAAGAGATAGATAAATATTGACAATCAACAAATTAGTGAGAACTGGCAGAGAAATAAAGTTAAGGATAGGGCTATGATCTTATTAAATGGCAGGACAGGCTTGAAAGGCCAAGTGGTCTATTGCATATATGTTTTCTTGTGTGTCTGTGTTCGATCTAGTCAGTTTCTGTTACCAGGCAACAGTAATATCGTTGTTGGTGTCACTCTCAACATATTAGGCTTATAACTGACTTGTAAGTTCATTATGCAAGAGCAAGGGAGAGGCTGGTGTACTGTGCCAAATAAATTATCTCATGATTTCACCTTCAAGCTCATCAGGAAAATTCATCCAGTGCGTGGATGCGTATCCCATCGCAAGTACCTTGGAAGCATCCAGGGCAGAGGAGCCTGCTTGATTCACTTTCCATGCTTCTGCAATGAATACAACATGAGAGTTGAAATGTAGCGACTTAATACAGCTGAACCCTGTCTTCTACCACCTAGAAATACCCTGACAGGTAGGACATGAGAGAACAAACATCTTGAAGATATTCTTCAAGTCACGTACCATTCATGCTTGAACTGTGTTCCTTTATCAATGCTGAATTAAAATCCTTGCCCTCCTTCTGCAACAGTAACTTCACTATTTCAATAATATCAGTTCAGAAAACTATTGTATTTCCTATCCAGTTCATAATGGGCAAATAGGAATAGGCAATAAATGTTCCATTTTATAGTGATTATCACATTTAATGAAAAGTAAATAAGATGGACTTGCACAGCATTACTAGATAAGAGAAACCAATTTCTTCCTAGCAAATCTGATCCAGTTCACACCCATGACTATAAAAACATTTGTGGCAAGCAAGTAGAACTATGAATTTTACAATAATGCTGTGAAATCTTTCAATATCAAGTTTAGATACGTTTTTATGATAAACGGGAAGTAGCATTATGTCATGACATCTGTACTCTCTGTTCCTGTGTGATACCACATATATGAAATTACATATATAAACTCATATTTCTGTTTGCTGAAGAAACAAATCATTCCACTGAAAGCTGCCTTCAGGATTGAGATTCATTCAAGTTACATCAACACAGGATTTTCTCATTTGTAGTTATGACAAGACTGTTCATCAAAATTAGCAAGGGAATATAAAACCAGCAAATGCAATATAATAAGAAAAACTGAAAATATACCTATATAAGCAAAACTTTAAAAGGATAACATTACCTTCCTCACCCTTACATGTAGAATATCTGATGAGTTATGCATAGACCCAAATGACCGATCGTGTCTTTGCTTATTGGAGAACCTATGTTTTCTGTGTGATTAGAGTGTGTACTGTAGAATAAAATCATAAATCGTCAAGAATTTCAACAAACATAACTGTTTATTCTGGAAGCCACTGCTTTGATATACACAATGCAAATATGATGAGCATGGAGTACTCTAAAAATTATCTTTGATGTATTTTCAGAATAGCAATCAGCTTATTTGTTTTATTAAGATGAAAGCATGTTTCTTTAAAATATTGGAAATACTGTCATATTTTGTTCAGGTCTCTGATGATTTGAGATTGACCTCCTGATTTATTTACTGAGATAGAAAAAAATCTAGCTTCTCTGTACTTAATACGAACTCTTTTTATAGATAATTCATGAATTCTGTGATAGAAATGTTGAAATTATATTTGT
Source organism: Mobula hypostoma (assembly GCF_963921235.1). Classification (NCBI taxonomy): domain Eukaryota; kingdom Metazoa; phylum Chordata; class Chondrichthyes; order Myliobatiformes; family Myliobatidae; genus Mobula; species Mobula hypostoma. The sequence continues at coordinate 145,075,845 of NC_086100.1, forward strand.
TCCATGTAGTAAGGGGATAATTACAAATCTGTCTTAGAGCAGCACATTTTTGATTGCCCTTATAATGTCCTCTACGAAAGGTGGGAAGTAGTCAACAACAACTTGCAGCATAATAGATGTAGTTTTGAAATTCATGGCACACAATCAACAGAGGCACACCTTAAGGGTGTGTGCTTAGCCCACTGCTCTACTCTCTCTAAACTCATGACTGTGTGCAGGTACAGGTACAGCTCAAATGCCATCTATAATTTCGCCAATGACACTACTTTTGTTGGCAGATTCTTAGATGGCAATGAGGAAGTATAAGATGTATAAGATGATGAGAGGCATTGATCGTGTGGATAGTCAGAGGCTTTTTTCCAGGACTGAAATGTCTGCCACAAGAGGGCACAAGTTTAAGGTGCTTGGGAGCAGGTACAGAGGAGATGTCAGGGGTAAGTTTTTTTATGCAGAGAGTAGTGAGTGCGTGGAATGGGCTGTCGGCAATGGTGGTGGATGCAGATACGATAGGGTCTTTTAAGAGACTTTTTGACAGGTACATGAGCTTAGAAAAATAGAAAAATAAAAAAAAACTATGGGTAACCCTAGTAATTTCTAAGGAAGGAACATGTTCGACACAACTTTGTGGGCCGAAGGGCCTGTATTGTACTGTAGATTTTCTACTTTCCTATGAAGTGTACAGAATCGGAATCAGAATCAGGTTTATTATCATCGGCCTGTGTTGTGAAATCTGTGAACTTAGCAGCAGCAGGTCAATGCAATACATGCTATAGAAGAAGAAGAAATAATAATAATAAATAAATGGTAAATCAATTACAGTATACATATTAAAAAAAAGAAGAATGGTTAAACCAGGAATGTGAGCAAATAGAAAGAATCCCTATTACTGATCCAAAATGGTTACATCAACAAATCAAGAATATCACTGGTAAAAAGCTCCTCTGTTCTTCAGGTGGATGTTTGAAAGCAAAGGACGGTACCATTATTATGGAAAAAGATGAGAATATGAACAGATGGACTGAGCATATTCAGGAATTGTTTGAAGACGATCAAGGCGAAAAACCAGAAATTAAGAAAACATTGAATGTCCAAGTATTTTAAAATCTGAAGTTCGTAATGGAATAAATAAGATGAAGAAAGGAAAGGCAGCAGGTCCTGATGAATTAGTAATAGAACAAATTATCACCCTTGAAGATTATGGAATTGAAAAACTTACTGATTTAATCATTGAAAGAGTGGTAAATACTGATTTTTTCATCTCTTCTGGTATCATTAAACCAGAAGAGATGAAAAAATCAGTATTTACCACTCTTCCAAAGAAACCTGGAGCAATAGAATGTGAATTACATCGGACCACAAATTTAATGAGTCATATCACTAAGATACTTCTAAGAATTTTGATGACAAGGGCTAGAAGTAAGATACAAGCTGAAATAGGCAAAGAACAATGTGGTTTTGTGAAAGACAAAGGTACAAAAAATGCAATATTGATATTAATGATACTATCAGAACGAGCTATTCAAGTGCAAAAATATTTGTTTGTTTGTTTTATCCACTACACAAAAGCATTGGATAAAGTGAAGCACAATAAGTTATTTGAAATATTACAGAAAACTCGAGATCTAGATTTGATCTAGAGCGAGCAGAGCGGAGGACTTGCTGAAATCTGGAGGAAATCACACAGAGGATGCAGAGGGGGATCACAAAGTCGAGGAAAGAGGACCGGGTCGAGACAACAGAGACTTATGGAGAAGAGGAGTTTGGTGGGTAATAAAATGGACGAGTTCACGGTGCTAGCCAGGCATCAGAGAACATTTCGGGAGTGCAGTGTTATGTGTTTTACTGGAATCAGGGCTGCACGAGGATATACCCAATCAAATCTTTTCCATGGACGGCTTCCAGATTGTTCGGGCTGACCAGAAGTGCACTGAGAGTGGTAAGCATAAAGGAGTTGGGTGTTTACTGTTCTGGTTAACAACGGATGGTGAAATCCAGGTCATATTACGATCGAGGAACGTGTTTGTAGACCGGATATTGAACTTTTTGCTGTTGGACTCCGGCCATATTCCACCGAGATACATCATTGGGTGTCACGGGAGGTTGTTCCTGCCTGTGGCCGTTGAACTTTGCAGCTCCTCCCGTGGAGGGTCAGACACCCTGAGCCAATAGGCTGGTGCTGGACTTATTTCCATCTGGCATAGTTTGCATTTTGTTGTTTGATTGTTTGTGGTTTTTGTATTGCTATATTTATGCTCTATTTTTGGTTGGTGTGGCTGTAACGGAACCCAATTTCCCTCGGGATAAAAAAGTACATCTATCTATCTATCTGAAAGACCTCCGCCTAATCAGAAATCTGTACTGGGAACAAACTGCCGCTGTAAGAATAGATGGAGAAGTGAGTCAGTTTACAAAAATCAAGAGAGGCGTTAGACAAGGGTGTGTTTTCTCACCTGATTTATTTAATGTGCACAGTGAAACAATATTACAAAAAATAAGAGACATCTTGGGAATCAAAGTTGGTGGTGAAAACATCAATAATTTCAGATATGCAGATGACACTGTGTTAATTGCAAGTACGGAGGAAGAACGACAAAACTTACTTGATATAATTGTTGAAGAAAGTTCAAAAATGCGTCTATCAATTGCAAAAAGAAAGAATGTATGGTGATATCCAAAAAGAAGGAGAATCCTATCTGCAGGCTGAGAATAAACAGGGAAGACATAAAACAAGTACAGAACTTTTGCGACTTAGGAAGCTAGGTGACATCAGATGGGAGGTGTGACTTGTACATCAAAAGAAGAATAGGGATGGCAAAAGACACCTTTATGAGAATGAAGAGTATACTGACCAATACTAAACTAGGCATGACAACCCACCTTAGAGTGCTGAGATGTTACGTTTATCCAGTTATGTTTTATGGCTCAGAATGTTGGACAATACCTAGTAACATGAGGAAAGGAATTGTAGCAGCAGAGATGTGGTTTTTGAGGAGGATGCAAAGATTATTATGGATGATACAAATATCTAACAAGGTTGTCATGAACAGAGCAAACACAAAAAGAGAAATAGTGTATGAGATCATGAAAAGGCAAAGTAACTTCATTGGACATGTGATTAGGAAAGAGGAGTTAGAATCTGCTCTGCTGGGGAGAGAAGCTGACAGCAATGCAGGTGGATGCTTTCCTGGTGTCATGGATTCTTGATTACCTGACTGGCAGACCACAGTACGTGTGCATGCAACACTGTGTGTCCGACAGAGTGATCAGCAGCACTGGGGCTCCACAGGGGACTGTCTTGTCTCCCTTTCGCTTCACCATTTACACTTTGGACTTCAACTACTGCGCAGAGTCTTGTCATCTTCAGAAGTTTTCTGATGACTCTGCCATAGTGGAATGCATCAGCAAGGGAGATGAGGCTGAGTACAGGGCTACGGTAGGAAATTTTGTCACATGGTGTGAGCAGAATTATCTGCAGCTTAATGTGAAAAAAACTAAGGAGCTGGTGGTAGACCTGAGGAGAGCTAAGGCACTGGTGACCCCTGTTTCCATCCAGGGGGACAGGGTGGACATGGTGGAGGATTACAAATACCTGGGGATACGAATTGACAATAAACTGGACTGGTCAAAGAACACTGAAGCTGTCTACAAGAAGGGTCAGAGCCGTCTCTATTTCCTGAGGAGACTGAGGTCCTTTAACATCTGTCGGATGATGCTGAGGATGTTCTACGGGTCTGTGGTGGCCAGTGCGATCATGTTTACTGTTGTGTGCTGGGGCAGCAGGCTGAGGGTAGCAGACACCAACAGAATCAACAAACTCATTTGTAAGGCCAGTGATGTTGTGGGGATGGAACTGGACTCTCTGATGGTGGTGTCTGAAAAGAGGATGCTGTCCAAATTGCATGCCATCTTGGACAATGTCTCCCATCCACTACATAATGTACTGGGTGGGCACAGGAGTACATTCAGCCAGAGACCCATTCCACCGAGATGCAACACAAAGCGTCATAGGAAGTCAGTCTTGCCTGTGGCCGTCAAACTTTACATCTCCTCCCTTGGGGGGTCAGACACCCTGAGCCAATAGGCTAGTCCTGGACTTATTTCCTGGCATAATTTACATATTAATATTTAATTATTTATGATGCAACTGTAACGAAAACCAATTTCCCCTGGGATCAATAAAGTATGACTATGACTATGAATGCACGGTAATTATGGGAAAGATTGAAAGGAAGAAAGCAAGAGGAAGAGAAAGACAAATGATGATGGAGACAGCAGCCAGAGAACTGGAAATGAATACCAATGAATTGATCCACTTGACCCGAAACAGGAGTGTGTGGGCCATGGCAGTCAAAGCTCAAACTGGGCATGGCCCCTGATGTTGATGATACATATATTGAATAGATTAAAAATCATGCGAAAAGAAACAGAAATAATCCATACTGAAAAAGTGTTCACTTTTCAATGTCCGTTTAGGAATCGGATGACAGAGGAGAAGAAGCTGTTCCTGAATCGCTGAGTGTGTGCCTTTAGGCTTCTGTATCTCCTACCTGATAGTAACTTTGAGAAAAGGGCATGACCTGGGTGCTGGAGGTCCTTCATAATGGATTCTGCCTTTCTGAGACACCATTCCTTGAAGATGTCTTGGGTACTTTGTAGGCTAGTACCCAAGATGGAGCCAACTAAATTTACAATCCTCTGCCGTTTCTTTCGGTCCTGTGCAGTACCCCCCACCCTCCATACCAGACAGTGATACAGCCTGTCAGAATGCTCTCCACGGTACATCTATAGAAGTTTTTAAGTATATTTGTTGACATATCAGATCTCTTCAAACCCCTAATGAAGTATAGTCACTGTCTTGCCTTCACTATAACTACATCAATATGTTGGGACCGGTTTAGGACCTCAGAGATCTTGGAGTGAGGTTGATCAGCTGTTTGAGTCATGTCACAATACCAACCACCTTGCACTTAACATCAGCAAGATCAAGGAAGCTACCTCCATCACCTAAGTTACAGAGAAAGGTTGAACAAGTTGGGACTTTATTCCTTGGAATGTAGAAGTTTGAGGGGGGACTTGGTAGAGGTATTTAAAATTATGAGGGGGATAGATAGAGTTGACATGGATAGGCTTTTTCCGTTGAGAGTGGGGGAGATTCAAACAAGAGGACATGAGTTGAGAGTTAAAGGGTAAAAGTTTAGGGGTAACATGAGGGGGAACTTCTTTATTCAGAGAGTGGTAGCTGTGTGGAACGAGCTTCCAGCAGAAGTTGTTGATGCAGGTTTGATGTTGTCGTTTAAAGTTAGATTAGACAGCTATATGGACAGGAAAGGAATGGAGGGTTATGGGCTGAGTGCAGGTCGGTGGGACTAGGTGAGAGTAAGAGTTCGGCATGGACTAGAAGGGCCGAGATGGCCTGTTTCCGTGCTGTAATTGTCATATGGTTATATGGTTTATATGGTTAAGGAACTGACTGTATGCTTCAGGAAGGGGAAGTCAGGAGAACAAACACCTGCCCTCATTGAGGGGTCACTAAAGGAAAGGGTGAGCAGCTTAAGTCTCCAGCATCAACATCTCAGAAGATCTATTGTCGATGCAACACATTGGTACAATGAAAAAGAAAGTTTGCCAACAGCTCTGCTTCATTAAGAGTTTAAGAGGAATATGTCTGTCACCAAAGACTTTTGTAAATTTCTCAGATGTGCGGTGTAGTGCATTCTCACTGTTTGCATCACCGCCTGATATGAAGCTTCTAATGCACAGGATTGTGAGACGCTGCAGAGTAATGTAGACTTAGCCAGCTACATCATGGCCACAACCTGCTCTGCCATTGTGAACATCTTTGAGAGGTGGTGCCTCAAGAAATTGCCACCATCATTAATGACCCTCACATTCTCGGACATGACCTCTTCATATTACAACAATAGGGGAAGAGGTACAGGAGCCTGAAGACCCAAACTCAATGTTTCAAAAGCAACTTTTTCCCCTCTGCCTTCAGTTCAGATTTTGGAAAGGTCTACAAACCGATGAACACTAAGCAACACACACAAAACGCTGGAGGAACTCAGCAGGTCAGGAAAAGAGTACAGAGTACCCTATGGAAAAGAGTACAGTCGATGTTTTGGGCTCAGACCCTTCAGCAGGAGTGGGGAAAAAAAAGATGAGGGGTAGAGTTAAAAGGTGGGGGTAGGGGATGGAGAAACACAAGGTGATAGGTGAAACCCTAAGTGGGAGGGGTGAATAAAGCTCTGGGAAGTTGATTGGTGAAAGAGATACAGGGCTGGAGAAGGAGGAGTCTGTTAGGAGAGGACAAAAGGCCATGGAAAAAAGAAATGGAGGCAGGAGGACCAGAGGGAGTGTTGGGCTGACAAGGAGATGAAACTCAAGAGAGAATTAGGGATGAGAAATGGTGAAGGAGATGGGGGGCCATTACCGAAAGTTTGAAAAACTGATGTTCATGCCATTAGGTTAGAGGCTACCCAGACAGAATATAAGGTGTTGTTCCTCCAACTTGAGTGTGGCCTCATCACAACAGTGGAGGAGGACATAAATAGACGTATCAGAACAGGAATGGGAAGTGGAATTAAAATGGGTGGTCTCTGGGAGATCCCACTTTTTCTGAAGGAAATTATTACACCATGAACACGAACTTGTTATTCATTTTAGGCACTGTTTATTTTTATGGTAACATACATTAATTTGTTTTTAATATCTTACACTGTACTGCTGCTACAAAACAACAAATTTCACAGAATATATCAGTGATGATAAACTTGATTCTGATCCTGGTGGTCTCTTCATACAGGAAAGTCGAGAGGGTATCTGTGGAGGCAATCTGTTACAAATATGGCCATCAAAGGTGTGCAGTCTGTTACAAATCTCAAGGGTAAATATAGTAAAAATTTGAGAACATTGCAGATTTGTCTTTTTCAATCTGTGCATAATTCTCAGTTTTCAACAACATGTGAAAAACATACACCATAAGCTGCTAACACGGGAAATCTGCAGATGCTGGAAATTCAAGCAACACACACAAAATCTGCTGGTGAACTCAGCAGCCCAGGCAGCACCTATAGAAAGAGGTACAGTAGATGTTTCGGGCCGAGATGAAGACTAGACGTAGTCCTGACGAAGGGTCTCGGCCCGAAACGTCGACTGTACCTCTTCCTATAGATGCTGCCTAGCCTGCTGCATTCACCAGCATTTCTTGTGTGTGTTACCATAAGCTGCTTATGGTCTATATAAATGAGTGATGACAGCTCGAAAGTCAATGGCATCAAATGAAATTTTGTGTCAAAGTTAATCAAAAGTGTCTCACTATTGATGCTCATCTCACATTTACTATGTCCTCTATTGCTCAGTATCTTAATCTTGGGGCTTATTCTTCACCAGATCCAGTAGAGATAATAAAATTATGGCAATGTCTGGTGGGCAATTGGCATAATATTCTAGAATGCCAAGAAATGAACTGAGCTCTTCAATATTTTCTGACCTACAAGAATTCAGTATCACTTCCATCTTCTTTCTAACAGGTAGCAGTCTATTCCTTCCACAAACTCCTCTTTCTCCCTTCCATAAAGCAGGCTCACTTTAATTTATTTCCACATTGCGTCAATGGAAGCCTTGTCTAAGCACTTTCCAAACACTCTGAAGAGATCTTCTTAAATTATTGAAGTAATCAATATATCGATTATCTGTTATCTTTGGCCCAGGAGAACCATAACAATTTAATGTATGATATTTTCAGGCATGATAATTTCATGTATGCAGTCAAGACTTAATGAGTATCACTAGCCAGTAGCTTTGGTTTGTTTGATCTATAATGAGGATTATGGGATGCTGAAAAACTTTTCATTTGCCAGTTTTTGGGCATAACTTTTGGACAGATGTAGGGGATATGGTTCATCATCATCGACTGTCATGCTTGAACTGTTAAGGAAGAAATATTGTCAGAATTTTGAACTACAAATATTATTGTTAGCTGTTACACCATTCCTTTAGTTCTTCCTCTGTTTATGTACGAAGACGGGTTTAGGTTAGCACTGTATAGGTGCAGATCCATGGTTTCGCGAGACGGATGCCACAATTAATGTATTGGTTTTCATTCTTACCAGATGCTAATCTCATTCTTGATACTCTATAGGTATAGAGCTGTGTATTCTATCCAAATTTTGCTTAGAAAGAAGATTTGATGCACTGCATTGTGCAACTCAAAAAGGCAGTTTCCATCATTAAAGACCCTCACCATCCAGGACATATCCTCTTCTCATTACTACCATCAAGGAGGAGGTAGAGAAGCCTAAGGAGGCAGACTCAAAATTTTAGGAAGAGCTTGTTCCCTTCCGTCATCAGATATCTGAACAGTCCATAGACCATGAATACTAGCTCAATATTTTACTCTCTTTTTGCATTTTTTAAAAAATATTATTCTTACTGTAACTTACAGTGATATCTCCCTGTTAAATGTTTCCTGTGTCTGACCACAGCAAGCCAGACTTCAAGTGTATTCAGAGATTTGTTTAAATGGCAGACCTAACTCAGGCTATTTTCTCTCCCAGTTTTACACAAGCTCAAACAGATGCGAGCCTATTATAAATTATTGGTGTAATATCAGGAACCTGCTTGGCTCCAGTATGACCCAGGAGCGCTAATAAATTTGACAGTCACACTGGCTTCTCCAGACTGACTGTGGAAGTTTCTGCAGAAAACATTGCAACCCAGGCAGGATTCAATCATTCGACTCTGTATGTCAAGAGGTAACAAACTTAATGCGACAGTTATTCATTTACAGCTAATACTGCATGTATTATATTTGTCATAAAGCTTTGGCTCAATTTAAAATGTACCATTCATTCTTCTTGCTATTTTTAGCATGTTTCTTATCTTCAAAAGTAATTTGACAGCTATCAGCTAAACTGGTCAGGAACACCCAAGTAAGTAAGGACAAACAATTCTTGACGGGGTAGGGAGAGCTGCCGTCACTTTTCAGTTGTTATGTTCAGATCCATTCTCACCATTCACAATCTCCTCCCAAACATCTTTCAGCATCTTTTTTTGAAAAGGAAATTGGAGATAATATGCACAAAAGTATGTCTCTTTCATTAGGGATTCATCATTTTTCTCCATAATACCTTCCACAAAAGCTTCCAAATTGCATTGAGTAATATGTGCCAAATGTGTCATTCTTCTGTGTAAGAATGCAGCAGCAAGTGGAAAATCATTACTTAGGATAAAATTAGATAATAGAATACTATTCTTCACTCCATTTGGATGTTGTTGTTCAATAGTGTACTGTGGATAAATAGGCTATGTGGCAACACTGACCTGCTCATATCATACAGGATTAGCAAGTCCACTTTGCCAATATTCAAACAAGATCTGAAGCAGAATCATGTTCAATATCACTGGCCTATATTGGGAAAATTGATTTCCCTTAGATCCTATTAACACTTCATGACTCAGCATAATTTTCCATCTTTTTTTAAACCTTACATTTACTGCTCCTTCTCCGTCCAGTTACACAGTGAACTTTGGAAAATATGTGATCAAGCTGGGGTCAGTTCTGATTCTGCTACTTCTAGTCCTTCACGGAGTTCCTTTATAAAGTAGGAACAGTTGCACAGTTTAGCAAATAACCAAAGTTGATTGTCATTGTTTTTCATGGTTAAATTTGATCCCATGTTCTGATAGTTATCTTCAGAAGTAAATGCTGCTTTAAATATGAGATGCTGTATATGCCCAGTTGAGTTAACCGTCTTCAGGAAGTCAGAGCACAGCACAAAGTTCACATTATTTAATAAAAGGACTGGCTACAGTATGGTCAACATGATTAGCTCTGATATGGAATTTGGGCAGCCAAGCAGCTATTCTTAAAGGAATTTTGCTAAATCTGATTTATATTTAAAAGGTAGTTAAGCAATCATAAAACCATAAGAAATAGGAGCAAATTAGGCTATTCAGTCCAATGAGTGCTCCCTGTTATATCATCGTTGATTTACTATCCCTCTCAACTCCATTTTCTTGCCTTCACCTCAGAACCTTTAACACCCTGACTAATCAAGAACCTATCAACGTCTGCTTAAAAGGACTAAATGCAAAATTCTGAAAGTTTGTCTTCCCTCTATCACTGGTGGTTGTGACTTGCTAAACATAAAATCAAATAAATAAATTGAAAATGTAATGAGAAAAAGTAAAGAATGAATCTTCTCTGCACATTTTGTAAATGCAATGCAGCTTCTTCCAAGTTCTTCTTAGTTCTATCCAGCTGATTCAATGAACGGTAACATTTCTTCATCAAATGCTGCCAATAGAATTCTCAAAGCACAGAGTTAATTTTAAGAGGTCACACTGAATCTTTCCTTAATCTGTCTCAGAATGAAACAAGTGTCTTCTTTGTTCTTGCCTTTCTGATATAGTGTGCAAGTAAGTGAGATTGTTGAAAGAATTTCAAGCATTCTTGCACAACTGGGCCAACATTTCCAAATTCCTATTAGAAGTTATTTGTTCATGTGTCTTAATTTCCCTTTAGAGTTGATTTGTCTTTTTGTATTTTCAGCTCTTTTTATTATGCAAAGGTTAATCATACTTTGGGCCCTCGGGACTCCCATGATGCCTCCCATGTAGATGGATTCAAGAAAAAATTAGATGTGCTTCAGTTGCAACAAAGGATTAAAAACCGGAAAAAAATGTGTTATTAGTTTACATAGCACAGGTTTTTTAAGCACTATATTATTCAAAGATGATTTTAACTGGAATAGCTTGTGTTAAACCTAAACCTGTTTATGCACAATTCATGTTAGCATGCCTGACACTTACCTGGAATTACTCATTGCCCTACTGAAGTCACTGATCGTTTTCCGGATAGTTCAGTTTGCACCGACGTAACTTAAAGCCCGGAGTTCTGCAGAGTGACTGTTGTGAATCAGTATCACAACAAATAGGAGTCATATGCGCACTATCCTTTTTCCCCTGCTTCATAAAGAGACACTCTACTGACAATGGACAGCCACAGAACTGGTGGCAGACTGTTCAGATGTGCATTTATTAACTATGTGTTTTTGTGATTATGCATGTATTAAATGTCGTGCTTCATCCAGTATTTAGTTGTTCTTTCAATGGCTGCAGTAGTACAGTGATAACAAGCCAGGATCAGAGACTTTTTGTTAAATGTGACAGACAACTCCAGTGCAAAGGGAGGAAGGAGAGTGGGGCTTTGGGGCTTCAATATTTCTATCATTCATTCTTTACGGTCCTTCTTTCATGGATGTCTGTGGAGAGTAAGAATTTCAGGTTGAATACTGTATACATTCTCTGGTATTAAATGAACCTTTGAACAACTTGAATGGGGGCAAGGAGCAAAGGTATTAAAAAAGAGTCTGCTCCAAAAGTGTCATCAGAACTACCACATCCTACACATTTCTAGGACAGGTTCAGGTATTCTAAGATTAGCAGAAAAAAACTATGTGATATCATGGAGGATAACTTTTCCCACAATCTCATTGGCTGTTCTCTCCAAGTTAAGGCAATAGTGATCATAACTTCCTTGTCATAGGAACATTCAAAGCTGCAGTTTCAGAGTTGTGCCATATGTCTCTAATTGCATCAACAAAAGGAATAGAGGAGCGTAAGTAACATACTTTGCAGCCAAATGATTGTTGGGCTCTGGAAATCACTGTCTGAAACTCTGGTAAATTTTCTTTGTACGATTCTGTATTAATCAGGCAGTATTAGAAAATTCACTCAAACCATGATTTCATAGAAGAAAAGAAAATCTTTTTTTTCTTAATTTTATCAGGAGATAACATGAAGGTCACTGAGATTTGCCAGCTTTGTTGATTCCCAGGACTTCAGGCTGTCTTTAGCCACAGTTGTTCCCATATGCAATCAACTAAATTAACAGGATCTTTTCATCAGAAGAGAACATTTTCATACCCTAAGTGCATAGCCAGTCAATAATTGTGAGAATTATGACTTGTCTTTACCTACTACCTCATCAGACTCTGCATCAAACATATTATCCTCCGCAATGTTCGTCATCTCCAAAGGGATCCTACCACTAAACATATTTTCACCTCCCCCCTCCCACTTTATTTTCTGCATGGGTCGCTCCCCCTCTGATTCCCTTGTCCATTCATCCATCCCCACTCATCTCCCTCCTGGCACTTATCCATGTAAGCGGCCAAAGTGCCTATTCTTGCCCATACGCCTCCTCCCTCACCTCCATTCAGGGCCACAGCCAGTCCTTCCAGATGAGGCAACACTTCACCTGTGAATCTGCTGAGGTCATCTATTGTGTCTGGTGCTCCCGATGTGGTCTGCTCTACACTGGTGAGATCTATCGTAAATGGGGAAACCGCTTCGTTGAGCACCTCTGGACTAACTGTGAGAATTCCCAGGGCCAAGCATTTTAATTCTGATTCTCATTTATGTTCTGCCATGGCAGTCTATGGCCTCCTCTTGTACCAAGACGAGGCCACCCTCGAGGTGGAGGAGCAACACATTATATTCCGTTTGGGTACATTCCAACCATTGTTGGCAGAATCTCAGATGGTGATGAAAGGGCTGCAGGAACAAGGTATACCATCTGGTTGAGTGGTGTCCTAGCACTCAGCCTTGCACTCAAAGTTAGCAAGACCAAAGAGCTAATTGTGGACTTCAAAAAGGGTAAGACAATGGAAAGCAATTCAAATCTCATAAAGGGATCAGAAGTGGAGCGAGTTAGTAATTTCAAGTTCCTGGGTGTCAATATCTCTGAGTCCCTAACCTGGTCACAACATATTGATGCAGCTATTGTCACGTGATTGGCAACAATGAATATATCAATCGAGTCAGGTTTTATATGTAGCCCCCTGGTAAGCCTCAGGCTCACTCAGCTCGCTTCCGTCTTGGGAGAGCAGCCTTCGGCCCTGCCAAACTGGGTAATCAAGTTTGGGTGGATGCTGCGTGTTGTGTCCCCTGTGTAACATCAGTACCCTGAAATAACATTTAGTCCACAATGTGCGGTTAAACGAGTAAGATTTTATATTTAAGTATGGGGTTAGTAGAGAACAAAAGAAAAGGAAAACAAATAAAAGGCGCCAACAATCTCATAAACATGGCCAGTGCACAAACGTCGGAGCTCACGGATTCCCGGTTGCTGATCGTCCTTCGCTGGTCGTCGACCACTGGGCTCCCACCCCGAGCCCAGGCCCAGCAGGTCCGGCAACCGTCTCCTCAAGTTACCTCTTTTCTCTTCATCCTCTTCGCGCCTTCTCCCCAAAGCCCGCGCAACTAACAGCTTTCACACAGACAGAAAGAATAACATCTATCCCAATTGGTTAACAAATGAATACAAGTCCCGTTATCACTAATTAATTATATTCCAAACATACTGCTATAGAGAACTATTGTCTCAGCAGTTAACAGTACAGAGAAGCCCTTTCATTCACTTTAGCAGTAACAAAAGAGGAGAAAACCTTACACTCTCCCCCACCAAATTTAGTCATGTCCTCATGAATTCTAAATAACTCGCAACCCTTCCTGCAAATACAAAAACCTAATCCAGGTACAAACAGTGACATTGCTCCCCAAACAGTGGACCTTACGCTTGGTCCCACAGGCACTATATAGGCCGAACTACCTGGGAGTTTCCTAATCCTTCGAGACCTCCGTACCCCATCACCTAAACCCTTAAGGCTCGGACACTACTGGGGATACCTCGGGTCTGCTTGTCAACTCCTCTGTCACTTATGCCACCACTACAACTCGGACCCCTTGTCCTGTGTCTGAGGCCCACTTCTTTTCCTTCAAGGTCCTGCTGTAACCCAGGCTGCCCACAGATAGCCCTCTCCACTACACCTGACTCAGTGGGAGAAGGGCCAGAAGTCTCTTCCTCAATCAAGGGGAAGTTAGCAAAAGGCAGCACCTACGACACATCCAGCACATCATCCTTCAAATCCATATTCTTCCTCATTTCCTCGATCGGTAGCTGCTGTTTGATTTTCACCAAACTGAAGCACAGCCTGGGCTGCCTCTATAGCCTCTTCAGCCTCCTGCAGTCGAGACATCAGCTTCTTCTCTGACTCCTCCAACTCTCACCCCAGTCTCAGCAGTTCTGACTTGTGCTTCTTGGCCATCTCAATCTGGGACGCAATTACACCACCAGCTTCATCCACCCTGACCTGAAAAGTAGCAGTTAAACGATGTTCAGCCTCCAGTTTAGTGTTCACTAAACTGATCTCCAGCTTTTTCTTCCTGATGACTTCTTCCAGGTCAACTTTCAGTTTTTCCACTTCATTTAAACTGTCTATGGTCATCTTTAGGTTCCCTACAGGCATCCGCTTCCCTTTTCCGAGATCTGTCTGCTATTGCTTCACCTCCTCGGCAGTGTTGTCAAACTCCCTTCTCTGGGCTCTTGGTTTTCTGTTGGCCTTAGTCAGACAGCTTCCTTTGTCTTCCCCAACTTGTATGTCTTCCAATCATTTTTGGATTAATTCATCAGTAAGTGGCCACAGTTTCCACTTGAAATTCTGTTTCTCCGTCTCCACTTTGACGACCGTGAACTCCAAGTCCTCAAGGTTTGTTCCAAAAGTGTGGCACTCAGTCTCCAGCCTGCATTTCTGAGCACTCAGTTCAGCAGTGTAAATCTCCTCTCTCCCCAGTGTCTCATTCTGATTGACAACCTGGGTTTCCATCCCCAGGCCCACCACCATCTGTTCCAACACCAGGAAGTTCAATTGGTATGCTGAGTCATTTCTCTCAGATTGCACCAAACTCCGCTGGCCAAAAACTACTCCACATATTACATTTCGCTTCTGTCACTTTCCCCCCTCCCTTTCTTCTCCAAGGGAGGATAGCCACACAGCAGCAGATTCAAGGGGTGCTGCACTTTGCTGTAGTCCCTGGCGAATCTCCACGAATTACCAGAGAATTCCACAGCTGAACACAGAGCACACATGAACTGCATCTTTCTCCAGACCTGGCACTCGTCCAAAGAAAATTTTAATTCTTTTAGTCTTTGTCGCCTGGGCTTCGCCATGCGCCTCGCATCGTAGTCCCCCAAGGCGAATCCAAACTTTAGGCAGTCATCCACATACGCCAAAACTCCACACACCTTCACTTCTTCCATGGTCTTCCTCATGCCCCGTAGGAAGGCTGCAGGGGCTCCGGAAATGCCCTTTGACATCTTTTCGGACCAGAAGAATCCTAGGGAACCAATAGTGGCCGTCTTCTCCTTGTCGGCCTCACTCATTGGGATCTAGCAACATCCACTCCTCAGATCCAGCACATTAAACCATGTTGCACCACACAAACAGACCATAGCGTCTTCGGCCCTCAGGGCCGTATTCTGATCAATGACAGTGCGCCTGTTCAGAGTCCCATAATTCACACACACGCTGCCTACAACTTCCATGGATCCAGGGGCCAGTCGCAGCGACCTCTCTGTCACCGAGGTGTCTTCAGCGGTCAACTCCTCTCACTCATGGTATTTCGGAGCATCTACTAACAGGGTCTCACCCTCAGATACTTCCCCCAAGCTGTGCCACCATCAGCTCTTGTTTAAATTCAGTACCAGCCCAATGCTTCTACAAACGTCCTCACGAGCAGCTCGCAACATGGGGTGCACAGACAATGCCCCCAAACAGCT
This sequence comes from Mobula hypostoma, assembly GCF_963921235.1. Lineage (NCBI taxonomy): Eukaryota > Metazoa > Chordata > Chondrichthyes > Myliobatiformes > Myliobatidae > Mobula > Mobula hypostoma. The sequence continues at coordinate 145,091,467 of NC_086100.1, forward strand.
CTCACCCCCCTCCTCCTGGCAGGCCCCCATGCGCCTCCTCACCAGCGGCGCGTTGGTCCCCTCCAGAATCGAAACACTGCCCGTCGCACCAGGGTCCAGACACATCAGCACTAACGATTCACGACCCTCTGACACCCACATATTGGCCTCCAATAACTCCAGTTTCACTGACCCATAATTGTCTGCTGGGTAATCTCCAGCACCAATATTCTGAATTTCCAGTGCCCCGAATGGTGTCGAGAGTAAATGCTTCAAACACCGGTTGTATAACAAACTGTACAGCAACTTGACCTGCGCCCCAGTGTTGAGGATGGCCTTAGCATAGTTTCCATCTATTCGTAATGACACACGGATACGGGGTCCCTCTAAGCCTTCATAAATAGGGTCTCTTCCCCTCGGAAGTTTCTTGGAACATTGCTGGGAATGTGCTCCCCCAGAGACCCCAAGCATTCCCCCAATGGGCCTCTGCTAAGTTTCCTGACACCTCTCTGATCAGCTGAACAACTGAGGGAGGGGTTGATCCCCTGAAGTAATCCCTCTGGCACTGCAAGCAATTTAGTTGCCCTCCTAGCCAGCGAAGATACACTGAAAGCTTTTCCCCAATCTCCTGCCACAAGTATGGAAAGCCCCCCCAGGCACTGCATTTTACTTCTGGTGGAACCAGATGCATTTCCGCCCACTTTCAGATAACTGGCCGCTGTCACTACGGGGCAATTGACCCTGACAATTCTAACACCGTCAACAGCCCACCTACTCAAACTTTCAACCAATCCCTGTCGCTCTCCCTCAACTGAGCACTGCCACTCATCTAACAACTGAGAGATCCGCTCCGACCACGCCTCCGCCCCTTTAGAGGTGGACATTAGTCCAATGACCGGGCAGAGCCTGTCATAGCTGGAACATTCCAACCACTCTTCCCCCTCCCTTCTGACAGTATGGATAACCCATGGTCCCGCCTCATCTGGGGCACCAATAGACACTGGAAATCCCACCTTCGTGACTTCAGTGCTAGTCCACGCTGAAGCAAGGTCTGAGCCCTGCATTTTATTAAACTTTTGCGCTGTGGTTTCAACTTTGCCATCAGCTTTAACCATACTCAAAAAACGAATTAACAGTTCATCCAAGGTACGAATATCCACCCCACTCAGCTCGTTACGAACCACAATCCCACCTAGGTACTCATTACTAACCGCAATTCCACAGAGACACACATTACTAACAGCAATCCTACAGAGATACAGCAGCACTGATTTAAACAGGGCAATCACACAGCACCCGACAAAAATCCACATCCCGGACGATAGCCCCCACAATGTAGCCCCCTGGAAAGCCGCAAGCTCGCTCACTTCACTTCCATCTGGGAAGAGCAGCCTTCGGCCCTGCCAAACTGGGTAATCAAGTTTGGGTGGATGCTGTGTGTTGTGTCCCCTGTGTAACATCAGTATCCCAAAATAACATTCAGTCCACAACGTGCGGTTAAATGAGTAAGATTTTATATTGAAGTTGGGTTAATTAAAATTGGGTTAGTAGAGAACAAAAAAAAAGGAAAACAAATAAAAGGCGCCAATAATCTCATAAACATGTCCAGTGCACAAACGTTGGAGCTCACGGATTTCCTGTCGCTGATCCTCCTTCGCTGGTCGTCAACCCCTGGGCTCCCACCCCGAGCCCAGGCCCAGCAGGTCCAGCAACCATCTCTTCAAGTCACCTCTTCTCTCTTCATCCTCTTCGCGCCTTCTCCCCAAAGCCCGCACAACTAACAGCTTTCACACAGACAGAAAGAATAACATCTATCCCAATTGGTTAACAAATGAATACAAGTCCTGTTATCACTAATTATATTCCAAACATACTGCTATAGAGAACCACTGTCTCAGCAGTTTACAGTACAGAGAAGACATTTTATTCACCTTAGCAGTAACATAAAAGAAGAAACCCTTACATATAAAAACAATCAAATATTTATTAAACTCTGCTCAATATTAAAAAAAATAAACAAACAAAAATCTTAACCGGAAGTAAACTGCTATGCAGCCATTTAACAAACCATCACTCAGTACTAGTTCTTAAAGCTATAAATGTGAAAACAGTTCTTAAAGTGGTAAATTCAAATAAATTTCTTAGAATGGTAAATTCAAATGTCCAAGAGATTTATACAGTCAATTAGGTGAGACTTTCCTGAAGTAAAGAATTCCTCGAAGACACGTCACTGCCGATCCCAGCCGGAACCTGCCCTGTCAACAGGATTCACGACGACGGAAATAAAACAGTTTAAAGGCACTAACCTTTCCCTCTGGATGCTAGATACTGCACAGCCTTTTCTGCTGCTTTTAGCAGAGGCTATCTCATGCAGATCACTCTTTCTTGAATGAATTCAATAATGGTCGATCCTATCCAAAACCGCCGAACTACTCCTTCAGGTTCCCGTCTTCACTCTTCAATACTACTGAAAAGATATATCAACAAACCTGGCAGTGATTGGTTAAACTGCTGGCCCAACACTTTTGTACCTTACAATAGAACGTAAAACTCCATTTTAAATCAAAACTGCGTCATAAGGCAAATACGCAGCGGAGCGGAGTATCTGGCTGATGTTCTATCTGGAGAACTAACTGCATCACCCCAGGGGTCTCCTTTGTGGTGAACATGTCATCACGTGACCTCACATCGGTGGGAAAATTACATCAGGTGACCTTCAAAAGACCATTACATCATGGTCATAAGACAGTCACAAGATATCCATGAGGTATGTAACACTATAAAGAAGGCAAGACAGCATCTATATTTTATTAGGAGTTTGAGGAGATTTGGTTTGTCACCTAAAACAGTCAAAAACTTCAACAGATGTACTACGGACAGGATTCTGACTGGTATGGTGGCAGGGGCTACTGCACAAGGTCGAAGTAAGTTGTAGGAAGTTGTATAATTAGTCAGCTCCATCATGGATACTATCCTCCATAGTACCCAAGACATCTTCAAGACATCTTAAGAATGCAGCATCCATCATTAAGGACTCCCACTACCGAGGACATATCCTTTTCTCATTGTTACTGTCAGGAAGGAGGTACAGAAGCCTGCAGGCACCCACTCAATGATTCAGGAACAGCTACTTCCCTTCTGCCATCCGATTTATAAATGGACATTAAACTCCTGAACACTACTTCAATAAATTTTTTAATTTCTATTTTTGCACTTCTTATTTTAATTTAACTATTTAATAGGCATATCTATATTCACTGTAATTCAGTTTTTTTTATATATTTATCATGTATTGCAATGTACAGCTGTCACAAAGTTAACAAATTTCACAACATATGCCAATGATATTAAACCTGATTCCGATTCTGATTCCTTTTCTCCTATGGTCCTCTCTCCTCTTTTATCAGATTTCTTTTTTTCCAGCCATCGATTTTTCCCACCCAAATAGCTTCACCTATCTCCTTCCAGCTAGTCTCCTCCCACCCTCCCCCAACCTTTTTTTATTCTGGCATCTTCCCCCTTCCTTCTCAGTCCTAAAGAATGGTCTCGGCCCAAAACATTGACTATCCATTCATTTCCGTAGATGCTGCCTGATCTGCTGGGTTCCTCCAGCTTTTCATGTGTGTTACTTTGGAATTCCAGCGTCTGCAGATGTTCTCGTGTTTATTATGAGAAGAATTTTCTTTTATAGTCAACGTCATGTTTTCTTACAGCTTTAATGAATCCCTTATCCTAAGATAATCAAAACTGCCTGACAATCTTCCATTTTACCTAGAAATAGATCCAAGGAACATTGGCTTTCTCTTCCTTCCATGGCAAATTACACCAGTTTGAACTCACATCAGCTGGGCGCTGACATGTTGCAGAATCCTGGCCACAACAAACAGTACTCAATTCTGGAAGTACGTTCTTGAGATATCAAGATTCCGAGGGCAAAGAGAATGATGAAAGTTTCCAGGATGATCTCTCAAATAAACATCAACAGCCTCATTCCCCAGATATATGGAGCATTGCCTAAATGGTAAATGAGGGATTTCCTCTAGAGAGAGAGAATTCATACAAAGCTTGCTAAATCACAGCCTGTTATGCAAATTAAGTAATCACTTTCACACTTTAAATATCATCAGCATCATAGAACACCAAAACTCTGCTGGATAAACCAATGTGTACTGCAAAATTCTCTGATTTGCTGTGCATTTCCACATATACTGATTGAAAAATACCAAAAAAAAATTCACTCATTCTATTTTTCAGATATTTTGACATAACATTCTTGTATTTCCTAATGTGAGAGAGGCTGTCTTTTCTTAAAGCAACAATATTCTGTGGGTGTAAACATAAGTAGAGAGCTTGATCATTTAGTAGTTCAAGTTCAAAGTAAACTTATTATCAATGTGTCCCTATATACAACAGTGAGATTCATTTTCTTGTGAGCATTGACAGTAAATACAAAGAAACACAATAGAATCAATGAAAGATCACACATATCAAGATGAATAACTAATGTGCAAAAGACAATAAACTGTGCAAATATAAAAAGAGAAAAAAATTAATACTAATGATAACTAAGCAATAAATATTGAGAACATGAGATGAAGAGTCCATGAAAGTGTGTTCAGTTCAGTGTTGTGGTGAGTGCGTCACGAGACACTCCCAACCACACCAGCTTCCGAGATTTAAATGTTCCTGCTCTCTGGAGTCTGGATAGCTGGCACAGCCTCTTTAAAGGCTTAGGACATTCCAGTTAATTGATAATCATGTTTTGGGTGCCAAGATGTGAGTTTTTAAGGAACACCTCAACATAGGTTAAGTGCGCAATTGTAAGCCATATTTGTGATTCTGTCTAGCGTTTGTTTTGTGCTCAGTTTCTCGATCGAGTCTGAGGCCATTTCTCGATTCCAGCCTCAGATATGCCAGCATTTGTGCCCAACCCATCCTCATCAAGGACTCTTGTCACAGTACGATTGAGCCAACATGGAGCCAGTGGGGGATCAGAGTCTATCGTCCACTGTGACCAACAACAGCAAAGATATTTCCAGACTGAGCCTAGAGATTCATGACCTCCAGGTAGTCATTGGTCAATGTTGCAAGGAAGAAGCCACAGTCACTTGGGAGAATCAGGGAGTACTGCTCTGGAGCTAGTGCATTTTCCAACCCCACAGAGAGTTAATAGTAACCTGGGCTCTTGCCACGGCTTCCTCATTCAATGCACATTAGTATTTATCCATCCTGCTTCCCTTCACAGCACAGAGAAGTGGCCTTCATTATCTCTCTCCTGAATGTAAGAACCCTGGCCTGGACCACCATGCATTGAGAATGTAGGTCAGAGTTCTGCGCAGACATGGAGGAGTACATCGCTGTCACAAGCAGGACGTTTCTTTACTCCGCCGGAGCCAGATGAGCCTCAGACCGCCTGATGAAGATTCGACAGGGGTACAGTAAGCAGCTGATAATACAATTGAATTTTGGACCTTGGCCCAGGAGAGTAGTTGGAATGGGAAGGCTTTGGCCACGCTATACCTCCATGAACTCTGAGATGACTGAAGTATGCCCACGCTTTTGTAGAGCTGGCAGAGAACTTAGAGGTTCTCATCAGCCAGTCCATCCATCTTGACAATTGTCTGGCAGAGCGAATGAGGGACCACTTCAGGAGGTTTGAAGAGAGCTGGTCTGAGCCAGGTCCTGACGCATTGCAGTTTCACTCACCAGGTAGTGGAATTGCAGATGAGGAGAGGGGATCATGTGGAAGACATTAGTTTCTACATTATTGACTCTCCACTCATACCACTGATCCTTGGGTACTTTTGACTATCCCAGCATTACCCATTCATGGACTGGAGAGAGGGGAGAATCATGGCTTGGTACAGGCATTGTAAGAGGCTTTGCTTATGGCATGCTGATCCGACACCCAGACTGTTGCAAGACCAACAATCTATAAGAGGGCAGGCTTCTGTGCAAGGGAACCTAAGACCTTCTGGAGACCTACTCCAGTCCTCAAGAGTGGACAAGCTGGTTCTGGACAACAGGACAGCATGAGTCCTGACACAGTCTAGTTGAAATCCCACAGGAGCAAGAGAGAGTGAATTTTTCGGTCAGGAAAAGATAAGGAGATGCCCAAACAGTCTGGTAGACTTGTCACTAAGCTGCAGGGAACCAGTCTCTATGTCTTAAGGAAGGGAAAAACTCCTTTACGCCAATCCTTGAAGCCTATTCCTGGAGATAGAAGAACCCTCTGTAACACCATACTGCTGTTTGCCTGGGGATACACGTGGGGAGTTGGACTCTGATTTAGCCACTGCTTCCACTTTGAACTTTGTGAGATCAGAGAGAGCATTCTGAAGCCCATTTAATCACCCATTACCAAAGAAGTCTCAGGAGTATCCTCGAAGAAAGGTTCAGAGGAGATTACAACACCCAAACTGGCTGAAATGCTCTCTGTTTAAAAAGACTTAGAGGAAGACTTTAGCAAGTGAAAGACTCCAAATCTTTCACCACACTGACCCTAAAACTTTGCTATAGACTTGCTACCTAGTACTTATCCACCGGGAAGTCTTTTATACATTCTCTGATGCCCAGAGAGAAGCACTATGGAGGAGTATATAAAGGAAGCCCTTACCATGGGCTTCATTGGGCCTTCCACCTTGCTACCCCCTTCTTCTTATGAATATGGCTTTTGAGATGCTCCCCAAGGTCAAGGGTGTTCACAAAATTAGACCTCTGGAGTGCCTAAAATCTTCTCTGTACCAGTGGGGATGATGAGTGGAAGATGGCATTCAATAAACTGACCAGGCACAATGAGTACCATGTTATGCCCTTCAGCTGTGTGAACACTCCAGTTAATTTGCAAGTCTTTATAAATGCCATGCTCTGGGATACTCTCCATAAGTATGCCTTTGGCTACTTAGATGAAATCCTAATTTTCTCAAAGTCCATGGAGGAGCATGTCACTTACGTCAGGGACATTGATGGGACTAGATCAAGGACTTCATGTCAAGTTGGAGAAGTCAGAATTTCACGTGATGACAGTCTCATTTTTGGATTTCGTCACCTCTAATGGTGATCTTGAGATGGACTCTACCAAGACCCAGGTAGACAGAGACTGGCCACCACCATCCAATATCAAACAGGTCCAACATTTCCTGAAGTTTATTAGCTTCTACAGTTCAGCTCAACAGCAGCTCTGCTGATGACGCTAAATAAGAAATCCACAGGTCTTTTGTCTGGGCTATTGAAGCGAGGCTGCTTTTGTGACACTTAAACAGCTACCATCTAGATTTCTCCTAGCCCAGACTTTCCCTTCATTGTGGACGTGAACCCCACAGACATTGGAGTGGGTGCAGTCTTGTCCCAATGATTCGACAGTATGCTGCACCCAAGTACACACTTCTCCAGGCAGCTATCCTGGCAGAGAGGAACTATAACATTGAGAATTCTTATGGTTAAATTAGCTCTGGAGGAATGGCATCACGGGCCAGAGGGGGACAAGAACCCTTTTATAGTTTGGTCTGACCATAAGAACCTGGCCTATATTCAGAAGGCCAGGAGGCTGTATTCCAAGCAGGCCATACGGTCTTTGATTTTTAACCAGTTTAACTTCATCCTGACCTGTCGACCATGGTCTAAGAACCAGAAGTCTGATGCCCTGTTCCGCCAGTTTGACAAACCAGAATGAAAGGAACAGCCCAGCACAATTTTGACACAAGACTGGGTGGTAGCTCAAATTTGTTGGGGAATTCATGCCCTTGTTAAGGCCCAAGTGCAAAGGGAGATTCCTAAGAATGGTCCTCCAGGTTGACTGTTCATCCCAAGTTCTGTTCAGCCCCAAGTACTACAATGGAGAGATTCATCAAGAAAGGCCACATATCCAGTGATTGCCAGGACCCTCTCATTTATCAGGAGGAGGTATTGGTGGCACAGAATGATGAGAGAAGTTCAGCAGTACGTGCAGGCATGCAAGAAGTGTGCCTGGAACAAGGTGCCCCGTACCCAGCCTCAAGGGCTACTCCACCCCTTACCTGTTCCAAAAAGACCTTGGGCACACATGTCCATGGACTTTGTCATGGGTCTCCTGCCAAATCAATGAAAACTTCTCAGAAAGTAAGGGGCACTGCCACACTTTCATTGTAATGGCAAATATGTGCTGGAACCAGTACAGATTCTTTGAGATGATAACATGGACGAATTTAAAGTTTTTGACTCTCTCCACTTCTGATTCCCCTGATGATGACTGGCTCATGGACCTCCAGTTTCCTCCTTCTGTAGTCAATAATCATCTCCTTGGACTTGCTGACACTGAGTGAGAGGTTGATGTTGTGGCACCACTCAGCCAAATTTTCAATCTCCCCCTATATGATAATTCATCACCACCTTTGACTCAGCCAATGACAGTGGTATCATCAGCAAACTTAATTATAGCTTTGAAGCTGTGCTTAGCCTCACGGTCACAAACGTAAATTGAGTAGAGCAGGGGACTAAGCACACAGCCTTGTGGTACCTGTGTGGTGATTGTGGAGCAGATGTTTTTGCCAATCTGATCTGACTAGTGTATGCAAGTGAAGAAAGTAAGGATCCAATTGCAGAAGGGGGTATTGAGGCTTAGGAATAAACAAAAGAAAATCTGCAGATGCTGGAAGTCAAAGCAATGCACACAAAATGCTGGAGGAACTCAGTAGTTGAGCATCATCTATGGAAAAGTGTAAGCAGTCCACGTTTCAGGTCATGACCCTTCATCAGTACTTCATGAGTCCCGATATGTCAACTGTATACTCTTTTCCATAGGTATTGCCAAGCCTGTTGAATTCCTCAAGCACTGTGGCCTAGGTCTTTGAGCTTACTGATTAGTTTTGAGGGGAGGATGGTATTCAAGGCCGAACTGTAGTCAATGTAAAGCATCCAGATGTATACATCTTCACTGTACTGATGTTCCAGGGTTGAGTGAATATCCAATAAAATGGCAGCTGCTGTTGACCTGCTGTGGTGGTAGGCAGAATCGAGGGCATCTAATTCACTTCAGGAGTTGATAGGTATCATCGTCAATCTCTCAAACCATTGTGGATGCAAGTGCCGTTGGACACTAGCCATTGAGACAGGTTACCACACACTTCTTAAGCACCAGTATAATTGAAGTCTGCTTGAAGCAGGTGGGTACTTCAGAATGACAAAACAACAGTGAGCACTCCAGCCAGTTGATCAGCACATGTTTTCAGTACTCGGCCAGGGACCCCCTCTGGGCTGGATGCTTTCTGTGGATTCACCCTCCTGAAGGATGCTGTCAGGTCAACCTCCGAGACAGAAATTGCAGGGTCATCGGTGGCTGTAGGAGTTTTGTGAAGGTATCTACATGTCATTGTGGTCAAAACAAGCATAAAGGTATTGAGCTCATCTGGGAGAGAAATATTGTTGTCATCTATGTTTCACTTTATAGGAGGTGATAGAATTCAAGCTTTGCCACAGCCATCAAGCATTCTTTAGTGATTCAAGTTTGGTCCAAAATTGACACTTCAGATGTGAGATAGTTTTCTGGATGTCCTACCTGGACTTCATGTATTTTATTTGGTCCCCGTCCTCAACACCTGTTGGTGCGTGGCCAAGTGGTTAAGGCGTCGGTCTAGTGATCTGAAGGTTGCTAGTTCGAGCCTCAGCTGAGGCAGCATGTTGTGTCCTTGAGCAAGACGCTTAATCACACATTGCTCTGTGACAACACTGGTGCCAAGCTGTATCAGCCCTAGTGCCCTTCCCTTGGACAACATCAGTGGCGTGGAGAGGGGAGACTTGCAGCATGGGTGGCTGCCGGTCTTCCAAACAACCTTGCCCAGGCCTGCGCCCTGGAAACCTTCCAAGGTCTCACGAGACTAACGGATGCCTATTGTCCTGAACACAGTCATTTATAGGGAAAAAATACATTACACTTTATGAACAATTATACAGAAACAGACAAAGACTGTTTAACAACCAATGTGCAAAAGAATATAAACTATGCAAGTAAAAAAAAAATTATTGAGACACGTGTTGTAAAGGATCCTTAAAAGTTAGTCTTTGGTCATGGAATCAATTTAGAGTAGTGGTACTTGAAGCTCTCCATGCAGATTCAGAAGTCTGAAGGCAATATGGTAATAACTATTCCTGAACCTGATGATATGGAACCTGAGGCTTCTGTACCTCCTACTCAAATATAGTAGTGAGAAGAGGGCATGGTCTGAATGGTGGGGATCTTTAATTATAGTGTTTCATGTAAATGTATTTAAATGTGGGGAGGACATTGACTATGATGGAAGTCTTCCTGTAGTGGAATTCACCAATAACATATAACACTGAACAGATATTTTAATTCACTGTACAACCTATCCTATATTCTTTGAGCTCTTGTGGGAGACTCCCTCAGACATAACTAACATAAGCATTGCTAGAGTAGGCCATACAGAAAAAATACACAGTAAGATTGCATGGTAATCTATATTAAATACTAGAAGAAATATTCATTAATTTTCTGAGTAACATGGCATATAATAGCATCAGTCAAATTATTTCACGAACATGATTCTCATTATAGTAAGCCAATATGTTTAAATAGACAGTTACTAATTAGCTTAAGCATCACACGATGGAATGTACGACATTAGAAATCATCTAGGCATCCAATCGCAAAGTCTAAAGCAAATAGGACCTACCTTTGCACGATGAAGGATGTTATGTGTGTAACCCCCTCACTGGCACCCGTATACAAACTTGGCCTGTTAGCTAACGCTGCTAAATGCCATGTGACTCAGTGCGAGAAGGCCACCTTTCATGAACAATATATATCTTGGTCAGTATGCATTGTGATTTAACTAGACAAGAACATTGTGATGTTCCGATTGAAGAAACATCGATTTGAGGGACTGCTGTTTAAATATCGCCCATACACAATATCAGTTGGCAAGAAATAACAGACTGTTCACCACATAAAATTATAAAGGAAGTATATTTACCAATTTGAACTTTATCAAACAGTTAATAGGAAAAAGAAAAAAATAGGAAAGGGCCCAATACAGTTAAACTAATCCAATGTGCACATAACCATTGGAACTCATACTGGAGTATTTGGGGGCGTATCTCTCGCTCATGTGCTGGACTCAGTGACTGCATGAAAGCATTCACCACATTCTGAACTTCCCTCGAAGTCGAACTCAAACAACTGGCTCTCTCTCAACAATATTGGCCGTTCCTCCTTAGAGCCATTGATCTGCACAAAGTATTTCTTGCAATGGGGTTTGTCCTTCCAATAGCATTCTGCAGCATCTTCCCTTGTCCCACCCGACAGCTCCTGCCAAAAGACCCTAAATCAGGTTATTGTATATCACAAATTTCTCTCAGTGCTACTCTCTCTAGAACCTTCTCCAGTTCCCACCATGATTGGCTAACAAAACATTCCTAAGTTGAACAGCATGGCTTTAGCCAAAACCAAAACATTCTACCAGCAGAACACACTGCTTTTGCAGAAAACTGCTAAAATGAAGTACCAAACAACAGGAATTCTGCAGATGCTGGAAATTCAAGCAACACACATCAAAGTTGCTGGTGAACGCAGCAGGCCAGGCAGCATCTCTAGGAAGAGGTACAGTCGACGTTTCGGGCGAGACGAGGGGTCTCGGCCCGAAACGTCGACTGTACCTCTTCCTAGAGATGCTGCCTGGCCTGCTGCATTCACCAGCAACTTTGAAAATGAAATACCTACAGCATAACAGTAGACAACTTAACCTGGGCATTACATGTATCTTCAAGGAGATTAAATTTAAACATTATTAATGTCTTGAGAATAATTTCTAAGAAGATTAAATCAAATAATACCTTAATGAAAACATATGAGATTTGTCTATCTGGAATTTGTGCAATTTATTGCTTTCCTGTTTCCCAGTCTTGTAAGGAGTTTGATGTTCAATTATTAAATCTCAATTTCTATCTGCAGCTTACAAGATGACTGCTGAAGACTGTTCCATTTTCTTTTTTAGTTGACACAGATATCTTCAATGACCTTGAAGAGGCAATACACAATTTGCTGGAAAACTTTGTGAGTCAAACAACATTGGTGGGAGGAAAGACATTCCAATAGATCCAAAACTTCGACAACTTCTATCCTCCCACTGATGCTCTTCAACCCATTGAGTTCCTTTGTGGACTGTGTTCTAGTCCAGATACCAGTGTCTGCAGTCCCTTGTGTTTCCAGAATCACTTGCAATGGTAATTTGACGATCAGTTCAAAATAAATATTCTAATCACAAAAAATACAGTAGATAATCAATGCACATGGCAGATTCTATACGGAAAAGCAGGGGGACCGTCTCCTCCACTGTGAAGAAGGGCCTCTTATGCCTTCATGTTGTAGTCTCAATGGTGAAGATGAAAGGTATTGAGTGACTATTGCATTATCTTGAACTTAAAGTTTTGAATTTAGTCCCAGGTTGAAATGATGAGATATCACAGGAAGAGGCGGAATCTGTGATGTTTGAATGGAAAAACTGCTTATATATGTGTACTGTGTGTGTGTGTGTGTGTGTGTGTGTGTGTGTGTGTGTGTGTGTGTGTGCATGTTTCTCTGTGTACATCTGCATGCATGCATATTTGGTAAGCATTTATTATTTATTTGTGTGTCTATGTGTGCATGTCTGTATGTGTATATGTGTACAGGGTGTGGGAGGTGTGTTTATGTGTATGAAGTTATCAAATATCCAGATTCATTACTCCATAATCCAGTGACTCAAATTTCTCATTCCTAGAGGAAAGAACAATGAATGATATCCTGTCAGGCTACTCTTTTGCTGACCTGGTAGATCTCCAGGCTTCTCTGGCACACAATTCCTCCATTAGAGGAAATATTTCATGCATAGCTACTTCTATGGCCTTGTCTGAAAGTTTGGTATTTCTCTTCCTTTTCCCTAGTGCTTCTCTCTTCCCCAGAAAATATTCTTGTCTTTCTGCTTATTATGGGGAAGTGAGCTTCAGAGGTGGACTGAGTTGACTGTGTTCCCACTGGGACTGACATACTCCTTTTTTGCTGCTTCTTTCTGGAATTCAAAGCACTCTCAATTTGTCAACCTCTGAGCCATTCTGCCTTTTTATGAAGTGTTATGTACCCCGTAACTGGGTTGCCAAACCAGCAGAAATGGAACACTCATTGGAGTCTGGATTACTGGGAACTAATAATGTTTTATTAAAGAAATAAGTAACACAGTACTCTAATCGTAAGGATATAAATGCAACAGGTTAGCAATGATAATACACACATGTACACAGAACTAGGGTAATAGGGATCAATCAAGCTCTATCGCAGTCTAGGGGTAAAATGATCAGTCTTAAGTGACACAGAGTTCAGTTCAGCTTAGTACAGTTCGCAGTAATCGCTGTTGTGCCATTGGAGAGAGAGAGAGAGAGAGAGAGGGGATGGAATTTGGTTCAGTCGGACCTTTGATGTTCTCACAGTTGGTTTCGGCAGACCTTTTGATGTCTTCTATTCCGCTGTGGTCACCGACTGTGACCCCTCCGTTCCGGATACAATCGTTCTTCCGCGGTGAATCCGGCACCCAGGCAAGGGCGGACACACACACCAGGGTCCCACCGATCATACCTTTACACCCCGTGAGCCTCTGGTCGGCTCCCGCGAACCGGACCTCCAAACTCACACCAACTTGTGGGGGCACACCGCTTTTGCCAGGGTCTCATTATCTCGTGGTGTCCCATGCCTTAGTGAACCTGTTCTTTTTATCCCCCTGCTGGGGTATCGCCTATCCATCAAACTTCAAACAGTTCAGGTTCAAAGCAACCGGTCTGTCAATAGTCTGAATTGTGTTTCTTTTCCGTTAATCCCTCTCTCCTCTCTTATTAGCATTTTGAACTTTTCTCCATTGTCTCTCTTATCTCTCTCATTAGCATCAATCGTCCGTAAGCTTTGTTTGGCGTCACACCCCTACCCTTCAAAGGATTTTTACCGGGGTAAAAATCATGGGCATGAATGTACATTATTAGATACACACTAATATACAGGGTCATCAGCTATTCGGCAAATACAGAGAACTTTAAGTTTCAACACCTTGACAGACAGTCAGCAATCACATTGTCCGTTCCTTTTATATGTTTTATTTTAATATCAAATTCCTCTAAGATCAGGTTCCAACTGAGTAACCTTTTGTTTTTATCCTTCATAGTGGCCAAAAACACTAATGGGTTGTGATCAGTGTAAATTATCAATGATTTCTGTGCCGGACAAATATAAGTGTTGTAATGCTAGTATGATTGCCAGTAATTCCTTCTCCACAGTGGAATAATTTCTCTGATGGATATTAAATTTCTTAGAAAAATAAGCCACTGGGTGGTCAACCTCCTCTTTGTCTGTCTGCAACAGCACCGCCCCGGCTGCTTCATCGCCAGCATCTGTTGCTAGAGAGAAGTGTTTTGAAAAGTCAGGCCCATTCAGTACAGGGTGGTGACACAGAATCGCCTTCAGACTCTCGAAAACTGTCCCACACAAACTTCGCATTCTTTGGCAAGAGCTTAGTAAGAGGGAGGGTAATATCCGCAAAGTTTTTCCAAAACTTCCGATAGTACAACACCATCCCCAAGAACATTCTCAGGGCTCTCTTGTCTGTCGGGGTGGGGACTTCAGAGATACCCTGCACCTTAGCCTGCATCGGTGCCAGCTGCCCCTGCCCTACCACAAATCCCAGATAAGTGACCTTTGCGTGGCCGAATTCACTCTTTGCGAGGTTCACTGTCAGGTTGGCTGCAGACAGCTGTTTAAACAGTTCCTCTATTGCCACAATGTGCTCCTCCCACCTGTCACTCCAGACCACTAAATCGTCAATATACACTTCTGCGTTCTTTAGCCCTTTTATCACTGAATTAATCATCCTATAGGAGTGTTGCTTACTAGGCTGACCTGATGTGACAACAACATCATGTACCGTCCCTTTGCATCACCTTGGGACATCCGGACATACGTCTGCATGCCGGTTAATTAGCTCTATCAGTGGCTCGCTCTGTTCGGGGGTTAAGTGAGAGACCCTATCAGCAAAGTTGGCCAAAACAATAGAGTTCTCCAATCTGGTCGGCACCATATTTATTTTTTCAAGATGTGTTTTCCCCTTATCAGTTGGCACCCCAGCCTCATTAATTTTCATGATAACACCGAATAGGTCTGTTTTCTTATCGTGGTAAGCTGTTAACATATTAATAGGCTGTAACTGTGTTGGCTCACGTCTACAATACTCAATAATATCCTCCCTCATGCTCGGCCAATAAAACTCTTTCATAATTCTATTGACTGTCTTCTTCACCCCAAAATGTCCACTGAGGGGTATCTTGTGGGCCAAGTTCAAAATCTCATCCCCATAAATTTTCGGCACTACCACCTGGTGCACCACCCCCCATTCTTCATCTGCGGGCACGGTACTTGGTCTCTATTTCCTCATTAGTACTCCCTCCTTTACATAATAGCCCATTGGCTCCCTTTTTAATTCTGCTTTGGAGAGAGCTGTCTCCGTCAAAACCATCAGCTCCTCATCTCGTTCCTGTGCCTGTATAAATTCCTTCCTCACTAATGATAAGTCTACTTCAACTCCCTCACTTCCTTCCACTTCACTATGCTCCTTCTTCTCACTTTCTAACCCCTCCTGATACAAGGCTGGTAAAAGCATCTCAACTAAATCTACATTCGCTTCGGCAGTCTTTCTGGACATGCGCCGAGTCACTGTGCAAACGGGATAAACCTGTGAGTCCATGGCCGGGTCCTCAGTCCTGGTAGGCTTGTTTGTCAGTTTTACTGCTGAGCACACATCTCCGCCTGCAAGGTCATTACCGAGTAAGACCTCCACGTCTTCCATCGGTAATTCGGGCCTCACCCCTATGGTGACCGGTCCGGAGACCAAGTCGCTTTTTAGGTGTATCTGGTGCAAAGGTACTGCTTCAGTCCCTTTCCCAATGTCTTTTATCACACTGACCTCCCCAGTCTCAGTCTCTGAACTAAAGTCTAACACACTCCTTAAGAACAATGACTGACAAGCCCCAGTGTCTCTCCAGATCTGTACTGGGACTGGGTTTGACCCCTCCTTCACCGACACTAATCCGGCTGAAATAAACTTCTCGCGCCCTTCCTGAACTCTATCAGACCTCTTCTCCCCTGGCGGTTTGTTTGCCAGCTCAATACAGCCAGTCGGAGTCGTCGTTTTTCCTTTCCCTGTTTCCTTCTTTGGGGCAAAGACCCTGGATGCAAAGAGACCGGCTTTCCTACAATTATAGCATACAACCCCAGGAGATTTCCTACCAAACTGCTCCCGGTCTTCCTTACCCTTCTCACTAGTCCCGGCCTTACTTTCTGGCTTTTCCGGCGGACTCTCTCCGCCCTCTCGACTTCCCCTCTGGTAGCTTTTACTCGGGGTAAACTTCGTTTTGTGTGTTAACGTGTACTCATCTGCTAACCTAGCAGTTGCGGCTAAGGTTTCTGCCTCTTTCTCATCTAGGTAGGGCCTCATACCTTCAGGGAGACAACCTTTACATTATTCAATCAGTATTAGCTGTAGCAGTCTGTCATAATCCCCACTGACCCCTTTTGAGGTGCACCAACGCTCACAATACATCTGCATCTCATGGGCAAACTCTAAGTACGTGCAAACTCTAAATAACTCTAAAAACTGTTTCCTCACATTTCGGAACCTCTGCCGGTATCCTCCGGGACCAACTCATAAATCCTGAGTATCACCTCTTTCACCACATCATACCTCTGGGCATCTTCTGCGGACAATGCCGAGTAAGCTTGCTGAGCCTTCCCTTTAAGTATGCTCTGAAGCAGAACAGCCCATTTATCCCTCAGCCAGTCCTGACTTGCAGCGACTTTTTCAAAATGTAGAAAGTACAGATCAACATCGGCCTCCTCAAATGGGGGAACCAGCCTAACCTCCTGGGTCACCCTGAACCCTCCACCATGGTTCGGCATGGGCCTCTACGCTGGCATCATCCTTAACTTCTCCAGCTCAAATTCCCTTCCCTTCTGTTTCTCCCTCTCTTCCCGTTCTAACTGCCTGTCTCTCTCTTCCCATTCCAGCTGCTTTACCCAGAACTCGTGCTCGAGTCTCAATTTTTCCATCTGCAGCTGTACTGCTTCTCCACCAGGTTTGCTCATAGATACCACCTCCAGCTCCGACTGGGGAAACACACCTTTAAATACATAATGCTCAATGATAGCTCTGTGCATCTCCGCTCTCCTCACTGTCGACTTCCCCTTAAAAAGATTCAACCGTTTGGCAACAGTCGCCAATTCTGATTTCCTGGCATCCTCTAATGCCTCCAAGGTTGGCGCCTTTAGAAATTCCTCAATCTCCATTTCTGCTGTTTGCCCTTTCTTTCTTTCGGGAATTTTAACCCAATCAATTTACCCAGTCCGAAATTTGGCGTTCAAAACCGCAGACGAGATCCCCACTTATGTTACGTACCCCGTAACTGGGTTGCCAAACCAGCAGAAATGGAACACTCGTTGGAGTCTAGATTACTAGGAACTAATAAAGTTTTATTAAAGAAATAAGTAACACAGTACTCTAATCGTAAGGATATAAATGCAACAGGTTAGCAATGATAATATATACATGTACACAGAACTAGGGTAATAGGGATCAATCAAGCTCTATCGCAGTCTAGGGGTAAAATGATCAGTCTTAAGTGACACAGGGTTCAGTTCAGCTCAGTACAGTTTGTAGTAATCGCTGTTGTGCCGTTGTGGGGGGGGGGGATGCAATTTGGTTCAGTCAGACCTTTGATGTCTTCACAGTTGGTTTCGGGCAGATCCTTTGATGTCTTCTATCCACTATGGTCACCGACTGTGACCCCTCCGTTCTGGATATGATCGTTCTTCCGTGGTGAACCCGGCACCCAGGCAAGGGCGGACACACACCCCAGGTTCCCACCGATCGTACCTTTACACCCTGTGAGCCTCTGGTCAGTTCCCACAAACCTGACCTCCAAACTCACACCAATTTGTGGGGGCACACCGCTCTTTCCAGGGTCTCGTTATCTTGTGATCTCGTGGTGTCCCGTGTCTTGGCAAACCTGTTCTTTTTATCCCCCTGCTGGGGTATCGCCTGTCCATCAAACTTCAAACAGTTCAGGTTCAAAGCAACCGGTCTGTCAATATTCTGAATTATGTTTCTTTTCCGTTAATCCCTCTCTCCTCTCTTATTAGCATCTTGAACATTTCTCCATTTTCTCTCCTATTTCTCTCATTAGCATCAATCGTCCGATAGCTTTGTTTGGCGTCACAGAAGGACTTTAACTTTTAAGATTATGAAGGCACGTAGTCCTCTTTTATTGTCATTTAATAATGCATGCATTAAGAAATGATACATTATTTCCTCCGGTGTGATATCACAAAAACACAGGACAAACCAAGACTGAAAAAAACTGACAAAACTACATAATTATACATATAGTTACAACAGTGCACAATACCATAACTTGATGAAGAAGTCCGTGAGCAGAGTAAAGTTCAAAATTTCTCAAATGTCCCACATATCATGCAAACGGGAGAGGGAAGAAAGAATCTCCCGGCCACGCCGACCACAATCTGACTCTGAGTCATCTGAAAACTTCAAGCTCTGATCAGCTCTCCAACACCGAGTACTGAGCGCCATCTCTGTCCGAGCGATTCGACCTCTTTCTCGGTTGCCAAAAGCAGGCAAGGCCGGGGATTTTGAGGCCGACCCTCCGAAAGATTCCCGACCACACAGTAACGACAGCAGCGGATGGGCATTTCAGAAATTTCTCCAGATGTTCCTCTGTGCTTTCACATCTATCTCCATCAAATCAGAAATTGTCTATGGCCTCTATTTAACAGATACGACATCATTTTTCACCGGACAGCTGCGCATGCGCGGTGCGCTGCCATCTTCTCCTCCTGTTACTATTAGGATGATGCTCAACAAAGTAGATGAAATCTAATTGCCAGGCCAAAGTGTTCTATGGCAAGTCAGATGGGGATAATTCTATGCAATCAAAAATCCACACCTGAAATATTTTTTGGGAAAAATTCATCTTGCCCCACTAATAAATGGTGTGTGGGGGTTATATGTCCTCCGCTTCACACTGTCATTTCCAATTAAGTTAAACAGGAATGACACTCTGCAATGGTCCTACCTCACTTCTGAAACATTTTGTTGACCTGGAATATTCTCTCTGTTTCACCTTAGCTTGACTTCCTATGTATCCTCAGCATTATGCTATTATTTGTGATTGACATGTCAAATTTTAAAGTTCCATTTTGTTTGCAGCTGATTCTCTGATGTGCTGTTGATTAATGCAGTATCAATTCATCTGAAGCAGCACACAATTTGTTGGAGGAACTCAGAGAGGAAAGTGTCTTCAACAAATGCTCACCTTGAAGAGACTTTGCAGTGCAGCAGCAAACTTGTGTGATCATTTTATCTAAGTATGTTTTGTACACTATATATTTGTCACAACTATGCATTTCATATGGTAAATTTGATTGTACACAATTGGTCAGTAAGGGAATCTGTATAATAGCCGCTTCATTCAATTTTTTTGCCAATTTTTTCTCTGAGGTTTGCAAAGAACTAAAATGCGTGGTAGTTGGTACTTTTGGTCATTTATCCAGCAGATGTTCTCTGCAAGGAAGTGTAACACTTGAATGCATTTTGGAAAGAAGCCAGTTACTTGCTGGTGATAAGTTGGTTTTGCATCTTGAGATGCTGACCTTAAAGACCTATGCATTCATCTGTGTTTGATAGGTGTTTGGCATGACTAAATTGCAACAATTAAACAGTGTCATTGGAAGTGATGCTCAATAAATACAACAGACAATAAGTGCCAATTTAATTACTATCATCATGTCTAGGAGCTGGGGTAGAAAGCATCCAACAGAGATACAAACAATCTCGTGCAACTATGGCTTCAAAATCACACTGTCACCAAGAGTAAAACAATTTAGTCACGGAGATGAAATCCTGATCCATTATGAGGGAAGCATCGTACCTGACAATGTGTTTACTGTGTCAGCACTGCAAGCATTCCTAGAGCTTTCAAAAACTATTATGAAGAGGAATAAAAACACAACAGCATTTAACTAAAATGAGTGAACAGAAAAACCTGACATCGTTTTTGAGAGCAAGATATTATTTGTACATGTCAACAAATACACTCAAAAACTTCAATAGTTGTACCGTGGAGAGCATTCCGACAGGCTGCATCACTGTCTGGTATGGAGGGGCTACTGCACAGGACCGAAAGAAGCTGCAGAATGTTGTAACTCTAGTCAGCTCCATCTTGGGTACTAGCCTACAAAGTACCCAAGACACCTTTAGGGAGCAGTGTCTCAGAAAGGCAGCATCCATTATTAAGGACCCCCAGCTCCCAAGGCATGCTGTTTTTTCTCTATTACCATCAGGTAGGAGGTACAGAAGCCTGGAGGCACACACTCAGTGATTCAGGAACAGCTTCTTCCCCTCCGCCATCCGATTCCTAAATGGACATTGAACCTTTGGACACAACCTCACTTTTTTTAATATACAATATTGCTGCTTTTGCACTTATTAAAAATTCAATATATGTAATTGATTTACTTATTTATTATTATTTTTGTAAAATGTTATTTATTATTATTATTTTTCTCTCTGCTAGATTATGAATTTCATTGAACTGTTGCTGCTAAGTTATCAAATTTCACGTCACATGCAGGTGATAATAAACCTGATTCTGATTCCGATACTCCTCATACAACAATCACATTCCCATCAGCTATCTTGTGGAAGAATGACAGGCCACTAATATTTGAAGATAATAATTTAGTCCCAACTTGGGAAATTATCTCTTTACTTCTCAGAATGAAATGGAATTTTCATTTCTATTACATACTTTTTCTCCTTTATTACAAACTATAAATAGCAAACAGCCTGTGAGCATGGAGTGTAAGACATAATAATCAGAAGTGCAGTAGGAATTGCCCAATCAGTCCCGTACGCTACCACATTCAACACGATTTTTACTGTACTTCTATTTCAACATGACTCCCCCATCCAATACACTTGACTTCCTTTGTGGCTTAAACAAGTAGTTTTTAGAATTATCATATTTATTTTATGTCTCCATATTTTAAGCTATTTTGATTTTTTTCATGTTATTATAACATTTTGTCAATAATTAAGCATTATTTTGTGCATGGCTTAATTATTCCTTAAATTAATACATAAATTATTATTTTTCTATGATGATCCTTAATTTAGGAGAAAGTTTTAGTGAAGTAAGGAAATGATTGCACTGGAGAAGGGGCAAAGGAGATTCACCAGGATGTAGCCTGGACTGGACAATTTTAGTTATGAAGAGACCTTGGGTTTGTTTTCCCTGAGCAAGGGAGACTGATAGAGGTACAATATACAAAATTATGAGAGGCGTAGATAAGGAGGATAGCCAAAATCTTTTTACCATGGTAAAATGTTAAAGAGCATAGATTTAAGGTAAAAGGAAGGAGATTTGAATGGGAATGTTTTTGCACAGATTAGTTGATGTTTGGGGCATGCAGCAGTGGAGGTAGTAGAATCAGATATCATCATTATCTTTAAGAAGCTTTTAGACAGTCACCGAAAAGAAGCAAGTACAGAAGGAAGCAGATAGACAAAATAGTCAACATGGACATGGTGCACAAAAGGCCTGTTTTTATGCTATACATCTATATAACAATTAATACTAAAGAAGAAACTAGACATGGGGAACAGAATATGTAATTACCCTGTGCCAATTCGATATGATTGGGCTGCCAACTTATTATCAAGATTTCAGATTTCAAGCACTCTAGATATGCATTTGGTTGGGTTATCACATCAGCAGGAGGCACAAGACTGTGAGTGACTAGCGCTGTTAATTATATAAGGTTGCAGTGGAGCATATGGTTGTATGAATGCTGAATGGTAATGAGTTATGATGGTTAATTGATAGGACTTTGTTGGGTGGTAGTCTTCAGAAATTGCAAACCATGAAATGGCTGTTGTATTGTCATACTTGCCAGAAAATCTGAATGCAATATGAAGAAAAATGAAGGAGATTAGCCCCAACCTTGCTCAGGGGAGTGGTTAGAGCTGACAGCCCAGCAGTTTCATCTGTCTGAAAGCTGATGTCTCAATTTCCATTGCATCATGGATCCCCATTGTTTGCTTTGTGAACTCAAGCTACTGTCATGTCAGCTCAGCTTGCTATCATGCTAACATATACTTTTATCATCATGATTGTAAAAGCAAGCATTCAGTAGGGTATGCAGGGAATCAACAATCCTTGCAAAGCTACCTACCTGTACACCTGCTATTTTCTGGGCAAAATAAAAAGTGATTTGTATTAATCTATCCTGTAAAATGGTGCTGTGATCTCCTTTATGAAATTATGAAATTCCTCTTGTATTGCTTATTTAGTTTTCTTATAAGCCACAATCTGCAAGCCCCAGAAATGGACGCATTTTCATAAGGTCTCTATAATACTACTACAAGTTTAAAAGCCTTTCTTAGGTCACATATTAGCCTTTTTTTTTGAGAGAAAGAATCTCAGCATGACTTGAGCACAGCACTTTCTGAATGCTCAGTGAGTAAGGAGGGAAGTTTATTTTATTATACTTAAACTTTATTAGTTAAATGAATTAACTTAACATTAAATTAACATTCTCTTTGCAGTGTAGGTTTCAGCTGAGAGGGGAAACAAATGTCCCTGGAGTGGTAGGGCAGAGTGGGGAGAACTTTATTTTATTGGGAAACCTGTCACTATCGGTCACATTAATTGCAGACAGCTGAAGTCAACTGACTCAGCTTGTGATACTTGGATAATTGAAACTGCAGAACCTATGATGTTAGTGGGTGTGTCATCTTTAATGATAGAGGATTTTGGTGAGGTGGAAATGAGGCTTGACGAGTAGTGGCAGTTGGTGATGCTGGCTGTGAATGGAATGGAGTTGGGAAATAGTTTAAATTCAGGTAAGGACTGGAAAAGAAACCAGAAATGGAGGATTCTGGTGAGTGTGGGTTGGCAGGAGGAGGTTGGAATGAAGTTGAATCTAGATCTGGAAAGCAGAAAAAGAAGCATAATACTGAAATGATTTCAAGTGATGGAGATGAAAGGTGGGATATTTTGAGAAAAAGGAAAGAGGAATTCAAGGTATTGTGTAAATCTGACCTGGAACAGCTGCCTTCTATCAATCCCATTAAATTAACTACAGAGTTAAAATTGGCTATAGGAAATATAAATTGTGCCTGTATATTAAAAGGAAGTAATAGGCTAATCATTTTTAGGGGTAAGAAACAGTGTGAGAAAGCATTATGTTTGAAGACATTACTTGGCAAAAAGATAGCATCGATGTTGCTTAATGAAAATAAAGGTATTAGGGGTGTTATAATGACTGTTCCAGTGGAGATATTGATAGAAGAGGTCAAATTTCATTTATTGGGAGGCAAGTTTAAGGAAGTAAAGAGATTACAAGTTGTCAGAACTGGGGAAAGGATGGATAGTTTATCTGTGTGCAGCTTATAGAGGATGTGAAGTACTTAACATGGCAGCTGAAGTTCAACAGTTTAAAGTAAAATTAAGTGTGTCTTATACAGAGGCCTGGAAAAAGTTAAACTGAAATTTGATAAAGTATTAACAGTCAGTGAGCAGACTGTGAAGTCAGAGGTTATACATCGGCATCACTAGTTGATGAAATGAAGTTTGTAGTGTTTATAACAGATGTGGTGAATTGTACAGCTCAGACAGCTGGTCATACTGAGAAAACTAAAATTATGGTGAAAGCTGCTGAAAAGTATCTTGGTATGTGGGAAGCTGTAAATGAAGCTCTGATGGGTGGGGTATCTGTATTTCAGTCTTATTGTGAATGTACATATAGTAATGGGATTAAGAATACTGGAGGTGTAATGTGAGAACCTGATTTCTACTGGTCAAGTCTTTCAGAAGTTTATTTCTGACTTGTCAAATCCTCCTGATGTTATACATATTCAGGAAACCTGGTTGTTACCAAATTTAAGTTTTTTTTGCAGGTTTCTATTGCAATTAGGCATAAGTTAGTTGGTAGAGGGGGTAGTGTTGCAAGTTTTATAAGGAAAGGGATAGGATATAGAGTTGTGGATGTGAATGAAGTGTATGAGGCACTTGCAGTAGAAATATTTGATTCAACAGGTAGGAATATTAAAATAGTAAATTGTTACAACTGTTGTGCAAAGTTTTTCTGTTGATTTGTTGGAAAGTATATGTAGCTCTAGTTCACAACCTGTTGTATGGTGTGGGGATTTTAATGCACATAGTTCACTGTGGAGTTGTTTGCAGAATGATGGTAATAGTTTGATTGTAGAAGATTTTTTTAGATATTTCACATCTTGTGTGTCTTAAGGATAGGTGAGGTATGAGACTTAATGTTTATAATAGTTCTGAAACTGCTCTAGATTTAATTTAACTTTGAATATTCTGTCTGGAATGAGTGAGTGGTATGTCATGGAAGATGAAACATTGGGGAGTGATAATTTTCCTGTATTTATAAGCTTGGGTTTGGATTTATATAGGGACAGAAGGTAACTTTCAAGAGGTGGGATTTTGGTGAAGAGAATTGGGAGAAATTTAATGCTTTATATGATGAACATTTGTCTGGGCTGAATGTTGAGGATGATCATCAAACAGCAGTGGAAGTGATTCCTATTAAAAAGGGCATTAATAGGAGAAAGACTGTACCATGGTGGACTGAGGAGTGTGCAGAGGCAATTGGGGAGAGAAATAAGGTGCTTAAGAAAATTAAGAAGTATAACCTTTTAAAGTATAAAAGGGCACAGGCTGTGGTGAGGAAAGTGGTGAATGTTGCAAAGAAGGTTTACAGGAGGTCACATTGTGATAGTATTGGAAGGGATTTAAACTTAGACATATTTAGGGAATGATTAAGAAAATGGGGGGGGGGGTGATAGGGGAATTCATAGGGCTAATAACATTCCAGTAGTGATTAAAGAAGGTAATGTGATTGCTTTTGAAATAGAAAAGGTTAAGTTACTGGCTCAGTCATTACTGCAATTCGTAATCAAGATAATTTAAATGAAGAGGCTAAACAATGTAGGGATGAGGTTCGAAGTGAATACCCTGATGAGTTGGAAGCCAGCTATACCAATGATAGCATTAGTGATGTAGTTTTCTTTATGTGAATTTAACAAAGCAATTATTAGTACAAGTCAGATGGCTCCAGAAAAGGATGATGTATGTTGTTATATGTTTAAACTTATGGCTGACAACTCTATTGAGATAATATTAAAATCTTTTAATTATATTTGGAATTTAGGGCATCTTCCCTCCTCATGGAAAATGGCAGTAA
Organism: Mobula hypostoma; assembly: GCF_963921235.1. Taxonomy (NCBI): domain Eukaryota; kingdom Metazoa; phylum Chordata; class Chondrichthyes; order Myliobatiformes; family Myliobatidae; genus Mobula; species Mobula hypostoma. The sequence continues at coordinate 145,116,791 of NC_086100.1, forward strand.
TAGTGCCTATTCTAAAATCTGGAAAAACTATATTGGATCCTTCTAGTTATAGACCAATATCACTAACATCCCATTTGTGTAAACTTATGGAACATATGGTGATCAAGCAGTTGAATTGTATTTTGGAAAAGAGAGGTGATATGGCATTTTATTGGAGCAGATTTTGGAACAGTAGGATAGCATTGGATTCAGTTTTCTGTTTGGAAAATTATATTAGGAAAGCACAGGTAAATTAATAAGTTGTAATAGCATTTTTTTTGATATCGAAAAGCATGATATGTTGTGGAGGGAAGGTCTTTTGATTAAATTATGGAAATTAGGAGTGAGGAAGGCTATATAATTTCTTTGAGTTTTTTATTTGAACAATCTGTACAAGTAAGGTACACTCAGGCTTCCATGAGATAGAGAATGGGACCCCGCAAGGCAGTAGTTGTAGCCCTTTATTGTTTAATATTATGATTTGTTATTTCCTCTTGGGTACTAGGGTGGGTAAATCACTTTTTGCAGATGATGGAACTTTATGGATCAGAGGTAGAGATGTTAATTTAACTATAAAGGATGCAATTAGTGATTAATAAGGTTGACCAGTGGGCAAATAGATGGGATTTTACAAAGAGGATCAATAGACTTGCACTTGATTTGAAATTACATGATCAAACTCTTGAAGAAGTGTCGGTGGTAAGATCTCTTAGCCTGTGGCTGGTTAATAAGCTGACATGCAAGCACCATATCAGTAAAATAGATGATAAATGTGAGGGAGCATTAAATATCCTTAGGTGTATGTGGGTATTCTTGGAGTGCTATAGGAAAATCTTTGTTGACAATTTACATTTATTTAAATCTGTACTTGATTAAGACTGTGTGGCTTATGGATTGGCTTCATCTTCAAATTTAAAATATCTGGATGTGATGCAAGCACAGGCTTTAAGACTGTATTGTGGTGCAGTAAGGTCATCACCTGGTTGAAATGGGACAATTAGCCTTACAGTTGCAGAGGTTGAAGTCGATGTTAAAGTATTGGATTAATTTGTGGGGGGCAGAGAAATTATCACTCTGTCAAAAATGTATTGGAAGACTGTTGGGGACATCACAAGAAAAATGTCTTTAGTTTTGGATGGCTGTGTTCTTATCACAAGAGGAATATGGGTTTGCAGGAGAATGCAATATCTCCCACTGTAGCTTTCTCATTAACTCCATCTTAGTTTTACTCAATGACTTTAGTTGCTTTCAGTTACATGATTTAATGAAGTCCAAGGATCCTGGTACGCCTGAGATTCTGTTGATTCATCAATATGTTAAAGAAAATTATTGTGATATGTTAACCATTTTTACTGATGGAGCAAAAGATAATCTTACTGCAAATGTTGTTGAGGCTGTCTTTGTACCCAAATTACACGTAACAATAAAGAAATATCTTACTAACCATCTATCAGTATATTCAGCAGAATTGATTGCCATCATTTTGGGGTTACAGTGGGTGGACAAAATTCATTGATGCATCCGCCGCATCTGCTCTCAGGATGAGGCTTTTCATTCTAGGACGAGGGAGATGTCTTCATTTTTTTAAAGAAAGGGGCTTCCCTTCCTCCACTATCAACTCTGCTCTTAAACGCATCTCCCCCATTTCACGTACATCTGCTCTCACTCCATCCTCCCACCACCCCACTAGGAATAGGGTTCCCCTGGTCCTCACCTACCACCCCACCAGCCTCCGGGTCCAACATATTATTCTCCGTAACTTCCGCCACCTCCAACGGGATCCCACCACTAAGCACATCTTTCCCTCCCCCCCCTCTCTCTGCATTCCGCAGGGATCGCTCCCTACACAACTCCCTTGTCCATTCGTCCCCCCCATCCCTCCCCACTGATCTCCCTCCTGGCACTTATCCGTGTAAGCGGAACAAGTGCTACACATGCCCTTACACTTCCTCCCTTACCACCATTCAGGGCCCCAAACAGTCCTTCCAGGTGAGGCATCACTTCACCTGTGAGTCGACTGGGGTGATATACTGCGTCCGGTGCTCCCGATGTGGCCTTTTATATATTGGTGAGACCCGACGCAGACTTGGAGACCGCTTTGCTGAACATCTACGCTCTGTCCACCAGAGAAAGCAGGATCTCCCAGTGGCCACACATTTTAATTCCACATCCCATTCCCATTCTGACATGTCTATCCAGGGCCTCCTCTACTGTAAAGATGAAGCCACACTCAGGTTGGAGGAACAACACCTTATATTCCGTCTGGGTAGCTTCCAACCTGATGGCATGAACATTGACTTCTCGAACTTCCGCTAGGCCCCACCTCCCCCTCATACCCCATCTGTTACTCATTTTTATGCACACATTCTTTCTCTCACTCTCCTTTTTCTCCCTCTGAATATACCTCTTGCCCATCCTCTGGGTCACCCCCCCCCCGTCTTTCTTCCCAGACCTCCTGTCCCATGATCCTCTCGTATCCCCTTTTGCCTATCACCTGTCCAGCTCTCGGCTCTATCCCTCCCCCTCCTGTCTTCTCCTATCATTTTGCATCTCCCCCTCCCCCTCCAGCTTTCAAATCCCTTACTCACTCTTCCTTCAGTTAGTCCTGACAAAGGGTCTCGGCCTGAAACGTCGACTGCGCCTCTTCCTATAGATGCTGCTTGGCCTGCTGCGTTCACCAGCAACTTTGATGTGTGTTGCATGAATTTCCAGCATCTGCAGAATTCCTGTTGTTTTCATTGATGCGAATTGCAATGTGTTCATATTCATATTTTGGTTTTGACTAGTCTTGAACAGGTCATTCTAGCAGGAGGTCAAATTTACTGTTGGAAGCTTTTCAAACTTTATTTCATGTTTGAAGTATTGGTTTACCTGTCTTTTTCCTATGGTTTTCAGGGGAATAAGCAGGTTGATTGTTTGGTCAAAAAAGTTGTTAACAGTTCAACTGTGGAGGTGGATCTTCCGCTTAGCTAATCAGAAGCTAAGGGATTGCTGGGGTTAAAAATTGGGGGATTGTGGCAAAACTTGTGGTATAATGGGCATAAGCAAAGACACCTTTATAGAATACATAAAACTGTTGGGTTGGTGGGAGAAGACGGTAAAACAAAAAAGGGAAGGAATTATGAGCAACACACACACAATGCTGGAGGAACTCAGCAGGTCAGGAAGCACCTATGGGGAAAAAAACGTGTCATTGACGTTTCAGGCTGAGATTCTTCGGCAGGACTGGAGAAAAAAGATTTAAAAGATGGGGGAGGGAGAGAGAAACACACCGTAATAGGTGACACTGGGAGGGGGAAGGATGAAGTAAAGAGCTGGTATGTTGATTGGTGAAAGAGATACAGGGCTGAAGAAGGGGGAATCTAATAGGATAAGACAGGCCATGGAAGAAAGAATTAGAGGGAGGCGATTGCAGGCAAGGAGATAAGGTGAGAGAAGGGAAGGGGGGTGGCATTAATGGAAGTGCAAGAAATCAAGGTCAGCTGAGATGTGGACGCCGAGGAACTTAACTCTCTACTCTCTCCACCTCTTTCCCGTATATGTGCAGAGCAGAGTGCTCAACACGCTTTGATTTCCTGAAGTCTACTATCAGCTCCTTGGTTTTTGTGATGTTCAAGTCCAGGTTATTATGACAACACCATTCTGTCAAATGCTGTACCTCCTCCCTATAGGCTGTCTCATCACAGTCTGATATGATACCTGTTAGGGTGGTATCGTCAGCAAATTTGACAATGGTGTTGGTGGAGTGAATGGTGGAGCAGTCATGGGTAAAAAGGGAATAGAGGATGGGGCTGAGAACACACCCCTGTGGTGTACCGGTGTTCAGGATGAGAGTAGATGATGTGTGTTCTCCCATCCTGACACTTTGGGGTCTGTTACTCAGAAAATCCAGTATCCATGAGCACAGTGAGCTGCCAAGGCCCAGGTTGCTCAATTTCTGCACCAGTTTGTAGGGGATGACTGTATTAAAAGCTGAGCTGTAGTCCACAAACAGCATTCTTACATAGGTGTTATCCTGATCCAGGTTTGTAAGGGCTGTGTGGAGAGCTGTGATGACCGCATCCTCTGTTGATCTGTTTGCACGATACGCAAACTGGTATTTATCAAGGTCAGCGGGTATGGCAGACTTAATATAAGACAGTATGAGTCTCTCAAAACATTTCATGATGGTAGGAGTTAGAGCAACTGGGCGATAGTCAGTAAGGCAGTTCACTGTACTTTTCTTTGGTATGGGTATTATTGTGGCTGACTTCAGGCAGGTGGGGACTACAGACTGTAGTAGCGAGAGGTTCATATGCTCCTAGTTTCTTAAGAATGTGTCACTTAATTGTCATATGTTTGCTGCATTAAGTACTTATGGTATTTTTCTGCTTTGTTTCAGTTTTACTATTACTCAATTGTAACTGTGTGTACTGCTTTATTTGGGCACCCAGAGCTTTGATGCTGTATCCTGACTCCCATGTTCATTTGAATTGAATCTGGCATACTACTGATTTGTTTTCTTCCTACTTCACATGCTAGGAGAGCAGTACAGTAAAAAGATGCAAATGAACAGTCAATGGCAGTGAACAACAGCATAAACAGCACGTGAACAGTCAATAGCAAGGAATAAGAAGCATTATAGATGAGAGGTACTCAAAACACACAATACCACAGGAAAGATAAAGCACCTGACAACAGTTCTTATCACAGTTCATTGCGATTGTGCAGATTGTCATTTGGTGCTGCAGCAACAGTATGTGGAGTGAAGGCAGAGGCTGTGCAAGCTCCTATCTCATTTGCAGAAAGGCAGAATGCCATTCAGACAAATCTCGGGTAGACACTAATTTGGAAACCCTACATCTTCACAAAGAGGCTGAGCTGCTGTTACCCAGGCACCCATAATAGAGCAGGCAACAGAGCAAGAGGATGAGGAGTTTTGCAGTAGAAAAAGTCACCCAGAGGTAATACAGGGCACGCATGAACGTCTGAGTGATCATGTCAGGGACCAAGCCAAATACCTAAGCCAGCAGCCTGTGTTTGCCTGCTGCAACACCCAGGATCAAAATTCACACCACTCCATTCAATTTATCTGTCAAAACTTCACATAACTCTTTGGAAAAAGACAGCAATCACCCCACTGTAGGCAATGGTCACTCTCTGGTAAGTTGCTTGCAGCAAAGCTCAGAAACACTTTATCCTTCACATATCTTTCACAATTCTTACTTGCCTGTCCAGCACCAAATAGGGAATTCCTCTACTATTTAAACAGTGGAGATAATACCAAGATTTGATTGTAAGGATTCATATTGACAGCTATGGTTGTACACATCTCAGTACACAGGTAGGACATACAGGATCTTCCATCACGACAGTATCTGACTCACAAAGAGCTCGTGATCACTGGCCTATCATACTTTAATCGTCAGAACCACAGATTTAGCAGCACAGCAGTTACAGCTACTGCACTCCTGAATATGCATATGTCAGCTAATTATTATTTCATTATGATGGTATTTAACTCCATTCCTTTCGTTATAGCGCTCATTGAGACTTGAGAAAAGCATAGCAATGTTTCGCTGCCTGCTTGCATTCAGCCTTGCCTGAGAAATTGGACTGTCGAGTCATCAGACTCTGAAGGCTAGCAGTATTCATTTTACATTTAGTTTTTCCTTTCGGCCACAGTGTTGGCTTCATTTTCCATTTGAGAGTTTTAGTTAATGCCTCTGTTTTGCCCAGCATTTATTGTTTTTTTTTCCCCTCAACTCTGTTTGCAGTAAAACCTGTGAACTAGCGACCCCACTTCAGTGTCTCTCGCTCCACCCTTGAGCCATATCTGAACGCAGTGACATTAATGACCATCCCGAACGTTATACAGCATAAAGACATCTTTTATCAATGCAATCAAAGTCATGGCTCTTAGTGTTGTGGAGGAATTGGACTTGCTGTCAAAGTGGTTTGGTTAGAAATCCTCATTATGTTAGGTGCTTTAGAGCAGTTCGTATTGACAACCCAGTTGCTGCTTTAAGAATGACATGGGAATGGCTCGACCAATGTTATGGTGAAATGGAGGTAATATAAAGTACAATTTTCAAGAAGCTGGACAGCTTTCCAAAGATTTCAAAAGAGGATAATATAAAATTAAGAGAACTTGACAAATCTGTTAATGGAGCTGCTTTCAGCAAAGTAAGATGGTTATCTTTCTGGCTTATCTTATTTAGACACTGCCTCCAACATTAGTCCCATTGCTGAAAAGCTGCCACATTCTTTATAAGCAAAATGGATTTCTCAAGGTTCAAAGTCTAAAGAGCAGTATGGAGTCACATTTCACCCCCCCCCCCCCGCTTCTTTCTTCACTGATTTTTGTCTGCAATCAAGCTAAAACAAGAAATGACCCCTCTTCATTCTTCTTAGCTACAGTTCATCTTGAAGCAAGAAGCCCCCTCTAAAGCATGCACACACATTAGGACTCCAGTGTCAGTCCATAAGATCAATGTTTCCTAGCCTACAGCTCATCTATACTTAAAGATAACCTAGCAAAAAATTGCTCCATCTATAATAAACCTTACTGGTTGCAAAAGTTCCTCTTGGTGTTAGGTTAAGTAGCATTGAGGAATGAAAGAGTAGGGGGACTTGCTTCAGATGCTCTTCACCATTACATCTCATATGTAACAGCAAGGCCACATTAAAGTGTGATGAGTGCAATGACAACAGTCATGTTGTGCCCTTACATCCTGGTTCTCCTTTGTGCATCCAAAATTTCCGAACACAATGAGGAAGAAACTTTATCATCTGTGAACTCTTTATGCATAAAGGTTCATAACAGCAGTCTATGCACTAAATCCTGTTTTAAGATATGCTTAGCTAAAGTGCACCCTAAAGATCAACTAGCGAATTCCTTCAAGATGTAGGCTATGCTTGATGACCAGAGCAACAGATCAATAGTCCGGTTCGAGTTCTTTGATCTGTTTGGCATCCATGATGATTCATTTCCTACATCTTGAAGACCTGTGCTGGTATAATGGAGAATTCTGCTGGAAGAGAACAGTTATTAGACTGAAGTATAGAATGGTGGCATTACTCTTACCCTTCCAGCACTAACAGAGTGTAAAGACATGCCAGACAATAGCAAAGAAATATTGACTCCTGAGTTTGCTCAGTATCTTGCTGAACATACCCCAGCTCTAGATGATAAAGCCCAAATCCTACTTCTGCTTGAGAGAGATATCTTCACAGAATGTAAGGTCAGGAAGCATATCAACGATGTGGTGATGCACCTGAAACACTCTGGTTCCTCGGCTGCGTAAGACAAGGGAAGACAATCTCTGACCCTACGAAACATGTGAAATTGAGGCAAGAGCCTCTCTTCCCCGCCCCCGCCATCCCACCTCCAACAAACTCCCTGGTTGTGTGGGTGCTGAGTAATTTGTTACCCTGTTGCAAATTAATGCTTCAAAATAACAGACAGTACACGACATACGATTAAAGAAATCATATTTATGAATCTTAACTGAAGGGTTAGTAAAGAATAACGAAAAGGGCCCATTCTAATTAAACACTCAAATGTGCACAATTTGGAGCTCATCTTGAACTTCTCTGTCACTCACGCGCTGGGCCCTTGGTCAAAGTGAAGGCAAACCCCACCTTCTGAATGTCGCTCACAATCCATCTTAAACAAATGGGTCTCCCACCAGATCGTATGCTACAGACGGTTCTACCCAGCATCTTTCTTCCTTCATCTCCTCTCAAACGAAAGGCCCAAGACCAATCTTATTGTCCCTCACCGAGGAAAACCTCCCGTTAATTGGATGGCACACATCCACATCATCCCTTATCTTCAACAATAACCCAAATGGGCTGAAAGCAGAACAAACAGCTCTTACAGAGCTGCTAAATGAAATACCTACAGCATAACAGTAAAGATGTGAACGAGAGCACTAAACACTCTTTGCACAGAAGCTGAAACTAGGAAGAGTCTCCATTGGTGATAAGTGTTTAGTGAATGTCCACAGGCCTAATGGTTACAGATTTACAACAAACATTCTCAAAAATGGGAGACCTTCACCATTCAGCCCTTTCAGAAGCCATCTTAACCTTAAAGAAACTTAAATTCTAGTTCACAGTCTCAACATGTTCTCTCGCAAAGATCAGTAGCAAAGACAATACCAGAATAAGCTTCCTACTGAGATAAATGTAGCAGACTCTGGACTTGAGCAGAGAAAAGAATTAGCTAAAATAATTTTCTCTAGCCAATGCCCAGCTGCAGGGCAAATCCAGGATATGGTGAAGAATCTGCAAGGACTAATGGAAATGGTCCCAGAACTGAAAATACTTCTGGGCAGCCATCAAGAGGCAACCGCTCCTCTTCCACTCTCACCCTGAACAGCAGCGTGCCTCAAGGCTGTGTGCTGAGCCTTCTTCTGTACTCCCTTTTCACCTATGACTGCGTTCCTGTACATGGTTCTAACTCCATAATCAAGTTCACAGACGACACCACGGTGGTTGGCCTGATCAGAGGCGGCCAACAGAGATGAGGCCCAGCACTTGGCCACGTGGTGTGCCGACAACAACCTGGCCCTTAACACCCAGAAGACCAAGGAGATGATTGTGGACTTCAGGCATGCTGGGAGCCACACTCACGTCCCCATCTACATCAATGGAGCTGTAGTGGAGTGTGTATCAAGCTTCAAATTCCTTGGTGTCCACACTTCCGCGGATCTCACGGGCTCCCTGAACTCCTCCATCCTGATCAAAAAGGCGCAACAGCATCTTTCTTTCCTATTAAGCATCAAGAAAGCTTACCTCTGTCCCAGGATACTGACAGACTTTTACCGCTGTACCATTGAGAGCATACTCACCAACTGCATCTCAGTGTGATATGGCAATTGTCCCATATCGGACTGCAAAGCACTCCAGCGTGTTGTGAAAACTGCCCAGCAGTTATTTTGTAAGTAACACTATTCTTTGCATTCTGGTCAGATGCTAACTGCATTTCATTGGCTTTGTATCTGCACTCTGCACAATGACAATAAAGTTGAATCTAATCTAATCTAAAAGAGGATGTATAAGAACAACTGCATGATCAGACGGCAGTGAATGGAGGGAGTGTCAACATATGTACTGTATAGAGCGTGTGGTTTCCAATGTCCCAGCAGCCGTACAAAATGCAATGAAGGACATATCAAATAAAGAAGAAAAAGGATGTTAAACCTGGTTTGACAATGCCAAAAGTGTAAACTGATTATTGATGATCACACAGCTATAGCTGTGGAGGAGCAACAGTTTATGTCAACTATGAATGATGGTTTTACAGAGGATATCTCAAAAAAGAAGTGTCATTTGCTTGAAGAGTGCAAGGAGCAAACTTTGCAGGCACCTTGGAAAGTTTAGAGCGAGATGAACTGGACATCTTCATCCAAAATTCCTCTTTTTGTTTAAAAGTTTGCAGATTTGAGCAGCTCAGAGGGGAATACCATTATTTTGCTTGGCAAGCATCACATCTGCACATTGCTTAGATGCCTCTACAATGAACAAGTGGAGGATCAATGATGCATGTTCACAGCAAGGCTTTCAAAGTAGAGCTCAAGGTGACAAAGTAAGGGTTAACAAGAAATTCTCAGACCTGTATCTGAGATTCCTCCTCCTTCTGAAAGAGGAGGATTGAACTTTGAAAATTTTTCCATTAACCATTTGTGGCATCTTTATAGATTTTGGGCAGGGAGTGTTCAGGCCTTTATTTTGAAATATAGTCCTGCCAACTTTTATTCTAATTGTCCTGTTGAGTTTAATTCTGATGGGGCTGCTGCCTTTAAATTTGAAATTCGGTTGGATCACAGGAGGACCATAAGACATCAGACAGAATTAGGCCATTCAGATTATTGAGTCTGCTCCACCATTCTGTCATGGCGGATCCTGGATTCCACTCAACCCCATACACCTTCCTCTTGCCATATCATTTGATGCCCTGACCAATCAGGAAACTATCAATTTCTGCCTTAAATATTCCCACGGACTTGGTCTCCACTTCAGTCTGTGGCAGAACATTCCACAGATTCACCACTGTCTGGCTTTAAAAAAAATCCTCCTTACCTCTCTTCTAAAAGGTCACCCCTCTATTCTGAGGTTTTGCACTCTAGTTCTGGATACCCCCAACACAGGAAACATCTTCTCCACATCCATCTTATCTAGACCTTTCAATATTTGGTAGGTTTCAATGAGATCCCCCCATATTCTTCTAAATTCCAGTGAGTACAGAATAAAAGCTTTCAAACACTGCTCATATGTCAACCCCTTCATTCCCGGAATCATCCTCGTGAACCTCCTCTGGACTCTTTCGAATGACAACACATCTTTTTGAAGGGATGGGGCCCAAAACTGTTGACAATATTCAAGTGTGACCTGACTAATATCTTATAAAGGCTCAGCATACCTCCTTGTGTTTATATTCTATTCCCACTGAAATAAATGCCAACATTGTTTAGGAGATATTTGCATGGGCTTCTGAGTAGATATGTTCCAATTAGACATGGAAAGGATGGTAGGGTACAAGATCCTTGGTGCACAAATGCTGTTGTAAATCTAGTCAAGAAGAAAAGAAGAGCTTACGAAAGGTTTTTAAAAACACTAGGTAATGATATGAATCTAACAGATTATAAAACTAGCAGGAAGGATCTTAAGAATGAAATTAGGAGAGCCAGAAGGGGCCATGAGAAGGCCTTGGTGGACAGGATTAAGGAAAACCCTAAGGCATTCTGCAAGTATGTGAACAGCAAGAGGATGAGATGTGAGAGAATAGGACCAATCAATTGTGACAATGGAAAAGTGTGTATGGAACCAGAGGAAATAATGGAGGTGCTTAATGAATACTTTGCTTTAGTATTCACTATAGAAAAAGATCTTGGCGATTGTAGGGATGACTTGCAGTTGACTGAAAAGCTTGAGGATGTAGATATTAAGAAAGAGGATGTGCTGGAGCTTTTAGAAAGCATCAAGTTGGATAAGTCAGCGAGACCAGATGGGATGTACCCCAGGCTACTGTGGGAAGAGAGGGAGGAGATTGCTGAGCCTCTGGCAATGATCTTTGCATCATCAATGAGGAAGGGAGAGTTTCCAGAGGATTGGAGGGTTGTGGATGTTGTTCCCTTATTCAAGAAACAGAGTAGGGATAACCCAGAAAATTATAGGCCAGTGAGTCTTACTTCAGTGGTTGGTAAGTTGATGGAGATGATCCTGAGAGGCAGGACATTTGGAGAAGCATAATATGATTAGGAATAGTCAGCATGGCTTTGTCAAAAGCACGTCATGCCTTACAAGCCTGATTGAATTTTTTGAGGATGTGACTGTTGTTGTTCGTCCATCATCGTTATCGATGAAGACCTCGACACCATTAGTCACTTTGAGACTGGATGCAGTGTGTCCAAAAATGACTGGTCAGGCCAATTTGGGCATGAAATCTCCTGGCACATGTTGGACAGACATGTGTAGGCACTTAAAAGTTGCTGGTGAACGCAGCTGGTCAGGCAGCATCTCTAGGAAGAGGTATAGTCGATGTCTCAGCCCGAAAGATCAACTGTACCTCTTCCTAGTGATTCTGCCTGGCCTGCTGCTTTCATCAGCAACTTTTCTGTGCGTTGCTTGAAATTCCAGCATCTGCAGATTTCCTCGTGTTTGCATGTGTAGGCACTGTAGTTGTTGCGCTGGTGGCTCTGGACTTGCGCAGCTCGCACTTGTGTTGTGCTTCAGCAATGTGCCTTGCCTTATAAGCTTGACAGCCCTTGTGGATAAGGCCGTGCCAGGTAGAGCGGTTTTGTGCCGGCATTTCCCAGGTGGTCATGTCTATATCAAGCGACTTCAGGGAGGCCTTTAGTGTGTCTTTGTAACATTTCTTCTTCCCTCCATGTGAGCGTCTTCCAGCAGAGTGTTCCCCAAAAAGGAGCTGCTTGGGTACGTGCTCGCCCGGCATGCAGATGACATGACCTGCCCACTGGGTCTGTGCTCTCATCAGCAGTGTGTGGACTGGTGGCAGACTTGCTCTAGAGAGAACTTCAGTGTCTGGTACTTCATCTTGCCATCTGATACCTCATATTCTGTGAAGACAAGTCACGAGGAAATGGTTGAGCTGTCTTGCATGCCTTCGATGCACAGTCCACGTTTCACAGGCATACAGGTGGGTAGTGAGTACTACAGCTCTGTTGATCTTCAGTTTTGTTGCTGGATTGATTCCTCAGTGTTCCCGTACAGTGGAGTGCAGTCTACCGAAAGCAGAACTTGCCTTTTCTATTCTGCAGTTAACTTCTGTATCAATAGTCACTGCTCGGGAGAGGGTGCTGCCAAGGTAAGTAAACTGGTCCACTGCCTGTAGTTTCTGTCTTTTGATTGTGATGTTGGGTTCTGTGTATGGTGCATGAGGGGCAAGCTGGCGCATGAGTTCAGTCTTTTTGATGTTGATGGTGAGTCCAAAGTTATTACAAGCCATGGAGAATTTGTCCATATTGACTTGCATCTCTGGCTCCGAGCCAGCATACAGGGCGCAGTCATCGGCAAAGAGGAAGTCTCTCAGAACAGTCTCCTTCACTTTGGTGATAGCTTGAAGTCTCCTCAGGCTGATGAGTTTCCCGTTCACTCTGTACTTGAGGCTGTTTCTAGCATCACTGTCCTGGAAGACATCATTCAGTATGGCAGAAAATATCATGCTGAACAGTGTGGGTGCGAGCACACAGCCCTGTTTGACACCATTGGTGACTGGAAATGCATCAGAGGATTCTCCTCCGTCCAGCGCTCTGGCCATCATGCCATCATGGAACTGGCCTACCATCTGAATGAATTTGGTGGGGCAGCCAAACTTTGACATGATCCTCCACAGACCCTGTCGGCAGACTGTGTCGAAGGCTTTCGTGAGACTTTCAACAAAAATGTAGAGTTTGCGATTCTGCTCCTGACACTTCTCCTGAGGTTGGCGCGCGGCAAAAATCATGTCAATAGTCCCATGGCCTTTGCAAAAACCACACCGTGACTCTGGCAGCAGGCCCAGCTCCAGGTGAATGACCAGACGATTTAGCAGGACTCTTGCAAGGGTTTTTCCTGTGATGGAGAGCAGCAAGATTCTTCAGTAGTTGTTACATATCTGTCGATTGCCCTTCCTCTTGTAGAGGTGTAAGATGGATGCATCTTTAAGTTCCTGAGGAATGGATCCTTACTTCCAAGAAAACTGGAACAATTCAGTGAGCTTCTCGATAAGTACAGGACCACTGGCTTTGTAGACCTCTGTGGGTATGGCGTCTGCCCCTGGCTGGCTGACAGCTTTCATGACTTTGGCTACTACTGGTGGGTCATCCATGTCACTGTTGATGTCGACCTGGGGAATCATGTCTATCGCCTCTTCGTTAATAGATAACGGTCGGTTGAGGATAGCTTCAAAGTGTTCAGCCCATCTCTGCAGGATCTGAACCTTCTCTGTAATGAGAATTGTACCATCTATACTCATGAGGGAGCAACTCCTGAGAGACTGAGGTCTGTAGAGAGTGTTGAGGGCTTCATGGAATCGTTTCAAGTCATTTCTGTCAGAGTATCCCTGTATTTCTTCTGCCTTGGCGCTCAGCCAGGCAATATGCATTTTACGCAGTTTATTCTGAACTACCCTGCAAGCACTGGTAAAGGTGTTTTTCCTGGCAGTTGATGATGGGTCGTTCTGATGGGCATGATGAAGGTGGTGCTTTTCAACAAGTAGAACCTGTATCTCTTCATCATTCTCATCGAACCAGTCATGCTGCTTGCGGGTAGAGAGCCCTAACATCTTCAGTGCAGATGAATGGACAGCAACCCTAATCCCAGTCACCCACAACGCTGCCTGCAAGGTGTAGGTCAGCAAGCTTGGATTCTAAATCTTCAACCAGTGCTGGAGCTATGCTGGGGTTCTTCAGCCTGGCCACATTGATTCTTTTCATAGCCTTGCTTCCTTGTGGTCGCCTCTTGGGTCTGATGCAGAGCTTCATTTTGGAGATAATGAGCCTGTGATCTGTCCAGCAGTCAGTGCCACACATGGCCTTGGTCACTCTGACATCCTGCCTGTCTTTTCTCCCAACAATGACATAGTCAATAAGATGCCAATGCTTAGAGCAGCGGTGCATCCAGGAGGTCTTGTTACGCGTAGGCAGGCAGAAAGTTGTGTTGGTGATGAGCAGGTCGTGTACTGCACAGGTCTTCAGTAAGAGTAGGCCGTTACTGTTACATTTGTCCACTCCATGACTCCCAGTGACTCCCTGCCAGGCTGCAGAGTCGCACCCTACTCTTGCATTGAAGTCACCTCGTAAGATCAGCTTGTCGGTGCTGCTCACTGCTGATAGTAGGGTGTCTAGTTCTTCATAAAACCTGTCTTTCATCTCGTCCGGGTTGGTCATTGTGGGTAGGCGCTGATCAGGGTGGCTTGACTTCTGTTCTGTAGCGGAAGCTATAGTGTCATGAGCTGTTCGTTCTCACCCTTGGGGAGACTGGCAAGTTTCCAAACTAGGTGACTCCCGACGGCGAATCCAACTCCAGCATCATGACGCTCATCGCTGACGTGACCACTCCAGAAAAAAGTGTATCTGCCTCCAGTTTCAGTCAGCTGACCTATGTTGGCAAGACGAGTCTCATTCAGGGCTGCTATGTCAATGTTGTATCTTGCAAGCTCTCTGGCAGCTAAGGCTGTTCTTCTCTCTGGTCTGTTTGCTGTAGGGTTGTCCAATAGCGTGCGCACGTTCCAAGTGCCAATGGTGAGTGGTGTCACCTAGCGTTTCGTTGTGTTTTTTCGTCCACCAAGATAGGTTCCCCGCCAGCCGCAGTAAACTGGCCAGGGTGTAATGAAGCAGGCAATGTTTGGGGCACCTTTTCTAGCCACTTCCTCATACTACGGAGGTGAGCAGTGCATTCCTAAAGAGGGCTGCTCAGTCGCCCAGTTAGACGCCAAGTTTCACTGCTTCGGTCAGCAAAAAGCCACCATTAGACCCGAGCCACCTGTGTGCAGGTCCGTGGCGACAGCTCCCAGTGTATCCACACCTACTTTGTCACTCGCCCAGCGCCACAGGACTTCAAAGATTGAGGGTGATGATGATGATGGTGTTGAGACTAGCGCTTGATTTGGATTTAAGTGAGGGAGAGTTGTGCAGCGTCAGCCTCACTCTCTCTTCCCAGTTCCCATCTGGATCCAGTGGCAAGACAAGAGTCGAGATGGCTGGAGATGGGACTAGGCAGAGTGGATAACCAGGACGTCTTATGTGTCTTGTCCTGCTCTACACATTCCATGACACTTGCAGTGACCGTCTTCTTGACTATTGGATCTTCCATTGGTCTCGTCTGCTCAATCCACCAGAGTCTGTCTTCACATGCTGGGATAGACATCTCCCTATCTCAACGTGGGTTTGAGACCCGTCGGCTGCCCTCACCTGGTTTAGCCGGCTTGTCAAAGCCGTTGCCTGGGGTGTGGCATGCAAACAGCTATGAGGAGCCACAGGTGAGAGCTGAGTGCCAGGTGGGTACCAAAAATAGACTAACTACCTTGAAAAGGATACAACACATTCCCCCACCAGAGGTGCTACTCCTCCCTGACACCCCATACACCCCAGGATGTGACTAAGCACATTGATGAAGGTAGAGCCATAGATGTAGTGTATATGGATTTTAGTAAGGCATTTGATAAGGTACCCCATGCTAGGCTTATTGAGAAGGTAAGGAGGCATGGGATCTAAGGGGACATTGCTTTTTGGATGCAGAATTGACTTGCCCACAGAAGGCAAAGAGTGGTTGTAGATGGGTCATATTCTGCATGGAGACTGGTGACCAGTGATGTGCCTCGGGGATCTGTTCTGAGACCCTTACTCTTCGTGATTTTTATAAATGATCTGGATGAGGAAGTGGAGAGATGGGTTAGTAAATTTGCTGATGGCACAGAGGTTGGGGGTGTTGTGGATAGTGTGGATGGCTGTCAAAGGTTACAACGGGACATTGATAGGATGCAAAACTGGGCTGAGAAGTGGCAGATGGAGTTCAACTCGGATAACTGTGAGGTGGTTCATTTTGGTAGATCAAATATGATGGCAGAATATAGCATTAATGGTAAGAATCTTGGCAGTGTGGAGGATAAGAGGGATCTTGAGGTCCTAATCCATAGGACACTCAAAGCTGCTACGCAGGTTGACTCTGTGGTTAAGAAGGCACACGGTGCATTGGCCTTCATTAATCATGGGATTGAGTTTAAGAGCCGAGAGGTAATGTTGCAGGAGGAGAAGTTGGCAGCACAATGCAGCTTGCAGCGGCCACTTTGGTGAGCGATATCTGTTGCCTGTCAAGTAGGGTGCCGTGCACAATTCTGATTTGATGGAGACAGACGTGAGAGCATGGAGGAACATCTGGTGAAACTTCTGATATGCCTGTTTCGCAGTCGCTGCTACTGTGTGACCCAGAATCTCCGGAGAGGAAGGCCCCAAGTCCTCGGCTCTGCTTGTTGCTCGGCGGCTGGGACGGGGTTGAAGTGCTCGGCAGAGATGGTGCTTGGTGCTGGAGGGCTGGTCGGAGGCTCGAAGTTTTCGGACGGACTCAGTCGGCTGCGGTCGGGTACTTCCAATACATCAACAAGTTTATGGAGCTTGGAGGCAGGGAGAGTTTCTCCCTTCTACTGTCTGCATGAGATGATGGGACTATCGGGACTTGAGACTTTTTTTTTTTACTATGCCCATGGTCTGGTCTTTATCAAATTACGGTATTGCTTTGCACTGTTGTAACTATATGTTATAAATGTGTTTTTTTCAGTTTTAGTCTTGGTTTGTCCTGTGTTTCTGTGAAATCTTTCTGGAGGAACATTATCATTTTTTTTTAATGCATGCATTTCTAAATGACAAAAAATGAAGACGGAGTATCCTCATAATCTAATCTAATATAGGACCCTGGTCAGACACCACTTGGAGTACTGTGCTCATTTCTGGTTGCTTCACTATAGGAAGGATGTGGAAACCATAGAAAGGGTGCAGAGGAGATTTACAAGGACATTGCCTGGATTGGGGAGCATGCCTTATGAGAATAGGTTGACTCTCCTCCATTATGTCCTGTTTAAGTTTGGAAAAAATAAGAAGTCGGACATTTGATACATCTTTTAAATTTGAGCAAATCTGGTGACCTTTTATCCAATATTTTCATTTAATTTGATTTATTACTCTTTCAATCTTTTGTTTTGAAGTTTTAGATTTGATCAGAAAGTCTTTCTTTCTTTTGTCCTATCCTCAAAATGGACTGCCCAGTCCTTTTTTTTATTTTTCGCTTTTTTTATATATAGTATAATGTTTTTTTCTCTTCATTTAAAACTTAATGTTTTTTCTTTTTTATATAAACTGATAAGAGGAGAATTGCTATTTTCAGTTTTTTATTATATATTTTATACTAGTTTAACAATATCTATGATTTTGACAATGTCTATCTTAATCTTGGTTCGTATTGTTACTGATATATATAATTATTTTTGAGATAATTCTCTCGATTGCATTTATGCTCCTTTTAAACCAATAAAAAGATTAATAAAGAAAGAAAAGAGAACAGGTTGAGTGAACTCAGCCTTTTCTCCTTGGAGCGACGGAGGATGACAGGTGGCTTGATAGAGGTGTACAAGATAATGAGATGCATTGATAGTGTAGATAGTCAAAGGCTTTTCCCCAGGGCTGAAATGGCTAGCATGAGAGGGTATAGTTTTAAGGTGATTGGATGTAGGTACCGAGGAGATGTCAGGGGTAAGTTTTTTACGCGGAGTGGTGAGTGCATGGGACGGGCTGCCGGCGGAAGTGGTGAAGGTGGAAACGATAGGGTCTTTTAAGAGACTCCTAGATGGGTACATGGAGCTTAGAAAAATAGAGGGCTATGGGTAAAGCCTAGGTAGTTCTAAGGTAGGGACATGTTCGGGCCAGCTTTGTGGGCTGAAGGGCCTGTATTTGCTGCATGTTTTCTATATTTTCTGTTTTCTATTGTATTTGCCTCCTTTACCACAGACTCAACATGTAAATTAACCTTCTTGGAGTCTTGCACAAGGATTCCCAAGTCCCTCTTCACCTCTGATGTTTGAACCTTCTCCTCATTTAGATAGTAGTTCGCACTATTGTTCCTTTTACCAAAATACATTATTATGCATTTCCCAATACTGTATTCCATCTGGCACCTTTTTTCCCATTTTTCCAAGTTGTCTAAGTCTTGCTACAACCACGTTGCATCCTCAGCATTACCTATGCCTCCACCTGTCTTTATATCATCTGCAAACTTTGCCAAAAAGCCACCAATTCTATTATCCAAATCATTGGCAAACAGTGTGAAAAGTAGCAGTCCCAATACTGACCCCTGAGGAATACCACTAGTCACCAGCGACCAACCAGAAAAGGCCCCTCTTGTTCCCACTTGCTGCCTCCTTCCTGTCAGCCATTCTGCTGTCCATGCCAGTATCTTTCCTGAAACACCATAGGATTTGATGTTGTTAAGCTTCCTCAGGTGTGGTACTTCATTAAGTGACTTTTGAAAATGCAGGTAAATGACATCCACTGCTTCTCCTTTCTCCACCCTGCTTGTTACTTCCTCAAAGAACTCGAACAGATTTGTCAGGTTAGATTTCCCTTTACGGAAATCATGCCGACTTTATCTTATTTTATTCATCTCCAGGTATCCCAAAACCTTATCCTTAATAATCAACTCGAGCACTTTCCCTACCACTGAGGTTAGGCTAAATGACCTATAATTTTCTTTCTTTTGCCTCCTCCCTTCTTAAAAAGTGGAGTGACATTCATCTGGTCAAAGTTGAGTTTGTCTAGCACTCTGTAATAGCAAGGACACTCACTCCTGCTACCTGGCACTCATGGACATCTGGCACTCTGCTCGTGTCTTCACAGTGAAGACAGATGTAAAGCACTCATTAAGTTCATTTACCATTTCTTTGTCCCCCCATTACTACATCACCAGCATAGTTTTCCAATGGTCCAATACAAACCTTCACCTTCCTTTTACTCTTTATATAACTGAAAAAAGCTTTCGGTATCGTGCTTTATATTATTGACTAGCTTGCCCTCATACTTGATCTTTTCCTATCTTATAGCTCTTTCAGTTGTCTTTTGTTGGATTTTAATAGTTTGCTAATCATCCAACTTCCAACTCACTTTTGCTACCTTATATGTCCTTTCCTTGGCTTTTATGCAGTCCTTAACTTCATCAGCCACAGCTCCCTACCCTTTGAGAATGTTTTACTCTGTGGGACATACAGTGGCATGCAAAAGTTTGGGCACCCCTGGTCAAAATTTCTGTTACTGTGAATAGCTAAGCGAGTAAAAGATGATCTGTTTTCCAAAAGGCATAAAGTTAAAGATGACACATTTCTTTAATATTTTAAGCAAGATTACTTGTTCAATTTCCATCTTCTATGGTTTCAAAATAACAAAAAAGGAAAAGGGCCTGAAGCAGAAGTTTGGGCACCCTGCATGGTCAGTACTTAGTAACGCCCCCTTTGACAAGTATCACAACTTGTAAACGCTTTCTGTAGCCAGCTAAGGGTCTTTCAATTCTCGTTTGGTGGATTTTCGCCCATTCTTCCTTGCAAAAGGCTTCTAGTTCTGTGAGATTCCTGGGCCGTCTTGCATACACTGCTCTTTTCAGGTCTATCCACAGATTGTCCATAAGGTTTAGGTTGTGGGACTGAGGGCCATGGCAAAACCTTCAGCTTGCGCCTCTTGAGGTAGTCCATTGTGGATTTTGAGGTTTGTTTTGGATCATTATCCTGTTGTTGAAGCTATCCTCTTTTCATCTTAAGCTTTTTTACAGATGGTGTGATGTTTGCTTCCAGAATTTGCTGGTATTTAATTGAATTCATTCTTCCCTCTACCAGTGAAATGTTCCCCATGCCACTGGCTGCAACACAAGCCCAAATCATGATCGATCCACCCCCATGCTTAACAGTTGGAGAGGTGTTCTTTTCATAAACTTCTGCGCCCTTTTTTCTCCAAACATACCTTTGCTCATTGCAGCCAAAAAGTTCTATTTTAACTTCATCAGTCCATAGGACCTGTTTCCAAAATGCATCAGGCTTGTTTAGATGTTCCTTTGCAAACGTCTGACACTGAATTTTGTGGTGAGGATACAGGAAAGGTTTTCTTCTGATGACTCTTCCATGAAGGTCATATTTGTGCAGGTGTCACTGCACAGTAGAACAGTGCACCAACACTCCAGAGTCTGCTAAATCTTCCTAAAGGTCTTTTGCAGTCAAACGGGGGTTTTGATTTGCCTCTCTAGCAATCCTATGAGCAGTTCTCTCGGAAAGTTTTCTTGGTCTTTCAGACCTCAACTTGACATCCACCGTTCCTTTTAACTGCCATTTCTTAATTACATTACGAACTGACGAAATGGCTACCTGAAAACACTTTGCTATCTTCTTATAGCCTTCTCCCGTTTTGTGGGCATCATTTATTTTAATTTTCAGAGTGCTAGGCAGCTACTTAGAGAAGCCCATGGCTGCTGATTGTTGGGACAAGATTTGAGGAGTCAGGGTATTTATAAAGCTTTGATATTTGCATCACCTGGCCTTTCCTAACGATGACTGTGAACAAGCCATAGCCCTATCAAGCTAATTAAGGTCTGAGACCTTAAAAGTTATCTGAGAGCTCAGATCTCTTGGGGTGCCCATACTTTTGCATGGTGCTCCTTTCCTTTTTTCCACTCTAAAATTGTACAAAACAAAAATAATACACTAATCTTGCTTAAAATGCTGAAAAGAATGTTTCACCCTTTATGACTTTTGGAGATCAGTTCATCTTTTACTCACTTAACTATTCACAGTAACAGAAATTTTGACCGGAGTGCCCAAACTTTTGCATGCCACTGTATCTATCTTGTACCTTGTAAACTATTCCCAGAAACTTTAGCCACCTCTGATCTGCCATCATCCCCACCAGTCTCCCTCTCCAAACCGCTAGGCAACCGCTTCTCTCATGCCTCTGCAATTCCCTTTGTTCCATTGCAATATTGATATTAAGCAGAGCAGGCATTTTGTTTTGCTGGAGTTTTTTCAGTCAGACTGAAGCACATTTGCACAATCCTATGAGGCCTTTCTTTTGTTTGTGCCATCACAATCATCTGTAAGTGTTGGTTTAGTTCATAAAGGAAAGTGTTATCTGAGCAATATTTTGTGTTAATATTATGTAGAAGTTTATTCTCAATTATCAGCACAGAGTTCAATCAGCCTTAGTAATTTAAGGAATGGTTATGTGATATTCATCTTCTCATATACTTTAATAACTTGCTTTCTAATGTTGTGGATGTTTTAGATTTTGGATGTTTTATATGTAAATCTAGCTTCATGTATTCCTAATTTCTGATGAATGTGTGACTTAATCAGCATAAAATTTCTGCATTAAGTACTTTTTGGTATTTTTCTATTCCGTGCTCAGTTTTACTCTTGCTGAATTGTGTGTGTGTATGCTGCCCAAATAATGCACATGAGCTTGAATGCTGCATCTTGACTCTTGTGTTCAGCTGAGTGGAGTTGGGCTTACTACTGAATTCTGTGTTTGCAACTTCACATACATGGAGAACAGCATAGCGAGAGGGGATAAATTGAAGGAAAATGTGCAGGCTAAGTACTTTTTTAACAGAGTGGTGAGTGCCTGATACGTGGTGTTTAAACTAAAATGATAGAGGCATTCAAGCGGATCTTAGGAAATGAAAGGATATAGATAATGTGTAGGCAGAATGCATTCATTTAGTTGGGCATTTGATGACTAATTTAGTTAGTTCACCACAACTTTATGGGGTGAAGGACCTGTCCTATGCTGAACTGTTCCATATTTTGAGTAGAATTTGGCCATTTGATCTATTGCATCTGCTCCTCCATTCAATCAAGTTTTTTTTTGTTTAATTTCTCAATCCCATAACCTTAATAATCAAAACCTGTCTGCAAAGCACCTAATGCCTTGATTTTTACAGCCATATACAACAACAAAATCCTCAGAACCATCATCTTCCAGCCGAATTTCTCCTCACTAGAGTTTTAAAGTGACTGCCCTTTATTCTCAGTCTATGGCCTTGGATCCTAAACTTCCCTACTAATGGAAACATTCTCTCCGCTCCATTCTGTTCAGGCCTTTCAGCAGGAGGGGAAGATGGAGTGCAAAATGTTTGTGCTAGATAACAACATTGCTGCAATTACAATTGTTAATAGTCACCTGAAAATTAAATCCTCCTATGAAGAGGGATGTGATCAGTCACTAGAAGCCATGCACCATTTGCCTGAATCCCAGCACTGTCATGAGTACACAGGCTCTAATCATGGCATTTTAATCGATTGTATGCAATCAGAAACCAAGCTTTTGGTGATCCAGCAGGTTGACTGAAATTACTGTTCTGAGGAGCCATGGGGCCCAGTGCCAGAGCCAAGATTTACAAACAGATTGGATGTTGAAAGAAAATCCTTAATAAAGGACGAGCTTTTTGTTTGGGATTGTGCTATGTGACAATGTCATCAAAGTAATAACCCATTGTTTCAATAATAAATGATTGTGTTTCTAGCTTTGTCCTCAGTCAGCCTTTGCAGGTGTAAGTATTAGTGGAAAAACGTTTGTTAATATTTTTAGAATGTTGGTAAATATATTTTAAAAAATCTTGTTTCCATCAAAGCTTCTTTGTATCTTTATTGTGCTAATGTGGGACAGTAAATATTCCTATATTGGACAAACAGGATATAGAATGGTAATCAAGTTGTCATGGGCATTATGTTCTGGATTTTGAGGCGCTGAGAGGAAAGATCAGCTGCACTAAAGGTTTAAGGTCTTGTAAGAGGCATCTTAACAAATTCAAGAGCAGAATAACATGAATGGTGGGCACATAGTGTGTCTAAATTCATAATTTATTCAAAATAAATACTTAATGATAAAAGTGTCCATGGAAGGCAACTTCAAACAAGACTTGATTCTTCATGAGGGGAGAAAGGCTGGCATCTACATTTAAGTGTTATTGCATATTAGAAAGCATTTGGCCCGGATGGTGTACCTAGCTGAATACTGAAGACCTGTGCTAATCAGTTCACTGGATTGTTCAATATCCTTAACCCCTTGCTTTGGCAATCTGTAGTACCTACCTGTTTCAAGCAGGCTTCAATTACACCAGTGCCCAAGAAGACTGTGGTAAACTCCCACAATGACTATCTCCAGCAGCGCGTATATCCATGGTGATGAAGTGCTTTGAGAGGTTGGTGATAAAATATAACAACTACCGCCCAAGAAGTGACTGGGATCTTCTCCAACTTGCCTACCGTCACAACAGGTCCATAGCAGGTGCCATTTCATTGGCTCGTCATTCAACCCCAGTATATCTGCTTATTAAGAATGCAAACATCAGGATGCTTTTCATAAACTACAGTGTTACATTCAGCACTATCATCTCCTCAAAATTAATAAGGTTTTGATACCTCCTTGTGCAACCAGATTTCGTCAATTGCAGACCAATCAATTTGGATTGGCACCATCTCCTCCATATTTACCATCAGCACAGGTGCACCACAAGGCTGTGTGCTTATTCCCCTGCTCTACTCACTTTTTACTTATGACTGTGAGGATAGGTACAGCTCCAATGCTATATAATGACTGTTTTATGAATCAAAGGTGGTGACAAAACAGCATATAGGAAGGAGATTGAGAATCTGGCTGAATGGTGCCACAGCCGCGTGTCAGCAAAATCAAAGTGCTAATTATTGACTATAGGACAGG
Source organism: Mobula hypostoma (assembly GCF_963921235.1). NCBI lineage: Eukaryota > Metazoa > Chordata > Chondrichthyes > Myliobatiformes > Myliobatidae > Mobula > Mobula hypostoma. The sequence goes on from NC_086100.1 coordinate 145,140,496, forward strand.
GGTAACAAAAATGTCCATGAGCCAGCCCTCAGCAGGGGATTAGAGGTGTTGAGGGTCAGCAACTTTAAACTCTTCAGCATTATAATTTCAGATGATTGTTTTGGGTCCAGCACATAACTGCCACTATAAAGAAGGCACGGCAACACTTCTCCTTTCTGAGAATTTTGTGATGGTTTAGCATGTCATCTGAAACTCTGACAAACTTCTATAGATGTGCAGTGTAGAGTATAATGACAGTTTACATCACAGTATGGACACACCAATGAACTTGAATGAAAAAGCCTACAAAAAGTAGTGGATATAGCCTAGGCTATCATGGGTATAGCACTCCCCACAAATGAGTATATCTACAAGGAGCACTGTTGCAGGAAAGCAGCATCAATCGTAAAGGATGCCCACCATCCAACCTATGCTCTCTTCTCACTGCTGCCATCAGGACGGAGGTACAGGAGTTTCAGGTCCCACATTGACAAGTTCAGGCACAGTTATTTCCTCTCAATCACCAGAGGGGATAACTTTACTCAATTTCTCTCACCCAACACTGAACTGATTCCACAGCCTATGGACATGTTTTCAAGGACCCTGCAACTCATGAGCTTGGTATTTATTACCTAATTAGTTATTACTATGTTGTTTTTTATCTGTCTTTTTGTATTTGCATAGTTTGTTACTTTTGCACATTGATTGCCATCTGTTGTGTACAGGCTGATTCTATTGTGCTTCTTTGTATTTGCTGTGAATGCCTGCAAGAAAATTAATTTCAGGGTAGTATATGGTGACATATAGCATGTACTTTGAAAATAAATTTACTTTGAACTTGATGTAAGGAATTTTAGTCTTCCATTTTACATTAAAATCCAAAGGTAGAACATTAGTACAACCAACTATAATTTGAAGGTCAATTTCTGTAGCCAGTGGAAGATTCCTGTCCTACAGTTATTAATGACTATAAGGACAAAGGGATACGCACTTTTACAATTTAAAACCTCACTGATTTGAATAGAATAAAGAAGCAGAAGTGTTCTGCACATCTGTGGTGTCTTGTGTGTTTGTGACATCTTCCAGGTAGGATAAAAGAGTGTGGTGAATGTTCAAACATACCAGACAACATTTCACAAAACTTGTTCCTAAAAACCTCTTTGATGTTGTTGTTGTTATGTTGTATGAGAGTCCCACCCCCAGGTAATTCTTCAGCTCATTTTCATCTGTAGATACAGAATAACGTAGACTAATTACTGAAAAATCATTAACAATGCTTGGTAAGAATTCCTCTGGTAATTTTATGTAACAATGTTGTAAATGCATTCGTAGAGATATCCTCTGGTGTTTCTGCCAATCTTGTACATATGTTCTAAAAGATAATGTGCTTTTACACAAATCTAAAGCAGCTAAGTTGCCACACTTAATTAACACAAATGCCATTCATTCAGCTCTTGGAGCCACAATTCTTGCTTAATATAGTACAAAAAAGTCCTACCAACAATTTTGTTAAAGAAAACTAGTCCCGGTTTGTGTCAGGAAAAGTATTCTTCAAATGTGAGCTGAAGTTTCTGGATAAAGTACAGGAGGTCAGCAAGCTTGCTGTAGGCAACACAATGTTTCATTCACTGTGTTTAGGGATGAAATCAATAGATTCATAGCAAGAAACGAAATACTGGAGGAACGCAGTGGATCAGGCAACATCTACAGAGGGGAATAAACAGCTGGTGTTTCAAGACAAGATACTTTATCAACACTCTCCATAGATGCTGCCTGACCTGTTGAGTTCCTCCATTGTTTTGTTCATTGTTCTGAATTTCCAGCAAATGCAGAATCTCTTGTGGAATAGATTCATAGACTCACATAAATCTGGCACTTCAACTCGCTGAGAGTGCTTTGAACATCCGTCTATACAGATACCAATTTACTTTTCCCAGATTCGCCTTGTCTGCCTAGATTCTACCACTCACCTGCACATCAGGGACAATTTATTATAGCCAATTAATCTACTGACATGTACATCTTACAAATTCGAGGGGGAAACAAAGAAGTGGACTCATTGGTTGAAAATTTTCAAAACTTATAAAATTCCAGGAATTTAAACATAATAAATTCCAGAAAATGGAAAACAATATCCCCTTGTTCAAACAAAGGAGAAAACCCTAGGGAGGGAAATATAACCCAGTTTAACATCTTAGAAGATGGTAGAGTTAAAAGTCAAAGAGAAATAAGTAACTATTTGGTAAAGTTAAATACAATCAAACATTGTGATCATGGTTTTATAAAAGCAACACACATCAAAGTTGCTGGTGAACGCAGCAGGCCAGGCAGCATCTCTAGGAAGAGGTACAGTTGACATTTCAGGCCGAGACCCTTCGTCAGGACAGAAGGGTTCTGATGAAGGGTCTCGGCCTGAAACATCGACTGTTCATTTCCATGGATGCTGCCCGACCTGCTGAGTTCCTCCAGCATGTTTTGCGTGTTGCTTTGACCCCAGCATCTGCAGAGAATTTTGTATTTGGGCATTACCAAGGTGAATATACTTTGACAATAAAAATAGATATTCAACGGTCACCTGATTACACCTATTTACTTAGCAAGAAGTCCTCTCCATCTTTCTAATGGTCTCTTCACATATCTCCAACCCTCCCCTTCCTCTTGGACATTCCCTTCAGGACTTTTACCCCCCTTGAAATTTTCTTCTCCATTTACTGCTGTGACATCAACTGCTTTCTCTTCTTCGCTCCACTGACTTGCTCCAACCTCACCCCTTCCAAATGCTCAGCCCTCCATTGTTCTCCAGCTGCAACCTGGTCATCAAACACACAGACAAGAGTGGTGCCATTGTGGTCAGGCAGACTGACCTATAACTCACAAAAGACAGATGACAGCTCTTGCACACCTTCTCTTAAAAACCCTTGACAATGACCCTACTGACAAACACCAGCCTATCTCCCTCAGTGTCATAGATCTCATTACATCAGTTGATCTGCCTTCCACAGTCTCTAAACTGATAGTTCCCCCAACCCAGCACTTCTCATTTCTATCTCCAACCTAAGATCCACTAACAGGAAACAAAATGTAAGGTTTCCAAATTTTCCAATGATATAAAAACAGGGGCAAAGGAATGTTCAGATGAGGACATTGTGATTCAGCAATGGGATATACCCATTAATTTGAAGGATTGAATGAAAACCTGCAAATAGAGTTTAATTTGGGGAAGTGTGAGGCTTTGCATTTCAGTAAGAGGAATCAAGGAGTGATTATTATTCAAATGGAGAAAGACTACTGCATGAACAACAGAAATTAACAGGAGGGTTTAGCAAGTAGTTAAGTTGGCTATTGGTGTTTTCACCTTTATTGCAATAAAGTTAGAGTTTAAGAATAAGATGACTACATGTTCACAGTTTTAGTCCCTTTACCCTAACAAAGGATATCGTAGCATTGGAGGTAATCCAAAGGTGATTCATTCACCAAGCTTATTCCTGGGATGAAAAGGCTGCTCTTTGAAGAGAGACTAGGCAGTTTTGTTCGGTATTGCTGTAAGTTTAGAATAGAAGGTGACATTATTCAGATATGAAAGATCATAAGGGGATCGACAGAGCAGACATTGAGATGTTTTCACTAGTGTGAGAATCACAAAGAAGGATACATAGCTAAAAATGAGGTGCATAGGAATTTCTTCAGACAAGTCTGACAAAAATCTTCTCTAAGACCAGTGAATCTCTAGAATTTTCTTTCCTGAGGGGTGGTGGAGGGCAAATTATTTTGTTTAGAATGGAGATGGATAAACTCCAAAAGACTGACGAATTGCCTGTCATAGTAAACTGGCACAGAAAGAAAATTGAAAACAACATAGATCAGCCATGATCATATTGAAGCAGCAAGGTCTGGGCTCGAGAGCAAGGAACGAGCTAGTGATTGCCCCAGTTTAAGCACAGAGCCAGATTGGAAAGGTCGGGGTGTCGGGTCAGTATTCAGCTTGCTGCTCCATGAGGTTTCCTCATCTCTGCACTGAACTGAGATTATACATCTATCAGAGGGAAAGCATGTAACCTCCATGTCAACACCTCCAGAAGGCATGATTGAACCTGGGTTGCTGAAGCTGTGAAGTGGCACCTCTTCTTGCTAGAACACTATAATCATCTACTATAGTTCAGGTATTAAGCAGTGATTCTTTAAAATGACAGAGACCTTCACAGAGTACTTCAGTTTTATTTTCAAGAACTGAATTACTCAGTGTCCACAGTTACATCACATTAACCTACTTAATTTAGGATCATTAAGTCAATCTAGGCCGTCAACCTTGACACATCGGTATCTTTCTCATTTTGTGTGAGTGCTGCAGTTTTGAACACACTATAAGCTGAGATGCTTAATTGAGATCATCCATTATTGGAAACAGAAAAGATTTGACAACAGATTTTCAAAGAAAAGCAGGGAAAATCTCTGCAATCTTATGTATCCCTCCTCCAACATCAGCAAATAGATTATTTGGTTTTAAATCATTGCTTTTTCTTGAAAATTGTATTATCCTTGTTTTCTATTAAGATCTCTACCTATAATCAATTATATTTCAATACTAGCTATTTGGCTGTAGAATAAAATGGTCTGTTCTGAAAGTGTGAACAATGCTGTATAAATGCAAGTAATTTCTTCTTATGTTCCTTCGTTCTATTTGAGTTTGAATGGATTATTTTTACCAGAAATCACAATTCAAAAATCTGAATTCTTACTTAACCAGCTAAGGAAACATAGGATTAATAATGATATTGTATTAAGTGGTATTTCACTAAAAAATCAGAAAAGTGCCATATTTCAGCAAAATTAGCAGCACCGTTAGCTTTTGGTACACTTTCCATATACAAGTCATTCTTGGGCAACAACAAAGCTAAGAAATGAATATCCATAAACATGAACACAATCATTCCTTACTTTTATTTTATGTTACATTGATTTCTTGATTCCTGTTAGTTTATCTTAAAGGTGTCTTCTGCAAGAATAAATCATCTTAAAAGATGAGCATGGCATCATAATTCAGATTCATTATCTCTGCTCCTTGCCAAGAGGTCTAAGATGTTAATTGCACTGAAACATTTTCCTGATTGGCATTCAGGGAACAATGCAGATATCACTTGAGATAAATGGCTGAGCATGGAATAGAAACTTTCCACTGTAATGTTCGAGAGAAATATTTGAAGGTAAATTGTATTAGACAACTCTCTACCCCCGCAATTTCTGAGTGATTACTGCATTAAAGGTTACAAACAGTCTCTTTTTTTTCATTGAAGAAGCTTTTTTATTCCTTATGAAAATCATAATAAATTAAAACTCTATATTTCACTCAGTTCCTGCTACCCAAACAGAGTTTTCAGTCTGCATTGGGCAACCAATCTCCTTTCTAATAACTATTCAACTAACATGGATTGAATGCTTTATTTTGCCTACGTTCTTAGTAAGAATTTGTTGAAAATGTTGCTGAAGACTCAAAGGAACTCAAGCAGGCTAAAATGCCAGCAATGCCTTAAATAAAGAAGACAAAGTACAGTTTAAATGCTATCTCTGCAATGTAGCACAATGCCTACATTTGGTAAATGTTAGGCTAACTTTTTTTTCTTGAGTAAGCATAATATATTTCATTAGTGCTGCTTAAATGTTTTAATATACTAACTGCAGTAGGTGACCTTTCAGTATTTACACAATTGGAGACTCTATTAGATTAACTAATTGAATTTTCTCAGTGGTACTCCTATCTGCGGCAAATGCTAACAGCCCTGAGATAGCAATTTTAAAATGGCAAGGTGTGAATCTGGGCTCAGTGAATCAGATCATGCATGCCTCCGTCCAAACCTTGTTATCATCTCCTGTGCAATCTATGTATCTTTCTTGGTACTGCAGGAGCCATTGTACTTGAGGTGCTGTCAAAAATGTGAGGGGTTTGAATATCCACAATATTCAGAGATTCATAGATTAATGCAGTATAGAAACAGGACTTGTAGCCCAACCCATCCATGTCGATCAATAAGTACATCTAAGCATTGACCCTCCTCCCTGTGAGAGAAGCTAAGGTTCACACATTGACCTCATCAGCTGCCTCAGAAGTGGACAAACTGGTGGAAGTAAGCAACTCTTTAACCTAAGAGACTGCTGAAGACAAGGATTGCAAAGGCACACTCAACTACACAGAAGGCAATCTTAAATAAAAGAGGTGTTGTCATGGTCCGGTCCGTGAAGTCCGTATTCCAGTTCATGATCCAGTCCATAGTTCCTTTTTCCAGGGTTTCTAGTTTTCCTTAGTTTCTGTTGTAGGCACATGATTCTCATTTTGGGGCTGAGACATAAATACCTTTGCAAACCAGAGATTCCCTGCTGGACTGTTCTGTTCTCCTCCTTGTCTTTCTCCCCTCGCCTGACCCTTTGCCTGGATACCTCGCCTGACCCTCTGCCTGCTCACCTAGCCTGGATACCCCGCCTGTTTGACTGAAGTTTTACTGCCGCAGTAAAACCGGAGCCTTGTTAGGTCAAGATTAGGAATTGTCTTTTGTTGTGTGCAATTGTCTGTCTGTGTCCACGCCTTCACTAGGTAGGTCCGGCCGTTTTCCGCTACCAAGTGTTGAGAACTGTCTCTGTGTCCTTGCCTTCGCTAGGTAGGTCCAGCCGTTTGCCGCTACCTAGTTTTGGGAACTGTCTCTGTGTCCACACCTTCACTAGATGGGTCTGGCCATTTGCTGCCACCATGTGTTGGGATCCGTCTCTTTATGTTCAGCGTTCTGTGTATGAGTCCTGGCCCTATGTCCTGTTCCCAAGGAGGGGTCCTGCCTCTGTGTTCCGTGCTCCCACCTCTTCTAGTCCAAGACGTCATGCTCCCATCTCTTCTAGTCCAAGGTTGCGTGCTCCTGAAGGCCCTCGTCCAGACCGTTGCTAGTCCAGCCCTATCCGAGTCCTGTCCATGTGCCTCGCCCTACCCAGGAGTTGCTCACCCAAGCCATGTCTAGTCCTGTAGCCTCGTCTTGTCCTCGCCTAGTTCTGGAGTCCAAGCCTGAGTCAAGTGCCAGGTTCTGGGTCCTTGCCCAGTCTCTGGCTCAGAGTCCATACTCAAGCCTCAAAGTACCCTAGACTCAAACCTCAAGACTCCAAGCCTCAAGACCCCAGCCTCCAGTCCAGCAGTCATGTCATGTCCTTGCCTGGTTCTGGGGCCCAAGCCCGAGACAAGACCAAGGTTCTGGGTCCAGTCTCTGGCTTGGGGTTCAAGCCCGGGTTCATAGTTCCTTGTCCGGTTTCCCTGTTTCTTGTCCATGTCCTAGCCCAGGTCCTGCATCCTTGTCCTGTTCCTAGTACTTCAGTGTCTGTGTCTTGTATTTGGGCCCGCTATCAACTCCCCATTGTGACAGGTGTTTTGATATGAGCTTCTAAGGGAAAACACAACATGAATGAAACAGCCTGATTTTCAATAAAAATAAAAATTGCTGCAAATATTCAGCAGTCACAGTGCTGGTTTTAATCCCTGTGATAGATATGACTGTGAAAAATGGTGGAAATATTCACCTATAAGCTTATAATCAGATCATTGTTCCTTTACCGCTATTTAATGATCTGAAACATGGTTATGAGGTTCCAGTAATACTTAGAAACATAGCAACCTACAGCACAATAAAAGCTTTTCGGTCCACAATGCTGTGCTGAACATGTACTTACTTCAGAAATTTCCTAGATTTACCCATAGGCCTTTATTTTACAAAGCTCCATGAGCCTCTTAAAAGACCCTATTGTCTATCCAGGAGCCTCTTAAAAGACCCTATTGTATCCGCCTGCATCACAGTCGCCGGCAGCCCATTCCACGCACTCGCCACTCTCTGTGTAACAAAAACTTACCCCTAACATCCCCTCTGTACCTACTTCTAAGCACCTTCAAACTGTGCCCTCTTATGTTAGTCATTTCAGCCCTGGTAAAAAGCCTCTGACTATCCACATGATCAATGCCTCTCATCATCTTGTACACCTCTATCAGGTCACCTCTCATCCTTCGTCGCTCCAAGGAGAAAAGGCCAAGTTTCCTCAACCTATTCTCGTAAGGTATGCTCCCCAATCCAGGCAACATCCTTGTAAATCTCCTCTGCACCCTTTCTATAGTTTCCACATACTTCCTGCAGTGAGGTGACCAGAACTGAGCACACTACTCCAAGTGGGGTCTGACCAATGTCCTATAGAGCTGTAATATTACCTCTGGGCTCTTGAAATCAATCCCATGGTTGATGAAGGCCAATGCACCGTATGCTTTCTTAACCACACAGACAACCTGCACAGCAGCTTTGAGTGTTCTATGGACATGGATCCCAAGATCCCTCTGATGTTCCACACTGCCAAGAGTCTTGCCACTAATACCATCATATTTGACCTACCAAAATGAACCACCTCACACTTATCTGGGTACTTGATAATATGCATGTGGTTTCATGGCATTTTCCACATCCTGAGAACATTAGTGTTTTCTTAAGTGACCAGAAAATCGTAGATCAATAGTAGATGATCAAAACTAATGTGAATATAAAACATCAAAAATCATAGACATGGCAGAACTAACCAGAGAAAGTAAGACTTGCATTTATCTTCTTTTTGAGGTAATGCCTTGGGACTGAGGATGACTTGCTTCCATTCTGTTTTTTGTGAGTTCTGAGATGGCAAGTGAGCCAACTCTTTGAGAGGTGGGCCAGTAGATCGCTGGCCTGTGAAATAGTCCTTATGCGGAATCACTATGTGTCCCCAATGCATAACCTTGAGTTTCACAATGCAATCCCTAATGCTGCATCAGTATTTTGAGAGGAAATTCTGAAGCTCAATGCTGAAGACCTTCAGTCACAAATCGATTGTCTAATCTCCCATTTTAAAGAACAGGAGGTTGTACCAGGTAACCACAAAGTTATAATCATGAACATCTTTGAGAAAGGAAAAATATCCACCTGTTGAAACTATATAGGGTGTCTGCTTGCAATCTACAACAAAAATGGTAGTTGCAAGGGTCCTTTACAACCATCTCATCCCAGTGGGAAAGGACAGTTCTCGAAATCACAATAAGAATTCTTTCCAGCCAGAAATACAGTAAAAATGATCATCAGTTTACATCAACCGCAAAAAATATACAGCATCAGTCAATGTACAATTGACTTCAATCTTTTGTCTTCGTCAATTGGAAGGATCTGTAAAGCACCCTTCTTGAATTCAGGGGCTCACAAGTATTTGTTTCTATCTTAACCTTTTGGTTTGAGATGGTGCTACTGAAGTTGTGCAACCGTTTACTGGTAGTTCAGATGGCAAGAAATACATCTAAAACCATTACTAATAACAGCTTTTCTGAAGTAAATTGTGGTAACTATCACTGCTAACAATGAAGAAGCAAGCGGAGATGAAGCTGATTTGAAGGGATGAGCCATGTTGGTGTATCGCAATGCCAAAACATAACGTGTTCAAGGCGGTTGCAGACGGAGTTCATATCGCTGTTGTTGTTGGAGGAACAACTTGGAGGGGAGTCGATGCGGAAGAGTTTTGATGCCCGTCCACCTAACCGAGGTAAGTAGTTGGATCGCTCCAAGCACCAAGTCTATTTGATGAGATCGAGAATGTCTTCAGGCTGTGTGGTCCAGGTGAGTCGCTGCACTGCAGTCTGGGTCCTATTGCAAGGTAATACCCAGTCTTTGAACAATTTAAATGCCAGCACAGATAGACTGGAAAGCACAAGTGCAGGACTGGAGGAGAGGGTTAGGCTTATTTCTCTGACTCTCTCACGATGTTCATCCCTCTGTTGGGTAGCTGTCACCTCTAAGTTTTGCAGTGTTTTGACCTGCTAATATGGTGAACTGAGCTCGAGGCTTCGGCCTACTCCAGCTGCTCTGGGGAGTGGATCTAAGGACTCAATCTGCTTCCAAATGCTGTTGTTTTCTTCTATTGTTTGCATGTTGTGTGTGTGTGTATTTGCTCTTTTCTCTTATGGTTTTTTTTAATTGGGTCCTTTAGGTTTCCAGCTTTGTGGCTTCCTGTAAGCAAACAAATCTCACCATATATGATTTATATATTCTTTGGTAATATATAAATATACATGAATGTTGAATCTTGAATCTTAACCTTTCTCCACAATGCCATGCAAGCATATTAACTAGTGGATCTACAACAGAGCCAATCTCAGTGACGACTAAGGTCAGCAAGACTGCATCATTGCCCTATCATGTTTCTCATCCTTATTATCATATTGATGCATCTCACCATCAACAAAATTCCCAATGGAGTGGATCTAATCTCAGACCCAATGGAAAGTTACTCAACCTACAATGACTACTCTCTAGAACCAAGCTTATTCAAGCTTCATATAGATGATATCTGTTTTTGTGTTTGCATACCTTCAGACATTGAACTCCAAGCCATCATTAATATTATCAGATGTACTTATAGTCTTAATTTTTCCCAAAACAGATACAAGAACTGCAAACTATATAGGCAATGCAGAAGTGACACTGCACCTGGGAATGACTAGATCATCTTCTTCAGAAACATTGACTCAGATAAATATTGCCCAGGATCATCAAAGTAGTGTGATTTTTTTTAATGTATAGCAGTGCAGAATTGACATCACATCTGGAAGATGGCATCTGCACCAGAGCATTTTAATGTTGAGGTCTGGAGTTGAACTTGAATACCCTAAGTTCCAGTTCAGAGCCGTGTGTGTGTGCTATCACCTAACCATTGGAAACAACTGTACTTTGAGCCATGAAATTTGCAATTTACTTTGTAGTTAATGACCATTTCTTCTTTACAAACATATAACCAGTGCTTACAAGATCTAGTTAATTGGAAGCAAAATAACTGTATGAGTGTAGTGAAAAAGTCACTGTAGAAGTCAGTACTCAAAATATACAAAACAACTTTTAACACTTGTTTTTGCTTAATCCTTTCTTTATTATCTGTTACAACTTGATCACAAAATGATGAAGTAAAAACTTACATAATCCAATATCCAATTGGTCATAAATTGTTTCAGTACTTGGCTCACTCATTACTCCAGAGTGTCAGTAGAGGTTTCAGTCATCTGTGTGGTTGGTGTCTGGTCTGTGGGCTGAAATCAGGAATGTGGATACAAATTGGAACCAAAGATGGAGTAAAGAGTGTTTGTACCTTTCAGCTTGTTTTGACAAACTGTTACAAGTTGAAATCTACTAGCTAAAATATAATATGTTCTAATTCCCAAACCTTCCAACCTCACTGAACTCACTGAAAATGTTATTGTAATACAATGTAACATGTAAAAAGTGAAATGAAAGTACATTGGTATATTAATACTAGTAGTGTTTAGTAATCTATTGTTCCAGCACTATAACAGTCCTTTGGGTACCCGATCATTGGAGTTTCAGTGTATATATCTTTATACTGTTTGCTGCCAAATGTAAGTGCTATCATCCCATTAAATGGTTGCATGACATTAAATTCTTGTTATATACCTACTTTTGAAAAAGGAATAATTTCCAATGCAGCAATTGATGGCTTAGTTCAAGCTTTTTTAGATGCCAACATTATACTGAAATCAGACTTTGCTGCCATTGGATAAGAATGCAACTTATCCAAACAGAATATTAATCAGAGAGGCTGTATGTATACAAGAATATCATCTAGTGCTGGCAATCACCTCTTTGTTTGCTTCCACTGCAGTCAAAGGTACATTTCTTATCCTTAGTCAAGAGTAGCTTGGTCCTGTCACTGGTGTCGTTTACAATTTTGTGCAGTCAAGATAGCCAAGAAACTTCAGATTTTCAATAAGTTGTCTTCTAGCATTGTTTGCAGAGTATCCAAATTAAGCTTTATTACCTCAGAAACCTTACTTCATTCTTAACATTTGCAAATGTATAATGCACTGCATTCATATGTCAGCATTTTCTTCACAAGCCATTTCATTTCTTTTCTCTAATTTACATTAGAGGAAGGCAATTCTCCGGCATCACATCAATTTTCTTTTACAGTTATTCCCTGGGCCAACATTCTGCAGATGTTCAATGGCAGAATGGTGTTAAAATGTGGTCATGTCTTGCAGAGCAGCTGTACCTTTAGCACATCTGTCAGCACTCTGTTGTGGACAGTTATTTACACTATGTGCCTTGAAAATCCTCCAGCTGCGGTTGTCACACAATATGTCCATTGGAATATCCTCTAGAGCTCAAAATGCCATACTAAGCAACTACTTGTGATGAACGTTGACAAAGTCCTCTTGGCAAATGCACATTTCTGTGCCAAGGACTGGTATGTTGAAATGTGGCAATTCATATTAAGAATTCAAGCTTTCAAAATAAATAAATAAATACATAAAACAATCAAAAGGAACACTGCTAGGGGGCATGTATGGAATTTATAGTAGCACACATAAAATGTAACCCCAATTTAAATGTCAAAGTTTAGGTGACATGCTGGACCTACGAAAACTTCTAGAAAGTAAAGATGTTGTAGTGCCTTCCTTGTGATGACATTTATGTGTAGATCACATGCTAAATCCATGCAAACTTAGAGAGTCAAAGAGTACTGCAGCACCAAACAGGCCATTCAGCCTGTCTAGTTTATAGTGAATTATTGTCTGCCACGTCCCATCATACTGCATCGTTCATACTTTTCACACTTAACCCAAAACCTCTAGTTCTAGTCACCAGATCTATACACCTCATAATTTTGATACCTCTTTCAAATCTTCCCTCATTCACTTACATTTCAGGAAATAAAGCCCTAACTAATTTAACTTTTCCCTATAAATCAGGACCTCACATCCCAACCACATAAGACCATCAGACATAAGAACAGAGGTAGACCATTTGGCCCATCAAGTCTGCACAAGCATTTAATCATGGCTGATCTATTTCCCACTCAAGCCCATTCTCTCGCCTTCTTCCTGTGATCTTCCATGCCCTGACTAATCATAAACTTATCAATCTCCACTTTAAATACACCCAATGTCCTGATCTCCACAGTCACTGGTGGCAATGATTCGACAGATTAACCATCCCCTGGAAGAAAAAAATTCATCCTCATGTCCATTCTAAATGGACAGCCCTCTATTCTGAGGTTGTGCCATCTGGTTTTAGGTTCCCCCATTATAGGGAACATCCTTTATGTATTTACTTCATCTGGCATTTCAATGAGATTCCCTGCATTTACTCCCAAGTCCCTTTACACCTCGGAAATCTGAATTTTCTCCCTGTTTAGAAAATAGTCTATGCATGTATTCTGACAAAATGCATGACCGCACACTTTCCAACACTGTATTACATCTGCAACTTCTTTGCCAATTCCTCAAATCTCTCTAAGTCCTCCCTGCTTCCTCAATGCTACCTGCCCTTTGACCTATCTTCATATTGTCCACAAACTTGGCCACAAAGCCATCAATTCCATCATCCAGATCATCAAGATACAACATAAAAGAAGCAGACCCAACACCAACTCCTACAGAATACCACTAGTCACCAGCAGCTAACCAGAAAAAGCTACCTGTATTTCTACACTTTGCCTCCTGCCAATCAGCCAATCTATGTAAGCAGGTATCATCCAAGTGATACGATCAGCTCATACGTCACTAAACAGCCTCATGTGAGGCACCATGCCAAAGGCCTTTTGAAAATCCATGTATACAACGTCTACTGATTCCCCTTTGTCTGTGCTTTGAGACCATAAGACCGTAAGACATAGGAGCAGAATTAGGCCTTCAGCTCATTGAGTCTGCTCCGCCACTCCATCATGGCTGATCCCAGATCCCACTCAACCCCATACACCTGCCTTCTCACCATATCCTTTGACGCTCTGACTGATCAGGAAACGATCAACTTCCACATTAAATTTACACAGGGACTTGGCTTCCACTGCAGTTTGTGGCAGAGCATTCCACAGATTTACTACACTCAAAAAAAAAAAAAAAAAATTCCTCCTTACCTCTGCTCACTCCTCAATTTTGAGGCCCTGTCCTCTAGTTCTGGATGTCCCTACCATAGGAAACATCCTCTCCATATCCACCCTATATAGTCCTTTCAACGTTTGGTAGGTTTCAATGAGATGCCCCCGCAATCTTCTAAATTCCTGTGAGTACAGACCCAAAGCTGCCAAATGCTCCTCATACATTAACCCTTTCATTCCCAGAATCAGCCTTGTGAAATTCCTCTGGACTCTCTCCAATAAAAACCTTTCTGAGCTATTGGGCCCAAAACTGTTGCCAACACTCTAAGTGCGACTTGACTACTGTCTTATCAAGCCTCAGCATTATCTCCTTGTTACTATACTCCATTCCCCTTCAAATAAATACTAATATTACACTTGCCTTCTTTACCACAGATTTAACCTGTAATTTAATCTTCTTGGAGTCTTACACAAGGAATTCTAAGTCCCTTTGCACCTCTGATATTTGAATTTTTTCCCCATTTAGATAATAATCTGCACTATTGTTCCTTTTACCAAAATGCAGTATCGTACATTTCCCAGAACTGTATTCCATCTGCCACTTATTTGTCCATTCTTCCAATTTGTCTAAATGTTACTGTAATCGCATTGCTTCCTCAGCACTACCTACCCCTCCACCTATTTTTGTATCATCAGCAAGCTTTGCCACAAAGCCATCAATTCTATATCTAAATCATTGACAAATAATGTGAAAAGTAGCAATCCTAATACTGACCCCTGAGGAACACCACGAGTCATTGGCAGCCAACCAGAAAAGACCCCATTTAGTCCCGCTTGCTGCCTCCTGCCTGTCAGCCATCCTCTATCCTTGCCAGTATCTTTCCTGTAACACCATAGCATTTTATCTTGTTAAGCAGCTTCATGTGTGGCATTATATCAAATGCCTTCTGAAAATCCAAGTATATGACGTGCACTGCCTCTCCTTTGTCTATCCTGCTTGCTATTTCTTCAAAGAATTCCAACGGATATGTCAGGCAAGAGTTTCCCTTAAGGATACCATGCTGACTTTAGCCTATTTTATCATGTGCTTCCAAGTACCCAAAAAACTCACCCTGAACAATTGACAACTAACATCTTCGAGACCACTGACATCACACTAACTGACCTATAATTTCCTCCTTCTGACTCCATCCTTTCTTGAAGCATAGAGTGACATTTGCAATTTTCCAGTCTTCCAGAACCTTGTCAGAATGCAGTAATTCTCGAAAGACCATTACTAAATCCTCCTCTTCAGCTATCTCTTTCAGAACCCAAGAATGTATTCCATCTGGTCCAAGCAAGTTATCTATCTTCAGACCTATTAGTTTCCAAGCACCTTCTCCCTAGTAATTTCAACTGCACTCTCTCCTGTCCCCTGATACTCTTGAAGTACTGGCAGACAGCATGTGACTTCTATAGTGAAGACTGATGCAAAATACCTATTCAAATCATCCACCATTTCTTTGTCCCCTACTACTACCTCTCCAGTATCATTTTGCAGCAGCCTGATATCTACATTCACATCGCTTTTACTCTTTATATATCTGAAAAATATCTCAGTGCATCTGGTGGAGGTGTGGTTATCCGGGAGGTTGGAGGTTCCCCAGAATTCCCTCATCTCACACAAAGATCACAAAACAGTCTCTTCTCACCACTCTAACTATGTACAATCAGGCAAAGACCGCTGCAACCATGGCAGCTCTGCTTGGCCCTGTCTTATTTTTATTTGCCCTTGCTAATGAATCTTTGTTTGATTGGGCGGCTAGAAAACACCGAACACCCACAAACACTGCAACTGCGTCTGTCTCTCTCTCCCCCCTCTCCCCCCCTCTCCCCCCTCCCCCCTCTCCCCCCTCTCCCCCCTCTCTCCCCCTCTCTCCCCCTCTCCCCCCTCTCCCCCCTCTCCCCCTCTCCCCCTCTCCCCCCTCTCCCCCCTCCCCCCCCCTCTCCCCCCCATTCCATTAGACTGTTGGATGAATACTGAAATGATGTGAATGCTCCTTTTTAAATCTCACTCATGGATCTATGAGTCTCCTCCTGTCTTGATCCTCACTCAAATGGGCCACTGGAAAAAACCATCTTAGTAAATTTTCTCTGTATTTGTTCAAACTTATCGATATGCCTTGTGCAAATGGATGCTGGACTTCCTGTCAGATTGCCAGCACTTTGTGAGAGTGGGCTCCCTCACCTCCAACCCTCTGACTCTCAATACAGGAGCTCCTCGGAGCTGCGGACTGAGTCCTCTCCTTAACTCCCTGTATACCCATGACTGTTTCACTACCAACAGCTCATCTGCTAATGAAATTTGCCGACAACATTACATTGATTGGCCTTATCTCATACAATAATGAGGTGGCCTACAGCGAAGACGTCATCTCTCTGACACAGTTGTGTCAAGAAAACAACCTCTTCCTCAATGTCACAAAAACAAAGGAGCTGGTTATGGATTACAGGAGGAATGGAGACGGGCTAACCCCTATTGACATCAATGGATCTGGAGTTGAGAAGGTAAACAGCCTTAAGTTCCTTGGCATCCACATCACCGAGGATCTTATGTGGTCTGTACATATCTGCTGTGTTGTGAAAAAGGCACAACAAGCTCCTCTTTCACCTCAGACGATTGAGGAAGTTTTGTATGGGCCCCCAGATCCTAATAACTTTCTACAGGGGCACAATTGAGAGCATGCTGATTGGCTGCATCACCACCTGGTATGGAAAATGTACCTCCCTTAATCGCAGGATTCTGAAGAGAGAGGTGTGGACAGCCCAGCACATCTGTATTTGTGAACTTCCCATGTTTCAGGACATTGACAAGGACAGGTGTGTAAAAAGGGCCCGTAGGATCATTGGGAACCCAAGCCATCCCAACCACAATCTATTCCAGCTGCTACCATCCGGGAAGCGGTACCGCAGCATAAAAGCCAGGACCAACAGGCTCTGGAACAGCTTCTTCCACCAGGCCGTCAGACTGATGAACTCATGCTGACATGAGTGTACTCTATATTACATTGACTGTTCTATTTATTATAAATTATTATAAATTACTATGATTGCACATTGGACATTTAGATAGAGATGTAACGTAAAGATTTTTACTCATGTACATGAAGGATTTAAGAAATAAAGTAAATGCAACATTCATTCAATTCTATGGGTACTGTCGGTGTTTGGAACTACACATAGTACTCCAGATTAGGCCTCAACAATGTCATAAGCAACTTCAATATAACATTTCAATTCCTATAGTCAGTAATGCGGTTTATGAAGGTCAATCTGCTAAATGCTCTCTTTTATTATCCTACTTGTGACACTACTTTCAAGGAAATACGGATCTGTATTCCAAGACTCATTTGTTCTTCCTCATTCCACAATGCCCTGCCATTCACTCTGTATGTTCCACCCTGGTTTGTCCACTCAAAGTGCACCATCTCATGCTTGTCTCCATTGAATTCCATTTGCCATTTTTTTTAGCACATTTGTAAGAAAGTAGACACACTGTCATGCCTTCTTTGTGATGGCACTTATGTACTGGTAATAGGACAGATTCTCTGGTATCATTTTGCCAAGGAATTTAAAGTTACTTTCTACCTTCAGTCCCCCAGTGTGGGTGGTTCATGGGCTTCTGGCTTCTTCTTTCTGTAATCAATAATCATTTGTTTGGCTTTACTCACGTTGAGTAAGAGGTTGTTGTTGGGGCACCATTCAACCAGATTTCAATTTTCCTGCCATATACCAATTTGTCACCATCTTTAATTCAGCCTACTACAATGCTGTCATCAGCAAGCTTAAAGACTGCATTGGAGCTGTAATTAACCACAGTCATAACAGCAACACACGTAGAGCAAGGGGTTGGGCACACAGCCTTGCAGTGTACCTGTAATGATGGTGATTGTGGAGAAGGTGGTATGCCAATCTGTATTGACTGGGGTCTGCAAGTGAGCAGTTCAAGGATTCGGTCAGGCAGGGAGGTTTTGAGTCCACAGCCTTGCAGCTTCTTGATTACTTCTGATGGGATGATAGCTACAGTCAATGTAGAGCATTCTGATGTATGCACCTTCATTGTGCAGATGTTCAAGATTTGACTGAAGGATCAATAAAATGGCAGCTGCTGTTGACCTGATGTGAGGGTAGGCAAATTGGAGTGGATCCAGGTCACTACTCAGGCAGGATTTGATATCCTTCATGACCAACTTCTTAAAACACTTCATTGCAGTGGATGTATGTTTTTCTGGTGGCCCAGTTGAATCAGGAGCAAGAGAGTGGATGGTAGGGCACCTAGGTCTGTGAGTGAGATTAGAAAAGGAGAAAATTACAGTAGGAGATAGAAAATGCACGTCAAAAAGGCAATGTTATGATAGTCATGGGGATATTCAATATGGAAAATCAGATTGGTGCAGATCTTGGATCACAAGAGAGAGAATTTGAACAATGCCTATGAGATAGCTTTTTAGAGCAGCTTGTGGTTAAGTCCTTCAGGGAATCATCTATCCTAGATTGGATGTTCTGCAATGAACCAGACTTGATTAGCAAGCTTAAGGTAAAGGAACCATTAGGAGACAGTAAACGTAATATGATAGAATTTACTGAGCAATTTGAGAGGGAGAAGCTAAAGTCAGATGTATCAGTATTACAGTGGAGTAAATGCAATTAGAGAGGCATGAAAGAAGAGCTATCCAAAACTGATTGGAAAGGGACACTAGCAGAGATGATAGCAGAACAGCAAAGGCAGTTTCTGGGAGCAATTCAAAAGGCGCAGGATAGCTACATCCCAAAGGAGAAGTATTCTAAAGGCAGGATGATGCATCTGTGGCTTACAAGGGAAGTCAAAGCCAGCATATAAACAAAGGTGAGGGTATATAATAGAGTGGCAACTAGTGGGAAGTTAGAGGACTGGAAAGCTTTTAAAAAGCAACAAAAGGCAACGAAGAAGCCACAAGATGAAATATGCTAATATCAAAGATGATACAAAAAGTTTTTTCCAATACATGAAGAGTAAAAGAGAGGTGAGAGATAATATTGGACCACTGGAAAATGATGCTGAAGAGTTAGTAATGGGGAACAAGGAAAAAGTAAATGAACTGAATAGATATTTTGCATCAGCCTTCACTGTGGAACACACCAGCAGAATGCCAAATGTTTAAGAATGTCAGGAAGCAGAAGTGAGTGCAGTTGCTATTACTAGGGAGAAGGTGCTTGGAAATCTAAAAAGTCTCAAGATAGATAAATCATCTGGACTGGATAGTCTAAACCCCAGGATTCTGAAAGAGGTAGCTGAAGAGGAGGAATTCATAACGATATTTCAATAATCACTAGATTCTGGCATGGTTCTGGAGGTCTGGAAAGTTGAAAACATTGCTCTTAACTTTTATTCCTTCTACCAAAGTGCATGACCATACACTTCATGGCACCGTATTCCATCTGCCATTACTTTGCCTATTCTCCTAATCTGTGTATGTCCTTCTGCAGCCACCCTGTTTCCTCAACACTATCTGCCCTACCACCTGTCCTCATATCATCTGCAAACATGGCCACACAACTGTCAATTCCATCATCCAAATCATTGGCATACAACGTAAAAAGAAGTGGCCCCAACACAGTCCCCTGCAGAATACCACTAGTCACTAGCAGCCAATCAGAACATGCTCACTTTATTCCCACTCTTTGCCTCCTGCCAATCATCCAATCCTCTATCCATGCTAATATCTTTCTTGTAATACCATGGGATCTTATCTTGCTAAACAGCCTCATGTGTGACTCCTTATCAAAAGTTTTGTGAAGATCCAAGTACACAATATCCACCCATTCTGCTTTGCCTATCCTGTTTGTTATTTCCTCAAAGAATTCAAACAAATTTTTCAAGCAAGATCTTGCCTTAAAGAAACTATGCTGATTTTGACCTATTTTATCATGTGCCTCCAAATACCTCAAAAACTCATACTTAACAATTGACTCAAACATTTTTCCAATCATTGAGATCGGGCTAAATGATCTATCATTTCTTTTTTTTCTGTTACTCTTCCTTCTTGAAAAGTGGAGTAACATTTGCAATTTTCCAGTCCTCCAGAACTATAACATACTGATTCTTGAAAGGTAATTAATAACGCCTCTGCGATCTCCTCAGACACGTCTTTCTAAACCCTTGCGTGTAGTCCATCGGGTTCAGGTGACTTTCCCCATTACTACCTTTCCAGCATCATTTTTCAGCAGTCTGAGATCAACTCACTTCTTTTCACTCTTTATATAACTGAAAAAAATTCAGTATCCTCTTTGTTATTATTGGCTAGCTTTCCATATTTCATCTTTTTACTCCTTATGGCATTTTTAGTTGTATTCTATTGGCTTTTAACATTTTCTCTATCATCTAATCTCATACTAATTTTTGCTCTATTATATGTCCTCTGTTGTTTTTATGTTGGCTTTGACTTCCCTTTTCAGCCACAATTCTGTCATCCTTCTTCTTCTTTGGGCTGTATCAATCCTGCACCTTCTGAATTGCTCCCAGAAACTACAGCCATCACTGCTCTGCTGTCACCCCTGCTAGTGAACCCTTCCAATCAGTTTTGGTCCCGTCCTCTCCTATGCCTTTGTTGGGACTGTAAAAGGGTAGGGATTAAGGGTGTATTAAAATATTAGTTGTAATAAGTTTATCACATTTTTTTATGCTCAAATAGAAAAGTGACCTTATAGAATGAGTACTTATTGTCTATTGTCAATTATTAAATCCCTGAATTGGACTACTACATTTCAAAGAGTCCAAGATTCGAAGTATGCATACAGTGTGCAACCCTGAAATTTGTCTTCCCCATAGATAGTCACAAATCAAAGAACTACGGGACCAACCTCTTCAAAGGAAGACATCAAACATCATAACCCCTCCTCCAACAAAAAAAAAAATCAGGCAAACAGTGACAAAGAATACATGATTGAAAACACAGAATATAAATTACAAAAGGCATATTTCAGTACAGTTCTGCTCAGTGTTCATTATCTGCAGGCTGCCCGGCTCAAACAGTAGTAATAAGAAAACAGCAACCAGAATGACAACACATCATAAAAACTGAATTAGAGTCGAGATCTACAATCCATGTCAATTAAACCTTGCTCCAACCCCACCTCTGATGGAGACAGAGCGATAACTCGAACACAAGTTGCCTTAGGAGCAGCAAGTGAGAGACCATCATACACAGACACATTCTCCAGCAGCAGCGAGTGAGAGGCTGATAGACAGCCTGAGCACTCACCTGCCTTATGCACCCGCCTCGAAGATTTCAATCTCCGTTTGCACTTTAATCAGTGAAATATATGAGAGATGGAGTCAATAATGGACCCGTGCCACGCCAATAAGCCACACGCTTTGGTTGCAGCCTCATGGATCTCTGTCAAGACAGCAAAGCACCAGATCACACAACTGGCCCAAGATCACGCCACCAAAATATGGATTACAGACTCAAGCAGCAGTAGAACTGCATCTAAAATAAAAAAGAAGCTGTAAAAGAAGTGAAAGGACTTGCTTTATGATCCATCCTGAGAACATCACCTTTGGTAGCATTGTTTGCTTGCACCATCTTCTGGTATTCACTGGCACCACCTTTATCCTGGGCTTTTGGAAAGACTAGCAACAACTACATTATGTGGCAAAGAATTTAATGAATAGAATGATTGATTACTGTCATTGGAAAACATCACATATTCTGTGCAGGAATTGACAGTTCAGCATATGAATCAAATTAAGAGCCTGAAAATGAAAAGTCCTATGCTATTTACAAAACTTTGGAAATAACTATTTGTATTGAGCCAAGTTAAAAAAAAACCTCCTGTTATTGACTCAATGTGCTTTCCTACATTCCTGTTCATCAAACCTCTTACAGCATTTTTACTTCAAAATAAGTAGAAGATCTTCTGTACATGAATCCTCCCTCCCTTTGGAAGGGAATTCCGCTTTGGTGTAAAGTACAAGAACATACTTTACACTAAAGCAATTACCTCCAAGATTCTATGAGGCAGTAGGAAAGTGCAAGTCCTGAAGTATCACCAGATCACATGTTTTGCCATTCATGGTAATGCACAATGATTATTTTTTGTTCCGTCATATTGTTTTTTTATATGCTGGTGAGATTCCTGGAAGATTTCTGCCCCTAGTTCAATTGAAAATTATATACTGAAGGCCTCCAATAAGCACTGCTAATGCTACAAACACTGATCAAAAGGGGGGGATAAAAAAGGCAGATTCATATTTTAAGCCCAAGCCTATTGGAAATTCATATTAGTTTATACTTACTCTTTATAACTGGTGATTGATGTAATAAGCAATTTCAAATGATTTTGTTCAAATTCCCATCTTAACTTCAGTTTGCCTTTGTTTTCCTCCTCTGTTTTTCATTAATTATCTCACTTTTGCTTGGCTTGCATTCTTGCAAAGTAGTTCTGAGGTCTCTGTCCTGCTGTTTACATCATTTCCTGCAGTCTCCAATACCTCCACAACAATCTCGGTTCTCTCGCCCATTACAAACCTTTGGCAACTTTTGCAATGTTTGTTGCTTCTGTATTTCAGCAATCTTTTTATAAATGCAAATAACAGCTGAAATGATACACAAGTATAAACATGATCAAGCTAAAGATAAATTATAATGTAACAGTTTTTTTCTGTTGAAGATAAATGTATTTGTCACTCTTCCTGGTGTAGGAATTCCAATTGAAGAGCTGAAATGAACAGTAATTGAAAGGCAACTAAAGTTTTAAAAATTAAGTTCTTGTAAAATTATACAGATTTTCCAATATAACTGACATTAACAAAATGCCATTAGTGAAAGAAGCCATAACAGGCTGTTTTGTTGTATAGATAGCACAGCCAATACCATTAGTACAAATGGCTTAAGTCAGCAATAATAGTAATGTGACCATATCAGTAAGAAAATTTGGTTCCTTTCACCTCTGTATGTTGTTCATAAGATGTACGTAAGCAGGACGTTGTCTTATCTGAGAAATAGTACTTTGCTTTTCCTTTCTGATGACATCCAGCACGAAGAATTTAAGGTTTAATTGCTGCGTGCATTGACTAGGATGTCACCTGCAGAATCTTGTATCATTGGCTACCAAGCACACAGACAAAAGATGATGCAATTTCATTCTAAACACAACACAAATAAGAAAAGGGAGGTCAATATTTCAGAGACATTTCTGACATTATCTGTTATAATTGCATGTGGACTTTTTAATTTCTAAAGGTCTTGCTTTTTAATCCTATACAACCCATTTGATGATATTCTTACATTATGACATTCTACTGATAGCTCTCTGCTTCAAGAGAAAGAAATAGAATTTGGATTACTACATCAGCAGTCACTAGAACATTCTAACATATTTCAATACACTTCAGAATTTTTTAAAGCTTGGTGCAGAATTACCAAATGCAATTCCAGTCTACATTAGTACTTCAATGTCAATGAACAGTAGATATCCATTGGAGAGTTGACTTTCTTCACAAGTCTTTTGGGGTTGAGGATGACATCATTCCACCTGCTCTGTGGACTTTGAAATGGCTGATGAGGTAAGTTTGGAACTTGCAGCAAAGAAACAGGCAGGAGATACTTGATGAGGCCAGTGGCTGAACAACGTGGGAAGTGGTATGCTCTTTCCATCTTCTTTGCTCAACTTCCACTTCTTCCCCACAAAGATACTCAAAGTTCTTAATGCTATCAGGGCTGCTCCTTCTCCTTTTCAACTAGTTCTAAACCAGGAGTTCCCATGACTTTGTCAGAATGTTACATTTGTTCAAGTTGGATTTGACTCAGTATCTCTGAGCCATTTTTGCCATCTTCACAGAGAGCAACCATAATTTCCATTCTGTACTCAATGTGGGAGGCTTCACGTGGGGAGTTCCTGTATGTTTTGACAGGATAAGTTTAAAAACTCAATTTCAAAAATATTTCAATCCTCTTTCCTGCGAATTTTCGAAGAATGTTGTAACGAATGCATAAGCAGGATGCACTCACTAACATGAACCAGTTTCAATAGATAGATTCACAGATATAATGAGTCATCTGATAGCAGCAATCATTTGAGCTTTGTACCAAAAGAAAAATATATCAATCTTGTTCTATTGCATTCCAATATCCTTCCATTGCACTATATTAGACCAAATTCTATTTCTGTTGTACTGTCCGTTAATAGCGTCTGCTTCACAAGCTGCGACACTTTCAGTAATGAGTACTAAAAAAATGACAGCACGATAGTACAATCACTCCATTATCTTATTGAGACGGATGAATCTACATTAATGGACCATGAGCAGTATTGTGAATGTAGTTTATCATACATAATATAGTGTTATATTCTGGCAACTTCACTTCAACATCTTCCTCCGTACAAAGAGGAGTTTCCAATGTGATTGCTATTAGAAACTATATTCCACTGCTCTGTACCTTCTTACTGAATTGAAGTCAAAATAAGCAAAAAACACTGATAGTGTTAATCTGAAGTAAAAACAGGAAATGCTAGAAAAACTCAATACGTCAGTCAGCAAATATGTGGAGAGGAACAAGGTTAATATTTCAGATTGATGAACGTTCCTTAAAAATTCTGTATTCAGCATCCTAAAGGCAGTCATGAACATGCTTTTTATTGTGTGGGGGATGTCAACCTTCATCTCCATGCTTTCTTTCTACTTATTTTACATCTAATATTTAAAACAAAATTTGGGTCTATTTAATTCCATGATGAGCAGATGCATAAAGCAGTATGGATTAATCTGTGATGTATAGTGCAGGATTTATGTGTCATATAATTGAATTTTATTTTATGTGATTGATCAAAACACATAGCACACTTTCTGAAATTAAATGCAACAAAGAATTTTCTGGAAGAAATCACTGAGTCAAGAAACATCTGTGAGAGGAAAGATTTTGGCAATATTTTGTGTTGAAACCCTACATCGGTTGTGAAAACTGAAACTGCTGGATTGTTTTATTTAAAAATCTCTCATCTTTACCAGTTCTGGTCTAATTGTAGATCTAAACTCAAACAATTTATCTTAGCACCACTTGATGGCCAAGCCACTCAGTTAAGGGGCAAACAAGGTCAAAAATTAAATAAATAAAAAACATTTTCCATGAGACTTTACAAAACCAGCATCTCCCTTGAGCGAAATTAATGAAGGAGGACCCTACACTTTTAAAATGAAACTCAGGTAGGTTCTGCATTAGACATTCATTCCACTCTGCCAGTTGATTTAACTTTTCATTTTATGAATGATCTGTGGTGAGTCATTTATATGTTCAAGACATTTGAATTGAATGTTTGCTATTTCCCTTAAATTAAAATACTTATTGCAGATCCATAAAATCAGTTAAGCTTAAGTGGTACTGTATAAAACATTTAACCAGCTTAAAGTCGCTAAATCACTCAGCATGGTGGGATTAAAAAAAAAGAGTCTCCTTTGAAAATTAAAACACTTAAAAGTTCCCTGTGTTGAATAGTTGGTAAGTGTCTCATCCTATGAACAGATTTTTGCATCGTACTCCCAAAATGTATTCATCTGTTGACATAATTACAACAATTTACCTTCAAAATATTATTGGCAAAGATTTAATTTTTTTAATAAAGGATTCTGCTCAGCAGCAGAAGAGTAGCATGCAATAAAATAACAACTGAAAATTGAATCTTGGTATTAACAATTTAATTCTGTGGATATTAAATCATAACAAGCAGAAATACAGTATATTCCACAGCCATTTTAGGACAATCCATTTTGCTCTGAAAAGCCAATATTTTTAAAACTTCATGAGCAATTAAATGAAAAATAGTTTGAAACGCAATCCTCAAAATATGGTGTTTGTATACAAAATAGAAGCTAAAATCAATAATTTAGAATTGTTGGTATATTCAGCAGCTTAGTTAGTGCTTTTTAGTCTTGTTCTGTTTTCCATGTATGTTTTTCAAATCAGAACAGGAATCCTCTCAAAAGTGATGACCAATTGCCTTAGAACTATTTTGGGTTTTACTTGAGGTCACAAAAGCCTTCCTTTCCATTTACTAAGCTCACTTAACAGAATGGAAAGCCAACAACTGTTAGAAATACTCTGCAATTCAAGAAGCATCAGAGAACAGAGAAGCAAAGTGTGCTTCTCAGGTATGACCTATTATTCAAACCAGAAAAAGCCAAAAATATAATAATGCACAGAAAGCAGCAAGTTGAAGAAAAAAATGAATGGAAGGAGGATCAGTTAAGCAGAGGAGGATCTGAAAAGTGGATGTAACCTGAGATGAGATGGTGCAGCATGATGACAATCCAATGTGAAAGAAGGTGCTAAAGGGACAAGTAAAGAAACAAGAGTGACTGCAGATGCTAGAAATATGGAGCAACACACTAAATGCCAGAGAAAGTCAACAGTGAGGCAGCATATATGGAGGGAAATAGACAGTCAACATTTTGGTTCAAGACTCTTCATCAGGACTGGAAAGAAAGAGGGAAGATTGCCAGTATAACATGTGGGGGAAGATTGGCAAGCAATATGTAGATCCAGGTAACTGGGGAATGATAGGCAGGTAAGGAACGGAATGGGAATGACGTAAGACGCTGGTAGATAAAATTTACAAAGGCTGATGAGGATGGAAAATTATGAGAGAACAATGGGCAATGGAATAAAGGGAAAGAGGTAAGGAGGGAACTGCCATTATAAAGAAAGCACAGCAGAACTCCTACTTAGAAGTTTGCAAAGATTTGACATGTCATATGAAATTTTGACAAACTTGTATTGATATGCAGTGGAGAGTATATTAACTTATTGCTTCATGGCCTGGTATGGAAACACAAATGCCCTTGAATGGAAAAACCTACAAAATTTAGTGGATATAGCCCAGTCTATCATGGATAAAGCCCTCTCCACATCTACATGGAGTGCTGTCACAGGGAAAACAGCAACCATCATCAATGACACACACTATCCAGACGAAGTTTTTATCAAATTCCATCCTCTTCAGCCTTTGCAAAGTCTACCTATCAACTTCCAGCAGGAAGGATATACAGAAGCCTTGGGACCCTCAGGTTCAGGAATAGTTATTGTGTATAGGTACTTTGATAAAGTTACTTTAAACTTTGATCTTTGGAACATTAGAGGGAGGAATATATAGGTTACCAGGACGATTGAAAGGATAGGGAAGGAAGTGAAATACGTAGAAGAAATATACATGAAAATATCAGTATCATTACGTAGGATTGTTAGATTCAAAATTGAGACTGGAAGGCAGCAATATGCCAAGATGAAGTAATTTTCATGAGCTTTCATTGGCAGATTATAAGGGGAAGGAATGAGAGATAAGAATCAGAATGAAATGATGACTTAAAGTGATAGATGACTGAAAGCTTGAGATCATGGTTACTCACTGAACAGAAGTTTTCTGTTAAGTGTCATTGAAGGCAGGAATGCTCAATAAAATAGATCTGTATTTTTGCAGTGGCACTTAACAGAAGTCAGCTACCCAACTCGCTATCCCACTGAGCTTCACTCACTGAAAGCTTTCTTGCTTAAGATGAGTCAGTCTTTTAATTTCTCATATTAAATTGCATGACCTCACACATTTCAGTGTTAAGTGCACTAACCAATGTGTTGAGAACAAGACAAAAGATAGCTAAAAGTTTTATACAGCAAGTAAACCTAATTTAAAGAAACCAATTTGATAAAAAATCATGAAAAACTGCAATAAATTAATTCTACAAATAACTGTAGGGATACTTCTACAAAGAAAATATATTGACTGGATGTTAGGTTAGCTTGATCATTATCTTCAGTTCATTAATACTAAATGCAGCTTTGAATCATCGTTGTGGCTATCCCTCGAGGTTGAGGATGATGGTCTTCGTTCTGAAGAAGTGGCCCACAGAGCGAAGACGCCTGTGCGTGTATTTGTTTAACACGTACTTGATGTTGCACTCCAAGAAGCACACGATACTTCACAAATCAAACAACTGATTCCAATGGCATGGAAACCACAACAATTGGAGCTGATGGATTTGTTGCAGCCTTCATCCGTCTTCACAGCCATTGAGTTCGAAGTAACTTTGTCTGCCTGTTCCACCGTTGAGGTCTTGGTTGGATTGTTCTTTGTCAGGGACCTCATCCTCGACCTTACCACCATGGGTGACCCTACCAGGAGCATAGCTCCAGACGGCATTGCTCTCGGGATCACAGGACCACACAAGCTTCTCCACCACGACAGGGTGACAATCCACGTAGCTTTGAATATACAGCTACTGAATACTCATGCTGGTGTGCTTAAGTGAGAAGGGAACTCCTGTAAGAGAAATAAGATTGGTATTGTTTACAATACCAGCAATGAATTCCAATGATTGTATGCTGTGCAAAAAAAAACTAAAGGAAAACTACGTCAAAGGCAGAAACCTAAAGAAGAAGAGAATGCTGGAAAGTCAACATTTCAACACAATGAGCTTATAAACAAAATGTTTTAAGAGGAGAAGGAAGTGCAGTGAGAAGAAAAGGACAAATGGGAAATTCTCTAATAAGATGGAATATAGGGTTGAATAACAATTCTGATTTTAGAAATAGGTGAAAGAAGGTGAAGGAGGAAGGACAAAGGTATTTAGTGAACTTAAAAAAGATAGATCTAAAGAAGGTGTAAATTCCTTTGGTATAAAATTTCATTTCCATTTCCGACAGCATCATCCAATTATATCCTGACTTTCAAAAGTCTGTCCACTATGTACGAGTCATAAATCAGGAGCATGATGGAATACTCTGTCTTTCCCTGTGTACTCACAGCTCCAACAACTCTATAGAAGATCAGCACCCTCCAGGATAAAACAGTCCATTCGATTACCACACACAATACCACTCTAAACATTTATTCCTTCCACCATAGAAGCAACATCAACTGTCTAAAACTGCACTGAAGTTACTTGCCCAGGCCACTCCTACAGTATGACCTAAACCAACAGGAACAAGGGCAGCAGTTATATGGAAACACAATGAACTGCAATTTGCCTGCTAAGTCGCACATCATTTTAACTTTAAAATATATAGTATCACCAACATTTTGTGTTACTGCATCTACCTCCTAGAATTTTCCATTATTTTCAAGCTGCAACATCACAAGAAGGATTACAGCAGTTTGAGTAGATGGCTCAACACCATCTTGTCAAGGGCAGATAGGGATAGAAAAAGATGTTTATCGTACTGAGCTATGCAATAAACCCAGAAAATGATTGTTTAAAATGAGAAAAAATAGCTGAAATTACCAGTACAAAACTGCAAATGAAAAATTAAAGCATAATGAATGACACAGAAGATTCAAGATGAAGTTTATTTATCATGTGCACATTGAAACATACAGTGAAATGTGTCATTTGTGTTATAGTGCCAACATAACATGCCCAGAATGCTCAGCAGAACAAAGGCAAAAATAAGTCCCATTCTTCCCTCTCACCCGCATACATACACAGTACTTTAACCACAGCACCAGCTCTAACCTACGGTTTCAGGCAGACACAGACTCGAGTCTGCAGACACTGGACTTCGACGTTTTCATGTTCCATTTTGCCATTTTTTTCCATCTTTGTCCAAAGCAATTTACTATTCAAGTTGCAATGTTTAAATGCTTCTTTCTGTAAACAGGATTTGGTCCTTCTTCATAGTTTTACTTCTAAAAAAAAAACAGTTTGAGGAGATCCATGTAAATATAAAACAAATTGAAGTACATGGGATATAATGTTGGGTTCCATAGCATGTTATCATTGTCAAGTGTTGCTCCAGAACTGAATAGATAATTGACAACCAAATGTAATGTGGCAGAGAAATAAGTCATAATTTCTGACAGTTTCTTTTTATGGTGATGGAGATGATAAAATAGAGCTTAGTTCTTAATTACCCATCTGTCCAGCAAGAGCAGGATTCACCACATCAGTGAGTGATTTTTTTTCTCTTTTCTCTATTAACTGATATGAAATGTGCAACAGCTTGTAGTGAGTGACTGATGGATCAGAGGATGTCACCAGTAAGCACAGATTGTGGATTGCAAAAGTAAGTGAAAGCATACGGTATATTTCTTAATGTATTATGATGCAAACAAGCGTAAGTTATAGTATAACAAAGAAATTCTGTGTGCTAGTAAATCATAGGATACAGATGATTTCCATAATGACCCAACCTCATAACTAATGCATAATTCTGTTACTTATGGATTATGCAGTGAGGCTGCAAGAATAATTATTTATAATTTGCTTACTGTAACCCTGTAACGATTTTGTTAGTGCCACTAAATTAAAAGTGGCATTCAAATTCATTTTGAGTGAATTTGTCAAATGAGGCACATTTCTTTTTGCAACTTGAATGCTCTAACGTCTCTCTTTAAACAAGAAAGATACCTTTACAGGCAGCTGTGGAAGCAACACACATGGTTGTGCACACAATCAGGACAACAGTGTAGTGGATAATGTAATTTGGCTTAGCCTGTTTGGTAGAACAGATTGGCCCAAGATTTTATCAGCTGAAGAAGCCAAACATTTAAGTATATTCTTTTATATAAAAAATCAAAATAAAGCTACAGCAAGCTCATCTCAATTTTTGCTTTGTAAATTAAACACAAAAGCAATGCTTCCTGCATATCAGCTGAGCTTTAAAATTGTTATAACCAAATACAAAAATATCAGAGAAGACAACAAATGAACAGGCCAGCACAAGCAAGAAAACATGCTCTTATAGTCAAAGAACATTCATTCTAAATAGTCGCCCCACTGAATTCACGATTACTGCTATTCAAAAGGTGTACAAAAGACAAAGTGATTCAAATCTTGGGATGGTTTGTAATATTGGGAAGAAAGTTGTGATTAAAAACGTTGAATCTACCAAATTCAGTAGTGAAACATACTCTGAGGATCTGGGTACAATTTAAGAAATTCTTTGGTCTTTTGAGATTTTCTTTGTCTAGTCCTATTTGTTCTAACTATTTTTTTTAAACCTTCGATGACTGATTCAGTTTTTAAAGAATGGGATAGATTGGGTATTAAATGCTTCCAGGATTTGTTTGTGGAGGAAGTCTTCTATCGTTTGAGCAAATGTCAGCTAAATATAGTTTACCCAAAACTCACTTTTCTCATTATTTACAAATTAGAGACTTTCTGCGTTCTCAGCTATATACATTTCCTATAAGTTCCGATAAGGACTTATTAGATGTAATTTTTAATTTGAAACCTTTTTATAATGGTTCAATATCCAATATTTCTGGTATGTTGCTAGAAATGAGAAATGTTCTATAGACAAAATTAAAAATCTTTGGGAACAAGATTTATAGACTTCAATCTCTGAGGAAACTAGGAATGAATATTTTTAATTGGTTAACACTTCATTGTTATGTGCCCGTCATTCCCTCTTACAATTTAAAATCATTCATAGGGCTCACATGTCTAAGGATAAGCTATCTCGTTTTTATTTGGATATGTCTCCTTTCTGTGATAGATGTAATAATGGAGAAGCTACATTAATTCGCATGTGTAGTCACGCTGATACGCAACAAGTGAAAGCAACACACTGAGTCGAACAGGGTCTGGTTGAACTGTTTCCTGTTTAAAATCTGCTCGTGCTTAAGCCTCCGCTCCCAGCGTCCCCCGCTCTTTGCGGGGCAGAAGTAACGTTGGCTTCTGGACTGAGGTCTGCCCCACACTCAGAGCCCTCTTGGTTGCTGCTGGCTTCTGACTCGCCCGCAACTGCTGGAGCCGGTTCGCTTGCCGCGTCGGCGAGCCGCCACTTGACCCCCTCCCTCCCCAGAACCGGTGCTAGGAGGTGCAGGAAGTGCAGAGTCCACAGCCTGCAACCTGTCAGTTCTTTTAGGTGGCCGGCCTCGTCGTCGTGGGGGTGGCACCACAACCTGGCGTTCAAGGTCTAGATGCGCCGGTTTGAGACGGTCAATGGTAAAAGTCTCTTCACAACCGCTGATGTCGAGAACGCAGGTCATCCCATTATGGCGCACCACCTTGTAGGATCCTTCGTATGGTCGCTGCAGGGGTGGTCTGTGCATTCCTCGGCGAACAAAAACATACTTGCTCTGTTGTAGGTCCTTGGGCATGAAAGAGGGTGTTTTTCCATGATGGGACGTCCGGACTGGGGCAAGTGTTCCGAGCTGTTCCCGGAATTCAGTTAGGGCTGCCGTAGGTGTGTCCTCCTGGCTACAGGGTGCTGACACAAACTCACCGGGAACTGTGAGTGGAGCATCGTAAACAAGTTTGGCCGATGATGCGGCCAGGTCCTCCTTGGGTGCCCTGCGGATGCCAAGCAGCATCCAGGGGAGTTCATCAACCCAGTCTAGCCCGCGGAGGCGTGCCATCAGAGCTGACTTCAAGTGCCTGTGGAAACGTTCCATCAGGCCGTTGGACTGTGGGTGGTAAGCAGTTGTTCAGTGGAGCTGGGTTCCGAGGAGTTGTGCCAGTGCAGACCACAAAGCTGATGTGAACTGCACACCCCTGTCTGAAGTGACGTGGGCTGGGGGTCCGAACCGTGCCACCCAGGTGGTAATCAGGGCTCTGGCACGTCTCCAAGGCAGTGTCAGTAAGTGGGATAGCTTCCGGCCACCTCGTGAACCTGCCCACCATGGTGAACAGGTATCTCGCTTCTCTTGAAACTGGCAGTGGGCCAACAATGTCCACTTGGACTTGTTCAAACTTCCTATGTGTCGGCTGGAGGGGTTGCAGTGGGGCCTGATGCACCATCAATAACTCCAAAAGACTGGAAGTAGAGTAAATACTGAAAGGCTTTTATCCGCAGTGAAATGTGACCTCCAGCATGCTGAGTGTCTGCCCCTGGACTGAGAGAGGAGCCAAGGCCCAATCGCCTTTATTTAGGGGTCTGTGGGAGGAGCCACAGGGGCAGTCAGCAGAGGGGCATGTCCAGGCAGGTAACCCAGTCACATATAAATATGGTTTACCACAGGGCCCTCACGTGTCTCTGGATTTTGGAGGTTTGACAGTGCGTGCATGTCCTGGCCCAGGGCCCGACTTGCTTGTGTAGGCCGTGCCACACAAGCCTGTCTGCGATCAGCCGAATGGTCGCCCGGATGGAAGGGTGGGCTAAACCGTGCAAGTCATCAAAAACACGGTGCCTCCAAACAGTCGGGACAATGGGCCGAGGTTGCTCGGCGGACACATCACAAAGGAGCTCATTACCTTCGGGCCCAATGGGTATGTCTTCGAGGCGGAGTCCTGAAACTGCGGTTCGGTACGCCGGCATCTCATTGCCCAGTCGTTGCGCCTCAGCTAACACTGCATAACCCACCCCGGAGACAGAGAGTGCACTGATTGGATGGAGGTACGTGACAGAGGGTCGGCTACCACGTTGTCCTTCCCGGAGATGTGCTTGATCATGGTGGTAAACTCTGAGACGTACAACAGGTGGCATTGCTGATGGCCCAACCATGGGTCCCACACTTTGGCAAACACGAAAGTGAGGGGCTTATGGTCTGAGAAGACCGTGAACTCCCTCCCTTCCAGAAAATACCTGAAGTGCCAGATGGCAAGGTACAGGTCCAGCAGCTCCCTGTCGAAAGCTCCGGGGGTCATAGGTGCCAGCTGAGAAAAGCGAGCAGCTTCCACTGGCCTTCGATGAGCTGCTCGAGCACGCCGCCAATTGCCGCATTGGAGGCATCCACAGTGAGGGCAGTGGGGGCATCGACCCGGGGGTGGACCAGGAGCGTGGTGTTTGCTAGCATGTTCTTGGTTTGTTCAAAAGACGCCGTCGCCTCCTCTGTCCAGGTGACCTCTTTGACCTAGCCGGACATCAAGCCGAAAGTGGCCCCATGATCCGGGCCGCTGAGGGCAAGAAACGGTGATAAAAGTTAACCATCCCAACAAATTCCTGCAGCCAGTAGGGGCACAGCTCCATGGCTGTCAATCCGGTGTCCCAAGAAGTCAATAGTGGATAGGCCGAACTGGCACTTGCCAGGGTTGGTAGCCAGGCCACAGTTGCTTAGCTGGCGGCAGAGCAGGCGTAAATGTGCTAGATGTTCCTGGTGGGAGCGGCTGGCGATAAGTATGTCATCCAGGTAGATGAACAGAAAGTCCAGATCTCACCCTACTGCATCCATCAGGCACTGGAATGTCTGTGCCGCGTTTTTGAGACCGAACGGCATCCTGAAGAACTCAAACAGGCCAAAGGGGGTAATGAGGGCCATCTTGGGCACATCGTCTGGGTGGACTGGGATCTGATGATACCCTTGGACCAGGTCAATCTTCGAAAAGATGCATGCTCCATGCAGGTTGACCATAAAGTCCTGGATGTGTGGTACCGGATAGCGATCAGACGTGGTGGCATCATTCAGCCTCCCTATAGTCGCCGCACGGTCTCCACCTTCCCGCGGACTTGGGCACCATATGGAGTGGGGAAGACCCTCAGGCTGTCGGAACGCCACACAATCCCCATCTCCTCCATCTTCTTGAATTCCTCTTTCACGAGGCACAGCTTGTCAGGCGGTAACCTGGGGGCCTGGGCACGAAGGGGAGGTCCCTGTGTGGGGATGTGGTGCATCACGCCGTGCTTGGGGTCTGTTGAGGAAAACTGCGGCGTGATGAGAGATGGGAACTCCGATAACACTCTAGCGAACTTGTTGTTGGAATAAGTGACGGAGTCCAGGTGCGGGGCCGGTAACCTGGCCTCACTGAGGGAGAAAGTCTGAAACGTCTTCTCATCGACCAATTGTCGTCCCTTCAAATCCACGAGCAGGCAGTGTGCGCGGAGGAAGTCCGCACCCAGCAATGGCTGTGATACTGCGGCCAGCGTAAACGTCCAAGTAAAGCGGCTGGAACCGAACTGCAAGGGGATGGTTCTTGTGCTGTAGGTGCGGATGGTGCTGCTGTTGGCTGCCGTAAGTTCCGGTCCTGTTCTTCTAGTTCGGGTTTAGTGGCTTGAGGGGGGTAGAACACTGATTTCCGACCCCGTGTCCACCAGGAATCTACGCCCGGAGTGCTTGTCCCAAACGTAGAGGAGGTTATCATGGTGACCAACCGCAGTAGCCATCAGCGACGGCTGGCCCTGGCATTTCCCTGGAACGAGCATGGCAGTCGGCAGTGGCGGGCCCCGGAACCCCACCTTTCATGATAATAACACCAAGGCTCAGAAGTGGTGCCGTCCCTTGGTGTGGGTGTTACGTGCTCCGCTGCTGGGGTGTGGGAGGGCTGGACTTCCAGCTGTGCCACAGCACTAATTTCGATGATGGTTCCGCCAATTTGTTTGGCACGTCAAAGCACGTCCGCACGGGCAGCCACCCTGCGCGGGTCTCTGAAGTCTTTATCTGCTAGCAGGAGGCGTTTCTGGCATTTGCTCCAAGAAGATCTGTTCAAAAAGCAGGCAAGGCTTTTGGCCGTCTGCCATTGCTAGCATGTCGCTCATCAGGGCTGATGGCGCGCAGTCACCCAGGCCGTCCATATTCAGTAACCGCACAGCTCGTTCGTGGCGAGAGAGGCCAAGTGTGTGGATTAACAGGGCCTTGAGTGCCTCGTACCAGTCTATTGCCAGGGGCTGATGCAGAAAGTCGATAACGTGGCCTGCTGTCTCCTGGTCGAGGGCGCCCACCACGTAGTAATACCTGGTGACGTCTGAGACAATTGGCCTGACCTGGAACTGGGCCTCTGCTTGCTTGAACCAGAGCTGGGGTTGAGTGGTCCAGAAGGTTGGCAGTTTAAGGGAAACTTCATTTTGCAGAGCCTAGTCGTTTATGCTGGGTCCAAATGCTGTTGGACCGTCCGGGTCACCAATGTAATCGCGCTGATACACAACGAATGAAAGCAACACACTGAGTCGAGCAGGGTCTGGTTGAACTGTTTCCTGTTTAAAATCCGCGCGCATTTAAGTGCCCGCTCCCAGCGTCCCCTGCTCTTTGCGGGGTGGAAGTGATGTTGACTTCTGGGCAGAGGTCTGCCCCGCACTCAGAGCCCCCTCGGTTGCCGCTGGCTGTTGACTCGCCCGCGACTGCTGGAGCCGGTTCGCTTGCTGAGTGGGCGAGCCACTACACATGTTTTGGACATGTCTGAGCCTTGAAAGATGCTGGAAGGAAGTATTCCAGACTTTCTCGGTACCTTTCAAGGTAAATTTTAAGCCTAACCCTTTGACCGCATTATTTGGTATTGTTGGAGGAAAAGACCTTATTTTGGAGACATTTGATTTGCATATTTTGGCTTTTATCTTTCTTATAGCTAGGAGGGCGCTCTTGCTTAAATGCAAGGATGTTGTTCCGCCTACTCACGCTCAATGGTTATGTGATGTTATGTCATGCTTAAATTTAGAGAAGATCCGTTGGTTCAGTTTTTGAATCTAGCCAAGACTTTTATATATTGTGGGGATCATTTCTGAGTTATTTTCAAAACCTTTGATTTGTTGTATAAGTACAGATGGTGGCTAATAACATATCTTAAGGCTTTCTTTTCCCTTTTTTTTGCTTTTCCTAACAGCTCTGACTTTGGTAGTGGGTTTAGATTTATTTTCTGTATAACAAATTATTATATTTCAATATTATGATTGAATTTATTTTTTATGAATACAGGGTTTTGTGATTGTAACTGTATTTTTAAAACCATATATTTGGTACTATTTTATTTTTTGACTAATAATATTTATCTTCTTGTACTCTGTATTCTTCTATGCAGAAACTAATAAAAATATTGAAAGAGAAAGATGTTGAATCTAAACACAATTTTAAAAGCATTTTTAAGTATAATACCAAGTGTATTTAATATAGAAAAGTATGTACATTATTTTTTAAATTCATTGCCTTTTTTATGATGCCACAAGGGGACACTCATGCAGGGAACTGCTCTTCCATATTAAGTTAATTGGCATATTTATGTAACAATAATTTATGCTTCCTGCCTATCATCTAATCACAAACGTAGCTTTGGCCACTTTCTTATTGGTGTTCCATACATACTATATATAAAAAAAAACTGCACATCTTGGAATTTTGGGGTAAAAATTAGAAATACCAGCAAGTTTAGCACCATCTGTGGTGAGGCGAAAAACACAGTTAATGTTTTAAGTTGATGATGGTTCATTAGAATTAGCAAATGTTAGACATCAAATATGATTTTAGTTTTAGTTTTCCTGCATATGATGAAAGGCTGAAAGAGTGACTATTCTCTCTTCAAAAGTACAGCCTGACAATTAATAATGCACTGCATAGAGATAATAAGGACATATTATTTACATGGAGGCTTAGCTTGCAATACTAGTGGTATGTCTTAGCACAGATGGTGTTCAATCTAAACTAAGAGGAGTTAGAATATAAGTCCACCACTGGGAAAACCCCGTGACTGCTTTAATAATTCTGCATTTTTAAATCATATGCTCAATTATAATCAGTAATGACACACTAACAATGTTTTAGTACCTCTATTCCACAGCCCAGTTAAATGTTCATTTAAGGTTTGAGCTGAGCATCTGATGCATGTATTTCAGTTTTATTCAGATGCAAAGAATTTAATTCTCATTACATTAAAATGTGAGGATTGATTTTATCTGTGCCCTCTCAGAGCAGAAGTGAACCACTGGATCAGTTGTCACACTGTTTATGTAGGTACCCTCTGTGTAAGGAGCTTTCTGCCTTCTGTGCAATGGTTGGTACTCTGTTTTGCAACTTGGCCCCAGAGGAATGCTGTTTCATTTGTCTGTCTGAATGACAATTAAACTTGAACTTGAACGTGTGCGCAGCCCTCCCGTGAAAAATGATATCGTATCCATTAAATAGGGACCGTGGACAATTCTGATTTGATGGAGACGGACGTGAAATTTCTGAATGCTCATCCGTTGCTGTTGGTACTGCGCGGTCGGGAATCTTCCGGAGGGAAGGCCTCAAAATCCCCGGCTTTGCCTGCTGTTGGCGACCGAGATTGAGGTTGAATCGTTCGGACAGAGATGGTGCTCAGTACTCGGTGTCGGAGAGCTGATTCGGAGGCTCGAAGTTTACGGATGTCTCAGAGACTGATTGTGGTCGGGCATGGCAGGGAGAGTTTTTCTTCCTTCTCCTGTCTGCCTGAGGTGTGGGACATTTGAGAGACTTTGACCTTTTTACTGTGCTCATGGACTTCTTCATCAAGTTATGGTATTGTTGCACTATTGTAACTATATGTTATAATTATGTGGTTTTGTCAGTTTTTTCAGTCTTGGTCTGTCCTGTGTCTTGTGATATCACACCGGAGGAAATATTGTATCATTTCTTAATGCATACATTACTAAATGACAATAAAAGAGGACTGTGTGTCTTCATAATCTAATCTAATCCAACTTCACATGGGCAATCTGATCACCTCACAATTTTATACCACTTTTAATGTGGAAGTTGAGACCCTTTGATGGATCTTTCAATTTGCTTGACACTTTGAAGAAGAAATGCCCAGAAAATGCATTTCTAGGACTGACTTTGTTGCTATCTGGTCTGCAAGCCCAAACAAGCAAACTAGACTTTCATATATGGACCACTGAAAGTCACTATGAAAGAAAAGACCAAAAGTATTAATGTTATGGGCCCCGAGAAGAATAAGACAGGTACATGTGGACCTACAAAAAAATATTTCAGCTCTTTAGTCCCTAGTGTACTCAACATCCCTAACAGATGATCTTTCATTCTTCCAGGATCTTTGGAGCAAATGATTTCCTGGCCTAATTGATGAGCTAAATAAGAGTACAGGATCACCAAAATGACATCAGTGAAAGCAAGTTTTTAAAATGGCTTAAAATCACTAGGGTTCTCCTCCACTGAGTCTTAAAACTCTCTCTAAACATTATTGAACCATACTATTTTTCTGCCAGAAGCGTGGTACATGTTTTTAAGTGACAAGTTAATCTTTCATATAATTGGGTCAAGTACCTACCTTGAAGCTCAGGCCAGGAAACAGGAAAACATTAAGACTGTCCTTACTATGTTGACAATGAAAAAGAAAATTGTATTCATGCTCATACCTCAGCTTTTAGATATCCTCATCACTGGGCTCTGTTTTTCATCTGCAAAATTAGAGTTTCTTGCTGGCTTTGCTTAATGTAGCTCTTTACTTATGCTGCCATCAATCAAGCGATACACATTTGGAGAAGAAATAGACAAAGAGATGCATATACACATTGCATCCTTTCTCTTAAGTGTCCTTGACTAAGTTCTATGCGGAAAGACAAATTTTAACACTCATTGTTGAATCATCAGTCATACTGGTGTATTGCAAAGCCAGACTGCAATGTGTTCAAGACAGAGTCACAAATGGAGTTGGAGAAAATGATTTGGAGAGGAGTCAATATGGAAGAGTTTTGATGCCCTTCTCCTAACCAGGGTGCGAGGTTGGATCCTTCTAAGCACCGAGCTGATTTGTTAAGATCTAGAATGGCTTTGGTCTATGTGGCCAAGTGGTAACACCATGCCAATGCCTGGATCCTAGAACAAGGCATTAGCTGGCCCAAATAGTCTGGAAAACCCAAGTATGCGATGGGAGGTAAGGGTGAAGCTGATTTAGCTTGCTCTCCTGTGATGTTGATTCCTCTCTCCAACAGCTGTCTTCTCTGCAAATATTGTGACATTTTTTCTGTGCTAATATGAGGAACTGAGATTGAGACTTGGGCCTAATACACTGGCTGCTCCAGGGAGCAGATCTGAGTACTCAAATTGGTTTGGGATGTTATTGTTTGCTTCTATTATTTGCATGATCTGTGTTCTCTTTTAGTCCTTTTCAGCTCAGTGGTTGTGGTCTTTCCTTATTCTGAATTGGGATCTCTTGGTTTCCTGCTTTGAAGCTGCTTTAGGCAAACAGATCTTAAGATGTATAATTTATACATCCTTTGATAATAAATGTACTTTGAATGAATTAGTAACCTCTGTTGTGCTAAAACTTCACTTTTGTAAAGCACTGTTGACACCTAGATTTTTTTCTAGATCTATAATAGATCACAGGATTGCCTATCCATAATGAATATGACATGGGTTGCAATGCATATCTCTATTGTATCTTAATATTCACTGCACCAGATGTCTATGAAAATCTCTCCTCTAAAATTAATAAATACATAAAGTAAGGCTGGTAAGTAGAAAACTCTGATTCAAAAAACACTGTCAAGTTGACAGAATTAGGAATAGATAGGAACTTTTTTATCCGCAACTATTTAAAATGTGAAGCCTCTGTCAAAGAAATGAATGGGCTGTTCATGTAGACCTACCGAGGTAATTAACAAATCTTAAGGGCGCTATGCAAATATCTGAGTCATCACAATGTTGTGCATAATAAAGAATTTCAATTCCCAGTGGACAATGTAACCAGTTCACCGAGAATCAGAAATTACGATGGTTAGTGAGTTGCACTTATTCAGTGTTGAGCAGGAACTTAGTAATAAAATGTTTTAACATAAACAGACACCAAATTTGTCTTTATTAAGATCAAACATAACTGGTGTCAGAACCTGGTGTGAGTTCTAAACACGGAAAGTAAATGAAAATTCACGACTGAGAAGGTGACACTAATTACGACGGAGAGAATTTGGCCAGTGAGGCGAAAGAGCACGTTGTTGCAGACGTTCAGCAGTCACTGGATTCACTAAGAAATTCAGGTGGGAGGCCAAAAGTTCCCGTTATGGATAAGCTAAGTCCTCCTGTACCTGTGCAGTTTCCCAGCCCTGCAAACAGGTGTCCTCCTTATGGAAAGTCCTGCAATAATTGTGGGAAGAAGAATCATTTTTCAAAGTACTGAAAGCTAGGGCTACCAAAAGAAAGGTGCACACGGCTGATGAGGAAGTCTTTGTGGATTCTCTACAGACTGCTGGAGCTGGTAAAACCGAATGGATTATTTCAGTAACTGTGAATGAGACAGTAATTTAATTCAAGCTTGACACCAGAGCCCAGGTGAATCTGTTATCCATGGATGATTACAAGACTCTCACAGCAAAGAGCAAGATTTACCCAGTGAAGTTAAATGTGACAGGCTACACTGAGAGAACATTCCAGTAAAAAGGCGCTGTATAGAGACCTTCGGGCACAAGGGACAGCACCTAAAGGCACAGCTACTGATTGTAGAAAAAAGAGTACAAACAATATTAGGTCTGAGTGCATGTGAAAAGACCAAAGATGACCACAAAGCACATGTAGATGTCTGAGGGGCTCGGATGTTTACCTGGTGTATACAAAATTCATATAGATGAAGCAGTATATCCTGTTGACCAGACAAGCAGGACAGCTCCGTTTGCACTTAGAGGCAAACTCAAACAAGAACCAGCATGGATGGAATGGATAAATGTCAAACAGAAAGTTGAAGAACCAACAGATTGGGTGAGCTCACAGGTCATTGTGCAAAAGGAAAATGAAACATTGTGGATATGTCTAGACTTAAGAGATCTGAATAAAGTCATCAACAGAGAGCATTTTAAATTGCCAACATGAGAAGAGATCATGTCCCGCTTTGCAGGTGTCAAATGGTTTAGCAAGCTTAGTGCCATCTCGGGATTTTGGCAGATGAAGCTTGATGAGGTGAATTCAAGATCGTGTATTTTTACACACTACAGGAAAGATAATACTTTCTTTGGCTGTCTTATGGGACAGTGACTGCACCCAAAATCTATGTTAAAACCTACGTGAGTATTGTCAATAGTTCTGGGCTCCTTGGAAAGGATATGCTGAAACTGGAGAGTGTTCAAAGGAGGTTCATGAAAATTATTCCAAGATTGAATGGCTTGTCATATGAGAAGTGTTTGGTGGCTC
Source organism: Mobula hypostoma (assembly GCF_963921235.1). Lineage (NCBI taxonomy): Eukaryota > Metazoa > Chordata > Chondrichthyes > Myliobatiformes > Myliobatidae > Mobula > Mobula hypostoma. The sequence continues at coordinate 145,182,133 of NC_086100.1, forward strand.
ATTCAGAAGAATGAGGTGGGACCTCAATGAAACCTATTGAATGGTGAAAGTCCTTGACAGACTGGATGTGTAGAAGGTGTTTCCTATGGTGGGAGAGTCTAGGGCCAGAGAACACAACCTCTTAATAGAGGGTTGTCCTTGTAGAATGGAAAGGAGGAGGAATTTCTTTAGCCAGAGAGTGGTGAATCTGTGGAATTCTTTGCAACAGGCCTTTGTGGAGGAAAGTCTTTATGTATATTTAAGGCAGAGGTTGATAGGTTCTTGATTGGTCACGGCATGAAAGGATACAGGGAGAAGGCAGGAGACTTGCTGAGAGGAAAATTGGATCAACCAGGATGAAATGATGGGACAGACTCAATAGGCCAAATGGCATAATTTTGCTTCTATATCTTAGGGTCTTATAGTCTTATGATCTTTGAAAGCATACCAGGTGATGAAGCTATAATGGTCTGGGAGTCAAGGATGAAGATGATACACAACTCAGACAAGTGCTTGACGTGACACAGAATATTAATTTAAAATTAAATAGAGAAATGTGAGTTTTATGTTAAGACACTGACCTTCAGAGAAGATGACATATCTGAAGAGGGAGAGAAGCCTAAGAAAATTGTCAGCTGTTGATAACATGGTGCGGCCCCAAAACAAGAGGAAGTGAGATGTTTCTTGAGGATGGTGACTTACCTGGCTAAGTTCATCACCTAACTGTCAACTGTGTGGGCATCAATTAAGTCACTCCTTGAGCAGCAAAATGAATGGTCTCAAGAGCAAGAAGAGTGCTTTCAGACGCTGAAAAGAATCATAACTGAAAGGTCCATGCTGAAGTTTTACGATCCGGAAAGGTGTACTAGAATCGCGGCTGTGGCATCCCAGCACAGCCTTGGAGCAGTACTACTGCAGCAGCATGATAACACATGGCAACTGCTGGCCTATGGATCAAAGGCTTTAACAAGTGTGGAAACCAACTATGCACAGATAGAGAAAGAGCTTTTTGTCAGCTCATAAGCTTTTGAAAGGTTCCATCAGTACATCTATGGAGGAGCTTTTGAAGTAGAGACAGGCCAAAAACCACTGGTCTCATTTATGTCCAAACCCCTGAATGACTGTCCCATCTGGATACAGCGCATGTTGATAACGCTGCAGAAATATGATGTAAAGATGACCTACACAGCAGAATATATATGTTTATTGCTGATACGCTGTCTTGAGCAGTCAACAAGAAAGAAAAGAGTGACCAAGAGATTAATGCAGATCTCCAAATCTATGTTGACATGATTGTCACCTGCAGTCCAGTGTTTCCTAATAGAACAGAGAAGATTAGGACAGCAGCAAAGACACATGAAAAAATGGAAGAACTCATAGATACAACATGGAAAGGATGGCCAGCAGCTAAGAATGACTGTCCAATGTGGATTCAGGATTACTGGGCTTGCAGAACTGGACTGTCAGCAGTGAAAGATATGGCCTTCAAAGGGAAACAATTCATTCGACAAGGAAGTGTCACTATGCAAGGAGGTGTTCCAGAAAATACATGAAGGGCATCTTGGTGAGGTAAAATGTAAATATAGAGCTCATGAAGTGATGCAGTGGCCAGGAATGAACCAAGACATCAGGCCGGCCACTGCTTCATGTAAAATATGTCTTACCTACAGAAGAAAGCAGCAAACAGAACTACTTACATCACACCCTGTACCAGATAGGCAGTGCTTCAAAGTTGGAGTGGATGGGTTTGATTGTCATGGGAACAGTCATATTATTGTAACAAAACCTTCAGCTTGCGCCTCTTGAGGTAGTCCATTGTGGATCTTGGGGTGTGTGATTCAGCGTCAGATGTTTGCAAAGAAACATCTAAAGAAGCCTGATGCATTTTGGAAAAAGGCCCTGTGGACTGATGAAGTTAAAATAGAACTTTTTGGCTGCAATGAGCGAAGTTATGTTTGGAGAAAAAGGGGTGCAGAATTTCATGAAAAGAACACCTAACATTTGGAGAGGGTTCTAATGCTGAATTTTGGCCACAATGACCAAAGGTATGTTTGAAGAAAAAAGTGTGCAGAATTTCTCCAACTGTTAAGCACGGGGGTGGATCGATCATGCTTTGGGCTTTTGTTGCAGCGAGTGACATGGGGAACATTTCACTCTTAGAGGGAAGAATTAATTCAATTGAATACCAGCAAATTCTGGAAGCAAACATCACACCATCTGTAAAGAAGCTGAAGATGAAAAGGGGATGGCTTCTACAACAGGATAATGATCCTAAACACACCTCAAAATCCACAATGGACTACCTCAAGAGGCGCAAGCTGAAGGTTTTGCCATGGCCCTCACAGTCCCCCGACCTAAACATCATTGAAAATCTGTGGATAGACCTCAAAAGAGCAGTGCATGCAAGACGGTCCAAGAATCTCACAGAACTAGAAGCCTTTTGCAAGGAAGAATGGACAAAAGTCCCCCAAACAGGTATTGAAAGACTCTTAGATGACTACAAAAAGCATTTACAAACTGTGATACTTGCCAAAGGGGGTGTTACTAAGTGCTGACCATGCAGGATGCCCAAACTTTTGCTTCAGGCCCTTTTCATTTTTTGTTATTTTGAAATTGTAAAAGATGGAAATAAAAAAGTAATCTTGCTTAAAATATTAAAGAAATGTGTCATTGTTAACTTTATGCCTTTTGGAAATCAGGTCATCTTTTACTCGCTTAGCTATTCACAGTAACAGAAATTTTGACCGGGGTGCCCAAACTGTTGCATCCCACTGTATTTACTATAATTGATTTACTTATTTTCTTTCTTATTATCATGTATTACATTATGTTGCTACCACAAAAACAACAAATTTCATGACATATGCTGTGATATTAAACCTGATTCTGATTCTGATAGCAGGTCACATGCAGTCAGTGTTGAGCAGGAGTTCAGTAATAAAATGTTCTAGCGTAAACACATGCCAAGTTTGTCTTTAATAAGACCAAACATAATTATCATAATAGCTATTATGGCAGTTAGCAAAGTGTCAATGACTGGAATATGTGTCATACCATTTTGGTATTGAAAATAATATTTCTTGATACCATTCACTACCTCAGATCATGCCACCACACAATGAAATACTGTACTTTTGAAATGTAGTTATAGTTATGTTGGATATTTTGCAGAAAAAAACATACAATCCCATAAGCAGCTAGTAAATAAATGATTGGGTTAATCTCTTCTGGTGTTTTCAGTGTAGTCTTGAATGTTGACCAGAAAAAATCCTATTTTTCAGAGGTTTTCAGTAAGTTTCAATAGGTACATTTAATGTCAGAAGAATGTATACAATATACATCCTGAAATTGTTTTTCTTCACAAACATCCAAGAAAACAGATGAGCGCCCTAAAGAATGAGAAAGAAGAGAGAAATTGCCTTTAAACTCACAAGAGAGCATAGGCTTTCAACTTTTTGCTGTTGATGTTTCTGTAGCAGGCAATTTCTTTTTCACAAGGTTGAGTTGCTAGCTCAATGCTCAACCCAGCACGGATGGAAAGCGTGCACGGGAGCCGGCTGGATTCGAACTTGGAACCTTCGACCCCAAAGTCCAGTGCTGATACCACTACGCCACCAGTTGGCATATCCTAAAGAATGAATGACAGTTAAATGTTAGAACCCCAAAGCGCCCCCCCAGCTCCTCCCTCCTATGCACAAGCAGTAACAAGGCAACGACCCTCCCCTCCCCACCCTTGCCAGCAAAAAATGCATCAGCACCCTCCACCGAGCACTCAAGCATGCAGCAAAGCATCAATAAAGACACAGGCTAGCAGTATCCCAAAGACTACTCATTTACCTGGTAATTCAACATGCCACAGGCTCTCTCTCTCTCTAATAAGGAAAAAGGGAGTGTCCCTGTTTTAAATCTACCCAAGGGCCTTAGTTTTATGTATCAAACATACAGAAAAAGCAATGTTACCAAATGCACAGAACTCCATCAGAATTGCACTATATTGTTGCCATGCACTCTGGACAAATCATTGGATATTGTTGGGCCATTCTGCAGCTTTGTAGTATATTTCAATTTCAAAAAAGGCACCAGAATATTGCCACTGGGTTAATGCTGAAATTTGATGGACAGAAACATGTGTTCTTTACTTGCAAGGTATTACCTGTTATTGAGAAAATGCATTGAATTCAGGATATTTCAGCAAGAAGAAAACATTTGAATCACTAGAGCATGATGATGAAATAACCTGATGGCAAAATGGTTAAGTAATCCACTGTGTCATGCTTCTTTAACACAATGAAGTTATGTTCAATTTTACCTTGTATTGTCAGGTGTTATTTTGGGCTTGTTAACTGCGTGATATTATAAGAACACATAATAGACATTAGACTAAACCAATCGTCCTTTGTCAACTTTTTATGTTTCCCCATATGAATCAACTCTTTCCAATTATCTAAGAATAGTCATTGACAGCAGACACAGCTAAATAGTTACTTTTTTTTATGAGAAGTGAAGAGGAGCCTGAGAAAATACCAATTTTTAAAAAGTTATTTATGTGAAACACGTCCAGCCAAATATTTATTAATTTAACAAATGGTTAATTTATCTTAAATAAGTCAACAAATGTTTGGCTAAACATGTGGATATGTCACACAAATGTAGGTAAACCTGTTTCTTTGTTGACCTCTTCATGGTGGATTATGTGCAGTGTGCTTATAATTACATTCAGGAGACAGGGCTTAAAATCTGCTGAAGTTAGGGCGTTATGGATAGTGAACTGAAGACCATTACAAGATACGTTCTACACTAGTTTGACTGTCTAAGATGCCATTCCTTGGCTCACTTCCCTAACAGATCAAACTCCTCCTGTACTTTATAATAAAATTGTTCATTATTAACAACATGAAGGGAACCAGTCTGCTAAAGCTGTTGGGGAGGGCTTAAATTAATTTGGAAGGGGGGATGGGAACTGGCATGATATAGCTGAGGATGAGGCAATTGCTATGCAGGTAGGTACAGTGTGTGGTGAGACTGTAAGGAAGGACAGGCAGGTGATGGGGCAAAATTTCAGACAGTGCAACATTGGGGCAAAATCAAAAGGGTTATGAAACACAACTGTTTGAGTAATATTTGAATGCCTGCTGTATACAAAATAAGATAAACAATCTTGTAGTGTAGTTAGAGATTGGCAGGTATGATGTTATGGGCATTACGAAGTCATGACAAAAAAAAAGATCATAGTCGGGAGCTTAACATCCAAGGATACATATTGTATTGAAAGGACAGGCAGGTAGACAGAAGGGCTGGAGTGGATCTATTGATAAAAAATGAAATCAAATCCTTAGAAAGAGGTGACTTAGGATTGGAGGATATAGAATCCTTGTGGATAGAATTAAGAAACTGCAAAATACAAAAGTCACGTAAAAAGGGCATTGTTTAACTGGGGATTTTAACATGCAAGTAGATTGGGAAAATTAGGTTGTTGCTGGAACCCAAAAGAGGGAATTTGTAGAATGGCTTTGAGATTTCTTTTTAGAGCAGCCTGTGATTGAGCTCACTAGGGAAAAGCCAATTCTGGATTCAGTATTGTATAATGAAGCAGATCTGATTAGGGAGCTTAGGAGACAGTGATCATAATATGATAGAATTCACACTGCAGTTTGAGAGGGAAAACTAAAGTCAGATGTATGACTATTACAACGAAGTAAAGGGAATCACAAAAAGATGAGAGAGGAGCTGGCCAAAGTTGATTGGAAAGAGCCACTATCAGGGATTATGCAGACCAGCAATGGCTGGAGTTTCTAGGGAGTAATTCAAGAAATGCGGGATAGATACTTCCCAAAAATAAAGAAGTATTCAGCTGTGACAGATGAGGAAAGTTAAAGACAGCCTAAAAGCAAGAGAGGGCATATAATACAGAAAAAATTAGTGGAAAGTTAGAGGATTGGGAAGCTTTTAAAAAAAACACAAGATTACTTAAAAAAAAAATCATTAGAAGAGAAAAACTGAAATATGAAGGTAAGCTAGCCAATAATATAAAAGAGGATAGTCTAAGGTTTTTTTTCACACACAGTATAAAGAGTAAAAAATAGACGAGAGTGGAAATTGGATGACTGGAAAATGCACTGCAGATGTAATAATGGTGGACAAAGAAATGGTAGACTAACTTATTAAGTATTTTGCTTCAGTTTTCACTGTGGAAGACACTAGTATACTAGAAATTTGAGAGTATCGGGGGGCAGAAGTGAGTGTAGATTTTATTAATAAGGAAAAGTACTTGGGATGCTGAAAGGTCAGAAGGTAGATAGGTCCAGATGGACTACAGCCCAGAGATCGAAAGAGATAGCTGAAGGGATTCTAGATGTATTAGTAATAATCTTTCAAAAATCACTAGTTTCTGAAATGGTTCCAGAGGACTTGAATATTGCAAATGTCACTTCACTCTTTAAGAAGGAAGGTAGGCAGAAGAAAGGAAATTATGGGCCAGTTAGCCAGTTAGCTTGATCTCAGTGATTGGGAAAATGTTGGAGTCCATTATTAGGAACGAAGTTTTGGGGTACAGAAGCACATGACCAAAATAGGCCAAAGTGAGAATGATTTCCTTAAGGGGAAATCTTTGAGGAAATAACAAACATGATAGATCAAGGAGACTCAGAGTATGTTGCTTTCCTGGATTTTCAGAAAGCCTTTGACAAGGTGCTGCATATGTGGATGCTGAGCCTGTTAAATGCTCGTGGTATTACAGTATAGAGCATTTGTTGATTGGCAGGAGGTAATGAATGAGAATAAAGGTGGCCTTTTCTGGATGGCTGCTTATGGCTAATGGTATTCTGCAAGGTTTGTTGTTGGGACCATTTTTGTTCATGTTATATGTCAATGACTTGAATGACAGAACTGATGGCTTTGTGGCCGAGTTTTCAGATGATATGAAGATAGGTAGTGGGCATGTGGTGTTGAGGAAACAGGTAGACTGCAGAAAGACATACAGATTGGAGGAATAAGCGAAGAACCGGTAGATGGAATAAATGTAGGGAAGTGTATTTTAATGCAGTTTGGTGGAAGGAATAAAGGCATAGACTAGTTTCTAAAAGTCAGAGGTGCAAAAGGATTTGGGAGTCGTTGTGTAGTACTCTCTAATGGTTACTTTGCAGTTTGAGTCGGTGATAAGGAAAGCAAGTGAAATTTTAGTATTCAGTTTGTAAGGAATAAATGTAAAAGCATGGATGTTAAACTGGTACTTTATAAGGCATTGGTCATACTGCAGTTGGCATGATTAGTTTTGATCCCCTTATCTAAGAAGAGATATGCTGGCATTGGAGAGGGTCCAAAGGAGATTCACAAGAATTATTCTGGAGATGAAAGGGTTAATGTATGATAAATGTTTGTCTGAAGTTGCACAGAATGATGTATTGAATGTGGATGCTCATGGGGTGGTAGGTGAGGACAAGAAGCACTCTATCTCTGTTAAGGCGACAGGAAGTTAGGGTGGACACCAATGTCTGGGAAATGGAGGAAGTGCTCATCAATAATGGAGGAAGAGAAAACATTTTTTGAAGAAAATGGACATCTGTGATGTCCTGGAAAGGAAAGCCTTATCCTGGGAGCAGATGTGGTGGACAGGAAGGAACTGAGATAAGGGACTAACAATCTTACAGGAGACAGGGTAGGAAGTGTCACAATCCACACTTGCCAGATCCTTCCTGATCCCATCAAAATTAACCTTTCTCCAATTTAGAATCACAACCTGAGAATGAGACCTATTCTTCTCCATAATTACCTGGAAACTTAAGGTATTATAATCACTAGATTGTTTTACTAGTAAGAGGGAAATGGATGTAATCTCACTTGTATGCTTCACTTAAGCTATTATGCATTTCTAGAATGACAGGCTTATCATGATAAAGTACACATTTCCCTCAGGCTACCATTTTGTCTAACATGTAGCTGAAGAGATTCTGGAGGCACTAGTAATGATCTTTCAAGAATTACTAGATTCAGACATGGTTCAGAAGAACTTTGTTGGCTGTATTTAAGGTGAAGATTGCTATGTTCTTTATTCGCCATGGCAGCAAAGGTTATGGGGAGAATGCCAAGTATGAGGCTGAGGAGAAGAAAAAAAAGGATCAACTATGATTGAATGGCGGAGCAGACACAATGGGACAAATTGCCTAATTCTGTTCCTATGTTTTATTGTTTTATGGTCTTATGGCCTAGCTGGAAAATTGCAAATGTTACTCCACTCTTCAAGTAGGTAGGAAGGCAGAAGAACCTCAACAGTTGAGAAGATGCTGAAATTGATTGCTAAGGGTGTGGTTTTGCTGTACTTGGATGCACCTGATAAAATGTGCCAAAGTCTGCATTGTTTCCTTAAGGGAAAATCTTGCCTGACATATCTGTTGGAATTCTTTGAGAAAATAACATGCAGGATAGACAAAGGAAAATTGGTGAATTTTGTGTACTTGGATTTTCAAAAGGCCCTTGACGAGGTGCTACACATGAGGCTGCCTTGAAAAATAAGAGCCCAGTGTGTTACAGGACAGATTCAAGCATGAATAGAGCTAATTCAATTGGCTAATTGAAAGAATGCAAAGGGTGGGAAAAATGAGGCTTTTCCATTTGGCTGCTGGTGATTGGTGGTGTTCCATAGGCATTGTAATTGCAATTGCTTCTTTTTATATTGTATGTCACTGATTTGGATGACAAAACTGATTGCTTTGTGGCCAGGTTTGCTGATGATACAAAGATAGGTGGAGGGGTATGTAATTTTGAGGAAACAGGGAAACTGCAGAAGGGCTTAGACAGATTAGGAGAATGAGCAAAATAGGGGCAGGATGGAATACAGTATTGGGAAGTGGATGGTCATGCAATTTGGTAGAAGATGTAGGCTATTTTCTAATAGGGAGAACATTCAAAAATCAGACGTGCAAAGGGACTTGGGAGTCCTCATGCAGGATTCCCTAAAGGTTAACTTGCAGGTTGAGTCAGTGATGAGGAAAACTGATGCAATGTTAGCATTCATTTTGAAAACACAAGAATATCAAAAAACAAGGATGTCATGCTGAGGATTTATAAGACACTGGTGAGGCCTTACTTTGAGTACTGTGTGCAGTTTTGAGCACCTTATCTTAGAAAGGATGTGCTGACATTGGAAGGGGTTCAAAGGAGGCTCATGAAAATGATTCCAGAATTGAAAGGCTAATGATATGAGTAACATTGGATGGTTCTTGGCCTGTACTCACTGGAATTTAGAAGAATGAGGAGGGATCTCATTTTAACCTATCGACTGTTGGAAGGCCTAGATAGGGTGGATGTGGGGAAGATGTTTCCTATAGTGGGATATCTAAGACCAGAGGCCACAACCTCAATAGAGGGATGTCCATTTAGAATGGATATGAGGAGGAAATCCTTTATCCAGAGGGTGTAAAACTGTGGAATTTGTTGCCACAGGCAGCTGTGGAGGCTGGATCATTCAATGTATTCAAAGAGGAGTTTGATAGATTAGGATATGTCGGGGTTAGCTAGGAGAAAGCAGAAGAATGGCATTGAGAATGAAATGGATCAGCCATGATTAAGTGGCTGTGCAAACTCAATGGGCTGACCAGCCTAATTCCGATCCAATATCTTCTGGTCTTATGGTTTTATGTGCTCAATCCTGCTGCTCACTTTCAATTAAAAAACATTTGTTGAAATATGTAGGAAAGGTTTATAAGTAGTGGCCTCCCATGATTAATTTAAAAGGAGTTTATCAGGAGCTGGTACGTTTTCTCTGCTACCCTGGGCAGATACAGGAGCTCAGATTATTTTAAAATGATGAAGACCTCTAACCCTACCCAGTTCAGTAGTCGAAGAAAATAATATTGATGGGCAGGCAGTTTCAGCTCATTCAGGATGCAGGGAGGCATGACCTCAGACAACCTCTCCTTCAGCTTGTGAATGTGCTATTAGCTCTGGCAAACAAAGCTAACCAAACTACCCAGGGAATTGAGGATTGCAGCTACAATTATAATCTTACTACAGGCTGACCATGTCGTACCATGCATACCAACTTCAGTGGTTGTAGTCTTTTCACTGATGAGTCTAAATTCAGTACATAAAACTCTATCAAGTTATACACCAATTACAAATGAAGTCAATTTCTCCTAAGTGATATTCTTGGTTAACTGGTAGTCTTTCTTTCCATTTGTCTGAGCTGACAATAAGGTCGCTTCTCTAGAGATATCCAAGACACCTACTACAGATGTAAAATGGCAACTATCCTCCCTTAAATTAAGAAGTAATGACAGTCAAATTATATTTGTCTGTGAAATGGTGCTCGGTTTTAATTTGTGGGGTTGACAAAGCAAAACTGAGCATCATTGTGAATGTGCTGGCAGAATACATAGATGTGCTGTTTTGAGGCAGACAGAACACTAATGCTATGACTCCAACCCTGGCAGCAGACCTGATGCAGCATGGTTTAAAATGCTGCACTTGCACTGACGCAAATGTCCATTATTCAATTGCTCCTGGCAAAACATCTGCAAGGAGAATAAGCACAGGAACAGAGGCAGCAAATGCCATATACTGATACAGCAGAAGAAGTTGTAATTTGGGCCATCATACTCATACTGTCTACAAGCAAATTTAAGATACATGTTCACTCTAATCGTGTATTTCGAGTCAAACCTTTGACAAGTTCCTTCCTCCCGCAACTGCCGCTTGACCCACAGCGTTCCCCCTCCAGAATACATGTTGCTCATTCGAATGAAAATTCATCTTCTTTCAGCTTCACAGTTGTAGCCTGCCTTAAAAGAATGTTAGAAACCTCTTATTAATTCACATTTGTTTTCCTTATAAATCCCTTGGGATCCCAAAGCTAGAATGAACTTCTTCCTTACCTTAAAGTGTGAGTCTTAGAAATAAACTTGATCATCTGGCCTTACAAATCAAGGCAGAAGCAAAGAACGTAGGCGTTATTATTGACTCTGAGCTAAATTTCAAATAACATATTAGCCTTATATTTAAGATTGCATTTAAAGAACATTCCAAGAGTTCAATTTCTTATAACATTTCAAGATGAAGAAAAATTGATTCACACTTTTGTTTTAGCCTATTAGACTGCTGTACTGCACTTTTTTCAGGGCTGCCTGAGAAAGATATAAATCGTCTGCAGTTTGTTCAAACTGAAGCAGCAAGAGTCTTAATCAAGAAAGGAAAATCTGACCACCTTTCATTGGTTTTGGCATCATTATACTGGTTGCCTGCGTCCTTTAGAATCAATTTTAAAATACTATTAATTGTATATAAGACGCTAAATAACCTAGCTCCTCTGTATATTTTGTAGTATCTATCCCCTTACGTCCCTAATCACAATCTTAGATCTGCAAATACTGGTTTAGTTTGTGTTTCTAGAGCAAAGCAAATAGGATAAGAACTTGGTAATGCAGCGTTTTGCTCTTAAAATCTGGAATATTCTGCTAATTGAGATACACTAGGCTATTACTGTGGAATGTTTGAAAACGTTTCTAAAAACCTAATTTTTAATTTGGCCTATTTATATGATTACTTATTGCCTCTTGATGTTTATTACATTATAAAAATTTTAATTTTGTCTCATATTTTATGACTATATTAATCTAACTTCATGATTTAGGTAAAGCACTTTGAGCCTGCATCTTAATAACAAAAGTTGCTATATAAATAAAGTTGTTATTGTTAATATTTTTTTTCTCAGCTCAAACTGGTGAAACTTGAGGTACAGGCATAGCCAAGTGTACTCATTTCTCAATTGCTGGGGACTTTCAGACTGTTCTAATGGTGTTTAGTATTGTGGCTTTCTGAGGATTCTCATAGATATTACCGTGTAGCTGTAATTGTTTAATGCTATTATGTAGTGAGTTTGGGATGATACCAGTTGCAGATATTGCTCTTGGGACAATGTATACCCTATTCATGTTCCATAATCTTTGAATTTCCTCTTTTAATTCAGCATATTTCTGGTGCTTTTCACTTTTTGATTTCTGTATGTTACGTGCATTTGGAATGGCTATAACTATTAAATAAGTTGTTCTTGCTTCTTTATTCTGTATTATTATATCCAGATGGTTATTCTGGTTTTTCCTATCTGTAATAACCAATCAATCATAATATAATTTGTGGGACTTGGACTCAAAAACAGGATCAGGCTTGTATTTTATAGTAAGGTATGGTTTTGTTTATGAATTTGTTTTTTAAAACACGACTTTGGTGAATGATGTTTGTCACCTGATTTTGGCTAGGTAAGTAATCAGATTGAGTTAAACTGCTGCAGGATTGTGTAATGTGCTGGATTGTTCCTGGTTTCCCTTGGAATTTTCTGCAATTATCATCTTGAATCTGGTGGTCTGTTATTATGTATTTTTGATATTTTTTTGTGTTAACCATCTGTTCTATATTGCCACAAGGAACTGTCCTGTTTCTGGGAAGAGATCTCCAACTCTGAGCCAGGCTTTCAGTGCTTCCTTGTCGACATCTAGTCTGCTCAGATTATGGGGATGTCTCTGTAGAGGGTCATACTCTTCCATTGGTTGACTTTTTCTTCTATAGTGATAATTTCTTCATTTTTCTGGGCTGTGTCTTCATTTAAGTTTAACGGTGTTTATTTCTTATCAGAATTGTATATGCTCGCCCAGAGTGCTGAAACCTATTTTTGTTGGTCAAAATATATCCTAAGAAGTTTTATCTGACTGTGTGCAAAAATTTTATGTTGTTGTTTCTCTTCCTCCTTTTGTTGTAAGCAGTATTAATCCAAGCATGTTCAAATATATATAGTATTTTCTAAAATTTGCCATTTCAATTATTTTTCATTGTAAATTTTCCAGATCGGCATCAGGTCATGATATTACACTAAAAAAAATGTTAGTATGGGTACAGTAAGTGTTTATTGTCTTTGTTATAATTTTACTTTTGAGCTCTGTTTGGCAGATTATTATTATTAGTAGTAGTAGTATTATTATTATTCGAGGAGTCATATCTACTGTGAGAACAATAAGGGTAGGGGAAGGCATTCTTCAGTCCCTTGATACTGCACTGATGACGATGGGCAGGATTATGTTAATGGCATTGTTACTAGAAGTGAAAGGAAGATGAACTGCAAGAGACAATCTGATTTCTTTTTCCCCATATGAGTCTTACTCTGACATTTTTTGGGGGACAGAATAACACATTGACATAATTGTTTTAGAATAGATCAAGCTCAGAGCTTTACGTATGTAAAGAGTCAAAGATTTTTTAGGTAAAACAAATGTGATTTTATAACAAATTTAAACTTACTCCTTGTCAGTACATATTCTTTGGTTAATCTATACAGAATGTTGGACACACTGTAACAAGAAATTGTTGCATGTTTCCTCTCCATTGTATCAGAATTTCAGCTGCCTGTTTTATGCCTAGAAAAATGTGAAGAACCGTTACATTCCTCAGTTAGTAAGCCAGATTCCAAGTGCACCACATTATCACTGGGGTAATGTGCCTGTTGCTGAATAATCACTGTCCTTTTTCTTACCTCTTTTCTACCTTAATTTCCTCCTTTGATGCCATCTTATCTCCTCTTTCTTCTCCAGTTACTGCCCCTCATTCTATCCGCTGCTTCCTTCTTCTGTCTCCTTGTCTGGTTCTTTTTCTCATTCTCTTATCCTTCTTTGTTAACATCTCTACTGTTTATTTGCTTCTCATCTGAATTTCTCCTTTCCTTTTTCTGCTATCTTTCTTTATTCCACTTCATTTTTCTTCCCTTCTCCTTACTTGATCCAATACTTTTGTCCATGCCTTGCCTGGATATATATATATATATATATTTATATGTGTGTGTGTGTGTGTATATGTGTATATGTATATATGTGTATATGTGTATATGTATATATGTATATATGTGTGTATGTATGTATATATGTGTGTATGTATGTATATATGTGTGTATGTATATATGTATATGTATGTGTATGTATGTGTGTGTATATATGTATATATATATGTGTGTGTGTGTATATATATATGTATATGTATACATATGTATATGTATATATATGTGTATATATGTATGTATGTAACCGGGTGACCATTGAACCGTTGAATCTTATTCATTACAGTTAAAAGTGTATCTAGGCATCCATCCGGGTAATACTAGAATAGTTGTTTGTGCCTTTAACTGGAGACGGTGATGTCATCATGCACACGCGGGATAGCAGAGAGACTATTTTGTTTTCTGCAGAAGAAGCTGGTGGGGCTTTGGAATTGATTTCCTCCTAGAGATGCTGGACATGGTGAGAAAAGGTGATCATTAATTGACGATATCCATGTGAATTCGTTTATGCTTGTTGGCGATTAAAAATATCGGTAATTTGACATGTTTTACACGTGGATGCTTTAGATTTTCACAAGTGATGGCATCGATGTTGGACAGCGTGACTTGGGCAGAGTTCCTTACTGGCCAAGTAGGTCAGTCTTCCTGTAATTTAACTACCAGGCAAGATCTTGTAAAAGTTGTGCCAAAGTTTACCTTTTGTCTAACTTTATTGTATCATGACTGATTGTGCACGTAACTATGTAACGTGAATGTTTAGTCTTTGTTCGGAAGTTCAGCACGTGTGTACATCTTAGGTGAGATGTATTCGCTTACATTTTCTCTGCTGTGTATAAGATACAGGGTTGGGGGGATTCTAATATTGTTTGTGTTGTGTTCCTTCAGAATTGCCACTACCGTATTCATTCTGTATTAGTTTTGTGCGGTTTGCTTTATGTATTTTTATACTGCATACGCAATTTGCCGCTACACAAGGGTGTGGATCAAAAGTTAAACTGAGATTGTAATGGCAAGGACTGTTTGTATATTTGTTTGTTTTGTTTTGAAACCCTCTTCTGGCACGTAAACATCTAAAAAAGATAAAGGAATTCAAATCTGAAAAAGTATTTGTTGTCCTGAGTATGTACTTTTCCCCAGGCTACTATATATGTATCCCTTTTTGCCGCTTCTGCTTGATATAATTTTCTGACAATTTGCAAATCCACAGGTGCGCTAGTATGCTTTCACCACTAAATATAAACAAAATCACCACATTTTCTGGAACAAAGCATCAAGCTCCATATTGACTTAACAGCACTGCCTCAACAAGTCATAATGAGTCTGTGTTCCCATGAAGAATAACATGTTTTGTACTCTGAACACCATTAAAATATCCCCTCAGTTCCATCATTGTGTACTTTCTGAACTGCATTCAGAACATCCATCAAAATATTTTGAAATAAGTTGTGATAAAATTTTCTTTAACATACAATTATACATAATTGTCAAAAATAGTGAAAGGAGAATTTCTATTCCTCTACAAACAATGTTCGAATTTTTGTTTCAAAGTTCTTTATTCTTTTCAGGAAGATACTTGTTATTACAAGCTGCAGCTTAAGCTTAGTGCACTTAATAAGTTAACGTACCACACTGTAACAGAGGACTCTTGCAAAATGTCATCTGTTCTGCACAAGTTTGTGATTGATCATCACAATACAAAATAATACTGCTTAACCAAGCAGAATTTTCCCCTTGATTGCATAAATGAGGTCACATTTTCTATACATTTCAGAGTTGATTGTACTCAATGCATATCTATACTTGTAACTGTTTGAAACAGGTCTGAACTAGACTTAGGCATAGATCCTGATACTAATGTCACATGTGGGTGTTGGGAACGGACCCAAATGCAAGACACAGACACTGAAGTACAAGGAACAGGACTTGACTAGAGTAGGGACATGACAGGATACAGACAAGGAGCAGGGATAAGAATGCAGACCTGGGCCAGGACATGGACAAGACAGGGAACCCGGACAAGGAACTATGCACTAGGATCCTGGGCTTGGGCTCCGAGCCAGAGACTGGACAAGGACCCAGAACCTGGGTCTTGCCTCGGGCTCAGGCCCCAGAACCAGGCAAGGACATTACATACTACAGGACAGGATGTGGCTGGGGTCTAGAGGCTCGAGCTTGGAGACAGGCTGGGGTCTTGGGGCTTGAGGCTGGGGTCTTGGCTCTTGAGATGTGGAGGCTGATAACTTGGAGGCTGGAACTCGGAGACAGACTGGGAACTGTACATCAACATAGAGCCGAGACTTATCCTTCGAAAAGCCAGGACTCATCTTTAACACGACACCAACATGAGACTGGACAGAAAATAGGCAGAGCTGGGACTTATCCTTAGACAATCCGGGACTCAAGTTAATCTCCACACCAAGGGGGGACAGGTCCCTCCATCGGGTAATGGCAGAATGGCTGGACTTACCCAACAGAGGCAAAAACAAGACGAGACAGGTTCCCCTGCAGGGTAACGGCAGAACAGCTTGACTTACCCCACAGAGGCGAGGACAAGACAAGACAGATCTCCCCGCAGGACAATGGCAAAACAGCCTGACTTACCCCACAGAGGCGAGGACAAGAAGAGACAAACACCAAAGAACGACAGACATCTCTGCATCGGGGTTGCCCCGAATCAGTTATGGCCAGCAACCTAGACTGGCTATGGAAACAGCCAGATCCCTACCTAGCTCGGAGTGGCTGACGGCCACTCAGCTGGCCCAGGAAACGGCCAAATCCATACCGCAAAGACGGCTCTGACTACCGGCAGCAATGCTCCATGAAGCGATGGTTCTCTAACACGGCCTAAAGATGGCAATTGGCTGCTCTAGCCTTCCACCAGCAGGTTGCTCCCAGGGAATCTTGACAAGACACCAGAAGCCCACAGTTGATCCCAAGGCTACTTATATTCCAAGCCCTAAGATGGAAATCAGGTGCCTATGATTAACTCAAAGAAAACAAGGGACAGCTGGAAGTCCTGGAGTCCTGGAGTGCTGAGTCCACGGACCGGACCGTGAACCGGAATGCGGACTTCATAGACCGGATCATGACAACTAATTAGTACTGCTTTTCCCAAACACGTATATCTTCCTTTTAGGAATGTTAGCATGTTACTGCCATTGGCAGATCTGCCCTCACTGACAGCTCCATAAATGATATGATATCTCTGTGCAATGCAAAGTGTCTCATTTTTACAGAAATAAACTTTGAGCTTGGACTTGTAATCATCATATTTTTACTGATGGGTGGCATGAGAGTGCAAAGCTGGCTAAAGTTCTGAGTCTCCACCTGCTGAGAAGAAACTGAAGAATGGGGGCAGATTTTCAGGAGATGGTGCATTGCCATTTAAGATGGGAGATGTGGAGGAATTTTTTCTCTTAGTGTTGTATATCTCTCAAATTCTTTTTTTTTTGTTACCCTTTCTTTTTTTTTAATTTTATTTTTATTTGGATAAGGAGTTCACAATTATCATGTACTTTTTTCACACATATAACCTTTTCCATTTTTTTATATGTATAAAACTACAATTATTTATACATTCTTAAGTACACATTGAGATGATATAAAAGCAAAATAAACATTTAAATAGATAATTATGTACCGTGGTAAATCTAACCTATTAGGCTAAGTAATGAAATTAGTTGTTAAGAAAAATGGTAATAATAGTTTCCATACAACCCTTCTGGACCATTTCCACTGGTCCAAAATGTTGCATACAAGCCTATATACCAACCATTGTAGGTGTTTATATCCCAATTTGTTTGTGCTTGTTCCTGCCCGCAGACATAATTATCCAATCCCTATGTATTATTTACTTAATTTTTTCATTTTTTTTTATCCCTTTCCCAAATCTTTCCCTTTACTTGTGTTAATTCTCTATTTTCCAAAAAAAAACAACAAACATTTAGACTAGGGGTGCTTACGTTAGCAATATTACTGTGTTGATGAGAAGAGCAATATAAATCATTAGGAGAGTCATCTAAAATCTGCTCGCATTGGGGTTATATATTCAATCCATTTATTCTAGATTTGATAAAATGTTTCTTTTTGAGTTCTCAGGGAGTAGGTCAACTTTTCCATTTTAAATATTTCCAAGATAATTTCGTACCAATCTTCTAATGTAGGTGGTATTGGATTTAGCCATTTTCTAGTGATTGATTTCTTACTTGCCGCTAAGAGGGCCTGCAGCAACTTTATATCTTCCTTCTGTTCAAGGAACAATACATGCCCCAAATAGAGCGTCTCAAAGTTCAGCGGTATCTGGGACCTAAGTACCTTAACTAATATTCTATGAATACCTTCCCAAAATAGACTTAATTTAGGGCAATCCCAGAAAATATGAAAATGATTTGCCTCCTTGGAGCCGCACCTTCTCCAACACATCACATTTGTATCTTTATATTTTTCCTGATATGGGGTCTTGAAGTATCTTATAATGTTTTTCCAACAATGTTCTCTCCAAGTCAAAGAATTAGTCGAGGACCATTGAAAGCTGCAGATTTTCCCCCAAGCCTCCTCTGAAAGTACCAACCCCGCTTCTTTCTCCCACTTCTCTTTAATATACAGTGTATTTACATTTTTAGCATGGGAGAGTGCATTATATAGGCGAGAAACTGATTTACTAGGTATTGAACTGCAAGCCGAATTCAGAATCTTGAAAAATTCTAATTCTACTGTTGATAGGTCTGTATATCTACAACTCTGGTTAACATAGTTTCGTATTTGAAGGTACCTAAAAAAGTCATTATGTTCTAGGCCATGTTTGTCCTGCAGGATTTGGAAACTTTGTAATACTCTTTTATCTATAAATGAGAGGTAGGTTGTAAGACCTTTCTTTATCCATAGCTCAAATCTTTTATCTCCTCTGTTGGGAAGGAATTCGGTATCATATGCACACCATCTAAAGAGTTTTAGCATGTTATTAATTCCACATGAATTAACCACCTTCTGCCATACTTTTAATGTAAGATTTATCCAAGCATTATTAAATTTTTCCAACTGGGCCATCAATCCTTTGTCAGCTATTGAGGCCTGAAGAGGAAAACTGTCAACTAATCCAAATTCTATTTCCTTCCATCTAGCCTTATATTCCCTATTACACCAATATAACAGAGGGGTTATCTGTGAGGCATAAAAATAATTTCTCAGGCAAGGAAGAACCATACCTCCTCTTTCCTTCCCTAACTGTAAGGTGTTATATCGAATTCTAGGTTTCCTTCCTTGCCAAATGAAGTGGGAAATCCATTTGTCCCATTCCCTGAATTGATTATCATCCACCTCCACTGGTAAAGTACGGAAAAGATATAATAACCGAGGAAGAATATTCATTTTTATAGTATTTATCCTTGAATTTAAACTTAAAAAGGGGATAAGATTCCATCTATGCATATCTGCTTTTATCTCTGAGATTAATGGCCCATAATTTACCTGTGACAGTGTTGAAAGATCCTTCGGCAGGGTTATTCCTAAATATTTTAATGATTTAGCTTCCCACTTAAGATCGTATGTATCGTGCAATTTTTTGGATGGTGTATAGTTTAGGGACATAACCTGCGTTTTCTTTGCATTTATTTTATAACCTGATATTTTCCCAAAGTCATCCAACAGTGTAAACAATCCTATAAATGATTTTTCTGGTTCACTCAGATAAACCAAAACATCATCTGCGAATAACGCCACTTTCTGTTCAATCCCTGCCACCTTGATACCTTTTACGATTTCGCTCTGTCTTATTAGTTGGGCAAGTAGTTCAATATATAGCGCAAAAAGGAGAGGAGAAATTGGGCATCCCTGTCTAGTGCCTCTCTCTAAAATGAAGGAGTCAGAGAGGTCCCCATTTATCTTAATTCGGGGGGTTGGGCTGTCATACAGAGTCTGAATTACTTTAATAAACCTTTCTTGAAAGCCGAATCTTCCTAACACTCTGTATAGGAATGCCCAACTAACCGAATCAAAAGCTTTCTCAGCGTCCAATCCTACTACCATTGTCTCTGTCTCGTTCTTATTAACCTGTTCTAATATGTGCAGAGTTCTCCTTATGTTGTCCTGTGTTTGTCTTTGTTGAATAAATCCAGTCTGGTCTAAATGGATTAGGCCAGGTAAAAGCTTTTCCAATCTGCGCGCTAATATAGATGTAAATAGTTTGTAATCTAAATTAAGAACACTAATTGGCCGATAATTGCCACATTCTAGTTTATCTTTACCCTCTTTAGGAATAACTGAAATAATCGCTTCTCTCCAGGAAGGTGGAGTTTCTCCTCTCTGCAAGATCCAATTAAAGGTGTTAAGTAGTAATGGGGCTAACTGTGTCTTCAGGGACTTGTACCACTCTGAGGTAAACCCATCAGAACCCGAGGACTTTCCAGCCTTTAACCTAGAGATGACCACGTTCAGTTCTTTGACAGTTACTGGTTCTAATAAACTTTCATTTTGTAAATCTGTAAGTTTAGGTAGATCTAAAAAATTCAATACACTGTCTATATAGGGCTCACTGGGGGCCCGGGGTTGGGAGTACAGCTCTCGATAATACGTTTCAAAACTCTCTTGAATTTTCCCTATTGTACTCTCCACAAGCTTTGTCTTTGGATTCTTTATTTTATGAATTGTATTGTCTGCTTGTTGTTTTCGTAATTTATATGCTAATAATCTAGCTGATTTACCTCCTACTTCATAATTATTTTGTCTCAGGTAAAGAAAATTTCTTTGAGTTTCCAACGTATAAATATCATCAATTTCACTTTGCAATTTCCTAATTTCCTGTTTTCGATTTGAATTACTTTTGTTGCTATCTCCAACTTGAAGTTGTTTTAATTTTCCTTGAAGGTCTGCTAATTTTTGTGCACTGATTTTTTTCATGTGAGTAGTAATGGAAATAATTTTCCCTCTCAGTACAGCTTTCAATGTATCCCATAAAATCACTGGTGATGTTTCTCCCGTGTCATTAAAGTCTAGATATTCTTTGATTTCTCCCCTTAATCTCTCCATTACTTTTGGGTTATTAAGTATATGTGAGTTTAGCCTCCATAGTGTTTTCCTCATTTTCCTTTCCAGGATTAGAGACATAGAGACTGGGCTATGATCCGACAGATCAATTGTTGCAATATTACAGTTTTTTATCCTGAGTCTATCTGTATTAAAGATAAAGAAATAGTCTATCCTTGAATAGGCTGAATGAGGGAAAGAGTAATATGTATAATCTTTACTAGTAGGGTGTAATTCCCTCCAGACATCTATAATTCCCAACTCCTCAATCAATGAATTCACTTTCCGAGTCAGAGGTTTATTCTGAGTAACTATTCTTGAAGAATCTAATATAGGATTTAATCTAATATTAAAATCCCCTCCACAAATTACTACCCCTCGAGAACTGCCCATTAGGTCAAAAATGTGTCTATAAAATGACCATTCACTACCTGGAGGAGCATAAACATTCAGCAATGTTATTTCTGTACCTTCTATTCTTCCTGTGATTTTTACAAACCGTCCTTCTTTGTCTCTAGTCTCTGAAATATGTTCATAATTAAGAGTACTTGATATTAAAGTAGCTACCCCTCTTTTGTGACTCAATTTATATGATGAATAAAATACATGCTTAAAGCCCATTCTTTTTAATTTTCCATGTTCAGATTGGCTCATATGTGTTTCCTGGAGGAAAGCTATTTGTGCCCTCTCTTTTTTCAATTTAGACATAATCTTATTTCTTTTAATTGGATTCAAAACCCCATTAACATTATAGGAAATTATTTTTACCAATTCAGTTTGCATTTTTCTCTAGTAGAAAAAAAGCACTCTCCTTTTCTAACCAAACAGTAAGCAATCCCTTCTCAACAGTAAACCAAGACATATAACCACACCCTAGACATTTCTGAACGTATAACATTTGAAAATTTTTCCCGACTTCCCACAGTGAGGCCTGAGCACCGACCCGCCTCAGTTCAGAGGGATAACCTCTATCTTCACCCTGTGTTAGAGGGCCCTCAGCAGTTTGAATAATCATAGAGAATTTTCTCCTATTTATGTCTCGACCATATTGCTATCATTCAAGTTATTCCGCCTAGATTATTTTCAGTTACCAGTTTTCATTTTACTTTTAAGTCCGATTTACTCTTTTCAATCATTTCTCTTAATTAATCTGTATTCTCTGTACATTCGCGTCTGAATATTTGCAGCTTTTCCTTGCAGTTTGACACTCTGGTTCAAGTGGAGCGTCCTCGCCCCACTAACTGCCACGACTTCTGCCGAATCCTCTCCAGTAGCGACTCCGGTTGGGTGATAACTTTAGTAGGTAGTCCCCGGTCCGCCAGATCCGACGTTGCCTCCTCCACCGTAGCGTAAGTTTTTGTCCCTTCGTCGTAAAAGACTCTCAGCCGAGCTGGACACAGGGTCTGGAATCTGATGTTGTTTTCCTTCAGGACTCTCCGTGTTTCCGTATATTCCTTCCGTCTGGCAAGAATCCCCGGTGCGTAGTCGTGATCTAAACTGATTTTACAGTTGTTCCACATGAAACCTTTCTTTTGCCATGCTCTTTTAAGCACCTCTTCCTTCGTTCTGTAACTGAGAAATCTGATCAGAATCGATCTGGGCTGGGTGCCTGCCGGAGGCTGTGGTGCCAACGCACGGTGAGCCCTTTCTATCTGTAGGTCTTTTGCGGCCGGTATATCAAGGTTCTCTCTAAGCAGCTTCTCCACGTAGGGAATCATCAATCCGGGTTTACCTTCGGTTCCTTCGGGAACTCCGTAGATCCTCACATTTTCCCTTCTCGACCGGCCTTCTTGATCTATTAGTTTCCACTGGAGTTGGTCTTGTAGCTTCAGCATTTCTGCTATCACTTCCTCGGCATTTTGTAGCTTCTCTTCAATTCCAACAATCCTCGCTTCGGCTTCATCTATCCGCGAGTTAGTTTTTACTATTTCTCCTTTAATATCTTCCAGCTGTTTGGGGTTATCTTGTCGGAACTCGCGAATCTCTCAGAGAATCAAAGACAGAGTCACCGATTCCCCCTCATTATCTCCGTCCTGGCTTGCCGTGGGAGAGCTAGGCCCTTCGCCTTGCTGCATCTCTTTATGTTTATCAGCCTTCGAAGCGGACTTTTTATTCTTGTTCTTAGGCATCATCCTTGCCCCTTTTATTAATATAGTTATGCAATATTAAGTATTTGTCTAAATTCGATTTTGGGGCAATTTACTTTCTTTTTTGTCGAGAGACCTTTTCCTTACGCCGCCATTCCCTTGATGACCCGGAAGTCCTCTCTCGTATATCTCTCAAATTCTGTCCCCCAAAGACCTGCAGAAGCAGAGCCATTCAGTATATTCAAGGCTGTGATATGTGTTTGTCACCAACAATTATGGGGAACAAGTGCAGAAGTAGAGTTGAAATGTATTAGATTAACCACAAGCAGAATAAATGACAGAGCTGGCCTGTGGGATCATGTGGTCATTCATTCTCCTACTTGCTATACATTTTCTCTGTTTACAAAAATGTGCTTCCTGGTTTCCTCAATGATGGTGAGTGGGGAAGTTCGTGATTCATAAGGTATGAGCTTGAATGAGGCATATTGTTTTTTTTCCATTGAACATTCTGTAGACTAACTTCCATATTGTAACTAACCTGATTGTCTAGGAAACTAGAACTTCACAATGTTGATTTTGATGATAGAAGGTAACAAATTTGTTGTGGCATTTTTAGTAGTCATCTTCTACACAAAGTGTATCACGAAATCTAATGATCAATCTCTGATTGTTTGAACTCTCTTCCATTCCCTTCCATTCTCACATTGACTAAGGTTTCTGTTATAAAGCTGGTAAATAAAAAGATAGAATGTTTACACAAAGAAGAGAAAATCTGCAGATACTGGAAGTCCAAGCAACATACACAAAATCACAAAATGCTGGTGGTGTTAGAGTAAGAAAGCAGGGAGAGGGGAGGAAGAAACACAAGGTGATAGGTGTAACTGAGGGAGGGGGATGTTGGAGGGATGATGTAACCGGCTGAGAAGTTGATTGGTGAAAGAGATACAGGGCTGAAGAAGGGGGAATCTGAAAGGAGAGGACAGAACACCATGGAAGAAAGAAAAGGTGGAGGGGCGCCAGAGGGAGATGATGAGTAGGTAAGGAAATAAGGTGAGAGAGGAAAATGGGAATGGAGAATGGTGAAAAAAGGTGGGGGGGGGGCATTACCAGAAGTTCAAGAAATCAATGTTCTTGCCATCACATTAGAGGCTACCCAGACAGAATATAAGGTGCTGCTCCTCCAACCTGAGTGTGGCCTCATCACAACAGTAGAAGAGGCCACGGACTGACATGTTGGAATGGGAATGGAAAGTAGAATTAAAATGGGTGGTCACTGGGAGCTCCTGCTTTTTCTGACGGACGAAGCGTAGTCGTTCAGTGAAGCTGTCTCCCAATCTACGTCAGGTCTCGCTGATGTACAGGACTCACAATGGAAGCATCAGATACAGTAGATAACCTCAACAGACTCACAGGTGAAGTGAGTCACATCTTTTCCTCTTCCCACTTTCTGCTTTGCTCAGGGATCGTTCCCTATGTGACTCCCTTGATCATTCATCCCTCCCCACTCATCTCCCTCTTGGTCCTTACCCTTGCAAGCGGAACAAGTGCTACACCTCTGCATACACCTCCTCCCTCACTTCCATTCAGGACCTCAAATAGTCGTTCTAGGTGAATCAACATTCCACCTGTGCGTCTGTTTTGTTCATCTACTGTATCCAGTGCTCCCGGTGTGGCCTCCTGTATTTCAGTGCAACCCGACTGCTTTGCCGAGCACCTACAATCCATCCATCAGAAAAAGTGGGATCTCCCAGTGGCTACCCATTTTAATTCCACTTCCCATCCCCTTTCTGACATGTCAGTCCATGGTCTTCTCTACTGTCGCAATGAGGCTACACTCAGGTTGGAGGAGCAACGTCTTATATTCCGTCTGGGTAGCCTCCAACCTGATGACATGAATATTGATTTCTCAAACTTCTGGTAATGCCCCACCTCCTTCACCATGCCCCATTCCCATTTTCCTCTCTCACTTTATCACCTCCCTCTGCTGTTCCTCCCCCTTTTCTTTCTTCCATGGCCTTCTGACCTCTCCTATCAGATCCCCCCTTCTCTAGCCCTGTGTCTCTTTCACCAATTAACTTCCCAGCTCTTTACTTCACCCCACCCCCCAGTTTCACATATTACCATGTGTCCCTTCCCCCCAACTTCTTACACTATTTTGTCATCCTTTTTTTCTCCAGTCCTGCTGAAGGGTCTCGGCCCGAAACACTGGTTGTACTCTTTTCCATAGATGCTGCTTGGTTTGCTGAGTTTCTTCAGCATTTTGTGGATGTTTACACAGTACTGTCACAATGTAATTTACAAGGTTATATAAAAAATGAAGCGAAATGGCACTAAATGGATTTTTCTACACAGAGCTGGCACAAAATCAAAGGACCTCCTTATGCACTTCAATAATTCCATGACTTAAGAGTTATCTACAAACTCAGCTGTACAGATTTTTGTTTCTGATATACAGAGTGCAAAGCTGAGTTATTTGTCAAAATATCCAGATGACATTGTTTCCCTTCCCCACAAATAGAGAACATTATATTTTCCCTAATTTCACAAAGTTCAAAGTAAACTTATTTTCAAAGTGCATTTTCTTGTGGTCATTCACAATAACTACAAAGTAGCACAATAAAATAAAGTGAAAAACTGCACACAAAGGCTAACAAACATCCAATGTGCAAAAGACAACAAATTGTCCAAATGCAAAAAAAAATGTAATAAATATAACAAATAAGTAATAAGTATCGAGAGCATGGGTTGTGAAGTCCTTGAAACTGAGTTCACAGATTGTGGAAATAGCTCAGCGTTGGAGTGAATGAAGTTATCCACTCTGGTTCAGAAGTCTAATTTTTAAGTAAGGTTTCAAAACTGAGTTGTTTAAATTTGTTTGTCTTTAGGTAGGCAAGTAGAAGCAGAATATGTCAGGAATTTGAAACTTCATTTTAATAGGACAGTGAAAATGCCCACTCAACATGACGCAAACAAATAGAACACCAAAAATCAACTAATTTGACAGGGAGCAGCTAATAATTGGGCGTTTTTAAGTTCTAAGGTTGTTGGGGCCCACTTTCTAGCATTTGCCAAGCCTTAAAAACAACTAAAATGCAATCTTGATTTTAGTGCGCAATATAACTGAATAGAAGTATCTGACGATATTACAGTGATGATATAAAAATGAACCAAGGTACAATTACACTTCAGTTTGCATGTCATTGAAGCTCATTATATTGATGAATTAAGGGACTGCTAAAAGGAACATTTACTTTCCACCTCATGACAGCATCACACACTTACACATCAGAAATGACATTGTGGCAACATTTCAAGACGTCTTTTGATAATGACCCAACAATCTGTTAGAGCAAACATCAGGAATTCTGCAGATGCTGGAAATTCAAGCAACACACATCAGAGTTGCTGGTGAACGCAGCAGGCCAGGCAGCATCTGTCTTGGCCTGAAACGTCGACTGCACCTCTTCCTACAGATGCTGCCTGGCCTGCTGCGTTCACCAGCAACTTTGAAATCTGTTAGAGCTGGGATATTAGCAGAATCTCTATAGCATACTATCCTATTCAGTAACCATAGCGTTTGAGCTTATAGTAAAGGATGACAAATTAAATTGACAGTATGAAGTTGTCTAAGATTTTGATGGCGATTAAGATTAATGTAAACGATAAAAAAAATCAAGCAATTTATAATGCTTAACAATTTTCAACTGGCAGAAGGCCTTTGTCATTTCATGAACTGACTGTCAACACCATTAACAGTGGTTAAGAATGACACCAGCTGGCTTAAGGCTTAATGGAAAATTGTTTCTGCTTGCACACTCCAGATACCAGGAATATATCCTGTCAAAGCATAATCAGGCAAACCATGATTTGCTACAAATTGAAACTGATAAAAAGCAGGTCTCACACATGTAACTTCATGAATCATGTACCTTCTTTGGACATAATCATGGAGGGAGCACACAAATTGAAAAAAACACAGTTCTCACAGCTACTCAAATATATTTATAACCAAAACTACTCAAAAAGAACCTTAAACCCACAGATTCAGTTGCACAGATAATGGGCCCCAGATGAGACAAACCTGCCACAGTGATTCAAGCAACATGTAGTAAGTATACTATCTGATTATCATCAAACAAGCAATACTATGCAGTTTATTGGCTTGGGGAAGGGTGATTTTTTTTATGGCATTACTTAAAGGGATGGTATATTCTAGCTAAAGATGGTAAGAAACAATTGGGAAGGCTGTGAGGCAGAGCTGTGCTGAGAGAACTCAATATTCTCTGCAGGCAGAGTTGATGGGGATGAGGAAGAGTACCTTCCTCAATCTAAATTGGATGACAGGAATTTTCTAAGTCATATGTACTTCAATCGTAAGTTGGAAGAGACTGTACACAATACAAATGCCATGGGCTAGGCTCACGAGGTACTGCTGAAATACCAGAGAAAAATAAAGATTTTACTTGAGTTAACAAACTAATAGGTTGTTTGAATGTAAAAATTCAGTTGTATTTTGTAATATTATAAATATATTGTCTTGATTTCCAGCATCTGCAGATGTTTATAAATACATTGTTTGATCAAGCATTCATGTTTGTTTAAATAATTAATTATGAGTTATATGTAAAAGTACATGAATGGCATACGTCATATGCCACCTTGTCACTTATTTGTACCTTGGTTGAAGTAAAAATAAAACTAAGACATGCATTCCATTTCTGGACCCTTGCTTTTCTTTCAATCACTTTTATGATTTGGAGTTACAAAATGTAACAGTGGTGATGAGGAAGATTTAAAGTGAACCTGAGACAACTACTTAACTGTCTGACGATATGCAAGTTTTAAAAAAAATTGCAGCATGCTCTCTTCAGGAGAAGAGAGAACTGGTCAAGTTAAAAACAAAAGTGCAGCAAGGTGCTTGAGTTAAAAATAGGAATAAAATGTTTGAATTCATAGAGCTATAAGAAGTGAGTACCAGGTTATAATAATCATAAATTTGAAAAAAAGAGAGATGGCTGGCTAGATTGGAAAAGACAGATGTGTTTGATTGCACAAAAGATTATAGCCTTATGTATATGGAGCTAACTGAGCAGTATTCTGAAGCAAATGAAAGAGCCAATGAGAAGCAAATGACAGTTCTGCTGAGTGCATTGGGTTTAAAGGCATGCAGTTTAACTGCTCCAACCAAACCAGCCAAAATTCACTTTGCTGATATTATGGAAATAATGCAGGGGACATTTAGAACAGAAAACATTGTTCATTGCAGAGTGATTTAGGTTTCATAAATGGAATCAAAAGGAAGAAGAGTCTATTTCATTGTTTGTGACTGAATCGAAAAAGTAGCCTGTGCATTGTCATCTGGTAATGGGCTTAATAATGCACTGAAAGATCAATTAGTTTGTGGAATCTTACAAGAAAGCATTGAAAAGAACTCCTAATTGAGTCTCAACTTACATTTAAAAGACCAGCTGAAATAGAGTTATCAATGGAAAACACAGCCAGAGATGCAATTGAATTGCAGTCAGGAATGAAAGGGAGCAGCAAGAAAATTGCAACGTCCAGACAGAGGCCTGCCTGGTTGTAACAAACTGTGTTAACATTATAGCAGGAGATCACGTACATCAGACCAATACAAGTTTAAAGGTGAAACTTGCAGAAATTGCAGCAAAATAGGTTATAAACAAAGAGTCCAGCAGACACAATTAAATGGAATACTTAGCGAAGAGAAAAAGGTAGCAAGTAAACTTGTAGTTTCAAAAAGAGCACTAATCTGCTCACTGCTGATGAGAAATCTAATAATGATGAGAGTGACACAGTACTGGGTCGCTTTGTGTTTTACAAAGTGAAAACAAACAACAGATAGGTAGAAACAAACAAGGGAAAGCCTGCAAATGCTGGACTCTGAGCGACAATCTCAGCAGGCCAGACAACACCTGGGGAAAGAGTACAATCAACATTTCAGGCTGAAATCCTTTGGCAGGACTACGCCAATAGACAAGCAATATGGCTTCCACCAGAAGTGAACAGAACATTAATTAAAATAGATTTGGACACTGGCTTGGCTCTTTCAGTCATTCCACAAAATGAGTTTCAATAGCATTTCAGAGATATTGTACTGAAACCTGCAGATATCTAAGAACTTACACTGAAGAAAGGATAACTCCTGTAGGAATGACATTTGCAACAGTAAAATACAACAATCAACAAGCCACATTGAGCTTGTATGTGGTGAATATGGGAAAGCCTGCATTGTGGGGCCTTGATTTGGTCAGACAACTGCAACTTGATTGAGGATCCATCCAGCATTTGCATGCCACATCTCCTGTAGTAGAATCAACAGAAAGTGAATTTTAAAAGGTACTGAATGATGTCACAGCAGTGCTCAAGGATGACATGGGAAAACTCAAACATATCAAGATTAAAATAGTGTTAAATGAAAATACCACACCCAAGTATTACAAAGACTATCCGGTTCATATCATATGTGATAAAGCAGCAAGTGACCTAGAAGAAATATTTTCCAAGGTTGGGTACAGCCCTTGGGCATTGTTACTGGTCCCAGTAGTGAAGGCATGGATTTGTCAGGATCTGTGGAGACTTTAAGGTCACCATCAACCCAGTACTGAGAATAGATCAATACCCTCTGCCTAGATAGAGGATATCTTTGCAAATCTTTCTGGAGGAAACCACTAAGTAGACTTAGCAAAGGCCTATCTACATATGGATATGGAAGAAGAGTCCAAATTTTTTCTCACCATAAACACTCACAAAGGGCTTTGTCACTATAATAGGCTTATTTTTGGAGTAACATCTGTACCTGCACTCTGGCAGAAAGCCATGGACCAGATACTGCAAGGCTGCCCAGGCACTCAGTGCTACTTGTATGACATCATTGTTAACAGAGAGGATGACAAGGAACATCTCTAAAATCTCAAGATAGTGTTAAAAAAAGGTTAGAAGATTATGGGCTCAGAGCATGATGCCACCGGTGTGAATGCTTTAAACCAAGCTTCACTTACTGTGGTCACACCATCAACGCACAAGGACTACACAAGTGTGCTGAAAAAACTTAAACCATGGCAGATGTTCCAAGTCCAAGAGACATGACACAGTTATGGTCCTTTTAAGAAATTTTCAATTACTCTAACAGGTTCCTGCCAAACCTGGCTACTGTGTTCCATCCTTTGAATTCAGTACAACAAATTGGAAAGAAAAGGCAGCGGACAAAATAGCATGAGATGGCCATCCAGAAAGTACTCAGACACAGTATTCACACTTAATAATCCACTTCATCCAGTGAAGCTTATCTGTGGTACTTTGCTTTATGGTATACAGTAGGTGCAGTCATGTCGCATGTTATGCCTGATTGAAGTGAACGTCCCATAACCTTTGCTGCAAAGAAAACTTACGTAGATTGTCAGAGAGGCCTTGAGTTGGGTTTGGAGTATAAAACATGTTAACCAGTACTTGTATGGGAAAGAGTTTGCACTCATTACTGAATCAATCACCAGTGTCCATTGTCAAACCATAGAAAGGTGTTCCACTAACAGCAACAGCACAATGCAGACGTGGGCTCTGCTTCTTGGAGTGCACAATTGCAAAATTGAATTCAAGAGGACAACCAATCCTGGAAATACTAACAGATTGTCCTATTTAATGTTGGAAAAGGAAATAACTGAAAATTGACAAAGGAGGATATTCCTCTTGATGTATTCTCCCTCATACAAATTGAAAATGTCCCTAAAATGACAGAAATGATCTAGAGGGAAACCAGTAAACCCCACACTGTCTCATGTCTACAAGGCCAGTCAAAATGGCTGGAATGTACAGCAAAAATCCCAGTTCCCTTATTTTATCAGTGCCAGGATGAACTTGACCTTGATGAGACTTGCCTTATGTGGGGATTGTGAGATGTTTTACCATCTAAGCTGAGAGTTAAAGTGTTGGAGAAGCTGCAGTACATGCCAGTGTTACGTACCCCGTAACTGGGTTGCCAAACCAGCAGAAATGGATCACTCAGTTGGAGTCTGGATTACTAGAACTAAGAAAGTTTTATTAAAGAAACAAGCAACACAGTAATCGAAAGGATAATAAATGCAACAGTTCAGCAATGTTAACCACACATGTGCACAGAATTAAGATAACAGCATCAATCAAGCTCTATCGTTGTCTAGGGGTAAATGACCAAATTTCAAAGTGACTCAAAGTTCAGTCCAATTTAGTAGTTCAGTTCGCAGTAATCGTTGCCATGGCGATGGACAATGTGGGGGGAGAGAGAGAGAATGGGAACAACTGATCATTCAGACATGGCTTCACTCACAGACTGGCGATATGGCTCACAAGCAACTTTTGGGCAGGTCCTTGGTGATGTCACCTGAGGTCACCGACTGTGACCCCTCCTCCAGATGCGGTCGATCCTCTGCAGTGAACCCGGCACCCAGGCAAGGGCGGACACACACCGGGTTCCCGCTGATCGTACCTTTCCACCCTGTGCGTTGTCCGGTACTTCCCACCTACTCGTGAGAGGCGCACCGCTTCCAGGGTCTCGTTACCTCGGGTGTCGTGTGTGTCCTGCCTTAGCGAACCTGCCCCTTTTTATCCCCCTGCTGGGGTATCGTCTGTCCATCATTTCAAACAGTTCAGGGTTCAAAGGGGGAGGCCGCTCCAGACAG
Source organism: Mobula hypostoma (assembly GCF_963921235.1). Lineage (NCBI taxonomy): Eukaryota > Metazoa > Chordata > Chondrichthyes > Myliobatiformes > Myliobatidae > Mobula > Mobula hypostoma. The sequence goes on from NC_086100.1 coordinate 145,213,701, forward strand.
CTCTCTACACATCTCCAGGTGCTGTTTCATTGTGTCCCTTATCCCTCTCTTGAAGACAGGTGGCAGACCAACTGCTGATCACACAGGACAGCTAACATCTTATCTATGTGTATTTGTCACACCAGTCATCAGGACATGGTCAAAATGGAAGAATTATCTTGAAACTTTGTCTGGTGGCCTGGGATAGATCAGCAGATTGAGTAGCTGGCTATGTACGGTTTGAGATGCCAACATGCCCAGATGATGCCAAAAGCATCTTCCATCCCTGAGAATGGCCTGCATTGCCCTGGCAGAGGGTTCATGCAGATTTTGCCAGACCATGCATGGGCACACATTTCATGATCGTAGTGGATACAGCTACAAAGAGGCCAGAAAAGATCGCAATAGCCTCATACACTCTTCTCAAGGAGTGGTGTTCCAGAATGCTTATTCAGTGACAATAGGCCACAGTTTGATGTGGAACAGTTTCAGTCATTCCTGAAAATGAATGGAATAAGGCCTATTACATCTGCATCATTCTATCCAGCTACAAATGGCTTGGCAGTAAGGTTTGTCCAGAGTGTAAAGAACGCACTGTAAGCATTGTTCAACAAACACATTATACTGATTCAGAAGCTTGCCAATTTCCCCCTTGCATATTGCAGTGCAACATATTCCACAAACAATAACTCATCAGCTATGCTGTTTCTGGGTTTTCACTTGCACTCATGTTTGGATCACTAAACCGTTTATCAGAAGGAATATGCAAGACAAGCAGCTGAGACAAAATGAAGGCTTCTCAAACAAGAAGTTTCAATATTGCGCTCTTGGGAAAGCAGTCCTGGTAAGAGGCTACAGAAGTGAACAAAAGCGGGTGCTCACAAATATCAAGGACGTAACTGGACCACTCTCCCACACAGTAGAGACACAGTAGATGACACATTGATCGGTTCAGAGCAAATCTTTAGAGAAGAAAGGTGGCCAGAGCAGTCAGAAACACTTCCCACAGTCTCAGATTCAACTCCTAGAAAAACTGTGGAAGAGGTCCCAGAACCTGAAATTGTTTCGCAGGCTCCAGTACCTGAGCAACAAGTCTCACCTGCCAAGTAGAGTAACTCTCCTTGTCAGGAAAGATGTTTTTACAGAAGAGTAAGAAATCCTTCACAGTGATTAAATCTTTTGGTCTGAATGGGACAACGTTAAATTTACTGTGCTGTGGATGTCAATATAGTGTACTGTGTGTACAGTTGAAATGCATTCTATATTGAGTGGGAATTTATAGCTAAGCAGGGAGGTGTGTTCTTTGAAGAAATAACAAACAGGATAGACAAAGGAGAATCGGTTGATATTGTGTACTTGGATTTTCAGAAGCCATTTGATAAGGTGCCCTACATCAGGTTGCAAAACAAGCTATGATCCTGTGGTATTACAGGAAAGATTCTAGCATGGACAAAGAAGCAACTGATTGGCAGGAGGCAAAAAGTAGGAATACAGGGAGCCTTTTCTGGTTGGCTGCCGATGACTAGTAGTGTCCCATGAGGTTCTGTGTTGGGGCTACTTCTTTTTATGTTATATGTCAATGATTTGGATGATGGAATTAATAGCTTTGTTGCAGATTTGCAGATGATATGAAGATGGGAGGAGGATCAGGTAGCTTTGAGGAAGTAGAGAGGCTGCAGAAGGACTTAGATTAGGAGAATGGGCAAAGAAATGGCAGATGGAATACATTTTTGGAAAGTGTATGGTCATTTAGGTAGAAGAAATGAAAGAATAGATTAATTTCTAAATGGGAGAAAATAAAAAAAAATTGAAGTGCAAGGGGGCTTGAGAGTTCTTGTGCAGGATTCCCTAAAGGTTAATTTTCAGGTTGAGTCTATGGTGAGGAAGGCAAATACAATGCTATCATTAAACACAAGAGGTCTAGAATATAAAAGCAAGGATGTAATGTTGAGACTTTATAAAGCACTGGTGAGGCTTCACTTTGAAATTTATGAGTGGTTTTGGGCCACTTATCATAGAAAGGATGTGCTGAAACTGGAGAGGGTTCAAAGGCAGTTCACAGAAATGAGTCCAGGATTCAGCGGCTTGTCATATGAAGAGCATTTGGTGGCTCTGGGCCTGAGTTCACTAGAAATCAGAAAAATGATGGATGACCTCATTGAAACCTATTGAATATTGAAAGCTTTTGACAGAGTGGATTTGGAGAGGATGTTTCCTATAATGGGAGAGTCTAAGACCAGTGGACATAGCCTTCGAATAGACAGGTGTCCTTTTAGAACAGAGGAGGAGGAGGAGGAATTTCCTTAGCCAGAGAGTGGAGGATCTGTGGAATTCTTTGCTACAAGAATGTGGAGGCTGTGGAGGCCAAGTCTTCATGTATATTTAAGGCAGAGGTTGATAGATTCTTGGTTGGTCAGGGAATGAAAGGATATGGGGAGAAGGCAGGAGATTGAGGCTGAGAGGAAACATAGATCAGCCATGATGGAATGTCAGAGTAGACTCGATGGGCCAAATGACTAATTCTGCTCCAATACCTTATGGTCTGATGGTCTTATTAAGGCCTCCTTCAACACAACCAAAGGGCCTGATTCTATTCTATACAATTCTATGGCTCTGTAAAAAGTGTGTTCTTCTTCACCAAACATCTGGACCTTGATGTAAGTACCTTATTAAAATCCATATAAATAATGTCTGGCATTCTGCTTTCACCGGCCTTCTTCGTTACACAATGTTAAAAAAGTGAATCACATTAGTGAAGCAGGATTTCCCTTGCATAATGCCATGCTGGAAATTTGTGATCAGCCACTGATTTTCCAAATCTACCTAAATTCTATCCCTTAAGTTTTTCCCCCAAAATTTCGCTGTTGTTGACACTAGAATCATCACTGTGATTTGTTAGCTTATCCCTGCTGCTCTTCTTAAATAAATAAAAAAACGTTGCATACTTTGATCATTCTGAAATGTGAAGACAGCAGGAGGGAATTGTTTGGACTTTAGTCTGATAGAAAAGAGGAATTTGTGAGAATAGATAAGGAAAAATTATTCAGACAATCAGGAGTTACTCAGACAGCAGGAGGCTAGATAATACAAATGTACTGTAGAATCATAACACCTAATGCACTCTTGGTGACTGAGCAATAAGCTTATATTTGATTTGCGCATGAACTTATAATATTTAATGCCTGTGACTCAGCAATTAAGGTTGCTGATAATGACAATGTGATAATGAATTATTGCTTAGTTTATGCATCATCATGTGTGAAAGACACTCAATTCTACAAAATTCAAGAGAACGGCTAGTTTTTTTCTGGAACCAGAGAATAATTAACCAAGCCCATGCTGCTCTCAAGGATTAATGGAACACCACTGATGTTGGAAAACATTGAGCACTAAATCTTGACTTGTCATCAATATGTGTGTCCATGAAGTATTATCAATTCTTATTATCACAATGCATATTGAGTTAAAATAAAACACATACACTGTATGATATGATGCAAATTGCCCCATAAAATTGATTTCTTATATGTGTCCATCAGATACAGTCCCTAAGGAAAGGGAAAACCATCCAATGTACATGGCTTGGGAGTTTTGCTTATGATTAATTGTTTCACAGTAATATCTACTCTCTCTTTCAAAGGGCTACTCTCTGGCTCTATTCATCCTTTTCTGGATCTCTTGGTCTCCATATCAGGAGGTAGGCTAACTAATCATGTCTATACAAGACTACCAACTCCTCAGATACCTTGACTACTCTTCATCTCACCCTGCCTCTTTGTAAGGGCCTTATTTAGTTCTCCTAGCTTCTCTGTTTCCATCATATTTGTTCCAATGGTGAGGATTGTACAAGTGCCTCAGAAATGTCTTTTCTCTTTCTGAACTACGACTTCTCTTCTAGCATTGAGCACTTGACTGCATCTCATTCATTTCCAATACCACTATGCTTATTGTAATGCCCTTGCTTCACTGCTAACATTATGATCTTTCTGTAGAAGCAGTGTTTGGGTTATGGTTAGAGATAACAGGTGCTTTGGAATGTGAGCCATCCAATCAGGGGACTGAGTTTTTTTTGGTGTCTACACCAATGTGAGCTGTGGGTCTTTGTTTGGTGGGAGATAGACTATAAGACATAGGAACAGAATTAGAACATCTGGTCCATCAATTCTGCTCCGCCATTCAATCATGGCTGATCCTTTTTTCTATCTCCTCCTCAACCCCAGTACCTGGCCCTCTCCCCATAAGTTTTGATGCCATGTCCAATCAAGAATCTATCAATCTCTGCCTTAAATACACCCAACGATCTGGCCTCCACAACTGCATGTGACAACAAACTCCACATATTCACCACCCTATGGCTAAAGAAATTTCTCCCCATTTCTGTTTTGAATGGGCACCCCTCTATCCTGAAGCTGTGGTGAAGAGAGAAGACGCTGAATGAGGCTGAGATGAAGAGAGAAGATGCTGAATAAGGATTCAATCCAGTGGGAGACTGTGATTGGATGGAGAAAGGTGCGGAGGTCTACTGAAGATCGGTGAATATGACTTTTGGGAGGGTTGAGCTCCAACTTGTGCACACTTGACTGTTTAATTATAATGGGCTCTTTTTGTCTTTTTTCTTTCTTTTCTATACGAACCCTTAAGTTAAGATTAATAAATGTAATTCCTTTAATTGTATGCACTGTGCCGACTTGTTATTAATTGGCACCGAGTTGTAACAGGGTAGCAAGCCTCACAGCATTCACATAAACTGGGATTTGGGGTGGGAGAGCCATCCCAATCTCATGGATTTGGTAGGAACTGAGTGTGTATTTCCTAGACTTATGCAGCCAATGGAAACCAAGGTTTCATTGTGGGGGTATCGTCCCAGATTGATTTTGTTGGATGCTGTGCGATTTCCCTGAGCATTGATTCAGTGGGTTGTGTGTTTAAGCCTGTGTTAAGCTATTGTCTGGCAAAATGATTAAGATATGTGTTTATGGCCGCCGCAGGGATTGAGTGGTGATGTGAATCCACAGGATTACCAATAAAGAATATGTGTGTATTGAGTGGGGTAGATATTTGTAGCTCCAATGATTTGTTGATTGGGACTTTGAGTACTGTTAAAGTAGTAGGAACAGTTACGATTGTGGAGCGGAGGTTTGACAAAATGGTGGGCAAAGACTTTGTTTTAGTTCAAACTAGCACTGACATAATGACAGTGGAACTATTGGGGCCTCGGGAAAGGTGGGGCCGTGGACTATCTATACTTTCTGGAAGGAGGAAAGCGTAGATGAGTGTGCCAAATTGGAAGTTGAGTTTCCCGTTTCTGCCGAGCGAGCGGAAGGAGTGGTCTGATTTGGAAGGTTTAATGAGTCCTCCAGTGAGGGATGAGCATTCTGAATTGGTATCAGCCCTTACCTCCCTAGCGAGTAAATGGCCAAGTGTCCAAGTGGAAAGTCCAAGTTATTATAGGATCAGAATGTTCTTGGGGATAATGCCCATCTCTGAAGGGGAAAGGAACTATGAGACCTGGATGGAAGAGACTAATGCCTGGAGACAGAATCCTCATAAAGAATTTGGGGCTACCTGGGAAGCATCAGTTATCTGACCACTATGTGGCTACGTCCTATGTAGTGGAGAGTCAGGTAACAAATGCACTAGTTTTCCAGATGAAACCGGAGGATGGGAATAGACATATCAAGATTATCCATTGGAGCCACCTTTTATCTCTGGGGCAAGAGGTACGTGTTGACTCAGAGTTTGACCTGGACTCTACACCTAGTAAAAGGACTTCATGGTGACATGGATGAACTGAAGGACAAGCAGCAGAAAGGACTAGACCAGACCTAACCAGTGAATGTGATACGGACTCAGTGGATAAGGAAATGTGGGTGCACTATATGCTGCCCTCCGTAAACACTCCAATAATTGACAAAGAGATTCCCAACCTTTCTCACACTGAAGCATGTGAAATAGGAGGAATTAACAGAAATAGGGGAACATGGAGGTTTGTGGTTCGAAAATGATGGGCGGCTGGACTCCAAATTAACTGGACATGAAACCGAGCTCAGCCAAGTGACAAGGGGACCTGAGTTGTTGGGAGGCACAAGTAATGGACAGGGAGGGACACCTCCATGAAGATGGAAAAGAGCCCAGGGAGTGTCTGAAGCTGAAGAAGTAGTTGATGAGGTAAGGGGGCCTCAAAGAATCAGGAAACTCCCAGACAAAATGGCCTATGTTGCATCTGGGGAACAGACTGTAGCACCTATCCCCTTGGTGTTATATATTACTGCCATTATCACAAAATTTCTGTGAGACTTTGTGCTATCTATGGAGGGATGATAACTCATCTCAAGGTCAAGAGGACATGACTATTTTTACCTTCTCTCTTCCATGACAAGCATAGAGTTCCCCTAGACCTCACCATGCGACCCCTAACTTCAATTTATCAATCTTCACAATTTCAGTCACTTTCAAATAGATTCCACCTCCAGACACATCTTCCTCACTTCCCCTCTGCCAGGACTTTGGCACCATACCTTTCCTATGTAACTTCCTGGTCCACAGAGAAAATTCACAAAGATGTTGCTGGGACTTGAAGACCAAAGTTATAAGGGAAAATTGAATAAGTTAGAACTGTATTCGTTAGAACGTAGAAGACTTAGAGGAGATATAATAGAGGTATACAAAATTATGAGGTGGTATAGATAGGGTAAATGCAAGCAGGCTTTTTCCATTGATGTTGGGTGGGACTACAACAAGGGGTCATGGTTTAAAGGTGAATGGTGAGAAATTTAAGGGGAATATGAGGGGAAACTTCTTCACTTAGAGAATCATGAGAGTGTGGAATGAGCTGCCAGCACAAGTGATGCATGGGAGTTCAAGTTTAATGTTTAAGAGAAGTTTGGATAGGTACATGGATAGTAGTGATATGAAGCGCTATAGTGCCAGTGCAGGTTGATGGGACCAGGAAGTTTAAATGGTTTTGGCATGGACTAGATGGGCCAAAGGGCCTGTTTCTGTGCTGAACTTCTCTGTGACTTTATGACTGTATGACACTCTTTCCCTTCCTCCATCCAGGGACCCAAACACTCCTTACAGATGAAGCTACAATTTAGTTGCACTTCTTCCAATCTAGTATTCAGTTTTCCCATTGTGGTCTCTTTTGCACTGAAGAAACCAAATACAGAATGGATCATCATTTTGCAGAGAATATTCTGAGATTCCTACTTCCTACGACTTTGATTTTCCTCCCCACTCCAACACCGACGTACTGGTGTGTGGCCTGAACGGCTGGGCATGTTTTCCTACTCCGCATTTCACAACTTCATACATCTAAGTTTTTTTTTGTTTTCTACAGTTTTGCTTTCTAACTGCTTCCATTCACTCATTGACCAAGTAACCTTGTTTACAACTGAAGCCTAACCTGCAGAGTATTTCCAGAATATTCTATTTTTATATTAGGCTCCTGATATCTACAGTTATTTTTTACATATCAATATCTCATTTGGTCCACTTAAAATAAACATAAAATGCTTTCTTGGCATGCATAATTTAAATTGGGGCTAATCGAAAGCTTCGAGAGAGAATATTATGCCTCAAAAATATATTTCCAGAAATATAAAGAGCTCATCACTGATGGCTTGATATTGGATAATAGCTTAAGGTCCTAACTTCAGCTTTTGTATCTATTTAATAGGGTGAATAGATTGGAAAATCCTCATTGTTTACTGCTTTCTCATGCTCACTCTTATTTCATGAGCTCTTTTGGTTAAAAAAAATAACCATTGCAGAATCTTCTCAAGTAAAGCAGCATGTTAACCTATCGTAGCTGAATTGTCACTGCCAGGAACACAGCAAGCCACCGCTAAATATAAGACATTCTCCAAAGAAAAAGATGATAAGGCATAGGAGCATAACTAGCCCATTCCACCCATTGAGACTATTCCATTATGTCTGATTCATTAACCCTCTCAACTCCAATCTCCTGCCTTCTCCCCATAACCTTTAACGCCCTTACTAATCAGGAACCTATTAACCTCTGCTTTAAATATATCTCATTACCTGGTCTCTGTCTATGGCAATGGATTTCACAGTTTCACCACATTCTAGCTAAAGAAATTTCTCCTCAGCTCTGTTCGAAATGGATATCCCTCTATTCTGATACTGTGCTCTCTGGTCCTAGATTCCCTCACAAGTGGGAAACATCCTCACCACATCCATTCTGTCATGGTTTTTCAATGTTCAATAAGTTTCACTGTGTTCCTCCCAAATTCTTCTGAACTACAGTGAGTACAGGCCGAAAGCCATCAAACCTTCCTCACACATTAACCCTTTCATTCCCAGAATCATTTTCACGAACTTCCTCTGTACCCTCTCCAATAGCAACACATATTTTCTTAGATAAAGGGACCAAAACTGCTCAGCATACTCCTGCAGTTTAATCAATGCCTTATAAAGCACCCTTTCCTGTATGCTTTTGGGTGATCTACAGAAGATTAAGGAAAGCATTGTTTCCCAAAAGCCACTCTTACTTTTGATAAGATCGTTCACTTGTAGAACTCAATTATTGAGAAAGTATTTGCAGAGAAGGAAGTTACATATCTTGGACAATGTCGTGGTAAACTGTTGGTGCTTGTAATGCCACTTGAGCTTTGTGCAAAGCAGAAAAAATGGAAAATATGTAAAGTTTGATTTTATTATCACTGCCTTACAGCTTTCTGAAATTGAATGGGTTCTCAGATATACCTGAGGGTTGCATTCACAACCTTCAATATCACCCAGAGGAGCAGAAAAGAATTGATGGTACAAAAATAATAAACACAGCAATAACCTTGACAGCCAATGCCAAAGCTCGATGACATATGTGACAGATAAGCTTGGATGTTATTTTTCTTGCATCCTCTGTCTTTGTTCTGCCACAGAGTCCTTGAGTCAATCTCACTCTTCTTTTGGAGTGCTCCTCGCTTCAGAGATCACAGAGTCTGTGTGGCCTTTGTCCTCTTTGTTGGAGATTGTGTTTGATGTCTTATGCTGCCTTACTCTAATGTGCTGTCTTTGACTTTTTTCCTGTTCTTGTAACACGGGAAAATGACATGAAATAAGACTTCTGCATATGAAAAAGAATCCATTAATCAAGTTCAATGTGTCATAGAGTTGTAGAATACAGTCATCAAATCTTAATGACTAGTCGGCCCACTTCCATATTAATCACACTGCCCAGTACTTGATTGAGAGCCTTCTGGGCCTAATCTATTTATGTGCTCATCTAATCATTTTGGTCAGTAACATAGTATCTGCTACTGTCTCAGGCAGTGCACTCTATTGTGTTTGCCACTCTCTCGGTGAAGAAGACCGCCTTCTAAATCTCTTTTCCCTTATCCCTTAAGTCGGGAAAATATCCAGGTTGTCTCTAAGCTGAGAGCTCTTTTTAGATACTATCAACTCTCTCAAAATACTACTTCTAAATCTTTATGCTGTCAGACAGAATGCATTTCTGTGAATTATTAACTCACGCAGTCAATTATCTTTATCTCATATCTGTTAGACTGGATCCAATTTAGCTGGTGGCTCTTTAAGCCTGGCCTTACTTTCAATGAAAAGGAAGGTGAAGAAAATGAGCACTGCTATGCTGACCAAGATTGCTACAGAAATGGTCAGATGAGACATATAGATGGGTCACATGGAAGGGCTAACATGTATTGCTTGTAAAGCATTGTGTAAGACAATTATGTACTCAACCCTCATAATTTTTGTCATAAATCATTCCTTATTTTGTTTTCCTTAGACTCCACTAATCCTTAGACCTTGATTGGCAAACTATCCTCGTATTCACTTTTGATACACCTGAGCTTGAGAAATGTGAACAAAGGAATATCTGGGGCCAATTTTGCAAGTGGTTCAGCTTCTAGACATCCGAGCCACAGCACGTCGTTGCTTAAGAACCCGAAAATACTTTTTAATAAAAAAATGTCCTTCTCTGCTTTTCACTTTCAACTTTTTATTCTCTTGCAGGGGAGATAAAGAAATTGTTTAAATTACATGTTTTTTTTCCAGGCTTGTGGAATACTAGGTGAGACAGGTCGTGCTTTGATTTTTGCTCTGAACAGCGGTCATTTTGAATGAAGATAAGTCTGCTTTTTTCTTTATCTTTCATTTTTATTTCCATCTGGAAGATGAACCACCATCAAGTATTCTTAATTTGTTTTAACTTTATGGTAGTGAAAGAAAAATTTCTTCAAATATGAGCCAGCTTGCAGCCTGTGGCCCAACTACACCTTATCTCCCAGCTTGAAATGTCACGGCACAGTAACATATTTTCATTATCAGCTGCATCCATTCCCATATAAAATAAGCTGCCTTTTCCTTTGGAACTACCTGAAATTATCATTGTACTATTCCCTCAGCTTCCAGCTGCTGATGCTAAAAGCACCGGGATGATGAGTTGCATTAAGCTGCCTGTCATAATAATATTTAAAAGCTGTGTCTCTTATCTGGTCTCTGTGGGTCTCCCTTAAACAAGTGGATGAAAATTACACCCCAATTCGTAGTTATGAAAGTGACAGATTTGCAGAGAATTTTCTGCACCAAACATGACATTTGATCTGAAAGGTACAGATTGATGTTTCCTGTGAGTCAGATGATGAATCATAAGCAATTAAATGATTTGCTGAATTACCAGTGACTTAGCACTATTTTCACAGTACACAAAATTTAATGGGAGGAGCTGCAAATTCCATTATGAATTAAATGCAAACAGAATAAATCAAATAAATCAGTTTGTTGCATTGAGTGCTGTATTGATCTGATGTTGATATTTCTTCTGAGAGGATACCTTTAAATCAATAACCAACACTGAGAGGAAATCCACAGGAGTTAGCTTCACTCATTGTATTAGCAGTCCTTGGCTGATGACCCTGCAGTTGTCTTAAAGGCACTGTTGGAGGTGCAACAGGCAACAATGCCAAGCAGGAAACATCTTTCTGTAAACTTCATTCAGTGATTTAATATCAAAGAGGATATCTTTTTCAGATATATAAAGAGTAGATGAAAGGCAAGAGTGTATATTAGACTGCTGGAAAATGATGCTGCAGAGGTAGCATTGGGGGACAATGTAATGGTGGATGAATTTAATAAGTATTTTGCATCAGTCTACACCGTGGAAGATAGAAACATAGAAAACATGCAGCACAATACAGGCCCTCTGGCCCACAAAGCAATGCCGAACATGTCCTTACTTTAGAACTACCCAGGCTTACTAATAGCCCTTTATTTTTCAAAGCTCCATGTATCCATGCAAGAATCTCTTAAAAGACCCTATCGTTTCCGCCTCCACCACCATCGCTGGCAGCCCATTCCACGTATTCACCACTCTGCGTAAAAAATTTACCCCTACTTCAAAGCACCTTAAAAATATGCCATAGTAACCTTAGAAAGCATAGAAAAACTACAGCGCAGAAACAGGCCTTTTGGCCCTTCTCGGCTGTGCCGAACTATTTTCTGCCTAGTCCCACTGACCTGCACACAGACCATATCCCTCCATACACCTCCCATCCATGTATCTGTCCAATTTATTCTTAAATGTTAAAAAAGAACTCGCATTTACCACCTCATCTGGCAGCTCATTCCATACTCCCACCACTCTCTGTGTGAAGAAGCCCCCCCAATTGTCCCTTTAAACTTTTCCCCCCTCACCCTTAACCCATGTCCTCTGGTTTTTTTCTCCCCTTGTCTCAGTGGAAAAAGCCTGCTTGCATTCACTCTATCTATAATTTTATATACCTCTATCAAATCTCCCCTCATTCTTCTACGCTCCAGTGAATAAAGTCCTAACCTATTCAACCTTTCTCTGTAACTGAGTTTCTCAAGTCCTGGCAACATCGTTGTAAACCTTCTCCACACTCTTTCAACCTAATTTATATCCTTCCTGTAATTTGGTGACCAAAACTGAACACAATACTCCAGATTCGGTGTCACCAATGCCTTATACAACCTCATCATAACATTCCAGCTTTTATACTCAATACTTCGATTAATAAAGGCCAATGTACCAAAAGCTCTCTTTACGACCCTATCTACCTGTGACGCCACTTTTAGGGAATTTTGTATCTGTATTCCCAGATCCCTCTGTTCCACTGCACTCCTCAGTGCCTTACCATTAACCCTGTATGTTCTACGTTGGTTTGTCCTTCCAAAGTGCAATACCTCACACTTGTCTGTATTAAACTCCATCTGCCAACTTTCAGCCCATTTTTCCAGCTGGTCCAAGTCCCTCTGTAGGCTCCAAAAACGTCAAACTTACCGGCCTATAATTTCCCAGATTACTTTTCAATCCTTTTTTAAACAATGGAACAACATGAGCTACTCTCCAATCCTCCGGCACCTCATCCATAGACACCGACATTTTAAATATATCTGTCAGGGCCCCTGCAATTTCAACGCTAGTCTCCTTCAAGGTCCGAGGGAATACCCTATCAGGTCCTGGAGATTTATCCACTTTAATTTGCCTCAAGATAGCAAGCACCTCCTTTTCAATCTGTACAGTTTCCATGATCTCACTACTTGTTTCCCTTAATTTCATAGACTTCATGCCAGTTTCCTTAGTAAATACAGACGCAAAAACCCATTTAAGATCTCCCCCATTTCTTTTGGTTCTGCACATAGCCGACCACTCTGATCTTCAAGAGGACCAACTTTATCCCTTACAATCCTTTTACTCTTAATAACCTGTAAAAGCTCTTTGGATTATCCTTCACTTTGACTGCCAAGGCAACCTCATGTCTTCTTTTAGCCCTCCTGATTTCTTTCTTAAGTATTTTCTTGCACTTTTTATACTCCTCAAGCACCTTATTTACTTCCTGTTTCCTATACATGTCATACAACTCCCTCTTCTTCTTTATCAGAGTTGCAATATCCCTTGAGAACTAAGGTTCCTTATTCCTATTCACTTTGCCTTTAATCCTGACAGGAACATACAAGCTCTGCACTCTCAAAATTTCTGCTTTGAAAGCTTCCCACCTACCGATCACATCTTTGCCAGAGGACAACCTGTCCCAATCCACGCTTTTTAGATCCTTTCTCATTTCTTCAAATTTGGCCTTCTTCCAGTTCAGAACCTCAACCCTAGGACCAGATCTATCCTTGTCCATGATCAAGTTGAAACTAATGGTGTTATGATCACTGGAACCAAAGTGCTCCCCTACACACACTTCTGTCACTTGTCCTAACTCTTTTCCGAACAGGAGATCCAATATTGCATCCCCCCAAGTTGGTACCTCTATATATTGATTTAGAAAACTTTCCTGAACACATTTTACAAACTCTAAACCATGTAGACCCCTAACAGTATGAGAGTCCCAATCAATATGTGGAAAATTAAAATCCCCTACCACCACAACTTTATGTTTCCTGCAGTTGCCTGCTATCTCTCTGCAGATTTGCTCCTCCAATTCTCACTGACTATTGGGTGGGCTATAATACAACCCCACAAATGTGGCCATACCTTTCCTGTTTCTCAGCTCCACCCATAAGGACTCAGTAGACAAGCCCTCTAATCTGCCCTGCCTGAGCACTGCTGTAATATTTTCCCTGACAAACAATGCTACCCCGCACCCCCCCCCCCCACCTTTCATTCCTCTGCCTCTATCACATCTGAAACATCGGAACCCTGGAATATTAAGCTGCCAGTCCTGTCCCTCCTGTAGCCAAGTTTCACTAATTGCTACAACATCATAATTCCACGTGTCAATCCACGTCCTCAACTCATCCGCCTTCTTCGCAATTCTCCTAGCATTGAAATATATACACCTCAGAAGATTTTTACCACCACTCACAACCTTTCTATTTGTGGCTTTGCTTGAACTTTTAACATCATTTATTTTCACCCCAGCCACACTGTCAGCTTTGGTACTCTGGTAGTTTAAGTGTAACCCGTCTCTCTTGTACAGGTCCCACCTGCCCCAGAAGAGGTCCCAATGATCCTGAAATCTGAAACCCTGCCCCCTACACCAGTTCCTCAGCCACTTGTTCATCTTCCAGAGCATCATATTTTGCCCTCACTGGCACGTGGCACAGGTAGTAATCCTGAGATTACCACCCTCGAGGTCCTGCTTTTCAACTTCGTAGCAAGCTCTCTATACTCACTCTCCAGGACCTCCTCACTCTTCCTTGCTATGTCATTGGTACCGATGTGCACCACGACATCTGGATGATCACTCTCCCACTTCAGAATGTCAGGCAAGCGATCAGAGACATCCTTGACCCTGGCACCTGGGAGGCAACAAACCATCCTGGATTCTCTGTCACGACCACAGAACCTCCTATCTGTACCTCTAACTATCGAGACCCTTATCACCACCGCTCTCCTCTTTCTCCACCTTCCCTTCTGCACTGCAGAACCAGACTCAGTGACAGAGATCCGGCTACTGCAGCTTGTCCCAGGTAAGTCATCCCCCCCAACAGTATCCAATGCGGTATACTTGTTGAGGGGAATGGCCACAGGGGAACCCTGCTCTGCCTGCCCTTTCCTCTTCCCTCGCCTGAAAGTGACCCAATTTCCTGTGCTCTGCTCCTTTGGCATAACTACCTCCCTGTAGCTACTGTCTGTAATCCCCTCATTCTCCCGATTGATCCACAGGTCATCCAGCTCCTGCTCCAGTTCCCTAACGCGGTTTGTTAGGAGCTGCAGCTGGATGCACTTCTTGCAGGTGTCGTTGTCAGGGACACCGGAGGTCTCCCTGACTTCCCACATCCCGGAAGAGGAGCATTCCAACATGCCCTCTCATGCTAGCCACTTCAGCCCTGCGGAAAAGCCTCTGACTATCCACACGATCAATGCCTGTCATTATGTTGTATAGCCCAATCAGGTCACCTCATCCGCCGTTGCTTCAAGGAGAAAAAGCCGAGTTCACTCAACCCATTTTCACAAGGCATGCTCACCAATCCAGGCAACATCCTTGTAAATCTCCTCTGCACACTTTCTATGTTTTCCACATACTTCCTGTAGTGAGGAGACCAGAATTGAGCACAGTATTCCAAGTAGGGTCTGACCAGGGTCCAATATAGCTGCAACATTACCTCTCGGCTCTTAAACTCAATCCCACAATTTATGAAGGCCAATGCACCATACGCCTTTTTAACCACAGAGTCAACCTGCGTAGCAGCTTTGAGTGTCCTGTGAACTCGGACCCCAAGATCCCTCTGATCCTCCACACTGCCAAGAGTCTTGCCATTAATACTATATTCTGCCATCATAATTGACCTACCAAAATGAACCACCTCACACTTATCTGGGTTGAACTCCATCTTCCACTTCTCAGCCCAGTTTTGCATCCTATCAATGTCCCGCTATAACCTCTGATAATCCTCCACACTATCCACAACACCCCCAACCTTTGTGTCATCAGCAAATTTACCAACCCATCCCTACACTTCCTCATCTAGGTCACTTATTAAACTCACGAAGAGTAAGGGTCCCAGAACACATCCCTGAGGCACACCACTGGTCACTGGTCTCCATGCAGAATATGTCCCGTCTACAACCACTCCTTCCTTTCTGTGGACAAGCCAGTTCTGGATTCACAAAGCAATGTCCCCTTGGATCCCATGCCTCCTTACTTTCTCAATAAACCTTGCATGGGGTACCTTATCAAATGCCTTGCTAAAATCAATATACACTACATCTACAGCTCTACCTTCATCAAGGTGTTTAGTCACATCCTCAAAAAATTCAATCAGGCTCGTAAGGCATGATCTGCCTCTCACAAAACCATACTGATTATTCCTAATCATATTATGCCTCTCCAAATGTTCATAAATCCTGTCTCTCATGATCTTCTCCATCAAATTACCAACCACTGAAGTAAGACTCACTTGTCTATAATTTCCTGGGCTATCTCTACTGCATTTCTTGAATAAGGGAACAGGTCCGCAACCTTCCAATCCTCTGGAACCTCTTCCGTCCTGATTGTTGATGCAAAGATCATTGTCAGAGACTCAGCAATCTCCTCCCTCGGTTCCCACAGTAGCCTGGGTTACATCCCATTCGGTCCCAGTGACTTATCCAACTTGATGCTTTCCAAAAGCTCCAGCACAAACTCTTCCTTAGTATCTATATGCTCAAGCTTTTCAGTCTGCTGCAAGTCATCCCTAGAATCGCCAAGATCCTTTTTTGTGGTGAATACTGAAGCAAAGTATTCATTAATTACCTCCGCCATCTCCTCCGGTTCGATACACACCTTTCCACTGTCACACTTGATTGGTCCTATTCTTTCACGTCTTATCCTTTTGCTCTTCACATACTTGTAGAATGCCTTGGGGATTTCTTTAATCCTGTCTGCCAAGGCCTTCTCATGGCCCCTTTTGGCTCTCCGAATTTCATTCTTAAGCTCCTTTCTGCTAGCCTTATACGTGAGTATGCTAGAAATTTGAGAGTGTCAGGGGGCAAAAGTGAGTGTAGTTGCAATTAATAAGGAGAAGGTGCTTGAGAAGCTGAAAGCTCTTAAGGTAGTTAAATCATTTGGACTGAACAGACTACACACCAGGATTCTGAAAGAGTGAACTGAAGAGATTGTAGAAGTATTAGTAACGATCTTTTAAGAATCACTAGGTTCTGGCACGGTTTCTGAAGACTGGAAAATTGCATATGTCATTCTACTCTTTTAAGAAGGGAGGGAGGCAGAGAGGAAATCATAGGTCCACACAAGATAAAAGCGCATGGTATTACAGGAAAGATACAAGCATGGATAGAAGATTAGCTGACTGGCAGGAGGCAAAGAGTGGGAATAAAGGGGGCCTTTTCTTGTTGGCTGCCAGTGTCTCGTGGTGTTCTACAAGGGTAGGTGTTAGGACCATTACTTTTCACACTATATGTCAATGATTTGGATGGTGGAATTGAGGGTGTATGTGGCCGTGTTTGCTGACAATATGTAGGCGAAGGAGCAGGTAGTATTGAGGAAGTAGGGAGTCTGAAAAAAGACTCAGTGGCCCCAACCTGAGGTCTATAGACCCCCTTGTTTAATGGTATTGGCAAATGGCATAAAAAGGATGGGAACCCTTGACCTAGATGGATTGAAAGAATGGGCAAAGAAGTGGCAGATGGAATGTAGTGTAGGGAAATGTATGGTCATCCACTTTGGTGGAAGCCACATAGGCATAGACTATTTGGGGAGAAAATTCAAAAATCCAAGGTGCAGACGGACTCAGAAATCTGAATGCAAGATTCCCAAAAGGTTAACTTGCAGGTTGAGTCACTGTTTAGCAAGGAAAGTGCAATGTTAGCATTCATTTTGAGAAAACTAGAAAACAAAAACAAAGATGTAATTTAGAGGATTTGTAAGGCATTGGTCAGACTATACATGGAACACTGTTTTGGGCCCCTTAGCTGAAAACGTCTGGCATTGGAAAGGTTCCATAGGAGGTTCACAAGAGTTATTCTGGAAGTGAATAGGTGAACATATCTGAAGTGTTCAATAGCTCTGGGTCATATATTTTCCAACACTGTATTCCATCTGCCACTTTTTTCCCATTCTTCCAATCACATTGCTACCTCAGCACCACCTACCCTCCACCTACCTTCATATCATCTGCATACTTTGCCACAAAGCCATCCATTCCATTATCTAAATCACTGACAATCAATGAGAAAAGTAGTGGTCCCCATATTGACCCCTGAGTAACACCACTAGTCACTGGCAGCCATCCAGAAAAGGCCCCATTTATTCCTACTCACTGCCTCCTGCCTGTCAGCCATTCCTCTGTCCATGCCAGTATTTTTTCCTGTAACACCATAGGATTTCATCTTGTTAAGCCTCTTCATGTGTGGCACCCTATCCAATGCCTTCTGAAAATCTAAGTAAATTGCATCCACTGCCTCTCTTTTGTCCACCCTGTTTGTTACTTCCTCAAAATATTCTAACAGATTTGTCAGGCAAGATTTCCCTTTACAGAGACCATGATCTTGTTGACTTAATTTATCAATAGTCTCCAAATACCAGGAAACCTCATCCTTAATAATGGACTCCAACACTTTACCAACCCCTGAGGTGAGACTAACTGACTATAATTTCCTCTCTTGTCTTCCTCCCTTCTTCAAGAGCAGAGTGACATTTGCAACTTTCCAGTCCTCCAGGACCATGCCAGAATCAAGTGATTCTAGAAAGATCATGACCAATGTATTTATTATCTCTTCAGCAACCTCTTTCAGGACTCTGAGATGTAGTCCATCTGGTCCAGGTGACTTATCCACCTTATGATCTTTCAGTTGGCCTCGTACTTTTTTGTTTGTAATAACAATGCTACCTACTCCTGCTCCCTGACACTCACAGACCTTTGGCATACTGTTAGTGTCTTCCATGGTGAAGACAGAAGCAAAGTATTTATTAAGTTCATCTGCCATTTCTTTGTCCCCCACTACTACCTCAGCAGCATTATTTTCCAGTTGTCCAATATCAATTCCATTTAGAATGGTGTTCTATTTGCAGTGGTCCATTTACAACAGAGGTAAATAGGAATTTCTTTAGCCAGAGGATAATGAATCTGTAGAGTTCATTGTTACAGATGGCTGTGGAGGCCAAGTCATTGGGTATATTTAAAGCAGAGGTTGATATGTTCTTGGTTAGTCAGGGCATCAAAGATTACATGGAGAAGACAGGAGAATGGGGTTGAGAGGGATAATAAATCTTAAATAATACTACTACTAACTTTGACAAATCAACGTATAGAAGGGAAATAAAAAATATGGTTGAAAGTGCACCATAACAACACCACAGTCAATAGCAGCAGAACCAAAGAGCTGATTACTGGTGCAAGGAAGGCTAACCTGAAGGTTCATGACCTATTTATCATTAGGGGATCAGAGGTTGAGAGAGTCAGTAATTTTAAAATCCTTGGTGATTTCAGGGGCAGCATGTTAGCAGTGCTTCTACTTTCTTAGAAGTTTGCACAGATTTGGACTTATCATCTACAACATTGACAAACTTCTATTGATGCACAGTGGAGAGTATCCTGACTGGTTGCATCATGGCCGAGTATGGAAACAGCAACGTCCTAGAAAGGAAAAACTTCCAAAAAGTGGTGGACACCCATGCCATCCCAGGAGAAGCCCTCCTTACCATTGAGCACATCTGCAAGGAGTGCTGCTACAAGAAAGCAGCATCCATCATCAAAGACGCCCACCATCATGCCTATGCCCTCCTCTCACTGCTGCCATTAGGAAAGAGGTACAGGGAACAGTTCCCACACCACCAGGTTCAGGAACAGTTTTACCCTTCAACCATCAGTCTCCTGAAACACCGTGGAGAACTTCACTCACTTCAACCCTGAAGTGATCACTGACAACCTGTGGATTCACTTTCAAGGACTCTACAACTCATATTCTCAGTTTTATTTATTTACTAATTTTTTTGTGTATTTGCATAGGTTGTCTTTTATCAATGGGTTGTCAAGGACAAAGATTACTTGTCAGTTTTTGTTTCTGTGTACTGCTTCATTGACTCTATTGTATTTCCTGTATTGTATTTTTTGTATTTCATTGTGAACACCTCCAAGAAAATATGGTGACACACAGTATATGCCCTGACCTATGTATATACCTTTCATACCCTGACCAATCACAAATCTATCAACTTTTGGCCTATCATCTCCAGGGTCAAAACTAAACATGGAGAAGCAGATTTTCATTACTTTGGTCCACATATCCTGGAATAATTTTTGTGAGGCTCTTTTGAACTCTCTTTAGTTTCAACACATCCCTTCTTGGAAAAGGGACCCAGAACTGCCCACAATACTCCAAGTGAGGCATCACTAGTGCTTTATAAAGTCTCAACATTGCATCCTTGCTTTCATATTCTTGTCCTCCTGAAATGAATGTTAACATTGCATTTGCCTTCCTCGCCACAGACTCAACCTGAACATTAACTATTTGGGAATCCTGCAAAAGGTCCCTTTGCACCTCCAATTTATAGATTTTCTCTCATTTAAAAAATAGTCAACCTTTTTCACTTCTACCAAAGTGCATAAATGTACACTTTCCGACACTGTATTCCAGCTGCCACTTCTCCTCATCTGCCTAAGTTCTTTTGTAGCCTCTGTGCTTTCTCTCAATCCATCTTCATATCATCTGCAAAATTTGCAACAAACCTATCAATTCCATTATCCAAATCATTGACATATAACTTTTAAAAAAATTTGTCCCAGCACAGACCCTTATGGAACACCATTAGTTATCAGCCACCAACCAGAAAAGGCTCCCTTTATTCCCACTCTCGCTGTATTGTCTCCTTTCAATCAGCCACTGTTTTATCCATGCTAGAATCTTTCCTGTAATACCATGGGCTCATAGCTTATCAATCACACTGATGTGTGGCACCTTGTCAAAGGCCTTCTGAAAATCCAAGTACATAACATCAACCAATTCTCCTTTGTCTATCCTGCTTGTTATTTCTTCAAAAATTTCCATCAGATGAAATAAATATATAATAAAAATGGCTTTGGACATCCAATAGGGTTGTTAGATACAAATATTGAGTATAAGAGCTGGAATGTTATGATGAGATTGTATAAGGCATTGGTGGGGCCGAATCTGGAGTATTGTGTTCAGTTTTGGTCAACAAATTACAGGAAGGATATAAGTAAGGTTGAAAGAGTGCAGAGAAGGTTTACAAGGATGTTGCCGGGACTTGAGAAACTCAGTTACAGAGAAAGGTTGAATAGGTTAGGACTTTATTCCCTGGAGCATAGAAGAATGAGGGAAGATTTGATAGAGGTATATAAAATTATGATGGGTATTGATAGCATGAATGCAAGCAGGCTTTTTCCACTGAGGCAAGGGGAGAAAAAAAACAGAGGACATAGGTTAAAGGTGAGGGGGGGGAAGATTAAAGGGAACATTAGGTGGGGCTTCTTCACACAGAGAGTGGTGGGAGTATGGAATGAGCTGCCAGACGAGGTGGTAAATGCGGGTTCTTTTTTAACATTTAAGAATAAATTGGACAGATACATGGATGGGAGGTGTATGGAGGGATATGGTCCGTGTGCAGGTCAGTGGGACTAGGCAGAAAATGGTTCAGCACAGCCAAGAAAGGCCAAAAGGCCTGTTTCTGTGCTGTAGTTTCTATGGTTCTATGGTCATATTCTGCCAATGACAGAACCTCCTCTCCGATACAGCCTCCTGAGCGCCATCCTCTGCTGAGCGCCTTCGACCTCTCCTCGGCCGCTGAAACACACAAAGCCGAGGATTTCGAGGCCTTCAGCTCCGGAGATTCCAGTTACCACACAGTAGCAGCGGCAGCGAAGCGGGCATTTCAGAAATTTTCCTGATGTTCCTCCGTGCTCTCACGTCTATCTCCATCAAATCAGAATTCAGCACGGTCCCCTACTTGACAGATAACAGATATCATCATCGAAGTGGCCACACGCGCATGCTACCATGTATGTGATGGATGTAAGAAATAAAGTCAATTCAATTCAATTTACTTCATACAGGAAACAATAGAACTCTTGTGTGCCAGTGGGCCAAATAAAAAGCTAAGTTAGAATCTTTCTTAAGCGCTTTGTAGGCTTAGGGATAATAACTGTTCATCTTCATGTGCATTTATGTAGACTTGAGCTACATTTGAACATTTGCATTACTATTTAACCAAGCGTTTTAGACTAGTTAGAAGGGAATGTAGGTAGGTGGGCATTATGATTATAACTCTTGTCTCCAGTGCAAACCTTAACTTTATAATCAAGCTGATGGACACAAAAGAGAGACAAAAAAATTTCCAATGCAATGATTATCAAACCCCGCTAACAAGAATATAAGGTGCTTTGACACTCCACGCCATTTCATTAACAGTGAGCTCCATACACAATCCGTACCTGTTGCAAGGAACAGGGCAAACCTAAACGCAGGACACAGAGATGGGGTTAGGATGCAGATGAGGGTGCGAGTGTAGCTGGAACCCGCCACGAAGCATTGCTAGAGTTGAACAGCAATCAGAAAGGCGGGCGGTAAGCTACCCTTATCTTGACACGGAGCGTAGAAAGGCAAGCGGTAGACAATACTTTTCTTGACATGGAGAGACAGAGTTAACCAGGTAAACCTCGGTACTGAAGTAAAACTTAGAACACACAATCCTATGCAACGGGGAACGTTAATTACCACACTGGCTAAACAACGATCTGGCAATGAGTAGATGCAAAGCCGGGGTTTTTATGCTGCCAGTCCTGATGAGATCCAGTGTGTCGCCATCAAAGGCAATTAGGAGAAAATGGGGAATTAATGGTTGGGGCCGTGACACAATCAAAGGGAATTAGGACGAAATGGGGAATTAACGGTCAGGATCATGACAGTATCAAATACCTGCGCAACACCACTGAAAGACAGGGAATTTTCTGATAGCAAATTAGAGGGTAAAACTGACAGATGTGTGTGCTGACTGCCTAAAATATGTGATAATCAAAGATTTTCTATGAACATATGGAATAAAGTGCAGAAACAATAAGTAAAGATTAAATAGACAATTAAAATTCTCTTGAAACTTACAAATTAATTGATAGTACTCTCATCTCCAAGTTTGAAGATCCTTGCTTCAAGTCCCAGTGTAGTAACTATATACTAAAATATAATTTGTTACTCCATTACAATATTGAGGTCAGCTTATGCTGCCTTTCAGTTGAGATAGTCAACTGAGGACTGACTCCTCTCAAGGGTGGATATAAAAGAAAACACAAAGCAACACCAAAACAAAGAACAGGGGCAGTAGTCTTGGTGTCCCAGCCAATATTTATCTGTCACTCAGCAGAACTTAAATAGGTTATTGTATGTATTATAATAGCCATTATTAAATTGTCATTAGTAGGAGTGTTTTGTGTGGAAACTACCTATGCCATTTCTTCTACTCAACCAGCGACTAAATATTATTATGCTAATTGCTCTGGTGATATATATATATATATATAACACACACTAGTGTTTAGTTAAATGCTATACAGAATTATCCATAAACTCGAGCAGATCCCACAGGTTTAATCGAAACACTTTCCTATTTTATTTGCAGTTGTTCAACAGAATTGTCAACATGAGAGAAACTTTTAAGCATGACATTTACAATCAGGAAGAGAGATCTAGCTTGTCAACTACCTTTAAACATATGGAGCCATATTTATTTTTGCAAATGACATAAATCGAAATAGGCCACAGTCTTAAACCTGAATGAATGATTGTCACTCCTAATGAGTGATACTTGGCAGCTCTGTTGGAAGGAATTCTGGGCAGAATGTAAATTGTACGCCTATAAGTCACTATAAAGCCACTATCAATAAAGTTAATAAAATGTCAGGTTACCTCTCAAGGGCATTTGACTAGAAGCTGAAAAGATGTTATTCTGACACCGTATAGATTGAAATAGTGTGCAATTCAGGACAACCTGCTTTGAAAAGCATACTGATGGGGAGTTGAGATAGAGACAAGTGTAATCCCAGGTCTGCAGGCTAATAAATGAGCAGAAATTCATAAGGCTAAACTTGAAAGGAGGTGATCCAAAACTGACATGTTTCAGGGGCTGTAAAGTGCCCAGAGATATTCTACTAAAACCAAATTATAATTACAAGCATAACAAATTGTTATGATAAAATCCACAAACCTCACATAGCATGTCAAAGGAAAAGTAGAAACAGATGGCCAGTAAAAGGAACTTCAGATGAACTGATTAATTCCTATAGCACATAGTTGAATAAATATATTGCTAGGAATTGAAATAAAGATGGTTGAGATGGGCATTGACTAGGTTAACCTGGTTCTCTAGAAAATTTAAGAAAATAATTCTGGAATTTTAGCTACACATCTTTGAAACAATATGTGAATAGTCCAGATATCAGAGAAAATGAAATAAATATCAAGTCCACACATCCTCTGTAAATGCCGTATAAAAAATATTTCCCTTATGTATGGGACAGTACTCAGCTTGACATATATGTTTTCAAGTTTGTTTTCCTAACTTTGCCATATCGTTGGAATCCCTGGCCAACACGTAATGCTGAAGAACTCTCAAGTGGAAAAAAAAGGACAGATTGTTTGTGCGCTTTTGTTTTACCAGGAACCCCACTTTGAAAGATATCATAGTTTAAAAGGTAAATCATTTGGCAATGTTACATAGCATGTTTTTCTTTGATTGTGGTGAGTTAATGAACAGTGTGTTGATATGTTTGATATACTCGATGCATTTTATCAGGTAGATATGGAGAAATCATTTTCTGTGGTATGATGTTAAAAATGAAGGAAGTAAACTTAAGATTAGCATTGGTCCACCTGGGACTCAAAAAGTACTTCATTACACACACACACACACACACACACACACACAAATACTAGGGAATTGTAACTCTTCACTAAGAGTTCTGGATAAACTAATAATTGGAGCTTTCAGGACAGTTTGATTTTGTTACAGTAGGAGTTATCAGTAATGGCACAAACATAGGTCAATGGGACTGAACACAGGTCGGTTGTGATCTAACTGAATGCCAGAGCAGAATTAAGGGGCTGTATAGACATCTTCCATTCTTGGTATTTCTGCACATTGAACTTTGATTCCATATTTCATTACAAATGTTTATTTGGGCTAAACTGACTGCCTGGGTGGCTAATTCCACTGTGAAGAGAGCATCATAACATATATCTAAAAAAAAATGAGGCAAATTCTTAGTGCTTCAATATCACCTACTCCTTTCCAATTCTAATCAGGTTTGTTATTAAAACTTTAATCTATTCTCTAAGCAACATTTCTACGATACATTTTTCACCATTTTCCTGCACCTATGAACTTCAAATCACCCCAAACTCTGCAGTTTAGAGCTTACCTCACAATAAATCATAATGTTATCTGCCCTGTCCTTATCCACATCCATGTTCTTTCCATCCATCAACATACTGAGTTCAAATTAATCATCATCAGTCACATAACTTACCTGTACAAGCTACTTAATCCCTATGCCCCAATTCACATTCTCTGCTCACACAAGTTTAAACTAATATTCTCCCTCCACTAATCCAGAAGTGATAAACAACCTACAGCTGCAAGAGAGTTTAGTTCTTCAGGCACTGCAGATTTAATGCTTTCAGTCACCATAGATATGTGGCCTAAAGCCAGGACACAAATATTCCTTTCAGTTGCCTCCAGCCTCCATAAATCTGTAGCTTTCAGCCTCAATCAGTGAATATCTTAAAGCCACCATAAACTGTCTACATGTCCTTTAGCCATCCCATAAACATTTCAAGTTAACTACCACAAAGTTTGATCCTTTAGTGCTAGAGAACTATGGCTTTCATTTTATTCTTTTAATAAAAAGCAAAAATCCTGTAAATACTCAGTGGATCAGGCAGCATTTATGAAGCAAGTTATGGCATTGATGTTTCAGGTAAATGGCCCTCCACCAGAACTAGAAAGTGAGTGAAAAATAGGGTTTGACAGACAACTTTCCATTTTCTTCCGTGTTTATTCACCATTGTTTGATTTTCTCCTTAATTTCTTCTTCTATATAATTTATCTCTCCTTTATATGTACATTTTCCAAAAATACTGTGAATTCCTACATGGATCAAATATACTTCTCATTTAAGCTGTTTCACTACATTAAAGCTTCTCCATAAATATGAATAAAATTGTTGTTTTGAATCAACTTTTTTTGTCATTATACTATGATTGGTCATCTTTGCAACACGTTTTTTCAAGGTTTATTTATTTAGCGTATTTGATATTTCAGTAATATTGTAAAAAAAATTAACTAAGCTTTCTTTGTTTACGTAATTCATTATGAGTTACATGTAAGAAGTACTTGAATGGCATACACCATTATACCATCATGTCATATGTGAACCACTCACTAGAACAAAAAAAGCAAAACTATGTAGATGTGTCCTAGTTTCTGTGTTTTTCTTTCATATAGCTTCTGGAGTTAAAAAAAAAACACATAATAGTGGTGTGTGGAAGTTTGAAGACAAACCTGAGATGAATATCTACTTGTTGAAGCACAATACATTTTTTTCTTTGGAAGATGAGAGAGACATTTGAGTAAATTAAAAAAGGCAGAAAATAGATGAAATTAACAAGCAATATCTACGGCCATGGGTTCATAAACAGAGAGTGCCAGATGATAATAATAATAAATAAATAAACTGCATACATTACTGGCTAAATCAGAAAGACGGATATGCTTGATTGCATAACAGATGGCTGGATCATGTACACTGAATGAATTGAACAGTATTTTAAAGCAAATGAAATAGTAGATGTAAAACAGGTGAAAGAATTGCTGAGTGAAATAGGTGGAAAAGCATAGAGTTTGATTAGAAGATTAACTACTTCAAAAAAAAATTAGAATGATCTAATCTGATACTATGAATGTAATGTAGGAACATTTAAAACCAAAATCATTGTTAATTGTAGAATCCTTTAGGTTTCATAAGTGGAAACGACAAGACAGTAAGTCCACTTCATCTTATATGGCAGAATTGAAGAAATAGTCAAAGCATAGTCAGTTCAGTAATGCCCCAAGAGGTCATTTAGTTTGTGGAATCTTACAAGAAAGCATTCAAAAAATAGCTACTAATTGAAACATAACTTACTGTGTATTTCAAAGAACAGTTGAAATCACCGTATCATTGGAAACTGCAGCCAGAGACACAATTGAGTTACAGTCAGGAATATAACTGAACGTAAAACAAAATTGCAACATTTATCCAGAAACCTGCCTGGCTGAACAAATTGTGTTATCGTTGTTTCAGGTTGAATTATGAAACTTGTGGAAAATGCATCAAAGTAGGACACATACAAAGAGCATGTCGAGCAGACGAAGCTAAGTGGACTGCAAAGGGTAGAGAGAATGATACAAAGTCAAGTTTCAATTTCAAAAAGAGCATGACGTTGAAGAAAAATCTGATAATGGTGAAAGTGACAAAACTGAATAGCTTTGAGATTTACAATGTGAAAACTAACTAGTGACAAACAATATGGCTTACATAAGAAGTGACTTTCAAATGAACTAAAATTGAATTGGACTTGGTTGTCACTTCACAAAATGAGTTTGAACAGCGTTTTGAAGATACTGTACTGAAGATATCCAACTAAGAACTTATATTGGAGTAAAAGATAACTTCTGTGGAACTTACGTTTGAAGCAGTGAAATACAACAACCAACAAGCCAGATTGGGCTTGTATGAGGTAAAATTAGGAGTGCCAGCATTGTGGGGTCATGATTGGCTGAGACAACTACAACTAGATTGGAGAACCATCCACAATTTGTATGTCACATCCCCTGCAATAGATTCAATTGAAAGCTAATTAAGAACAATAATGGATTGTCGCACAAGAGTTTTCATTGATGGCATTGGAAAACTCTAACATATCAAGGATAAAATAGTGTTAAATGAAAATATCACACCCAAGTTTTATAAAGTTCCTTATAACATCTGTAATAAAGTAGCCAGTGAGCAAGATCAGATGGAGGCTGAAGACATTATTTCCAAGGTAGAGTGGAGCCGATCGGCAATGCCAGTGGTCCCATGAGCCAAAAATGACAAGTCTGTCAAAATATAATGTGGTTACTTTAAGATTATCATCAACACTGTACTGACAGTAAATCAATATCTTCTGCCCAGGATGAAGGATACCTTTGCAATCCTTCCTGGAGGGAAACACTTCAGCAAAGTGGACTTACCTGAGGTCTACCTACAGATGATAGAAGAAAAATCCAAAAGATTTCTCCCATAAATTCTCAAAGGCTTTTATCATTATAATAGCCTTATTTTTTGAATAGCCTTTGCACTAGCACTTTGGCGGAAATCTCTGGACCAGGAGCAGATAGGCTTCCCGAGCACTCAGTGTTACTTCTATGACATCATTGTTACTGGTGAGGATGACAAGGAACAGATCCAAAATTTCAAGACATTATTAAAAAGAATAGAAGTTTATTGGGTCAGACCACAATGCAACAAGTTTAAATTCTTTAAACCAAGCATCACTTACTACGGCTGTACCATTGAGGCGCAAGATGAACACAAGTGTGCTGACAGAACCCAAGGCCAAGGGGTATGCCACAGTTGTGGTCCTTTTTAGGATTAGTCAGTTACAATAACATGTTCTTGCCAAACATTGCTGCTGTGCTCCACCCCTTGAACTCATTACTACAAAGCGGGAAGAACTGCCAATGGACAGCTGTGTGAGGTGGCTTTCAAAAAGGTAAAGGAAAATCCACAGAAGGGTGTTCCACTATTACCCACACAGATTGTCAGGGAGGCCTTGAATCTGGTTTGGGATATAAAACATTTCAACCTGTACTTGTATGGGAGAGAGTTTACCCTCATTACTGATCGTCAATGACCAGTGTCCATTTTCAATCCACAGAAAGATATTCCACTAACAGCAGCAGCACAAATGCAGACATGGGATCTGTTTCTTGGAGGGCACAATTACAAGATGGAATTCAAGAGGGGAACTAATCATGGACATTCTGATGGATTGTCCTGTTTAACTTTGGAAAAGGAAATAGCTGAAAAATTGACAAAAGAGGATATTCCTCTTGATGTATTCTACCTAATGCTTATCGAAAGCCTCACAGAGATGATCCAAAGAGTTTGCAGAAAAGACCTCACGCTGTCTCAGGTCTATATGGTAACCCAAAATAGCCGGATTGTGCAGCAGAAATTCCAGTTCCCCCATTTTTATCACCAGGTTGAACTTGCCCTTGATGGAGCTTGCCTTACATTGGGATTGAGAGTTGTTGTACCAACCAAGATTAAGAGTTGAAGTGTTAGAGGAGCTACAGTACATGCTAGACATCTAGCATGGTCAAGATGAAAGCATTGACCTGTAGTTTTGTCTGGTGGCCGGGGATACATCAGCTGTTTGAGCAGCTTGCCATGCATTGTTCAGGATGCCAACACATCCAGAAGATGCTAAAAGCAATACCTCTCCATCCCTGGGAATTGCCTGCATTGCCCTTGCATAGGATTTACAGTATGTGCAGTTTGCCAGACCATTCATGGGTACAAATTTTTGAGTAGTTATGAATGCAGCTACAAAGTGGTCAGAAATGTTCCCACTACCTTCACTGCAGCCTCGCACATGGTTGATGCGCTGAGAAGCCGCCAGTCCACGACTGGTAATCGAGAATATTTAGTGACAATGGACCATAATTTGTAGCAGAACTGTTCAGTCATTCCTGAAAATAAATGGAATAAGACATAGTTCATCTGCACTATACTATCTACCCTCAAGTGGCTTGGCTGAAAGGTTTGTCTGGAGTCCAAAGAATGTACTGCGAGCAATGTCAGCAGAACACACTACCATGAATCAGAAGCTCGCCATTTTCTTCCTTGCATATGACAAGGCATCGCATTTTTATTTTATATATAGATGACTAGACAGCAATATTACATATTTGAGCTGAGATGTATACTCTATTGAGCTAGAATTTATAGGTAAGCAGGGAGGAGAGTAGCGTGTTCAAGGCTTCAGTAATATTTGAATAATATTTTAAATATACAGTACTGTTTGATTAAGCATCCTTTGTTTACAGAATCCATTATGGGTTATATGGAAGAAGTATGTGAATGGCATGTTATTACACCCCCACGCCATAAGTAGATGTGTCTCGACTCCTGTGGTTTTCATTCAATTAATTCTGCATCTACAAAACATAATTCACTTCTTAAAGAACACACTAACCAGCAAGTAAACCAACAGTATATTACTTTCATATATCTTACATTCAATCAGAGACCAAGTTACATTTAACTTGTACCTCTCAATTGTGATTGATGTCCATGATGTGTAAATCTTGCATTTAAAATACCTTATATATATTCATAAATCAACTAATAAATAAAGCTTAAAGATGCTTCTTAGAGGTTCACCTCTTGTGAGTAAAGAATTCACAACTCATATCTATTGACATATTTATTTTCTCCAGAATAAAAATAATAGGAATACAGCAATTATGGCAAGTTGATTTTAATTGCAGCATAGATAATAAACCTTTGTTGCAAAAGTGCAGCCAGTGTGTCTGAGATTAGATTATTAGATTATGAGGACACTCAGTCCTCGGTTATTGTCATTTAGAAATGCATGCATTAAAAAATGATACAATATTCCTCCAGTATGATATCACAGAAACACAGGACAGGCCAAGACTAAAACTGAGAAAAACCACTTAATTATAACATATAGTTACAACAATGCAAAGCAAAACTGTAATTTGATAAAAGCAGACCATAGGCATGGTAAAAAAAAGTCTCAAAGTCCCGATAGCCCCAACATCTCACGCAGACGGTAGAAGGAAGAAACTCTCCCTGCCATGAGCTTCCAGCGCCGCAAACTTGCCGATGCGGCATCCTGGAAACACCCAACCACAGTCTGACTCTGAGTCTGTTCCAAAACTTCGAGCCTCCGACCAGCCCTTCGACACCGAGCACCGAGCACCATCTCTGCCAAGCACTTCGACCCCACCCCAGCCGCCAAGCAAC
Source organism: Mobula hypostoma (assembly GCF_963921235.1). Lineage (NCBI taxonomy): Eukaryota > Metazoa > Chordata > Chondrichthyes > Myliobatiformes > Myliobatidae > Mobula > Mobula hypostoma. The sequence goes on from NC_086100.1 coordinate 145,244,157, forward strand.
AAGCAAAGCCCCTCGGGGCCTTCCCCTCCAGAGATTTTGGATCACACAGTAGAGGTGGCAGCGAAACAGGTATTTCAGAAGTTTCACCAGATGTTCCTCCATGCTCTCACGTCTGAATCCATCAAATCAAATTGTGCACGGCATCCTACATGACAAATAACAGATATTCATCACCAGAGTGGCCGTGCTCTGTGTCGCGCTGCCATCTTCTCCTCCTCCTAGGGAGAGTGTGCATTTAATTACACTTAATTTACCAGTGGTGATACAAATATATGTACATTACTTGAAGACTTGAAGTGGACAAAAAAAAGAAAACATCATAAACTCACAATAGCTCTGGCAAAATCTGTGAAGAAAGAAAGTTTGTAGTGGTTCCTTTGGTTATATGAGAAGCCTAAGTACAACTTCTGGATGCCCATTGCAAGCATAAAAAGGCAATTTTGGACTAAACTTGAATCACAGATAGACAGTTAAAAACTGTGGCAAGGTTGAACAATATGACTTCCTGCAAAGTGAGATTGTGGAGCTTAAGTGGAAAAGATCCTTCTCTCCTGGATGAATATATGCTTACCCAGAAAAGCCCTCACATCTTTGGAAGACACTGTAATTTCAGTCTTTTGAGGCGATCCCGGAATCCTTCAAGAGAGAGAATCTACAAAAGTTGTCACGTCCAGACAGTGTAACTAACCATGTATTAACTAGCAATGTAATTAACTCCTGATGAAGGGAATCTGCCCAAAACATTGACTGCTTACTCTTTTCCATAGATGCTGCCTGACCTGCTGTGCTCCTTCAGCATTTTGTGTGTGTTTCTTGGATTTCCAGCATCTATAGATTTTCTTATCCTTGTATTAAAGATCTGTGCATACCAGCTGCCTGAAATATTTATGGACATATCAGTCTCTTGTTTCTGCCCACATGCTTCAAAAAGACATCAGTTATTGGTGCCCACGAAGAATATGGTAACTTGCCTCAGTGACTATGACCTGATAGATCCTACATCAACTGTGATTAAGTACTTTGGGAGTGTGGTCATGTCACAAATTAACACCTGCCTCAGAGACGACATGGAGCCAATCCAATTTGCCTACCACCACAAAAGGAGATGTGATTTCTCTGTCTCTTCACTCTGCTCCAGACCATCTGGACAACAGAAACTTGTACATCAATCAACACAATTATCCCATCAAAACTCATCATCAAATTTCAAGATCTGGGCCTCTGTTCCTCCCTCCATAACTTTCTCATCAGCAGACCTCAGTCAGTGTGGATTGACCATCACTGACCATCAACTCAGGTGAATCTCATAGCTGCATTCTTAGCCCCCTGCTCTATTCTCCATTCACACAGAATTGTGTGGCTCGCCATAGCTCTTACACCAAATTCACTAACTGCACTACTGTTGTTGGACAAAACACGGGAGGAGGTGATGATGCAGATTACTGGAGTGAGGTAGGTCACCTGGAGGAGTGCTGACACAAAAACAGCAAAATATCAGCAAAACTAAAGAGTTGACTGTTAACTTTAGGAAGGGGAAGGAGTGTGAACATATGGCAGTCTATATTGGGGAATTGGCAGTAGAGAAATTCAGCAGCTTTAAATTCCAGAGCATTAAAATATCGGGTGATTTATCCTGGACTCAGCATATAGATGCAATCATAAGGGAAGAATGTCATCTCATAATTTGGTAATTCTTTTTTGGAATGTATCAATTATCAATGTATCAATTATTCTCTCATACGTCATATCTCATATATAGATAAAAATGTCTTCAAATCAACCATTTCCCCACTTAACTGAGATACAAAGGAGAAAAGCCTCACATTAGCTAACAAATACTGCCTCTATACAAAAGAGGAAAAGGCTTTCTGTCTGATGTAATTTGAAGGCATCAATTTTGCAAACACTTTCACCAGTTCTGCAGTATAGGATTTTGCTCCAAAATCATATTCCAGCCCTGAGATAAAAGAAGACTATCAAAAGTCCTGAATATTATCTGTCAGATTTGAACTTACTTTGTGTGTAGGGCAGGTATATTGTCATTTTATTCTTGTAAAGTTCTTTGAAGAGAGCAACTCAGTTGTTTCAGAGAAAGTCATTTGCTTTGTTCTGTTGAGTTAAAACCCCTCTTTGTTCCAGCCAAACAAAATCTTTCTAACTCAAGCAACATACATCAAAGTTGCTGGTGAACGCAGCAGGCCAAGCAGCATCTATAGGAAGAGGCGCAGTCGACGTTTCAGGCCGAGACCCTTCGTCAGGACTAACTGAAGGAAGAGTTTCTAACTCAATCACGTTCAAACTTCTTCATTACAGCCAAATTGTGGTTTAACCCTGTTTCAATTAAGAGTGTGGATTGGAATGGAAGGAAAAGTGCCAAGGGTACCTAGAAATGAAGTGATAGCTTGTGAAGCTGTTACAAAAGCAATATATGCTTGCATCTCTCTCTGACTCTATCCCAGATACAGGTCAATGGAACAATGCTGAATAATAGTTTGGTATGAACTAAATGGGCTGAAGGGCCAGTTTCTTTGCTCTAGTGCTTTATGAATCTAAATAGTGAATGCAACATGCAATAGACAAGAATAAAGTGGCAGCACAAGCAATGGATCAGATCAGTACCCTGCAAGGCTGCCATATGTGGTTGTAAGACAGTTAAAACAACTGAAGGGAGGAGGATAGACGAAGGGCTTTCTCAGCCAATAATGAACCACAGTGTATGTGGCTGGCATCAAAGACATTACAAGCTATGCAAGTGAAAACAGCATTGATTGTACCCATGACATCTCCCTCACTGAAGCTCTAAAGAACTTTAATGCATGCTTTGAGTCTTTGAACACAACACCGGCCATGAAAGCTGTCCCTCTTCGAGGTAAGCTGCCACTGTCTGTAACAGCAGCAGAAGGACTCTGCAAAGTGTTAAATCCTGTAAGGCGGCTGGCCAGACAACATCTCAGGCCGAATACACGGGGTATTTGCACAGCAGCTCATTGACGTCTTTTGGGCATCTTCAGCATTTCACTCATCCAGGCAGGTTGTTGTCCCCTCATGGTTCAATTCAGCCACCATCATCTCTGTACCAAAGAACTCAACATCTTCAGGACTAAATGATTTCTGCCTGGTGGCACCAGTGCCAATCATCATGAAATGCTTTGAATGTATGGTACTGGCACATATCAAAAACACTATTTCTGCCACATTGAACACTCGCAAATACACATACCCACAGAACGGCTCTATAATAGATGCCATAGCATCCGTCTTGCAGCTGACCCAGATACACCTAGAAAACAAGGACACTTACGTCAGAATGTCATTTCTGAATTTCCGTTCAGCATTCAACACGATTGTCCCGCAGATCTTGATAAACAACCTCTTAATGTTCAGTCTAAATACACCACTGTACAAATAGGTGTCAGATTTCTTAACTGACAGACCTTAGATAGTCAGGATGCACAATCACTCCTCCTTCCCCATCATCCTCAACATGGGTGTCCACCAGGGGCTGTGCACTGAACCCATCGCTTTATACTCTGCTCACACATGATTGCACATCAAAACACCTGAGTAATCTCATTGTCAAGTTTGTCGATAACACGACAACGGTGGAGCTCATCATCAACAATGATGAAGTGGCCTACAGAGAGGAGGTGAAAGAGCTTGCGGCCAAGAGCTAGGCAAATAATCTCTTCCTCAATGTCAAAAAGACAAAGAAGATGGATATTGATTTCAGGAGTGTTTAGATGGGGTGCAGTTTGTTAGGTGTGTTCAGGAAGGTTTCTTGACACAATATGTAGATAAACCTACAAGAGGAGAGGCTGTATTTGATCTGGTATTGGAAGTGAACCTAGTCAGGTGTCAGGTCTCTCAGTGGGAGAGCATTTTGGAAATAGTGATCACAGTTCTATTTTCTTTACCATAGCATTAGAGAGGGATAGGAACAGAGAAGTTAGGGAAACATTTAATTGGAGTAAAGGGAAATATGAAACTATCAGGCAGGAACTTGGAGGCATAAATTGGAAACACATGTTCTCAGGGAAACGTACAGAAGAAATGTGGCAAATGTTCAGAGGATATTTGCATGGAGTTCTGTGTAGATACGTTCCAATGAGACAGAGAAAGGAGGGTAGGGTACAGGAACCGTGGTATAAAAAGACTCATGTAAATCTAGTCAAGAAGAAAAGAAGAGCTTATGAAAGGTTCAAAAAACTAAGTATTGATAGAGATCTAGAAGATTACAAGGCTAGCAGGAAGGAGCTTAAGAATGAAATTAGGAGAGCCAGAAGGGACCATGAGAAGGCCTTGGCGGACAGGATTAAGGAAAACCCCAAGGCATTGTACAAGTATGTGAACAGCAAGAGGATAAGACGAGAGAGAATAGGACCAACCAAGCGTGACAGTGGAAGAGTGTGTCTAGAACTGGAGGAGATGGCGGAGGTATTTAATGAATACCTTGTTTCAGTATTCACTACGGAAAAAGATCTTGGTGATCGTAGGGATGACTTGGAGTGGACTGAAAAGCTTGAGCATGTAGATATTAAGGAAGAGAATGTGCTGGATCTTTTGGAAAGCATCATTGGATAAGTCACCGGGACCAGATGAGATGTACTCCAGGCTACTGTGGGAAGCAAGGGAGGAGACTGCTGAGCCTCTGGCGATGATCGTTGCCTCATCAATGAGTACAGTAGAGGTTCCGGAGGATTAGAGGGTTGCGGATGTTGTTCCTTTATTCAGGAAAGGGAGTAGGGAAAGCAAAGGAAATTATAGACCAGTGAGTCTTACTTCACTGGTTGGTAAGTTGATGGAGAAGATCCTGAGAGGCAGGATTTATGAACATTTGGAGAGGCATAATATGATCAAGAATAGTCAGCATGGCTTTGTGAAAGGCAGATCGTGCCTTACGAGCCTAATTGAATTTTTTGATGATGTGACTGAATACATTGATGAAGGTAGTGTACTGTATATGGATCTTAGCAAGGCATTTGATTAGGTACTCTATGCAAGGCTTATTGAGAAAGTAAGGAGGCATGGGATCCAAGGGTACATTGCTTTGTGGGTCCAGAACTGGCTTGCCCACAAAGGCAAAGAGTGGTTGCAGACAAGTCATATTCTGCAAGGAGATCGGTGACCAGTGGTTTGTCTCAAGGATCTGTTCTAGGACCCAAACTCTTTGTGATTTTTATGAATGACCTGGATGAGAAAGTGAAGGAATGGGTTAGTAAATTTGCTGATGACACAAAGGTTTGGGGTGTTGGGGATAGTGTGGAGGGCTGTCAGAAGTTGCAGTGGACAATGATACGATGCAAAACTGGACTGAAAAGTGGCAGATGAAGTTCAACCCAGATAAGTGTGAGGTGGTTCATTGTGGTAGGTCAAATATGATGGCAGAATATAGCACTTTTGGCAAGACTCTTGGCAGTGTGGAGGATCAAAGGGGTCTTGAGGTCTGAGTCCATAGAACACTCAAAGCTGCTGTGCAGGTTGATTCTGTGATTAAGAAGGCATACGGTGCATTGGCCTTCATCAATCGTGGGATTGAGTTTAAGAGCTGAGAGGTAATGTTGCAGCTATATAGGACCCTGGTCAGACTCTGGTTGGAGTACTGTGCTCAATTCTGGTCACCTCACTACAGGAAGGATGTGGATACCATAGAAATTGTGCAGAAGAGATTTACAAAAATGTTGCCTGGATTGGGGAGCATGCCTTATGAGAATAGGTTGAGTGAACTCAGCCTTTTCTCCTTGGAGTGATGGAGGATGAGAGGTGACCTGATAGAGGTGTATAAGATAATGAGAGGCATTGATCGTGTGGATAGTCAGAGGCTTTTTCCCAGAGCTGAAATGGCTAGCACGAGAGGGCATAGTTTCAAACTGCTTGGAAGTAGGTGCGGAGGAGATGTCAGGGGTAAGTTTTTTTACACAGTGAGTGGTGAGTGCATGGATTGGGCTGTGGTAGTGGATATGGAAACGATAGGGTCTTTTAAGAGACTCCTGGATGGATACATGGATCTTAGAAAAATAGAGGTCTAGGGGTAAGCCTAAATAGTTCCAAGGTAAAGACATGCTCGGCACAGCTTTGTTGGCCGAAGGTCCTATATTGTGCTGTAGGTTTTCTGTGTTTCTATGTTTCTAACTCCTGAATTGGGTGCTACGGTAGAGTAGTAGTTAGCACCACACTATTACAGATCAGGTGTTCTTGAGTACAGGGTTCAATTTCAGTGCCGTTCTGTAAGGTGCCTCTGTACGTCCTTCCCATTGAATGCATAGTTTTTCTCCGGGTGTTCTGCTTTCCTCCCATAGTCAAAAGATGTACCAGGTAGGTTAAATGATCATTGTAAATTGACCCGTGATTAGGTTAGAGCTAAACTTGTGTTATAGGGGGTTGCTGGGGTGGCATGAATCAAAGGGCCAGAAAGACCTACTCTGTGCTGTATTGCTAAATAAGTAAATAATTACAGATATACATAAACTCTCATCACATTCACACCCCTCTGTACACAGCAGTGGAAGCTGCAAGCAGTTTCAAACTCCTGGGAGGGAACATCTTGCACAACCTCTCATGGACACAGAATACATTCTACACAATCAGGAAAGCTCACTAACATCTTTACTTTCTGAGATGGCTGAAGAGAATAGACTATGCACATCTATACTTATGTCATTCTACCAATGTGCAGTAAAGAGCATCCTCCAATTCTGCATCTCCGCATGGTACAAAAACTGCATTGTGGCAGACAGGAAGGCTCAATAACAGGCAGTTAAAACTGTCCAATGCTTCACTGGCACCACCCATCCCAACCTTAAGGACATATACACAGAAATGGGCGAGTAACATCATGAAGGATCTCGCCCACACTTCTCATAGATTATTTGTTCCACTCTAATCAGGCAGGAGGGTACATAGCATCCATGACGCAACCACCAGACTCACAAGCAATTACTCTCCCCAAGCAGTAAGACTGATTAACACCTCCACCCACTAACCCTTGCATCCACATTCCCCACCACCACTACTTTATCACTTCCTGGCAGTCACTTTATGTACAGACACTCCTGTGCCTAGCGTGACTTTATGGACATACATCAATCTATGTATAAAAAGTATCTTAAGTATTTACATCGTATTAATGTGGTTTTTATTATTGTGTTCTTCACCTTATTGTGATTCTTGTGCTGCATCTGATCAAGAGTAACAATTATTTTGCTCTCCTTCACACTTCAGATGAATCAACCTTGAATCTTGAATTTTGAATCACAGATCATGCTGTTCTGTTTACTTCCTTGTAAATTGTTCTCGTATGCTCATCAACTCCATCCTAATTTTCCTACCATCCACTTACACTGATTCACAGTGACCACTTAAGCCAACCACCAGTATGTCTCTGGTTTGCGAAAGGACACTAGAAAGGCTGGGCAAACCTGAAAACTCACAGGACATGTAAATTCCACACAGACAGCATCCAGTGTCATGATTCAAGCTGGGTCACCTGAGCTGTGGTGCAGCGCTATTTTTCCTGCCACAATATCTACAGTACAATTGAAGTTTTGCCTGGGCTATGCCCAGGTGTCTTCGAGGTTTACGGTGTAATAAATAATGTAACAGAAAAACAGGAAAATTGCATATTTATTTGCAAAGGAATTCTCTTCTTTACTCCATTTAGGATAATAGAGAAATCTATTAAGCAGCTCCTTTGCAAACACAAGACATTGAATTCCTAAGCACTTCCTTAGTCCCAGGTGCAGAAGTAGGAACATCACCCCTTTCCTAAGAATTTTACCATTATAGTTCAGAGAAGGAAGGAATTACAAATATATGCTAGTTTAGAAATGGGGTGGATGTTTTCCTCCATAGAAGGGAGAAGATAATAAAACATTTAATAGATATCTTCAAAATCTTGAAAGGTTGAGCCAGATCATGTAAAGTGAAACTGTTTCCAATGCATAGGAGTCATTTCCATGAGAGCTCAGATTTAACCAAAGGTATTAGGAACAAAAATACATTAATGGGACATGCTCAAAATTTGAAAGCACTGAGAGAAAGGATGATGGATACAGTTTCAAAAGTAGTTTTTCACAGAAAATTGGACAAGTTCTTAAAAAAGGAAAAAAAAAGATAAGGACATAGGACTAAATGAGGGAAGGGAAGAAATTGAATTGATCATGGAAAGGGTTGGTGTAGTTTCAGGCAGCAAAATAACTATTCTCAGCAATGTATCAAATATTAGTTTATGAGGAAGAACAATTTTAATGTAGAGAGTGGGTGAAACCTGGAATGCATTGCCTGAAAAGTTGGAGCTGACAGAGACTTCCACAATATTTAAACATCTGGATGACCACTTAAATCGCTAAGATATAGTAAGCCATGGATCAAATACTAGTAAATTGGATTAATATAGAAATGTATTTGCTGATTGGCATCAACATGTTGGGCTGATGAGGCTGTTTCTATACATTGTAACTTCGTGATAAGTCATTTCACTTCATGCTAAGCCTTGAAAAACCACAGCGTTTCATCCTTTATATTCACTTTCTTCAGTCAGAATTAAGGAGGTCTTCTAACCTTCTGACTGCCTGTCCTTGGGACACAATCCTTATGGCTAAGTGTGATGCGGGGACTGTCTCAGTGCTGGCAATCTGCTGCAGTCAGACAAAGGCTTCTACAGTGGATAAAGCTCTGCCCTCAAGCTCACCACCTGTTCAAGTGTCAATGTTAAATGCTAAAGACATCTGGAAAAGCTAGTTGAAAACACAACAAAAAAGCAAAACTGAAAAGAAATGTCAAAGTATGGCCATAAAAAGTATGGCCCGCTGCCTTTGCCATTCCCTTTACTTTCTTCCAACATTGAGGGGAATATGCAGAACTAGACTCTAGAACAGCTTCTTTCTCTTTTGCTATCAGATTTCTGAACCAATCACTGTCTCTCACTTCCCCTTCCTGGTGGTGTTAAGACCTTCTTGAACCATTAATCCTAACTAATCCATTATTGTCACTTCATATTTTATTTTGCACAATCTCAATTTACACTACTATACTTAGCTCCATTCCATTGTTCTTGTGCTTGTAAATGTATTTATTGTTATATTTATTATTACCATGTATATTGTTTCTGCTGCAAGCTTCATGTGAGCAAGGAATTTATTTGCAGTTGGTATAAATAACGACAACCTAATCTGAATCTGACTGTGATAACTGGAGCAGAAAAAAAACAGCCTTTATGTATGTTCTTGAAGCACATTGTGTGTGTTTTAGTGCCATGCTTGAAGGACTGGCACCATTATTGATGTACTGTGATGTGTAGCCACTTTCACACAAAAAAAAGTGGAAATAAACACATCTACAAAGCTTGGGTTCATCGTATCTGTGCTAAGTGTTTCAGAACTTCTATCCAATAAGCTCTATTTCCATGTAAGCCTAAAGATACATGGCAATGGTAGCCAGCTTGGGACATTCCAGATTTCAGAGTTCAATTCCGACTCCTTTTTGTAAGGAGTCGCTATACATTGTCTCTTTGGAATGCATGGGTTTTTTCCATGTTCTCTAGTTCCCTCCCACAGTCCAAAGACATAATTAGTAGGTTGACTGGTGATTGTAAAGTGTCCCATGATTAGGTTAGGGTTACTCAGGGTTGTGGGGTTGTGGAGTTGCTGAGGCGACTTGGCTTGAAGGGCTGGTGCTGTATTGCTAAAGAAAAATAAGATAAAATTATTTTAATATCAGTCCAACATTGAGGAAGTTACAACTGTATCTGTTTTTATGATCCTTCAAGATTGCAACAAATTGCTGCAGAAATGTCTCCTTATCTCCTTTTAGGGTAGGTCTAACCCCAAATGTCCAATATTTGTTTATAGCTGGTAAATTTTGCTGCTGGTAGTCCAAATCAGAAAATTACTGCCTTGATGCTTTTGGAAAACTGAAATAATTCACTTGGGATGATTTTCAATGGAAGGATATCCAGCAGGACATGAAGTGATGGCCAATCTGGAACCGACAGCTTTCTGCCTGTGGCGAAACTTAGAACATTAACCACCTGTTTCCTATGCAGTCCATCACTGTAATGCTTACAATGGCTATAGGCAGCAGTTCTCATTCCAGCTTTCACACTAGTAAGAGAAAGGAAATAAGTTTAAATTCAGAGAATCTCTATTCACTACTCAGAAATCTCCATCTAAAGCACAAAGAAATGAGAAATTCATCATAAATACAAAGAAATAAAATTCATCACTGATTCCTGGTGCTATGTATTAGTTGCCAATTGCTTTCATATCAAGGAAATCAGATTCAGTGGAACCAATAAAATGAAATTTAAGAAGTTGTGTCCTGTGTGTCATATATAAAGTTGTCTGCTAAAAATTTTTGCTGTTCCACTTTAAAAAATGCATAGTATAACTGATTGTTGTCTGTGGACTGCTTAATATGGGATATTCTGACGAAGACAAGGAGTCCATCTATCATGAACTGGCTGAAGTAACTGATAATGTCTCTAGGGCAGACAAGTTGCTCATCTTGGGAGATTTCAATGCCAGGGTAGGCAAGGATCACAGTACCTATGAAGGTGTCATTGGCAAATTTGGTAAAGGCAAAAAGAACACCAATGGTGACCTTATGCTAAACTTTTGTGCTCAGAGGGAATTGTGTGTTACCAGCATTTTCTTTTGTCAACCTGAGAAGAACTACTTCACCTGGATGCACTCAAGGTCACAGCATCTCCATTTGCTTGACTATGTTGTGACTTGCAGAGCAAATATGCCAGAGGTTCTATCGACAAAAGCAATGCGTGGAGCAGAGTGCTCATCTGATCATTACATGGTACGATCACAACTTAGATTTAAACTGCTGCTGCCAAGACAAAAAACACCCAGTGAAGCACCCAAGAAATTAGATGTCAACAAGTTGGCTGGTGAGGAACATCAGAGGACACTTGTCACAGCATTGACATTCTCTCTCCAAGAAGACAAAGGCCCTCTCAATGACCCAACCAAGAATGCTGGAAGCGGCTCAAGAAAACCATCCATTCAACTGCAAATGTGGTGCTTTGTCACCCTCAGAGAAAAACTCCTGACTGGTTTCAAGAACAAAATGATTCAATTCAAGAACTGTTGGAGATGAAACAAAGGCTTTACATGTGTCATTTGAAAGAGAATTCTGAAAGAAGCAAAGCAACATTTAAGACCATGAAAGCCAAAGTTCAAAGGGAGATCAGGGCTATGAAGAAAAACTGATGGAATAAGAAAGTGGAAGAATTGCAAGCAATGTCAGACAGGAATGACTACCATGGGCTCTTCTCAGGACTGAAAGCTATCTATGGTCGAAGAAACAATACTGTGGCCCCAGTAAAAACTGCAGATGGGAGCAAGCTATGCACTGACAGGAAAGACATCATTGAGCGATGGAGAGAACACTTCTGTAACCTTCTAAACCAATAAGGTGCAGCTGACCGCGATGCGCGTGAAAGGCTCACAACTAGACCGGTAAGAGAAGAGCTATGTGGACTCATCACTATGACAGAACTTAATAAGGCTTTAAAAGATATCAGAAGTGGTAAAGCATCTGGGCAAGAGGGCATTCCATCAGATGTACTGAAGCTAGGTGGTGCTGCTCTGAAGACTGAACTGTTGAACTTATATAATGCTTGTTGGCAGAGTCAATGTCTCCCTCAGGACTTCAAAGATGCGCTGATAGTCAACATCTACAAGAAGAAAGGCGACCGTAGTGTTTGTGGAAACCACCGAGGAATCTCCCTTCTTTCCACAGCTGGCAAGATGATGGTGAAGATACTGCTCAACCTGCTCAAGGTCATCTCAGAAGATGTGCTTCCTGAAAGCCAACGTGACTTTAGGGCTGGAAGAGCAACCACTGACATGATTTTTACCTTGAGGCAACTCCAGGAGAAGGCAGTAGAACAGCAGCAACCATTGTACATTGTCTTTGTTGATTTCTCACAAGCATTTGATACGGTGGACAGAGGAACACTCTGGGAAGCGCTCAAAACTTATGGCTGTCCAGATAGGCTGGTTGCGATGATCAAGTTGTTTCATGAGTACATGTCTGGCAAAGTATCTATCAGAGGAGACGTCAGCGAAGCCTTTACCATCAACCACGGGGTAAAACAGGGATGTGTTCTTGCTCCAACTTTGTTCACACTATATCTTGCTGCAGTTTTGGAAATAATGGACCATAATTTGGGCAAAGGTATGTACATCAGGACTCACTCAGATGGAAAATCGTTCAACCTGTCAAGACTCAAAGCCTCAAACAAATCAAGAGAGATGTGTCAGAGAGCTTCTGTATGCAGACGACTCAGCCCTGGTTGCTACTGATGTTAATGTGATTCAAGAAATTGTAGACTGCTTCTCGTTTGCTGCCACTCTTTTTGGCCTAAGAATCAATGTCTCCAAAACCGAACTTCTGTACCAGCTTCCTCCTCTGTGTAGTCCCAGTGAGACCCAACCACTAGTCATATCGGTCAATGGGGTAGCGTTGAAATGTTCTGACTCTTTCACATACTAAGAAGCGCTGTGACCAACACCAACTCATCAGATCTGAAAGTTGAGAGGAGAATTCAATCAGCTACAAAAGTCTTTGGTGTTTGTAGAAGTGGCTTTGGTCGCACCAGGACATTAAAATGGCAACCAAGGTCAAAGCATATAACACAGCTGTTTTACCATCTCTGCTTTATTCAGCTGAAACAATGACGTTGTATCAGAAGCACATCAAGAAATTGACTAAGACACAAAATTGGTATTTACGCCAAATATTACACATCAAGTGACAAGAGAGGGTACCAGATGTGGAGGTGCTCAAACGTGCTGGGACAGTCAGCATAGAATTGCTCATTACAGCTTCTCAGCTGCGTTGGACTGGTCATGTCAGAAGAATGAGCGATGATCGTTTACCCAAAGCTGTTTTCTCTGGCGAGCTCAATGAAGGAAAGAGGAAGCATGGTGGTCAGAAGCTACACTACAAATATGTGCTCAGCTGCCATCTGAAGAACACTGACATGAATGTCAACACCTGGGAGAAAGATGCTCTGGACAGAAGAAGTTGACACTGCATTGTCAAGAAGTCAATACCAGCTATTGAGGAGAAAAGACAGAAGAAATAGAAAGCAGGTCATGAACGCAGACATTCGGTGCTAGACCAGTCAAACCACAAGTGGAACTGATGTGGGAGACAGTGCCGATCCAATGCTGGTCTTGTGGCTCATAAACGTGCCTGCAGAGACTAAAATCTCAGCACAGTCAACATTGAAATCAATGGACAGCTGAAGAAGAAGAATATGGGATTTGTTTAAGCTGTCTGCCTTTGTGATTAGAGCCACAGGAAGAATACTGACTCTCAGTATAACCTTTTCATTTATTTAACACTCTTTTTTTTGTTAGTTAAAATACTGACAATTTTATGTATCTTAGGGAGTACAAGAGAAAGATACTGAGACATGATTTCAGAAGCTCAAGTAAGTGAAATCATTCAATGGTTTATTTGGAATACTGCTACCTGGATGTGATTCTTCCCCACAAGGAGATAACACATGGAGAGAGGAACCAAGAGACAAATTCATTACAGAAACTAAATGATTGGAGATTTAAAGCCACTCAAATCACTTAAAACCTAAACAAAATAGAGTGGAAGTAAGAACCTACATGGTGCTTTGAGCTGTTTGTGGCAGATAAACTAAAGCAGACAGAATTAAGGATGATATTGCATTTCATTAGTCACAAGGGGAGATAATTGCATTATATCACAAAGATCTCAGATAACATCCTTCAGGATACATGAAATGCATTCCAAGTTCATTACAATCCAGCTAAAAGTGAAGCAGTTTGGACACTATCTGCTGTTTGAACATTGACAAGAGTAGAGAGCATCCTTTGATGCTCTCTTGATGGGGCTAAAATAGCAGATAATTGAATTTTCAGACACAAAGGACTCATGCATCAGGGATAACTTCATTGTGGAATCCAGAGAGAGAAAGGGTTAGCAGTGAAGATATGAAAATTATTTACAGTTTCAAGGTCAGCCAAGAACTAACTGTTAGATGGCAGTAAGAAGTACTAATGATGAAATACAAGATAAAATACAGATAGGATGCAAGTATTATGGGTAGCAACATTAGTGGCTAAGAAAAAATGCTCTATAAAAGAGTAAAATAAAATTGAATGATGAAGATAATTTCTAGAAACAATGCTCAATGACAAAGACATTAAAAGTCCTTGGAGAGGTTGAGATAAACTATAGTGAAAAAGAGACAGGATCACATTTGTAGTATCAGCTGAAAACAACGCATCTATTGCTAAACATAAGCATTTCCATGGAGGGAATACCTAGCAGGTGTATCTATACCAAGATGTTAGTGTAAGAGTATCAAGTGCACATGTGTAATGCCATTCTCAAGCAAGCCAATAATCCTGAGGCAGTGTTGTTGAAATCAGTGAAGCCTGCAGTTTTGGTGTACAATGCATTGTACTGAAGTTCTTCAGAAAATGCTCCCTGGATGTGGTGAATCGCAAGTTATCACAGCTAGTCCGGAAATATGAGGATCTGCTAAAGATACGCCTGGCAGGATCTGGAAGAAGGATTTATGGCAATGTTTCACTCACAGGTGAAAGGGCAGCTGGCTTTCATAGGACAGAGTAACGTGAAGGTAAATAACACCTTGTCCTATGTATCGAACTATTGTCCAGATTGATCTAATTGCTCTCATGGAGTACCTTAAATCTTAGCTATTAGTGAAGTAGGTGAAGAAGGCAGTGGTCCAGATGGATTGCAAAAATTGTCTATGATGTTGGTCTAGTCACTTGATTCAAATCACAATCAACCGCCCTCTCAATAACTGGATTTTGGGATTCTTGATAGCAACATCTCAAGGTACACCATGCTAAGCACTGGTGTTTCGCAGGGATGTGTACACAGCCTACTGCTATCTTCACTGCTGACTCATGACCGCACTGCCAGCTCCAGCTCAAATTCCATCATCATGTTCACTGATGATACAACAATGGTTGGCCTCATTCACTAAAATGAGTTAGCCGACAGAGAGGAGGTAGAGAAGCTTGTTAAACAATGTGAGTCTTAATGTGGACAAAAGAGATGATTGTGGACTTCAGGAAGGGGAAGGTCAATCACACTCCATTGCATATCAGTGGCTCTGCCATGGAGAGAACGAAGAGCACAAAGCTCCTTGGTGTGAACATAACAGATGATCTAATCTGCACCCCAACACCTGTCATTCATCAAGAAGGCACAGTATCATCTACAGTTTCTGAGGAGACTAAGGCTCCTAGCCTCTATTCTAACAGCTTTCGACAGGAGCACTATTGAGAGTATACTGTCTGGCTGCATCATTGTGGGGTATGGATGCTGCAACACTTCCAAGACCCTACAGAGGATAGTAAAAACTACTCAGAGAATCACCGGGGTCTCTCTCTGCCTATCTATGACATTTACTGAGAACGTTGTACATGAAGGCCCTGAAGCATTGTTGGAGATCCCTACAACCCATCCCTTTGACCTACTACCATCAGGAAGGAGGTACAGGAGCATGCATCAGGTCTAGGTCTGTCAGACAGGTTAATAGATTTCCCCCCAGGCTGTGAGACTAATAAATTCCCTCATCACTAGAACAGCAAGTTGTTTACTATTTGCTGTACTGCTTAATGTTTACCTGTCTGGCACACTGGATATATTTGAATTGTATTTTATTAACTGATTTGTGGTAATATTTAGTTTTATGTGCTGTGTGTCATATACAGTGTATGTTCTGGGTGTACCGTGGTCCAGAGTAGCATCTTTCTCGGTCATATATGTACAGTCAGATAACAAGAAAACTTGAACTTGTAAATTGTAACTTGCAACTAATGAATCTTTCATTATATATTCAGTATACATTGAAGCAGAGGGAATATTAATGGAAATTAATGTTGTTTCTGAAGTTTAGGTGATGTTTGAGCAAATATTTTTAAAGTAACTTTGCCCAGATGATACAAAAAATTTCACAAGGCCATCTCCCATCTTTCATATCTTTACTGGGGAAATATAATAGAAATATGAGACAGGGAGATATTAAGTTAGAGTGAGCAATTATGAAAATTAAACGAAGTTCTCTTTCAACTATCCACAAGTTGAAGTTTCCCCTCTCACTGTCAATAGCATGGAGATTTCTTATATATCTCCTGAAAACATCTTTACCGTTGTCCCTAGATATTTGATTAAATCGTTAAATATAAAACATATTTTGAGTCCTATAGAACCTTACTGATAATAGCCTTTCACTCACAAAAATCCATCAACCATTGTCCTTTGCTTCCTGCCACTGACTTAATTTCAGATTCAGTTTGTTACTTTCCTTTGGATCCCATGGGCTTTTACTTTGTTGTCTGGTCTACCATGTGGAACATTGTCAAAAAAGTTTCCTGTTCATTAGAGACCATATCAAACATACTGCCCTCATTGGCTCTCGTAATTTACTCAAAGAATCCAATTAAGTTAGTCAGATGTGTTCTTCCTTTAAGAACTATATGGTCTGTTCCTGATTAGCCCATCCCTTCCTAAATCAAGTTAATATTATCCCTCAGACTGAATACAGGTAATTTTCCCTTCATTGGAGTTAATCTGATGGTATGGTATTCATTTGGTTTATCAGTTCTATCTTCTTATTTAACAGTATAACATTAGCAGTTGATCTATCTTTGAAACTAGGAAGATCAAGGATTTGTAGTCAGAGCCTTTGCCATTCCTCTTTCTTTTGTTAATACTTTGGTGTATATGTCTTCCAGATTAGATGGATTATTTTCAAAGATGACTTCTTTTAGTATGTATATCCAATCCAGTATGTCACAGTGGTGCACCATAATAACATATTGGCATTGTCTCCCTCTCTTGCAAGGCTGTTGCAAAATACTTACTGAGAACCTTATCCACATCTATTACCTCCATGCAAAGACCTACTTCGTGTCCAAATGGACCTGTTCTGCACTTTTTCTTTACATATTCATAAAAAATATTACTTATGCTTTTTATATACCTCCAAGTTTCTTACATTAAACTTCTGTGTTTTATATAAGTTCCTATTCTAGCAATATGCTGCACGTTATTGTCAACAAAGAGATCTGGATTTTGCTTTTTGTGCAATAGTTGCACCCTGTTTAAATGTTTCATAATGCTCCAAGTCAGACTTGCTTTCATGTTTCCCATGCATTTTGGTTATATCACCCCTCAGTCTGGTAAATTTGGGCTCAAGTCAATTTAAAACCCGAATTCCTGTTTTAATATTTGTCTATTTTTAAAACTATGATAAAACTAATTAAATTATGATCAGTATTATAAAATTCCTCACCTACTGACACTCCTTTGACCTGCCCAAATTTATTCCCTCAAACTAAATCCAGAATTGTACTTACTTTTGCTTTTTGATGGACTTCCTATATACTGGTTAAAAAGGTTGCCCTTAATACAATTTATTTATTCTGTGCCCTTTACTCCTTTTATGCTGATTGCATCAACTTTAAAATGAGAATAATTAAAATTTCTCACCATTATGACCCTTGAACTTTTGTACTTTCAAGACATTTGTTTTTAAATCTCTCTTGGGCTGTGTAAGATCATGGACACTTCCAACAGTGCAATTGCTCCTTTTTGTATGCTAGTTCAAATCATGTAGTTTCATTTAATGATTTAACAAAAAACATCAGTAATTGTTTCCTATATTAATATTGGCATCCCGCTACTCCTGTTTATCGATCCCACTCTGCATCTCAACTGCTGAAGACCCTGTAACAAGGGGAGTTAAGCTTTCTGCCCTACCTCCCTACAAGCATTTTTTTCCACAGTAGCTATAATTTGTAGCTCCAAGTGTCAATCAAAGCCCACAACAAATCCGCCTTATTCCACTATAATCCTTGTATTTAGATATATGACATTGACCTTTGATTTCTCTATCTTTCAGACACTGAGAAATTTTCTGCTTTCCAGTTCCAGTTGTAAGACTTTAAGACAATAAAACAAAAAAAAGCAGTATTAGGCCATTTGGCCCATTGAGTCTGCTATGCCATTCCATCATGGCTGATATATTATCCCTCTCAAACCCTTTCTACTGCTTTCTCCCCATAATCTTTGATGCCCTGATTAAGTAAGAACCTATCAACCTCCATCTTGAATATACTTAATGACTTGGCATAGCCATCTGTGGCAATGAATTCTACAGATTCACCACCCTCTGGATAAAGAAACTTTTCCTCATCTCTGTTCAAAATTGACATCCCTTAGATCTGAGGCTGTGCTTCTGGCAGACTCCCCCACTATAGGAAACATCCTCTCCACATCTATTCTAAATACCTATTTCAATATTCTATAGGTTTCAATGAGTTGCCCCCTTATTCTTCTAAACTTAAATAAGTACAGGCCAGAGCCATCAAATGTGCTTCATACGTTAACTGTTTCATTGCTGGAATGATTCTTGGGAACCTCCTCTGGAGCCTCTCCAGTGCTAGCAAATCTTTTCTTACAGAAATGGCCTAAAACTGATAACAATACTCTAAGTATGGTCTGAGAAATGTCTTATAAGTCCTCAGCATTACACCCTTGTGTTTGTAATCTAGCTTTCTTGAAACAAATGCTAACATTGCATTTGCTTTCCTTACCATCAAATCTATGTGCAGGTTAACCTTTAGGGAAAACTGCACAAGGGCTCCAAAGTCCACTTTAATTTTTGAATTTACTCCCCATTTAGAAACTAGTCCATGCCTTTATTCCTTCTGCCGAAGTCCATGACCATGCACTTCCCTGCATTATATTCCATCTGCCACTTCTTTTCCCATTCTCCCAATCTGTCTAAGCCCTTCTGCAGACACTCTGCTTCCTCAACCCTACAAACCCCTCCACCTATCTTTGTATCATCTGCAAACTTAGCCACAAAGTTACCAATCCCTTCATTTAAAATATTGACATATAACTTGAAAAGAAGCTGTCCCAATACTGACCGCTTCAGTGCACCACTGGTCACTGGTAGCCAACCAGAAAAGACTCTCTTTATTTCCACCCTTTGCTTCCTGCCAGTCAATCAATCTTCTATCTATACTAGCATCTTTCCTGTAATACCATTTTGTTAAGCAGCTCCATGTACAACATCTTTTCAAAGACCTTCTGAAAATCCAAATAAACAACATCCACTAACTCTCCTTTGTCTATCCTGCCTGTTATTTTCTCACAGAATACCAGCAGGTTTGTCAGGCTAAAATTCCCCCTTTAGGAATACTTATTAAGTTTGTCCACCATTTCTTTGTCCCCTGTACTACATCTCTAGTGTCATTTTCCAGCTGTCCAATACCCACTCTCATCTCCCTTTTATTCCTTATCTATATGAAAAAAGAACTTTTTATATCCTCTTTGATATTATTGGCTAGCTTACCTTCATATTTCATCTTTTCTCTCTTTATCACTTTTTAGTTGCTTTTTGTTGGTTTTTAAAAAGCTTCCTAATCCTCTATCTTCCTGCTATTTTTTGTTATATTATATCCTTTCTCTTTTGCTTTTATGTTGTCTTTGACTTCCCCTGATAACCAAACTTGCCTCATTCTCCCTTTAAAATACTTCTTCATCTTTGGGATATATCAATCCTATGCCTTCCAAATTGCCCTCAGAAACACCAGCCACTGCTGTTCTGCCATCATCCCTGCTATTGTCCCTTTCCAACCAATTGTGACCAGCTTCTCTCTTATGCCTTTGTAATTCCCTTTACTCTACTAAAATACTGATACATCAGATTTTAGCTTCACCTTATCAAACTACAAGGTGAATTCTGTCATGTTATCTGCCTCTATCCCTTCTTGAAGAGTGTAGTGATATTAGCAGTCTTCCAGTCTTCTGGAACCATTCCAGAATCTAGTGATTCTAAAAAGATCATTACTAATGCCTCCATGATCTCTTTAGCCTCCTCTTTTAGAACTCTGGGATGTACACCATCTGGTCCGGGTGACTTATCATCCCTCAGACCTTTCAGTTTCCCAGGAACTTTCTCCCTAGTTATGGTAACTGCATGCAGTTCTTGAACCCTGACATCTGAACTTCCACCATACTGCTGTTGTCTTCCACCGTGAAGAATGATAAAAAATGCTTATTCAGTTTATCCACCATTTCATTGTCCCCCATTACTACCTCTCCAGCATCATTTTCCAGTGGACTAACATCCACTATTACCTCTCTTTCACACTTTACATATCTGAAAAAACTCTTGGTATCCTCTTTAATATTATTGGCTAGTGTATTTTCATATTCCACCCCTATCTTCTTAATTACTTTTCTAGTTGTCTTCTGTAAGATTTTTAAAAGCTTCCCAATTCTCTAACTTCCTATTACATTTTGCTCCATTATATGCTCTCTCTTTGCCTTTTATGTTGGCTGTGACTTCTCATGTTAGGCACGGTTGTGTCATCTTTCCTTTAGAATTCTACAAATTCCTTCTCTTGGGATCCAGAACCAATCTGAGTTTCCCAATCCACCTGCATATTGAAATCTCCCATGATTATTGCAACATTGCCCTTTTTACATGCCTTCCTAATCTCCCATTGTAATTTGTAGCCTACATCTTAGCTATGGGTTGGAGGCCTGTATATAACTTCCATTAGCGTCTTTTTACTCTTGCAGTTTTTTAACTCTATCAACAAGGATTCTACATCTTCAGATCCCGTGTCACCTCTTTCTAAGAATTTGATTTCATTTTTTTTACCAACAAAGTCAGCCCATCCCTTCTGCCTACTTGCCTGTCCTTTTGATACAATGTGTATCTCTGCATATTAAGCTCCTAATTATGATCTTTTTACAGCCACGTCTCAAAGGTGCCCACAATGTCACATCTATCAATCTCAAACTGCACTATAAGATCATCTGCATTACTCTGTATACTGTGCGCATTCAAATATAATACATTCAGTAATGTATGGATCTATTTCTTTTAGAGCAATGACACCTCTTCGCACTACTTATGGAGTGACAACTACATATCCATATTGATCTGTTGTATACGTATGTGCATTGATCTGTTCTGTCTCTTGCTGAAAAGTGAATACACGAGTTAACCTCACCTCCTGTGTGCGAGCTTTATTTAATTGATATGTAGTTGTTGTCACAATGGAGGGGGGCACTGGGAGCAAGGGTGGACCCAAATGCAAGACACATCTAGTGAGGTTACTTAGATTTAGTTTATTGTTCGATACCAATAGAGCAAAACAGAAGCAGGAATAGCGAACAGGATAAGGACTCGGGACTACTATTAGGCTGGGACCAAGGGTCTGGACTTGGACTAGGAATCAGCTCCCAGAAATAGAGGAGACATGAAGAGGCCAGGGTATGGACTCCAAGCCCGAGACTGGGCAAGGACCCAGTACCGGGGCTTGCCTCGGGCTCGGACCCCAGAACCAGGCATGGACATGACATGGGCTAGGGAGAGGAGGAACATGGAAAACAGAGCCTCAGTCTTGGGGAGCAGATACATGGAACCATAGACACATACACAGAACACAGAGTCGGGACTCCTCCTTGGAAACAGGACATAGAGCCGGGAGTCACACACAGAACAGAGAGCCGGGACCCCTCCTTGGGTACAGGACATAGGGCCGGGACTCATGACCCTCCGCAGGGCAATGGCAAGACAGCCTGACTTACCTCACGGAGGCAAGGACAAGACAAGACAAGACATGACCCCTGCGGAGCAGCGGCAAGACGGCCTGACTTACTCCACGGAGGCGAGGACAAGACAAGACAAGACCAACACGAATGAACACCAGACAGTACCTATCTAGCTCCGGCGATGGAACTAGACCGAAGTGCAGGCGGGGGCTGCAGACGAGGGCTAGAGGCGAGAGGGGCAGAGAAGGGATTCAGACAAGGGGGTAGGACAGGAATCACAGACCGCCAGGGCCAGGACTTGACTCAGAACTGGGAAGCCGCCAGAGCCAGGACTTGACTTGGTGCTTGAATGCCGCCAGGGCCAGGACTTGACTTGGAGCCTTCGGGTAGTGGCGAGCTCTCGACTCGGCCCGGGAACAGTAGACAGCGGTTCTTGATTCCCTCCGGCGGGTTAAATGACGGACCCACCTCAGTGAGGAAACTTTGCAGGCTCGCTTTGGCGAGGTAACTTGACAAGGTTGCTCCAGTGAGGAAAGGCAAATTACCGGCACTCGCTTTGGCAGAGACTAGGTTTGCTCTGGCCAGATGACATCAGCACACCGTACCTTAGATGACTTTGCAGATGCTTCCGCCCTAAATGGCTGAAAGCCGGAGACTATAATCTACCAGTTCAGACGAGTGTTAATTGCCTCTAATCACCAAAGTCAAGGGACACGGGAAAACAGGGAATCAACGGTTCGGATCATAACATAAACAAGCTAAATTTAAAGGGACCTCAATCCGGACCATGACAGTACTCCCCTCCCAATGGGAGCCTCCAGGCGACCACCAGATTTCCCTGTATTATCGATGACCCGGGTGGGTAGGGGAGATTTGGCCGGCGGGCAAAACAGAACAACACCTTGACTTTCAGGCTGACAAGAGTTTAGAAGAACAGTTTGTGTCTGCTGGGTCCATGTGTGGTGAGAGCGTTCTGTCACAATGACGAAGCATAGGGAGCAAAGGTGGACCCAAATGCAAGACACATCTAATGAGGTTACTTAGATTTAGTTTATTGTTCGATACCAACAGAGCAAAGCAGAAGCAAGAATAATGCACAGGATAAGGACTCAGCACTACGACTGGTCTGGGACCAAGGGTCTGGACTTGGACTAGGACTCGGCTCCCAGATCTAGAGGAGACATGAAGAGGCTAGGATATGGACTCTGAGCCCGAGACTGAGCAAACACCCAGTACCTGGGTCTTGCCTTGGGCTCGGACCCCAGAACCAGGCATGGACATGACATGGGCTAGGGAGAGGAGGAACATAGAAAACAGAGCCTCAGTTTTGGGAGAGCAGGTACATGGAACCATGGACACATACGCAGAACACAGAGTCGGGACCCGTCCTTGGAAACAGGACATAGGGCCGGGACTCACACATAGAACGGAGAGCCGGGACCCCTCCTTGGGTACAGGACATAGGGCCGGGACTCATAGCCCTCCACAGGGCAATGGCAAGACAGCCTGACTTACCCCACGGAGGCGAGGACAAGACACGACAAGACATGACCCCCACGGGGCAACAGCAAGATGACCTGACCTACCCCACGGAGGTGAGGACAAGACACGCCAAGGCATGACCCCTCGCGGGGCAACGGCAAGACGGCCTGACTTACCTCACAGAGGCGAGGACCAGACAAGACAAGACATGACCCCCTGCGGAGCAACGGCAAGACGGCCTGACTTACTCCACGGAAGCGAGGACAAGACAAGACAAGACCAACAAAAATGAACACCGGACAGTACCTATCTAGCTCCGGCAATGGAACTAGACTGACGTACAGGCTGGGGCTGCAGACGAGGGCGAGATGTGAGAGGGGCAGAGAAGGGATTCAGACAAGGGGGTAGGACAGGAATCACAGACCGCCAGGGCCAGGACTTGACTCGGAACTGGGAAGCTGCCAGGGCCAGGACTTGACTTAGTACTTGAATGCCGCCAGGGACAGGACTTGACTTGGTGCTTGAATGCCGCCAGGACCAGGACTTGACTTGGTGCTAAAATGCCGCCAGGGCCAGGACTTAACTTGGTGCTAGAATGCCGGCAGGGTCAGGACTTGACTTGGCGCTTGAATGCTGCCAGGGTCAGGACTTGACTTAGAATGCCGCCAGGGCCAGGACATGACTTGGAGCCTCCGGGTAGTGGCGAGCTCTCGACTCGGCCCGGGAACAGTAGACAGCGGTTCTTGATTCCCTCCAGCGGGTTAACTGACGGACCCACCTCAGTGAGGAAACTTTGCAGGCTCGCTTTGGCGAGGTAACTTAACAAGGTTGCTCCAGTGAGGAAAGGCGAATTAGCGGCACTCGCTTCGGCAGAGACTAGGCTTGCTCTGGCCAGATGTCATCGGCACGCCGTACCTTAGATGACTTTGCAGACGCTCCCGCCTCGAACGGCTGAAAGCCGGAGACTATAAACTACCGGTTCAGCCGAGTGTTAATTGCCTCTAATCACCAAAGTCGAGGGACACGGGAAAACAGGGAATCAACAGTCCGGATCGTAACATAAACAAGCTAAATTTGAAGGGACCCCGATCCGGACCATGACAGTTGTACAGACACAACAAAGTAGCGACAAATACGAACGTGAATTTTAGCAGATATCACCAACTGCAGAAAGACGACAGAGTATGGTGGAACGGACAGTGAGAGGAGGGGTGAATCAGTACAGACCCATCATTGATGCTAACAGAGGGAAGCATAGTACATAATGAAAGAAGTACAATTAGCAAAGTTAAAGAGAAAATAACGTGACCATGTCCTTAGCTAGGAAAGTTAATTAAATTTGATAGTGCTAATGAGGACTGGGAATTGTATATCCAGTGAGTTTTACAACACAAACTCTGTGGAAGAGGAAAAGAAATCAGCCACGGTTCTTAGCTTAGTGGGTGCGAGAACGTATTGTCCTTTACACAACTTAGTACTCCAGAAAAGCCAGAAAGCCAATGAAATTGTTACAATTTTCCAAAATCACTTGAACCCTAAAAGCCATAAACCGCTAGTAATAGCTAAATGGCCAGAGGCTATACCACTGAAGTCAATCACATCAGGAAAGACTATTTCCACTATCTTCTCCAGATATGGCCTACCCAAACAAATTGTGAGTACAATGGTCCACAATGCACATCAGAAGAGTTCAGATTATTTATGAAGAAAAATGGTATCAAACATTTCAAGTCAGCTCCTCATCACCAGCAACAAATTGGTTAGCTGAAAGGTTTATCCAACCTTCAAGAAGACCATTACATCTATGAAAAAGGAGGACATTTCTCTCCAGCACAAAGTGGACAACTTTCTTCCTGTGTATCAGAACTCTTTTCTTGCGTCGACAAATCAAACACCTGCAATGCTGCTCATGAGCAGGAATCTGACATAAGACCATAAGACAATAAGATATAGGAGTGGAAGCAGGCCATTTGGCCCATCAAGTCTGCTCTGCCACTCAATCATGGGCTGATCCGATTCTTCCAGTCATCTCCACTCAGCTGCTTTCACCCCCTACCCTTTGATGCCCTGGCTGATCAAGAATCTATCTGTCTCTGCCTTAAATACAACCAATGACTTGGCCTCTACAACACTTAACCATATAACCATATAACAATTACAGCATGGAAACAGGCCATATTGGCCCTTCTAGTCCGTGCTGAATGCTTACTCTCACCTAGTCCCATCTACCTGCACTCAGCCCATAACCCTCCATTCCTTTCCTGTCCATATACCTATCCAATTTTTTTTAAATGACAATATCGAACCTGCCTCTACCACTTCTACTGGAAGCTTGTACCACATAGCTACCACTCTGAGTAAAGAAGTTCCTTGTGGCAACAAATTCCACAGATCTACCACTCTTTGACTGAAGTAATTTCACCGCATCTCAGTTCTAAAAGGACATCCTTCAATCCTGCAGTCATGCCCTCTTGTCCTAGAATCCCCCACCATTGGAAATAACTTTGCCATATCTAACCTGTTCAAGCCTTTTAACATTCAGAATCTTACTATGAAATCCCCCCTCATTCTCCTAAACTCTAGGGAGCACAGCCCAAGAGTTGCCAGATGTTCCTCATATGGTAACCCTTTTATTCCTGGAATCATTCTCGGGAATCTTTTTTCTGAACCTTCTCCAATGTCAGTATATCCTTTTTAAAATAAGGAGCCCAAAACTGCACACAATACTCCAAGTGTGGTCTCACAAATGCCTTATAGAGCCTCAACATCACATGCCAGCTCTTATACTTTATACCTCTAGAAATAAATGCCAACATTACATTCACCTTCTTCACAACCGACTCAACCTGGAAGTTAACCTTTAGGGTATCTTGCACAAGGACTTCCAAGTCCCTTTGCATCTCTGCATTTTGAATTCTCTCCCCATCTAAATAATAGTCTGCCCGTCTACTTCTTCCACCAAAGTGCATGACCATACACTTTCCAACATTGTATATCATTTGCCACTTCTTTGCCAATTCCCCTAAACTATCTAAGTCTCTCTGCAGGCTCTCTATTTCCTCAACACTACCTGCTCCTCCACCTATCTTTGTATCATCAACAAATTTAGCCACAAATCTATTAATACCGTAGTCCAAATCATCGTTAAAAAGCAGCAGTTGCAACACCGACCCTGTGCAACTCCACTGGTAACCGGCAGCCAGCCAGAATAGGATCCGCAATCTCTGTTTTCTACT
Source organism: Mobula hypostoma (assembly GCF_963921235.1). Classification (NCBI taxonomy): domain Eukaryota; kingdom Metazoa; phylum Chordata; class Chondrichthyes; order Myliobatiformes; family Myliobatidae; genus Mobula; species Mobula hypostoma. The sequence goes on from NC_086100.1 coordinate 145,270,490, forward strand.
AACCAGCCAATGCTCTACCCATGCTAGTAACTTACCTATAATTCCATGGGCTCTTATCTTGCTAAGGAGCCTCATGCGCAGCACCTTGTCAAAGGCCTTCTGAAAATCCAAGTACACCACATCTACTGCATTTCCTTTGTCTACCCTGCTTGTAATTTCTTCAAAGGATTGCAGAAGGTTTGTCAGGCAGGATTTTCCTTTCAGGACACCATGCTGGCTTTGGCCTGTCTTGTCATTTCCCTCCAGGTACTCTATAATCTCATCCCTAACAATCAATTCCAACAACTTCCCAACCACTGATGTCAGGCTAACAGGTCTATAGTTTCCTTTCTGCTGCCTCACACCCTTCTTAAATAGCGGAGTAACATTTGCAATTTTCCAGTCTATCGATTCTTGAAAGATCATCGTTAATGTCTCCGCAATCTCACCAGCTGCTTCCTTCAGAACCTGAGGGTGCATTCAATCAGGTCCAGGAGATTCATCCACCCTCAAACCATTAAGCTTCCTGGGCACCTTCTCAGTCGTAATTTTCACTGCACAAACTTCACTTCCCTGGCACTCTTGAATGTCCGGTATACTGCAGACGTCTTCCACTGTGAAGACTGATGCAAAACACGCATTCAGTTCCTTGGCTTTCTCTGCATCTCTCACTACAATATCTCCAGCATCATTTTCTATTGGTCGTATATCTACCCTCAACTCTCTTTTACCCTTCATATAACTAAAGAAACTTTTAGTATCTTCCTCTCATAATTCATCTTTTCCTTCTGAATGACCTTCTCAGTTCCCTTCTGCAAGTTTTTAAAAGCTCCTCAATCCTCTATCTTCCCACTAGCTCTGGCTTCCTTGTATGCCCTCTATTTTGCTTTTACTTTGGCTCTGACTTCACTTGTCAGCCACGGTAGTGTCCTTCTTCCCTTTGAAAATTTCTTCTTATTTGGAATATATCTGTCTTGCACTTCCCTTATCTTTTGCAGAAACTCCAGCCATTGCTGCTCTGCTGTCCTTCCTGCAAATGTCCCTTTCCAATCAACTTCGGCCAGATCCGCTCTCATGCTATTGTAATTTCCTTTCTTCCACTGAAATACTGACACATTGAATTTTACTTTTTCCCTCTCGATCATATTGTGCTCACTGTTCCCTGAGGGTTCCTTAACCTTAAACTCTCTTATCACCTCTGGATCATTGCACAACACCCAATACAGCACAGCTGATCCCCTAGTAGGCTCAACATCAAGCTGTTCTAAAAAGCCATCCCTTAGACATTCCACAAATTCTCTCTCTTGAGGTCCAATACTGAGCTGGTTTTCCCAATCCAGTTACATGTTAAATCCCCCACGATTGTCATGACATTGCCTTTCTGACAAAGCTTTTCTATCTCCAGCTGTAATTTGGAATCCACATCCTGACTGCTGTTTGGAGGCCTGTATAAAACTGCCATTAGGGTCCTTTTACCTTTGCCATTTCTTAACTCAACCCATTGAGACTGTACACCTTCCAATCCTATGTCATCTCTTTCCAATGCTTTAATATTATTTTTTATACACAGAGCCACACCACCACCTCTGCCTACTAACCTATCTTTCCGATATACCGTATATCCTTGGATGTTTAGCTCCCAATGGCAGCCATCCTTTAGCCAAGTTTCTGAGATGGCCACAACGTCATATTTGCCCTTCTGAATTTCAAGATCATCCATTTTATTTTTTATGCTGCGTGAATTCAAATACAACACTCTCAGTCCAGTGTTTGTTGCCTTCTGTTTTAACTCCACCATGCCTCCTTTGCCCTGTAACTCATGCCACTGGCTTTGATTAAGCCTCATCTCCTGCCTGTTCTTTCTATAATCTCTGTTGCAAACTCGCTTCGGCAGCACATATACTAAAATTAGAACGATACGGAGAAGATTAGCATGGCCCCTGCGCAAGGATGACACACAAATTCGTGAAGCGTTCCATATAGACCCAACGCAGACTAGGAGATCGTTTTGCTGAACACCTACGCTCTGTCCGCCAGAGAAAGCAGGATCTCCCAGTGGCCACACATTTTAATTCCACATCCCACTCCCATTCTGATATGTCTATCCATGGCCTCCTCTACTGTAAAGATGAAGCCACACTCAGGTTGGAGGAGCAACACCTTATATTCCGTCTGGGTAGCCTTCAACCTGATGGCATGAACACTGACTTCTCAAACTTCCGCTAATGCCCCACCTCCCCCTCGTACCCCATCTGTTATTTATTTATATACACACATTCTTTCTCTCTCTCTCCTTTTTCTCCCTCTGTCCCTCTGACTATACTCCTTGCCCATCCTCTGGGTTTTCCCCCCTCCCCCTTTTCCTTCTCCCTGGGCCTCCTGTCCCATGATCCTCTCATATCCCTTTTGCCCATCAGTTGTCCAGCTCTTGGCTCCATCCCTCCCCCTCCTGTCTTCTCCCATCATTTTGGATATCCTCCCCCTCCCACTTCCAAATCTCTTACTAGCTCTTCCTTCAGTTAGCCCTGACGAAGGGTCTCAACCCGAAACGTCGACTGTACCTCTTCCTAGAGATGCTGCCTGGCCTGCTGCGTTCACCAGCAACTTTGATGTGTGTTGCTTGAATTTCCAGCATCTGCAGAATTCCTCATGTTTATATCTTCGATTTTTTTCTGTTTTCCCCTTCCTCACCTATCACTCCAGTTCCCATCCCAGCGCCAAATTAGTTTAAACCGTCCCTAACAGTTCTTTTCAATGTGCCTGTTAGGATATTGGACCCCTTTGAGTTCAGGTGTAACCCGTCCTTTTTGAACAGGTCGTACCTCCCCCAGAAGAAGCCCCAGTGATCCAGGAATCTGCAGCCCTGCCCCCTACACCAGTCTCTCAGCCACACATTAATATGCCTGATCATGCTATTCTTGCACTTGCTAGCACATGATACAGGCAGCAATCCTGAGATTACTACCCTAGAGGTCCTGCCTTTCAGCTTCCTACCTAACTCCCTGAATTCTCTCTTCAGGACCTCCTCCCTTTTTCTACCTATGTCATTGGTACCAATGTGTACTAAGACTTCCGGCTGTTCACCCTCTCCTTTCAGAATACTCTGCACCTGATCAGAGACAGCCCATACCCTGGCACCTGGGAGGCAACACACCATGCGGGTACAGTATCTCTATCAGGCTCACAGAATCTCTTGTCTGTTCCCCTCACTATGGAATCCTCTATGACTATCACATTCCTCATCTTCCTCTTTCCCTTCCGCAGCAAGGAACCAGGCTCAGTGCCAGAGACCCAATCGTTGTGATCGTCCTCTGTCAGGTCATCCCCCTCAACCGCATCCAAAAGGAGATAACGAGTAATGAAGGGGATGGCCACAGGGGTGCTCTCTACTATCTGAGCTCTTTCCCCCACTTCCCTGACCGTCACCCACTTATCTGACTCCTGCAGTCTCGGCGTGACTAACTCCCTGTAGCTCCTCTCTATCTCCTGTTCACTCTCCCTAATAAGCTGTAGGTCATCGAGCCGCAGCTCCTGATCCCTAACATTGTCTCTCAGGAGCTGCATCTTGGTGCACCTGGCGCTGATGTGGCCATTTGGGAGACTAGAAGATTCCCAGGATTTCCACATTTGACACCCAGAGCAAAATACTAACCGTAACGATGTGCTCGCTATTCCTAAAAGAAAATGCAAAGAGAAACCAAAAACAAAGTCCACTTACACACTTACCTCGCCGAACCCCACTTCTGCCGAAGCCTGAATGTGCAAAAGCCTATCGCTTCTACTCTCGCCACTGGCCTACTCCCAACAATGGCTGCTCTTCTTATCCCTTCTGTACTTTTACTTAGTTCGCCAAGCTCAGTTGCCACCGCTGATAGGCCCTGCTCAATGGGCTAATGCTCGCGAAGCTCTCGATTTATATCACCATCTGTGACCTGCGAGAATCACTCCTTCATCAAGTTCAGTTGCCGACGCTGATAGGCCCTGCACATGGACCTTGTGAGAACAGATCTATGTAAGGAAGTGAAGAATAAGCAGTTCAGCCAGTTGCCATGTAGCTCAGAAAGGAGCTTTGTGGTTGGGCAGGAAATTCTAGCATGTAATTCCTGAGAAGACAAGTGGACACTCAGTAGGATAGCTGCAAGAACCGGACTACTGCTGTACACAGTAGATGTTAGAGATCATACATGGAGACGTTATGTGGACCAGATACTGGATGCTCAGCTGAAGGACACACCTGAGTCAACTGCATCCAACAAGACAGACACAATACAGTCACTGGACTTACCTCTCAGTGATGATCTTGTCACCTACAGCAACGTGACACCTGCAACAGGGAAAGTTGTCTTCAACAAGACACCTGCCAAATGTGATGCCACTCCACAGGTCCAGAGGTGCTATCCTGAAAGAAACAGAGACCCACCCAAAAGGCTGAATTTTTAGCATAGTGAAGTTAGTTATGACTGTTATTACGAAGGTATATTTACTTAAATATGGTTTGTTTAAGGGAAATTATATGTTTTGTTACATATGCAGTTTTATGTTACACTAATCTGAATGAAGATGAAGTGTAATGTATGGATCTGTTTCTTATAGAGCAATGACTCCCCTTAGCATGACTGATACTGTACCTACGCACATTGATCTGTTCTCTCTCTCTCTCGCTGCAGTGAATACACAAGTTAACCTCACCTCCTGTGTACGTGCTTTATTTAGTTGAATGTAGTTGGACAGACACAACACTTTCAGTCCTGTATTCATCCTTTTTTAAAAATTTTAGACCCTGTGACACTACAAATAATCCTACTGACTACAATTTTGCCATATCTTCTACCTGTCCTTCCTCACATTCTCACTACACATTGCATCTAGTTGTAAAGCAACTGCCCCATCCTCAGCCCTATCATTCCAGTTAACATTCCCCTGCCGCATTAGTTTAAAACCCTCCCCAGTGGCTCTTACAAACCTGCCCTCAAGGATATTGGTCCCCCTTGAGTTCAGGTGTAACCCATCCTTTTTTTTTTACGGGCCATACCTTCTGCAGAAGAGATCCCAATGATCCAGAAATCTGAAACCCTGCCCCTACCACAATTCTTCAGTCATGCATACATCTGCAAAATAATCCTATTCTTACCCACACTGGTGCATGGCAGAAGCAGCGATTCAGGGATCACAGCCCTGTAGGTTCTGCTTTTCAGCTTTCTATCTAACTCCCTATATCTCTCTTCAGGACCTCGCCCCTTTTCCCAACTATAACATTTATCCCACAACCTTCAGCTCTTCACTTTCTCCCTTTAGAATACCATGGACTCAATCAAAGACATCCCTGACACTGGCACCAGGAAGGCAGCATGCCATTTACGTGTCTCTTTAATGTTCACACTATCTGCTTTCTGCTCCTCTGTTTATGGAATCACCTATTACTGCTGCACACCCTGTCTCCCGCCTTTCTTCTGGGCTTCAGAACCAGACTCAAATTCACTGTGGCTTCCTCCTGGATAGTTTGTCCCCCACAACAGAATGCAAAACAGTCTACTTATTATAGAGGACTACTCTGCACTGGCAGCCTATTCCTTTTCCCTCCCCTGATAGTCAGCCAAGTGCCTGCTTCCTGTAACACCTCCTATCTATCCTTCCCCGTAGATTGACACCTTGTCGTGGTGGAGAAGCTTGTGTGGTCCTGTGAACCCAAGAGCAATGCCGTCTAGAGCTATGCTCCTGGTAGGGTCACCCATGACGGTAAGGTTGAGGGTGAGGTCCCTGACAGAGAACAATCCATCCAAGACCTCAACGGTGGAACAGGTGGATGAAGTTACTTCGAACTCAACGGCTGTGAAGGCGAATGAAAGCTGCAACAAATCCATCAGCTCCAATCATCGTGGTTTCCGTGCCTTTGGAATCAGTTGATGGATTTGTGAAGTATCATGTGCTTCTTGGACTGCCACATTAAGTACACGTTAAAGAAATATACGCCCAGGAGTCTTTACTCTGTGGGTCACTTCTTCAGAATGAAGACCATTGTCCTCGACCTCGAGGGATAGCCACGATGACGACGACCTATCTATCACATCATCATGTTCCCGTGTGAGCCAAAGGTCATCGAGATGCAGGTGCAGTTCCTTAACATGGCCTTTAAGGAACTGGAGCTCAATGCACTTTGTGCACATGTAGTTATCTAGGAGACTGGAGGTCTCTCGGAGTTCCCACATGGCACATAAAAAATATACCACTACCACTGAACTCATTCTCAGTACACTAGCTATGTACTAAGCTACTTACAACCTCCACCTGTGCTCACCCAAGCTGGTTGAGCCAAAGTCACACTAATCTAACGCGACCACACTCCAAAAATGGCCTCTCTACTTACACTTCCTTTCTTTTCATTGGCCCCGCACTGATTACAGCCCACCAAAAAATAGTTGAAAAGCACCCGAGCTCTTCTTAAATCTAAACAATCTCTTGTGCTTGTTGCAGTCCAACGAGAAAGAGCTGATAAGCACCCAGGCTCTTTTAAACCTCACGCTGCAGCACCAGCAAAAGACCATCGCATTGCTTGCAGCCCGCCAAAATTATATAAATTAATTCCACTGCAGTGTACTCCCTTTTAACCTTCAGTCATTCTCTGTCAAATTACTTTAAAGCCCCTTCAACAGTGCTGGTAAACAAATCTGTACGGACAGCAGTTGTGGCTTCATCCCACCTTCCACAGGAATGGCTGTAATAGTAGAAATCTACTGTTCTTCTTGCCACTCCTATACTACCCTTTTACTTCAATACATACTGGAAATGATTCAATAACGATTACTTTGAAGTCCTGCTTCCTAAATTGGTAAAGTCTGCCTACAGTTTATTATCCCTTTATCTACTTGTGTCTTTGGTATCAATGTGGACCATGAAATCCACTTCCACCTCCAGAACATTTGTATGTATATTTGTAATGCAGGTACCCTGGGGAATATATGCTGCAAATACATTACAGCAAAAAAGCCCATCTTTCCTCATAAGTATTGAACCCCTTATCATTGCTATTTTCTTTCCTCCCTGTTTCATGCTGAGCCCATCAATAGTGAGTACAATCTTGGGTCTGGTTGTGCTCTCATCATTATCCAAAACTGAATGCTGTCATGAATCATCTGAATAACTTGTCTTTTTGGAGGTTAGAGTCCCACTCTGTCTGTATTCACTTAAGCATTGGGATAATCATTCTTTTTATGTACTCTTGATGAAACATTCAGTCTCAAATGGACAGTTAGCATTTTGGGTTGAGACTCTTCCTCTGGTATCCATTTCTCTCCATAGTGGTGCCTGACTTGCTGAGTTCTGACAGGTCTGAAGTGCCCTGTCACTCCTTTCTGCTAAGAGTGGCTTTTTGAATAGAAACTAGGACAGGAATAGTTCAAGCTGTTATTATTTACATATTTGACTGCATCATTTCCACGTACCTCACTGAAGTCATGTCTCCATAGATGTTCCACTCTTCGCTAAGCACAACACTAGATTTATATTCCCAAACACCACAAATTCTCAGTCAATTAACAGTAACTTAGGTTAACCAATTCTAATTAGTTAACTAATTAACTGGACAACTTTTTTGCTTGCTTAACCTTGAAAACGTCAAGGTTAAGAAAACCAATCAATAAATCTAAATTCAATGGATAAACATTCATGTACTCTCTCAGCAAATTCAGCACTCTGTCGACACTGTATTATGTGAACACTGCAGACAGTCCTAAATCACACTCTGCTTCCATGGAATCCACAGATTTAATTTCTGGACACCTAGTAACATGGAGCTCTCCCAGTCTAACTAATTTGGCTGATAATACAATCAGTAGCAATGTCCAGGATAATTTTGTATTTATCATGTATGTAACAGATTTTGCAATTCAAGCAATAGAGTTCTGCAGGAAAGGTCCTGGGGGTAAAGAAAATATTTGATTTTGGAGGAATATGCATTATGACAAATCACTTCTTGCTCTCTCTGCATGCAGAAAACAGTTTAATTCAAAACACCATGGGGCAGAAAAATATTAGAATTATCAGCATTCTTGGCATTCTCTGTTAGTTTTGTTTGATCATCATATTGCATGAGATTGCTAAATATAGCTACTTTTAGTAGCTACATTTTTGACATGATCAGTTACAGGACTAAGTGCTATGAACCTTGCACCCAGGTGCAAAATTTGCAGGATCTCCTGAACGAGAGCCAATTAAAATGAGAAAGTAATATAGCCCCTACTGTATGAATGTGTTCCCTTCCCCTCTGTGTGAAGCAAGTTGGCACATCACCAGTGCATAAGAACATCTTTTCCCTTTTGAGACTGGGACCTTATTTACAATTTTAATTGAAGATTTATGTTGGGCTCCAAGGAAAAGATACGGCGGGGGGGTGGGGGGCGGTGGGGGTGTAGAAAGCTGTTGCAGGGTGATGATAGGCCAGAAGATGTTAGATAGTTTTTTTTTTAATGTTTTTGATGCTCTTTTAAGTATCAAAGGAAGTGGTGAGACCACCCTGGCTACTAGCAAATCTGTTCCCTTAATTTCATGACCAGATAATGTCTTCCTGAAAGCTCGACCCCTTCTTTTCCAGCTCTGGTCTCCTGGTGATGGGCTCCTATTCTCATCTACTGGGTGAAATTTGGTTCTGGAGAGGCATGACTGAGTCACAAAGCAAATCAACGGGATCTCTGGATTAGGATATTTCTGGTGTTTTGATCACGTGACATCTGACTTGTCATTCCCCTTCCCAATCTCTCACCTTCACTTGCAATTAAAGTTTCCAACAGGACCCTAAGCATATATCTTTGGAGCTTTTCTTGGCGAAGGCATACATCAATAATCAAATCACAAACAACAGAACATCTGCAGATGGTGGAAATCCAAGCAACACAAACAAAGTACTGAAGGAACTCAGCAGGCCAGGTAGGACCTATGGAAAAAGTACAGTCGACGTTTTGGGCTGAGACCCTTCGGCAGGATGGGAGAAAAAAGAAGCTGAGGAGTAGATTTAAAAGGAGGGGTGATGAGAGAGAGAAACACAAGGTGGTAGGTGAAACCTGAAGAGGGAGGGATGATGTAAAGAGCTGGGAAGTTGATTGGTGAAAGAGATACAGGGTTGGAGAAAGGGGAAAGAAGAGGTTCTTCCTTCCTCCATTTTCTTTCTTCCATGACCTTCTGTCCTCTTCTATCAGACCTTCCCTTGTGTGTGTTGCCTCAATAATCAAATTCAGTTCAGTGTACAAGTGCAGCCTTTGGGCAACTGAGCCAAGGGCACTTGAAGGTCACGACCAAAGGCCTGACACAAAACTCAAGGTTTACCAGGTTGCATTTTTCTGTGTCCCACATATGCCTCTGAGACCTAGACTACCAACAGTAGACATCTCAAGCAACGGGTAAGCACAATCAATGATATCTCTGCAAAATCTACAAATAGATTGATGTCACCACTATTGTTGGCAGAGTCACCAATAACTTCATACAGGGTTGAGACAGGTCAGCTGCTTAAGTGGTGCAGCAACAAAAAAAGTGTTCTCAATAGCAGGAAGATTAAGTTACCTTTTTTGGATTTAGGAAGGGGAAGTCAGGGGAACAGGCACCAGTCCTCATTGTAGGGTCTACAGTAAATAAATAGGGACTTATAGCCATCCACAGAACCCAAAAAAAGCTAGAAACGAGCCACAGATTCACATTTCTAAAGCACCTTTGTCCCAAATCTTCCATCTGACCAGAATACCTACTTGAGCTCATTCAATTTTCCCATGTTTGGCCCATATAACTCTAAACCTTTCATATCCATATACTTGTCTAAATACTTACTAAAAATTGTAATTCTACTTACCTCTACCATTTCCTTTGGCTGCTCATTCCACATACCCACCACTATCAATGTGAAGAAGACGGCATTTTTCCCTCTTCCCTTAAATCTATTGTCTCTAGTTTGAGACTTCACTATCCTGGGTATAGGCTCTGTTCATTTAACTTTTCAATACTCTCATCATCCTATATATACACCACTGTTTTGTCACCCCAGTCTCCTACTCTCCAAGGGAAAAAAAAAAGCCTCAGACTATCCAGTCTCTTCCTATAACTCAAACCCTCCAGTCCAGGTAACATTCTGGTAAAATACTTTCTGCACCCTGTCCAACTTATCAACAAGCTTCCTATATCTAGGTGGCCAGAGCTGTGCAGAATACTCCAAGCATGGTCTCCCAATACTTTGAACAGCTCTAACATGATGCTCTAACTTTTGTACTTAGTGCTCTGACTTCTTCAACATCATTTTCAAGAACGCTATACTAAATCGCTCAGTTCTACAACATTCTCCAAGCACCGACAACTTTCTTTGCAAGTCCCACGCTGGTTTAACTTAGCAAAATGCAGTACCTCACACTTGTCCAAGTTAAGTTTTATTTGCCATTCCTTGATTGGTTTTCTCAGCTGGTCTCGATCCCATTGGAAACTTGGATAAGTATTCCTCACTGTCCACTATACCACCACCTTGGTGTCATCTTCAAAAGTAATAATTGTGCCAATTACATTCTCATCCAAATCAATATAGACGTCAAACAACAGAGGACGCTGTACCAATCCCTGCAACATACCATTGATTACAGGATTTTAATCTGAATTTCAACCTCCTGCTACTATTTAAGCTCCCGCTGGATCCCGTGTGATTTAACCATCCAAACCAGCCTACCATGTGGGACATTATCAAAGGTATGGAAAAAGTCTATATAGACATTGTCTTCTCCCTTGCCCTCTTTTATTGCCTATTTTGGATTGGTGCAGTCAGTTCAGAATCAGGTTTATTGTCATCGGCATGTGACGTGTAATTTGTTAACTTAGCACAGTAGGTCAATGCAATATATAATCTAGCAGAGAAAAAATATTAATAATAACAAAATAAAATAAAACACAATAATAAATAAACAAATAAATCAATGATGTATATTGAATAGATTTAAAAAATGCAAAAACAGAAATACTGCATATTAAAAAAAGTGAGGTTGTGTCCAAAGCTTCGATGTCCATTTAGGAATCGGATGGCAGAGGAGAAGAAGCTGTTGAATCGCTGAGTGTTTTCCTTCAGGCTTCTGTATCTCCTACCTGATGGTAAGAGTGAGAAAAGGGCATGCTGTGGATGCTGGAGGTCCCTAATAATGGACGCTGCCTTTCTGAGACACCGCTCCCTAAAGATATCCTGGGTACTTTGTAGGCTAGTACTCAAGATGGAGCTGACTAGATTTACAACCTTCTGCAGCTTCTTTCGGTCCTGTGCAGTAGCCCCTGCATACCAGACAGTGATGCAGCCTGTCAGAATGCTCTTCATGGTACAACTATAGAAGTTTTTGTGTGTACAATTTACCTCTGGACTACTGAAAAAGTTCATGCAGGATTTCATGCTGTAATTGCAGATTAAATGCTTCAGCAGGAAAGTGCATTGTGGTAAGATTCTAATTGGGCTGCTCCATGATACCCCTCCTCATCTGAGGGCCATATTATTCACAACAATAAAAAAATAACAAGTAATGACTAGTCCTCAAGAAAACCTACTCAGGGAATCATTATCTGCAGAATTTTTTAAAAAGTGTATCTTAAAGGTGGAGGAAATGGTTGTAATATGAGGGAAGGATATATGCAAAAAAAAAAGAAAATGGAGCTTTCAACATGAACAGAACGAATTCATAGCTTGCAGAGTAGGTACAACAAAAGAAAACAAAGGAGGACCAATTATTTTAAAAAATGGCAGAAAGACAACAACTGCAGTTATATAATGCAATTCTGAACAATCCAATGTATTTAATCTGATCAGCTCACAAACCTTCTTCTATGCGCCAGTGCTGTGTCAAATTCATCTGTGTTTGTGGAGCTTAATGCACTGTCTAGCTATATAATCATATTAGAACACTGTACTCTACCTCCAAAAGCTAGTGTAATAAAGTTTGAGGGACATTTGAACATACTGATTCTGCTATATTCCATTACTAACTAGGGTTTACCAAACTATGATGAATATCTGACATAGAATCTTAAAAATTTGAGGTATTACATAAGCACAGACAGCATGCAAGGACAGGAAATGTTGGACAAACATAATGCTTGGGAGAGAAATTCTATAGAAGCATTTGACGAGCCTCAGTCACTATGAATTATAAACTTTAAACCAAAGATTTATAACTTTAATCTGAAGCATCTTCAAAATGTCTCTCATTTCTGAATGTATCTAAGATAGTAACACATTTCAAGGACCAGACCTCATTTTAATTTTGAGGAAGTGATGCAGTGAAGCATCACTGGCCAGAGCGTACCTTCAGGGTGCAGGATTTCTGTGTCTCTGGAGGCAGGCCGATTTGAGGTCAGCGCTGCCACCTGATGTGTCTTGGGAGCACACGGAAGATCAAAGCAGTGAGCTGGCTGCTGGCTGTGTGCCCACAGACCCAAGTTCTTTGGGCACAGAGCTTGCAAAAAGTGACACAACAGACTTTTAACTCCATAAATTGGCGAGTTGTTCTGTTATGTCTCCCCTCTCACTGTGAAACAGGGACACCACTCTTTCCTTATTAGGGAGAAAGAGAACCTGTGGTATGCCAAATTACTGGGTCAATGAGTAATCTTTGGGGTACTGCAAGTCCGTGTCTTTATTCATGCTTTGTTGCACGCTTGAGTGCTCAGTGGAGGGAGCCAATGCCTTTTTGCTGGTGAGGTTTTTGCATGTGTCGTTGCCTTGCTCCTGTTTACACATGGGAGGGGGAGTTGAGGAGGCTTTGGGTTTCTAGCATTTAACTGTAATTCATTCTTTTTGGGCATTCCTCTGTTTTCGTGGATGTTTGCAAAGAAAAAGAATTTTAAGATGTATATTGTATACATTTCCCTGACATTAAATATACCTATTGAAACCTATTTTATCAATAACTACAGCCAAATTGCTGCTCCTCTCATCTCCCTCACCAACTCACCTATGTCACAAATAACAGGAATTCTGCAGATGCTGGCAATTCAAGCAACACACATAAAAGTTGCTGGTGGACGCAGCAGGCCAGGCAGCATCTATAGGAAGAGGCGCAGTCGACGTTTCAGGCCGAGACCCTTCGTCAGGACTAACTGAAGGAAGAGTGAGTAAGGGATTTGAAAGCTGGAGGGGGAGGGGGAGATGCAAAATGATAGGAGAAGACAGGAGGGGGAGGGATGGAGCCGAGAGCTGGACAGGTGATAGGCAGAAGGGGATACGAGAGGATCATGGGACAGGAGGTCCGGGAAGAAAGACGGGGGGGGGTGACCCAGAGGATGGGCAAGAGGTATATTCAGAGGGACAGAGGGAGAAAAAGGAGAGTGAGAGAAAGAATGTGTGCATAAAAAAGAGTAACAGATGGGGTACGAGGGGGAGGTGGGGCCTAGCGGAAGTTAGAGAAGTCAATGTTCATGCCATCAGGTTGGAGGCTACCCATACGGAATATAAGGTGTTGTTCCTCCAACCTGAGTGTGGCTTCATCTTTACAGTAGAGGAGGCCGTGGATAGACATGTCAGAATGGGAATGGGATGTGGAATTAAAATGTGTGGCCACTGGGAGATCCTGCTTTCTCTGGCGCACAGAGCGTAGATGTTCAGCGAAGCGGTCTCCCAGTCTGCGTCGGGTCTCACCAATATATAAAAGGCCACATCGGGAGCACCGGACGCAGTATATCACCCCAGTCGACTCACAGGTGAAGTGATGCCTCACCTGGAAGGACTGTTTGGGGCCCTGAATGGTGGTAAGGGAGGAAGTGTAAGGGCATGTGTAGCACTTGTTCCGCTTACAGGGATAAGTGCCAGGAGGGAGATCAGTGGGGAGGGATGGGGGGGACGAATGGACAAGGGAGTTGTGTAGGGAGCGATCCCTGTGGAATGCAGAGAGAGGGGGGGAGGGAAAGATATGCTTAGTGGTGGGATCCCGTTGGAGGTGGCGGAAGTTACGGAGAATAATATGTTGGACCCGGAGGCTGGTGGGGTGGTAGGTGAGGACCAGGGGAACCCTATTCCTAGTGGGGTGGTGGGAGGATGGAGTGAGAGCAGATGTACGTGAAATGGGGGAGATGCGTTTAAGAGCAGAGTTGATAGTGGAGGAAGGGAAGCCCCTTTCTTTAAAAAATGAAGACATCTCCCTCGTCTTAGAGTGAAAAGCCTCATCCTGAGAGCAGATGCGGCGGAGACGGAGGAATTGCGAGAAGGAGATGACGTTTTTGCAAGAGACAGGGTGAGAAGAGGAATAGTCCAGATAGCTGTGAGAGTCAGTAGGCTTATAGTAGACATCAGTGGATAAGCTGTCTCCAGAGACAGAGACAGAAAGATCTAGAAAGGGGAGGGAGGTGTCGGAAATGGACCAGGTAAACTTGAGGGCAGGGTGAAAGTTGGAGGCAAAGTTAATAAAGTCAACGAGTTCTGCATGCGTGCAGGAAGCAGCGCCAATGCAGTCGTCGATGTAGCGAAGGAAAAGTGGGGGACAGATACCAGAATAGGCACGGAACATAGATTGTTCCACAAACCCAACAAAAAGGCAGGCATAGCTAGGACCCATACGGGTGCCCATAGCTACACCTTTAGTTTGGAGGAAATGGGAGGAACAAAAGGAGAAATTATTAAGAGTAAGGACTAATTCTGCTAGACGGAGCAGAGTGGTGGTAGAGGAGAACTGATTAGGTCTGGAATCCAAAAAGAAGCGTAGAGCTTTGAGACCTTCCTGATGGGGGATGGAAGTATATAGGGACTGGACATCCATGGTGAAAATAAAGCGGTGGGGGCCAGGGAACTTAAAATCATCGAAAAGTTTAAGAGCGTGAGAAGTGTCACGAACATAGGTCGGAAGGGATTGAACAAAGGGTGATAAAACAGTGTCGAGCTTGCTCCTGCCCCACCGAACTCGTTTCTGCATACCTCGACACTGTTTTATCACCCCTTGTTCAATCCCTTCCGACCTATGTTCGTGACACTTCTCACGCTCTTAAACTTTTCGATGATTTTAAGTTCCCTGGCCCCCACCGCTTTATTTTCACCATGGATGTCCAGTCCCTATATACTTCCATCCCCCATCAGGAAGGTCTCAAAGCTCTACGCTTCTTTTTGGATTCCAGACCTAATCAGTTCCCCTCTACCACCACTCTGCTCCGTCTAGCAGAATTAGTCCTTACTCTTAATAATTTCTCCTTTTGCTCCTCCCATTTCCTCCAAACTAAAGGTGTAGCTATGGGCACCCGTATGGGTCCTAGCTATGCCTGCCTTTTTGTTGGGTTTGTGGAACAATCTATGTTCCGTGCCTATTCTGGTATCTGTCCCCCACTTTTCCTTCGCTACATCGACGACTGCATTGGCGCTGCTTCCTGCACGCATGCAGAACTCGTTGACTTTATTAACTTTGCCTCCAACTTTCACCCTGCCCTCAAGTATACCTGGTCCATTTCCGACACCTCCCTCCCCTTTCTAGATCTTTCTGTCTCTGTCTCTGGAGACAGCTTATCCACTGATGTCTACTATAAGCCTACTGACTCTCACAGCTATCTGGACTATTCCTCTTCTCACCCTGTCTCTTGCAAAAACGCCATCCCCTTCTCGCAATTCCTCCGTCTCCGCCGCATCTGCTCTCAGGATGAGGCTTTTCATTCTAGGACGAGGGAGATGTCTTCATTTTTTAAAGAAAGGGGCTTCCCTTCCTCCACTATCAACTCTGCTCTTAAACGCATCTCTCCCATTTCACGTACATCTGCTCTCACTCCATCCTCCCACCACCCCACTAGGAATAGGGTTCCCCTGGTCCTCACCTACCACCCCACCAGCCTCCGGGTCCAACATATTATTCTCCGTAACTTCCGCCACCTCCAACGGGATCCCACCACTAAGCACATCTTTCCCTCCCCCCCCTCTCTCTGCATTCCGCAGGGATCGCTCCCTACACAACTCCCTTGTCCATTCGTCCCCCCCATCCCTCCCCACTGATCTCCCTCCTGGCACTTATCCCTGTAAGCGGAACAAGTGCTACACATGCCCTTACACTTCCTCCCTTACCACCATTCAGGGCCCCAAACAGTCCTTCCAGGTGAGGCATCACTTCACCTGTGAGTCGACTGGGGTGATATACTGCGTCCGGTGCTCCCGATGTGGCCTTTTAAATATTGGTGAGACCCGACGCAGACTGGGAGACCGCTTCGCTGAACATCTACGCTCTGTGCGCCAGAGAAAGCAGGATCTCCCAGTGGCCACACATTTTAATTCCACATCCCATTCCCATTCTGACATGTCTATCCACGGCCTCCTCTACTGTAAAGATGAAGCCACACTCAGGTTGGAGGAACAACACCTTATATTCCGTATGGGTAGCTTCCAACTTGATGGCATGAACATTGACTTCTCTAACTTCCGCTAGGCCCCACCTCCCCCTCGTACCCCATCTGTTACTCTTTTTTATGCACACATTCTTTCTCTCACTCTCCTTTTTCTCCCTCTGTCCCTCTGAATATACCTCTTGCCCATCCTCTGGGTCACCCCCCCCCCGTCTTTCTTCCCGGACCTCCTGTCCCATGATCCTCTCGTATCCCCTTTTGCCTATCACCTGTCCAGCTCTCGGCTCCATCCCTCCCCCTCCTGTCTTCTCCTATCATTTTGGATCTCCCCCTCCCCCTCCAGCTTTCAAATCCCTTACTCACTCTTCCTTCAGTTAGTCCTGACGCAGGGTCTCGGCCTGAAACGTCGACTGCGCCTCTTCCTATAGATGCTGCCTGGCCTGCTGCGTTCACCAGCAACTTTGATGTGTGTTGCTATGTCACAAATAACCTGGTCTGCTGCCACAGACCACACATTCAAGGAGCTCAAGAGACTCATAACACTGTTGCAATTCTCTGCCATCTGAGTCCCTCCAGACCTCTTGTGGTAGAGGTGACACGCATCACCAGGGCTATCCCTTCTCAGTGAGGACGGGATGGGAAGGCACACCCTTGTACCTTTTTTCTCATGCAAGGTCAACCATACACAATTGTTATGGAGTAAGAAACAGGGAGCTACTCAATATTAAATGGGTCCTGGGGGAATGGAGACATTGGTTGAATGGGAACACCAAGCCCTTTCTGATCTGGACTGACCACCAGAACCTCATCCATACAACAAACCCTCCAACTCAACCCGCATCAGGCTTGCCTGAGGCCTGTTCTTTGAGCAATTGAATTTCACCATCTCCAAGTGATGTATCCAAGAACACTAAGGTAGACAACAGTCTGACCCAGCTGAAACAGAGACTGGCCCTCAGCATATCATTCTATCCTCGTAGATCTTTGCGCAGATCATCTGGGATCTTGAGAACCAGATCCGCAATCCCTATAGCATGACGATGTTCTGGCTCACACATCTGACAGCTGGATACCGGCAGACATGTGCTCCGTGGTAGTCTAATGGACCCATTCCTTACTCCTCTCTGGCCATTGACTCTGGATTTTTCTGTGATGCCATTTCTTGTGGCCTGGTATGATCGCTGATGAACATCAGTTCATCACTGCCTGTCCTCAATATGCCCAGTCTCATTCTTCCAATTAGCAGATTTCTGGGCTCTTGCAGCCCCTGCTGGTGACAGGACACACATGGTCCCACATCACCATGGATTTCATCACAGATTTGCCACCTTCCAAAAAGGCCGTGGCAATGGTGGATCAGTTCTCCAATAGCGCCCATTTCATTGCCCTCTCCAATCCTTTGTCATCCACTGAGACGATGGACCTGGTTCTTCTACATGTAACCACCTTCACAGATTCTCTCCGGGCATTGGGTTGGACCTGGGACTACAATTTATCTCCTGCTTCTGGTGAGCTTTCTACTCCCTCCTCCACACTTTACTGAGTCTGGCTATAATGCACAGTCCAACAGTCAGTCAGATAGAGCCACCTCTAGCCCTTCCACACGGAAGAAATATCTGCTCTTTTCTGAACTGTCCCACAGTCCACACACCTCTGCCACAGGTACAGTATGTCACCCTTTGAAGTGCCTCATGGTTACCATTGTTCCCCACGGAGGAGCCAATGGTAGAACCAATGGTTGGTGTCCCATTCACGAGGGCCCTGGTTCACTGATACTGGAATGCTTGGAAGAGGACCCAGAGGGCCCTCCTACTGCCTACCACACCTACTGCCTCCAAGCTAACTGCTGTGTCCCCCAGCCAGACTACTCTGGCCTAGGAACAATATTCAGCTGTCCACCTGAGATCTGCCCCTGCGCATCAACTTCTGCAAACTCTTGCCCCAGTTTATTAGTCCCTTTAAGATTACTCTTCACATGAACCCAGTCACTTACTATCACCAGCTGCCACTGGGATCCAGGATCACACCTACCTTCAATGTCGGTGTCCTGCCTTAAGCCCATTGTCCATGGACTATTCAACCTACCTAAGCCTTCACCTCCAGAACAAAAGATGGTGGAAAGTTTTAGCCAGTTGTTGGATTCATATCTTCATAGACGAGGTGTATGGGGTGTCAGGGAGGGGTAGCACCTCTGGTGGGGTAACATGTCGCGTCCTTTTCAGGGCAGTTAGTCCACCTTTGGTCCCCACCTGGCACTCAGCTCTCACCTGTGGCTCCCCGTAGACCTGTTTGCATTCGACAGCGGCCGCACCCCGGGCAACGGCTTCAACAAGCCGGCTAAACCAGGTGAGGGTAGCCGACGGGTCTCAAACCCTCGGTGAGATAGGGAGTTATCTATCCCAGCATGTGAAGACAGACTCCGGCGGATTGAGCGGACGAGACCTATGGAAGGTCCAACGGTCAAGAAGGCGGTCTCTGCAAGCGTCGTGGAACGTGTAGAGCAGGACAAGACACAGAAGACGTCCCGGTCATCCGCTGCGCCTAGTCCCATCTCCAGCCATCTAGACTCTGTCTTGCCACTGGATCCAGATGGGAATTGGGAAGAGAGAGTGAGGCTGATGCTGCGCAACTCTCCCTCACTTAAATCCAAATCACGCGCAAGTCTTGACACCATCATAATGGTGTCGACGTCCTCACTGACGTCAACGATGGACGAACAACCAACCATGTATTATATGTTTGGCTGGGAAGTTTATGATCCAGAGGAGAGAACTTGAGTGCTATCCAGTTTCATTTTGCAACCATTTCTTCTCAAGGAATTCCACTGAACACATTTGGATCATCCTTGGTCATTGGCTGTGAGCCACAGGAGGGGGCATCCTGTCAGATCTGCACAAGCAAGCATCATTCAGTCTCCACCCTGCTAACAGGAGTCACTCCTTCAGAAAGTTATTGTTAGCTAAGAGGTGCAAAGGGACTTAGGAGCCCTCATGCAGGATTCTGTAAAGGTTAGCTTGCAGGATGAGTTGGTGGTAAAGAAGGCCAATGTAATGTTAGCATTCATTTTGAGGGGACTAGAACATAAGAGCAAGGATGTAATGCTGAGGTTTTATAAGGCATTGGTCAGTCTACACTTGGAGTATTGTGAGCAGTTTTGGGCCCCTTATATGAGGAAAGATGTGCTTGTATTGGAGAGCATCCAGAAGGGAATGTTTCCAGGAATGAAAGGGTTAATGTCTAGGACCAGAGGGCGCAGCCTCAGAATAGATGGGCATCATTTTAGAGCACAGATGAGGAGGAATTTCTTTAGCCAGAGGGTGGTGAACCTGGAATTCATTCCTACAGACAGCTGTGGAGGCCGAGTCATTGAATATACTTAAAGCAAGGGTTGACAGGTTTTTGATTAGTCTGGGTGTCAAAAGTTACAGGGAGAAGATAGGAGAATGGGGTTGAAAGGGATAATAAATCAGCCATGTTGGAATAGTGGGACAATCAATAGCCTAATTCTGCTCCTGTATCTTATGATCTTAAGTTTAAGAAGATAAAGTTAGTTCTTTTGCATAGTAATATAACTTTTTTATTGGCCTAAAATTGCTGAAAAAGATTTCAGTGCATATCTATTATTTGCACAAGAGTTAATAATTACGGGAATTTGACTCAAAAATATTGAATTGATAAAACATATTTCTTTTAACAAGCTAATGCAGTTAAATATGTTTTACTGCTCTTATGCTTTGAAGCCATTGTTAATGCCATTGATTAAGACCCATGGATATAGAACTTGCTTCTCTGATCAAAGCCTAATCAAGGAACTTGTACTTGATAAAAGGTCACTGTATAATATGTTAAACTCGACTAATTGGAGTTTTAAATAGTAAAGTATTATTAGACTCCTCTCATCTCATAGAAGACTTGCAAAAATAGCGACTCTGATTAGTGAGGAGCTTGAAATCACAAGATGACTCTCCATTAAGTTCATTATTTACTACTTTCCAATCAACAGTCATTACTGCCAATGACAATTCAGATTTTATTTTCCATACATCTAAATGACCTTGTCTTGATTATGAAAGTGGTAAAGTAAGTTTAAGCCTCATAACAAGTTTCAGCCGATGCCACTTATAACGGCAACAGCAGCTCCAGATGGATCTGTTTACATTTCCATCTAGTTTATTCTCTAATGACCATTCATGGGAATACCTCAACGTTGAATACAAACTTGATAGAAATTGCAGCAAGCTGTGAAGCACATACCTCATCAGCCTTCAACAGGACAAAGTGACATGTCGCGTGGTTTGCAGACATAGCGCTCCCATTTCTTCTAAACATAGAACGTTGGAATATTTTCAAATATTTAAAAAACATTGTCATAGTTCATGAAGAAAATTAGGTCAAAGCTGTTCCTTCCCCATTTTAAGAAGACTTCAGGCTATGGTTATGACCCGTGTGCTGTGTAACTGTCAAACTGCTTGTATTGTAAAATATTATAAGTAGTAAATATTACAAGAAATATCATAAACCATTGTAAAATCACATAGCTGTTATAACTACTCATAACTTTGATTTGTTGTCTAACATTACCTCTTCATATAGTGGTATAATTTATAATTACCTCTGGTGGTATGATTGTTGTATTATTTGGACTTTCATCTTCTGCCTTTGCAAAATAATTTCTAGTTATAACCTATTGTAAATTTTGGCTATCCTTTTATAGAACATACTGAAGTCTGATGAGAGCGAAGCTCCATAAAAGACTTGTCAACATTTAGCAGCATAGTTACAATAACTTTCTGAAGGAGTACATCAAAACATTGGTAATGTTAAATTATAACTCATTTACTTTAAAGTCATAACAATGAATACTTTTTTTTTACTAAGTTTAAATATTTCAGTATTTTTCAGACATCACACTTATAACACCTTTATCAATCTACAGTGATCAATGTAAGTGCGTATGATGTATTGGTTTAAAGACTAGACTAACAATAACATATGGAAGCTAATAACAAATGGACATAGGAATAGCACAATTACAGATAATGCCAAGTGTAATTCATTGATGTTGTATTTCTGATTACATGCTGATCACATTATTATTGCAGGTGGCAATGTGACGACTGAGTGATGACAGACAGGTGCAGGCAGCCTAGATGTCTGGTCCATCATTTTGTTTCCAGCCAGCAAAGTCTTGACAGAGTCCCATTACAGCATTTAGTTGTTTACAAATGATTCCATGCTTTTTTTTGCTTGTAGGTATTTGTTCTTATGTTAATTCCATGCAGAGTTTGACTCTATGGTGATCAAAGATACCTATTCCTATTAATCAAATAGATTCAACGAAACTGCTGGATTTTAATACTTGTAGTTGTTCAGTAATTTATGCTGGCAGAGGAATCATGGAACTGTGAACACAACCAAGAGTTTTAATTAGCACTACAGAGCTATTTTGCTATTTAGCTGTTACTTTGTGTTTTTGCACTATTCATTTATTATGTAATTTATATTAATTTATGTCTTTGCACTATATGTTCTGCTGCCACAAAACAACTTGTTTCACGTCATAGAAGATGGTGATAATCAATCTGATTCAGATTCAGATTACTTCTCCATCTGTTACGTCCCAAGCAGTATTTTTATTAACTGTTTTTTTATGATATCTTCTACTGTTTTTTTTACTGGTGTGTATAAAAACACTCAGTTATTCTAGCTTTTTTGACTGACAATGGAAAATTATATGATATATATAAGCCTTCATGATTAAAGATGGAGCCTTTGTTCCACCTGCTAAATAATGTTTCTTATAGTTGCATGTCATTGATCTCAGTTGCTTTGCAACTCATAAAATACCTACGTGAGAAAACATATAGCACAATCATCAAATTAAGGCCATGTTGTGAGAAACTGGGCTATGAAAATTAAGTTCTTATGATTCATATCATTTAATGGTGCACAACAGTACTAAAACACTTAAAATAAATTACCATGTTAACAATTTTAAAGATATACTCCTTTCAATTTTGTCGGTGCTTTCATCTGTTACTGAATCTATCTTGTGCAGACAGTACACTGCAAATATTCAGTCCAATCAGTTTAATATTACATAACAAAGAGCTATGTCTATTGAAGAGTGAAAATATAAATTTTATTCTATTTATTAACAAGTTATTTTGATTGAAAAAGGGATAGCTTTTATAACTTTCTTATTGGTATTCCTTAATTCCATTGTCTTCTAATTGATCTTTCACTCCATTAACAACAGTTTCCTGAATTGTGCTGAGTTGGAACTTATTTTCTGTGCATCTCCTTCATTATTTCGCCATCTAATATAACTAAGATATACAGGGATTTGTTATTCCTCATAAGTAGCTGGCAGCTAAGCGTGCCTCATTTTAATTAAACATTTCAGCTAATTCCTACTCCTGATAATTTAAAGTCATTTTTTGCAGAAAAAAAACAAATTATCCAATAATTGAAATTAAGGAACTTAATTAAAACAGCACCTTTTTCTGTGCTCAAAACACATTTAATTATAGGTAATTCAAATGAGGGAATCTGGCATCGAAATCTGTAGAATTGCTCATTCATCCTGCTTTGTTTCAGTTGAGATGTTCCAAGCCTCTTTAGATACTTGTAACTGCCTTTTGATCCTCTCTCCACTCTACAGCATGTTTGAAGAATGTACACACATCAAAATACTGTTGTGAACAAATGATCTGCAATTCCAAGATCACCAGGTACATGACAGTCAATTCACCATCAGACACTATTCTTCCATGTGTACCCATCAGCATTGTATTATTTCTTCTTGTTTGCTCGGGTTCACTTTAATTATTGTTCTGATCAAGAAGTCATGAAAATTATTTGTGCAGAGAGAAGCCATTTGGTTAATGGAAGTACCTGTGAATCTAATACTGCTCCTTGTCTTGTGTTTCAGTCACAAGGGTTAATTGGTTTGTATCTTTAATTTAGTATTTAATTTACTGAAATAGCCTCTTGCATATTTGGTAGACGGCTCCATTTTGTGACCATGTCATGGTTCATTTAGATTGATTCACTGAGAACTAAATTTGATAGCCCCTAGGAATGGGTGCAAGGATCACAGTGAGCAATTAACCTGTGCAAATCTAGGTAATGCATGGAGCTCATCACCTTCATGCTGCCTGCATTGTTAATTATTGCAAAGTAAAGTCAATACACACCATAGCTCTATGTTTAAATATGGGTGAATTTTGTGCCTAGCTAACTCCAGTTAAAGATGTCATACGCTATTTAAAAACAGTCTTGATCTCTTAATGTACAGTACAATATGGCTCCAGTATGGGCAGACAGATATGCTATACCAAGCTGAGCTGGGATAAAGTTAAGAAGGGGTAGAGAATGGGATGGGTGAGCTTCATGACATGTAGAAAATGCAATGAAAGCCTCATTTGGAGGAAGTAGAAATTTGACAAAGTCTTTTATGAACAAAGAGTCACAGATTCATGCATGTGGAAGATAGTGGGAATAGATTGCCTTAGAGATGAATCAAGCAACCAAGCCCGGAGGAGATCAGTAAATTGCTGTTAGAAATTCCTTGACACGGGGAAAAAAATATTCTGTCTTTCCAACTGCACCAAGAAGCCTGTGATACCGTTACTACACAGGACCCTAGACACTCATCTGAGAGTTTGATTTCTTTTTATATGTTGGGGTTCATACCACCCTCACGACATCTCACTACTGCTGTAAAATTTACACCCGCATCTCCCAGCTTGCAGGTGTTACTAGACATGATAATTATATCAATAAACTAAATTATACAATGCTTGGTGATATACTTCATTTACTTGCCAGAGAAATGTTCACAGTATCAACCAGCCACAGAGGTTCTACATACTGTGACTACATTGGATGAGCTACTGAGAAGGAAGGAATGCCTTTGATGCATTGGTTGATATATTGTTCCATCTTTAAATGTGAAGTTGTATGTAAAATAGAGAAAAAATAACTCTGAATTGAACCTATATTGGATTGTTTTCAATTTGGGCAGAGAACTTGCACAAAATTCATCAACTCAAAGTACTTTTCACCAAACACCTTCTGCATGAATTTGGATCTCTTATGTTGAGAGACTAACTGCTTTTAAACAAGCACAGAAACCTTCTAAGTTAGTTGAAACAACTCAAATTGGCCCTGGCTTTGATATCTAGATTACAATATATGTTAAGCTTGTATTTGTGTAACTAGTTTTGCTTGTTGCACCACTGTTTCGTTCCGTTTCATTTAGCATACTGCTATCTCTACCTCAATAATCATTCCACTCCTTAATATTGGCATTAAGCTGCTGCTCATTAAGAACTTCATTAAGAAAGTAGATTGCACTGGGGAGCACAGACACTTCAGATCACATTTCCTACCCCTGCTTTCCCCCAGGATTTTCATCCTGAAAAAACTGCAGATTTATGCTGTAGGGCTGTGGATGTCATGTGGAGAAGGGCTGTCAAGGCTTAATTGTGATTATTTTAAAGAAAGACTTTGATAGATTTTTTTCATATTAACGTGATATTATTGAACAGCAGAACAGTCACAATGGAGCAACTGACCTACTCCAGTTTCTAACTCTTCTATTCACAAAATGGTAACACTGTGGCAATTGCAATGAATCACCAGAACTCCTGTTTGAAAAGGTTAAATCTTGGAGCCTGTTGAATCTTTTCTAGTAGTGACAAGACACCGTGAGTTATTTGGTTCTTACAACCAATTTGGCAACCTTTCAAGACATCTGACCTCATACACGTATCATGCCGATGTCTTTTGAACAGAACTAAATGGATCCAATGAAATTTCTGGGCAATCAAATCTGAATTAGTATTGAATTGGGATAAGCACGTATTCAAACAGTTTTAAAACAATTTCAATTAATGAATTAGAACATTAGAACATCAGAAAGTTTTTGACAAGAACAGGCTATTCAGCCCAACAAATCTTGCAAAATTCTTGTTCACATAGTGTGTTGAAATAACTATCAAGTTTAAATTTTTAAGTCTCTAAGATACTCAACTTCACAAATAGGTAGTTTCTTCCATGTGCCCGCAAATCGTTGTGTAAAGAAATGCTTCGTGTTGCGAGTCTGAAATGTCCCTTTAACCAGTCTCCACCTATGACCCGTGTCCTTGACGATGGATTAATTTTGAAGTAGCAGCTGGCATCCACCTTATTTAGACCCTCAACAATTTTAAATACTTCTGTCATGACCCCTCTCATCCTATGTCTACTTAGGCTAAAAATATTTAATTCTTTCAATCTTTCTTCATAGCACATATCCTGCAGACCTGGTATAAATCTCATCACCCTTCTCTGAACTCTCTCCAGTGCTTTCAGATCCCTTACATAATATGGAGACCAAAAAGGTATGCAGTACACCAGGTATGGTTCCACAAGCTCATTATGCAGCTCAAGGAGAACGTCTCTAGACTTGAACTCCACTGAGCGCATTATATAGTCCAACATTCTATTAACCTTCCTAAACGCTTCTGTGCATTGTCTAGATTTTGATAGTGATGAGTCTACCAGGACACACAAATTCTTCTCATACAGAGCACATTCTAACTCAAGACTCTCCATTGTATATTTATATCTAATATTTCCTATATGTAACATATTACATTAAATTTTATCAGCCTTTTATCTGCCCACATCTTGATTTTGTTTAGATCTAACTGTATTGATTCTGCTGCCTGAATGTTATCAGCCCGTCCCCCTAATTTTGTATCATCTGAAAACTTTGTTAGTTCATTTGTTATGTGCTTATCCAAATCATTAATGTAAATTTAAAGCAGCAGCGGCCCCAAAATTGATATCTGTGGAATCCCACTTTTAACATCTTCTAGATGTGAAAATTAACCTTTCACAATAGCTCGTTGTTTTCAGTTTTTGAGCTAATTCTGCGTCCATTCACACACTTTACCCTGAATCCCCAGCTCCTGTTATTTGCTTATTAACCTCTTGTGGGGTAGCTTGTCAAAAACCTTCTACAAGTCCAAGTACATGATACCCCCTGCTTTACTGTTATCATAAATTTACTTGCCTCTTCATAGAACTCCAGCATATGAGTAAAACATGATCTCCCCTTTCTGAACCCATGTTGGCTTTCTATTAACATGCCTGTTCTTATCAGTTGCTTCTCCACTTCATTCTTTAGTAATGTTTCCATTGTCTCCCCCACGCTTACTGCTCTATAGTTACCATGGTCAGTGCGGTCACTCTTCTTATTTTCTGGAGCAACGTTAGCCCATTTCCAGTCCTTAGAGATTTCATCAGTCTTCACTTACTTTTGAAAAATACGTGTTAGGGGGATATATATATATATATTCACAGATATCTTTTATAACCCTTGGATATATGTTGTCTAGCCCTGGAGATTTATTAACTTTCAGCCTTTTCAGCTGAAGCAGAATCTCACTTTTTAAGATCTCTAAGTCACTTGAAACAACCTTAATTTTCTCTACCTGTCTTAATTTCCTGCATCAAAATGAATAAGAAGCACCTATGCGCAATTTCCACACTGGTACAGGATAATTGGTGCCATCTCCTGGATTCCCACATTCCTCCGTGAGGAATCCGCTTAGACCAATAGCAATGAATCACAAATCCCAAGGTTGTTCATAGGAATACTTCCCAATTCCCTTTAATATCTGGGCCTATCTCACTGAAAATAAAGTCTAGTGCTTGGTTTGAAATGATTAATTCAATGCCTTTGTGTTATTCTGGCACACATTTATTTTCATTTTCCATGTTCCCAGTTTGACTATCTTACATTCATCTGGTTTAGCCACTATTAATCAAGAATTTCTGTATTTGACCCTTTTTGCACTGCACTCAATGTCTTTCAACTTGAAAAGTTTGGCTTGTGGAAACTGTAGTGAATCCACTAAAATGGTACGGATACCATAATGTCACATTGGATGATCTGACCTATAATCTCTAACCACTTTAAAGTTTACAACTGCCCTCTATGTCATATGTTTTTGTAACAAACTATCAGTTTTCTCCATGCATGCTTGAAATGCTCATTGGAAATATTTTAGATTGCCATCGATCATTGACAACATAAATGGTGTTGTCAATCTAGAAGCATTCACATTCCATTAAACAAAATAAAATGGGTTCTGAAGACTTGATTCCTAAAATGTTATAGAGCTAGAAGATAATATATTCTGCTGCACCTGACTCACTACTTCAGTGGTGAATTTGTTTCACAAATTTTGAAATATCTGGTAAGTCTATTTACATTGCCCTGAAATTATATTCAGTCCACACCACTATTTTCATTGTCTCATTTTGTAAATGTAAAATATATTGAAGTTAGATATTTTCAGCAAATCTACAAAACATTATGCATCATGTCAAATCCAAAAAAAATTCTAAAACCTGTCAACAATTTACTAAAAATTACAAACTAAAATTGTAAGGCTGAAGAAGTATGATTCCCCTCTGTAATGACTAAGGATGTTTAGAGATGGAAATAGGGAGGAGCTGAGGGCAATACAGAGGGACCTGAAAGCCAGGATCAGGGAGGCTAAAGACAGGTACAGGAGGAAGTTTGAGTGGAAACTCCAGCAGAACAACATGAGAGAGGTCTGGAGTGGGATGAGGACCATCACTGAGTTCTGGCAAACTAGCAACAGAGGAGCTGAAGGCAGTGTGGACAGGGCCAATGAACTTAACCTGTTATTTAACAGATTTGACAATGTGGCCCCTGCCCATCCCCCACATGAGCCATCTGTTGTCAGTCCTCAACCAACAGATATTCCACTCTCCCCTCCTACCCCTCCTCACAGTCCCCCACCCTGCTCATATGCCTATACCCCTTCCCCACATGAAGCCACCATGGTGGGCTTCACAGCTGAACAGGTGAGAAGACAACTGAAACGTCTCAACCCAAGCAAGGCTGCAGGACTGGATGGTGTCAGTACCAGGGTGCTCAAAGCCTGTGCCCCTCAGCTATGTGGAGTACTTCGCCATGTACTCAACCTGAGCCTGAGGCTCCAGAGGGTTCCTGTACTGTGGAAGACGTCCTGCCTCGTCCGTCCCTGTGCCGAAGACGCTGCACCCCAGCGGCCTCAATGACTACAGACCGGTGGCATTGACCTCCCACATCATGAAGACCCTGGAGAGACTTGTTCTGGAGCTGCGCCGGCCTATGGTCAGGCCACACTTAGATCCCCTCCAGTTCACCTACCAGCCCCGACTAGGAGTTCAGGATCATCGTCTACCTGCTGAACCGTGTCTACGCTCACCTGGACAAGCCAGCGAGCACTGTGAGGGTCATGTTTTTTGACTTCTCTAGTGCGTTCAACACCACCTACCCTGCTCTGCTGGGGGAGAAGCTGAGAACGATACAGGTGGATGCCTCCCTGGTATCATGGATTCTTGATTACCTGACTGGCAGACCACAGTACGTGTGCTTGTAACACTATGTGTCTGACACAATGATCAGCAGCACTGGGGCTCCACAGGGGATTGTCTTGTCTCCCTTTCTCTTCACCATTTACACTTTGGACTTCAACTACTGCACAGAGTCTTGTCATCTTCAGAAGTTTTCGGATGACTCTGCCATAGTTGGATGCATCAGCAAGGGAGATGAGGCTGAGTACAGGGCTATGGTAGGAAACTTTGTCACATGGTGTGAGCAGAATTATCTGCAGCTTAATGTGGAAAAGACTAAGGAGCTGGTGGTAGACCTGAGGAGATCTAAGGTACCGGTGACCCCTGTTTCTATCCAGGGGGCCAGTGTGGACATGGTGGAGGATTACAAATACCTGGGGATACGAATTGACAATAAACTGGACTGGTCAAAGAACACTGAGGCTGTCTGTAAGAAGGGTCAGAGCTGTCTCCATTTCCTGAGGAGACCGAGGTCCTTTAACATCTGCCGGACGATGCTGAGGACGTTCCTTGAGTCTGTGGTGGCCAGTGCTATTATGTTTGCTGTTGTGTGCTGGGGTAGCAGGCTGAGGGTAGCAGACACCAACAGAATCAACAAACTCATTCGTAAGGCCAGTGATGTTGTGGGGATGGAACTGGACTCTCTCACGGTGGTGTCTGAAAAGAGGATGATATCTAAGTTGCATGCCATCTTGGTCAATGTCTCCCATCCACTACATAACGTACTGGGTGGGCACAGGAGCACATTCAGCCAGAGACTCATTCCACCGAGATGCAACACAGAGCATCATAGGAAGTCATTCCTGCCTGTGGCCATCAAACTTTACAACTCCTCCCTTGGAGGGTCAGACATCCTGAGTCAATAGTCCGGTCCTGGACTTATTCCATAATTTACTGGCATAACTTACATATTACTATTTAACTATTTATGGTTCTATTACTATTTATTATTTATGGTGCAACTGTAACGAAAACCAATTTCCCCCGGGATCAATAAAGTATGTCTATGACTATGACTATGACTAAGCTAACTTTCCACAGTAGCAATATATTACCTTACAAAGTCACCAAATTTGTTGATGTAACAAATTGGAGGATCACCTGTTTTCAATGAATTCATAATACTGTAAATACCCCTCTCTCACTGTAAGGTTTAACAGTATGGTAGATTTTCAACAGACCAAAACAAAATAAAGACAAAAGTGTATTCAAGATAAGGCAGAGAACTGATAATAGAGAAGCACAAGTCTGGGGAAAGGTACAAGACTATTTCAAAGGCACTGAACATACCTCGGAGCTCAGCGCAGTCCATCGCAAAAAGTGGAAAAAATATGAATCCACATCCTCTAAACTTAGTCTCAGGAGAAGAATGATGCTTGTAAGAGAAGCTACTATGATGACAACAGTATCACAATGGGGGCGCTGGGAGCGGACACAAATGCAAGACACAAACACATCTTGTGAGGTTAACTTAAATTGAGTTTATTGCTCGTTACAAGGAGTGCAAAGCAGAAGCAAGAATAGTGTAATGGACAAGGATTCAGGCCCTGGACTAGGCTAGGACTAAGGGTCTGGGCTAGGACTCGGAGCCAGGCCTCGGAACACGGACCTTGGAGCCCGGACTCTGAACACGGACCCCGGAGCCAGGACTTGACACTTGACACCCCCCGGGGCAGGACTTGACCCTTGAAGCCTTCAGGGCCAGGAATTGACATTTGAAGCCTCCGGAGCCAGGAATACCTGAAGCCTCCAGAGCCAGGAACTCTTCTTATTCGCGGGACAGACTCAGACACAGGACATAAAACAGTGAGCCGGGAATCCTCCTTAGACACAGGACAGAGTCAGGACTCTTCTTGACATAGTGTCAGGACCCTTCCAAGGTACAGGGTCGGGACCCCTTTTAGATGCAGGACATGGATGTGGAGACCACACAAAGATGGACAGTACTATTACTGGGCACAAGTATGCTCCAAGCAGCGGCGAGCTCTTGACTCACCCCGGTGGGTTAACTTTAACTGACCCGCTCTGGCAAGGGAAGGCAGCTTGCTGGCACTTGATTCAGGAGGAGACTGGGCTTGCTCCGGCAAGAAACTTAGTTGGCTCCGGCCAGATGACATTGGCTAACACTACCTTCGGAGACTTCGTTAATGTTCTCGCGCCAAACGGCTGAAAGCTGGAGACTTATAAACTGCCAGTTCAGCTAAGAGTAAATTGCCTCCAATCACCAAGCCTGAGGGACACAGGAAAACAGGGAACCAAAGGGAAACATGGAATCAATGGTCTGGATCATAACATAAACAAAGTAAGTTTAAAGGGAACCCGATCTCGGCCATGACAAACAGTGACATGACAAACTGAGCTACAGAAGTCAGTGACTCCAACTGGAGATGAAGTTCATAGCTCATTTTACTGAAGGCCTTTTACCAAAGGGCTATTTATGGAAGAGAAGCAAGGAAGAAGCCCTGGCTAAAGACAAGACTTTGCAAAGCATTGCGTAGAAGGTACTGTAAAGATGTGGAGGAAGATCATCTGCTCAGATGATACTAAATTGGAACCATTTGGCCTCAATACTAAGTGGTATATGTGGCGTAAATCTAATACTGCACATCAGCCAGGTAATGCCATCCCTTTTGTGAAGTATGGTGGAGGTAACATTATGCTACCTCCAGAAGGCACTAGAAATCTGGTCAAGAATGAGGGGATGATGAACACTGCTACTGAAAATACAGAGAGATACTGATAAAAAAAACCTGCTAGCCTCTGTCAGAAAGATTAAATTGTGAAGGAAGTTTAGCTTTCAGCAGTACAACAACCCAAAGAACACTGTCAGAGCAACCAAGAAGTGGCTTCAAATGAAGAAAATTGTTGTCCTTGAGTGGCCCAATCAGAGTCGTGACCTTAAACCAATTGAACATCTCTGCAAGATCTCAAGGTTGCAATCCACTACTGTTCCACAACCAGCCTGGCACAGCTTCGGCAATTTTGCAAGGAGGAGTGGGTAAATCTTGCTCATCACATTGTGCAAAGCTAGCAGAGACTGATCCAGAGAACTACTGGTGGTAATAGCTGAGAGAGGTGGTTCAACTAAGTACTGAGCAAAAAAAATAAGTTACTGAACTACTGACCTTCCAGGTTTTGAATTTTTAGTTTTTCATACAATACAATGTCCCTGTTTTTTTGTGCTCTACTATCAAAGGAGCATGTGATTCACAAATAAAACTCCGCAGTTAAATTGACCAAATCCCCAGCTGTAATCCTAATTTATGTGAAAAAAGGACCAGGGTTGAATACTTTTTCCAAGGCCCTGTATACAGGGGACGTCCTTGAGCTGAGACTAGATATTAACAGATGGACAATGGAGCAAAAGCCTTCATCTAGTTTGAGGTTTGGGGTTTATTACTACATTCAAGCAGGCTACAAAGTGAAGAATACTTCCCTCAATTCAGCCCTTCAGCTTTAGTCACAAATCAAAATTTGGGAATGTGCAGATGGAGACAACATTGATGCATAAGGCAAATGAGCAATGAGCCTGTTCTACTATTCACTAGCATCATGTCTAATCCAAATATGGTTCAGGCGTGCTCTCTCACTTTCTCTCAATGTCCAATTTTCTGCCTCATAATTTAATTAGCTGTCAATTTCTGCCTTATATATAATCAGTAGCTCCACCTCAGAGAGAATTTGCAAGATTTCCAAGTGTTTCATTTTCAAACCTATCCCTGTCTGAAACACCTACCTATTTGGTCTTAAATTATATCATCTACCCTCACTAGGAGAAACATTTTGCCAGCATTCACCCTGTCAATCCTCCTCAGAATCTTATATAAAGGATCACCTCTCAGTCTGCTATAATCCAATGTGTCTGAACACAACTTTGTCAACCAATCTTCAGAATCAAACTCTTCATCTCAGTAATCAAACTGATGAAGCTTCTCCTTATTAACTTCTACAGTATATTATTTCATGTATTAGTTCATCAACTAGAGGTATTTCCATATTTAAGTGTTTATCTTTGGGGCTATATGTTAATGCTTCTACAATCTAAATTCCATCTATGTAAGCTATTTGTAACCTGGTAAAGCAAATGATCTTCTTCTGTGCTATACAGTTGTATATGATATGTGTAAAACTATCCTCAATCTTGTGCTAATATTTTAATGTAAAAATCTTGAAGGTAGTAATAATAAGCAATTAATTTTTACTCCCTCCATGCTCCGGGATCCACTCCTTTTTCATTGGATAATGATATTCAACAGGATCTCTGGGCAATTCTCCCTGCTTTGTTCTAAAACTAATCTTATTATCTCAGCAGAGAACTAGTGATTCAGCATGGATAAAGACTCTGGAAATCTCCTCCTTTAACTGTCTAAATTGAAAATGTTCTAAGCAAGTAGCAGTAGAGGAAGATCATTCAATTACTTTGGAGTGTACCCAATCAGGCAAGTGAACATTACTCAAAATTGTCAGGGAAAAAAAAAAGTATGTGCACATTTAATTGCAGGTGAAAATCACCCTATTTTCATTTTGTTGTTTAACGTATGACCTGAATGGTTCTACACTGTAGGCTCGATGGACTAAGTAGTTTTAGCTTCCCCATCAATTTCACATATTCTGATAAGTAAGTCAGCCAATATTTTTTTTCCCTGTATGATTGTTTGTCCTGCTCTGGAGATATCTTTGAATTCAGATTTTTTTTTTTTGTTTTTTCTTTGCTTAATAAGTAAGATGGTATCTCAAAATAGATTTCAATTCTATTATCTGTTTAGATGTCAAAATTAACTTGGATAAAACTTTTCTTCCATTTTAATATGAAGACACACATCCTGCTTCAGGCTGTTGTTTGGGATGCCATTTTAATTTTTTGTTTTATAATTTAAAATAAATAAATTTTAATTCCCCTTGTTACAAATGCCATGAGTCATCAGATCTTTTAACATCCTTGAGGAATTTCATATTAGAGCCTTTTATTTCTTAATACTATATGCGGAGATTTGTAGTGAAGGAATAAGAAGCAAATGAAAAACAAAAATAAATGAATGCAAACAGATCAAACACCCTCCACATATCAACCTCTTGTTGACATGTAATTCCTGCATTTCTAGCCATTACACATTCTATATTAAAATGCAGACTGATTCTAGTCTCAGTCAATTCAGTGTTATTGACTATGCAAAGCCTATAGATGAGTATCTTCTTGCTGGATTGCTACCATGTAAAACATGTGGACAAGAACTCCTTTTGTTAAGGATCATTGGGAAGCATCTGTGAGGAAAAAGCCAGGAGCACATTGGACAACACTGTTTTGTCCAAAATTAACTAACTACAAATATTTGT
The DNA here is from genome assembly GCF_963921235.1 of Mobula hypostoma. NCBI lineage: Eukaryota > Metazoa > Chordata > Chondrichthyes > Myliobatiformes > Myliobatidae > Mobula > Mobula hypostoma. Next base: position 145,304,534 of record NC_086100.1, read on the forward strand.
TTTCATATTGTCCATTCCTTAGTCTATTTGCCATGGGGTTTTGATATTCCCATGATAATACGGAATAAATGATTCATGTATATTGAACATCTGTAATTGTCCTTAATGCTTTTGAAACGAATAAAAGAAGAACCACAAGTCAAGGGAGGAGGTCAAGGCAGTATTATTTTCTCCAATAAGAACAATAGATGCTGAAGATACTTAACGAATCAGGCAACAACTATACAGAGAGCAGAGGTAAATGTTTCAGATCAATGATCCTTCATTAGAATTGCAAAATTGATTTTTCCTCACCCACTGCATAGACTTTTTCTATTTGTGTCAGAACTGACCAGTTCTGATGCAAAATCATTCAATTGCAATTCAAGCTCAATTTCAAGTTTATTGTTGTTAAAACATATACATGTGTGTAGCTAAATGATACAACATTCCTCCAGAAACAAGGCGCAAAACACATTTCATTTATCACCTACCACATATAAAATAATATTAACAGATAGTTAAAAAAAAGGTAGACATACAAGTTGACATAAAGTGCATCTATAACATATAGTTAAATAACAGTAGTATAATGCTACTGGCGCTGTCATAATAATGTGTAGCAGGGCAGTAGCAGGGTGTACAGAAGGCTCACAGCCTAGGGGAAAATGCTTTTACCCAGCCTCACAGTCTTTGTAACCCAGCCTAACTATCCAGATTATTTTTTTTCTATTGCTTCAATTTCTAGCTACTGCTGTGCTCTGCATCCTACAGTGCTAGCATGCTTTTTCTTCTGTCTTTACCTTCAGTCCTTTTCCTCTATTTACACATTTCCAAATGGTTTAGGCTTAATTAATGAACCCTGCTTTTTGTTCTCCTAGAAAATTCTAATGGCAGTCATCTGAAAATCACCGTCTCTATCCTAACAGAGAAACCGCCTTTGTAGTTTTTATCTGGCCCTCTCTTTGAAACTTTAAATATGCTTTTATTTTTTCTGTTCTGATAAAAGGGAGATACAAAAACTGTAGACGCTAGAATCTGAAGAGCTTAACAAGCTGCTAAGCATCAGTGGGGAGAAATAGAACGTTGCCATTTTAGGCCAGGATCAGATAAAGGGTCTCAGTCCAAACCTTTGATATAAGGGTGTTATTCTGAAACAGCAACCCTGTTCCTCTCTTCACAGGTATCGGCTGACTGCTGAGTATCCCAGCATTTTCTTCTTTTTCTTTCCCCCAGATTTCCAGCATATACAGTTTTTTCTTTGTTTTTCAATTATCTTGTCCATTACTTGTCAATGGATTTTTTTTAATAGAACAATTAAATCTATTTGGAAAAATAAGAACTGAGATTGGAGATTTAGTTATTGGTTAGCGGAAAGAATGGATTATGAACTTCTAATATTCAAATATTGCAATTTTATAAGAGCATTTGCATAAACAAATAGTTATCTAAAACCTTCTTCAATAGTATTCTTGCCAGTACATAAGTGATAAGAAAAGGCTAAATAATTGGAGGAAAAAATTCCATTTTCATAAATAAGCCTACAATTGAATGTCCTTTGAAAAATATGTTTCTTTTATTCTCAATATTGTTCCTCATGTATTTTATGCTTGGAAAGCAAACCACTTCAAATCATCTAATCAAACAACCTATGGTAATTTCTTGTTTTTATAATTAGCCTGGTTTCATGTATTAGCTTCTACCCCAACATCAGCTCCATCTTCCACTGAAATCTAAAACAACTTAGTCAGGCTTAAGTGATTATTCTAATGCATTCTTACATGTCTATCCTTATTCAACTTTTGGTAAATTTGAAGTCATCCAATAGTCTGCTGCCTACATTCTAATTTCCCACTAAATCCCTGTCATTCATCACCATGTGTCATCGATGTCAGCTTATGGTTAAGCAATGCCTTCATTTTAAATCATTTATCCATGTTTCTAGGTCCATGGCACTACTTTTCTTTATGATTGCTGTGTTCCCTGTACTTATAGTATTCTGAGGTACCTGGACTCATCAGTACTGGTCTCTTTTTTTTTGTTTTCTTTCTTTCTTTCTTTCTTTCTTTCTTTCTTTCTTTACAGATATAGTTCAGAACAGGATCTTCAGGCCTAATGAGCCGCACCACCCAGCAACCTACCTATTTTAACACTAGCCTAATTACAGGATAATTTGCAATGAACAATTAACCCTATTAACCTACTAACCGGTACCTCATTGGACTGTGGGTGGAAATGGGAGCACCAGATGAAAACCGCCATGTTCTTGAGGAGAACGTACGAACTCTGACAGATGGTGGCAGAATTGAATTCCAAACTCTGAAATGCTCCGAGGTGCAATAGTGTTGCGCTAACAGTGGTGTCTATCTCGATCATCAGTGTCTTCTTTGTCAATGCAAAAAGTTCTGAAATTCCCCACTCCAATTTTCTTCTTGCTCCATCATACTTGAAAAAAATTACTTGAATCTACCATAGCAACCAAGGCTTTGGGTGATTTAATATCTAATATCATCGTTTATACTTTGCTATCAAAGGCACAGGGAAGACCTGACTTGAGATGATTTATGTATAAAAGGTTCTGTATATCAACAAATTGCCGCTATTGCTTGGCAATAAAACCTCTGACTCGTCCTTGCATTTTCTTTCTCAGTTGCTAGCGAGAGAATGTTAATGCATTCTGTGGAGAATAATGGCTGTAAATGTTTCCTCATATTGAATGGTATGCTTTCATCCAATATCGTGTTACTATTAGACATTTTCTTTCATTCCATTTATTAGACAACATAATGATAACTAAGGCTCATACTGTGCACTGGCTGGAGATCACTAAGGTTGAAAAGTGTAATGGAATGTAAATATTTTAATGGAATGTTTTTTTTTGTGTCCTGCAATTGTTGTCATTATGAATATAAGAATGTTTCATGCAGAAGTGTTGTAGCATTGCTGGATTCCTGTTTAATCCAAACAGATGTTTCTCTCATTGTCATCAAATTCACATATATTTTACATACATAATATTTATAATATGCCCATTTAATATAAAAGAATCTTTATATGCAATTGTCTTTTCACTGAGAATGTTACCTTTTGATAAGAGATGTTATGTTGACTGTGGGTGAAATTGTTGGGCTTCACAATTTCTAGAAATGAATGAGCTGGCCTGTAATGGAAATCGGGTCATTTCTGTGATGGATAGGAGATCTGTGTTCACAGAGTAAAGACAGTAGCCTATGCTCATGTGGTTAAGTCCAGAACTCAGATACCAAGAATGGTCTTTTATATTTAGGTTAATTATACATTCTGGTCACAATAGGGATCCCATTCTGGTCTCAGCAAGAATGCAGTCATACAATTATCACTTATGGGGTGCAGTCTACTGGGAAGGGCTTGGTCAGAATCTTTGTTATCTGTACCCCAAACTTTTGTATATTTAATTTGTCTGTGGATATATCTATCCAACCTTTCTGTTCTCCTGCATACTCTTCCAGTCTTGAGTTTAGCATTTTCTGAACTTAGGTCTTCTTCTATACTCAATTATGTACCTGCCCCACTACATCCTCTCCCCCTATTTCCCTTTCCTTTTGGCCTGCAGAGTTACTCTCATGGTGGCTTGAGTTCAACCATGCCTTCTCCAGTAAAATGAGAAACATCTCGTTCAGTCTCAAGGCTTGTGCCAACCCAGAAATGTGAGTGCACAAAGAGAGACTACACAAAATGCTGCCATTAGATGGGTTAGGCAGCATATAATGTGGAAAATGAACAATCACCAATTCAGGTCAGATGAAGGATCTCAGCCCAATGTGTCAACAGTTAAATTTCCTCCATAGAACTGCTGACTCTCTCCACCATTTTGTGTGTGTCATTGCAACAATAGATGGTTGAGATGTAAGTGTGAATTTATCTGATCTCCCTAGTTGCTTAACAAAGTGAATTGGAATGGTTCCAGGCCACATTCTGCAGATAATCATGAAATTCTCCTTATACACTTTAAATTTATTATCCCTCAACCAAAGCAGGTTCCCTGTTAAATTGTTGCTCCCTTTGAGACAGTATAGCAAGTCAGCAAAAATATAGAAGTATTTTAATTGGCAATGAAATGCTTTTTAATATTCAGACAGTGGAAATATTTTCATATTACATTCCAACACAAAAGGAGGCCATCTGGTCCATCAGGCACACTCTGGAACTCAGAGCTATCTCATTAATCCCATTTCTCTAATTCAATCACTGTAAACTATTCTCTCCTGCTTGACGATTAACTCCTTTATCCTCCTTGACTGCCACTTAATCCTTCTCAACTAATACTTTCTAATCTAAGGTGCACTTCCATCCTCAGTTCTGTACCTTCTATACTACAACCCCCTCCACCATCTCCCTTTCCTTGTGACCTGCTGATTACTAATGTTGGCTTGCTGAATATTTCAACCATACCTGGGCAATGTTAGGGCAATTTGCAGCAACTGATTCACTCTACAACCAGAATATTTTTTTGGAATTTGGGAAAAAAAATTGCAGCACCTGAGGAATACCAATACAATAACAGGAAGAACCTCAAAACACACACCGGGAGAACTGAAAGTTAAAAGTGGAATGTGAGAAAGCTGAAAAACATGGAACATCATCGAATTAGCCAGACTCATAAATGCAAATCTTTTTCTGCTCTTTACATATAATTGCATGAACATGGATAGAATCAAAAACATATTGTTTAATAAACCCCAGTAATTTAGTGGAAACAACAGACACACAGTCTAAGCAAAATTCTGAGTTCATTCACTTGGAAAGGTTGATATCTTTCATTGACTTTGAGTAGATTGAAAGGGTGAATCACATTCTTGCACCAATGTAGCTAGTGAAGGGTAAGGTTTTCTAGAATGACTGAATGATGATGAATAAATCATTATATGTCTCAAGTAAAAATAATATTGGAAGGCAACATTCAGGTGATGCTGATCTAGTGCACCTTCTGCCCAAGTAATATTCATGTAACTATTGTTAAAGATGGAGGAAAATATATACTGAAAAACTAATGCTAAGTGAGTTTTTAATTCATCATATGTGTTGCTATAATTTAAGAGGTGAAATGACATGTGAGTTTCTGTAAAATCAACGAAAGATTTAAATGGACCATGGAACAATGTTATTGGAACTCTCTGCCATATCTGTTAAGCCATACCACAGATAAATAAAAAATGAACGTACTGGTTAGAAAAAAAACCATCAAGTTTCTCCACAAAAGTTGAGGTCTGATTCCTTCAAAAAGAGATCCATTCACTCAACAACAGGAATTCTGCATATGCTGGAAATTCAAGCAACATACATCAAAGTTGTTGGTGAACGCAGCAGGCCAAGCAGCATCTATAGGAAGAGGCGCAGTCGACGTTTCAGGCCGAGACCCTTCGTCAGGACTGTCCTGACGAAGGGTCTCGGCCTGAAACGTCGACTGCGCCTCTTCCTATAGATGCTGCTTGGCCTGCTGCGTTCACCAGCAACTTTGATGTATGTTGCCATTCACTCAACGTTTGCCAACCAAGTGCAACAGGTGTACAAAGGTATTAGTTCATGGAGCTACCTAATATTCTGATACACTGTGCAAGGGCCTTAGTGTTAGAATGAAGATGGCTGATTTCAAGCAGTAGGATTTATTAGGAGGAAACATTTGTCATGTTAATGAACTTATCTTGTAGATTATAGGAGTAAGGAGCAGGAGTTTTGTAATGACAATAATGATCATGTACTATCGTGGAATATATAACAATTCAAAATGACAAGAGTTCTGGCTCTTCTTCAATGAAATTTTTCAATATTTATTTGCCTTTTTCATGAGCAAACTCAACAATTCCCAATCATGCATATTATACTTGTGGTACTAAGAAGCCAGCTAGCTGTGAATAACACAGAGACAGAGAGGTGAGAAACAAAAATGCAGTTGTTTATTTTGCTTATAAGTCATCTACCAAGAATGTCCTCTCACATTACATTCAGTATGCTACACAGGGGGAAGCTTGACAGCAACTTGTAAGGGACAAAATATATGTAAATATGTAACATATCCCTCCCCCTTCCCATACACAGACCAGCTACTGTATTATGAACATTCAATGGAGTAATCATCAAATCCAATCAACAACAAAAAACAATTCTTTTCCAAAACTAGGGAAAGAGGGTAGATGCCTCTATCCCAAAACATGATCCTGGGGATTTTTCTGCCACATCTGCTGAAGGTTAGTCACTACACTAGAGGTTCAATCTACACACATAAAAATTGCTGGTGAATGCAGCAGGCCAGGCAGCATCCATAGGAAGAGGTACAGTCGACGTTTCGGGTCGAGACCCTTTGTCAGGACTAAATGAAAGAAGAGATAGTAAGAGATTTGAAAGTGGGAGGGGGAAGGGGAGATCTGAAATGATAAGAGATGGCAGGAGGAGGAGGGATGGAACTAAGAGCTGGAAAGTTGATTGACAAAAGGAATACGAGAGGATCATGGACGAGAGGCATAGGGAGAAAGAAATTGTTTCCCACACCATCACCAACTTCATCCGCTCAGGGGATCTCCCATCCACTGCTACCAACCTTATAGTTCACACACTCCGCACTTCCCGTTTCTACCTCCTACCCAAGATCCACAAACCTGCCTGTCCAGGTAGAATCATTGTCTCAGCTTGCTCCTGCCCCACCGAACTCATTTCTGCATACCTCAACACTGTTTTATCCCCCCTTGTTCAATCCCTTCCTACCTATGTTCCTGACACTTCTCACACCCTGAATTTTTTCGATGATTTTAAGTTCCCTGGTCCCCACCGCTTTATTTTCACCATGGATGTCCAGTCCCTATATACTTCCATCCCCCCATCAAGAAGGTCTTAAAGCTCTCCGCTTCTTTTTGGATTCCATACCTAACCAGTTCCCCTCTACCACCACTCTGCTCTATCTAACAGAATTAGTCCGTACTCTTAATAATTTCTCCTTTGGCTCCTCCCACTTCCTCCAAACTAAAGATGTAGCTATTGGCACCCGTATGGGTCCTAGCTATGCCTGCCTTTTTGTTGGCTTTGTGGAGCAAACTATGTTCCAAACCTATGCTGGTATCTGTCCCCCACTTTTCCTTCGCTACATCGATGACTACATTGGCGCTGCTTCTTGCACGCATGCTGAGCTCGTTGACTTCAATAACTTCGTCTCCAACTTTCACCCTGCCCTCAAGTTTACTGGTCCATTTCCGACACCTCCCTCCCCTTTCTAGATCTTTCTGTCTCTGTCTCTGGCGACAGCTTATCTACTGATGTCTACTATTAGCCTACTGACTCTCACAGCTACCTGGACTATTCCTCTTCTCACCCTGTGTCTTGCAAAAATGTCATCCACTTCTCGCAATTCCTCCATCTCCACTGCATCTTAGGATGAGGTTTTTCATTTCACAACGAGGGAGATGTCCTCCTTTTTTAAAGAAAGGGACTTCCTTTCCTCCACCATCAACTCTGCTCTCAAACACATCTCCCCCATTTCACGCACATCTGCTCTCACCCCTGCCTCTCGCCACCCCACTAGGAATAGGGTTCCCCTGGTCCTCACCTACCACCCCACCAGCCTCCAGGTCCAACATATAATCCTCCGTAACTTCCGTCACTTCCAACGGAATCCCACCACTAAGCACATCTTTCCCTTCCACCCCCCCCCACTTTCTGCAGGGATCGCTCCCTACACGATTCCCTTGTCCATTCGTGCCCCCCATCCCTTCCCACCGATCTCCCTCCCGGCATTTATCCTTGTAAGCGGAACAAGTGCTGCACATGCCCTTACACTTCCTCCCTCACCACCATTCAGGGCTCCAGACAGTCCTTCCAGGTGAGGCGACACTTCACCTGTGAGTCGGCTGGGGTGATATACAGCGTCTGGTGCTCGCGATGCTGCCTTCTATATATTGGCGAGACCCGACGCAGGCTGGGAGACTGTTTCGCTGAACACCTACGCGCTGTCCGCCAGAGAAAGCAAGATCTCCCAGTGGCCACACATTTTAATTCTACATTCCATTCCCATTCTGATATGTCTATCCATGGCCTCCTCTACTGTCAAGATGAAGCCACACTCAGATTGGAGGAACAATATCTTATATTCCATCTGGGTAGCCTCCAACCTGGTGGCATGAACATTGACTTCTCTAACTTCCATTAATGCTCCACCTCTCCTTCGTACTCCTTCCACTATTTATTTATTTATTTATTCTCTCTTTCTCACTCTCTCTCTCTTCTTTTTCTCCCTCTGTCCCTCTCACCATACTCCTTGCCCATCCTCAGGGGCTTCCCCCCCTCCCTTTCTTTCTCCCTAGGCCTCCCATCCCATGATCCTCTCATATCCCTTTTGCCAATCAACTGTCCAGTTCTTAGCTCCATCCCTCCCCCTCCTGTCTTCTTCTATCATTTTGGATCTCCCCCTCCCCCTCCCACTTTCAAATCTCTTCTTTCATTTAGTCCTGAAGAAGGGTCTTGACCCGAACCGTCGAATGTACCTCTTCCTATAGATGCCGCCTTGCCTGCTGCATTCACCAGCAATTTTTATGTGTGTTGCTTGAAATCCCAGCATCTACAGACTTCCTCGTGTTAGAGATTCACTCTGTCTGGAGGCCGCCTGGTCCTTCGAGGGTACCGACGACCAGGGGATGACACCAAAGTCATTTTATCTTTTGGTAGTGTATGTATTGATCTTGGCTTGAGTACTGCATTGTCAATAGGGGGCACTTCAGAAAGCACAGATCATGAGGGAGCACTGTCTGTGTCATTTGATCTTAACGGAGGTTCTGTGGTTGTTGTCTCAGAATCCTGTCCCACTTCTACAGCTGGATCTGGGGGTTAGTCAGTTTACGTTAGTTTTCAGTAGCCTCAGAAGTGGGCAACAGCTGATCAACATGCTCTCTCCAGGTGACATGTTTACTAGTTCCCACAGTGTACAACACAGAACCACTTTGTGCCACCACCATGGGATATATCAACTTCGTTTCTGGATTGACGTTCCGGGCAAGTACTCTCACAGAAAATCTACAGCACAATGCAGGCCCTTTGGCCTACAAAGTTGTGCCGAACATGTCCCTACCTTAGAAATTACCAGACTTCCCCATAGCCCTCTATTTTTCTAAACTCTATGGATCTATCTAAAAGTCTCTTAAAAGACCCTATCGTATCTGCCTCCACCACTGTTGCCGGCAGCCCATTCCATGCACTCACTGCTCTCTGAGTAAAAAACTTACCCCTGATATCACCTCTGTACCTACTCCCCAGCACGTTAGACCTGTGTCCTCTTGTGGCAACCATTTCACCCCTAGGAAAAAGCCTCTGACTATCCACACGATCAATGCCTATCATCATCTTATACGTCTCTATCAGGTCACTTCTCATCCTCCGTCACTCCAAGGGAAAAAGGCCGAGTTCACTCAGCCTGCTTTCATAAGGTATGCTCCCCGATCCAGGCAACATCCTTGTAAATCTTCTCTGCACCCTTTCTATGACTTACACATCCTTCCTGTAGTGAGAGGAACAGAACTGAGCACAGTACTCCAAGTGGGGTCTGACCAGGGTCCTATATAGCTGCAACATTACCTCTCGGCTCCTAAATTGAATTCCACGATTGATGAAGGCCAATGCGCCATATGCCTTCTTAACCACAGAGTCAACCTGATCAGCTGCTTTGAGTGTCCTATGGACTCGGACCCAAGATCCCTCTGATCCTTCACACTGCCAAAAGTCTTACTATTAATACTATATTCTGCCATCATATTTGACCTACCAAAATGAACCACTTCACATTTATCTGGGTTGAACTCCATCTGCCACTTCTCAGCCCAGTTTTGCATCCTATCAATATCCTGCTGTAATCTCTGACAGCCCTTCACACTATCCACAGCACCTCCAACCTTTGTGTCATCAGTAAACTTACTAACCCATCCCTCCACTTCCTCATCCAGGTCATTTATAAAAATCACAAAGAGTAGGGGTCCTAGAACAGATCCCTGAGGCACACCACTGGTCAGCGACCTCCATGCAGAATATGACCCATTTAAAACCACTCTTGGTCTTCTGTGGGCAAGCCAGTTCTGGATCCACAAAGCAATGTCCCATGGATCCCATGCCTCCTTACTTTCTAAATAAACCTTGCATGGGGTACTTTATCAAATGCCTTGCTGAAATCCATATACACTACATCGACTGCTCTTCCTTCATCAATGTGTTTCATCACATCCTCAAAAATTTCAATCAGGCTCGTAAGGCACAACCTGCTCTTGACAAAGCCATGCTGACTTTCCTGCTATGAAACTTTGGTTCTTCACTTTGGCATATTTCTCTCCTTGGGATTTCTGTTCATTTAGCACAATTTGTTTTGTGTTCAAGGGTCTAAGCAGATCAAGTCAGGTGCGAAGGTGTCTTTTTATCAGTGTGGTGGCTGGAGCCATTTTGGTGGTGATGTGAGGTGTGTTTTAGTATGTCAGCAAAAAAGTGCTTAGACACTAGTTGAGGAATCTACTTCCCCTAAAGTCTTGAGGGCTTGTGTCATTGTTTATACAAACCGTTGAGCAAGACCATTAGTAGTTGGATGATCTGGTACTGACTGACTGTGCTGAGTACTATTTTCTTCCATAAATTGAAAAGCAGGACCTCAAGGGTGGTAATCTCAGGATTGCTACCTGTGCTAGGTGCCAGTGAGGGTAGGAATAGGATGCTCTGGAGGAGGACAAGTGGCTGAGGAACTGGTGTAGGGGGCAGGGTTTCAGATTCCAGGATCATTGGGACCTCTTCTGGGGCAGGTGGGACCTGTACAAGAGAGACGGGTTACACTTGAACCACAGGGGGACCAATATCCTTTCAGGGAGGTTTGTTAGTGCTATTGGGGAGGCTTTAAACTAGATTCGCAGGGGGATGGGAACCAGAGTGCCAGAGCTGACAGTGCGGCTGGGGTGAAAATAAATGATGTTGAAAGTTTAAGCAAATCTGCTGATAGAAAGGTTGTGAGTGGTGGTAAAAATCTTCTGAGGTGTATATATTTCAATGCTAGGAGTATTGCGGGGAAGGTGGATGAGTTGAGGGCGTGGATTGACACATGGAATTATGATGTTGTAGCAATTAGTGAAACTTGGCTACAGGAGGGGCAGGACTGGCAGCTTAATATTCCAGGGTTCCGATGGTTCAGATGTGATCGAGGCAGAGGAATGAAAGGTGAGGGAGTGGCATTGCTTGTTAGGGAAAATATTACAGCAGTGCTCAGGCAGGACAGATTAGAGGGCTTGTCTACTGAGTCCTTATGGGTGGAGCTGAGAAACAGGAAAGGTATGACCACATTAGTGGGATTGTATTACAGACCACCCAATAGTCAACGAGACTTGGAAGAGCAAATCTGCAGAGAGATAGCAGGCAACTGCACGAAACATAAAGTTGTGGTGGTAGGGGATTTTAATTTTCCATACATTGATTGGGACTCCCATACTGTTAAGGGTCTAGATGGTTTAAAGTTTGTAATATGTGTCTAGGAAAGTTTTCTAAATCAATATATAGAGGTACCAACTCGGGGGGATGCAATATTGGATCTCCTGTTGGGTAACGAATTAGGGCAAGTGACAGAAGTCTGTGTAGGGGAGCACTTTGGTTCCAGTGATCATAACACCATTAGTTTCAATTTGATCATGGACAAGGATAGATCTGGTCCTTGGGTTGAGGTTCTGAACTGGAAGAAGGCCAAATTTGAAGAAATGAGAAAGGATCTAAAAAGCGTGGATTGGGACAGGTTGTTCTCTGGCAAAGATGTGATTGGTAGGTGGGAAGCCTTCAAAGAGGAAATTTTGAGAGTGCAGAGTTTGTACGTTCCTGTCAGGATTAAAGGCAAATTGAATAGGAATAAGGAACCTTGGTTCTCAAGGGATATTGCAACTCTGATAAAGAAGAAGAGGGAGTTGTATGAAATGTATAGGAAACAGGGGGTAAATCAGGTGCTTGAGGAGTATAAGAAGTGCAAGAAAATACTTAAGAAAGAAATCAGGAGGGCTGAAAGAAGACATGAGGTTGCCTTGGCTGTCAAAGTGAAGGATAATCCAAAGAGTTTATACAAGTATATTAAGAGCAAAAGGATTGTAAGGGATAAAATTGGTCCTCTTGAAGATCAGAGTGGTCGGCTTTGTGCGGAACCAAAGGAAATGGGGGAGATCTTAAATAGGTTTTTTGCGTCTGTATTTACTAAGGAAGCTGGCATGAAATCTACGGAATTGAGGGAATCAAGTAGTGAGACCATGGAAACTGTACAGATTGAAAAGGAGGAGGTGCTTGCTGTCTTGAGGAAAATTAAAGTGGATAAATCCCCGGGACCTGACAGGGTGTTCCCTCGGACCTTGAAGGAGACTAGTGTGGAAATTGCGGGGGGCCTGGCAGAAATATTTAAAATGTCACTGTCTACGGGTGAAGTGCCGGAGGATTGGAGAGTGGCTCATGTTGTTCCGTTGTTTAAAAAAGGATCGAAAAGTAATCTGGGAAATTATAGGCCGGTGAGTTTAACGTCAGTAGTAGGTAAGTTATTGGAGGGAGTACGAAGAGACAGAATCTACAAGCATTTGGATAGACAGGGGCTTATTAGGGAGAGTCAACATGGCTTTGTGCGTGGTAGGTCATGTTTGACCAATCTGTTGGAGTTTTTCGAGGAGGTTACCAGGAAAGTGGATGAAGGGAAGGCCGTGGATATTGTCTACATGGACTTCAGTAAGGCCTTTGACAAGGTCCCGCATGGGAGGTTAGTTAGGAAAATTCAGTCGCTAGGTATACATGGAGAGGTGGTAAATTGGATTAGACATTGGCTCGATGGAAGAAGCCAGAGAGTGGTGGTAGAGAATTGCTTCTCTGAGTGGAGGCCTGTGACTAGTGGTGTGCCACAGGGATCAGTGCTGGGTCCATTGTTATTTGTCATCTATATCAATGATCTGGATGATAATGTGGTAAATTGGATCAGCAAGTTTGCTGATGATACAAAGATTGGAGGTGTAGTAGACAGTGAGGAAGGTTTTCAGAGCCTGCAGAGGGACTTGGACCAGCCGGAAAAATGGGCTGAAAAATGGCAGATGGAGTTTAATACTGACAAGTGTGAGGTATTGCACATTGGAAGGACAAACCAACGTAGAACATACAGGGTTAATGGTAAGGCACTGAGGAGTGCAGTGGAACAGAGGGATCTGGGAATACAGATACAAAATTCCCTAAAAGTGTCGTCACAGGTAGATAGGGTCGTAAAGAGAGCTTTTGGTACATTGGCCTTTATTAATCGAAGTATTAAGTATAAGAGCTGGAATGTTATGATGAGGTTGTACAAGGAATTGGTGAGGCCGAATCTGGAGTATTGTGTTCAGTTTTGGTTACCAAATTACAGGAAGGATATAAATAAGGTTGAAAGAGTGCAGAGAAGGTTTACAAGGATGTTGCCGGGACTTGAGAAACTCAGTTACAGAGAAAGGTTGAATAGGTTAGGACTTTATTCCCTGGAGCGTAGAAGAATGAGGGGAGATTTGATAGAGGTATATAAAATTATGATGGATATAGTTAGAGTGAATGCAAGCAGGCTTTTTCCACTGAGGCAAGGGGAGAAAAAAACCAGAGGACATGGGTTAAGGGTGAGGAGGGAAAAGTTTAAAGGGAACATTAGATGGGGCTTCTTCACACAGAGAGTGGTGGGAGTATGGAATGAGCTGCCAGACGAGGTGGTAAATGCGGGTTCTTTTTTAACATTTAAGAATAAATTAGACAGATACATTGATGGGAGGTGTATGGAGGGATATGGTCCGTGTGCAGGTCAGTGGGACTAGGCAGAAAATGGTTCGGCACAGCCAAGAAGGGCCAAAGGGCCTGTTTCTGTGCTGCAGTTTCTATGGTTCTATGGTTCTATGGTAAATGCTCTGAACTCTGTCGACAGGCATTGAGGAAGCCCAAAATGACTAAAGATGGAACTTAGCTTCTCAATGCATTTTCTCATCTGAATAGCATTGCATCCCTGTCAACTCACTCAGGATCTGGTCCTTTCTCACTGAAAATATGTAGCAGCTGAGGTGTTGTCAAATCTTACTCATAGTACCTTACTTCTGGACCAGTCTTCACAATTCAGTTTCTACCTTTGATTTGAGGGCATATGGAACAGGACCTGCCTTCAGACATTTGGGTGTTGTGTCAGGTTTAACAGTCAGCCTTACAGTGATTCCTTTCATACTACCCAGTTCTCCGGTAAATACTTATGCGTGTTTCATCAATACCTCTTGTAGACCAGTGCCGTCACCAATCAAGTGCACTTCATGACAGTTATGTTGGAATTGCTCCAACTACAAATGGCCCAGAAGCACCGGTTAGCTACCTTTAACAACGTACAGTGAAAGTTTCTTTCTCTGTTTGTTAATCTCCACTGTTGCATGTACTACTCCCCTCACTGGAACAATCTCACCAGTGGAAGTCTTTAAAGTCAACCTTGCTCCTTTTGGGGTGAGGTGCCGTAATATCTCCTTGTAAACTACGTTTGTATTTCCGACACGAACAATACTGTAGAACCTGTGTCCACCTGCATTCTCACTGTGGCCCATCTGACATGGGGACACCCAATGCCTGTACTTGTGTCCTGAAACGGATAAAACATACAAACTTCTTCAACCGCAGAGTATAAGTCACTCAGTCCACCCTTAGTATGCTGCAACTTGTTCACATTTTTTTTTTTGTTTTTCCAAAAGTAAATGTTCTTCTTTTATGGTGTTTTTGGTTGATAGTGTTTTTTCACTTTTATGGGCAGGTTTATTATGTCCCTTTTTTGCCACAACTTTATCAATCTAAATCCTTATACCAGCATTCTTTTACTGAGTGCCCAGTTTTGCCGTGATAGTAAAATTGATTGCCAATCGGTGTCTTATTCTTTTAAGTCAGTGGAAATTTTAAGAACTTGGGAAGATGTGCTTAATAGCTGTGCTTCTTTAGCTGTCACCTCCATAGATGTACTAATCTCAGTTGCCTTCTCTAATCAACAATCTCTCTAAACCTCTCACAAATAATCAAAAGTTTAGTTGTCCTTTAAGACTTTAACCATGTCCTCAGAAGGGTCACCACCAGGTCTAGCAAGTTGTACTAGACTGCGTAATAAATTAAATGCTTTTTCACCCATTACAGTCAGAAAAGTTGGAACATGAATGTCAACTGAAATTTGATTTTCCAGTGCAAAATATTCAAATCTTCCAGTTTTGGAGTTCCATTGCTCTGTTGTTTCATCATTCGGCCCCACACATACAAACGTCTTTGCCATTTTCAAAAGCAATTACTTTCAAATAAAGTTAATTTGTCTTATCTGTCTCTCTCTCTCTCCTTCTCTTATTTATTTTATTTAACCATCCCATTCCTGTTCTCTCCCCTCAGATTCTTCACTCAGCACACATTCTGCAGCCATTTTCTTTTCATCACCACATCACACAGCGGTACGCTACTAGTGTTGCACATGAACTTTACTTGCTGAAGAGAACAGAGCAATAAATGTCGCATAACGGCATGTCACCTCATCACCAGTTGTTATGTTTATGGTACTGGGAAACAGGGTGGCTGTGAGTAACACACACGAGAGATGGAGAGGTGAGGAACAAATGGGATTTTGTTTATTTTACTTTGAAATCACCTCCCAGAAAGCCCTCTCACATTACGTTGAAAGCAACCCGTATGGGTCAAATTATACATGAATACATAATAAAGGACTCTGAGGACAATATGAAAATTAAAATTAATCTAAATGTCTGTTACTGTCACATTTTGTCAGCTGTTTTTATTAACTTGTTAGTTCTAAAAGAATTAACAATCCATGTGATTTAAGCTTGGCTATATGCTTAACACATAAATGATTCAATAATAAATATAATTAAAGGTTCTATTTTATTGCTCCTCTGTATTGGAGATGATGCGTTCAGTGATAATGAGAATGATAATGCTAAGATACATAGCATAAATCGACAACTTCAAAAAAATCCATTCCCGTGTCAACAGATGACAGGCTTACACTGTCTATAATCCATCAAATATGACATACATGAAATTTAATATAGATATTGATATTACCAGTTAGGAAGGCTTTTGCAAAGGGATTTATCTCAGCAGAGCAATAATATATTGCAATCCAATAGCCATCAAATTATTAGGTAGGATACAAATTGTACCTCCCTTTACCAATGTCACTACTACTATCTTTAAACCACACAGGGTTGTTCTGATATGACTTCTATGCTGGCACTCCAAAAAATCAATTAGAAAATCCTATTAGTTTGGTGGTAGATTTAAATCTAATCATCACTCAACCATCTTAAGTAGAAAATGAATGAGATACATCAGATAGCTAAGTTCTGATCAGAAATGAATCTATGAGCAGGCCTGCTCATTCCTGTTTTTTGAACCATCAACCTATTTCTTTCCTTTTAACTTACTTTTACAGAAGAATCTAGATCATCTGCACTACACACGATAAGAACTATATAGGTGACAACAGCAATGATCCAACCTCATTTGAGTCTTCCTGGGATAATTCAAGTCTATCTTGCATGGAGATTTATCTCAGCACATGCCAGGGTCAGTGAATTAACCTTGTGGTACTGATTCATTTGTTTGGAGAGTAAGACATAGAGCACTGTTTCCCAACTGACTGAAAGACATTTAGCTACAGATCAAGAGATTCCCTGTTCATCAATGCTGGTTACCAGCAGACCGTCAAGAAGACTAGTGAGGTGACAGCATATTGTGTTTGCATTTAAGCCTCGAAAGACTTTGGTTGCTAAAATGTGTTGTTATGTTAATTGACTACTGTAAATTGCCCTTGGAAGGAAGAAGCAAATCAATGGGAAGATGATTGGTAAAGGAGGATCTGAAAGGTAGCAGCCTAGACTAAATGGGCCTTATGGCATAATAGAACATGAGGATAACATAGTAAATATAATGTGGCTCAGAAAAATAACCAAACTTTTAATTATCTCTGATAATCTTGCAGGTAAAGTTGTGAGGTTAAGGCCAAGCTATACTATTTCACACTCTGTAGAAACACAGGAGAACGAAAAGCTCATTAAAATTAACCTGTTCTCATTTGGGGTCCTTCCACACTTCCTACTTAAGATTTTTTTAGTCCTGCTTCCTGAACAAGTGTATATCCACCACATCATTTGTTACTTTAGTGACAAAGACTACTGCCATGTTTTTCATTTTCAAATTTCAATCATAATCTCCAAATATTTTGAGTCTAGTAAACTAACCTGAAATTGAAAACTCTATCCAAATCT
Source organism: Mobula hypostoma (assembly GCF_963921235.1). Lineage (NCBI taxonomy): Eukaryota > Metazoa > Chordata > Chondrichthyes > Myliobatiformes > Myliobatidae > Mobula > Mobula hypostoma. The sequence goes on from NC_086100.1 coordinate 145,321,807, forward strand.
CCGGTCTATTTTTGACCAGGGATAAGATAGAACACCGATAAAACAAAACTTTTGTTTTCCCCTGGGGAAGTTTTTTTTAACAGACTGAAGGATTTGGTATATCTTTCAAATAATTATTTGGAGACTTACCTAGCTGTATCATAGTTCCTGAACTGTTTTCAGTAACCATTGATTCCTTTGTGATAATTAAGTTGTATACAGAATAGAATTTCCTGGACAAAACTGGAAATTTTCCCAGTTACACTTGGTAGAGATAATATTCTATCACAATGGTTTTATCCCCCGCTTCAAATAGGATTAAGGGGAAATGTCAGTCATACAATAATAGCACTGCAAAGCATGGTTATGAAACTGACAGCAGGGTAAATATGATTTGAAAAGTAAAAGTGAACATTTATAAAATATTAGCTATTCCTTCTCCATACTTTGACATTATCCTTGGAATATCAAGTATAATGAGTTCTCCTTGAGCAAGCAAACACTTACTCGAACGATAAGCCATATAATCTGCACAGTCTGATTGACGTGGATATAAGAACAAAATAGAAGAAAGAGAAACAAAACTAGGACACTCAGCCCCTCAAACCTGCTCTGCCATCTGTCAAAATCGTAAATGATCTTTTACCTCAGGCACTATTTTCCTGACCTATTTCTATCTCCCTTGATTCCTTTCATATCCAAAAATCTATCAATCTCTATTTTGACGGTAATCGATGACTGAGTCTCCACAGCCTTTTGGGATATTGTTCTAAAGAGTCATTAAATTCTGAGTAAAGAAATTTGTCATCATCTACAGCACGTCCTAAATACCTTATCTCTTATTTAAGATTTACTCCTCATTCTCAACTCCTCTGCTAGGGGAAACAACCTTCCCAAATCAATTCTGGCAAGCTCTTGGTTGTGCATTTCACTGAAGACAACTGTCATTTTCCAAACCTCTGGAGGATAGATCCCTAGTTTACTGAAATTCTCCTCAAATGAGAGAAATGCCTTTCTAGGAACCAATGTGCTGCTACATTAATGCTTGTCTCCTCACTACAGGTGTTTGGGAATAGATTGCATACTTCCTGCATTTTCCATTTTTATTTTAGATCTGCAGCCACTGCGTTGTGTTTTGTTTTTGTAAGTGCATAAGTTATTGTACCTGTGGTAAATGATAAATTATTTTATACTTTATTGTCACCAAACAATTGATACTAGAGCGTACAATCATCACAGCAATATTTGATTCTGCATTTCCTGCTCCCTGGAGTACAAATCGATAGTAAATATTAAAAATTTAAATTATAAATCGTAAATAGAAAATAGAAAATGGAATGTAATGTAGTGCAAAAATACCAAGAGGCAGGTCCGGATATTTGGAGGGTAGGGCCCAGATCCAGATCAGGATCCGTTCAGCAGTCTTATCACAGTTGGAAAGAAGCTGTTCCCAAATCTGGCCGTATGAGTCTTCAAGCTCCTGAGCCTTCTCCTGGAGGGAAGAGGGACAAAAAGTGTGTTGGCTGGGTGGGTCGTGTCCTTGATTATCTTGGCAGCACTGCTCTGACGGCGTGCGGTGTAAAGTGAGTCCAAGGACGGAAGATTGGTTTGTGTGATGTTCTGCGCCATGTTCATGATCCTCTGCAGCTTCTTACAGTTTTGGACAGGACAACTTCCATACCAGGTTGTGATGCACCCTAGAAGAATGCTTTCTACAGTGCATCTATAAAAATTAGTGAGGGTTTTAGGGGACAGGTCAAATTTCTTTAGTTTTCTCAGGAAGTAAAGGTGCTGGTGGGCCTTCTTGGCAGTGAACTCTGCTTGGTTGGACCAAGTCAGGTCATTTATGATATTGACCCCAAGGAACTTAAAGCTTTCGACCTGTTCCACTTGCACACCACCGATGCAAATTGGGTCGTGCGGTCCGCTACTCCTTCTGAAGTCAACAACCAATTCATTCATCTTGCTGACGTTGAGGGATAGGTTAGTGTCTTCGCACCATGCCACCAGGTTCTTAATTTCCTCTCTGTACTCAAACTCATCATTACCCGAGATACAGCCTACAATTGTTGTGTCATCAGCAAACTTATATATTGAGTTCGATGGAAACTTGGCTATACAATCATGGGTGTACAGTGAGTACAGCAGGGGGCTGAGTACACAGCCTTGTGGGGCACTGGTGCTCAAAGTGATTGTAGAGGAGAGCTTGTCCCTTATTTTTACAGCCTGTGTCCTGTCTATGAGGAAGTTGAAGATCCAGCTGCAGATCTGAGTGCTAAGGCCCAGGTTCCGGAGCTTAGGAATCAGTTTATTTGGAATGATGGTATTAAAGGCAGAGCTGTAGCCAATGAAAAGGAGCCTTACATATGCGTCTTTATTCTCCAGGTGTTCTAAGGAGAAATGTAGGGCCAGAGAGATGGCATCTGCCATTGACCTGTTGCTCCGGTAGGCAAATTGCAAAGCGTCGAGTTTGACTGGTAGTCTGTGGTTGATGTGTGCCATAACCAATCACTCGAAGCACTTCATAGCAATTGATGTCAGAGCCACAGGTCGATAGTGATTCAGGCATGCCACCTTGCTCTTCTTCGGCACTGGGATTATCGTTGCCTTCGTAAAACATGAGGGGATCTTAGACTGAAGCAAGGAGCAGTTGAAGAGGTCAGCAAATACCCCAGCTAGCTCGCTTGCACAGGCCTGGAGAACCCGTCCCGGGATGCCATCTGGGCCCATCCCCTTCCTTGGATTTATCTTCAGGAAGGCTCTTCTAATGTCCTCTTTGGTGACGATGAATCTCAATGCCATCAGGTCCGGTTTATCCGGAGGGAGAAGGACGCTCCTCTTCTGTTCGAATCTTGCATAGAATACATTAAGTTCATCAGGAAGAGAAGCACAACAGTTATTGATATTCCCAGCCCTTTCTTTGCACCCAGTGATCTCATTTAGACCCTGCCATAGTCTACTTGCATCCCTCTGGTTAGCCTGGGCTTCCAACTTGGCTCAATATTGCCTCTCGGCGCGCTTAATGGCTTTCCGGGGTTCATGCCTGGATTCCGTGTAGCGACTGGTATCCCCGGACCTAAAAGCCACAGCTCTAGCCTTAAAAAGGGTCTTGACCCCATAATTCATCCAAGGTTTCCGGTTAGGGAATACCCAGATGGTCTTGTGAGACACACAGTCCTCTGTACATTTCCAAATAAGGAATTTCTGAATTCTTAGGGAATTTTTGGGTGATCTAAGATATCAAAGAAAAGATTTCAAACAGGAAAACATTTTTCTTTTATTTATATCAGCTACAGATTTGAATGTGATCAGAAACAATAGTCATAAACATATTTTTACTGATTTTCTAGAGTTAAATTAAAGTTCTCCAACTCTGAGCCTCTACAATACGACTGGTGTCTCTCCTATTCTTTGCCACAGAATTCAATATAAATGCATTAGTCATTTTTATTCTGGAATAAAACAACAAGAATTTGCATCAAAGGCAAATACAAACATTTTGTATGTGTCCCACTTAAGCTGAGAATATAAAATGTACTTACCAACAGTCAACTTAATACAGCACTGTTATTACGATGGTCCTAAATAGAAACTTGAGAGAATTATTTTTAAAACAACTTTTCTCTCATTTGTGTTCCATAATTGTTCTCCGCCACCTAGTTCCAAATTTAAAAGTTTAATTAGAATTTCCAACAACGGCATAGATCTTTTTCAGTTTAGTTTACTATAGTTCATATACTGTATGTTAATGATAAGCATTGGTATCCAGTAGAAGCTCAATTGACATAGTTGTTTCCTGTCAGAAAAAAATGCACATCTAACTATTGCTTTGGAGTTGATTTAAGCCAAAGGACATTTGAAGGATACACACATGGGAAGGCACAAAGTGTATGAGTTTCCTTCATTGGGTTCATTTTCAACCATGATTCAGAAGGTAACACTATTCCACACCTGCCAAAATTTCCAAGTTTAATATCTTCTGAGTTTGCTCACAAAGGTTTAGGCTGACACTCCAATGCGTTACAGTAAAGTTCATAGATTAGGTTTATCCACTTACATGTTGTGGGTATTACTGGAAATGTGGCATTTATTAAAATGATAGTGGTGAAACTGAGTCTTGAATTGTGACGGGTACTCCACCTGTTGAATAGGGAGTGCTGGGAGTTCCAGTCAGGATGGTGTGTGATTTGGAAAGTACCCATGGATAACTGTCTTCCAATGTTTTGCAGCCTTTTTCCTATTGGCAGTGAAGAGTGTATGTATGGAATATATTGTGAGAGTAACCTTGGAGAATAAGAGCAGTTCTGTTTGCAGATGCTATATACAGCAGCTGTTTCCAGTGGTATAAAGATTGAACTTTGTTTTGATGTTGGACAAGGTACAAATTAAGTCAATTGTGTTTTTTTTCTCTCTCTCCCTGGAAGTAATTGAGCTTTTTGAATGTTGTTGTAACTGCACTTAACTAAGGCTATGTCCACACTAGGCCAGATAAATCCATAGCTGAAGCTTTTTCTCTTCGTTTTGACCCTCCAACCACACTGAAACGGCGTTTTCCTCCCCTGAAAACAGAGCCTTTCTAAAACGCTGTCCAGAGCGTTTAAATCTGAAAATGCCGAATGGGCGTTGTAGTGTGTATGGGGTAACAGGAGCATTTTAAAAATGCTATCCTGACGTACCAGAACAGATGGTGGCAGCAGTGCAGCATTTCATTGTTTTCTTGAATGCAATCTCCAACACCACTACAACAATATCTGACAATAAACACACATCAAAGTTGCTGGTGAACACAGCAGGCCAGGCAGCATCTCTGGGAAGAGGTACAGTTGACGTTTCGGGCCGAGACCCTTCGTCAGGACTACCTGAAGGAAGAGCTAATAAGAGATTTGGAAGTGGGAGGGGGAGGGGGAGATCCAAAATGATAGGAGAAGACAGGAGGGGGAGGGATGGAGCCAAGAGCTGGACAGGTGATAGGCAAAAGGGATACGAGAGGATCATGGGACAGGAGGCCCAGGGAGAAAGAAAAGGGGGGGGGAGAAAAAAAACCCAGACTATGGGCAAGGAGTATAGTGAGAGGGACAGAGGGAGAAAAAGGAGAGTGAGAGAAAGAATGTGTGTATATAAACAAATAATGGATGAGGTACGAGGGGGAGGTGGGGTGTTAGTGGAAGTTAGAGAAGTCAATGTTCACGCCATCAGGTTGGAGGCTACCCAGACGGAATATAAGGTGTTGTTCCTCCAACCTGAGTGTGGCTTTCGTTCACCAGCAACTTTTATGTGTGTTGCTTGAAATTCCAGCATCTGCAGATTTCCTTGTGTTTGCGAATATCTGACAATAGATGTGTAACAGCCTGATGTAACATTGTATGGAAATACAAGATAACACTGATGCATCATCATCATAGCTTGTCACGCCAGACAACCAGCCACTCTAGTGTTGTTTGGTTGATGTTGATCAGGTCAGTGTCAGCTAAATCAGGTGAGAGTGGGCAGTTGTGCAGGACTGTTCAATGTCCTGCACCCTTTCGCCACACTCACAGGATTCGCTGGTCTTTAAACCCCACTTCACCAAATTGGTTCCCATTCTACAAACTCCCGCTCTTGCTCTGTTGAGAGTGCACCACTTCCACCTGTCAAGCAGTGCCCCGTCTGGTGACATTTCTGTGGGGTCTTGCACTGCATTGTCTGGTGGGGTTCTGGCTTCTGTTTGTTGCCAGAGGTCAATCCTGTATGTTTGGGGGAATGTTCCGTATGGCAGTTCCTCCACTGTAGCAAAGCTTTTCCTCAATTTGAGGAGTTTGGAAACTGGCACATGCTGATGTAGTGGGTGCCATGGATCCGAGTTCTGTTTACCTTTTTCAATTTTTGTTGTAGTGTGTCTTCGGATCTCTGGGGGAGCAATGCCTGCAAGTCTGTAAATGATGTTAGTGGGTGTAGGGCGCAGTGTGCCCGTGATTATTCGGCAGGCTTCATTAAGCAACGGGTCTATGATGCAAACATGTTTTATATATTTTAACAAGGTGCTTTATTAATGTATTGCTTGTGCAAACATTCAATAGGTGCAATTGTCACTACTTCTAAAATGTCATTTTTAATTAGTCACTTATGTTTGGCATAGACGTGAAAATGTTAAGGCCAGAAAAGGAAAATTTTAAGTTTCACTTTTACTCAGTTAAGAATAAAATCATTTTTGCACAATAACTCATGTTATTGATCATGTTAAATACAGCAAAGTAATACAGAAAGACATGGCAAAAGTAAAGGCAAACAAATGAGGTAACAGCAAATTTCACTTTTGCCCAGTAACAAGCCTTATTGCATTTAGTTGCAGCTGTCGTTCCTTTCATCGGTGAAGAGACTATGGCTGTAGGAAATGTTTCCAGGGTGACCCCTCTGTGGGAGCGGGGAAGATGTTGGTGGGGCCACCCGGGGGTCTGTGTGTCCGTATGTGTAGCTATTGTAGTGGCTGTGAGGCTGGTATTGTGGCAGTGAAAAGTACTGAAGGGGGAGCCATCATATTCCTCATCGTTGCAAATCCCTCTGCAAAAGAGTTAGGCAGTATATCAATGTCCGTCATCAGCCGGGTCATACAGTCTGTGAACTCCCTGTCGGTTGCCTCCATATGCTCCAGTATTGTTTTTTTCAAATTTTAAGTCCTCCTGCATGAGAGCCAACAGCTGTCCGTTGTTTGGCAATTTCCTTTTAAGTTTTTCTAGTCTGTAACTGGACAAAGGCGTACCAAGCCTTTCGTTTGGCAATTTCTGTTTAAGTTTTTCTAGTCTGTAACAGGAGAAATGCGCACCAAATCTTTCGTTTGGCAATTTCCTTTCAAGTTTTTCTAGTCCGTAACTGGACAAATGCGCACCAAGTCTACCGTTTCCTCTTCGCTTGTTTTCTGTAGATGTGTCCTGCGCGTGCCCAGTAGGAGGAGATTCGCCCAAATACCCGTTTAAATGTATTTTCAAAAATGCCTGGTGTGGATGCCTATCATTTTTACGCAAAACCAGCGTTTTCAAAATTATCCGGTCTAGTGTGGGCGTAGCCTAAAAGGAAAATTTTTCATCTTACCTTTCAGAAGGTGGAAATATTTTGGAGCTTTAGAAGGAGTCGCTTACCAGAGAATGCCTGGCATTAGGCTCACTTTCAAAGCCTAATGCTTTCACTTACGTATGTGGTGTTCCATTTAATTTTTTTGTGATATTGTGATAATGGTGACATTCAGAGGGTGATCTAGGGTAAGACCTTGAAGTTAATATCTTTGAAAGTTTAGGATTAGTGGTTATTCTCTGCTGGAAATAGTTATCCACTAACACCAGTCTTTCACTTCCGAGGCACTTACTGGTGTATTGATCTTGCTGCAATAGTTGCTGTATTTTCTGGAATTGGACATTGTGCCCATCAGTGAACATCTCCACTTACAAAATAAGAACAGAACATTCTGGAAACACTCTGCATATCACAGAGCATTGGAGGAGAGAAAATAAATTTGAACAATTGTTCCAAATATCTTTCAACGGAACTTACAGCCCCGTGAGGATGGAAGGAAGACCTTTTGGAAGAGAACATACCTGAGCAATTTCCTATGTTGCCAGATTCATAACTATACAGCAGCAGCTTTTCTCCAACCAATAACAGCTTGGGGTTTGCATCTGGCTGTGAGCTTATTAAGCTCCTACATCAAAATCAACATAACAGAGCAGTGGTTAGGTAATCTAAATTGACAAGTCCAACAATTGATTAACAAAGAAAATGATGCAGCATTTTCAACCATCTTCAAGATTCTGGAGCACATCTTTAATATCAGGGGTCAGGGGTTCCCAACTTTGTTATGCCGTAGACCAATACCATTAAGCAAGGTTCCATGGAGCCCAGGTTGGGAACCACTGTCATAGGTAGGTTATTATAGGTCCTTGCTAGCTTATGAATACCTGACTTACTGTAAGCATAGCCCATACATACAAACAAGACTTTGGGAGACTGATGAATGGACTCGCCAATTGTTGTGCAGCTGTAGGCATCTTCTGCTGTGTATGAACTCAGTTTTCAGCTTCATTTCTGAACAGGTTACAGAAACTAAACCTGGATATAACCTGTGGAGGACCTGTATTTGGTCCCTATAACTTTTACAATATTCAGTGATCTCAGTCATTCGCTATCATATGGAGTGAACTAAATTGGCTGTTGACTGTTCTGGTAGTCTCCTTGGGGATAGCTTAATATGAATCATCCACTTGGTACTTTTAATTGCAGATGGTTGAAAATACTGCAAACTTTTCTTTGTCAGTCAGTTGTTGAATTTGTTAATTTCAATTGCTTGTTAATTTAGACAGTTACTCTTGTGTGTTTTGCTAATGATATAGTTAAAGCAAAACTCAACCTATTGATAATGAGAGGCCAGGTAAGTTTTTGTCCTTCATGTAGAATGGGTTTTGGTTAATTACAACACATTGAGACCTGCATATTTTGGTCCAATTAAGTGGCTACTCCAATTATCCAAAACTTCATGGAAATAATTAATAAGTGTATAAAGAAAAACTACCATTTCACTGAGTAACAAATTATGTATTTAGATGAAATACAGAACTAGTTAAAACACTACCAATTCTACAATACTATAAAACTGTATAGTTCCTAATAGTTATCAACAAAGGAATTTAGCCAGTGTATGCTGCAGAGTTTCTTTTATTAGCTGTAAATGAACAAAATCAGAGCATACACCTAGTGCAGTAATTGACTGACTTCATGCAAGGCTTTTGATGATTACATCCTCCAAATCTTCATTTTCATTGTAACATTCAAGATGATTGTCAATGTGTTCAAATACTTCATTGTTCATAACTTGTTGAAGTAGTGAAATTGGTTCATTTTTACTCCCAGCAAAACTATTCTGAATTGTCTTACTGCTTCTTTCTCACCAACTATCAATGTCAAAAATCACTGCTTTTTGAACACAAGCACATTCCACTGATGTTATTTAAAAATTGTCTGCTCTAAGCACAGTGTAGTGTCTAATGGACACACAAGTGCACGTGACTGACGCTAGTTAGAAACTGTTTAGCAGCAGTCTCCTGTCCAAATTAAGCAGTGGAGTGTCCTAAATAAACAAAGGGTGTCTGGCTATATTCTCAATTAGTTTTTGTTCTGTAAGAGTTGTCCTAAATTAGTGGCAGCCCCGATTAACTAATATGCCAATTAACCATTTGTATTTCCACACTGGATACACAGAAGCAATTGGTGATATCTTTGTAATGATCACCTCACTTACAGGTAGTTCACAATCTTCTCCTCTTCTTTGGTAGGCTCTCAGGATTGAGGATGCCTTGCTTCCTCCTTTGTTCTGAGGGATTGAGATTATTAATAAGTCCAATATGAAACCTCTTATTAGAACTCCCCATGGGTATAGAAAATTGTATAAGTAGGACCTGTGGCCAGTATATTGTAATTCCAGTGCTAAGTATGGTTCTGTTAAGCTTCTTTGATATCTTGGTGGCGGAAAGGAAAAAACCTTGAAGAAAATCAACTTCAGATAACTTAAACATAAATTTCAAATTGGTTGGGTGACTCTGTAGTTCTCATTGTACATTAGTGAGTTTAACTTTACATAAAACTCAGATGATTTCTCTGAAATACATGTAAGGTTTCTTATCACCAATAGTTGTACAGCTGGAGGCTGCAGAGTAGGACTCGGCACAAGCATATGGGCTGTTTATGGACCTTTATCATCACATAAACAATAATTAAAGATAGTGGCAGGGGTTAACTACAGATAGTTCCTAACACCTTGTACAAAGATGTGCTTGACGCCTGACTGCTTGAGCCTTTGTTTTGTCTTTATTTCGCTTTGATCAGTTGTCTGGTTTATAACTGTGTTGCATTAATTCTGAAAACCTAAACAGCCTGCTTAAACAGTGTCCCACAAAAGTTTCAACATATAAAATAGGCATTTGTAGATTAAAAAGATTGTTTATGTGACAATGCTTGGTTGAAAGCAACAGTTTGCAATATTGAGAATATTCTGTATTATTTGGGCACAAAGACAACTATATTATTTTAGAAATTAAGATTCACAGTAAGATTTTATAATAACCTTAAATAGGCTTGTGTGGCATCAGTTCAATACTCCTGGGGATTAGTATGTAAGCATGATTGGGTCTCCTGTAACATTGTACTTCAGTAGTTGAGCAGCTTTGTCCTAACTCTAGTTTAAATATCTTGTTCATGAATCCTGATAGTTTGTTCTTGGAACAATGCATAGATTAGCTCGTTTCTGGCATAATTAGCAGCCAATCCCTTCATTTTCATTCCACTGTAGTTTGAAGGACAAAAACTCTGTCAGTGAAAATAGGCACTCTGAACATCCAAGCAGAATTTTTCTTTTGGAACAATTTGTCATGTAAATGGCGTCAGCTTTGACTTATGAAAATTTGAGAGCAGCTTTCTGCATGATTGAAGCTTTTGTCAGTCCAAGCATCACATATATCTGACAAATATTACTCAGTTTTATAAGACTTGAATCGGATAGTACCATTTAAATTTGTTTATTCAGCCCTGGGGTTAATGTCTTTCTCAGAGGTAATTCTGCATACACATCCCATCAAAGTGAGTTTGCTAATTAAAACTAGGACTTTTGTCGAAAGATGAACTAATTTCTCCACTCCACACTGATCTTTCATGCATGTTTATTATGCTCTACATAGTTATTCAAGTAACATTGCCATGTTGAAACAAAGGAACAGCTGTAGACATTTCTGCCCATTAAAACTTTCCTGTTATTTAATTAAATCAGAGAAATCATGCATTCCCTCAATTTTGTTCTACAAGTCAGCTAGGTCATGGTTGATCTGTGCCTCAGCTTCGTAGCCTATCTTGGCATCACATCCCTTGATAAATTTTGTTAGCAAAGCTTCTATAATTCCATGGTATTCCAAATGTTAATTGCACTTCATCTAAAAGTAAGGTTCCAGTCTTACTTCTTAAAGATCCCAACAAAGCATATTATGTTTACTATACCAAATCATTTTCCAGTCTGAACACAATATAAATAACCTTTTCAATATTCTGAACTCAACCAAATTTATTTGGCCTCTCACCATGATCGAGAAGTCCTATTAAAGATTATAATTGCTCATTGCAGTCTTCTAAAGGTTCAGCCCACAATTAAAAAACAAAACATCCAAAACAGTGGATGAGTTACGTGTGACACTCGTGGAGATAAGATACTTGACCACTGTTACACTCCCTTCTGCAACGTTTAGAAAGCTCTCCTTCACCCAGCTTTTGGCAAATCAGATGACTCTTTGATCCCGCTTTTGTCGATGTGCAGGCAGAAGCTGAAACAAGAGGTGGCCATAGTTAAAAGCACCCACTGTTAGTCCAACCAGTCGGACTCCATGCTGCAGGACTGCTTCGATGATGTCGACTGGAATGTCTTCCACGATGCGGATGTCTCCAAGTTCACTGATGGAGTCACATGCTTCATCCAGAAGTGCATCGACGATGTTGTCCCCCAGAAGTCGGTCAAGATCTTCTCAAATCAGAAATTCTGGATCAATAGTTCCGTGTGAGTGTGGTGATATCACATGCAATGATATGCCAGTACACGATTGGGCAGAGCACTCAGCATGAATGAGATTGCCAGAATGTTCCAGCACATGGCTGGGTTAAGACGTGTTTGTTTATTACTGTAAATAAAAGTTCTCTAGTTCTTCCAGAATATGATTCTTTACTGTTAACCCATGGTACGTTTATACAGAAGTAATATAACATGGTGTTAGAAGTGGTTCTGGAAGAATAATATGGGAGAATTGAGAATCGAGAATCAAAGATAATCAAAAAAAAAGGGAAGAAGAAAAAAGTTCGAACTGTAAACGGTAAAATGGAAGATTTACAACCCCCACCAAAACTTCAGCTGACTGGCAATGTAGCTGAGAACTGGAGGATATTCAAGCAATAATTTGAACTGTACTTATCAGCGATTGATTATGAAGAAAAATCGGAAAAAACCAAAGCTGCGCTTTTGCTCCATGTAACTGGGTATGACGCAGTAGAGGTATATAATAATTTTGTCTTTGAAGACGGAGATAATTTCAATTTAAAGTCAATAATGGACAGATTTGAAGTAGTTTGTGTACCCAAGCATAATCTAAGGTATGAGTGATATAAATTCTTCACATGTGCGCAGAGAGCCACTGAAATAATTGATCAGTATGTTACAGAGTTAAGAAAGCGTAGTAGACATGCAAGTTTGGATTGCTCATGGACTGTCATTAAAGATAGATTTGTTTGTGGCATTCGAGATAATGCTTTGAGAGAAAGGCTTTTGAGAGAGCAAGATTTAAATTTTGAAAAAGCTTTGGCACTTTGCAAAGCTTCTGAGACCGTGACGTTGCAGGCTGAAGAGCTTTTTGTCGAAAACTGCAATGCAAACACTGTAAAAAAGCGCGAGTACATCAAGAAATATAATAATACGTCGACAAAACTGACAGAGGGCAAGACGGCATTAGAAAGAAAAAAGTCATGTTTTCGCTGCGCGCGGGAACATCGTCCAAGTCAGTGTCCCTCATATCTGCAATGGATGTGGTAAGATTAATCATTTTTCACGCTGTTGTAAAAATAGAAAGAAGGAAAATAAAATGAAACAGGTAAATGCTGTGCTTGATGATGAACATGAGGAATTTTATATAGATGTGCTTTGTGAAAATAAACAAAGTAAGAATGACCAGGCTATTCCGTTGCAAGTGAATCAAAACAATATTCTGTTTAAACTTGATACTGGAGCGCAAGTAAATGTTCTTGCAGAATCTGAGTTAAGCGCTTTAAAGCCAAGACCGAAGTTACATCAGACAAATATAAAAGTGACTGTGTATTCAGGTGCAGACATTCCAGTTCAAGGAACATGCATGGCAAGGGTATCACACAGAAATATTGTGCATACACTTTCATTTGAGGTCGTGCCAAAAAATGTACAGTCAATTCTGGGTTTATCTGCCTGTGAAAGACTTAATTTGGTGAAAAGAATTTTTGTCTTGGATAGTGATACAGAGCTGAAGTGACAGAATGTTGCGTTACAGTCGGCGAAGGTGATGTAACTCGACTGCAGGTCCAGCTCATGGAGACAAATGCTGACATGGAGGATATAAAAGCAGTAGGTGCTGTGTCTGAGATGACCAAACAGGAGGCAATTGATGATGTGAAAAATCATTGGCAGGAGGAGGTTGCTTCAATGCAAGTGATAATGGAAGAGACACTGACAGAATATGAGATTCACTTTCATCACTGTCTAGAGCAAGAAAGCTCACAGTGGGCACAGTATAAGGAAGAAGTGAAAGCACGAGTGAAGGAATTGAGAAGTATTATTGAAATGATGAAGTCTCCGCATAAAAAAGAGATTACACAGTTAATGAATGAATTAGATGAAAAAAAGAAAATTCGTATTTCATTACAAATAGAAGTGGAACGTGAATTGACTGATCTAAAGGAGACGTTTGTCTGAAGGACAAGGAGACAAAGTGAGGATACAAGATAAAAGGAACACATGGACACAGACCAGATCATGCATGATCCAAACAGAAGATGGAGTGGTGTTAAGAAAGAATCGCAAAGACATTAAGAAAGAGCCAACTTCAGAGTTTCAGTTATTTGATATAGATGTGTTTTGATTAACGTTGCTAATTGTTTTTCTGTTTAAGGAAAGGAAGATGTGGTGATATCACATGCAATGATGTGCCAGTACATGACTGGACAGAGCACTGAGCATGCATGGGATTGCCAGAATGTTCCAGCACGTGGTTGGGTTACAACGTGTTTGTTTATTACTGTAAATAAAAGTTCTCTAATTCTTCCAGAACATGATTCTTTAATGTTAACCAATGGTATGTTTAAACGGAAGTAACATAACAGCGAGAAGTAGTTACCATGTGACATAAAGCTTACATTGCCGGCGATCAGCTAGAGCTCAAGAAAAGCAGCAATGATCTGCGCAAAACTATCGAGGCTGCAAATCAACAATACAGGGACATGATTGAGTCAAGATTCACAACGAATAGCACATGTGACTTATGGTGGGGGCTGCATACCATCGCAGACTTCAAAGCCAAACGTTGTGGTTGCCGACAATATCTCAGCCTCTCTCCCAGATGAGCTCAATTGCTTTTATGCTCAGTTCGATGTTGCTAACTCTGAGCCTCCAAGGAAAGCCACTGCTACAAACTGCAGCTTGGTCACCTCTGAGGCTGAGGTACGCAGATGTTTCCAATGAGTGGAGAGTCGCAAGTCTGCGGGACTGAACGGCATCCCAGGACGAGTACTCAAGATGTGTGCAGCACAGCTGTCAGATGTGTTTACTGACATTTTAATCTCTCCCTCTCCCAGTGTAGAGTGCCCTCCTGCTTCAAATTATCCACTGTTGTCCCTGTACCAAAAAAGACCAAGGAAATACCCCTGAAACGACTGGCATCCTGTCGCATTCACCTCAATGCTACCACCCACACTGGACCCCCTACAATTCACCTACCGACACAACCAATCAACAGATGACACAATAGCTACTGCTCTACACACCGTCCTTACACATCTGGAGAAGAAGGATACTTATGTGAGAATGCTGTTCTTGAACTACGGTTCAGGATTCAACACCATAGTTCCATCCAGACTCGACAGGAAGCTCAGAGACCTCAGCCTTGACCCTGCCTTGTGCAGCTGGATCCTGCACTTCCTGTCAAATCGTTGCCAGATGGTAAGACTGGGCTCCCTCACCTCTAACCCCTGACTCTCAATACAGAAGCCTCTCAGGGCTGTGTACTAAGTAACCTCCTTTACTCCTTATATACCCATGACTGTATCGCCACCCACAGCTCTAATCTGCTAATTAAATTTGCTGACAACACTACGTTGAATGACCTTATCTCAAATAATAATGAGGTGACCTACAGAGAAGAAGTTATCTCTCAAAACAGTGGTGTCAAGAAAACAACCTCTCCCTCAATGTCGCAAAAACAAAGGAGCTGGTTCTGGATTACAGAAGGAATGGAGACAGGGACGGGCTAACCCCCATTGACATCAATGGATCTGGTGTTCAGAAGGTAAACAGCTTCACATTCCTCGGCATCCACATCACCGAGGACCTCACGTGGTCTGTAGACACCAGCCGTGTGGTGAAAAAGGCACAACAGCACCTCTTTCACCTCAGACGGTTGAGGAAGTTTGGTATGGGCCCCCAAATCCTAAGAATTTTCTACAGGGGCACAATTGAGAGCATCCTGACTGGCTGCATCACCGCCTGGTATGGGAACTGTACCTCCCTTAATCTTAGGATTCTGCAGAGAGTGATGCAGACAGCCCAACATATCTGTAGTTGTGAACTTCCCATGATTCAGGACATTTACAAAGACGGGTGTGTAAAAAGGGCCCGTAGGATCATTGGGAACCCGAGTCACCCCAACCACAATCTATTCCGGCTGCTACCATCTGGGACAGCTTCTTCCACCAGGCCATCAGACAGATTAACTCACACTGATTTGAACGTATTTCTATGTTACATTGACTGTTCTATTTATTATAAATTATTATAAATTACTATGATTGCATATTGCATATTTAGACGAAGACATAATATAAAGATTTTTACTCCTCGTGTATGTGAAGGATGTAAGAAATAAAGTCAATTCAATTCAATTTAGAATCCATATCCTATGTGGAGGCATGCTGCATGTCAAATTGGAAAAAAAAAACTGAAGTATTGGCTTTTGGATCTGTGGCTGGCCCAGAGCGAATAATAGTAACTAAAATTCTAAATGAAACTCTCACCACATACTGCAAGTGCTAAGACTTCAATGTATGCAAGCTCCTTATCGCCTCAACACACCAATCTGCCTGCAGGAGGACTTCCTGGGAGCCCTGCGCACATTTTACATTTTGGACCTACACTTAGTGTTGTTTTTCTAAGCATTAACAAAATGATAGATACCTAAAATTAAACAGAAAAAAGAAAGATATACTCAACAGGTCAGACAGCATCTATGGAAGACGCTTCCTTTGGTAGCTTTAATGGCTTAAACTTTTTACATGGCACATTACTTTCAAACCTGTGAATTTAATTAAAAGACCAAATAAATTTAAGAGTAATAAACAACCTGCTGAAGAACTCAGCAGTTTGAACTGCATCCAAGGAGAGGGGTATTTTGGAGGTGTTGCTGGAGGTGTGAAGAGGGTTACTGTAGATTACAAGGGGAACTTGACCTGTGAGAGAAGTGGGCCAAGGAGTGGCAAATGGTTTTCAATATGATTAAGTGTGAGGTGATGCATTACCCAATTCAGGATTTATACAATGAATGATGGGACTTTAGGGAACAGAGACTTCGAAATATAATTACATAGTTCATTGAAAAAGGTATCGCTAATAGACAAGTGGTGGTGAAAAAGGCACTTAATATACTGACCTTCATCAGTCAGGGCATTCAGTACAGGAGTTGGGACATCATATTGCAGTTGTATAAATCTTTGGTAAAGCTGTGCTTGGAGTACTGTGTGTAGTTTTGCTCACTCTGTTACTGGAAAGTTGTGTTGAACTGGAATGAGTGAAAAAAAGATTCATGTGGATGTTGCCAGGACGAGAGGGCCTGAGTTATAAGACCTTAGGACATAGAAATAGATTTAGGTCATTCGCCCGATCAAGTCTGCTCCACCATTCCATCATGGCTGCTTTATTTTTCTTTTCAAACTCATTCTTCTGCCTTCACCTCATAAGCTTTGAAGCCCTAATTAATCATGAACAAATCAACTTCCACCTTAAATATACCAATGACTTGGCTTGTACAGCCGTCTGTGGCAATGAATTCCACAGATTCACCACTGTCTGGCTAAAAAAAATTTCCTTCATTTCTATTTTCAATGGATATCCCTCAGTTCTGAGAATGTGCCCTCTGATACTAGACCCACCCACTAAATGAAACATCCTCTCCATATCCACTCTATCTAGGCCTTTCAATATTCAATAGCTTTCAATGCGATCTCCCCTCATTCTTCTAAACTCCAATGAGTACAGCTAAGAGCCATCAAACGCTCCTTATATGTTAACTCTTTCATTCCTGGGATTATTCCCGTGAACTTCCTCTGGACAATACCAGCACATCTTTTCTTAGATAAGGTGCCCAAAATTACTCACAATACTCCAAACGTGGACAGAGCAATGCCTTCTAAAGCCTCAACATTACATGCTAATTTTTGCAGTCTAGACCTCTGAAAATAAGTGCTAACATTATGTTTGCCCCCTTTACCACTGATTCAACTTGCAACTTAAACCTTTAGGGAATCCTGCACAACTACTTCCAAGTCACTTTGCACCTTCGATTTTTGAATTTTCTCAATTTTAGAGAAGGATTGGCCAGGCTCACTCTTTATTCCTTGGAATTTTGGAGAATGAGGGGTGATCTTATAAAGTGCTTAAAATTATGAGGGGCAGGTGGTATCAGTCTTTTCCCCAGAGAACGAAAGACAAAAACTATGGGGGCATAGATTTAGGGTGAGAGGGAAATGGTTTAAAAGGAATCTGAGGGGTACTTTTTTACATAGAAGGTAATGATTATGTGGAACAAACTGCCAGAAGAAATAGTTGAGGTAGGCGGGTAAAATGATGTCATCTAAGAAGCAATAGGTACATGGGGGCACAGGGCTTAGAGGGATATTGACTGAACACAGGAAACTGGGAATAGATGAGTGGGCACTGTGGTCAGCATGGATTTGTTGGGCAAAGGGTATCTCTGCTGTATTACTCTATCAGTTCATGACAATATTCCCTCTAATTTGTGTGTGCAAAAATCTTGTGCTGTCAATTTATTTGCCCAGTGGCAGCAGCTTGTGCACACTGAATAATTTCTTCAATAAGAACAGTATAAATAAGCCAGTTCTAAAATCTGCAGACAATTCATTGCAAACTCCACGTTGTCAACACTGTCCGCATTAGAAATCGGAAGAGGAGGTGTGATTGTGTATGATCATGAAATATACTTAACATGCCATTGAGGTAGGGGGTGACAACCTTTTTTTGTGCAGTTTAAATTTCTTTGTACACTAGTAGCAAAGGATATGTGCACAAGTAAAGTACACTTGCACATCTTAGAGGGAACATTGCTCCACAACTTCAAAAAAAGCTTGCAGTGTTTTGGGTCAAAACCCTGCATTGCTACTGGGTATATCAGGACTGATGTAGACTTTCAACCTGAAATGTCAACCATTCCTTTGCCCACCAACAGGTTTTGCTCAACCTACTGAGTTCTTCCTGCAGATTGTAGTTTTTTTCTCGCTCCTGATTGCAGTATCTGCAGTCTCTTGTGTCTACAAAGGAAATTAAGATACTATCAAAATAACTATACAGCTGTTAAGTTCTCTATGCAATTAGTCTGGTGTCTGCATTTACTACTTGAAACTCAAAATATTTTCTGAGTATTATTTGCATTTAAATTCAAGGGCAGCAATTATCAAGAGTACATCTATGGTCAGATCCTCCATTTACTTCAGAGAGTAATTTTGCAAGTACGCACAACTGCTGGGAGATATTGATTGCTGACTTTGTGGGTCGTTAATTTTGACCTTAAAAAGAAAATAACATAGAAGTGAAGAATAATGTAGAAAAAGAATGCTTCCATTGTCAGCTCAATTTTCTTGGGGTAAAGGAACTTGTCTGTTATAGCAGAAAATCAGTCACCAATGTGGTCTACAATTCCTTACCAATTCTGCACCATTTACATTAATGAGTATTTTTATTTCACTCTAAGTTTAATGGAACTGGGAGTTATTATTGCAAATTACTCTGGATGCCACCAACATGAATACTGGACTAAGGACTTCAGGTATTCTATGATTTGTGCTTTTTGCTTCCATTGATAATATTGTCAATTGAACTCCTGCGGTATATAATTTTCATTTTTTTAAACTTCTGACTTTCAGCGGTGGTAAGACAGAATGATCTGTTATAGTAATGCTCACCTTTTATTTTGTTTGTTTTAAGTGCATGTAAATAATTATGTGATAACTCTCTGAACTCTCAGTCAGTTAGGTGACAAAATCTGCAAAAATGAATAAATGTATCAACAACAGTCAATTATCTGAACTTGAATTAGTTATAGACAAGTGCCATTTCTGTTCCCTCTTGGTCAACCCAAATGCTATACTCCATTACTACTTTTTATATTACAAATTCAGAGCTCTCCTAAAACAGCTAAAAGCTCACGTTTGCAGGTCAGAAAAGATTGCCAGCTCAACCCATGATGAGAAAGTTGATCACTGTAGTGGGATATGTGTTTAAAGCCCTCAGTCCTTCTGTTGTGGGCTGCCATCTACTGATCCCTCCTGGAAGTGACCATATGCAGATATCAAAGAAGATCCGACTCTTCTATGCAGTCCAGATGAAGAGTTACCTATTTCCCTCCATTGATCTTCTCTGATCATGGAGTTCCTCCAGAAATTTTTGTACTGCTCTAGACCAAAGGGTGGTGAAACTTTTAGAAAGCAGATGTACAAATGGGCGATAATCTTTTGAAAAATTTCTCTCATGTGCTATTGTAATTTTGACCACAGGTTATCACTGATGAATGAATTAGCAACAACAATCATTGAATTTTTAAAGAAAAAAATTATGAATCTTGCTGCTTGCTTAAGGTATTCATTGTTTAATATTAATAAAAGTGTAACAGAGGCTGATTGAAATACATGAAGCATTTGAGAAAACCTGTTCAAAAATTATTACTATTAATCTCTCTAAAAGACAATTGCAAAATAACATCAGTTCTCAGTATTTTTATTGTATCTTATATATAACAAGAAACATTAATATGAAATTATATGCTTTGATGCCTATCAACAAATGATCAGGGAGAGGAAAATAAACACCTTGCTCTCAGTGAGACTTTTGTTGTCATACTAACAATGGCAAATATTTTATGTTAGGCTTGTCTTTTTTTTGTTTTGAGAGCTATGCAGATAACACTAGTTTTATTGGTAAATCTGCCCCTGTAATTGGACTTGACCAAGATCATCACTGAAAACAATGAATCACCTGAATTCATCAATGAAAATACTCCTAATATTGCTATTGCAAAGTTTTGTAGACAGCTAAAAGCTTCAAGAATGGAATTCTGCATTTTATGAATCTCATTATATGGATTTTATGCTCTGATTCAGACACTAACCAATCTCTTTCAACATTTATTGTTCAGGTCTTAAATTGACAAATCAACTACTTTGTGAATTGATCAATTCTATTTCAAAATTATCCAAATCAGTCCATCCTAACATTTCCAAATTCAGTTTGTTAATGTCACACTGTTTACATACTTATTGATTTTTACACTTTCTTCAAATGACCTGAT